>NC_142651.1:50830000-52080000 GCF_055504915.1 Nelumbo nucifera | reverse complement strand
TTCCTTTTCTGTTTCATGAGGACCTGCTTTTCTTTATTAATTCTTTCTAGAGTTGATCTGCATGTGGATACACATTATTTTTAAATGTCTATTTGTGTCTTTTAAACATCATGAAAACTTAATTAGATGTCATTACTGGTGTTCTCTCTATTCTTTTCTGAAGCAAGATTGCAGAATTTGTTTATTTTTCTAAGCAGATTACATAACAGATCATTTTTTTTTCTTTCTGTGCAACTTGACAGACACGTGGATTTATAGCTTTTCTTCATAACCTTATTTTCTCTTTCTTCCAATGGTTGGTATTCAGTTGGTAGCAGCATTTTGTTATCACTTTTCACCGTTGGATGAATTCTCTGGCATGCTTCAGGTCTAATTAGTTCCTTAAGTGTGGGGTGTACAAAAATATCAAGCCCAACTATTTTAAAGTGCTCCACATTTTAGATTATTTTGCTCTCCTTCTATGGTGCCTCAATTTCCTAACAATTTAGATAAAAGAGAACAAACCAACTTAAAACATGTTTTTACTTTTTACTATCCTCTTTTACCAGATGCAAGTGCATCATATACAGGTCCCAAATTTTGTCAGTTCAGGTGGGTCCTAGATTCTTGGGTTATTGAGTCAATGCACTGGATGTTTGGTACATGATATACTTGTATTTGTTGCAAAATAAGTTCATACCGGTAACATCACTCTTTCAACTTAAACTGATATCAATTTCGGATTCCTAAAATAAATTGGCTTGTAGTTTTATTACCCTCTCTTTGAGCACTTCAGGCTTAATTAGTTCCTCAAGTACGGGATATAGAAAGTTTCCAGTACAGCTAATTTAGAGTGCTGCACTTACTAGATTACTTTCCTCTATTCACCTTCCCTAAGGCTAAGGCTCACTTGCTCAGTTTGGAAAGAGTATTAATACAAATGTGTTGAGTGCAAAACCTTCTATTTTGTATTATTTTGTACGTTTTGCACTGTACATATTTGTATTTGTACTCTTTTCAAACCAAGTCTAAACTGCTCTTCAATTGAACAGCTAAAGTATCATGACACTTCAAATTTCAACTTAATATATGTTTCGAAAGTTTCCAGCACAAAGCACTTTCGAGATTATCTTCCCCTTTTCAAACTAAGTCTAAACTGCTTTTCAATTAAACAGCTAAATATATGTTTCGAAAGTTTCCAGCACAGAGCACTTTCGAGATTATTTCCCTCTTTAGTTACTCCCAAATCTTCTTATTTTTCAATTAAAAACTGTCTCAAATGTCAAGGCTAACAATTTTAACTTCATGTTTGGAAATGTTACTTCTATAGTTCCAAGCTAACAATGTCAGATCCTCAAAGTTTGACGGTTTACTATTCTGCCCTTCCTTGTGCAGGACTCCAAATCGATGAATTTTCAAGAAAGAAATTGGACTTGACAGCAGAGGAGCTCTCTGAGGAGAAGTCTCTTGCATACTCATGCCTTAATTAGTTGAATACTCTTCTCATTCCTAGCTTAGCACGGTGGTATTAGTGCTTATGAAGTAGCTTCAGTTTTGAAATAAAAGCCATTTTGGAATATTTTTGTCACTCGTCTACGCGAGGAGAATTTGATTTTTCTAGATATGGATTTCATTGATAAGCACAAGCATGGTTCATTCCATGGTTTTATGTAGCTCAAGTTCTGTCCTTTGGTGGTTATTTACGTGGAGATACCATATAATGCCTGCGTTTGAGAACCCAATGTTTGTTCTTATTGATTCTAGTCATGGTTTGGGCAGCGTGGATGCTCACGGGAGATTACAATTGTGCTTGGTAAGACTAATCAATTCCTCGTAGGGGTGATTTTTTTTTGGATTTTGAGAGTTTTCATTGACCAATAAATCCATGTTCTTTTATCAGATTTTTATGGAGATCAGGAAAGGTTTATTTTTTTAGATATCATTTTCTCACCTGGAGGGAAAGTTGCCAACACTTGAATGAGACAAAAATACCCTTTTTAATAATGGACTTTTATGGATAAAATGGTCGTTGCTTTATTTTCATGGAAACTAAAAAAAACATGGGTAAATACACTTATTTGGGTTAGTTTTTCTTAGAAACACTTGGTAACTTGGGTAAGTAACTTATTGAAAAATGAATGGGCCCAAATTTCTTTCTCATGAATCACCAATTCTTCAAGCATTCATTCAATTCTTTAGACTTCGTTTAGATGTGGTGTAAATGCAAAAATACATCGATGTATTTGGAAAACAGCCAAACAGATCAGTAAGAAAGATGAATCGGTCATGTTTAGTTTTTATATTGTTGTTTGACAAGAATGTTTTTGTCTCCTCGACACCAGTAAGTTTTAAATGGAGGTTGCATATTTCTGGAGGAAGGCAAGCGTGTGGTGGTTTAAGTGAAGGCCACAACAATAGAGAAGCTTTAAGGATTCAACCGCTTCTTTGAGTTTCCCTTATGAGCAAAGGTCGATAACATGTTGGATGACATAGGGACAATTGAGTTTCTTCTTTCGGGTCAGAATGGTTGAGAGAGCAAGAATGCGATTTGAGGAAGGGACAGAGAACATCATAGAAGAATATTGTGTGAGGTGTCATCATCTACGAATCTGATTCACAGCTAACAAATGTTGGACGATTATGACAGTAAGTTCCACCGGTTGGCTGTTGACTATGATAGAGAATAGACAGTGAGGGAGAAGAAGAAGAAGAGAGAGAGAGAGAGAGAGAGAGAGGGAGTGGAAACGACGGTGGTGGATGGTGTTGGTGAACGAAACTCAACGATGAGAGAAAGAGGGGAAGAAAGAGTCATTACTTTTACACTGAGGTTACTCTGATCAAGTTTTACATCAAAAAAATCAATGTATTTTATACATTGATTATAGAAGTAAAAAAGCTTCGAAGGTGAGGTTTTACATTGATATTCGATGTACTTTTACACTCCATCCAAATGGTTGCAAAACTGGACTGGAGTGTAAAAGTACACTGAACCGGCTTTTGCACCGCATCTAAACACAGCCTTAGGCTCAGTGTGGAAGGAGTACAAATACAATTCATGTCGTTTGGTTCAAGGTTCAAAATATTGATACACTTTTGTGTATTGGAGGCATATCGGTACTTAGATACATGCGGAAACATGTTTTTTTGTAGTTTTTTTATTTCAAAATTTGGTTTTTGAAGAGTTAAATACAGGTATTTTTTATTAAAAAAGAGGGGTCCCGAAATACTTGTAAACAGGTGTATTGAAACCCAAAAGATATGATACGATATGTCTGATAATTGTATTGAAAATTTAAACTTTTTTGGTTCCATTACGTTTTTTTTTTTAAATGGTATTGCGTTTTTTGTGGTTTTTGAGAAAACGGGGAACAACATAAAACAGCTTTTTGAGATGGGCATTTTTTGAAAAAAATGCAAAATGTTTTTTGTCATTTTTGGAGAAAATGGTTAATTGCCTTGAAAAAACCGCTATCTAAACAGCATATGTCGATTCATTTTTTCTTGTTTTCTCAAATTCTCCGACGTAACACCATTTTATGAATCAAATGCCACCTAATATGTGTTATGTAGAAAAATGCCCCATAGCTCAGAATCACAGATTCTAGTCATTCTACAATTTTTTTTTTTTTTTTTGTTTTTAAAGCTGAACAAGAAAAAAAAGACGCCAATCAACAGAAAATATTACATATCAAGTGTTCCAACCAGATGGATGGTGAATACCACCAAAAATCTATCTTCAGCAAATTAGCAGTTCTATTTTTATGAACAAAAATAACCGAAGAAAAAAAGTTTAGTTAAATTCAAGATATCATCCAATTTTTCTTGACAAGCCCAACAAACATTCTAGACTTTCTAGTCCACTCCACTTCTGAGCAAGCTTTTTATTGCAACTATTGAAGCCGAAACCAAATTTCAATCCTACTGGACAGATCAAATCAGTCCTCCACAACGTCATCCTACAGCACATCCCCGCCGTGTATTGGGAACATCTCCTGATGATGGTATCAAAATGATAATGTCATCATCAGGACATATTCACAATACACGGCGGGAATGTGCTATGGGACGTTGTGGGGGCTAATTTGAACTCCTGCTAGACAATCAAACTTAACAATTTCAAAATAGCACCCAGCGAGTTCACATCTGTGCCCTACAAAGGGACGCCCCACAATGCCCCACAGCACACCCCGACCTTGTATTGGGAACATCTCCCAATGATAAGTATGGGAGATGAGAGTTTGGCTTCAGTCAGTGCAAGTTTACTGTTCAAACAGCCTCTTGCAGCTTTGCATTGGGAATATCTCCCCATGAAATAAAGCACATAAGTACGGAGATGTTCCCAATGCAAGGCTGTAAAGACTGTTGGAATGGATGATGCACTGACTGAAGCCAATCTCGGGAGATGATAAGACATCATCGGGAGATGTTCCCAATAAAAGGTAGGGATGTGCTGTGGGGCACTCCCTTGTGGGGTGCAGATGTGAATTCGCACCCAGCTCCATTTTCAATGAACTTCCAGCATTTCCTCCTGTAGCCAGAATTGTAAAGCCATCCACAAAACACTAGACCAGATACTAGAAAACCAAACAGTCTTACCCAAAAGACATTCCACCGGTAAATGAAACAGAGATTCAGTATCACCCTAACAAATATTGTTAACCAGAATCATAATCAAGGGGGCGTTCTACAACATGAATGTTATTATTATTTTTTTTTTGGAATAGCTACATCAGCTAAAAAACAAAAACATGTTATTGAACTTTATTTTTGTTTCTAAAAGGAAAAACAAATTGGTTTTGTTTTAGAAAACAGTATATGTTTTAAAACAAAAACAATTTTTTTCAGTATGAAACGAAAGTTATATGATTTATGGAACATGAAGTTGAATAATCAGATGAAAACATGTTTTTGAAACCAAATTCAAAAACATACTTTTGGTTTTAATATTGAAAATAGAAAACAAATACAACAAAAAACATGTCTTTTTGTATTTTTGTTTTGAGAAACAATCTATTTTGAAACCAAATGAATTTGGTTTATTTTTGAAACTGGAAACAAGAAAAACAATTCACGTTGTGAATCAACTCCTAAGTCAATTTAAACCTCGGGGGAACTCCTAAGTCAATTTAAACAAGAAAACAAATCTTGTTTTGCTAAATAAATCCCTGAACAACCCTCCAAAGAAACAATTTAAACCTCGGGGGAACTTTCAGTTTCCATATTTTCCTTGATGTTTAGCTTGCTTGAGGATCCAGTAGAGGCAGCCCTCTTAATTCTTTGATCTGATAGAACCTTTTTTTTTTTTTTGTGAAAAATTTCCCATTTATAGATCCAGTCCAGACCACTTTGTCCTCTCTATGAAAAATGTGCATTCTCAGGATTTTCTCCACTTCCGCTTGTTGGAATAAAGTAGAAATTAATTGATAATTCCATTCTCTGGATACCGGTAAAATTAGATCTTTTACTTGATAGTATTTGGACAAAACAGGGCATCTAAATCCCCTCTAGCTTTGATCCAGGCATTACCCCAGATACCTAAACTAAATTCTCTATGATTCTGATAACCAATCGTCTGAGCTAGACCCTATAATTCTCTTGCCAAAATTTTCCAAATGTGAGAAGCATTAGTAAACCATTTTGTTCATTTAAAAACCTCCAAGCTATTTTACAATTCAACTTGCTACCACTGATTCTACACATTTTACAATTCAATTTTAGGCTGTGTTTGATTTGAAGGAAAAAAGTAAGAAAAGAAAGAGAAAGGTAAGAAAATCTTTACAAACCTTGTATAAGTTTTCCTATCTTTTTCTTCATTTTCCTACTTTTTCCTTCAAATCAAACATAACCTTTAGATTGACCATTTTCAGCCTGACCCACAAAGATTAGCACAGCAGACACATCTTATATATATATATATATATATATATATATATATATATATATATATATATATATATAGTTTATAGATAATTTATGTATATGCATATATTTTATATGTTATATTGTATATTATATATAAATATTATAATATAAGACTTATAACACGTATTATATGTAATATTTTATGTATATATATATATATATAGGCCCATGCCCATAATTACGCCTGGGTTAACCCACCCGTATTCTAGGCCAGGCCATGCCCAAGCCCAGGCTATAGCCGTCAATGTATGTGCCAAACCCATCCCAGTCTTGCCCATAATCACCCCTACAAGATTTCTATTTTGGTTTATAAGATCATTCGCCACAATCAAGGGGACTGGCTCAAGCTATAGATCCCATGCATCCCAGAACTCAAATGCTTATGTTTTCTCAAACAGCCCAATAGATACCTTTTTTCAACAGGTCCCTATAAGTAAATGAGTTCAGATGGCACCCTACAATGTCCCATAGCACATCCCCGTTGTGTATTGGAAATATTTTTCGATAATGACATCATATATTATCATTAGGAGATATTTTTAATACACGGCAGGGATGTACTATGGGACATTGTGGGGTGCAGATGTGACTCCAAGTCAATAGACTTCTCCACTCCCAAGAACTAAAAGAAGGAAGTTTGTCATCCAGGAAATTCTTATTGGGAAAATAATTGCCTTTTATTACTACAATGTAGAGACTATATTGTACAGTACATATCCTCCAAGGGACCTTTGCAACCAAAATCAAAATACATAAGGATTTCTAAACCCTAGGCCTCTATTGAACTTGTTTTTATAAATCGTATCTCAATTAATCCGATTATTTTATTTATTTATTTACTTTTTTGCTTTGACGAACTGCCCCATTGGAACATTTTTTTTTTTTATGTTTTGAGATTAAGGTTCAGTTCGGAAAGAGTACAAATATAAATATGTACTGTGCAAACCATGCATATTGTATTTTTAAACCTTGTATTTCCACTGTACATATTTGTCAAACTCAACCCAAACTAATATGCATAATACACCCAAAGTTAAATGACATATATATATATATATATATATACACATGAACAGTAAACTTAGTGTTGATTAATATGTATAAATATTGAATAAATATACAATTTAATATACATGATAATTGTTTCTTGCACATTTTTATGTAATATATAAGTTAATTGAAAATATTTGATCTTAGATTAAAATTATATTTATCACATGGATGAATATTTAGTTGTACGTCTGTATTAGGGTCTATTTGTTTGCTCTGACGTCTGATATCTAAAAGTGCAATAGTTACATTAAGAGGTATATTTGTATTGGTGAACTTTTTTTTCCTTTTGAACTCTGAATTTAGAGAATGTTCTGAATTCTAAAAATTGTCAAATTTCCATTTTAACTCCATATATAAAAACTTTTGTTTGTGTTTTGGGGGTATCATTGGAAAACAAAAAGATTTAAGATTACTCTTTAAGAGATAAGAGATTAGAGGAAACGAACACCCATTTTCCTCTTAAAGTTATAAGATTCCTCTTAACAGATAAGAGTTAAGAGGAAACAAAACACACCCTTAGTCCTTGTCTTCATTTCATCTGTGTTGATTCGGTGTAAAACCAAGTTTTAGAATGGACTTGATTTACTATGAATTCGAGATTCAGTAGGCGTTTCATCCCTCTCAAGTCTCAACCTAAAAATCAGATACATATAGGTCTCCTTTTTTAATCATCTTGCCCTTTGTACAAGGATTCAATCAGGTTCCGACTCTTGCACCAAAGAGTGAAATGAGTCGTCAAAGTTTTTAATGGAATCCAGATCTAGTGGTTGCATTTTAACAGGACCCATTGCTACAAAATTATGATCCAACAGGGAGGGATGAGGGAGTGTGAAGGAACTGTTCAACCTAAAAACTTAAGTCGTTAGGTGAGGCATTTTAATGGGTTTTTAGGCAGTGTTTGGCAAGTCTTTACATGTGGTCTTCTGGACTTCAACAAGCTCTAAAGACAGAAAATCGGTCTTTTTCCATTTGGTAACCAAAACCTAGAAAGATGAAAAGACACGTGCGCGAAAAGACCCAAAAAGACCAAAAATGCCGAATTTCAGGAAGCTTCAAATGAAGCTTTCTGGTCTTTCTGTGTTTTTAAAAGCTTGGTAGACCGAGCTGCTTACCAAATGGTCTTTGCCTTTAAAAACTAAGATACCAAAAACTCAATATATCTTTTAGCCATCAGGGCTACTAGTAAATCTTTTTAAAAGACTTGCCAAATGGCACCTTAATCTCTAACATGCCCATCCATCCAAATACCCATTGGGTTTGAAGTGTGGACAAAGCATAGGGCCACTTGACACCTGTACCTTATGCTGAAATTTAAGTTCAACTAATTTTAATGGAGGAACAAGGATCAAAAACTAGACCGCTTGGTCAAATATACTCTTATATAATGTCAAAGAATCATTCAACCTAAAAGGTTAAACTGTATGTTACCTTGTTACCATTGATACATAAAAGAAAGAAAAAAAAAAAAACCCTTAAACTGTTAGGTGATGGGTCAAGTCTGTCGATCCCAAAATACTTTCTTTCCTTACCTACAAATTTGCAAGAGGAGAGAGAGAGACTTACAATAGCTGCAACTCGGATAGGAATGTACGTTAACACATGCACCCACCATGAACACTAGGGCTATTCACGGGTCGATTTACTGAGATTTTTTCAACCGACCCGACCTGGTCGGGTTACCTGAAATTGAAACCGAAACCGACCCTATGTTAAGCAAAACCGACCTGGTCGGTTTGAATTGGGTTGGGTCGGTTTGGGTCGGTTTCAGCTCTAAGTTCAACCATGGTAATAAATTGGTAGATTGGAGAAAGAAGACTGAAATTTGATGTAAAAAAGGACACCTAATTCTATTAGAGAAAGAAGACTGAATGGTAGGGGGCGGACCAAGTTAGAATAGAAGTTATCAAGAAAATAGAAAGTCAAACTGTATTAGAGAAAGAAGACTAAAATTTGTATATTTCAAGAAACCTTCTAATCTAAGTAAAAAATGACACCTCATTCTAATTGTAATTAGTTGCCTATTTGGTGTAAAAGACCATAAAAACTAGGATCCTTTGATTCTTTTCTTTAAACTTTTCCAAAAATATTCCTTGTCTAGTTGTCTTACAATACTTGCCATTAATGTCATTCCTAACTAGAATACTAGAAATTAAGTTAGATTATAACTAGGATAGAGACAACTTAGTTAAGTAGGAATTAAGTAGGTTGTAAATACTAAATAGAAACTAACTACTAACTACTAAGTCAGTTCGGTTCGGGTCGGTTTCGGTTTTCACATATGAAAACCGAAACCGACCCGAACCATCGGTTTATGATTTTTTTACAACCCAAAAACCGACCGATACTGAAGAAAACCCGATCGATTCGGGTTGGGTCAGTTTGATCGGGTTGGGTCTTCTTATGAACAACCCTAATGAACACACAAAACATAGAGGGAGACGGATTTGCTGGTTAGGTCATTTAGATAGGCCAATCAAAGCCCCTCTCAACACTATTCATGCGGCAAATGTCAGCTAAAAACCCAAAATTGGATTTGCTCCTCACACTCACCTCACAGCCTTTGCGTCTATACGTGTCTTGAATAAAAACAGACACAGTATTGAGATATTCCCGATGTACGGTTGCAAAAACTGAGTGAGGATTGATTTTATGAGGAGCAAATCCGAACTCTAAAAACTCTTTCCACTAGTTCGAAATAAATCCCTTTTCGTATTTAGATACAAGCATAAACAAGTACGTTTTTTTTTTTTTTTTTTTAATTTGTTATGATTGAATGGAATGATATGAAGTTTGGGATTAAATTGGTCAAAATTGTTCTTAAAATTAATTGGTCTTTTTTTTATTTTATGATGGTAGTTTGTTGTCAGCAACATCGTCACATAAAAACAAAAGAGAGAGAAGAATTGAAACTGCCACAATGAAGAATAAAAAAATGGCAAGATGAGATAAAGTTGACAAAAGTATTGGGGATGTGCTAAAAGACTACCTATATATCTACTAGTAAAGAATTATCTGATACAAGTCGAAAAAGCTGAGAGGGGCGAGAAAGGTGTTGGTTGAACTTTGAACTTGAAGATCTCGATTCAGAATTTAGTAGAAAATGTATGTATAGGCTATGATAGAGTAGAATTGAAAATTATATTAGGCACCATTCATGTATCAGATTGTTAGAAGGTTGGGATAATAAGTTAAAGAAACAAACTTGGTGGAATTAAACTAACCTAGCTCTATCTAGGCCTAGGGTTTAGTTGTGGAGGACTTTTGAGACATGGCAGCCGGATTGATCCATATGTCGTCTGCTCATCTCCCTTGACCTTGGGTCAGAACTCAGAATCCACTAACTGTAGTCTGTAAATGGAGATTTACTTACTCCTTGATCAAAACATTCAAATGGACACGTCTGGTTCAAGGCATTAGCCAAATAGCCAGCTAGTTAGCTAGGGAATTAATAGGGAGGGCCCACCATATGTAAATGATCATATGGTTCTAATCAGGACCGACCGGCCAAGCACAGATGCACAATCCTCATTTGCCTACACAAAGTTAAAAGAAACCTTCACAGAGAGGAACCGAGAGAGTGGTAGCTATCAATGAGGTTTGCGAGTCAGTTCTGCTTAGATCAACGTGGACCACTTGTTTGTTGAAATGACTGGGATGGGTAAGCAGGAATATTAACATGGTGGTGAGTGGTAGGCAAAGCCCCATTATGTTAATGTGCTTTCGGTCGTCGTAGCTCTATCTATATTAATTGACTCTCTCGAGCTAATAAGTCTGGAGATGGCGCCTGCTGCTCGTCCCAAGCAACAGACAATCCAAACGCCGACACTGGGGCAGGGGTGATCGAGGAGATGGGGTGTTGTCGTGTTGCCTTTGATTTTGATAAGCCCCACCCCGCCCACGCCATCGTTTGGACTCAATTATGAATCTTAAGATCTGTTTGGCTCGCTGTATAAATTAAATCAGAAATGAAATTCTCTGGAATGGTTTATTTCTTCCACCTGTTTGATTCTGGTTCAGATCGGGATCTGAATTAATTAGAATGGGTTTTCCTTCAAATGTGACAATATTAATGGAAATGAGAATCTAATTCCCTCCAACCAAATGGTTGGAATTTCCAATTCTAGACTCCTATTCCTGCAAACTAAATATACCCTTACTTTCTAATTGACATAGTGACTATTGGACTTGGGAGGGCACACGTAGTTAATTAAGACTTAAGATGGTCTCTGCTTCTCTCCATATCTATCTCTGACCCCATATTTTGCTGATAGCTAGGCTTAAAAGTAAATTAAAATAAAAGGACTAAGCTAATAGCTAGCCTGCTCCACAAATATGGCACCAAATTCTGTATATTATTGTTGATTTTTTAATTTAGACAAGTGATAGAAGGTCGGATCTCCTACCCACATGACACTACATCTGTACATTGGGAATAGGGATGCAAATGGATTGGATCGGATATTTTCGAATCCAGTATGACACTGTTATGTCAGATTCGATCCAATCCAAAGATTCGATCGAATCTGATAGGACTTGATTTGAATTCGAATCCTATTGGTAAGTCAGATCTTAGGATCTGATCCAATCTGACTTGTTTTCTTTAAAAATTAATAAATTATTAAAAGAAAAATAAAATATACTAATTTAAATAAAGTACAAACAAAAAATAAAAGTATTTTTTTTAATTATTTCATCATACACATATATGTTTATATATATATATATATATCGGATAGGATATAGGGTGATCCAAATCTGATCCGATTTCTGACTATATCCTATTATCCAATCCGAAGATCTAAATAGGAATAATCTAAATTCGACCAAATTAAATAGAATCGGATCAGACCATGATCTTATCCATTTGCACCCCTAATAGGGAACATCTCCGTGTGACTACAGCTGTATACTGATAACATCTCCCATATTTTCATGTCACCATTCAATGGGAGATGTTCGAAAGTTGTAGTGCCATGTGGGAAGGGTTATTGTGGGTAGGAGATCTGAATTCAATGATAGCGTGAAAAAAATAATGTACACTTTATTTTTTTGATAAATACAAGTAAATTTTATTAAAAAGGCGGAAATGAGAAATTCCCACCCTTGGACTCTCACCAAGACAAAACCTCAAACCTTCACAAGATCTCAACCAAACCCAAACCCAAACCCAACCCCAACCCAAGAAAAATACAAAAACACCAAAGACCAAGCTTGCCTAACCGTGCCCACGAACTAAATCGACTTGGTCTTGCTCAGGTCTACTTTCACAAAAGTGTTCACGTAAAGGTTCACCAACCTCGTCAATTTTTTGCTCCCTCGCAAACCACCAAATTTGAAAATGTCATCGGCCTCCTCAAGAAAGACATTGCTCTCTTAATCATCTTCTTCGTCACTTTCAAGCTTCTCTCTTTCCTTTTCCTTCAAAACTTCTCAGCGCTTGTCTTACCCGACTCTCCCCCCCCCCCCAAAAGAAACAAGCCACAGGCCACAAGTCTTAGCTACATGTTAGGATTAGAGTTTTGGGCAAGATTAGCCCACGTGCAATTTAACCAACAGAATCTTGGGCCACTTGGACCACTTGCAGTCCAGTTGTAACAATCTGTTAGTTGGTTTGTTACACAGTAACCACCTGTATTTGTAATTATAAACATTGTTAAAGATCAATACGGAAAATGGAGTTTTGACCGTACAGTGCCATCTTACATGGTATTAGAGCGGTGTATAGTTTGCAACAATCTCCACTAGAAGCAACAGCCATGTCTGTCTCCTCTCAACAAGGCCCTCACCCAACTGCCATGGGATTTGGCCAACAATCCCGATCAAAGTATTACTATGAATACTACAAACGCAACAGTCACACCAAGGATCATTGTTATGAACTAGTAAGATATCCACCCGGTTGGGATAAATCTCGTTCAAATCAGAAGAACAAGAAAGGGAATCAATGATCAAGCTCTTGTGTAGTTTTAGGAACCACAGATCAGGTTCCTGGCAGCACTCCTCCGAGCAATCCTTCATTATTTGGCCTTTCTCTCCAGCTATATAATCAACTTCTCTCCCTCTTGAACAAAGAATCAGCTAATGCTATATCTACCAATGTTGCCAGTAAGACCACCTCTGATGTTGAGTGGATACTTGACAGTGGCGCTTCAAAACATATGATCTCATCACCATGTCATTTTATTGATCACGCCACCATAGATATTGCTAAACCAATTCGACTACCAAATGGACTCTTGGTTCCAGCCACGATGCAAGGGTCAATACCTTAGGATCTTTAACTATTCTTGATGTGCTCTACATACCAAAATTTTCTTGCAATCTCTTGTTTGTTAGTCAACTAACACAACAATTCAATTGTGTAGTGATTTTCTTTTCTTCATCTTGCATTGTCCAAGACTTGGCCTCCAAGACAACAATTGGGGTGGGGAGTTTGCGTAATGGACTCTACTGATTCTCATTCACAAAGACTCAACACTCATCTGTTCACATCACTTCCACCACAAATTCCACAACACGGAACCATTGCTTGGGACATGCATCTTGCAAATGCCTGTCACTCATTTCTGGGATACCTCTTGTTTCTTCAAAGCATTGTTGTGATGCTTTTCATAGAGCCAAGAAAACTCAACTACCATTTCCCATCAGCCAGTCCAAGTCTTCTTAGCCATTTCAACTAGTTCACTGTGATATATGGGGAGGCTATAAGATGCTATCTCATAGTGGAGCCTGATACTTCTTCAATTTGGTCGATGATTTTAGCAAATGTATTTGGGTTTATCTACTTCGTAATAAATCAATTTTTATATCTTTTCTAGTTTTATTTTGTGCAATGGTCTCTCGACAGTTTGGATACACATTTCAAGTTCTTCATTCAGATAATGGATATGAATTCCATTCACGTCCCTTACAAGAACTCTTTGTTGCACGAGGGATTGAATTTCAACATAGCTGTGTTGGCATGCCTTAGTAGAATGGCATTGTTGAACGAAAGCATCGCCACTTACTAGAAGTTGCCAGAGCACTTCGCTTCCATGCCCACATGCCTATATCATTTTGGGGTGAGTGTTTACCAACCACACTCTACATAATCAACCGCTTATCGACCCCTTTGCTCTTAGACAAATCACCCTATGAAGTCTTATTCCAAAAACCACATTCTTATGATCACATGAAATCTTTTGGTTGTCTATGCTATGCACAAGTTCATCCCAAACTTCATGATAAATTTGCTAGTAGAGCCATTCAATGTGCCTTCGTAGGATCTCCCTATGGCCAAAAGGGATACAAATTATATGACCTTGAGTCACACCAATTGTTTACTACACGAGACATCATCTTTTATGAGTCTCAATTTCCTTTCTAGAACCAACAACCTCCCACCACCATCTTTGAACCACGCCTTTTCCCTTCTCCTAACCTTACATTTGATAACGCGATTGTTCCACCACCTCCACAAACTATAGTCTAACCCACAGTCATGCAAACATTTGACCAAACAGAATCCATTGATTCCCAAACCATAACCAATAATTAGCCTTCTGTTCCACCGCCTAATACTGTTAACATTTAGCATGATACCATAGGCACACTGTCCCATTCCAAGTGCTTAACCAAGCCCCCCACCCACCTCCAAGATTATGTCATTAACCTACCACCCTTTTTGGCACAGCAGTCCACTTTTGTTTACAAGACCCAGGTTGTCTCTCCACAAATGGAGTCTGAACCAACCTCATTTACTCAAGCCAATAGTGATCCTCAATGGCATCAAGCCATGGAAGATGAAATCTCAGCCTTAAAGCACAATAATACTTGGATTCTTGTGACTTACATCTAGGAAAGCAATCAATTGGTTCAAAATGGATCTATAAAATCAAATACAATGTGGATGGCTCCATCAAGAGGTTCAAAGCTCATCTAGTAGCCAAAGACCATACCCAGATTGAAGGATTGGATTACCATGACACTTTGCCCTAATAGCAAAATTAGTCATAGTGCGATGTCTCTTGGAAATGGCTGCAATAAAAAATTGAGAAATTCATCAATTCGATGTTAACAATGCTTTTCTACATGGTGATTTTCATGAAGAAGTATACATGACCATTCCTCAAGGTTTTGCCCGTGAAGGAGAACATAGAGTTTGCAAATTGCAAAAATCCCTCTATGGCCTTAAACAAGCATCCCGCATGTGGTTTGAACAATTTACCCAAGCCCTTCTTTCTTTGGGTTTCAAGCAATCTCATGCCAACTATTCTCTCTTTACATTGACATCAGGTGACTCCTTCATAGCTGCACTAGTCTTTGTTAATGACATTCTCCTCAGGGGCGGAGCTAGGAGGTGGCGGAGGGGAGCCATGCCCCCCCCCCCCCCCCCCCCCCCCGCCTATGCCTTCAAAATTCCAATAAAACACATTTAAATCTCACTTATATTTTGACTCTTTACCTATGTTTCCTAGCTTTTGCCCCCCCCTCAAGAAAAAACTCTAGCTCCGCCCCTAGTTTTCCTTGTTGTAAACGATTCTACATGCATCACAATTCTCAAGAAGATCATGGATGACAAGTTTAAAATCAAAGATCTTGGCCCCCAAAATATTTTTTAGGCCTTGAAGTCCACCATTCTAGTGAAGGTATCTTTCTTAGTCAACATAAATGTATAAATGATATTCTTCTTGATACTGGGATGCAAGACTGCAAGCCTTCACCAACACCCATGGAAGCCCAACACCATTTTGATGACACTTCTAACCCCCTCCTGCCTGATCCATTACCATACTGATGACTGGTGGGATGCTTAGTTTACCTCACAATCACTAGGCCCGACCTCTCATTTGCTGTAAACTGCCTCAATCAACACATGCATGAACCTCATCAAGAACACTTTGATGCTGCCTTACGAATTGTTCGATGTCTCAAAGGCACTCCATTGCATGGCATATCCCTTCCGAACAACACGTGAGTCAAGGACTGATCCCATCTTCTAAGCTGCTAGTGGATTGGTCAGTCATACCTAGCCAGTCATTAACTTCGTTAGTGGTGGGTTCCAGAAAAAGTGATATAGGACCAGACATCTACCGGCCTGATTCTTCATTTTGAAAATGTCCATATATACAAAAGCATACTGTGTTGGTTAAGACTAACTGTTTCCTATTTTGGTGGGAAAAACTCTTTGGTACGCTCCTTCATTCCACAAGCATTTGTTACGAGGGACCATGCCTTTTCTCTTTCTATCAGAATTAAGTGCAATGTGTTTTGGCGATAGAACTGTGAAAGAGAAACTAAGTGTGGCGTCTGGACAAAGACAATCTGGGTTTGACGAATGCAACTTTCTTATCTCTTTAGTAACAATCAAGTATAACAACAACAACAAGAGAAGGCCAGGACTGGGCAATTTCAGTCTTAAGTTAGTGCTTTCTTTGCTCACTCCATTTTTGTAGTCTTAGCTCCACTTGTACCGCATAAAAATCCCAACGTTTTCAACATGTTTGAACGTCCGAATTAAACAAAGTGGTGTTGAATCTAATTTACAGCACAGTTCAACAACAGACACCTTTAAATTGCCATTGATCTAATTCAATAAGAGAGATTTGTGTTTGATAAGGTAAATCGAAAATTTCCTTCAAACAAAACGATCATGCATTTGGCATGTTTAACTTATTTTCATATTGAAATCAAATCATACGTTGTAAATGTCATCATTATTGTATTCAAGAATATATATAATAAATTGATACAGTCAAAAAGATTATTTGGGAAATGTCAACATCTCTCTTTCTTGATATCGTCTCCTTTGAGATGTTGTGGACTGACTCAAACTTGCATTTATTTTCTTTAAAATGGGAAAGAAATGGTTTCATGAGGTCATCGAAGACTCAGCATTTTACTTGGCTCCATTATCGTTAAGATACATTCATATTAAAGAATAAAGCCTATTAAGAAACCTCACTTAACAGCTTAAGCATTTACGTTAAACACCTTGAGATGGTATCAGATCTTGTATGATCAAATATCAACTCTATTATAATTAATTAAATTTTAGTAAAAGGTATGAATGAGCATGTTGTAGGAGGTGCATATGGAAATGTAACATTTAAGAAATAATAACTTTATTTGTTGTTAGTGATTTTCTACAAATTGGACTTATTGGCTGAGGTGTGTAAGTCTGGTGCATACTAGTATGTAGGCGTCCTACTCCAGGATTCAACAACCTTGGTGGTTGAGTGGCTCCTAGTATCCATGCACTCGAGAATACTGGATCACACGAACTCTAGCAATCTTCTAACTCGATTGATGCAATGTATGAGAATGGAAAAATGCCACTTGTTGAGAGGGAGTAGGAGAGAAGAATATTATTTTTTGTGTTTGTTGAGTCACAAATGCCTTTGGCTATATAGACCCAATGACACCTTATGAGTAAAGGCATTGAACAAAGAAAAGGCACCTATGAAAGATTACCAAATTTCAAATCAAAAGACACTTAGGAGGCGTTTGATAAATCTGAAATTTCAGATCTAAAAAGTTAAAAAGGTATTTTTTGTGCCTCAAATCTGAAAAGAAGCATAGGTGCTTTTCTATTTTTTAGAGGCTTTGAATCCATAAGTTTGTTTGTGTTGGATCAACCATTTACCATCTGAAATTTACTAACTTTACTATTTTACCCCTACAACATACTATTGGAAGTATTGAGTTAAATTTGCATTATCTCATAAAAATATTTTTCAACCTCAAAATAATATTGAAACAATACAAATAAAATTAATAAATAATAAATGAAATGGTTAAAATTAAAAAATAATTAATGACTATAAAAGTATTAAAATAATTAATAATTTATACAAATAAAAATTAATAAAATAATAAAAAATTACTAATTAATAAAAAATAAATAATATTTAATAAATAACATAAGTAAAATTAATAAAAATAATTAATGTTTAATAAGAAATATTAAAATAATTAATAATTAGTAAAATAATTTATAATTATTATTATTTTAACATTATTACTCACCCAACCGCCGCTGCTGCAAGTTGCAGTGGTAGTGGTGGTGGTGGGAAGACAGGGGAGCGAGAGAGAGAACCACCGCTACAAACCCCCATCTCCATCCTCCCTATCTTTCTCTCTTCTTTCTTCTTTCCTCTGTATTCTTTTTCTTTCTTTCTTCTTCATCTTCTTAGATTCACCGGAATACACTGCTTGACATTGTGCACTCACCCCTTCCTCTTAACAGTGGCGACAAACCAATAGTAGGTCTCTGCCCGTTCTCTTTCTCTCTTTACCTCTCTTTCCTCTTCTTCTTCCTCCCAGCATTTTCCTCCTTCTCTTCTCTTGTTTTTCAATTGCAGCGGCGGATTCGAACTCGACAACAACTACCCGTCTTCTCCAGGCCATTTCTCCATTCCTTTCTCACTGACATCTCTCTCCAACTCTTTCTTCCTTATCTTCTCCTCCTTCTTCCTTAACAGTTCGCCCTCCTCAATCTCGTTGCGGCAGTTCTCCACCCGTCCCTCTCTTCCACTCTCTCCCTCTTCCGTTTGCCCATCAGATCTCTCTCTCTCCCTTCCACCTCTCTCTTCTCCCTATCTTCGTTCACTTGTCAGATTCCGCTGCAGTTGTAGTGCCCCAAAGTAGGTCGCAAACCCCTTGTTCTCCATCTTCTCTGCCAACTAGGTAGACCCGAACAACAACGACCGTCTGTCGGAACTCATTTCTCAATTTTAAACCGGAATCCCATCAGAAGGCCGGCATCCAACATGGGGCATCCTCTTTTCAGTTCAGGTGTCGAGACTTGCACAAGAATCTTCTCATCGGTGGCGGGAAGTGGGAAGATAGGGAGAGAGAGAATCGCTGCTGCAAGTTGCAGTGGCAGTGGCAGGAAGACAAGGGGAGAGAGCGAAAGAGAGAGAGAGAGAGAGAGAGAGGCGATCTTCCTCCCTGAGAAAACACGAAAATGAATAGTTTTTTTTGGGTTTCGGGTTATCAAGGGTAGCACGTGTCATTTCTAAAAAACTAGAAGGGTAGATTCGACTATGCATCGGCTTTGAAATGCGTCTAAGTGCGTTAAGAGCCGACCCAAGGTATATAGTTTACAGATCTAAAAATAAGATTTAAATCATGTTTAAGAAAAGAAACCAAACAAGTGTGAGGATCTGAAAAACAACATTTTCAGATTCAGACCTCTGAAAAGTGCAATCAAACGCCTCCTAATTAACAGAGAAAAGGCTCCAAATGAAGAGTTGCTATGAAAAGTCACTAATAAAAGACATGTTTAAAAGACACATTTAAATGAAGAGACACTTAAATTAAAAGGTCACTAGTTTAAATTAAAAGACACATTTAAAGAAACTTTAAATGATGGAAAGTCACTTAGATTAGAAAAAGAGACTTGGTGATGAAAGGTCACTCAAAATTTAAATTTAAATTAAAAAATTATTTAAAAGAATTTTTGGATAAAGTACACGTGTTAGAATTTGTAAGCATGTAAAAAAATAAAAAAAAATACCCCTATAAAATTTTGAATCACATACATTAGAAATGCAACACGTGTGCTTATCTACGTTTCGAGTATGATGGGCTTTCAAATGAGGGAACATGTTAGAGAACAAATATTAAGGAACCTGATCACTTAAGTTGTTAGAGAACAAATTTTAAGTTGAACAGTTCTTTAAGAATACATAAGGTACTGAAAACATCAACCCATGCTAGTAAAATGTCACAACAGAATTTAATTTGAGTAAGATATATCAGCCCAAACACAGCAAGAGGTTGGTTGTGGGCCGAGTCAATAAATGGCAAACAAATATAGATTTGAAAGTTGAAACCATATGACATGGAGATTAAGTGCATTTAATATGACTTAGACAATTTAACACGTTCACTTTCAGTATGGAATCCTCAAATTTCAAGCATTTAAGGGTCTATTTCAGAAACCTTTACTTTGTTGCTTTTTAATTAGTTTAGGTTTCAGCGAAACAAGCCCAAATTTCAGAGAAAAGGATATATATCAGTGAAATCGTCAACATCATGATGAAATAATCTGAAAAATAGTAAGTTCAATTAGACTTTAAACTTGTAAAACACTCCTTATAGTTTACAACCTATTTACCAAATCGATCTTTTATTAAGAAGTGTTTGTTTGCCATCTGAAAATAATAGCAACATAATTACCTAAACTGAGTGGAACAAAAAGGATTGGTGCCCCTAACACTTCTTGGTACAGAAAATAAAATTGATTAAAAAGAGCCAAATAGAGCGGTTGCGCATGTTTTATTAGGGTAAAATTGATATTTTCTTTTTTACTTTCTCTCAATTAAATTTATTTGAATGGATATTTTCATCTATATATATAGGATCATTTTGCATTATTGTTCGATGTGTGAACATTCTGCTGCATCAATTATTGGAAGCTCTTGGTGTGGCCATAGCTCATGCAAAAAGAAGAGTGATGATTACCAAGGGGATGTTCTACAACATGAATGTTTTTGTTTTCATTTGTTTTTGGAATCACCACATCAGCAAAAAGGGGCTAATTCTCTGGCTAACCAAATTAATGTTTGCAATATGGAGACTAGTTCTAAAGTCATGTTGAGAGATGATAAACTAGGCATTCCTTATTGGCTTGACATCAAGATTTTTTGAGATGTAATGGGTTGGGCTGAGGTTATAAGGGAGACGTTTGTATGTATGGAGGCAGGCTATCTCCTCTCCTGTAATTTTCTTTTTTTTTCTCTTTTGATAATAATCAATAAAAATTCAAGGTGGCTGTCCCTCCACCTGGAAGTTTGGGGTTAAAAAAAAATTAAAAATTAGAGTCAAGATTTTAAAAAGGCTAAAGGCAGAGATGAGGTGGTTGGATGTCAAAGAGGCTAAGTGTAAGTATAAATATAATTTTTAAGTTTTTATTACATATAAATATGTATGTATGTATGTATATCGACACAATTTTTTTCTTTTTATAGCTAATTTATATATTTTTTATTACATATATATTCTTTTTAACATGAACCTTATATTTTTTTAATTTTTATTTTCTATTTTGTTTTATGTTTATAACCTTCTCTATTAAATTAAATAATCCATACATCCAAAGTAAAATTATTTGTAATATTTTATACATTTAAGGATACAATTTATTTATTTTTGTATCAATTTTTATGTTTATATATACATATTTATTTATTTTAATATTAATCATATGTTTCTGGAATTTTGTTTTTTACTTTTTTCATAATTATAACCTTATTTACCAAAATAAAATAAGCCATTTATTTAATATACATAGATAAAGATTAGATATATTTTTTAATTTCTTTATACATTTTCAGATACAACTTATCTCTTTCATAGTTATGTTAATTTGTATATTTACTTTCTATTAAATTATATTCTTTTTAATATGAAACATTTTAAAATTTTATGTTACATTTCTAAAATTTTTACCTAAATAAAATAATATCTTTGCTTAATTTATAAATGATGAAGAATTAGGGGTTTGTGTCGATCGAATATGAAGGGATCATTATTTGGTGCAATGGTAAAATCTGAGGGATCGGAGGCTAATATAAAATGAATTAAATTAAGGGAAACAGTTGGTCAAAAAGAATAAAGATATTATATTAACAATTTTAATTGTATTCTAATTTGAATTGGGCTGATTCAGCCTTTCTTTTATTGTGTATGGCATCAAAAAGAGAGTCAGTCTTGTACAAAAATCCAAAATCTACGATTTGTTTTGATTCTGATGAGAGAGTAAATTTACTATCAGAATAGAATAAAATGGTTTGTATTTGATAGATAGAAAAAAAAAATTGCAAAACAACCCACGAGGATTATTTAAAAAAATGGAGCTTGATTAAGTAATCCTTCTGAATTGTTTTGCAGATTTTTTCTTTTCTATCATCATAACCCATAGATGTTAATTAGCATACTCATGATGCACATACATGTGTTTTTTGTGCTTTTTGCTTTTTACTTCATTTTTCTCCATTTTTTAATGCCAACAATATTCATAAATACAAGTTCAGAAAAATATTTGTCTTTTTAATCTAAATAAAGCTTTATATTTCAAGCAGTGAATGAATTCCATGTTCATACCCCCCCCCCCCCCTCAAAAAAAAAAAAAAAGAAAGAAAAAAAAAACATTCAATGCTGCATAGATGACCATGATGTAAGGGACCCTAGAGCCTGGAAGCCTTCTGACCAAGTCATAAGCGACAAAGTAGGACTATTTGAATTGAGTAGATTGGGTTCAAGTTCAAAGAATCATAAAGAAATAAAAGATTAGAAGAAACACTTTCCATTATTGATATGTCTAGAGCTTTGGGTCTAACAGCAAAATTAATTTATTTACCCAAAAAGAAAACTCAAAATCAGAAGCTAACATGAATTTAGGTAATGGAGATTTGAAGGGCTGCTTTGTTTTTTAGGGTTACAGAGAAGCAAAGCAATCAATATGTTAGTTTATTTTTATGTATGCAAGCTATACACAAGTTTCCGAAGTCAATTTTTCCTTTTCCCCCTAATTGGGCCTTGAGTGCCTTTTCGTTTCCTGGACGACCAAACTCTGTTTTCGTCAATGAGTCGAGCTTTTGAACAGAATTGTCCCCGTGAAACTCCTTTACTCTTTGCTTGCTAATGGTCAGATACCGGATACCAAGAACTACAAAAACTGTGTGATCAGAATTCTGGCAACTCTGGTAGCTCTCCTGCTTTTATAAAGAGGTTATACCAAAAATCCATGCCGTCGTCCATGTTCCAACCGTAAGCATAGACGGGTTCTGATGGGAATTGTAATTGTTGGTCGGTTATTGTTGCCGGATAATCATCGGACGTGCCGGAATTGTCTGCTGACAATGCTTCAAACCAGAAGCTTTCGTCGATTTCAGGGATAGTTTCCCAAGAGCAAGAGTCGACGTTTTCTTCCTTGATGCCCGTGTTCTGGTTCTCGCCCGTGACAACCGAAGATTCTGTAACCGAGGAGATGTCACTGGAGGATTGTTGTGGGGATACCGGCGGACAGGTCGGGCTCTCGAATCTTGGATTTGTTGGAAAGTTCACGAGATATGATTCTTCCAATTTGCAGGTATCAAATTCAGATATTTCAGTGGACTGCCGCTTGGTGTTCAGGGCGGGTTGATATTGTTTGAGCCTCTTCTTTAGGTGGGTGTGCCAGACATTTTTTATTTCATTGTCTGTTCTTCCCGGTAATCTTGCTGCGATTGTTGACCACCTGAAGATTAAATAAAGAAGATTATATAAGAAATTTGTACTAGTTTAAGGAAGAATCTTGTTTGATATTACTGTAATAACTACAATAAACCGTGTTTGTTCTTTATTAGTTCAGGTAACAATACCTCTCTCTCTCTCTCTCTCTGAAATGAGTAGAAAGAACAATAGCACATGCATGTTTGGACGTATGCATGTGGTTATCATCAATAGTTACAATACTAATTACAAACATACTCCAACTTGTTTTATAAAACTTACTGCACTTGAGAGAGAGAGAGAGAGGTTTCTTGGTATTGACAATTTAATCTTTTCTTTCGGGGTTGTTCAAGGCTTCAAAATATGTAAAGTTTCTTGATATCGACAACCCAGTTTTTTTCCTCTCTCTCTCTCTCTCTCTCTCTCATGGTCGTCCAAATTGTAAATTGTGATCACTCCATGGTATGTTTCATGTCTAATTAATGTTCAGAGATATAAGAAATGAATTTGAAGGAATCTGATCAATGAATACACACCTGTTACCAAGCTTTTCATGAAGCTCAATGATAGTTTCCTCTTCCTCTTTGCTGAAGTTTCCTCGCTTTATGTCCGGTCGCAAGTAATTTGTCCATCGAAGTCTGCAACTTTTCCCACACCTTAACAGACCTGGAGGAAGAAAAAAAAAAGGAGAATTAAATAAAACGCAATAAACGATTTTCTTCAAAAAAATGATGAAAGGAAAAAAAAAAAAAAAACTTTTTTTCTCTGAATTCTAAAATCTTTGAAAAATGAACCAGAGGCTCAATAACAATTGATAACAGAGAAAACCCAATTGTTTCATGAATTCCTCATTCACATAACCAAAATTAAGCATTTTATTGGTTCAACTATTCTATACAACTGCTTCCCTACTTTCCATTTCATGGTGTTCGATCGGAGGGAAAGAATAGAAAATTAAAGGCACCCAGTAAGGAACTTGCAATTACCAGCTTGTTTGGGAAGCGCCCTCCAGTTTCCATGTCCATACTGTTGAATATAATTGATGAGAATCCTATCTTCTTCAGGAGTCCAAGGCCCCTTCTTCAATCCCATCTTCTCACAGCAAGGAGCCCTCACCATCTTTGATCTCAGACTGAGACACCCTTTTCTCTCTTGTGGTTCTTATCTACCTGTGTCTCTCTCTCTCTTTCTCTCTCAATGAGACCTCAGAGAGCTCAGACGTCTTGAAGCCCACGAGTGTATTTATACTACCAGACCCTAAAACCAAAACGTGCAAGGTCCAGGAGCAGCTTGCCATTTCAAAGAGGCAAGGTCGCAATTTCTACGAAATGGGGGTCCCTCATCACTTTATTCAATAATTGTTTATAAAATAAGTATGGGGCATTAGAGATCAATTTTTCTTTAACCATCTTTTTTTCAGCTTTGACAGAAAACAACAAAGATGAGGGCCCCTAACAAATTTAGGGTTTTTTTGGGTAAAAAACAAATGAAAGGTTAGCTAACGATGATATATAAGGCCACATCTTTCCTACGTTCACATGAAAACTTTCGGGTGGTTTAAATTCAAGCATTCTGAGATGGCGCTGGGCAGGGAGTGAGAGAATGATATAGATAGATGATAGAGAGAGAGAGAGAGAGAGAGAGAGAGAGAGAGAGAGATGAGATGAGAGATGAGAATAGGAAAACGGAAAAGCAAAGGAAAAGAGTTCACATTCATACATGTAAAATTGTCTCCATAGCTAGGAAAGAGAAGGGGGGAGAGGGTCAAAGAAAGACGCTTATGAAGAGAAAAAAAAAAAAAAAAGATATAAGCCAAGCACATTGTTGCGTTACTTTGATCAAGTCAGATCAATAATGATTTATAGTATTGTGATCGTCAAACCCAACTGACTTTGGCTTTATGAAAATGAAAAAAAAAAGAAAAAATAAAAAATAACAACTTTGGTCAAACAATCTTATTCTATAGTTTGCCACCTAGCTGTTCTATATTATTGACAGAGACGTAGATGTGGCACACTCTATATCCCACTCATGCAATAAACGTCTTAATTTGAAAATGATTTGGCAACCTGTAATTGTATTTTTATCCTGAAGGATTGAGAAGGGAAGGATCTCTGTCTATTAAGACTACTTACTAGTTTGAATTATATGCAGAAAGGTATAGTATTAATTCCAGTTTGAATCCATTGAACAGTTCAAGTGAACATATATTAAAGTGTAGAAGGTTGGATTGGCAATGTCACAGTTGAACTTAATGGAGGCAATGCAAATAGATGTCTAAACGATCATGACTAATTAAAGCTTTTGACTGAAGGAAAAGAATTGAATGATTCAACCAATAAAGGTTGTAGGGTTTGGTGATGTGTCTATACCTTTTTTGGGATGAGCCATTGCGAACCAGTTAAATTTTAATTTTTCAGATATGAAGCGGTCAGTATGAAATGCTGAAAAAAATGAACAAATAATAATAAGAAAAATCCCTTATATGTTTATGAATTCTTTGCAACTTTTGTTAAGAACGTACTTAATTAGTAGATATTATTAGTCAAATTGGTGTCTTTGAATAATCAGAGATAGTTTGATCCCTGTTGTATATAGCCAGCTTACTGGGTATACCTAGACTGTAGATTCAGTCCCAGATCGCCGCGTTTTGAAATTACGTCTGAAGCTTGCCATGGTCGAAAGTCGAAACCTTCTTTATTCTCTCTGTTGAAAGTTCAGAACAAATGACTGAGCCAGATTTTTCTATTTTTATGGTCGCGACGAAGCACATCTCCATGCTTGTGCATGTGCAACTAGTGTCTTGTTGTTTTGTGGGTAGTATGCACATGGCTTTTAAAACCGACCCGGTGACCGAACCAGTCAGGGGTCCGGTTACCAAGTCGAATGGTCCGACCGTTCGAACCGAATGCTCAGCCCGTTCTGACAAAAAATAAAAATAAATAAAAAACGGTCAA
Organism: Nelumbo nucifera; assembly: GCF_055504915.1. NCBI lineage: Eukaryota > Viridiplantae > Streptophyta > Magnoliopsida > Proteales > Nelumbonaceae > Nelumbo > Nelumbo nucifera. Next base: position 52,053,889 of record NC_142651.1, on the reverse strand, counting down.
AACTATTCAAACAGTTAACTGCCCGGTTCAGCAATTCGCTGACCAAAATCAATGGTTTTGGGGGGAAATCCGATTTTTGGGAAAAGCAGAACCAGTCACCTGACCGGTTCCTGGTTTTTCCGGTCCGACCATCCGATTCGGTCCGGTTTTGAAAACCATGAGTGTGCAACTATGAATTCAATCTGCTAATCATAATACATTGTTGGCCGCATCCATCCAATCGTACATTATCACGAACATCAGTGTATTTTACATCACTGATATTCCCGGCCTACAACTGGGTGTAGGGGTGTAAATGGATCGAATTTGATTTGGATCAAGTAATATCCAAATTTGAATCCAATTAAAATATTTGATATCCGACAGATATTGAAAATTAATATTGGAATTCAAATTCGATTAAATATTTGAATATTTGATTCGATTCGAATTCAACTAATTAATTATTTTAAGTAATTAATAAATCTATAAAATAAATATTTTATTTATATAAAGTATATAAATTATTTATATAATTTAACTATTATATATATATATTATATAAAACATTTAAATATTTTATATATTATATATAAGACTTAAATAATTAGTCAAATTTGGACATTTATCGAATCAAATCATGTCATATCAAATTCAAATCCGATTAGCTATTCAGTTGAAGAGGATATCCAAATTTGACTGATTAAATATTTGAATTATCCAAATTCGAATTATTATGTTGAATCTCGAATTCAAAATCAGATTTTCAAATACCGTTGACACCCCTAGCTGGGTGAGCATGACCAGCAATGTGTTGTGTAAGGGTGGATTTGAGCCGAGCCGAGCCAAATATTTCACTATTCAAGCTCAGCTCTCCACTAAAACATCAGGTTCGAGCTAGAGACTTGAGCTCGAATTCGGCTTGAGATCAATTGTGAGCCAAACATTTTATTAAAAAAATATACATATAAAAATTATTTTTTATTTGTCATATAAAAAATTAAGAATTATTAAAAATAGTTATTATTATATATAAAAAATAAAAATATTATATATATAATATTTTTATTACATATATTTTTTTATATTTATTATTATTGTACATATATATTATATATATTTTATTATTTACATATATATATATATATATATATATATTTTATTATTTTCATATATATATATATATATATATATATATAAGCTCGACTAAGCTCACGAGCCTCATGAGCTAAGCTTTTTTGGGCTCGAGCTTGGCTTGATTAGCAAACGAGCCTATATATTAGGCTTGAGCTCAACTCGAACAGCTCATCAATGATCCTAATGTTGTGGTCAGCAAATCCGGACTCTAATGGGTCGAGTCTGGTTCAGGATAGGGTGAATCAGTCTTAAATGATCCTAACTATATAAAATAGACCCAGAACCAAATCAATTAATTGAGGTAACTGGATTTGATGCGAATAAACCTGACTATATTTGACATCTTTTATATATAATTGAGGTAACTAGATTCGATGGTTCAACCATCTGGTTCGAACGAATGGCCCATTCTAACAACAAAATTTACAAGCAAAAAATTATGAAACCGTTCTAGCCACCGGTTTTTGGGTCAACAGTTCGACCATCTAGTTTGAACGGACGACCCATTTTAACAACAAAAATTACAGGGAAAAAAATTGAGTGTGTGAGGTTCATTAAGCAGTATCATACGTGTTATGTCATTCGAGTGTGTGACTCATACGACCCGAAAACGGAACCGTTCTGGCCACCGATTTTTGGGTCGATAGTTCGACCATTTGGTTTGAATGGATAGATGAACCGTTCTGACAACAAAAATTAAAAAAATAAAAAACGGCCAAAAAACAATGAACGGATTGATGGTTTGACCGCTCAGGTCAATGGGTCATTAACTAATTCAATAGTTTTTGGCCAGGGACCAGGATTGGGGTAAAATAGAACCGGTTTCCTAGACGGTTACCAATTAAAAAAATAAAAAAATGGTGGTTCGACCATCCGGTTTGATGGACGGCCTGTTCTGACAACAAAAATTACAAGCAAAAATTGAGTGTGTGAGGTCAATTAAGCAGTATCATACGTGTTATGTCATTCAAGCGTGTGACTCATACGACCCGAAAACATAACCATTCTAGCCACCGATTTTCGAGTTGACGATTCGATCGTCCGATTCGAACGAATGTCCAGTTCTAACAACAAAAATTAAAAAATAAAATAAAAATAATGGCCAAAAACCATTGAACGAGTCAATGGGTTGACGGTTTGACTCCCTGGGTCAATAGGTCGTTGATCGATTCAATGGTTTTTGTCTAGGGACTAGGATTGGGATAAAACAGAACCGGTTGCCTGGACGGTTCTCAATTAAAAAAATAAAAAAAAATGGTCAGAAACCATTGAATGGGTCAACGGGTCGACAGTTCGACCGCCTGAGTCAATGGGTCATTGATCGATTCAACGGTTTTTGGCCAAGGACTGGGATTGGAGTAAAATGGAACCGGTTGCTTGGACGGTTCCCAAGCCGAAATGTCCGTCCATCTAGGTCAACAATGGTTCGAAAACCATGGTTTCTTCTACTGTTGGCTTTATTCGAGCGTGTGCGGTATGTTCCTTTTTTTTCATTTTCTGCTTTTGTTTTTTGTTTTTTGTATTTGGTCTTCTTCTTCAAGATCCTCCAAAATAGTTTACGATTTACCACCATTTTATTTCTTCCCTTTTGTTTTTTCTTTGGGTTTTCTTGTGCAATGTTTTTTTTTTAATTTTCTTACAAGACGATTTGCTTTGTCTCTTTCTTTGATTGCATGTATGTTTAGCTCCGTTTCAAAGCGGAACTTTGAACTCAATTTTTTGATTTTTTTCTTTTGGTTTTCCAGTTTGGTGGATTTACTGCCATTTTTTTTTGTGTTTAAGGTCACTTTGGATTCATCTTTCAAGGTTTTAGAATCCCTTGCAATGTCTACCCTTCCCATGACTATGACTACAAAGTTATTTCGTCTAATTATTGACATCTAGAAAAAATGACCCAGAAATGGAACCGCTCTAGCCACCGGTTTCCAAGTTGATGGTCCGACCATCCAGTTCGAATTGATGGCCCGTTCTGACAACAAAAATTAAAAAATTAAAAAATAAAAATGGCCAAAAACCATTGAATGGGTTGACTGCCCGAGTCAATGGGTCATTGACTGATTCAACAATTTTTGGCCAGAAACCGGGTTTGGGGTAAAACAGAACCGATTACCTGGACAGTTCTCGGGCCGAAAGGTCCTACTGTCCGGGTCAACTGAGAGTTCTCGATGTGAAACATAGGACAACTATGAAGTAAAACTTAGAACTATAACTGTATGATCGTATTAATTCTTTTATATGAGATGCTTTGCTGAAACATATTTAAAAAACAAACACATGATAATCTCTTTTAAGTCTTTATGTGAATTTCAAGACTTAGATACTTATAATTGCAAGTTCCTTATTAAAAACCATTATCTTTTTTAATATAACAAATAACAATATTGTAATTCTAGCCCTGCAAAACAGGGCCCCTCTGCTAGTTTATAATTACTTAGCAATTTAAAACTAGTGGCAAAGCCACGTTATAAGATGGGTCCCCCTCCCCACCCCCACCCCCCAACCCCACCCATTTTTTTTTAAATGTTAGTTAAAACTTACAATTACAATCCTTTGTATAGGATACACTTTGGACGAATGTTTTTTTATGATAAAACTGTCCCCTTTTTTATCGGCATGCCATTTGAACACATCCCATAACCTTCTGGTCTTTTTTAATTGGAAATTTACTCTCATTACAACCAGTTATAATGAGAACACTCATTATAACTAGTTATATAACTTGGCTCCCTTAGGCTTAGTTTGGAAGAATATAAATACAAAAATGTACAGTGCAGATATATACAAAATATAAAATTTTACACTCTATGACTTTAAATCAGCCCCCCACAAGATTGTCCCCCACAATATCCCATAGCACATCCCTTCCGTGTGTTAGAAATATCTCTTGATAATAACATCATCATTTCTGATATTATCATTGAGAGATATTCCTAATACATGGCAGGAATATGCTGTGGGATGTTGTGGGGGGCAATTTCTAAACTGAGCCTTGAGAGAAAATTTCTAACTCCGCTACTGCTTGAAACTTTATTTTTGATAATATAATTTTAATAAAAAAGAAGATTGTAAATAGTAAACTGTTCAAGTTCATTTAACCAAAGTCATCTTGTATAATCAACATAATCAATTTGGTTGGTTTGGTTCCATCAGATAGACCTGATACATTTATAGCTGTATGAGCAGCAGATCTGAACTCCTAAAAAGAGAGTTGGTTAGTTTTGAACACACAGCAGTCATTTTGGGCTGAAACTTGTTTCATTAATATAAGGTGGGGACACTTGCATAGAAAAGAGGGATTGATTGATTGGTAGATTTGCCACATATAATAAACTCTCTGCAAGATGGGTTGAGGTCAACCCTAGCCTGTTAAAACCTCAACCCTATATATATTTAGCCTGGGAACCAATCCTAATTCAACACGACTCCATATTGGATTTGTCATTCTCAAGCTTTAACCCGACTCTAATTTTCTCTTGGGTTTTTCACTAGTGCACCTGCTCTAAGAAATGCTTCTGGGTCTTAATCAAGTCATTTCTGATAGCATGACAATATGATTAAACAAAGCTAAATGGTTACAAGGCGTGTTTGGAAAACCAGGTCGAATGGGACATTTCATTTAAGTTTACATTTGAACTTCCAAAGCATAAGTTCATCACCTAAAAGTGACAAATACAATTTCTTTTTCTATCAATTGATAAACCTAGTTAAGTCATTTTTAAATTTTGCAAAGTGAACTTTCAACCTAATTTACAATACAACTTCTCTGATACAGATAGAGAAATACACTTTCTTTCTTTTTTTAAGATGAAAAAGGTGAAATTCATCATTCATAAATCACTGCAATGGTTTCTTTCTATTAAGGTTCAAAAATATTGCAACATACCGGTTAGGGGTCTCTATCAAGGTTTTTAGACCCAGACAACAAACCGGTTAGGGGTCTGGTTCCTGGGTCGAACAGTCTGACTTTAAATCGAACGAATAGCCAGTTCTAACAAAAAATTTAAAAATTGATCAAAATCGTAAAACAGTTCGAATAGTTTAACCGCCTGAATCAACGATTTGTTGACCAAATCAACATTTTTTGGCCGGTTGCTTTGTCCTGGACCGAAATGGAATCCATTCTAGACCAAACTACTGAAGTATTTCTCCAATGAATAACATAAGTTCTGTGTGATTAAATTGTTACTAAACATATCAATTCTTTGGTTGATTTAATTCAACAAAGGTGATTCTATACCCAAAAAAATTCAACAATGGCGATGCTTGTGAGCCCCCTTCATAATGGACGCAATGAAAAAAAGAAAAAGAAGGAACCCATGTTGAATTTGAACCCAATTTTCAACATTCATTATCCAAGAACAAATGATAAGACATCTGCTGGTAAAAGGTCCACACATATCTTTGGTGCATGCATATGTCGGCATGACCACACAAGTGTTGGACAAGAAGTCTGCTTCGTATCCATGGAGGCTCCATTTTTGCCTCCATCACAACCCTTCCATCGCATACAGATACAGCTGCTCTCAAAGGCCTTTTCAGTTCAGCTTTTAATTTTTTTTTTCAGTCAAATAGTATTGATATTAAAGAATGATGACCAGAGAGAGCCAACTCAAATTATTTTGTGCTTGACTTTTATTCCCACCTTTTTTGTATTCAACTCTATTTTTTCCCAATTTTGACAGATATATATATTATATATTAATAATGTGCACGTGAGAGTGAGTGAATAATTACTAATAAATTTAAATTAATTAATTGAAATTATATGAGACTTCGGTTTGACTGTTTGTGTGCGTGTGGAGAAGGGCAAAGTACCTCCTACTTAGCACAAAAAACAAAATCAACAATGTCGACATCCCTCACTCTTTGAATGGTGCATCACTTAATCAGGACTGTTTATCGATCGTTTCTACGAAAAGATGGTCGTTGTTCCTGTTTGATAGCTCCGGCGATGATCTTTATTCTTTACATAACCCAGCCCCTCCCCCCCCACAAGAAAAAAAAATCGCCATGTCTTCGATTTATGTAAATTAAATATTGAATCTCATGCCTTTCTCAAGATAAAGATAAATTAAAAGATAAAAGAAAGTGTTAGAATTTGTCTGGTTTTAAACAATTTGATTTTTTTTTGAGAAACGAAATGTATAATTTAGGCTCAATTTGAAAGAAGTACAAATGCAAATTTGTAGAGTGTAAATTTAGAATGATTTATAACATGAACGTTTTTGTTTTCAATTATTTCTTAAACTGCTACATCATAAATACAAATAAATAAACAAAAACATGTTCTTTTAACTTTTGTAAAAAGAAAAGAAGAGAAACCTTATTAATAATAATCATGAAAATAGCTTAAGCGGATGTAACTTCACCTTTGAAAAGAAAATGACTTTAGCTTATATGCCGGATTGTGAAAAAGACTCTCAAGAAGAATACAGCATCCTAGATGATCTCTAAACTGCAGTACTGCTTCTGATTGATTTCCAAGCACCATTTTCCGTTTTTATTTTTGATCATCAGTTTCAATTGACGTAGCTTACTTGTTAAGTATTAGAGCGCAGTTCGGATGAGATCTGTTTCAATCTCCTAATTCTTCTCCAATTCCCCGTCTCTGTCTCCTAATCTTATTCTATCTCTTTATCTTTTAGTGTTGTATTTTATCTAAACACTTCTGTTTTGTTGTAACTCAACCATGATTATTTTATTATAAATACATAACGTTTGGTTCATCAAGAGACCATCGAACCATTCAGTTCTCAATCTATTATGAGCACTTAATCTCCTCATATATCGAAGAATTTGTTATTTTTTAGTAAATTTACTTGCAATAATGATCTCTATTTTGAATTTCATCATGATTATATTGTCTTGAAGGGTTATACAAAGAGACCAATACTGCAAGGACCCAATAGAGATGGGACTTATTGCTTCCTAGGTAACTTGTGCATCAAGAATATTTCTCCAATTGCTTTGGTAAGTGAACATACTACACTTCATGGTTGGCATCAATTATTGGGATATCCCTCTCTTTGAGTGGTGAGGCAAGTGATATCTAAGTTCGGGCTTCCGTTTTCTACTAGACATGTTCATGGACCAGGCTCGAGCTTGGCTTTTGCCAAAATTTGATTAGGGCCCAGCCCAAAGCCCGAGCCTGACACAGTGTAAGTCAGGCCCGAAACCCTGCCCGTGAATAGGTCTATTTTTTGCTAGCAGTGTTCCCCCTATTTGTGAGGCATGTCAATTAGGAAAGAGTCGTAGGTCGCATCTTTCTTCTTCCTATAGTTAGTCCAGTGATCCATTAGATTTAATTTATTCAGATTTTTGGGGCCTTGCCCCTATCGAGTCAAATGGAGGTTACATATATTATGTACTTTTTTATTATTATAGTAAATTTACTTGATTATTCTTGATGTACAATAAATCGGGTGCATTTAACATTTTTATTAAATTTAAGAGGCATGTTAAAGTGTTGTTTGAGAAAAAAAATAAATGCCTACAATCATATTGGGGAGGAGAATACAGACATGTGTTACCTTTTCTGGCCGAACATGGTATCACACATCGTCTTGTTTGCCCTAACACTCATGATCAAAATGGTGCAACTAAACGAAAACACCGCCACATCATCGAGTCTACCTTGTCTCTACTAGCTTTCTCAACTCTCCCCTTTAGTTTTTGGGATGATGCAGTTTCTACCGCCACTTATTTAACCAATCGAATTCCTACAACTACCCTGCAAGGAAAGCCTTTATTTGCAAAGTTATTTGACACAACACCTGTTTACAATCTGCTTTGTCCATTTGGCTATGCTTGTTACCCACTCCCCAGGCCGTACAATCGCAACAAGTTCTCCTTCATATCACTTTAATGCATATTTATAGGCTATAATGATTCTCACAAAGGGTACAAATGTTTTCATCCTCCTTTCGGTCGGCTCTATATCGTGTGCCATGTGGTATTTGATGAGAGTTATTTTTCGAGTGTTGCTACTCCACCTTCATCGACACCAACTGACCATACTAGTGTTATCATTAATGTACCACCGGTTCTCTCTCCATTGGTTCCTTACTCATAGGTGTCTATAGATCCTCCATAGTTTGCATCTCTGGCTTTATCTACTTCCAATGATGGTGCTTCTTCTTCATCCTCTCCAAATCCTCCACGAGGTACTCAGCTACTACAAGAGTTACTTGATGCCACACAACTAGTTCCATCACCCCCCACTCGCACACATACTATGCTCACTCATTCTTTGACTAACTCCATACTACCCCATTCTCACAGAACTATTCAGTACCCAATTCCAAGAGCACTATTGGCTACACTCCATGATGACTTAACAAAACCAAGTTGTTTTTCAAAAGCCTATAGAGAACCCTATTGGCAAGAGGGTATGTGTCAAGAATTCAATGCTCTTTTTTCTAATGGGATATGGACTTTGGTTCCATATTAACCACATATACATGCCGTCGGCACCAAGTGGATTTACAAGCTGAAACAAAGAGTTGACGGTTCTATTGATCCCGTCTAGTCACTCAAGGTTTCAATCAAGTTTTGGTGGTGGATTTCACAAATACTTTTAGCCAGTGGTTAAACCAGTCACCATTCGAACCATTCTAGCTCTTGCCACTACTCTTGGCTGGCATCTCCAACAATTGGACTTTAATAATGCTTTTCTCAATGGCTATGTATCCGAGGAAATTTATGTACGGCAACCTAAAGGTTTTGAGGACCTAACTTCACCTCATCATGTTTGTAAACTAAACAAAGCCTTGTACGGTCTTCGTTAGGATTCTCGAGCGTGGTACTCTCGACTCAACTCTCATCTCTCCACTTTGAGTCGAGTCTTTTCCTTAAAGGACCTCGGTTCAACTCACTATTTTCTAGGCATGGAAATCACGACACAGCCCCATGGTAGTGTTCTTACACAACAAAGGTATATATTATGTATCTTGAAGCGTGCTAACATGGCTGAAGCTAAACCCCTAACTTCTCCCATGGTCGTCAACTCTAAGCTATCTAGGTCCAATGGAGACTCTCTCTCAGATCCATCTAAATATCGGAGCATTGTTGGTGCACTCCAATACGTCAACATTACATGGCTAGACATCTCTTTCTCTATAAATAAAGCATGTCAAATTCTTCACTCTCCAACCACAGAACACTGGGCTGTCGTCAAGAGGATAGTACAGTATCTCAAACATACCACTGATCATGGTTTACACTTTTACTCCACTTTGGATCCTCTTACTCTCTAGGCCTTCTCTGGCGTTGATTGGGCAGGTTGCCTTGATGATAGGCGGTCTACTAGGGGTTATGTTCTCTACTTGGTGTGCAACTTGATTGCTTAGAACTCTAAAAAGCAACTTACCATCACACATTCTAGCATAGAATTTGAGTTATGGGCATGTGCCAATGCTAACACCGAGCTCCTTTGGGTTCGTTCTATATTGCATGATTTGGCTCAATCTCTTTCTCATGTACCTATTATTTGGTGTGATAACATTGGGGTGATGTACCTCGTAGCAAATCCTATTTTTCATGCTCGTACATGATACATTAATGTTGATTTTCATTTCTTACCTAATCTTGTTCTTAGACACTCTCTCTCAATCCAATTCATCTCTTTCGTTGACCAAGTTACAGATCTCCTCACCAAACTAGTCAGCGGTGCTCGTTTTGCTTCTCTTCAATCCAAGCTTCATGTCCTTTCCAGACATCTTACTTGATAGGGTGTATTAAAGCATTTTAGATGAGATCTGTTTCAATCTCCTAATTCTTCTCCATCCATCTCTATCTCCTAATCCTACTATATCTCTTATCTCTTAGTGTTGTATTTTATCTTAAGCACTTAAGTGTTTTGTTGTAACTCAACCATGATTATTTTATTATAAATACATAGGGTTCAGTCCATTAAGAGATCATCGAACCATTCAGTTCTCAATCTAATGTGAGCACTTAATTTAACTTTAAGTCAATCTCCATTATGATTGACTTTCCTAGTAAAAACATTTCTTGTTTTGGTGTTTGCTTCACCTTAAATAAGGACACTATTTACTCTATTATGATGAGATTTTTTTATTCATTTTTTAAAATATTTACTAACTCTCCTCCAATCATTTATGTTTTACCTTTCTTCTTCCATCTAAATCATAGCCATATCATCCCAACATCTTCATCTTCATCCAAGTTTCAAAGGTATCCATATGATACTCTTGTGTCAGGCATATTGTATCATATCTATGGGCACCAATATGGCTTTTAATGGGAGTTAGGGGATTGAAATGTTTTAAAATGTTAAAAGATGATTTGATAGGACCCCACTCAAAATATCATATCAAAAAGTTCAATAATAATAATAATAATAATGATGATGATGATATACTTGTGTAAAAGACTTAAATATACCTTTCATAAATTGACTTTAACCTACCTTAATTTTTTAAAAGCAGACTTAAATATACTTGTAACCATTAGATTTGACAAGAATCAACTAAAAGACATTTTAAGCCTTCACTATTAGTCAAATTTTCAAAGAGAACCAGATAAATATGTAATCCTCACTTTAGATGATGACCTAGAAGCTACTTAGTTAACAAATAATTATATTCAACAAATGGGATACAATCCTTCTCAAGGAAAATGTTGTCAATAATCAACATAGTTATCCCATTAAAATCTATGTAGTAATCAGATGTAGATTTTTTCAACTCAAGTGGGCCTAACAAGAAAAATTCAATTAAAAGAGTTAAATTAAGAGAAACTTGAAAAATACTAGACAAGTTAATCCTAGACTCAATGACTCATCATCTCAAGATTAGGTATTTTGTGTTGGATTGGATTTAGGTATTTATCATGTTGTATTGGATTTAGGTATTTTGTGTTGGATATAGGTATTTATCTTGGGCTGGTTTGCCTGAGCTTTGCATCGGATTCAGTGAGAAACTGCTCAAACATCTTGGGCTAGCTTGATTAAGCTTTTCAAAGGGAACTAGGATAATCCTTTATCAATAAAATCTATAAAAAATGGGAACGTCAGATAGATGGGTTTCAAACGAAGAAATGGGAGTTGTTAATGGTAAGGTGGAGAATGGGAATGCAATCCATGTCACCATCTCTCCTTCTAGCAAGACATCATCAAGATGATAGGTAAGTAGTATGCGGTTGTAGAAGAGAGAGCAAGATCTTTGAGCGTTGCCATTGTAGAAAGAGGGCAAGAAAGAAGCTATATTCTTTAAAAAGAGGTCTGATCTTTCAAAGGGCAAATTGGGACTTTTAGAAGATTAAAAGAGGTTAATCAAATGATAGGTAACATGCATTTTCTCAAAAGTTTTGTTTTTAAGGGGCAATTTGTTTTAAAACCAAATGATTTTAGTTTTTTTAAACTCACAATAAGAAAAAAAAATCACATTAATGAACAGCCCCATAAAAGATCCATTATTGCTTTGAAACAAGAGATCCATTATTTGATACAAATTTAGAATTTTTATAGAAACTTTGTTTGATCTCCAGCTGAAGTTTGTTCTTCATTAAAATAAAATATTAGTTTTAATTTATTTACTATTTTATTATCTATACAACTATTAAAAGTGTAAATGAGGTATAGGCTCTAGACGTTTTTTACTAAACTACCTTTATTTTTGAATTTGGTCCCTCTTTATTATGAAGGCAATGAATGTAATCTGAACTAATTAAATTCATTCCATTCCTTCTTATTAAGCCCTATATTTAGGGTATTAACTCTCATTCCCTCCCATTAAGTCAAAAATTTAAGATACATTAAAGAAATGAGTTTTGTGGATATTTCTTGACTAAAGCATCCCTACTTATGAATTTGGTCCCTCTAAGAAAATGTAATTTTAAGTACTATTAGTCTCCACTTCATTCAATTCCCTCTCATTAAGGTGTCTATTCTCATTCTCTCTCTTTAGATACTTTATTTGATTTTTTTCTCACCAATAAATTCTAGTTATCAAATCTATATCCAATATTTTTAATAATAGACGTGTTCAAAGCCAACATGAAAAATAAATCATCCTTTTGTCTGGGTGGTAGGTAAGTAGTTCAACCATTTGTGTCGTCAACCAATGGTCTCATAGCTAAATAATAAAAATATAAATCTATACTACTACTATTAAAAGTACAAATGTGTGAAAGTTTTCTTCTTGACTAAAATACCCCTATCTTTAAATTTGGTCCCTATCTAATTTTAAGGGCAATTAGACAACTACTTTTCACCTCATTGAATTTCCTCTCATTAGATCTAATGATTAAGGACCTTAAGGTATTAACTCTCATTCTCTCACATTAAATCCTATATTTAAGGTATTTTTCTTATCAATAAATTCTTCTAATTAGATCTAAATTCAATACTTTTAATAATATCATGTTTCTCTTTATTTAAGTTGACCCAAGAATAGAACTATTCTTCCATTTAGGTGGTCCATAAGAAATTCAAACATCTAGGTCAAATGGAATAACCCATTATGTCATAGTTAAACAAGAAATTTATTTAAATAAAAATAAATACAAACATTACAAAAACAAAAAATCTGTAAAAAAATTTGGACACATCTATAATATTTTCTACTAATTATATTAAAGAAAAATAATTGTGATGAAAATGATTTGTTTTTTATTAAAACTAACCCAAAAATGAATTTTTTTCTTGTTTGTTAGTGAGTTAAAAAGCAACCTTTTGGGTCAAATGTGTTAAAAATTGATTTATAATTAAATAATAAAATTTAAAAAATATCAAAATACAAAAATTATAAAAATTATAAAAAAATTATAGAAAATATTTGAGCATATCTTTAATATTTTATATTAATTATAACAAAAAAAAATAAGTGTGATAAATAAGATACCCTTTTATTAATGATGAAAATGAAATACAAAATTTAAAATCAAGCCAAAAATTAAAATTATTTTTCTATTTGGTGGAAGGTCAACAATTCAACCTTTGGGTCAAATTTGTCACCCTTTGATGTCATAATTATATAATAAAACTAAAAAATATTAAAATATTAAATAAATTATGAAAAATACATAAATTTGGTAGAAAACATTTGGGCACATATCTAATATTACATATTCATCGTATTAAGAAAATAAGTGTGATAAGAAATATAAAAAATTGTGGAAAAAAATTGGACACATTATTACTATTGTTATCATCATCGTTAAAATCGTAAAACACATACACATTTGCTAGTATTACAAAAATTTTGTGAATTTAAACAGAAATTAGTATGATAAATAAGAAGTATTTTTATAAATAATGGAAACAAAATACAAGATTTACAACTGACCCAAAATAAAACTATTTTCCTATTGAAGTGGTGGGTCAATGGTTCAAACTTTTAGGTCAAATGGGTTAACCCATGATGTAATAACTAAATAATACAATTTTAAAAATATAGAGAGACAAAAATTATTAAAATAAGAGTTTTTGTTAATGAAAAAATATAATAAAAAATTACACTAACTTGAAAAGAAAACCATTTTGGCATCTAATTGGTGGTCAATGGTCCATGGGGATGCCCTTGACCAACCCAACTCTTTGATATTATATATTTGTCGCATTAAACAAAAATAAATTTAAATCCACTAGCACACCATGCTTTATTAGTAAAGAAAGAAATTATCACACAATACATACATATTTATTAGTAAAGAACCAAATAAACAATCAAAGGTCTTAGTCTCAGAAATTGGCTTTATAAAGACAAATATCATGTGGTAGTGATACAATTAAAAGCCTTTTTGAAAGTTGACTGAAGTTATACCAGTCTGTATCTCTTCCATAATTATAACTAATTTCACACATCAGCTGGTTTGTTCTCTTCTCCAGCCTCATTACGAGTTGGATGATCTGCAAAAGCGACCTCTTCTGTTGTTTTCTTGCATTATTTTGAAATAACATCCCACCCTTGAGACCTTTCCCAATCATAACCACCGATCTGGTTCAATTTCTGCAGCTGTACATCGTTTTATTTTCAATTTGAACTGTGTGGATCACATAGAATGGTTATACTAATTATACCGTGTTTGGAAAGTTTCTATACGAAACAAACCATTACTCTTTAAAATTGCTGATCAATTAGACACTTTTTTCATCTTTTTGAAAATTAATGGATATAATATAATCCATAGGTAGAATGGCTCAACGGCAAATGCATGTATAATTGTTTTGAGTTCATCATGAGATTTAAGGAATTCCCAGAGCCCCCAATTCTAGTCATTTGATCACAATTCCCAAGGTAATGAAGTTGATAGACGACGACATAGAGAACAAGAGGGCTTATCCAAATTAGAGTAACTATTTTCACTTTTTCAGTAAGAAATTAATATTTAATTTGCTTTTGGAGATTTTATTTCTAGGACAGGAGAGGAGTGCACACACACAAGCTATTGCTAGAACTCTGAGAATTCATAATCCAGTTGCACATCAGGACCATCTCCCATAAACGGGGAGATCTTCCCAATGAGTGTACACAGGGTTTTTAATTGCTTTCAGAACTCAGAATCCAGCCATAAAGAGAGAGAGAGAGATGCATGTGAAGATAGTTTGCATAACAATTCTAATTTGTTTTGAAATTTCTGTACAATCTTAAGTTCTTAAGTATCAAAGAAAGTGATGATAGTCTTGCAAGACTATTGAAAGATTGTATAGAAACATGTAGCATACTGTTTTTAGTAACTGTAAAAAGACAGGAAGTCACCAAAAATATCTCATACCACACCTTTCCTTATTTCAAAGACATGGTCTGAAAAAGGTTTTCAAAAAAACACATAATCAAACATCAGGATTTCAAAGATGGCACTGATATGGCACCGTTTTTTTTTTTTTTTTTCCTTTTTCTGAAGAAAGGCATGTACCTTCGTTTCAATATGGTTCTTCTAAGGGTCCATTTGGTACACAGTTAGAATTGAAATTGAAATCAGAATCAAAATTCTTTGGAATCAAAATCAGAATGTTCTATTCCCCTAATATGTCTGGTTCAGATAAGAATTGGAATCAGTTGGAATCAAAATCAGTTCGAGTCTCTCTCTCTCTCAAACGGGACCTAAGTTCAATCCAATCCTTTGAGAGCAAGAAATCGATTCTCTCTCTCTGCCCGTTAATTTGGGTCGTCAGTAAAACAATGGCAGTAAAGTATATACCAAGCCAAGACGTTTTCTCCATTTACTCGTTCCAATCTATCAAATAATATATTTTTCATTTGTGTCGATTTCAAGTGAACGAAGACAATTTCAAAGAAACAATTAACCAACCCAGAGTACGGGTAGTATTCCAGGTTGATGGGCCTGCATGACTCCACCTTTTATGTTGGTCCTACGTGCATATTACATTATTTTATTAACCTACTAATTAATAATCCATGGTTATGCAAAGAGACAAAGGCTTCTTCTTCCTCATATTTGCATCGAGTCCTACTTCATTTGTCACGTAGAAAATTTTATTTAATTCGCTACCACACTCCTAATTACATAGACCTCGACTGACCTATGTCATCCCGTTAAAGCTGTATGTATATATAGGTTATTATTTATCTGAAATACTAGTTTTTTTTTTCGCTTCAAATCTGAAGTACTAGTTTTATCTCAACATTGTATATGATAGGTTAGAACTTCTTTTTAAGAATTTTATATGATTGTTTGGATTTAGTGGGTGAGGCCCAATTCCATCATGCAGTGTTTTCTGAGGTTGGGATGTAAACAGAGAAGACGGGGCCCTGAGTAGGTATAGATGGTCAAGTCAATCCCCCCCCCCCCCCCCCCCCCCCCCCCTCTCTCTCTCTCTCATTAGTATCATCTCCATTTTTTCAGAACCCATCTATCTATATTCTATATTAATAATTAAATGTTCTCACTGTAATCCATTTGGATTCATTCAATGAAAATGAAAACAATGGATTGGTTGATTAATGTATAAGATTGCTTTAACAAGACTCAAATTGAGACTATTGACTAGTTAATTGTATATTTGATTGATGAAGATACCCATTCAAAACTTGACTGAAGAATAAAATATAAATGATAATGAATGAACCTATAGTAGCCCTTTTTCTCAACCTTCATTACCCTTGATTAAAATCCACTGTACTCCTATCTTGAATAGACACTTTTTCAACCTTTTCTTTTGCCACCATTTTTTTTATATCTTTTACAACAGTCAAAGAATAAAAGATAGAATCCCTTTTTTTTACTTTCTCTCTTATCTTTTTACCTTTTCTTTATTTTACTTTTCTATTCAAGGTGGGCGATTTCATCTGTCACGGGCAACAACAGACCACATTCATATCTTCTGATCATAAACTTGCAGCCCAGGAAGACTACATTCATATCTCCTGATCACGAAGAGTCATAAGCGATGCGATACAAACTAAAGCTAGACTTGAAAAAGAGTAGAATAGGAAAACGCACAAAATGCAAAGACCATCATAACATTATCCCTCTTGTTTGGGCTATGGATATGACATGGCCCAAAGAAAACCCAGAAAGAATTAACCCAGGAGATACATCATAGGTCACCTCTTCTCTTACATTGAAATGCAGATTTTATGCTAGATAAAAGAGAAAACCACAGGTTCTGAATGGAGCATGTTCGTCCGTGGAAAGTGGAAGAACAATTAATTAAAGTAACGAGTTTTTTTTAAGCACAACCATGTTTAAACGTGCACCCCAACATCGTCAGGCCATTGCTCAGATGCTGTGCTGATTCAGTCCAACTGGCTTTCGTCATGGCCTGATGTAAATTATCTATGAGAATACTGAATACATTGTCATCCCATCCCATGTTCGACAAATCAAAGTTCGTTGCAAGTAGCACTTATTAACTGATTTGTAATTCTAAATTGTAATTCAAAGCAATCATCTGTACCAGTTTGACAAGGTCTTCAATTTGCGCATGCACATCTTGTCATCAGACACTTTCATTTGCTTCCCAGAATTTATGTACATGCAAATTTAATACACATACTTTATTTGTACAGTGATATGCTCAAACCTTACTCTTTAATTGTATGTGTCAAATATTGCATCATCTCCGAAAAGGTTGAATCTATCAAGCTTATCAAGAAGTTGAATCAATCTATCGAACTGATGGATCAGAGAAGGCCATTGGGACCAGGTTATAGCTGGCTGCTGAAAGTTGATAAGCAATAAATAAATAACTTCAAATTACATCTTTGCTCAGTCACCAAAAATGGTCAGCTTGATAATAGTACAAAATAACCTGGTTATTTTAGGAAGAAATATATATTTTAGAGTCTACTGTTTCGGTTACCAGTTGCAGCTCTATGTTTGATTGAGGTGATGGGGAAGAATTGAAGAAATCGATTTCTTATTATCAATGAAACCATCTGAGTGAATCTTGATAAGAGCTTACAAGCAGTATCTGGAGATTGATAGTCCTTCCCATCTCTAACATTCATTAAATTCAGATAATAAAGAAAATGAGGTGCTATGACAAGCTTCCAAAAAGACAACTAGAACCTAACCAAAACGGGCCAAAGACCTATGACAAACTTCCAAAAACATTAAGTTCTCTCTCTCTCCCCACAATAGGGGGCAACCCTCAGGCTCTCTGGCATGTTCTCTTTTTAACTTTTTAACACTAACCCTAACTCAGGTACAAGATTCCGCATTTGGGAGTGTTTTTTTACCTAGTTTTGAAATGGGCCTTTTAAAAAGCACTTTTTAATTTTGGCTGGTCACAAGCTTTTTTGTTCAAAATAGATTCTTAAGGTAAATGGAATTTTTTTCTGGTTTTTCAAATGGGCTTTTTTTATGCAAACTTTTTGAGCCTTTTTACTAAACAATTTTTTAACTGGTTTTTGGCTTCCTCACAGACACACCACCATCACAGCCCTTTTAGCCATGCATTGAGAACAACTCCCATACTTGATTTTGTCATTCGTGGCAAGATGTTCCCAATACATGGCTGCGATGTGCTGTGACGTTGGTATGAGGTGCACTATGTGAAGAGCAAATCCGATTTCATTGGAGAACACCTTTAAAATTTCTAGTTAACTCCCCTCGGTTCTCTTTCTCTTCTGTTTGATTAAATGCCAGAAGTGTTACAACATCCTAAATACATCGTAAAATAAAAATAAAAATAAAACTCAGTCCAACAAGTGCAATAAGGCAATTCCTAATAAAACCCTCCAAACAGTGAAAACAGGCCAACTAAAGAATCTGTAGATCAACATGCCACTCAAGCATTCATAAAGACCATGTCTGAGGAAGTATTGGATAACAGGAGTTTAAAACAAACGAATAAACAAATATACACAACACTACAATGCAAAACGGCTTCCAGTTCCATCAAGAAAACGATCAGTGTGCCACCCTTTGATCTTTAGTTCAGACAAAAATGATGGGAACAACTTGTCCATTTTCACATAAGCCTCTTGCAAGACTACATCGCTCAGCCCATGACCAGACTTCTCCATCTCTGCAGCATATCCAGCAACCAGCCACCCTCTCAACGCATCTTCACCTGTTGCACTGTGCTCCAACACCATGTCAGTCCATTTACTTCCACGGCTTATCAGAAACTTCTCCTCGGGGAACATTTCTCTAAGTTCATTAAATTTGGAAGGTTTAACAACCTTGCGTAACGCCCTGCCCACCTTCACTCTTCCAGCATCTTCTATAACTCTTTCAGGAAATAAGAGATCTTCTCTATATCTCAAGTCTGCAGGGCTCGATACATTTCCAGTCTAGTTTGGTCCAGCGAAAGAATAAGATGATATAACATATAAGAAAATACAATAATAAAAAAGGTCAGTGCTTGCAATCACACCTTAAGAAAATCAGCCACAACCATTGCTGTCCTCTGGGGATTCAATGTGTTAACAGGAGCTGCTCGTATTTCTTCAGCCACACTGTATATGTGTAGCACAGAAAGAAGAGGGCCAACCAGCAACTGAATAGCAAAATTAGAACCATTAGCTCACTTCTGAATCTCATAATTTATGATGCTGAAATAAAACTTATTTCTTCCTTTTTCCCAAGATAAAAGCTCAAAATGCAGTTCTGCTTGAACCATGAAAAGTATGCAACTTGGCCCTAGATAGAAATACCTAATTTAAAGAGAACAGAAGGCATTATTTATACAGTTGAGACTAATATCAAAGAAACACAGACTGTTCTAAAAATCATGATCAAGGGAATTGTCACTATCAAGGAAAATACATACTTAAGATCAGCAGATTGCCTTCAGACTCAACACATGGATTTGAACTGATGAATATCAAAGATTTGCTAATAAATGCATCTAGTTATTTCATAACATGATTAGATGCACTGCCTCCATTTGTATTTTTTGGGGGTATTCATACACATCAATGGGGACTCAGGGAGGTCCACCAACCATACCGCAAAGAGCCTTAAGTTCCACAGGTTTGATCCCCACCTCCATGTGGTGTTGAGAAAAGAGGTAATGGTGATATAAGACCTCTAATGGTTAATCTTTCCTACATGCATGTACTATTCTCTCTTTCTTCTTTTTCTACTCCTAAGAGTAAGAGGAAGTAACTTTATTGATTGTATTACACGTGGCAAAAAGTGATTACACGAGAGGAGGATGCAAATAGATGTACAAAATTTTTGACAACCCTTGCCATAAGAAAATGGCTGGTCTATCAAGGAATTAAGGCAGTTTAGGACTGTTTTGTGAGCTGAATCCCCATGTGAAGAGACTAACTTTTGCTTCAGCAGAGACAACATCCCCTTTGGATCCAAATATGGCTGAAAAGTGCTACCATCGAACAGTAGTCTAAGCTCCCTTTGAAAGGCATATGGAAGACCAGTCTTAGGTGATGCACTAGGAAAAGGCTGGAGAATCTCAACTTGAGGCTTCTCCATCACTATATGAGGTCCTTTCAACACCCTACAGTAAGAATGACAACGGGGCGGGTTCGGGGCAGGGAACATATTCCCCGTCCCCAACCCCGATTGTAAAAGTATCCCCTATCCCCATCCCCGATCCCCGTCGGGGATAAATTTTGTCCTCCATCCCCGATCCCCAACGAGGGGATTCCCCACGGGGACTCGAATCCCTGAAATTTTTTATATATAACAGTATTTATTTGAAAAATAAATTTACTTAAAATAAATAAATATTTTAAATTATAAATAATTTTTTAACTATGTTTTGATATATATATAATATAAATAATATAATATATATTTAATATATAATATAAATCAAATAATAATAAATATATATACATAATCGGGGTCGGGGTAGGGTGGGGACCTCAATCCCCATCCCCGACCCTGATCCCAATCAGGGATTCCTATTAATCCCCATCCCTGTCCCCGCCCCACCAAAACAATCCCCATCCCCGACCCGATGGGGTCGGGGAAGTCGGGTCCCCGCCAAGGATGGGGAAAATTGCCATCCCTACCCTACAGTAGGATTCCTTAATTCTTTTTCTTTTTTTTTTTTGAAGAAGAAGAAGGTAAGGTAAAGATTAATTTAAAAAGGGAGGGGTATACAAGGTGTATAAAAAGAAAAGCTTAACACAACCCCCGCAGGCCCAAAAAACACGGAAAAAAAAAAAACAAAAAAAAAGCTTGACCACAACTACCAGACTCCACAAGAACCCAAAAACAAAGCCTGCCCAACACCTCAGCAGGCCCAAACAGGACTACAACAACAATGGCACTAAAAAACTGAATCTGGAAGATCAAAGCAGTTTACTTGCTATCTTCCTCTTCCTCTTGTACCCCTCCGGTGCTTCATGTTCCTCTAGAGTTTGGTTTTGCAACCACCATGTCATAGAAGTCCGCCAACTGTCTGGATTTCCTGCTCCCAAGGAGATAATGCAAACTGTCAAAGGAGTACCCCGACCAGATGCAATCCAAATCCGAATCCAAACCCAAACCAGAACTTAGATCCACAACTGGACTGCGGGCCTTCAAAACTTCGCTCTCCTTAGCTTTAAGCCATTCGTGCACTTGAACCTCTTCACCAGCTACAAAAGACACCCCAAGCAGCCTGCCAAAGACAACCCCACCTCCAGTTAAGCTTCAGATGCTTCCAATCACTAATGAGAGGATAGGTCCTACACCACCATCTCCAGTACCTTCCTTCCTAGACCCAGTGTTTTAAAAGCAAAAGGCGCAAAAAAGGCGCAAGGGCCATTTTGCACCTGAGGTGCAAGGCACAAGGCGAGGTGTGTGCCTTTTTGAGGCAAGGCGTACAATTTAAAAAAAAAAAAAAAGTCAAAAAAATTTCAAAAAAAAGCCAAAAAATCAAAAATTATAAAAGATAATTAATAAAAATATAAACTTAAATTTTGAAATAAATGTTTTAAAAAACATATTATCTAAAATTAAAATACATAAACATAATATGTAAAGCATATTCAAATGAGAATTTAAAAATGAGATCAAACATAAAAAACATTTTCAAGCATATAAATCCCACAATCTCTTTTTTCTCAATTAAATCAAGTAGCTAATGTGACATATTACATTTCTAATTCTACGAGCCACCTTTGTGCCATGCCCCTCGAGGCAAGACCAAACAAGTCCATGTTAGGGTCTTAAATTCTGAGTTTTCACACAAAAAACTAATGACTTTATAGTTTTAATTGCTTTTAAGAAGATATGTTATTAGGCTGAATGAATGGACAACATTACCAAATATCTTCTTAAAAGCAATTAAAACTATAAAATCATTATTTTTTGTGTGAAAACTCAGAATTTAAGACCCTAACATGGACTTGTTTGGGCTGGCCTCAAGGGGCATGGCACGAGGGTCCGAGGGCAGAGACCCTGGCCCAGCCACTAGACTCAAAAAAATGAAAACGCATCGAATTTTCAAAAGGCGCACGCCTAGGCTATGAATGGACTGCGCCTAGGACCTGGGCGAGGCGCCTACCCTAAAATGCACTTCCAAACACCTACCCATTGTTGTGAGGAAAGTTAAGAGGAAATGTATAGCTCATTGCATTTCCAAACACCTTTCTTACATCTTGTTGTTCCCTTCCTACTATTCTTTCCTAGCCTATATTTCCTCACAACCCATTCCCAAGTACATAACTAAAGCCTTGGCCAAACCAAAGTGGACTGATGCTATGAGAGCTAAACTAGAAGTACTTCATAAGAACAATACCTGGGACATTGTTGACTTGCCTGTTGGGAAGGAGCCTGTTGGTTGTAAGTGGGTTTACACCATCAAGTATTATGTTGATGGGACAACTAAGAGATATAAGGCACGACTTGTTGCCAAGGGGTATACCCAAGTGTATGGGTTAGCTTTGGCAATGAGTTGTGATTGGCCCCTTTATCAATTTGATGTTAAGAATGCATTCTTGACTGGTGAACTAACACCAAAAGTAGATATGTCCATTCCCCCTGGTTCAGTTTGGTTACACTCAAACTCAATCAGATCATACCCTCTTTATTAAGACTAGAGATAACAATTTGACCCATTCCCGTGGGACTCCACGCCACCACCTGCCCCGCCCTGGTCAGGGTTCAGTGCAGGTTTCAAGAAAACCCAATACTCTAGGAACCGGGGATGCTATTTGTCCACCCTGACTCCAGCCCTAAACACGCCCCAAACTATATTATATTACATAATAAATATAACTTTTAATATATGGTAATATATATTATCTTTTATTATAATATTATATATTATATTATACTATATTATATTACAAAATATAATATAGTTCTAGCCTTCTAGGTAGGTTTCAAAAAAATAAAGAAAAAACAAATTTGTAAGTATGCAAGTAGGAATGACCAGGGCAGGGCGGGGCAAATTTGGGGATCCCCATTTCCTGCGAGAACGAGGATAGGGTTGGGATTTCTAGCCCCAGTGGGGTTCGGGGTGGGGCATTTGTGTTCGGGGTCAAGGACAAGACATGCAAAATTTGGCCCTGCCCTGCGCCATTGCCATTCCTAGTTAGGAAGAGAGATACTCAGGTTGCCTTCCTTACTGCTTATGTGGACGATATTATTTACTGGCAAAGATATACAACAAGTTAATGATCTCAAGAGGTTCCTTAATTCTGAGTTTGAGATCAGAGGCTTAAGGGAGTTATGATATATCTTGGGAATTGAAGTTGCTAGATCTAAAGAAGGCATCTTCATCTTCTAACATAAGTATGTGTTGGATCTTCCATTAAGACTAGGAAGCTTGGTGACAAACCTGCCTCCACTCCTATTGATATGAATCATAAGCTTTCAACTTATGGAGAACTCTTAATCGACAAGGGAGTATTTTAGAGATTGTTGGGGAAGCTTCTATACCTTTGTATGACCTGGCCAGACATTTCTTATGTTAAGTGTGATTAGCCAATTTATGCATGCCCGCATGAGGGAAGGGTTTTAAGAAGAGGGAGGGCCTAGAAATTGGCTATAGATTTGCATATCCAACAAATTGGAGATAAATATCACAACATATATGGTTTGCCTAGTCATTGTAAACTGCATGGAAAATGGAGTTTCTTATTTTTCTTTATGCTTATATGTTATTGTTTTCCATACTTAGGTCAACCTGCAGCTGCAGCTGCAACTGCAATAAAATATTTCTTCTAGATCTTCTAGAAAACCAACAATGATGATGGAGGATGAGAATTGGTGATAAAAGCCATCGATAGTGATAAAGGCACTTATAAAAAAAAATAGTGATAAAAGCAACTGATTTTCTTAAGGTTTCAGCTCCTATATTTTTTGAATTTTCTTTTCCCTCTTTTTTTTTTGATAAATGAGAGTAATTTTATTGAAATAAATATCAGAAATACAAGCAGCCTAGGAAGAGGCACGAGATGTTACCTCCCCCAAGGACTGAATCATAAACACTAAACATGCCCAAACCTTGGATACAAATTACAAAGTAGCCCAAAAAAGATCACCCCTTGACACCCCTTGCTTGGCCAGAGAATCGGCCATTACATTTGCTGATCTGCTAACCCACTGGAACCTAACAGTCATATTTCTTGTCATCCATTTAACTTTCTTTA
The DNA here is from genome assembly GCF_055504915.1 of Nelumbo nucifera. Classification (NCBI taxonomy): domain Eukaryota; kingdom Viridiplantae; phylum Streptophyta; class Magnoliopsida; order Proteales; family Nelumbonaceae; genus Nelumbo; species Nelumbo nucifera. The sequence goes on along the minus strand of NC_142651.1, from coordinate 52,029,782 downwards.
ACAGATCCCTGTAGCCCCAACAAACTGTGTCTGGGCTATTCAGCCAGCCCACTACTACCTTGGAATCTCCTTCTACTAACAAATTGTTCACTCCTAATTGACTAGCCATCTGTATACCTTGTACTGCTGCTAGTAGCACTGCCCTTACAGAATCACCTTCACCCACTGGTCCTGAGAAAAGAGACAACATATTGCTGTCTTTATCTCTCAGAATCCCTCCAATTCCGGATGGCCCTGGGTTACCTTGGCAGCTGCCATCAAAGTTCAATTTTACCACCTCCATCCAGTGGGGGTTTCAATTCAACTTGTAACTTGTTCTTAGTGGAGACTGTAGAAGCTACTGTTTCCCAATTTCTCCTTAAGTCATCAAAGGAGAAATCTGCCAACAATTGTGAAGATTTCAGCCATGAGATTGTCTTTGTCAATATACATTCCTTGACTTCAACAATTCTTTCCTTTTCTTGAAATATTCTAGCATTTCTCTCCTCCCATAAAATCCACAAGGTGGGGGGGGGCTCTGATACATTTCTACATTATCTTCCCCCTTTTTGTCAATCTCCCAAGAGCATCTGGAGTGAACAGCAGCTTTACTTCAGAGGGCAAGTTCCACCTGCACCCAAATAAAGAAACAACCCAGTTCCAAATATTGGCAGCAAAGGAGCAGGATATCAGCAAATGGTTACAGTCCTCACCCTTCACTTTACACATAAAGCACCAATTTGGGGACAGACACAAAAAAGGTTTCTTCTTTTGCAAGTTTTCCACAGTATTGATCTTACCATAATAGGCTTCCCAACAGAACACTGCTACTTTGGGGGGTATTGGCCTTGACCAAACCTCTTTAACAGGGAAGATTTGAGGGGAAGGGTTAGAGCAAAGTGCTTTAAAGAAAGATGCGCAAGTGAAAGAGCCAACCGGTTTTAGAGCCCAGACTCTTTTGTCCGGGTTAGTGGGGTCTAGGCACACCGAATCTAGAAGCAACAACAGCTTTGAGACACAATGAAATTCTTCATCCCTTAACCCTCTCTGAAACCCAAAATCCCAATTTAAAGCCAAAGGGCAAACCGGGGGTGAAGGAACCAAGAAATGGGTTTCTTTTTAAAGAGGGAGATAGAATAGAGAGAAGGGATTGAGTGTTCACCCAAGTATCTTCCCGAAAATATGTTGATTTTCTATACTTTTCCTTCTTTTTATTCTCATTAATATGTTGATTTTCTATATTTTAACATGAACTATACTTTTCTTATGAAAATTATAAATAATTATTAAGGAAATATGGTTATGGTACCTAGGGAACTACCCTAGGATCTATGTTTTCTACATAAAAAGCCCATCGCCTAGGCAACTAGGCGACAAGGAACCCCCCTGTCGCCTAGCCTCACCTTGGCACCTTGAAAACTACTGATGACCCCAAGGACTTTTGACATCTTATCCCTCAGGGTAGGATTAGCATTCGCGGTTTAATTCCTATCATGTTATATTTGAAATATTTATTTACTATTATGAAATCATAATGATGTACAGATTGACCCTCAAGTTAACCAAGTAACCCTGGATCCAGTTCTTTCTATAGGGTTTGGAGCTCTTTAGCATTGCCTCAAGCTCTTAATGATGCACTTAAATTAACCACAAACTCTTCCCTAGCATCCAAGATATGGTTATGCACAAGGTTTCTAGCTAGTTTTTCAACATAAAATGCAAAACCCCTAAAGAGAAATAAAAAGAAATGAACACAAGTCTATTATAAGGTTATCAAGATGAATATAGAAATTCAAGCAACCATTCTGGAACAACAACATATGGTGGATGTTGGACATATAAAATGATGCAACTATATCAAGCTTCATGTTCCCACCAAACGTTCAAAAGATAAAATTAAAGATTAATATCAAAATCAAATGGCCATCTTGAACGTGAATGTTTATTATAAAAGGGAAAAAAAGTTGACTTAGAAGTAGAAAGATTACTTTGGGGATCATCTAAATATGATCAATCTGCAAAGGACTAGGTAACAGATCCTTCATTCACCAGGTAATGACTTAGTAAGAAAACCAATTCGCTTGGAAAATTCGTCCAAGTTACATGCAGATCAGCAACCCAACATGGTAAAATTTTCCTTTTAAAGAGTTAATTCATTTTGTGGAATGTTATGGTTATCTCTAGAAGGAATCTTCTGTGTTGCTAACTATCAAAACAAAAAGGCTTAGGATTTGAATACCTAAGTTGTAATTTAGGAAAGTATGAGAACTTTGGAAACCACCAAATATACTGTAGGTATTTGTAAAGATTCTAGAATTATCTATGTGAATTAATTAGTATTGAACCTACATCTAAAAATTGGAAATGTATAATAATTATGTAGGAAGTTGTTAAAGCCTAGATTCATCCTATGGGACCTATATGTGCGTGCTCTTGTAATGGTTTGATACTTTGGTAGAAAACGAAATCATGTAAAAGAAATAAGTGGAATAAAAATAATTCAAGAGAAGCTTGTTTTCAAAACTAGCAGTTGAAGTCATTCATATGTCATATCAACAATGGGGCCTAGGGAAGCCTTATGGGAGATGGAATTGGGTATGGTGACCATGGTCACCACTTGGGACAGTTTTGATTACTGTACATATCTATGTTAGGACAGCCCTATACATGTTTCCAGAGTCATACATCCCCAAGTTTCCACAGCCTCGTATTTCCCAGCTCTTATTAAATTAAGCTTTTTTATAATAAATAAAAAAGAAAATTTATTAAAAGAAAAAAAAAAGAATTACAAGAGAGGTGATAAGATATCACCCACAGGCAAGCAAAAAGAAACCCAGCAACTTTCCCTCTTCTATGCAATCAATCTAAAGCCCAAACAAAAGAAAAAACCCAATCCCACACCAAATATAGATAAGACCATAAATGGGGAAAAAAACACATGCCTAAGATCCATCCTCCAATAGGGATAGGTATCGCCTGTCCTCCCTCTTTGCCCATCTCAGTGCCCTACTAATAAGGAAAAGACACCTGCCCCATTACACAAACTACTACCTCCAATGTGTGAAGAAACATCCAATCTCAACATTTTTATTCCCACCAATTTTCATTTATATTAAGAGAATAAATGACAATAAAAGTTAATGTACTATCCTGTTTATCTATTCCACACCCTCTAAAACCCTTCTTCCTTTGTGCTTTCTCCCTCTCTCCCAAAAGGTTGGGAGATGCCAGTGTTTTAAAAGCACAAGGCGCAAAAAAAAGCACAAGGGCCAATTTGCACCTGAGGCTCAAGGCACAAGGTGAGGCACATGCCTTTTTAAGCAAGGCACAAAATTACAAAGAAAAAGAGCTAAAAATTAAAAAAAAATCAAAAAAAATGCCAAAAAGGTTTTAAAAAAAATCAAAAAATATTAAACATAATGTTAATAAAAAACATAAACTTAAATTTTAAAATATATGTTTTAAAAAACCTATTATCTAAAATTAAAATGCATGAACATAACATGTAAAGCGTATTCAAATGAAAATTTAAAAATAAAAGCAAACATATAAAGTATTTTCAAGCATGTAAAACCCACAATCTCTTTTTTTCCTTAATTGCATTGCTTCGAGTAGCTAATGTGATGTAAAACATATTGCATTCTTGATTCTATGAATTGCCTTTGTACCACTCCCCTTGAGGCAAGCCCGAACAAGTCTATGTTAGGGTCTGAAATTCTTATTTCTCAAATAAAAAATAATGATTTTATAACTTTCATTGCCTTTTAAGAAGATATTTTATTGCAATGAATGAATGAACAACATTAGCAAATAGGGGGTTCTCGGAGCTTCGATGAGCGAGAGAAGCGCGAAGCCCTCGGCCCAACCGTTAGACTCAAGAAAAAGCAAAAAGCACAAAGTTTTAAAAAGGTGCACACCTTGGCTGAGGCGCAATGCGCATTGAAAGGGGTGCGCCTAGGACCTAGGCGAGGCACATACCCCAAAATGCACCTCGCCTATGCGCCTAGGCATGCCTTTTAAATAGCGTGCGCCTTTTGAAAGGGGTGCGCCTAGGACCTAGGCAAGGCACATACCCCAAAATGCGCCTCGCCTATGCGCCTAGGCATGCCTTTTAAATCACTGGGAGAAACAAAGAGAAAAGAACCACTTTGATTGAAAGATTTTTAGATTCTACAACAAGAAGAAACAAAGACGAGGACCAAACGTTCTCATGGGTGACGTTTTGCAATGTATACTGACTCAACTTGGAAGCTGCAACGTGCGATGAAGACCCATATCGTTCATCTCTTATTCTTCTGGCATTCTAGTTAGAAGTACAGAGGAAAGCATGCATCTTGCATTTTCAAACAGCAGACCTGTACTGTCAAGGAGACTTCAAGGTTGGGTTTTGCATGAACAAAATCAGATTTAGACAGCCCCCTGCAATATAAATTCGCTTGCCTAAAACTTCTTAATCTATTGAACTGCCATCACCAAATATGAAACTTTAATTAACGAGTTTATGCTGATCATCGATAGACAGGTCTGAAACCCAGGTCAGAAATAGAAAGTTTTCTTTTCTTTTTCTGTATTCTGTATTCTGTGGTGGTCTAAACTAAACAGCATCTTGATGATGGGGTCTGTGGAAATAAAGTTTTGAGTGTCCTAATGGTGAAGGGGTTTCAGTCGCAAAGAAAAGGAACGGAAGTTTTGAGTTTATGTTTCATTCAGGGAAGGAAAGAAAGGCAGTTACTATTTACCTTTCATTTTATTTAAATATTATTTAAAATTAAAACATTGTGTCTCCACCTTTGAACATTGATGTGGGGGCTCATGTAATAACACACATGTCATTCCCTAAATGGAAGGACAGAGACGGGCACAGGGGGGTGACAGATGAACCTAACCCCCCTCCAACAAAACCTTACCACCCTCCACACCCACTAAAAGCCCATCCACATCTCCCAATATCAATCCCAATTAATCAGATTTTCCTGAATGTTGAACGCAATCCTTTCTGCTTCTCTTATTAAGTTTCTTCATTTTCTTCACTTTCTTAATGGGCCCAATCCCAAACAATCCCATCTTCAATCTAGCAAAAACCTTCAACACTTGAATAGTGCATTGATTTCTTTGAGGTGTGAACTTTCTGACTGCATTAGGAATTTTCTCAAAATCCTTCGGGTCAAAACATTTGGCATTAATCCTTTCTATTCCAATACTGAATTCCTTTCAAACATCTGATCTGCTGCCAACACACCTCTCCCTTCAGGCCCATCCCCCTTCAGCTCCAACTGCTCTCACAACCTGTCTTGAACCTCATTGTTAGTGCAAACTGCCACATGAAGCGACCTTTCCTTTTCTTTACCCTTCCAAGGCTCCAAAGGTCTACCAAATTTTTCTTCCATTTGCTTAAAAGATTTCCTTGTACTTCCTCCTATAAAAAACAAGCCCAAAGATTCACTAACCTCCACCTCAGTATTAACTATTGCTTCCAAGTAAATAGAACCTTCAACTTCATGAGTTTCATCAATGACAACACCTTCCTCCAATTAGGACCTTCGATTCTTTCTTGCATTTGTCTTTTGATGACATTTGGAGAAATTGGGAAGTGATGGCCAGAAGCTCTTCCAAAAAAGAAAAAGAAAAGATTTTATGGAAACCCCCAGCCAAAGACTTTGTTAAACTAAACTTTGATGGGAACAGTCAAGGCAACCCAGGCCCTTCAGGCATAGGAGGGGTGTTGAGAGATAAAGAAGGAAATATCATTGCAATATTCTCCGGTCATGTGGGAGTGGGGGATTCCATTAGGGCGGAACTGCTTGCTGCTATGAAAGGGGTACAGATTGCAAGTGAGTTGGTTTTGATAAATCTGGAGATTGAAGGAGTGACTCAAAACTGGTGATAGGATGGTTGAAGCATCCAAAGTTTATAATCTGGTGCTTTAGGGATGAGATGAAGAAATTTAAATGGCTAATCAGAAACATGAATTTGAGAATACTTTGGGTTAGGAGAATGGCTAATGCTATGGCACATGTGTTGGCTAAACAAGTTGTAAATAGGGATAATTTGTATTGGGCTCAGCTGTAATTGACTTTTGTAATTTGCTTGTCGTGTGAGAGGTGGCACCTTGTGCCTCTCTATGGAATGCTTGTACTACCTATTTTCAGTTTTCTTTAATAAATATTTACTTTTACTTATCAAAAAAAAAGGGAAAACACCTTCCTCCAAAGACTCACTCAAATTATCATCATCATCTTCAGCCTTTGTGTTTCCACCTTCAATTCCTTTTTCTTCATGACTTCACCCTCTGTTAATGGTTTTGTTCTGCATTTCCTTTTTTTTTTTTTGCTTAATACATTTTTACCTCTTTCTTCTTGCAACCACAATACCCCAGCTCCAAACCATCCTCCAGATAGTCTTATTAAACTATGTCGTTGAATGCTTACTGAGATAATGTGATCAACATAATGCTTGAAGACTTGGATATACCGCAAGAAGATTTCTGTCAAAGGCTTCCATTGTGCACTGATCAAAAAGCTACAATGATATGAGAACACTGTGAAAGTGTCAGGATCCAAGAAAAAACAAAAAACTATCTGGTTGTATTGCCTCAGGAGTTACTAATCTATTCAACTTAGCAGATTGGTGCACGAGTCAAGTTCTTGATCTTTAAAACACTGCAAAAGTGATTGCCTGCACACTTAGTACTTTCAGTTACATAAGAAAATACAAAACTGAACACTTACAACTTAACAGGCTAATCATTAGCAATCTGCATGATTTATAAAGCTGGCCATTAAATCATCATCTACCATTAAAATATCATAAGATGGTACCCATAGAGGAGTATTTTGGACATACAAAGACAACTAGTGTCAGCATCATAAAAGTCCACAAACCAGATCATGTGTACCTTTCCTTGCATTGAAGAACAAACAGTAGATGCTAATTGAATGCCCACTCCTAGTCCCACAACATTAAAAAGAGTTGAGATGGCCTCTCCTTTTGCAAACAGGTCACTGAGATTGCCTTCTTTGGCAAAAGAGGAGTATATAGGTAACCTTGTTGCTCTCGCAGCCACAACTGCCATACCCTGTAATGTTCATAAATAGAGAAACATTAAAGTCCATTAATATAAGTTATTATAGAGAAAAAATCCGAAAATTCAAGTGACTGATGTAAAAAGTGAAGATGACAGAAATCAAACAAGTCATTTTCTTTTCTTTCAGAGAACATCCAAATAGCACAGGTTCTTAACAATCCAAATGAAATTTCAAGAAAACATGATAAAATTAATCAGCAACTGACAATACTAGAGTAAAAAAAGGAGGAAAGCTCAAGTACCAGAAATCCTGGATACCTTTGCAAAATTTCCAAGGCCAGCCATTTCAAGGAAAAGTTGTGGACACAATGGAGAGAGAACCTCTAAGCCAGTACCAAGATCATAGAGCACATCAGCTGCAAGTGAAAAGCGCATTCACTAGTAATTATCAGAAAAAAAAAAGCATGTTCATTAGTACATACATACATATGTATGTTATATATCAATGATATGACCAAGGTTTTTAAAAGGATACAGATGAAGGCAAGTTAGTTGGGCCTGGAGAGACAAGGCATAAACCTCAAATTATTCAAAAATAAATAATAGATAAATAAAGTTACTGACCATAAGCCTATGCTAAATATCAGTAACAAAAGATTTGATGGTGTATAAATTTTCCATTTAACATTCATGTAATACTCAAATACTCAACTAAGCCATGTCCCAACATATGGGGTTGGATACATGAATCTTATTCTGCCATTCCACTCTATTCACTTCTTCAGTGCCATAAAAGGCCATTACTAATGTTGGTTCCGGCTACTTGGGGACTGGATATGGTCCTAACCTTTGGCTTTTTTTGGCACAAAGTGGCCGCTCTCAGACTCGAACCTGGGTTCTCACACTAACAGCCCAAGAGATTTTTTTCACAAAAGCCGTTATCAATACTTATCGTATCCATTGTTAAATTATGGGCCCTCAAATCATTTATCACCACTTCAATACATGTTTTTCCTATCCTGTCCCTATCTCTTCTAGACCCTTCAGCTAGCAACAGATTACTTCTTCTTGCTGGTGCTATAAATGGTCTTCTTTGCGCATAAACAAACTATAACCTGTTGGGGCCTCAAATCATTTATCATTACTTCAATACATGTTCTTTCTAGCCTGTCCCTAGCTCTTCTAGACCCATCAACTTGCAACATATCACTTCTTCTCGCTAGTGCTGTAAATGATCTTCTCTACACAAACCAACTACCACCTGTTGGGGCTACTCCTAGGTTCCTATGAATATGTCCTTTTCTAGTTTTCCCACTTATCCATCTCAACATTCTCTTTTCTGTTACACTCATTTTTTTTACATGCTATTTCTTAATTACCCAATGCTCTGGCTCCATTTTTTTGGTAATAAATAAAAAGAAAACTTTTATTAAAAGAAGAGAGAGAAGCAAACAGGTGACAAGATATAACCCCCAAAATAACACCCAAGGCCCACCAAAAACAACCCTTCTGCCCTAGATTTTAATTACAGAATAAAAAGACCCAATACCTTTAATAGACCAAAAGAACAAAGCAAAACCCTAAACCCAAATCAGACCCAAATCCTTTAATAGACCCCACCCCGAATAAGGTCCTTGCCATAGCATATCCCTCAGGAACCTTCTCCATATCTTTCTTCAATCAACGGATACTTTTCCTCCAGGTCCTTGAACAGCTTCCTTGTCATTTCTTCCCCTCCCAACACCCAGAGTCCTAAAGCCTTACTTACTTGAACTGCACTTTCTACTACCTTGTCCACATCTACTTTCTTCTCCCTCCTCTTCCAGCTCCTCATCAAAATTATCTCCCTCTGAGAGATCCTCCTTTTCCCCAGCTAACTTCTCTTTGTCTATGTTGTTTTCCCCTAAGCCAACTTCCTATTCCCTTCCCTCCGCCTCTCTTTGTAAGGGTTTTTCTGATTGACTTGTATGGATCCGTCCTGCAACCTCTTTTTCAAACTCAAGCTTTGACTAATCACAGGCGCTACTTCCAGCAAAGATCTTTTCTTTACTTTTAGTCTTCAAAACCTTTCTCTTATATGTTCTCTTGAATTTGCTACAAGGTCCCCAAAAAATCCTTCATTCAACCAATGAAAAACTTCTGTTACATGTACTAATTGTTCATTGTTTGGACTTTTGACCTTTCTCGACCCAGCCTCAAACCTCAAAGGTTTTAACGTTCCCTTCTAACAAAACTGGAAATTTTCCTTCTTTTTCCATCTTCAGGTCACTGGCACCAGAGATCACATCTGGATCTTCAGCGGTCAAAACTGAAGTCATTTTTAACTTAAGTAATGGTTTCCTAGTTTTCCTCCCAAACATTTGCAACTTCCTGCCCCAAGTGCTTCTCTTGCTCTATCCTGTTGTTATGTCCCTCCATTTGCATCTCCCCTGAAGTATCTCTAGTGGATGCACAACAATTCACCTCGAGCAAAATGCCAGGAGACGGGTTTTTGTTCATGGGCTCCAGAGATTCAACCTTAACTCCTTCGAGCTTCGTAGAAATGGACTTTTTGAATTCTACAGGCCTTCTCATCTTCAACACCAATGAAATCCTTTTTTTCTTTCCACACAAGGTCCTGTTTAATAGTCTTATCCACTGTAGGCTCATTCTTGCAATAGGATTAGAAGAAGACGATGAGAGACCCAAATAAAGTATCATGTAGCCTTGTCACAACTTCGGCCTTATCAGGCTCAACAATAGAAGGCCCACCTCTTGAATCAACCGGCCCATTCCCATAATCCAGCACAAGTAAACCTGGTTTCAAAATTACCGGTTCAGTACCAACTGACCCAGTGGAACTGACTCAAGTTAAGGCTCCATTTCCAATCTAGGCATTAAATGCTCCTCCTCAACAGCCCTTTGCAACTTGGAATTAGACTTTTCACCTTCCTTGTAGCTGGCAATCTGGGACTGAAAACCACTACATGCAACCTCTGCAGCCCTTTCTAAGTAAGGTTCCTCTCCTCACTCCTTTTTTTTAATAAGTAAAATTCATTAGAAAGAAGGCAATACAAACCTAGCCCGGTGTTAAGGCAACACCTACAAACAAACTCAAGCATTACAATTTGCCCAAAGGCAAAACAAAATAATTATCCAAATTACAAATTGAGCCCTAAACTTCCAAAAAATGACCCCAACTATCCTCTTGATTAATTGTCAAGCTTGCCTAATCTACCAAGAAGACTTGCAACCAATTCAACCTCCTTCATCTTTCTTCTCTTAGATCCTCTGACATTTCAAGGCACCATCTCCATCTTAAATTTTCAGCCTTCTCCCCCTTTCTTATTAATTCTTCTCTGACCTCCCTTCACTCTTCATCAACAAGTTCTTCTTCCCTTCTCCTTCCTCCCATACCTCACCCCCTTCCCCAACAGATTTCTTTTTGTTATATTCTTCCCTTCTCTTCTTTCAAATTGTTCAATTGCCTTCCACACCAACCCGTCCCCCCTAGAATGAAGAGGAAAAGAGACTTCCCAATCACCACCTGTCTATCCACTAGTTGATCAATACCCACCTTCCTTTTTCTTAGTGTTCTCTTCCCCCGTAACCTATATAGTTTCAGCCCCCACAATCTCCTCACCCCCCTCCCTCTCTTCCTTTTCTTCCTCCTCTTGCTAATTCGAACCTTTCCTTTCAACCTTTTCCCCTAAAGCTCCTTGTACTACCAATCTTCTCTTTCTATGTAAACCCTCTGTTGATTGTCCTCCACTCTTTTTCTCTTTAAACTCCTTCCTCCTTCATCCACACCATCAAACCCCCCATCACCCAAATCTTCTTCCCTACCAAAGCCACCCCAACCCATCGAAGCAAGAGGAGAAGATGGAAGACCATTAGAAACCAAGCAAACCTTACCGTTCAGTTGCGCGATAATTTCCAAAGTTTTCACTCCAATGATTTGTCTGTCAACACTCTTTGATGTCACTCCAGATATCCCTAGACTTCCACTTGTAATCTGAAGAGCTATACTCAAAGTAGCAAAGAAGAGAAGAGAACCACAGAACTGAAGAGAATGTCGAACTATACTAGGCAGTCGACCAGTCTTTTATTTATAGAAGAATATAGTACAAGGTACAAGAAATTACTGGGATGCCCCTGATTAGTGATGGGACACCCAGATGACTTAAATCACTAAACAGGATTAGGCCCATTAACACAGGCCCAGTTACAAGATAAGTTAAACATAAGACTGGGCTAATAAGAACTCTTATCAGCCGAACATCACTCTAACATTCTAACACTCCCCCTCAAGCTAAGCATGGATATCAATCATGTTTAACTTGCCAAGTATGTCCCTGAACTTTGTTGATGCTAGCCATTTTGTTAATACATCTGCAATCTGCATCTCTGATGGAGTATAAGGTACACAGAGTTCTCTAGAAATAATTCTCTCTCTGACAAAGTGTTGATCAATTTCAATATGTTTTGTCCTGTCATGCCATACGGGATTGTTGGCAATGTTGATAGCAGCTTTATTATCACAATACAGCTTGAGAGGACCCTCAGTCTTGATACCAAGCTCATTAAGGAGAGTCCTAAGCCATAAGAGTTCAGCAACCCCGTGTGCCATAGCCCGGTATTCTGCTTCTGCACTTGATCTAGCCACAACATTCTGCTTCTTACTGCGCCATGTGACTAGGTTTCCTCCCAAGAATGTACAGTAACCTGAGGCTGATTTTCTGTCTCCAACAGACCCAGCCCAATCAGCATTAGTGTAGGCTTCAATTTCAAGTCTGCTGTTTTTTCTGAATAGAATTCCTTTCCCTGGGCAAGTCTTCAAGTATCTGAGGATTCTTTCCACTGCTGTCATATGAGGGGTCTTTGGTGAGTGCATGAATTGACTGACAACATGCACTACATAGGCAATGTTTGGCCGAGTAAGGGATAAGTATATCAGTTTTCCTACCAACTTTTGGTACATTTCCTTATCACAGTATTCTTCACCCATTGATTCTTGTAATCCATGGTTTGGTTCTATTGGAGTGTCTGCTGGCCTGCACCCCATCATGCATGTTTCCTCTAGGAGATCTAGCACATACTTTCTTTGACATATGTAGATTCCTTCTCTTGATCTAGCAACTTCAATTCCAAGAAAGTATCTCAGATTTCCCAGGTCTTTGATCTCAAATTCTGAAGCTAAGAACTCCTTCAGCCTCTTCATCTCTTTCACATCATTTCCAGTAATCACCATATCATCCACATACACAATGAGTGTTGTAAGTTTGTCATCTTGTCTCCTTGTAAACAATGTATGATCTGCACTGCTTTGAGTGTACCCTACTTTCTTCATGGCCAAACAAAGTCTCTCAAACCATGCCCGGGGAGATTGCTTCAAACCATATAATGCTTTCCTTAGTTTACATACCTTCTTTCCAACATCATATCCAGGTGGGGGTTCCATGAATACCTCTTCATGAAGATCACCATTTAGGAAGGCATTCTTCACATCCAGTTGATAAAGTTCCCAAGAGAATTTTGCTGCTAGTGACAGTAGAACCCTGATTGTGTTGAGCTTTGCTACTGGGGCAAATGTTTCCTTGTAGTCAATTCCTTCCTTTTGTGTAAATCCCTTTGCCACAAATCTGGCCTTGTACCTCTCAATTGACCCATCTTCCCTGTGCTTTACTGTGAATACCCACTTGCACCCAACAGTGCCTTTCCCTTCTGGCAGGTCCACCAATTCCCACGTCCTTGCTTTCATTAGGGCTTTCATCTCCTCATTCATGGCTCCTTTCCACCTTGGATCAGATGCCGCCTCTGAATACCTGGAAGGGACACATATAGAGGAAAGAGCAGACACAAAGGAATGATAGGCAGGAGATAAGTGTGAGTAAGAAACATAATCATCTATGGGATGCCGAGTGGTACAAGAACGAACAGGCTTACGGAGAGCAATAGGAAGATCCAAATCTGAATTGAGTGAGTCAGAATTACCTTGGATTGCAGAGACGGATTGATCTGAGTTCAACTGGTTGTAATCATGAGGTTGAGGGGCCTTCTTCCTTCTACTGTATGTAAGTATCTCTTTCTCTTGTTTACTGGAACCTTCAGAAGCATCAGCCGAATCTGGAGAAGCAACTGGCACAGTGGAAGTCTCACTAGGTTGACCCGGAATGTTACAGCTAATAGTAGTGGAAGGTGATGAAATGGGAACAAAAAAGAAGGGAGAATGAGAATCCTCTTCCAACCCACTACTCTCCCCCTGAAGAGGATTCAAAGAAGACTGGAAATAGGGTTGAGACTCAAAAAAGACTACATCCCTGGTGACATATTTTTTCTTGGAGACAGAATCATAACACTTATACCCCTTCTGCGTAGAAGAGTACCCCAAAAATATTCCCTTTGTAGCCTTAGGATCCGGTTTTGTCTTCTTTGGATCTTTCACATGTATGAAGCATGTACAACCAAAAACCCGCGGGGGAAGAAGAAATTCTGGAAGAGTGGGACACAAAACAGAGAAAGGGATCTTCATACCCAGTACCTTGGATGGCATCCGATTTATCAGGTATAATGCAGTGAGAACAGCTTGAGACCAATATTGCTTGGGCACATTGTGCTGGAAAAGAAGCGCTCGAGCTATCTCCAATAGATGCTTGTTCTTGCGCTCAGCAACCCCATTTTGCTGAGGGGTGTAAGCACATGATGATTGATGTAACATGCCTGCATCTTCCATGAATGAGTTCAGGGATCTTTCAAAGTATTCAGCTGCATTGTCTGAACGGAATTGCTTGATCTTTTTATCAAATTGTGTTTCAACCATTTTGCAAAACATCATAGTTATCCGGGGAACTTCATCACGTCCTTTCAATAGATAAATCCAAGTGCACCGAGAATAATGGTCAATAAAACTGATAAAGTAACGGAAGCCATCAATGGAAACAATGGGTGAAGGACCCCAAACATCAGAATGAACCAAATCAAAAGAGGCTTGGATTTCATTACTAGAAATTGGATACATTGATCTACATTGTTTTGACATTTGACACACATCACAAATTAAACTCTGACTCGGAATGCCCTTACATAATTCAGGAAACAACATTGCTAAGGAAGAAAAAGACAAATGACCTAGCCTAGCATGCCAGAAGCTTGCAAGGCTGAGCTGACATCTTCATCAAAATAGTAGAGGCCCCCATACTCATGACCACTCCCAATCGTTCTCCTCGTCAATCTGTCCTGGAAGACACAATGAGAAGGAAAGAAAGTTATACTGCAGTTCAAATTTTTCGTAAGCTTTGAAACAGACAACAGATTTGAGGTAAGACTAGAAACATGTAGGACTGATTTAAGAGAGAGATCCTTGCTTAGGTCAACCACCCCCTTTCCAGAGATGGTGGAGAGGGACCCATCAGCTACTCTCATCTTATCCTGGCCAGACAACAAATGATATGTAGAGAATAAGGAGGACATATGTGTCATATGGTCAGTGGCTCCGGAATCAATCACCCAAGAGGTAGAATTAATGGAACTAGATGCACTAAATGCAGAGGTTGTACCTGATTTGGCAAGAGAGGTGGAAGCTAAAGAATTGTTCTTCAGACGGGCTAATGCCCAACTGAGAACCTCTACCTCACTAGCTGTGAAGCCCGAAGTACTTGGTCCAAAGGAGTCGGCAGCCTGCCTTGCGGTGGAAGATGACACTGTCTGAGTACTCTATGAGTTGTCACTACTGTTGTTGGTGGCAAGATTCCCACTTGCTGTGTGGCCCTTATGTTGCCTTTTGTCCTTTCTCAGAGCAGCTGGCTTCAGATGAGGGTACAAGACCCAACATTTCTCCTTTGTGTGTTTCTCACCACCACAATGTGTACACTTGAGAGACTTCTTGTCTGAAAATCTATTCCCCTTAGTGGAGACTAAGGTTGAATGTTCTCCAAGTAGTTCTGTTGACTGTGTCTGGGAGTCAACTTGCATCTCCTTTCTCCTTACTTCTTCATTCCTCACCAGGTAGTAGACATGGTGAAGTTCAGGTAATTCATCTCTCCCTATAATCTGTGACCTTATACCTTCATATACAGGGTCAAGTCCTGCCAGAAACTTGAAGGCTCTGCCCTCCTCAATCTGCTTGTCATGCCTCCCCTTATCATTAGCATTTTCCCAATCCAAAATCAAATGGTGGTCAAGCTCTTCCCAGAGGCCTTCCAGTGTTGCAAAGTAGGTTGCCACAGACATGTCTCCTTGCCTTAGGGCTGCAATGTCTTGGTTCAGCCTGTAGATTCTAGCATTGTTCTTTTCCTGACCATATGTCTTAGATACTTTCTCCCAAATTTTAGCAGTTGTGGGGAAGTGATGAACAGTTCTGGCCACCCTAGGAGTCATAGAGGCCAGCAACCAAGACATGATTGTGGCATTTTCCTTGCGCCACACGGTGTATTCAGGACTGCCAATTTCTGGTTGTTTCTTGTCTCCATCCAAATAGCCCGTGAGCTCACGAGAGGTAATGAACAGCATTGCTGAGACAGACCACTCTCTGAAGTTATACTCATCTAGCAGCACACTTGTAATTTGCAAGCTATGCAGATTAGGGTTTTCCAGGTTTGAGGACCTTGTAACAGGTCTGTTATCTCTAGAGGAAACTTCACCGAATAGTGAGGACATCCTGACTTCAGTCCAAGAGTTGTTCACAGTGCTGATAGAAGTGTTCACAGTTCGGGTACTGTGCAGTGCTGTTTAGGACTGGCCGAAGTAGCAAGTAAGGGGCTGTAACTGAACCAGTTCACAGTGCTAGTAACTGAAGTTACTTCAGTTAGGGCTTGTTCTGCGACCTGAAGTAACTGTGCTGTGCAGTGCAGTAACTGAAGTTCACAAAGTAGGACTGATAACCGACCTGAAAAAAATTTGTAACTGAAGTTACCACAGTTCTGCGCAAGTCTTGCTGGGGCACGAAGCTGCAACTGTAGAGAAGGCTAAGTCTTTACCACTTGTTCTGCGCAAGTCTTGCTGGAGCACGAAGCTGCAACTATAGAGGAAGCTCTCCCCCTTTCGGCTAGTGCTAGGACTGCTAAAATCAGTCCTCAACTAGGTCTGTCCTATACAGACCTCTCTTAGTAGCCCAATAGCTACTATTTGCTGGAGATAATCTAGTAGGACATCTACTTTTGGGTCTTACTTCCCTTGAGTCCTACAACCAAGAGAAACCCTAGGTTCAAACTTGCTTTACTCTCTTACACTCCTAGGTCTTCACTGCAGCAACCCAGAAAAGGAAGAGAGAAGATGAAAAGACAGCAAGAGAAGAGAGTGCGCCTGCTGAAACCAGGAAGGAGCTAATGCTCTGATACCATGTAATCTGAAGAGCTATACTCGAAGTAGCAAAGAAGAGAAGAGAACCACAGAACTGAAGAGAATGTCGAACTATACTAGGCAGTCGACCAGTCTTTTATTTATAGAAGAATATAGTACAAGGTACAAGAAATTACTGGGATGCCCCTGATTAGTGATGGGACACCCAGATGACTTAAATCACTAAACAAGATTAGGTCCATTAACACAGGCCCAGTTACAAGATAAGTTAAACATAAGACTGGGCTAATAAGAACTCTCATCAGCCGAACATCACTCTAACATTCTAACACCACTCAATGATTCTCTTTCAACATATTCTTTTTCCCCATAGCCACACTTCTCAATTTTGACTAATCTTTCAATCGATTGATTCTTCTACAGAGAAGCATCCATGCATGGTGAGATCTGCTTCTTACTCTTCTGGATTTTATACTTGCTTCGATCCCGCCCTAACTTTACATCTTCTCTAGTTAATGTGTTCTCTAATTGCTAAATCTCATCCAAGTGACAACAATTATATGGAAAAACCCTTATCTCCCCTCCCTCTGTGACCATCACTTTCCTTCCATTTTCGTCCTTCGCAACAACCCAGACCCAATTGTTCTATGCTTCTCCCTTCTCCTTTTGATCATTTCTAGTCAGTGGAGCCCCACCCCCTTAGGGCTAAGATTTATCTTTCCAACAATGCCCCTCACTACTCGGAATCGCCTTCTCTAGTTTCCCCCCTTAAAATCTTTGCCTAATTTCTTAAAGAAGTGGTCACCGTTTTTATTTTTCGGCACCTGGACTAAGTTTCCCCTTTGAAGGAAACTCCTCAGGAAATTTGAATTGGCCCAATCCTGCTCTACCACGTAGCCAATCATCTTCAACCTCTAGATCTTCCATTTTTCTGGCTTCCGTCCAACTACTTGCTTCAATGGAAGTTGCAAGCCAGACATAATAATAGTGTTATCAGTCCAGACTTCCACCAACCTAGGTATGCCTCCTGGTTCCACACCATTAAAGGAGTATGGTTGCTGAATGAAAATCGAATGTAAAGACCCCCGCAAGTTTCCCTGCACAAGTTAAGGTGATGGATAAGTAAACTTCTTGCTTCAAAAGATGGAAAGGAAGCCTGGAAATTCTAACAATGACACCATCTTCAATACACAAATACTTTGCATTGGACATGGGGGCCAGCTCAAAACCAAGATATTCCATAACTCAATTGTAAATTTACAACTCCCAAATCCAACACTTCTTCAACCAAATTAATGAAAGCTTTACATTTTTCAAAAGGTGTGATGATCATTGTTCCCTTTAGTTTTAACCCTCTACTTACCACCTCTGCAATCTTCTTCCAATCTCAAACCTCTTGCTTCACTTCGGCTACCAACATCTTAGTCTAGGTCTTCTTTCCTTCTTAGGCATCCATCTTACCCTTCCAACATCCTCTTGCTACGATTATAGTCTTCCCTACATCTTTCTCTTCTATAACCACATTTTCTTCATTTGATGTCTCATTATCTTTGGCTGTTATGCAAGCTCTCTCATGATACTTTAAGAAACCCTTTAAAATTTTGGGGATTAAACCCCACCCTTCTCCTTCTCTTCCTTCAAGGAAGAATACCAACTACTTTCTTCCTTGCCCGAAAAATTCAAGCAATGCAATGAAGTTACCCCTTCCATTCCTCCTCTCCACTTCATATCTTCTTCCTCCCACTTCCTTAAAACTCTTCCATTCCAAGCTTTTATCCCTATGCAAGGCAACCTCAATAAAGTTCTAGGCCAATCAGACTTTGAACCTACCAAAAATACCCAAGACTTGTTCAGCTCCCTAATCTTTAAAGGGATCTCCACACCTACTCTGGCCTCTTCAGAAATAAAATTTGTTGCTTCAAAATTCACTAGCCTTCTCCACATCTTAATGACAGAAAAGCATCCTCTACCAATGCTTTGCTCCATATGACATTGATAGTCTTATAACCATTTTATAAAATTTCACTTTTAGCCCAATCTTCTACTACCACATGGGACTCAAATGCACCCCTCCATTTTGCCCAACCCACTCTAATTCTATGGGTGGCATCCTCCTCAATCTATCCCTTTTTATGGATTATTAAACCAAAGTAGCAAAAGAGGTCACATTGAGATATCTCTTGATCTCTAATCCTAATTGCACCTTGATTCCCACTCCTATCATTGCTAAACTATACTGGATACATTCTAGTTAAGTCCTACCTTGCTTAAAACCTCTTGTTTCTAAGGCATATGCTCATTAATCTAATTCTGCATCTAATCCCTCTATAGTCTCATCAATTAATACTAAGTCATGAGCAAATAACATACACCATGAGACTTCCTACCAAATATGTTTAGTCAATTCATTCATGACAAATGCAAACAAATAAGGGCTAAAAGATGGGCCTTGGTGAAGTCCCATTGTGATAAAGAATACCTCATATCTCTCTTTCAGGTGTTTTAATATTGCCTCAAGTATTTTTTATCTAATTACTTTTGCTATTATTTATTAATTCATATCAGCTTATTCCTTTGTCACTTGTTAAGTTGAACCACAAAATAACCTTTTTAATATTGTAATAACTTTTTTGTGTCTACATCATTAACTCAATAGTTTTTTTTCTTTTTTGATCAATAACAAAGGCAAAATACTATTAAGACAAATATTAAGTAGAGAATAGGGTACAAGGGGAAGGGATACACTCTTAGCCCCTCCCCAAAAGAATTACATCATAGCCCAAAATAAACTGTTCCTTCCCACCCCTTGTTTGGCAAGTGTATCAGCAAAAGCATTTGCATCTCTCTTGACCCACTTACAAGTCACCTCTATCCCTTCTAGCCAATTAACAACCTTCCTCTTCTCATATATGTAGAACCACCATCCAGCCTCCTCTTCTTTCTGAAGCCAGCTTATAACAAGCTTTGAACCTCCCTCAATTAGCACCTTCCTGATGTTCAGCTCCTTAGCCTTTTTAATCCTTAACTCAATAGTTAGGTTACAGGCTTATAGACGAGTTGAATATTCATATCAGCTTATTCCTTAGTCACTTAAATAAGATGGACCACAAAATAACCCTTTTTAAATATTTTAATAACTTAAGTCTAGACCATTAACTCAATAGTTAAGCTACACTTATAGATGAGTTGAATCCATTAAATAAAACTATAACTCATTCCATTTACAAGGACCAGCACAAGAGTTCCAAGGACCTCTTTATTCTACATTGGGTTTGACAAATAAGATAGTTAAAGTAAACATGGCCTAGAAAGCCTTATAAATTTGGAAACCAAACTTGATTGTTAATTGAGTTGTGTTATAATGATGGTACCCCTTATCATATGAGAAAATGAAGTTCTAGCTTTCATTTTACAGACAGATAAGCCTAACCAAAGAATGGGCTCTATATTGAAGATACGGGAAATGTTTCTAACAGAGGAAGTTTTAATTTCATAGAATCACCAATGGGGTGATGACCGGTAAAGTGCAAAGAAATTGCAAGTCAATTCAAACATGAGGTGTGATTAGAATTTGACCTCATTTTCTTTCCTATTTAACAAGAGTTAAGAGAAAATTAATTTTCAAAAAACAAACCTCACAATAAATGCTAATAGAGAGTTAAATAGGAAATGGTAAATCTTGAGGGAAAAAATAGAAACCTTTAAGGATTTTTAATTGGTCTTTAAGGATTGTGATTATGGCAAAAGATATTAACAACTCGTTTTTTTTTTTGATAAATGAATGAAGATATTAACAACTCTTCCATGCAACTCATTCAACAACTACTAAATTATCCTATAATTGATCCAGTGCCCACTAGGATTATGACCATGGCTTGAAGTATCGATACGCACGAACAGGCATATCGTGTGTTTCAATGCTTTATAACTTTTCTTTTAGTTTTTTTCAAAAATGTCTTAGGGGGTCAGTTTGAGGCTTGCCTACCCCTGAAAGAGCCAAAATTCCAAAACACCCCTTATTTGGGGTGTCGAAAAGCTAACAATACAATACAATACGCCCAATACAAGGTGTATCATATCAAAATTTTGAACCTTGATTAAGAAAATGTTTTTTGTTGGCTTTTGGATTGACCAACTAGAGTCCATGCCTTCAATAATTGAAGCAAGGTGTGCAAAGACATATGCCCCTCAAAAATTGAGGCTGAATGCCTTTTAGATCATCCCTGAGGCTGATACAATAAGCATGAAGCAAAATTGCTCCACTCACCTTCAGGCTTATGCCTCTCAGCTCACCTCTACTGCCCTTTAAAAATATGGGCATGACTTGACAAAATATTTGACACACAGATAAAAAAGGAAAAGAAGTACTATTTCTTAAAGAAATTAAACACTTTTGACCAGTGATTTAAAAGGAACACCTCAGGTGCAGCCTAGGCACACAGGCGAGGCACATTTTAGAGTATGCGCCTCACCTAGGTCCTAGGTGCGCCCTTTCAAAAGTTGCACGCCTAGTGCGCCTAAGCGTGCGCCTGATGCACCTTGCACCTCAGCCCAAGCGTGTGCCTTTTGAAAATAACGCTTTTTTGCTTTTTTTTAACCTAGCGACTAGGTCGAGGGCTCCACCCCCAGATCTCCGTGCCACACCCCTCAAGGCAATCCCAAACAAGTCCATGTTAGGGTCTTATATTCTTAATTCTCACACAAAAAATAATTACTTTTTAAGAAGATATTTTATTAGGATGAATGAATGAACAACATTAGTAAATAGGGGGTTCTCAAAGCTTCGATGAGCGAGCGAATTAAAATTATAAAATCATTATTTTTTGTGTGAGAATTAAGAATTTAAGACCCTAACACGGGACTTGTTTGGGCTTGCCTCGAGGGGTATGGCACAAAGGTGGCTCGTAGAATCAAGAATGTAATATGTTTTACATCACATTAGCTACTTGAAGTAATGCAATTGAGGAAAAAAGAGATTGTGGGTTTTACTTGCTTGAAAATGTTTTATGTTTGATTTTATTTTTAAATTCTCATTTGAATACACTTTACATGTTATGTTTATGTATTTTAATTTTAGATAATAGGTTTTTTAAAACTTAAGTTCATATTTTTTATTAATATTATGTTTAATATTTTTTTTATTTTTTTGAATTTTCTAACATTTTTTTATTTTTTAGCATTTTTAGTATTTTTAACCTTGCTTCAAAAAGGCATGCGTCTCGCCTTGTGCCTGCACCTCGGGCGCAAATTGGCCCCTGTGCCTTTTTTGCGCCTTGTGCTTTTAAAACACTTCTTTTGACCTATTACAAAAGAACCAGGGCGGATTATGTATTTCGCCTCATATCTGTATTTATGTCACAGTGAGGGAGAAACAGCTGAACATATCCTTCTCCATTGTCAGGAAACCAGGAAAATCCAGTATCACTAATTTATGCAATTTATGGGTGGCAAATTTTGTAGAGTTTCAAGGAATTTCAGTGGGAGAATTGCAAAGAAATTTACTGAACATCTTATACTCCTCACATATGATTCTAACTGCCAATCTGGCCCAGTCTCTAGACATGTGTGGGTGACAAAATTAAACTTTGATGGAAGTGCTTTCAGAAACCAAGGTGATGCTGGCATTGGGGGTGTGATCAAGACAAGTTAGTAGTTGGCTAGAGAGATGAATGTGGACAGATTGATAATAGAAAGAGACTTTAAGTTGGTAGTTGGTTGGCTAGCAAACCTAGACACTGTTATTTGGATATACAGGGAAGCTGTTAAAAGATTTAAATAGCTAACATCCAATATGGCTGTAAGGATTCAGTGGAAAAGGAGGTCAGCTAATGGGATAGCTGACTTCTTAGCTAAGCAATGGTGCATAGGCAGCATTTGTTCTGGGCTCAATTGTAATTTGATTAATGTTGAGACTGCATCTTGCACCTTTTCTAGGGAAGACTCTTTGTATTATCTTATGTTTTGATCTTAATAAAGTTTTCCTTCATCTATCAAAAAAAAAATTTGCTGGGCCTTTAGTGGCCCAATTGGGACTGCTGAGTATATAAAGGTAGAGGTGCTAGCTGCCCTTACTGGAATTAGAATTGCTAGAAGTTTGGGTATCTTGAGTTTGGCCATCAAAGGAGATTCTGTAACACTATAGACTGTTTTTTTTCTTTTTTTTTTTTTTTTTTTTTGATCCTTGGAGACTGGTTAGGAGTGAAAGATAGTGATCCTTGGAGGCTGCAGGCTAGAGACATTTCGGAATCAATGATTGTAACTTTACATTGGTTCCCTAGAGAATTAAATTCTTTGGCTGATAGTCTAGCAACAGAATTCTGCCAATGTAATCTGTGGATCTAGTTGTTCTGATTTTAGCTGTACATCATCTCATATTATACCTCTTTAATTTTAATGAAATTACTATATTCTCTCCAAAAAAAAGAATGTGTTTTCAACTCTCATGCAAAGAGAGAGGGAGAGAGAGAGAGAAGAAAAGAAAAGAAAAAAGTCATTGGTTAGGTCCATATCTGCCAGGACCATAGATAGTTGGGATGAGCATTAGGTAACAGCCCCATGCAAAAAGCAAATGAAATGGAGGACAACACAAACCTAGTATCCTCCAACTCTTTGGTTCAGAATCCATTCTTGCACCCATGTTGCTGCATATTAGCTTGCCCACATGTTGCATACCATCCTTTAAAATCTGCATTTCATCAAGATGAACAATAAGGGGACTAAACCAACCTCCCCACCCAAAAAAACGAAAATTACTTAACTACCCTGAGGGTTTCTGATAACTACAGTACCCCTGAGGTTTCTGAAATATATATACTTGTCAGAATGTACCCCCTTAATTATTCTTTAAATTTTCAAAATACACCTTCATAAACAACATGACCAGATGGGTAGGGCCAAAGCTACCTTCCTCTTGTGCCCCTGCAATCTCCTAGAACAGACCAGATCTGTAGGGCCAGAGCTAACTGGTGTTCATCCCTGCGACCTAGCATACCCAACAACTGTAAACCAGCACAGAAAACAGATCTAAGAAAATGAAATACAAAGAATTTCTTGAAAGAAAATCAAAAACTGCTCGCCACTAAAGCTTCCTTTTGTCCCTGTGTAACAACAGAAATACCAATTTAATCTCGCAGTTCACCAATTTCAGCCAGCTGGTTGATTTTATTTTAAGTTATTTGACCATCTTTCCAATGGAGAGCAAGCAGCCTTGAGTCAACTCAAGATTCAGATGAAAAAATTATGCAAAACAGTGACTTGAGTTGAATCAATAATCAGATAAAGTTTCAGATGTCTGAGGACTTCACATCAACCATTTCCTTATCCTTGAATTCCCCTCATTTCTTCTGAGTTTCCATAGCTGCAAGTGCATCCTTCTTCAGCTCCTCTGACTGGGCTTTTGCAATTAAGTCAACTGTTTTTCATACTTTGGCCTCCTAATGCCAAGCTTCTTATTGAATGGAGATGTGTTTGAGAGGAACCATGACAAGATACAGTTTGAGTTTTGGGGAAGCATTTGAGGTAAAGAATTAAGGATTCAGGCAAATATTTATGGTAACAGAAACACAGGTATGGATAGAGAAGAGAGATACAGTCTCTGGTTCAATCCTTCCAAAGAATTTCATTAGTACACCATCCTCTACATTGGCATCATGTAAACATCAAACACCTCATCTTCTTGGTTTCATCTTCAACCTCTGCAAGATAAGGAGCATTGTGTGCAGAGGATAGCTAAATCACCTATTTTGAAGTCTCAGTCTTTTGGTGACTTAAACAATTTAACAGAAGAAGGGGACAGAGGTTCTTCCAGAAATTCTGGGCTGTCCAATACGAATCATAACTCCTTGCAACACCAACAGAGTAACATAGAAAACTTTCTCAAGTCAAGTTCTGCCTCTTAGGAGTAGAAGGCTATGGTGAAAGTTGTTTCACTTCTTCTTGAGGCACAGGCACCTGCACAGTAAATCCAATGTAAAACTGAGATCTGCTAGCTCATCCCCTTAAAACACCACACAAATGTGATCGCTGCTTCTCTTTTTCTAAAATGTATGAGTTTTGTCTTCAGCAGCGGAGTTGGCATCTTCTCCATCATCTCAGAAGATAACTTGAAGATGCAGGTTCCAAGAGAGGAATAAGAACATGCACGTGCAGACATCAAAAGTGGCTTCTTGATCTCTTTTTCAACCTTCTCCACTGCATCCATCATCACTTTTTTGAAGAATAAGGTAATTCATTGAGGGTGGGCCTTGCACAACAGTTGGGTTGCTCTATTGTGACCTGGCTGACCAGGGTTCAAATCTTAGAAACAGACTCTTTGTATGTGCAGGGTTAAGGCTGGATACATCTGTCCCTCCCCAGATCTCACATTGGCTGGAGCCTCGTGCACCGGCCTGCCCTTTAAGGTAAGGTAATTCGTTCAAAAGGAAATCAAATACAAAAGACCCTACAATGAGATTCTGTACCAGGAAAGAAACAGACCAATACACCCAACCCAAAACACAAAACAACTATACATTTCTTACAAAAGGAAAAGTTTGATAAAAAAAAGGAACTTGTGTGCCTATTTCTGAATAGAGAGTGATCTGCCAACCATGAAAACAACTTTCCCAAAATCCATTATCCAGCATCATAGATTCTGCACCAAGGTCATCAGTGAGGCCTCTGTTTAAATAATAGGGAAAAACTGGGTTTTTGAGATATTACAAGTCACGTAATGTCACATTCAAATGGAATGTGACAGAGAACTAACAGAGGGGAGGTATTTGTCCTATTGTCAGAAGCCACAAGGGTAGTTTAAGTCATTTCTGAAACCATAAGGGTACTTTAAGTATTTGCCAGAAACCCTGGGGTATTTTAAGCAATTTTCCCAAAAGAAGAAGAGGAAGAAGAAGAAGAGAGAGAGAGAGAGAGAGAGAGATTATCATAAAATATCTGCTTTTGGACCAAATATTTTGTTCTTACCCAACTTACAGCTGTCGCCTGTGCAGGGGTTGGTCGCAAGCCTGCAGCAAATAACAGTGACTGCAGTGGAGTAAGAACATTAAGAAGCTACTACTCATATTGATGTTGTCAGATCAAATGCACACTACAGAACAATAAAGATAATAGCTATAGAAGAAAAAAAAAACAATCCTGTAACTTGAATAAATAAAATGATGGTTCAAAATAGTTGAAAATATGAAAAAATTATCTAAAAAAGATGAATGGATGAATGAAAGATAGCTATAAATCGTAGAATTTAACAGGGAAATTCAAAATGCATGCCAGATACAACCTATTTCTTGAGAATTATAAACGGAACAAAACTAATTCTACATGCTTTTTTCTAGGCTACAGTCCCTCTATGGGTGTGCAGATGCACAATAGGAAAAACAAGACCTGAGTTGACAACACAGATAGTGCTGCACTTGTTAGGTGTTGAAGTGCTCGGAACTGAGTATATCTAAGGTAGCCCTCACTCACACTGCACAACAAGGAAAAAATAGAAAGTCAAAACCCAGAACACAACCACCATAAGGCAGGGAGTCTTCTAGTCAGATCATAAACAATGCACATATCTTCAACAAGGCAATCTAGTTGGGTCTCCATTCATGGGGCAAATGTCAGCTGTGAAACACTTGCCACCTGTCCACAACAAGCCTTTCTTTGTGGGGTAAGTTTTATAGTAAAAGAAAGAAAAAACTAAAACTTTGAACAAACTATTTTAGTTTGGGAAACCACCAAACCAGTACAAGGTGGGTATGGGGCTGATGTTGCTGAAGATTGAACACCTGACCAAACCAGAGGGCCCTATAACTGGTGAACTGTTTGGATTGGCCATAATCAGTTATCAGTCTATGTGGCATAAATGGGATAGGTCATGCAAGGTAGCTCCTTACTTAACTTAATTAGGAAACCGTCTCCCATGTATATATACTTCAAGCTCATGATAAAATTATGGTGCGGTTACCTGTAAGGGTATCCTGATGGGAAAAATTTATTGAGAAATGATTCAACCATTTTATGGATCACAGGCCTTGACTCATCAACAACCTTCACCTGCAAAGGATATCCAGAGATCCAGCCCAATCAGTTTGTATAAGAGCATCACTTCTGTTTAAAAAGCAATGTTTCTAGAAACAGAAGAACAAAAATGACATATGTACCCACCTGTTTAACCATCTCACGACCATTGTATATCTCAGTCCAAAAAGAATCAATAGAAATATACAGAAAAGCCAAATATTTCTCTATTTTCATGAGAGCAACTCAAACAACATAAGCTTATCAATCAATCATGGTGTCACCAATAAATCCTAGAGAAAATGAATTGAACTAAATATGATTCCTTACCAGATTTGGTTCATGTAAAAAGCAAAAGACACATGCAGAAAGAGTGTCTAAAATGTACTCCCATGGACCCCAAAAACCTTCAATAGTATCTTGGGATAATATACTAGTGCCACAAAGCCATGAACTCAAACAAATAAAACATAGAAGAATGAAATATACTTGACAAATGAGTTTAAACTCTCTACAAATTTTTTGATAAGGAAAAAGAATATTTTATTAAAAAAGAAAATGCATATACAACCTCTGCCGAGACTCTCCACTGCTTCTATATCCTATACAAGAAGCAAGCGTAGGTATCCATACCAGACCAGTTCAACACGATTTTAATCCCCCTTGATTCCTAAAAATATGTCTAACCAAGATGGTTCCATGTGACCGTTTTGTGCAAGGTGCACATACAATTTAGTTTCATAAAATTTGGATTTGACTGTTACAATGCTTTGCTGATAGGCCCCCAAAATACATATAGCCAAACACCAAAAATCAGATGTTTTCAGCTACAGGCCTACAAGTCTACAACTAAGAAAGTGAACACGTTCACCCCAATGGATCAACACTGCAGCCTATAGAGCTACCAAACATGCTCATTTTCAAAGTGTTATTGTGACAAGAATGCCTTCTGATGTCACATACTGATTCACCCAGCAATGCACCATAGGGCAACTATTATAAACCCGAGGAGGTGCTAAGTCTAAGATTTTATGGACCTGTATTCCCTTTTCTGTTTTCTGGGAGATCTGGAAGGAAAGAAACAGAAGAATCTTAGAGGAGAAAAAGAAAAGTGTGGGAGCGGTGGTGTCTGTCATCAGTTCGACAGTTATTGGTTGGGTGTTGTTGATTCCAGAGTTTCAAGGGCTGAAGAAAGAAGATTTTGGTGCTGATTTCTGGAATTCTCTGAATTCATAAAAGGATTGCTGATGTCTGTTTTGTTCCTGAGGCTCAGTTTGGAAGGAGTACAAATACAAATATATACAGTGCAAAACCTTGTATTTTGAACGATTTTGTGTGTATTTGCACTGTACATATTTGTATTTGTACTCTTTCCAAACTAAGCTTGAGGCTCAGTTTAGAAGGAGTGCAATAATGTACAAGTCAAATTGGGATTTATTGTTTGCCCATAACTCCAGTAATATCAATAACAACAAAGAAGAAACAAATCCGGTACTTGAATAGATAAGTGTTATGTTACTCAAAGCACCAGAAAATTTCAACATATATTGAAAGCTGATAGACACAAACTTCAGCAAGTTAATTAGATCTTTTTTTTTTTGTCCAAAAGCACGTTAATTACTTTATATGATGTTTCTATAACCAAAATCCTATTCATAATGAAAAAAATAAATAATAACAATAAAAAACACCCAAACTCGCTCACCCAATGTTACCTCAATGTAAAAATAAAGTAAATAAAGAAAAAAGAAACTCCTACCAAGAATTCCACAAAAATTAAAAAGAAAAGGTGAAACAAAAATGAAACACAATAGACACTAATCTTCGAAACAGAAAAATAAGAGAGAGAGAGAGAGAGAGAGAAACACACAGAGAGACGACCGTCCGCTTGAAACTTATACAGGCGCGAAACATTGTTGAAGGTTTCAATCCAGAAATCAGGCCCTTTTGATTCCTTATCTGGTTCTTTCTTCTTCGGTTGAATCATTGCCTGTGTATAAAAAAATTAAAGAGAGAGAGAGATAGAGAGAAAACAGAAACAAGAATTGAATGTTTAGGATGAAGAAAGTAGAATTACCAGTAGATTCATGGTGGAAGGCCAAGTGAGAAACGACTTGGCAAGGGAGAGGATAATGTGACACGTAAGAGGGTCTTTGAAATCAAGGGATATTTATAGGAGGACAGCTGCTGTTCTGAATCGCGCTCTGTGCGTCATGCGCACCCACCACCTCCGTTCTTCTTCTCTTCTCTGGACTCTGGGTATATATATATATATATCCGGTTAGTATAACTCTCGAAATTATTTATCTATTTTTTTTATTTTTTTATCTTAAAAATATAAAATAGTAATCATTAAACCAATGAGATGCTCTCATTCTCCACAATCTCTTCTCCTAAAATTTATCTTAAACTACCTCCCCCATTTTATCATAAATCATCTCCAATTCTTATTTATCTTCTAACTTATCCCTAATTTATTAAAGAATTTCTCTCCAAATTATCTCTAATTTCTACTTATTCTCTTTAAAACTTTTTATCTAAATCTATCTAAAGAAAGTTTAAACTAAAATTTTAAAATTTATTTAAATATTTAAACAAATTATATAATAATTTTAAAATAATTACAAACAACACAAAAATAATTATAATATATTTAATAATATTCATATTATTAATAGTTTTTTATTTTCACAAAATTCATCATGAAATTATATACTAACAATATAAATTATGATTTTCTAGATTATTCAAATAACTTTAAAATAATTATTTCAATATATCAATAACTAAATATCATAAATAATAAAATACTAAAAATAGCTAAATAATTATAGAGAAAATATTTAATTATTTAAATATTTTAATAACTAAATATCTTAAATTCAAATGAGTATTTTTAAATATTTTAGATATTATTTAAATATTCAAATGACTAAATATTTAACATAATTATATTTTGAATAGTTAAACTAACAAAATTATGAAATAAAATAAAAAAATCATAACATAATATTCAAATTAATAATAATTTAATATTTTTACAAAATTAATAATGAAATTATGTAATAATTATTAAAAACACAAAAAACAATTCTAATAGATTTAATAATATTCATATCATTAATAGTTTATATTTTTACAAAAGTCATCACGAAATTATGTACTAACAATATAAATTATGATTTTCTAGATTATTCAAATTAAATGTTATTCAAATAATAGAGTTTAACATTAAAAAAAAACAAAATATTATTTTGATATTAAAATAACTAAATATCATTAATTCAAATAATGTGTATTTTTAAATATTTAAATAACTAAGTGTTTTAAATAACGAAATATTTAACATAACTATTTTTTAAATAGTTAAAATAAAGAAATTATGCAATAAAAAAAACATAATATTCAATTTAATAATAATTTAATATTTTTACAAAATTAATAATGAAATTATGTTGAAGTCTAGTTTTTCCAATCCAGTTCGGTTTTGAAAACCATGATATAAATCAAATAATATAAATAGGTTAA
The DNA here is from genome assembly GCF_055504915.1 of Nelumbo nucifera. Taxonomy (NCBI): domain Eukaryota; kingdom Viridiplantae; phylum Streptophyta; class Magnoliopsida; order Proteales; family Nelumbonaceae; genus Nelumbo; species Nelumbo nucifera. Next base: position 51,999,976 of record NC_142651.1, on the reverse strand, counting down.
GGTTAAGCAATCAAAAAATTATTAATTTAAAAATCCACTAAGCTTTCATTAAAAATAAATATTAACAAAACTTAGTAAATATTAAAAATGTGTTTCAATTCCACTTAAAAATCCAACTTAACAAACACTAATAAAAATAAGAAATTTAACTATAAAAATATTAATTAATAGCTTTAATAATATTATAGATAATTTATGAGTTGAGACCTTAATAAATGCTAAAAAATATTAATTAAAAATCTAAAAAATTCTGAAAAATCTAAACATAATTAAAATACTAAAAATAATTAAAAAATATTGAAAATTAATAATATTTTATATTAAGAAGGGTATTTACTAAAAATCTAAAATTATTGAAAATTAGTTGTATTTTTTATTAATTATGGTATTTATTTAGTTATTTAATTTATTTTTACTGAAAGCAAATGCAAATTATTTTTGTAGTGACTAATACGCAAAAATAAACAATGAAAATACTCATATGCAAAAATTACTGAATAATAATGAAAAAACACCAAAAATTAATTAAATTTTCAAAAATTCTGAAAAACCTAAAGCTTAATTAAAATGTTAAAAAGAATTAAAAAATTAAGTTAACTGTATTTTATTACAAAAAAATACTGAATAATAATGAAAAAATAATGCATTTTAATTATTAATAGTAATTGATGGAGCGCAATCCGACTGGTCCTAGCTGTCAACGATTCTGCCTCTGGGCAGAGATACGGGGAACCTGAAACGGAGAAGATGAGGAAGCTCTGAGGGGAACCCGGTATGAATGCTCCGAAGCTCAAGTTAGAATTCTCTCAAAGGCAGGACAAAACCAAATGGCGCAAAGTTCACATACCTTGTTCTCGGGGGGGTGGGGAGCCTTTTATAACCACCTCGCGCACTCACTTCTAAGCTTCTGTCAGGTCGGGTATGATTACCCCTGGGCCCCTGTCAGTTCGGGTGTCGTCCCCTCTGCTGGACAGGACCGCCACTGCTCTCTTTGTCGGAGCCGTCTCTACGACTGGCGATGACGGTGGCAGGTGGCGGTGGCAGGTGGTCGTTGAAGTGTGGCTGTCAAGTGTCAGATCCCAAGTCAGTCAGGTGCGCCGCCCTTGGATACGGGCCTCCTCAGTGTCAGGTATGGTACGTTTGTTCAGCTCGGCATTCTGGAGGCAAAGTGCTGGAGTGGTGAGCGAGGTGAAGTTTTGAGTTCGGATAGGGGAGTGTCGAACTGTCATGAGGCGGGCCAGTTCGGGTCACTGCCTTGTGTGAGGCTCGGGGCCTAAGGGAGAGTTCGGGCTCCTAATAGGGAGTTCGGACTACTGGTTCCTCCCTTCGGTGCTCACGCCTTGGGTGCGCTGCTGTGCCAAGCTGTTCATCTTTGACACGTGGAGTGATTACGAGGTCGGGCCAAATCTTCCTTCATCAATTGCCCCCCATTCCTCGCGCTAAGGGTCTTGCCCTGGTGCGGGGAGTTCGCAAGCTGGCAGTGGATTTGTCCCGTACTTCGAATCTTGGTTGACTGAAAGCGCGAAAGACACGCCGACCTGCCTACAAATGCTGATAGACGTGGCAGCATGCTCCTTATTTCAAAAATTCAAAAAGCGCGCCGCTGGGAGATGTGACAGCAGGCGTCTTTTCAAATTTGAAAACGTGCCGCTGCCGCCTTTAATGTGAGGAGACGTGCACTGGCGTGCTATCAGTTTCAAAAAGACGTGCGCCGGTGCATGTCAGTTTCATAAAGACGTGCGCCAATCACGTCTCGGTCTCAGGGGACGTGCGGTCAACGCGACTGCGGGCCATCAGATCGGCTTTGATCTGCGCCGTTGCTTCTCGGTCACTGTGGTTATAAATAGTGGGGGACCCCAGTCGCTTTGTCACTTCTGTGCTGCCTCTTGAGCTCGCGTCCAGGTTTCAGCTCGCGTCTGGGCTTTCAGTTCGCGTTCAAGGTTTTTTGCTCGTTCAAGTTCTCCTAGTCTCGTTCAAGCTTTTATCCGGGTGAGTACCTTCCTGGATTCCACCTTCTTTCTTTGATGTCTAGCTCGGATAGATCAGGCAGCTCTTCCGGTGAGTCAGATGCAGGTTCCACGAACCGAGTAGCATCCCTTGATAGTTCCAGTGAGCCGGAGGTAGAGCTCGATGAAGAGTTCGAACCCGTTGGTCGAGTCGCCTCGGGTAGTTTGGCGTCCACCTCTCGTCGAGGTCGGTCGTTAGACAAGTTTGGCCCCTCGACCATGACCCCCGAGGGGCTCCAATCCCTTATTTCCTATTATAATTTGCCCGGGGAGTACGCTTATTTCATACCTTCGGGTAGCTTTCCTTGGTAACACGGTCCTAATGAGATCGTGATATTCCGGGAGCAGCTCGCTGCGGGGCTGCGATTGCCTTTCTATCCCTTCCTTGTCGAGATCTTGAATCACTTCGGCATTACAGTCGGACAGCTTCACCCGAACTCAATTCGTAATTTGGTGGGGACCATCTCTCTATTTTGCGAACAAGGCTTCCCTTTAGATTTGGAGATTTTCTCTTCCATCTTAATGCTTAAGAAGCAAGCGGGTCTCATCCCCGGGCGTAGGCGAGCGTACTACCTGTCTCCTCACCCGGGTTTTAAGCTTTTACACGAGCTCCCTAATAAGGTCCCGGCGTGGAAGCGGGACTACTTCAGGGTGCGAAGTGTGCTGGGGTGGCCGTTTCAGACCGGGTGGGGAATGGCCGCCCCTGACTCCGGGGTTACACTTGACAAGGAGACGGCGAAGGGCCTCCAACAATGGGCGCGGCTTGGGCTAAAGTGCCAATAGTATCTGACGGAGGCCAAGCTCATTGCGGCCGGCCTGAGTTTGGGTAGGTTCCTTACTTAGAGGTTCTATTTTGCTGTCTCTTGCTTCCTTCTGATGTCGAACTCTTTTTTGCAGGTGTGATGGACTCAGGAGGGGCCCGCGGTGGGCACTTGTTTCAAGGCATGAAGAGGAGGAAGCGAGTCGCCAAGCGAACTCGCGTCGAGCTGCCCCGGGATGCGGAGCCCAAGGTTCTAGACTACCCATCAGAAGATCCGCCCAGGGAGCCCGAGATGGCTCCTCCAATGCAAGAAGCAGCAGGGGGCCCGTATGTTGAAACTACTTACACAGGGGCTCCCACCTACACTAGGTCTGCTTATACGCGAGCTGGGCCCTCGGGCTCGGGGGCCCTAGGGGAATTCAGGAGTGTGTTGTCGCCGACCCATGCTCTTCAGAAGAGTAAGGAGGCCATTTTTCCCGATGAGGTCACGGCGTGGACTGATCTCCCTCTGCACCAGGTGGCCTGTCGTGCTGTTACTCATGCCATGGTGGTAAGTTTGACTTTTTATTGAGCTCTTCTGCTTTTATCCTTCTTGCTGTTGGTTCTTTTAATCACTTGTTCTTTCCTTTTGGTAGGTGAACTCTTCTATTCACGCCTTGGCGGCCCAAGTGGAAAGGAGCTCGAGGCAGGTGCGAGCTACCGAAGAGGCTCCTCGCGCTGCTGAGCGGCTGCTCGTGCTGCATAGTCCAGGCAGGTGAGGTCTCAGAGAGATGCCGAGGCCATGGGAGTCATAGTGAAACATATGGCGGACTTGAGGCTGGATCTGCAACATCAGGTCGAATATCTTCAGGAGGACATTAGAAAGAGGACGCAGATCTTCTCTTAAGGTATTGAAGATGCCAAGAAGAAGGCTGTCGATGATTACATCGCCTCACCGAGCTTTGACGACCTGATGGTGGATTCGTACCGAAGGGGTTTCAAGTTAAGCCGGTGGATGATCCGGAATACGTCCCCCGAACTTGATATCAGTGCCATATACACTTCGCGCATAACTCAGGAGATGGCCAATGCTGCGGATGGTGAGCCAAATTCCAAGGGCGAGGCGGGACCTTCGGGTGTTGTTGAAGTGCCTTCTGATAATGAAGAAGTAGCTCCGGGCCTGTAAATTTTTTTTTTTGAAATGTACTCCTTTATTTTGAAATGGAACGTCTTTCCTTTTGGCTAAGTGTTGGTTGTTCTTTCTCCCAAACTGAACGTATTTGTCGAACTGACCATACGTCTGGTCTGTCTCCTGCCTGGTTTACCGCACTCGCACGGCCAGTTTTGGTGCTCTAAGACGCTGGTCCCCATTAGTTTGTTCTCCTTTTCACCTTTGGCTTTTTCTTGGCTTGCCGATGCCGAGGTTCCTTCGTTAGCTCGGCATCCTAGTTGACGATGTTCCACTTCGCTTGGTGGTGTATAGGTAGTATCGCCTTAAGTTGACGATGTTCCATGCTCGGGGTACTTGCTTACCCTCTAAGGTTTCGAGCTCGTATGCCCCCCCGAGTGCTTTCTTTACTCTGTACGGTCCTTCCCAATTTGGTCCGAGTTTGCCCACGCCGGTTCGGGTACCATGATCTTACGGAGGACCAGGTCGCCGACGCGGAAGCTCCGCTTCTTTACTCTGGCGTTGTAGTACCGAGCTACTTGTTGCTGGTAGGCCGTTGTTCGGATGTGCGCGATGTCTCTTACCTCATCCAGTAGGTCGAGGTTGGTGCGTAACTCGTCTCCGTTTGTCTGGTCATCATATGCCTATAGTCGCAGTGTAGGTATTTCAATTTCTGCCGGGATTACCGCTTCGGTGCCGTAGGTGAGGTTGAAGGGGGTCTCTCCTATGGCAGTTTTTTCTATGGTTCGGTGAGCCCATAGAACACTTGGTAGCTCGTCTGCCCACAACCCTTTAGCTCGGTCTAGTCGTACTTTCAGTCCGCGGAGGATGGCTATGTTCATTACTTCTGTCTAACCGTTTGCCGGCGGGTGTGCGACCGATGTGAAGTTCTAACGAATTCCCATATCTTGGCACCATTCTTGGAACTTGATATCCTCGAACTGTTTGCTGTTGTCGGAGATCAGTACCCGAGGTAGCCCGAAACGACATACTATGTTCTTCCAAAAGAAGTCCTGTATGTTTCGGGCTGTGACTGTTGCCAGAGGTTCAGCTTCTATCCATTTTGTGAAGTAATCTACTGCCACCACTAAGAACTTCCTCCCCAGGCGGGAATGGCCCCAGGAGGTCGATGCCCCATTGCGCAAAGGGCCATGGACTGGTGAGGTACTTGAGGTCGACGACAGGCTGATGGTGGATATTGGCATGCTTCTGACACTTGTCGCATTTTCTGACGAGCTCGATGGCTTCTGCCTTCATCGTTGGCCAATAGTATCCTTGTTGAAGTGCTTTTTGGGCGAGGGCTCTGCCCCCCAGGTGTCCGCCGCACAGACCTTCATGAGTGTCGCGGAGTACGAGCTCGGCTTCGACAGGTCGCAAGCAGCGCAGGTAGGGGAGCGTGTAGGACCGTCGGTACAACCGTTCGTCTATCATGACGTATTTGACTGCCTGGCGCTGCACCCTCTTGGCTGCATTGCCGTCCGCAAGGAGGGTCCCATCTATCAAGAAGCTCGTGAGTGGGTCGATCCAGCTCGGCTCTGCTTCAAGGACGGGAGCGACCTCTGCCCCACCGAGAATGCTAGGCCGAGGTAAGTCCTCTATGTACACGGTTCTCATGGTGTTGTGACTCGTGTTGGCTAATCGAGACAGGGCGTCGGCCTCAGTGTTCTTTGACCTCGGGATTTTCCTGATGAAGTGTGACTGGAAGTTGAGCAAAGCCTCCTTTACTTTGGCCAAGTATGCGATCATAGTGAGCTCGCGCACTTCGTATTTGCCCGTAACCTGGTTGACCACGAGATGGGAATCACTGCAGATAACTACGTGCTTTGCTCTTACCTTGTGCGCTAGGTTCAGTCCGGCTATCAGTGCCTCGTACTCCGCCTCGTTGTTGGATGCCGCGAACTCAAAGCGTAGTGCGTATTCCAATTTTGTGCCACTTGGGCCGCGTAGCACTATTCCAGCCCCGCTGCCCTGCTGGTTCGAGGAGCCATCTACGTGAAGGATGCAGGGCTCCTCATCCCAGTTCGCGTTTGGCCTAACCAGGAGAGATGCCACACTGGCTGCTACTTCATGGGGTTCAGACTCTATTGGCTAAGGAGCTTCGGGCTCGCCCGAGCTGGGGATCTCGGGCTCAGCCGGCCCAGGGGCTTCGAGGCTAAACGTGCACTCGGCGATAAAATTTGCTAAGGCTTGGGCCTTAATAATAGTTCGAGGCTTGTATTGGAGGTCATACTCGCTGAGTTCGATGGCCCATTTCGTCAGTCGACCGGAAACCTCGGGTTTGAGTAAAACTTGCCTCAGAGGTTTGTCAGTCAAGACGACGATAGTGCGAGCCTGGAAGTATGGGCGGAGTTTCCGGGCTGCTATCACCAGTGCGTATGCTAGCTTTTCTATCTGTGGGTACCTTGTCTCTGCTCCCTGCAAGATTTTACTAACATAATAGATGGGTTGTTGGACCCGATCTACTTCTTTGATTAGTACCGAACTGACCACCTCGTCGCTTGCCGAGAGGTACAGTTCCAAGACTTCGCCCTCCTCGGGCCGGACTAAGGCTGGCACACTAGAGAGGTAGCTTTTCAGCTCGTCGAATGCGAGCTGGCAGTCTCGGGTCCACTCGAACCCTTTGCCTTTGATTGCTTTGAAAAAAGGCAGGCAGCGGTCTGCAGACTTGGACATGAAGCGGCTCAGGGCGGCTATACGACCGTTTAGCCTCTGAACTTCTTTTACTTTCCAGGTGGTCTCATGTCTAGGATGGCCTTTATCTTGTCCGGGTTGGTCTCAATACTGCGCCGGTTAACAATATACCCTAGGAACTTGCCCGAGGTGACACTGAAGATACATTTGTTAGGGTTTAGTTTCATGCTAAATCGACGCAGGATTTGGAAGACAGAATCTAAGTCTTGTATTAATTCATGTGAAAACTGCGTCTTAACTACCATGTCGTCTACATAACATTCTAATTGCATGCCAATTAAGGGCCGAAACAAACTATTTACAAGTCTTTGGAAGGTCACCCCAGCATTTTTTAATCCGAAGGGCATGACCTTGTAGCAGTACAGGCCGAACTCGGTTATGAAGCTGGTTTTTTCCTCATCGGTCCGATCCATCCTGACTTGGTTGTAGCCCGAGTAGGCATCCAGGAAGCTTAGCAACTCATGTCCCGAGGTCGCGTCTACTAGGCGGTCAATTCTGGGAAGGGGGAAGCAATCTTTTGGGCAAGCCCGATTTAGGTCGGTGTAGTCGACGCACATGCGCCACTTGCCGTTTGCCTTTTTCACCAGCACTGGGTTGGCTACCCAGCTCGAGTAATGAACTTCCCTTATGAAACATGCTGCGAGGAGCTTTTTGATCTCCTCATCAACCGCCCTCCAGCGTTCTGGGGCTAAGTTGCGTTTCTTCTGTCTAACGGGTCTGACTACAGGGTCAGTATTAAGTTTGTGAGTTATAAGGCTGGGGTCAATACCGGGCATGTCGGCCGCAGACCAGGCAAAAATATCTAAATTTTGAAGTAAGAAACTCACCAGTTTGGTTCGTAGCGGTTCCTTGACGGAAGCACCGATCTGTAGTGTGTGAGTTGGGTCTGTAGCCGAAGTCGGGACTGCGACCGTTTCCTCTGTGGGCGAAGCTCGCTCCTCGCCTTGCTCTGTAGGCCGCTCCAGTTCAAGGTCGTCGGCCGCCTTGGTTTTTCCCTTCAGGGCAGCAACATAACACTTGCGGGACTCAAGCTGGTCGCCCCGCGCTACCCCCACACCGAAGTCTGTAGGGAACTTCATTGCCAAATAGTACGTGAACACCGTTGCCCATAGGATATGCGTAATTGGCCGCCCTATTATGGCATTGTATGGGGAGGGGGTCGCGACCACCAGGAAATCGTGGTTGAGTCTGACCGGACAAGGCCATGTGCCGACTTCCACAGGTACTGTTATCTTTTCGATAGGCCTGACTTCCTCTCCGCTGAAGCCCACCAGAGGAGTGCTTGCGGGCTTCAACTCGCTTTTCCGCAATTGTAGCTGGTCAAATGCCGACTTGAAGAGGATGTCCGCCGAACTACCCGAATCCACAAGTACGCGCCTGACTTCGAAGTCGCTGATCCTGAGTTTTATGACGAGCGCGTCATCGTGGGGGTAGTGGACACCTCGCGCATCGTCTTCAGTGAAGAAGATCGGTTCTTCTGTCTTTGGCCTCTTGGGAGGGTTTTGTTCTTCTCGGGCTGCCTCGCGAACTGACGTCCGGGCTGCTGCCGAGGTACATTCTGCTACCACCGAACCTCCCACTATCACATGGATGGTTCTCTGAACTGGCCTCTCTTCCGGAGGTTGTGGCAACACTTCGGCTGGTCTGTTGCTGGATTCGGGGGCATCCTTTTCGTGCTCCCCTTGCCGACCTGCCTTATTGTTATTATTGTTATTATGCTGTACAAAATTTCTCAAGTATCCGCGACGGATGAGTCCCTCTATCTCATCCTAGAGATTATTACATTGTTCGGTACTGTGACCGTGATCTCTATGAAAACTACAGTACATATTTTTGTTTCTCTCGTTTGGATTCCCTTTTAGGCGAGGTGGCCACTTGACGTATGGGGCGTCTTTGATCGTCATCAAGATCTCAGTCCACCTGGTGTTTAACGGCGTATAGTCCGTCCGAACTGCTAATGGTGCTCAGGACGGTTGGCTTGGCTTCGCCTCCCGGGCCGTGTTTCTTCTATCGCCTGGGTTGGAGGGTTCACCCACCCTTTTCCTTTTCTCGACCCCGCCTTCGGTTTTTTGGTTGATCTCTTCCTCTGTTCTCATGAACTTGTCTGCGAGCTTGAAAAATTCGGCCACGGTCGCGGGCTGGCTGGCTACCATGTGCCATTTAAACTCCTTGTGCGCTACTTCTCTCACTATCACATGGATGGTTCCCCGAACTGGCCTCTCTTCCGGAGGTTGTGGCAACACTTCGACTGGTCTAAGGCTGGATTCGGGGGCATCCTTTTCGTGCTCCCCTTGCCGACCTGCCTTATTGTTATTATTGTTATTATGCTGTACAAAATTTCTCAAGTATCCGCGACGGATGAGTCCCTCTATCTCATCCCGGAGATTATTACACTGTTCGGTACTGTGACCGTGATCTCTATGAAAACTACAGTACATCTTTTTGTTTCTCTCGTTTGGATTCCCTTTTAGGCGAGGTGGCCACTTGACGTATGGGGCGTCTTTGATCGTCATCAAGATCTCAGTCCGCCTGGTGTTTAACGGCGTATAGTCCGTCCGAACTGCTAATGGTGCTCGGGACGGTTGGCTTGGCTTCGCCTCCCGAGCCGTGTTTCTTCTGTCGCCTGGGTTGGAGGGTTCACCCACCCTTTTCCTTTTCTTGACCCCGCCTTCGGTCCTTTGGTTGATCTCTTCCTCTGTTCTCATGAACTCGTCTGCGAGCTTGAGGAATTCGGCCACGGTCGCGGGCTGGCTGGCTACCATGTGCCATTTAAACTCCTTGTGCGCTACTTCTCTCTTGGCCGCCGCGAGCTGAACTGCGGGGTCTAATCGTGGTATCTGTAGGCACGCTTCATTGAACCGCTTGATGTAGCCCCGGATGGATTCTCCTTCTCTCTGGACTACTCCGAAGATGCTTTCCTCAGTTCCGGGGCACCGCTTGCTGGTAACGAAGTGCGCGGTGAAGACCTGCACGAACTGGGTCCAGCTTCTTATTGACCCTGGGGCTAGGTTCCTGTACCATGTGCGGGCTACCCCCCTGAAGGTGGTGGTGAAGGCCATGCACATGCATGATTCACTGGCCCTGGCGAGGTGCATTTGGGACTGGAAAGCATCGACGTGGTCGTTGGGGTCAAAGGACCCGTCATACTTGTCCAATGGTGGAAGCTTGAAGCCTCTGGGCATGGGGACTGCCAGGAGTTCCGATGTGAGGGGGGAAGGAACTGAGAGAATCGGGGCAGCTTTTACTCTGTCCGAGCTCGTCTCTTCCTTACCTCTGAGTTCGGGAAGGACACGGGTGGCAGTTCGGCGACTTCGTCGGCGCCTGCATTGTTGGGTGGGCCTGGTACTGGCACCGCTGGCCTCTGTGTTGCCGAGCTCGATGGGTCCAGAATGTTGGTAGTCTGCTGCTAGGGCGCTGAATCGGTTCTCTGTGAGCGGGAACTCAGGCTTGGAACGCCAAGGTGCTGATTTCGCGGGTGAGGTTCCCGACCCGCCTGCGAGCTGCGAGGCGGGGGTGATTCTTTCCCTTCGGTCTGGGGATGAGGCCTGGCTATTGGGGGAGTTCTGAGGTTGGGAGGGTTCTCCTCGGCGAGGGCGTCCATCCTGAGGGGAAGCCTTAACTGGCTTCAGAGCGGGGTGTCGAGGTGGAAGTAGCGGTTGGTTTAGAGGCAGTTGGGGGAACTGCTACTGATAGTGATACTGGGAGATGTTGTGCAGTACTTGGTGCTGTTGGAGCTGATGTTGCTGGAATTGTTGCATTTGGGGTTGCATTGCCTGCATGCATTGCATCAGGTCGTCAAACTGGTTCTGGCGGGTCGCCAGGGAGACAGCAGTTGTTTCGATAGGGAGTGGAAGGGGAATGCTCATGGCAGGAAGGCTTACGGGTGCCATTGTTTGTGGCGCATTCAAGCTAGGGATCCCATCCACCGGAAGGGGGATGGTGAACTGCCTGACGCACACCACGGGGACTTGAAGTTGTTCCCCGGTGGTGTTTGTTTCCGTGCCATGTCCGGCGTTGCTGGAAGAAGCCATGAGTGTTGGAGCTTTTGGAGAAAAGAGGTTATGAGAGTTTAGAGGGAGGCTTCTAGAAGCGTATTGCCACAGACGACGCCAATTGATGGAGCGCAATCTGGCTAGTCCTAGCTGTCAACGATTCTACCTCTGGGCGGAGATACAGGGAACCTGAAACGGAGAAGATGAGGAAGCTCCGGGGGGAACCCAGTATGAATGCTCTGAAGCTCAAGTTAGAATTCTCTCAAAGGCAGGACAAAACCAGATGGCGCAAAGTTCACATACCTTGTTCTCGGGGGGTGGGGAGCCTTTTATAACCACCTCGCGCACTCACTTCTAAGCTTCTGTCAGGTCGGGTATGATTACCCCTGGGCCCCTGTCAGTTCGGGTGTCATCCCCTCTGCTGGACAGGACCGCCACTGCTCTCTTTGTCGGAGCCGTCTCTACGACTGGCGATGACGGTGGCAGGTGGCGGTGGTAGGTGGCCGTTGAAGTGCGACTGTCAAGCGTCAGATCCCAAGTCAGTCAGGTGTGCCGCCCTTGGAGACGGGCCTCCTCAGTGTCAGGTATGGTATGTTTGTTCAGCTCGGCGTCCTGGAGGCGAAGTGCTGGAGTGGTGAGCGAGGTGAAGTCTTGAGTTCGGATAGGGGAGTGTTGAACTGTCATGAGGCGGGCCAGTTCGGGTCACTGCCTTGTGTGAGGCTCGGGGCCTAAGGGAGAGTTCATGCTCCTAATTGGGAGTTCGGACTGCTGGTTCCTCCCTTCGGTGCTCGCGCCTTGGGCTCGCTGTTGTGCCGAGCTGTTCATCTTTGACACGTGGAGTGATTACGAGGTCGGGCCAAATCTTCCTTCATCAGTAATATAATTAACAATAATTATTTTTAAATAGTTGAAAATTACATTTAATTACCAAAAAGTTATATTTAATTTTCAGAAAATTACATTTAATTAGTTTTAGCCAAGAAATTAGCAATATTTCTAAAAATATGAGAATTTCCAGAAATTACTGCATTTTAAATAAATACAATAATTTAATAATTACAATACTTTAATGATAACAATATTTTAATAATTAATAGAAGGTAACAAATCGTTATCAGGGATGTGCACCATGCCCACACATATCAGGGATAATTAAATTCAAAGTCTAATTAGGTATCAAACTTTTGGGGTCCAATGATGGTTTTAGTGGATAGGGCCCAAGCTAAACAACCCCTAATAAGCTCATCTTGGAAGTTATATGCCTATATGGTAAATAACAAATTTTATATTAATATCTATAGAAATGTTATATATTCATTTAAACTAGACTAAGATTAAGTAAAAATTGTTTTATAATTAACACGGGCCTCTTTATCAATAGAAAATGTGCAAGCCCGAGCCCAAGCCCGGCCCGACCATCAGGTCTAGATCTTGAGCTCGAGCCTAGCCCTTATATAAAGCCCGAAGTTGGAGCCCGAACTCGAAGCCCGATCTCTACACAAAATGTCTTATTTTTAGTATACTTTTATAAACTAATATTACATTAATTTAGTAATAATTTTAATAAATTAATAAACTAATTTATATTTCCTAGTAGTAAATTGATATTTATTAATAATTTAAGAAGCATATATAATATATATTATTTATTATATATAAGTATTTTTTTTATATATGTAATAGTATCTGGCCAGGCTCGGGCTCAGGCCGGGCTTATTTGAGAAAGCTTGACATTGAGGAGTGGTTGCCTTGCCCTAAACCCGCAAGACACTAGGGACGGGGCGGGGATGGGGTAGAGTGCTATGGGGCAGGGATAGGGATGGGGTGCCCCGTCTTGAACCCACCCCGTTGTCATTCCTATATAATTGTTAATTATTAGTGAAGTTAATAAAAATGCTAGCTTTTGTAATTATTTTTATTTATTTAAAGTTAATAAAAATTTTATTAAAAAATAATAGGGAGAATGACCGTTCAGCCCAACGCACAGTTGGGGTAGATGCCAACTCGGAATGGATGCCAATTCACGGGCAGGCATTGGTGCATAGGGAGGGGGTAATTGATATTTTGAAATGTTGTAGATCTAAAGTGGAAATCAGAATTCTGCAGTGGGCTTTTCTGTACTTTTTCGAAAATAATAAAAATAATAACAATTACAAAAATTACTACAAATTATTAATAGAACTAAATTTATTAAAAATATTTATTCATTTAAATTAATAATAATTATTTTCTGTAAATTAATATTCAATTAAAAATATAATTATTAAAATTTTAGATATTATTAATAATTTTGAATACTTTTAGTTAATTAACAATACATTTCGATTATTAATTTAATATTAATTAAAAGTAAATGAAATTATTAAATCTTTCAAAATTCTATGCATCGTATGGATCCCGCTAGTATATTCTTGCTCAATTGCTTCGTATTTGGAACGATATCGCATCACGTCAAAAACTCGCAACCCACATTTCACTGCCAATAAGAGATAACTTGATCGGGCCGGGCTGATCAAAGCCCCAAAATGAAATTAGGCCGGCCGCTCTACAAGTAGTCTACTTCATGAAATCAAATGTTATTGAATTTTGTAAATAGACAATGAGGAATCCTAGCAAAAATAATACATATGGTAACTTTGTGGTGGGCCCTATTAGAATTCAAGATCCAAGATAGAAGTTTGGACATGTCTTTTTATGAATCCCACCGTAGGGAACAGGGATGCAATTGGGCCCGAATTTGGATTGGACTGAGTTGGGTTGGGATTTTTAGGTGCCAACCTCGTTATTGGCTCTCACCACTTTGGATAAGAGTTATTAATGTTGCTAGAAAAAATAACGTATTATATTATACTAAAGTAAATTGAAATACAGTCCCCATGGTGGCAAAGGTGAGTGATTCAATACCAAAAAAAAAAAGAAAAAATAAATAAATAAGGTGCCAATCAGAAGGTTGATAAGGTTTCTTGCTCGTCGTAGCGAAGACTTGGGATTAAATCCCGCCTTCACCTGGATTGGGAATTATGTAACCCTTAAAAAGAAATCAAAAAAAAAAAATCCCCTTACCCATAACCAATGATCAAAATATCAATATAATAACACTACATATTTGATACCTGGTGACAATAATATTTAATCCCAAGGCTCTTTACAACAACCAGCAGAAACCTTACCAACTAAGCCAATTGGGTCGAGGTTGGTGTTGAAATGTAGGGGTGCAAATGTTTATATTGCACTTTTTATAATTTTTTATAAAAACACATGTATATATGTGATGGAAATAATTAAAGAAAATACTTATGTTTTTTGTTTTTTCTTTATACAAACTGTTATATTTTTTAAAATTTGAATAAATTAAATTAGATCGGATTATATTTGGATATCCAACATTATTAATGGATTCGAATTTGAATGTGTTTGTGTGAACAGATAATAGGATCGGATCAGATCTGATGTTTGTACTATCGGATTGGATTTAGATATATCCTGATTCAAATCCAATCCGATCTGTTGCATTTCTATTGAAATGTATGAACCCAACTTAATTTTGGGTTGGGTTACATTTGAGGCCTTGGGCAGTCCAACCCAACCTAAATTGGTGTTTTTGTGTTTTTATATTTTGATGTTAATATTACATAAATATTAAAAAATGCTAAAATTAAAAACGTGATTTCACTTAATAAAAAATCTAAAAAATAAGAACGTTTAACAAACTGAAGTGAAGAGCCTCAGCCAACCCAAGTTGAGAAGGGTTGACCTCAATCATCCTAATTTCACCCAACTTAATATAGGGCATTGAATTAAGGAAATTGCTAAAGTGCTCGTTGATTGATTGTTAACATCAAAGAGTATGAGGAAACCAATTTTAAGACATACACTATAATGAAGAAATTAAGCTACTTAGGTTAGGGATCTCTCTCTCAAATTGAGGATGCATGGTAACAATTGTTTAGTCAAAAAGCCTGTTTTTTTTACTATCAAAGTTTTACCCTTTATGCTTTTTCTTTTTCTAGTATATATCCTATCGATTGAAATTAAATCGGTTAGATACTACAAAAATGAGAGTGCAAGTATTATATTGGTTGTATCTTGATTTTACTTTCCATCTTTATCCTCAACAAATTTATATATATATTAAAGGAAGGTTTTCAAGCTACAACCCCCACCATTCAGACACATGACTTTTTCAAATTTAGACACATGGCAATTTTTGAGAAGTTGTTAAAACTCACAATATACTGCCATTATTCAGACAAGTGGCTTTTTCATTTTCTAGAAAGCTAGACGCATGACAATTTCCAAGAAATTCCTGCTAAAGTCCATAGCCCACTACTAGGTTACCGCTCCCCACCATTCAGACACATGGCCTTCTCATTTTTCTAGAAAGCTAGACACGTGGCATTTTCTGAGAAGTTGCTGTTAAAGTCCACAACCCATTACCACCATTTTCAATCTATTCCTAAAAAATGCAGAAAAAGCAAAATTAATTATCCACAACCACTTCTACCTACATTCTATCATTCTTAGTTAATCATTTACCATCTATGTATCATACTAAAAGAAACTATCAATATTTTAATGATTATTGAAAAGTTATTTTTGAAATAAATATTTCTTGAAATTTTAATAATTATTTAAAATATTAATAAATATAAATTTAACATTATTGATTCCCCGTACTTAGTACAAGGTTATTCACTATTTATCATTGAGAGAAAGATACCAAAAATTGTATATGTATATTATCATAAATGGACATGTACATTATCATTGATTTTACATCTTTAGGGCTCCAATGTTTAATCTATCATAAATGGACATGTACATTATCATGTGCTGACCTTATTGCCACTTATTATTTTGTTTAAACTCATTGCAACAGTCCATAAATTTCTCAATTACACACATGACACATAAGGGCTGCTACATGGTGGTCGAAATCCCATAAAACCAATAACTTTTTCATTATTAATGTTTTTGCTGAAATACTATATCAACTACTTTATAAATTCAACCTGATATTTAGAATAAAAATTATAAATTCATGAACTTCATTGACGATTAACACAATGCACGTGGAATCATCTAAATACCAAAAATTGAAAAGGATACAAAAGACACCTCTTATTGAATTAATATTAATTTTAATTAGATAATAATAATCCCAATTGTGGGATTAATATTAATTTAGGGATTGATCAATATCATTTAAATTAAAGACATTGCAACGGTCCATAAATTCTCAATTACACACATGAAATATAAGAACTGTTAAATAGTGGTTGGAGATCCCATAACCAATAATTTTATCATTATTTATGTTTTTGCTGAAATCCTATATCAACTACTCTTTAAATTCACCCTGATATTAAGAATAAAAACTATAAATTCATGAACTTCACCTACGATTAACGTAATGCATGTGGAATCATCTAAATACCAAAACTTGAACAGGACACAAAAAGGCACCACTTATTGAATTAATATTAATTTTAATTAAATAATAAGAATCTTAATTGTGGAATTAATATTAATTTAGGGCTTCATTGGATAAATTTTTTTTGAGTGAAACATAAAAGTAAAACTTGAGCTATGGTAACAGTTGTTTTGCCAAAAAACCTGAATTATACTTTCCCTTTTTAAGCTTTATGTTTTTTGTTTTCCCATATTTATCCTATCAATTAAAATTAAATGGGTCGGACACTATCAAAGTGTTTCCAATGATAAAAATGAGAGTGCCAACTACTAACATGGTTGTATTTTGATTTTACTTACCATATTTACCCTCAACAATTTTTGTTTTCTAGTGTTTTTTATGGCTCCAGTGTCTGATTTATCATAAATGGCCACGTACATTATCCTGTGGTGACCCTATTGCCATTTATTATTTTCATTAAACCCATTGCAACGGTCCATAAATTCTCATTTACATACATGACACATAAGGACTGCTAAATGGTGGTTGGAGATCTCATAACCAATAACTTATCATTATTTATGTTTTTTGCTGAAATCCTATATCAACTACTCTATAAATTCACCCTAATATTTAGAATAAAAATTATAAATTCATGAACTTCACCTGTGATTAATGTAATACATGTGGAATCATCTAAATATCAAAACTTGAAAAGGATACAAATGACACCTTTTATTGAATTAATATTAATTTAATTAGATAATAAGAATCCCAATTGTGGGATTAATATTAATTTAGGGCTTGACTGGATAAACCTTTTTTTTTTTTTGGACAAAACATAGGAGTAAAACTTGAACTATGGGTGAAACATAGTAGTAAAGACTCAATAAAAAGGATTCAACTATTATATAGCCATGTTATGGTTGTGCTATCTTAATCACCTCGATTTGGTCAAATCTAAGAACCATTCTCTTGACAGCCTCTACATGACTACATCAACTATATATGTGATTCATACAAAGTTATTCTTAGTTGATAGCCAAATTGGGAGCATATAAGAATTATGAATAAAAACAAAATGTGAACCCAACATTACAAAGGTAGATATGCAAATTGCAAATTAGGGCACGCATAAGAATTACAAACCGGACCAAGCATGTGAGTATAACAGATGAAGATAGGTGCACAAGTGCAAATTGGCTTAGGTTTGTGAATCACAAAATGCTAAACCACGTTTTTGTCATGTAGGTTGTGTTTATTTGCGATACAAACACAAATATGTACTCTACATAAATACTTTTTTTTGGTTCATAAATGCAAAATTGTTCACATTTGTTAACCCATTCTGTTCTCTTCATGTTTGTTTCCAATCGATGTAAAAGACTATATGGTGGTCTCTCTCTCACTTGACCGACGGAATAAAGTAAGCCTTTAACATTGAGATCCAAAAAGTACAAGTTTATATCCATCGAATGGACACAGTAATGCACTCTCCTTACGATACGAAAATGTTAGAAAAAAGCTCACAAATGCTCACAAATCCGAACAGGGGTACATATATACCCCAATTCAATGTTTGTATTGCAAACAAATGCAACCATAGTGAAAAGTACAAATTAGAGTCAATACAAAAAAAAATCATGAAACATAGTTGAGAATGCACATACAAACAAATGACAAAATAATAGCAAAGAAATAATTACAGATTGTCAAACATCAAGCAAAACCACTTATTGGTAACTTGGCCAGAAAACTTGAGCTAAGCTATCATAACTATTTAATGACTTACCTTAAAAACTTCTATAACAAAAAAAAAATGACAAATAAGGAAAGTTTCTTCTCTAATAAGATTTGAGATCAATATATAAAGCGGGGATTCCATTCTATTCAACTCACTCTTAGGTTTCTACCAAAACACACAAAACAAAAAGGAAAGAAAAGAAAAAAATAAAAATAAAATTTTACCACTCTTTGGAGAACTTCATTACTTAATCCACTCAATTTGTCTAAGATCTTCAGACTTAGGTTTCAAAGACCACAACCGCTACTTCAATAGCCTACACATTGTATCAACTATTAAGGTTATATATATAGTGCCCTAATCAAATGTGAAAATATTATATTCACCAAAAAAGTCAAGACATTTATTGTATAGTCTCTCTAGAAGTGTAAAACAGGCCATGCCGGGCCAGCACAGCATGGCCTACTTGCGGCATGCACTTTCATGGCATAACCAACTTGCGGCCCGTGCAAAGTGTGTGTCATGCCATGTTGGCTTGCAGGCCATCCTGGGTCATGCCGCCCCCTCCCCAAGGATAATTTGGGGGGTCGGCCCGGCCTGGTCCACGGCTCAAGCCCGTGCCGTGCCGTGGGCCTGGGCCATGCCATGCTAGGCCATAGGTCGGGCCTTGGGCGTGGGCTGAATCGAGCTAGACTGTTTTTTTTTGTTGTTTTTTGACATTTTTTTATTTCTTTGCTAAGTAAAACTAAAATATTTAACTTTCCTTTGGGAACTATTTGAAAAAAATAAGAAATCTAACAAAGAAATGAAAAAAACATACTTAACCAAATAAGAAGTCAAAGAGACAAAAGGCTCAAAGTGAATAACAAATTGGAAGAAAAAATAGGAATTTTATTTCATTTAAATTTGAATGATACAAAGCATACAATGGTTGGATGAATGAAATACGAAAATTGGAAAATGGAATAAATTAATAAAATATAAAAAATATAATATAGTTACAAATTGGAAATAAAAAATTACATTATTAAAAAAATATCAAATAAATTAAATAAAATTAAAACAAAATTTACAATAATTTGAAAAAATGTTATACAACTATTGAGTATACAAAAAATATTGACTTCAGCATTTTCTCCTATTGTTCTTGACTTTGATCATTTGCTTCAGGTGAAAGTGTGAAACATCAGTTGTAGTGTCATGGTAAAGGAAAGGGCTATTTATAGGAATTGAAAATAATCCAATTACCCAAAATACCCTAAAAACTAGTTGTTTTATAGTTGTTGGGAGGAGTATTTTGGTCATTGTAAAGTTATTTATCACTTTACCCAAAATGCCCCCCAAACTAGTTGTTATATAGTTGTTGGGGGGCATTTGTATCATTCTTTCTCCCCTCAAAACCAAAATACATAAATACCCCCTATATAGTTGTTGGAGAGTATTTCTATACCCCCCCCCCCCCAAAAAAAAAGCTAAAACTAGCCATTGGGGACCAAACGCGGCCCGCAAGCGGCACAACACACACAATCGTGTCGTTTCATACTGTCCCACGGATCTGGAACCCTGGGCCCAATACAACCTGGACCATCATGTTGGGCCTGGCACGACACGACCTAATTTACACCTCTAAGTGTCTCCATCTTGTGACCAACACCATTTTTAAACCATTGATTAAAAGTCCCCATTTCTTTTTCTTTTTCATTTCTATTTTTTCTTACATTTTATGGGGCTACACAATGGGTAGCCCATCCCCCATCCCCCTAACCCCGGTGGTAGTGGGATTTGATCATAAAGTGAAACAATTGAGAAGGTATAGGATGCCAATGCCAATAGGGCTTGGGTTAGGTTGTGACTACTAAAGACTTAAATCCAATTCCTTCCCAAGTTGGGGTCAAGACCATATTTTCATCCCAAATTATCATACTTGATTTGCACTAATAAATTTAATTATATTTTTAACTATTGATTTTTGCATTTATTTTCATATGTGCATGTACAGGCTTCTCCAATAGTACTAGGAAAAATCAAGGATATGTTTTAATAGTTTATGTGAGTTAGGCTATGTTTGGTTGCAGTGCAAATTTATTTGCACTAATACAAATGCAAGGGAGTGCAAATGTAAAAAATGCAAATTTTTGTTTAATTTTGTTTTGGATTTTGCCATGGTTTTCAAAATCAGACTGGAAAAACCGGGAACCAATCAGGTGATCGGTTCCGTTTTACCCTAGAACCACTATTTTCCTCAAAACCATTGATTTGGTCAACAAACTGTTGACCCAACCACCCAAGTGGTTGAACCGTTCAACGATTTGGCTGGTTTTTATTTTTTTGTCAAAACGGGCCGTCCGTTCAGTTCGAATGGTCGAACTGTTCAACCCGAGAACCAAACCCCTAACCGGTTCATTGTCCAGGTCGATTTTAAAAACCTTGGATTTTACTTTATTCTGCTTCATGCCTTAATTTACTTCATTTGTATTGCAATCAAACAAAATAAACTAAAATTTGAAACAAAAATAGGTCAGAATTTACACTCAAATCATTTACACTGCCATGGTTTTGCACCAGTGCAAATTTATTTGCATTACAACCAAACATAACCTTATGGATTATTGGGATGTAGTGAGGAAGCATTGGAATATGGCAAAATAATAAAAATTAGAGTTAAATCAAGAAAAATATCAATTTAGATGATTAAGTTATTAATTTATTTCTTTTTTATTTTTTAATTGATATTAATATTATTAAGTGTCATATAAAAACGCAAAGATGAAAGTATCAATACACTCAATATTTAAAAATGGAATATTGAAGGAATTTTTGTATTGATCTACTATGGATTAAGGTTACATACCAAGGATTATCGACGAATGAGTCCATGTTTATAGCTCTGCAATGGAAATCAGAAATCTGCATTGGGTATATCCATACTTCTCCGTTATTTGTATTTATTCGGATATTCTGTATGCACTATGCTGTATGGGGCTTTGGCAGCTTGGGCCTACCTTTCCAAACTTTAGTGTGTTAAATGTCTTCTGATTTCCGTATTCAATTTTTTCAAGGAAATCACAGAGATATGGTGTTTGATTTGAAAGAAAAGATAGTAAAAGGTGGGGAAACTTGTACCGACCTTTCCCTTTCTATCCTTTTCTCAATCAATCATACCTTTGTACAGGTTTCCCTACCTATTCTTTCAAAAATACAGCCTACAAACTTAACCAATCATAACTTGAATTTGAATGAATACCCATTGATTGGTTATTTCGGACAGGTTGCTGGGGTTAACAAATTGGCAAAGATCTAGTAAGATGAACCCATTTCAAGCAAGGTTCAAAGTATTAAACTATCAATAAACATTTTCATTGGCAAAGATCCAGTACGATGACTGCATCTCAAGCAAGGTTCAAAGTATGAAACTCACTTTAGCACAAGTAAATTGTACCATATTCCATTTTATTATAATTATTCAGGTAAATTGCTGAAAAGTTTCATGAAGTTTCTAACCATTGCTTAAACCTCCCCTAAAGTTGAATAATTGCAATCACCTCGCCTGAACTTTCTGACAGTTGCAAATAGGCTCCTTTATGTCCTCTATATATATCCTCTAGATCCCTAAGTCCCTTTAAATAATGCATAACAAGGTTAACAAAATTGATATATCGTACAATACACTGCTACATTATGATATTTGAATTCGATCTAAGAGTGGGCATGGAGTATGGCTTGTGGACCATGGAGTGTAAAGATAACAGACCCCTTTCATGAGCACTTAGAACAAAGCTTGCAACTTGCTGCATCCAAGACTCAACCAGAGAGTCCTACAGAAGTGGTCAGTGATGGTGCCACATTTTTTGTACCGTGTCAATTATATCCGTATCAAAGAAATGGAGGGCTAAGGTTATCAAAACAATATTATCTTTCTACATTGGTATGGGTTAGAAAAAATAAATGCGTTTGTCTCCATTCTCGGAGCTCAAATTAAAGCGTCAGGCAGGAGAGAGAAAGTCCTCCCACATGGGTGGTTAATTGGTTATCTCAAGCTCAAATCAGGATCATCTTCATCATCGAGGTCATGCTCATTAGATGGTCTGATTCTCTTCCCATCTCTTGGCGCTGTTCTTCCCTTCTTCGGTTTTCCCCTGGTACAAGAATTTGAATTAGGCTTAGTGACTGTTCGATAATGGCTGGACTGGTTGAACTGAATGACTTACTATTGTCTTCTAGTAAATCAGTCATTAAATAGATTGTGAGCTCTTTAATGGGTGAATGAAATATTGGGTTGATTACTATTCCCTGAAATAGTTTATTGTAGTTTATCCACTAAAAGACAAAGCAATAAAACAATTAATTCAGCCACTTCAGCCATTATCAAACAGCCTAATAGACATACAATGATACAATACTATGCAAACGTGCACAGACATTAAAACATCAGTGGTGCATGCACGCGGACTGCCAGTACCCCAAAACCCCAACCCTAATGTAGATAGGATCTGATATTCTGATCACAGCCACCTTACCAGAAAGCCAGTTAGCACCTTCATTTGCAAAATATCCTTTTACTGGTCCTTGTCAGCAAACATTATTTGCTATGGGCCAGTAAAGTTCTACTTCGGTGGATTGATAGGCAGATTGAAGGCAGTAAAAATAAAATCTCTTGTAATATCAGAATCCGTTGTAGTATGGGTACAGGGACTTCATAATTTTCCACATTCCCATTTTCAGGAATAAGATCATCAAGAGTCCCAACTATGGTTGGAGTAGAAATCTATCTAATTAGATGATTTCTAACCATCTGATTGGGGCATCATTTGTATTTTGTATTACTTTTAACTGTCCATTTAAATGCAGTAATGAAAGGGTTAGAACATCCTATATAAGCTGATCTTCTAAGTATGACCCATGTGATTAGGGGTGTCAATTGAACTGGATTTGGTCCAATCCGGTCCAGTCCAATGTGAGTCCATTACAAATGGACCTGGTCCAATCCAGTCCAATGAATATTTTGGACCATTTTGGACCGGTCCAGAGACTGTTCAATCTGTTCAAATTCCTGTTAATTTAGATTGGTCTCAACTCAAACCTGGTCCATTGACACCTATGTTCTAATTTTCTATCAATGGACCAGAAATTGGCTCAATCCAATATAAATTCATTATGGACAGACCAGGTCTAATCCAATACGTCATATTGGTCAGTCCAGTCCATCCAAATTCAATGTCTTATTGGTCCGTCCAATCCGTCCAAATGGATTTTGATTTGGACGGAGTCCAACCCAAAACCGGTCCATTGACACCCTCACATGTGATGGTGGGTTGCAATGCTCCAAACATGTGATAAGTGGTATGTTATGGGGCCCTAAACCCATAAACAGGGAAGTCAACAGTGTAGGTAACTTGTCCTGCATTGGGACAGGTTTGATATTACAACGTACAAGTCTAATCAGTTTTGAGGTTCTGGTTCAGGTTTGGGCCCTGAAATGCCAATCCATCATGGGTTCTGGTCAGGTTTGTCATATAATTCCATTCTAGATTGCAATGCTTTAAGCATGTCAAGTCTTTTTACATAACATCAAGTGTTCTATCTTTGATAATTTCTTTCCTATTATTTTTTATTTGTTCTATTTTTGTCAATATTTTTCATCAGTTCTCTTGTGAGGCTTTGCTATGCTTCATGCACTGGCTCACTCTATTCACAGGGTGGAGCGGGTTCCAGGGTGAGGTATGGTCAAGTTAGGTCAGGTTTGAATAAAGCACAACTAATACCAAACCCAACCTATTGACATTAGAGAGTGGGGATTAGCCAGGCCAAACTGAGCTAAGCATAGCACAGAGGATCTCAGTTAGGCTTGACTAGGTCTACCTTTTAAGCCTTTCAGGTTGCAAATACAGGCCTGGCCTGCTTCAGCCTAAACTGGGCAATTGAGTGTAACAGGTTTGGCCAAGAAGTGAAAATTCTAAAAGCTTTTAAAAGTCATGACTCCAACACAAGGCCTAAAACTTAGATTAACTACTCTCAGCTACAAAACTGTACTTAGTTTTTGATCAATTATTATATTGACAGTATATAATAAATATGTAAATATAGATATATGCTTATAAACAGAAATATATGTGTTACAAATAATTACATTCCTTATTTACTATTGTATATATCATGTCTTGCTATAAGTCATAAATGTATTATCAAGAGATATGTGCCTACTATATGTTTATGTATATTAATATTATGTATTTATGTATGTATTATATGTTCATGTAGCCTTATCTACATACATATCTGGTACAAGGACAGAAAACTGGTTAAGTATACATATATTCTACTCTATAATTTTATTTTTATACATAAGCTTTACAAATATATACCACATATGTGTTGTGCATCTAATATACAAAGAACAGGCTTAATCTGGGTCAGGCCAGAATCAGGCACAACCAGGCTAGACCTTAAGCTGAATCCCAGCCCATTCCAGAAACATGGACAGGTATCTAGGCCCAAGTCTGGCCCTAAAGTCCCTGGCCAGGATCAAACCAGGCCGGACCAGAAATTTCCATTCCTTGAGATGCTATATACAGGTTTTAAGTCCCCAGATCCTAGCTTTAGCCTTAAACAAGGAAAAGTTAAAGAGAACTCACTGTCCATTAGCTGATATGCCTCCCTTGGACCGACCATGGCCATAATCAGATCTTCCATCTGTCCAACACAAAAAAGGGCACAAAAATATATTCAAATTCTTTGACCAAAAAACAGCTATTCATATGTCTGCTAATATAGGCTCACCGTCTCTGCCAGATAAATGTTCTTCAACCTGGAAATTGACAAAACATGGTGTTCAGGTACAGCTTGAATAACTTAAAAAAGGAAAAATCTAATGGAACTTTGGAAGAGATTAGGGAAGTTAGTTCAACTTTGCACAATCACATATAAAGTAACTTCTAAGCCCCACAGTCCAACAGTCCCAAATGAATTGGAACTGTCAGGGTATTGGCTCTCACCTGACAGTTCAAGCTCTAAGAGAGACCATTCAAAAGAACAAACCCAATGTCATTGTTATAATTGAAACAAGAAATAAGCTATCAGAAGTTTGAAAAAAGGTTCAAGCTTCTGAAGGATTAGAGCTGGTGGGGAACAGACCGAATAGGACTGGCTGGGGGCCTGGCTTTAGTTTGGACTTTGGAATCAAAACATTCTGCTCTCTACAATGCACCTTCATATATGGACAGATTGTTTGACTCTACTACTTTCAGATGGCCAAGAAAAAGGGGGAAAGTATTATGGAGATGCACGAGGGCAGCAGTGATATGGACATTATGGGAGGAAAAGAATCGAAGAATCTTTGAGAAGAGGAGAATTAAAGAATCATTGATAGAAGGTATTATGGTGAAGGTGATTCATTGGGTAAAATCACTTGAGTTATCCTCAGACTTCACCTTTGACGATATAAGAAGGGAGCGGGGAACAATTGCAGCTACATCATCTTCAAAAAGGAAAGTATCTAGAACCTGGGACCCACCTGAGAATGGCTTCTTGAAACTCAACTTAGATGGCAGTAGCTTTGGAAATCCAGGTCCCTCTGGAATAGGAGTTATAAGGAATGAAGTGGGGCTATCTTAGGTCTGTTTTCAGGGCCTATTGGGGAAGGGGACTCTACAACAACAGAGTTAACGACAGTGCTGTATGGGTTGCAAAAAGCTGGGGAACTAGGGGTAAGAAAGTTGATAGTGGAAGGAGATTCAAAAGTGATACTAAGCTGGTTGAACCAGACTGAAAAGACTCCCTGGTACTTCAGAAATGAAGTCAAAAAGCTGAGGAGAATTGCACGGGATATGCAGCTAGTGTTCCATTGGACCCCAAGGTCAGCCAACAGTTTGGCAGATCAACTAGCAAAGCAAGGGATTAACAGAGATCAGTACCTCTGGGCGACTTTGTAAAGTTGAAAGGAAAATTTTCTTCATGTTTTTTGTTGTTTTCTGTTAAGATGTTTGGGGTAGCCAAGGCTACCTATAATATGTATTGATTTTCTATTATTAATAAAATTCCCTGTTGCTGATCAAAAAAACAAAATTGCACCTTCATATATGGGGAACCTGAGGCTGACAGAAGGAAAAGAACTGCTATTTTCAGTAAGTGGAAGCAGCTGACCGCAAAAAAAAACTGCGAATCTGTAAGTGTATAGGGGATTTGAACCTTATTTTTAGTCAAATTGATAAAAAGAGGAAGGAAGATTACTAGGAAAGAAATCATTCAAAACAATGAAGTAATTAATGATCTGGGATACAGACAGTTCACTTTCACTTGGACAAATGATAGATTTGGCTGTGAAAATGTAGAAGAAAGACTGGTTAGAGTTCTTTGCAGCAAGGAGTGGAAAATGGTGTCCCTGAAGCAACTGCTTATCACATAAATAGTCATGGTCAAGGTTTTAAAGGCTAAAAGCATAGTTGAGGCATAATGGCCCAAAAAGGAGAGGCACAATCCTCAAGGCATTGCAAGGCATAAGCCTCAATAAAAAAGGAAAAAACTAATTAAAGCTTATAAATGATAAAAAGTAGCATATAACATACCAAGTTAGAATCATAGAAGGTACAAGTATCTATGAAATAGAAGTTTACAAGCAATAAGTAATAGCTTTTAAGCATTAAATAATATAATAACTGATCAACTAACAATTATACACATATGTTTCATATTTCAAAATGCAAAGTTCTCAAATTCTTCAAAGACCAATTTAGATGAAAGGAAACATATGAAGATTCATCCATATAATTGATATTAGATTTATGGTCATCCGATAGTTTATACGAAAGGAAACAACTTAATTGATTTTCTCTATGGAAAAAAAATGATAAAAAGAGAATAAATCCATTAGGAAAAGAAATGAGAAAAACAACAAACTTGGGGTGTTAGATTTAGAATAATAAGAAAAAAGCCCACTTGATTTATCCAATAAAATTTGATTTTTCCTATTGGTTTTTCATTTTTACTCTTTTTATTTGGTCCATAATTATTGGAGTGCTTCTTCCATATATTCTGAACTTTAAAAATGCATAAAATACATATATATTTTTTGCAGTAAACCACTAAATAATCATTGATACTTGAGGCTTACCCCTTTTATGCCTCAAACTACACTACACACCTTGAAGGCCTTGAGGCTTATGCCTCATTTTGACAAAGGCTTAAGCCTCACATCAAAGCTGCTGTGAGGCTTAAGCCTTGAAGCAAAATCTGTACGTCTCACACCTCAAGGCTTAAGCTTTTTAAAACAATGGCCATGGATCACAACATCTCCCCATTCTTATTAATACAAGCCCCAAGCTTAGGAAAGGTGCTAGACCCTTTAGATTTGAGGAAATGTGGACAACATTAATTTTTCAGATACTTGGGGCAGCTTGGAGGGAGAAGAAAGCTTAACCCAAATTAGCAAGAAAGCTGAAGCAATTAGGAATGCTATGATCATTTGGAATAGACAGGTTCTCAGCAACATTTAATTTTCAAATTAGGGAGCTCAAAGAGAAAGATGGGAGCAAACAGCAGTTATTATGATAATAAAATTAAGGATCTTGAATGTAAATTGGACTTGCTTCTCAAGAGAGAGGAAATCAATTGGGCTCAAAAATCTAGAGTTCAATGGCCAAAATGAGGGGACTGGAATACTAGTTGTTCCCATGCTTCCACTGTCCATAGAAGTAGAAATAGAACCAAAAGATTGAGCAGAGATTGGCAGGCTGGAAGAGGAAGCATCTATCATTTGCAGCAATGTCTTCCGGCACTCTAACCCAAGCCAATTCTGGGAAATTTGATCACCTCACTCCTTAGGTGGCAAAGAAGCCTTTGATTGATCTATTATGCCTCAATTTTCATCATCATCCAAGCCTTATCCCATCTAAGTACCTATATATTAGGAGACCCCTTGAAAGTAACACCAAACAACTTGGTCGCTCCTAACATAAAAGCATTTGCTTATGGTTGTATTTTGAACTCAGCATGTACAACCTTGGGCAAAGATCACATAATTTTCCTGCTCCACACTATTCTTCTTCCCAAAATCTTACTCTTACTCCATTTCCCAGTTTAAAGTTCAAACTTTGTGAAATCAACAAATGACTGTTGAAAGGACATGATTCTCACGTACCCCATATAATGTGGTCACTACAATACCATAGAGCTAATGCATTCATTATCTTGCACCAAACAAAATGATATCTTCTTTGAGAAAGATATTGAACAACATAGGTAAGAAGAGCAAGTTCTATATAAAAGCTTCAATGAATTAACTGAACCATTACCTAAAAGGTCAGGTAATTTTATATTACAAATACATCGAGAGTAAGATGATGCACAAGCATACAAGCTCCACAAGAAACTATAATAACCCAACGTTCATTTATCATCTTACACCAAACAAAATCATGCCATCCTTGACAAAGATATTGAGTAACAATAGGTAAAAATAAGAAAATCTGGAGCAGTTGTTACAACTAAATAAGCCAAAGGCAGGAGGATACATACTGCTGGTGAGGTAACTGAAGACAAAGAAAACAGTCTGTCCTCAGCTTGGAACTTCCTAGATCGCTTTAGGCTGCAGGCACAGGATTTCACCATTGATGATTGATAATTGTAGCAACCAAACTAATTAGTAAGAGCAAGATAACAAAATAATAAAATCCATAACTTCGACCATGTGGTTGAAACCTATAAAAATGGCAACACTTTTTTTATCAATTATAAAAAATGGTAACATTGAATACAAGTATCCTACAAGTGCTTGGATGCATACTTGCTGAAGATGTCAAGTGAGAAGAATTGTGTGACGAAATATTTATAGGAAACCATATTGCAGAATACGGAGCAGATAGGTATCAATGACCTCAACTTCAAATTTCCTTCCAATATTACATAAATATATATTAATCTACAAAATTAGCTTAATTCTTTAAGTCATAAAACAATCTCTTAATTGTATATTTACACATATATAATCAATGTATTCTAATAGTATTATTATATTCAAATCAATTATGCAATAATCTTCCAGAATGTTTGGCTCCACTTGAAATGAAAACACCCCTAAATTTGACTTGTGTGTTAAGAAAGTGGGTGTTGAAAAAGAGATAACAAGTTTAGGACCCAGATTTCATCAATTGCTTTCCAAAAGTGTAGTGTTAGTGTATTACTAGAACTTGGCAATTTATTTCTCTTTTCTTAGAGTCTGCATTCTCACCTATGTCCCCTATCTTCTGCTTGTCATCACCAGACATTTTAAGTCCTTACAAGAGCAGGTAATTCCATTTACAACTTTTTTCCCCAAAGTGGCTACTATTAGCCTAGTATGAAAGTTATATTAAAGTGTATATTGTAAAAAGGGTAGGATAGTCCTTTTATCTTCCTTTATTTGTAGACAGGGGCATATATGTAATTTTCCCCCTTTCTCTTCTAAGTAATTCAAAGATGGGTCGACTGGTTGAGAGGTCGATTGACTCACTACCATTTGAACCCTATTTCCTTCCCTATAGTTTCTCTTCTTCTTCCTCTTCTCTATTTCTCTAATTGAAGCATATTCCATCTTCCTTTTTCATTTTTTGTCTATTAATCTAAGAGGTTTGTGAAAACACATGGTATTAGAACACTAGTAGTCAACAGATTCATCCCTAACATCCTGCTCCATCGTTTTCATCTCAAGCCCATTCCGTACATTGAAGGAAGGGAAGAGGACCCAAGAGGGCTGATTATTTCTTAGGAAAGGAGACTTTAATGCCTCGAGTGGTTTCAGTTTTTGTGTTGTGGGTGGTTTTCTAGATGCCCTCTACTCAGCAATTCAAAGAGGGGTTGAGTTCTTCAGGTGAGGTATTGCAGTTCCTTTTGTTTGTGTGTGTGGTGTGGTTATAACCTAGTTGGAGGTCAGTGATAGTGGTGATTGCTTCAGGCGAGTGATAAGCTACGTTTCTTGTGATTCTTTCAACTAGAAATCAGTTTGGAGACAATTAAGTGTGATTATTTGATTAAAACACTTCTTTTACCTAGTTTTCAATTTTCTGTTAGTAACTAAAGAAACCTTTGTCTCATGGCCACCTCTACTAGTAGTTCCTGATCAGCTATGGTGAAACAATCTGATTTGATGAATGTTCAATTAGCCATTTGTTAGGTACAATGGTACTATCTATATACCATTGGTTAAATCTGTTGAAGTTTCTCTGATTGGGAGAGGGAAACTAAAGTACATCACTAAAGACAAGCCCAAGGTAGGATCTGAAGGGTATGGTGAATGGGTGCAAGAGAATGCACAGATTATGACCTCCTTATGGAATAGCATGGAAAATCACATTAGTATCAATCTTATGTTCTTGGACATGCAAAGGAAATTTGGGAGCATGCAAGGCAACATAGTTGTCAAGCCCGTCTAGGCATCGCCTAGGCGACTAGATGCTTTTCAAAGAGTGCCTCGCCCAAACGCCAAGAAAATATATGTTAGGCGCATGCTTAGGGGACTGAAACAAATATATAATATTTATTAAATAAAAATAGATAATATTTTATTGATTGGTTTTAGTTTTTATAATAGAACCCGTTGCATGTTATCATGTTTTGTATTTTAGTATTTTTTATTCTTCATATTCTTCTTTTATTTTAGTATTTTTTCACCAACTTTTCTGGGTCTAGAACAGGAGCTCCGCCCCCTTCTTTTGTTCTTAATTTCTCGCATTTTTTCAGCTTTTTTTGTTCTCAGCATTGGTGTCTGAAACAGGGGCTCAGCCCCTTGTTTTCTTCTTCATATTTCTTCTATTGTTTTAATATCTTTTCACCATCTTTTCTGGGTCTAGAGCAGGGGCTCTGCCCCCTACTTTCCTTCTTCATTTTTTTCTTTTATTTTAGTACTTTTTCTCATCAAGCAACATTGCAAGAAACACAAGCACAAAAGTAAGTGCAGACTACATAAAACCAAAAAAACTAGTTCAGAAGGGGTAGAAATCCATCGGCTTCTTATTTTTAAATTCCATCGCCTAGGTGATGGCTAGGCACCCGCCTAGGCACCTGGGCGCCCCATGGTTGCTCAGCCTCGCCTTGGCACCTTGAAAACTATGCAAGGCAATTGTATTCAGGGAAAGATGATGTAACTCGAATCTATCAGTTGTATCAAGATTACTTTGCTCTCCAACAAGGTAATAAAAATGTAGAGGGATATTATGCAGCCGTGAAAAAGTCTAAGAAATGAATTAAATGCATATCAACCACTTGCAACTGATTTGAAGACACAACAGGAACGAAGAGCATTTAGATGTGGTGAGATTTTTATCTTGCTTGAGGTCAGAATTTGAACTAGTTTGAGCCCAGATTTTGGGTAGTAGTGACCTGCCATCCTTATCTTAAGTATTTCTCGTGTTAGAGGAGATGGATTTAGAGGCGGTAGAAGTGGTGGTAGAGATGGCAGCAATGTGAGAGGTGGTGGCAGGAATTGTAGTGGTAGTCATATGCAAGTTCGATAGTGAACTCATTATGGTGTAGTGGTGGTCATATGCAAGTCTGACAGTGAACTCATTATGGCTGTGGAGGGCATATAGCCAATTTTTGCTATGACTTATATATGGACCCCATCAACTTGGGCTAATCATGCCATAGTTGGATAGCAGCTTTATGATAGTATTCCCCATGACTATCGATCAAAAAATAGCATTCCCACTGTAGAGAAGATGGAGGGTAGTTATGTAATTTTATCTTTCTTTCTTGTATTTTAGTAGGCGCATACATTAGTGTACAGCTTCTTTAATTCTTTCGTAAGGACAAATTTGTCCATTCATATTTCTTTAATATAAATACTCTCTTTTTGGGTTGGTTCGATCAGATTGATCAACCCTAACAGATCTGGACTATTGTTCTTCCTCTTGTCTCTTCACTTTCTCACAAACTAACACCCACAACTAAGATTTCTGGTTCAGGAGGTAGTAAGAATAACAAACTTATTCCCACCACTCGTGAAAAAGAGAAACTTCATTACTCATCTTCATCCAGTGCTACCACCACACTTGTCAAATCAGGTATAGCTTGTCCTGTTTCCACTTCTAAGTCTAGTCCTTGGATAATTGACTCTGGAGCTTTAGATCACATGACTGGGTCTTCGGATTTATTCATGTTTGTCTCCTTCCTCTACATCTTAGACAGTTACCTTAGCTAATGGTACTTCTTCATCCATAGTTGATTCTAGTAATGTGTCTCTTAATTCTAAGATTACTTTAAATTCAGTCTTATGTCCCTAAGTTTCCTTTTAGTCTCTTATTTGTAAGCAAACTTACACAATCTCTGAACTATTCAGTGACATTCTATCCTTCTTATTGTGTCTTTTAGGCATGGTTCAAAGTATCGATATGCCCCTATGTATCGATAGAGGCAAATCAGTACAAGAAACCATGCACGTTTATATATATATATATATATATATATATATATATATATATATATATATATATATATTATTTTTCTTTCAAATTTTGGTTTTTGGGGATGTTTTTAAGTGTATTTTTTATTAAAAAAAGGGCTTCCCGAAACACTTGTAAACAGGTGTACTGGGACCCCAAAGATACGATACACCCAATAGTATCATATCGAAATTTTGCTCCTTGCTTTTAGGATATCAAGATAGAGAAGATGAGTGGTAGAAGTCATTGTAAAGAGACTGGGCCGAATGGGTCCTAGTATCTTCTCTTGTAATATTTTTTCTATTTTCCTGTTAGCTAATGGGCCTCTCTTAATGGGCCTGTTATTTCTTTTTTGTTTGATCTCTTTATGTTACTGCCTAGCTGGCCGCCCACTTAAGGGCATACTTGTAATTATTTTAACATTAATTTTTAGTAAAAAGGATTAGAGAAGAAAGGGAAGGATTATTCGAACCTTTCTTCTTCTTCCTCCTCTTTTCTCCATCTTCTTCTCTTGTACTACTGCTCTTACTTTTCTTCCTCCTTTTTCTCTCTAATTTTTCAAGTTTACACCTATTTTTGAGGACTGGTTTACATCTGTCATGAAGTTGGAGGATTGTACAGCCTAGATGACAATGGTCCACAAATTGCAAATTGCTCTTAATTCATCTCTTACTCCTCATCAATGGCATTGTTGTTTGGGACATCCTTCTCTCTGTATTTTGAAGAAGTTAGTTCCTTTCCTTCCTCAGAGTCAAGTTCTCAGTTAAAATGTGAATCATGTCAACTCAGAAAACATCATAGAGTACCTTTTGTTCCCAGAGAAGATAAAATAGTCATGAATCCTTGTGATCTTGTTCATTTAGATGTATAAGGTCCAAGTCATGTATCATCCTACAATGGATTTAGATATTTTGTAACCTTCATTAATGATTTCTCAAGAATGACGTGGATTTATTTAATGAAAGATTGTTCAGAGTTATTTTCTATATTTCTCTCATTTCATGCTAAAGTAAGAAATCAAATTTGGTATATGCATTAGGGTATTTCGTTTTGACAATGCTAAAGAGTATTTCTGTTGAGATTCAACAATTTCATATGATTTTCTTGTTTATAATCATTAGTTAGTGTTATTGGGCCCAAGGCCCATTAGTTTATGTTGCTTTTTAGGAATTGTTTTTATGTTATAAACAGTATCCACCCCATTAAGAAAACACCAAGTATAAAAAATCCAAAGCGCCCCTTCCTAGGTCAAAAATAAAGAGTCCTACAAATCTGCAATCAAGACTCCTCCAGTACTTCCTGATTTTGATGATCAACCCAATATCTGACACAAAGGGTTCTAGATCCACCAAAAAATCCAAGAATTGGGCACTTTTGAAGTCTTCAATCAGCTCTCTAACTCACCATGCAATCGGCTGATCTAGGGTTGCATGATGGAAGGCTCAAAAAATCCCAAAAGTTGCTCTGATACTAAGTAGAAAAAGAGAAAACAATAATCTGATTTGATAACAAAAGAAGAAAGAAACAAAGAGTTAATAGTGAGAAGAGAAGAAGAGATGGGGAAAAGCCAATAATGATCTGGCCACCCCACTCATTATCTTAAACTCATAAAAAATATTGATTACAAAGAGTAAATATGCCCTTAATGGGGTGGCTACTATTCATAACATAAAAACAACTCCAAAAAAAACAAAACTAATGGGCCTTGGGCCCAATAACACTAACTAATGATTATAAACAAGAAAATCATAAGGAATTGCTGAATCTCAACAACTTCCACGGTAGTTTTCAATCTTACTTTGATACACATAGCGTTATACACTAGTCTTCTTGTCTGCATACCCCCAGCAAAATGGCATGGCTGAAAGAAGAACAAACACATAATCGAGACTGCTTGTTCCCTCTTGATTCAGATGTTAGTGCCAAAGATATATTGAAGTGATGTTGTTCTTATTGCTTCTCATAAACTGCATGCCCACTTCCATACTTGACGGACAATCTGCTTTCTCTCTTTTATTTCTTCATGTTTCTCCCTTCACTCTTCAGCCTCGGGTGTTAGGGTGTGTTTATTTTATCCACAAGTTAGGTCCCGGTCATGATAATCTGGATGTCTGGGCTATCAGATGTCTCCTCCTTGGTTACTCCCGCACTTAAAAAGGGTATAAATGCTATGATCCTATTCTTATTAAGGCCTTTGTTGCTCCTAATGTCACTTTTTTTGAAAGTTTATCCTTTTTTCTCTGGATAGGAACCCTCAGCTTCTATTCCTCTCCCATCAACCTCTGGAGATATATTTATTCCACTACCAACTCTCAAGGATCCAATTAGGCCATTAATTCATAGAGTGTACTCAAGACGTGAAAAAGAGCCTACTTCAATGCCACCAATAGCTCCTTCTTCGGCTTCCAATCTCCCACTAATGCTTCCACCATCGACAAATCCACCTCAGTCAAATCATTATCTTCTCATCGTTGTTCATAAAGGTAAGCACAAATGTACTTCTTATCCTGTCTCATGATATGTGTCTTTTGCTCACCTATCTCCTTCCTATCAGCACTTTGTTTCTCTTCTCTTTTTGGTTTCTATTCCTCGTTCTATCTATGTCGAAGGCATTTTTTTATTCAAATAATTTGTAATAAGTGGGCTAGCTAGTCTACTAGCCAAATCATTAAAATTATAAAAAAGTATCCCGTGTGGGAGTTCCCCCTCTTAAGTGGGGAGTTCTCTCTCTTTAAGTGGGGAGTTCCCTCTCTTTAAGTGGGAGGGACAGGTGTCCTTCACCTAGGAGGAGTGGGTAGTTACATAACCACCCCACTCCCTATTTAAGCTCCTTAAGGAGAAGCTAGAAACACAGACACACAGAGAGACTCTTCGGAGAAATTTTCACAAGAGATTCTTAAGAAAAGAAAAGATAAGGAGAGAAGAAAAGAGAAGTGCTCAAGGGAAGGCAAGGAAGGAAAAGTCTCACTAATACAAGTAGAGAAAAGGAAAGTCCTCTCTGTGAATACTTCCTATTTATGTCTTCTGCTATGTATCCTTCTTTCTCTCCCCTTTGTTATTACTTTTGAGAAAGGAAAAAGAGGGAAATAAACCATCTACAACCAGGTGCCTCTACTTGGTTGATTATGGTTCCTCTTTCAAGACAAAGTTAGGGAGTAAACCATCTACAGTCTAAATCTCAAAGGCTGATTATGGTTCCCTTCAAATGAAAATGAAGAGCGGAGGGATGAAAATCGTCTACAATCAAATATTCAATTTGATTGACTACGGTTCCCTTTTTGTATGCAAAATTCCAAGGAGTAAGGCTGTCTACAATCAGAATTTCATCTGATTGACTACAACTTATTATGAAAAAAGGAGTGAGAAGCACATTTTCTTCGTATTAAATAAAAGGGAAATGTATTGCTGTATAGTTCTCAATTGTATTTTCTTTTTCTTTCTTCTCATTCTTGTACATCTGATGTAAAGGAAAAGCAAATGAAAAGTTCTTTTTTAAGTATCCTATTATTCTTTTCTTTTGTTCTATGTGTTCATTTCTCCAAGTCAAAATCAAAAGGTGTTCTCTACTTTCTTGTGGGGATGTAATTAAGGGGAACAATCCGTATGATTCCCTGAATGGGCCTTACCCAAAATAATAAAAACTCAATCACTTGATTGAGTGAATTATGTTGCATGAGAATTTATTAAAATTTTCACACCAACAATCTAAGAAGTCCTTGTTTCTCCTGATTAGAAGAAGTCTGTGGCTGAAGAATTTTGTGCTCTTTCAATCAAATCACAATTCACACATGGGACCTTACTTTTCATCCTTTTGGAAAAATAAGGAAGAAGTGTATATGGAACAACTTCCTGGGTATGTTGCTCAGGGGAAGCAGGGAAGGTGTGTAGATTGAGGAAGGCGATTTATGGATTGAAGCAATCAATGAAGGCTTAGTTTGGCCATTTCAATATTGTGGTGCAGGAATTTGGCCTAAAGTAGTGTAGTATTGGTCATTCTATTTTTAGCGGAGATACTTCTTCTGGAAAGATCATACTAGTAGTATATGTGAATGATATTGTTCTCACTGGTGATGATGTACAAGGAATTAGTGAGATGAAATAGTTTTTACAACAACATTTTCAAACCAAAGACCTTGGTCCTCTTAAGTATTTTATGGGAATTGAAGTAGCCAGAAAAAGTGGGAAATCTCTCTATCTTAGCGCAAATATGTTTTTGGATTTACTAGATGAGATAGGGCTGTTAGGATACAAGCTAATTGAAACTTCTATGGACCCTAATGTGAAGATTATCGATACTCAAGGAGAAACATTAAGTAGGGGTTAGCATTCGGTTTATTCGGTTAAAAACCGAACCGAATAAACCAAAATTTAGAAAAACCGAAATTTTCGGTTCGGTTTTCGGTTATTTCGGTTAAAACTGAATTTTAATAATATATAATCTATTATATATATTATAACATATAATATTATAAATTATAAAATATATTATGAAATCAAATTTCAGTATATTATATATTATATGTTACATATTATATATTATATATTACATATAATAATAAAAAGTTTGGTTAATTCGGTTAACCGAAACTCTAATTCTAAAAACCGAAACCGAAAACCGGTAATCATAACAGCCGTCGCCAAAGAGGGGCAGACATGTAATTTACCTTTTTTATTACACAAAGCATAAATACTAGTGGGAGTCTTCAGAGACCTCACGACCTGTTTTTCTTCTCACTGTTCTACTTGCTGAAATCAATCTCTCTTGTGACTGACTGATACACATCAAACATCTAATCTGAAGTATTCTTAAATCAACAACTTGTTATCAGAGCCAACTAGCCAAGTTTCAATCCAGCTTACTTTCTCATGCAATCATAGACCAGCTGATTGCATGACATAATCAGAGGGCTGGTTTGACAACTTTTGGAGATCGACTACATCTGCCCAGGAGTCTGCCTTGGAGAAAGCCCAGAAATTGAGGAACAGACTAGAGATTTTGGAAAGGGTTTTCAGGTTTTGGTTGTGTACCTGATAGATTATACTTTTTCCAGTTTTTCTGGATTCATTAGTGATCCTAAAAGAGATCAACAGCAGCAGTTATGACACTTCAATAAACAAATGAGGATTGCCACATTATTGCTTTATTTTCAGGACCAGCAGGGATGGGCGACTCAGTCAATACAGAGCTCCAAGCAGTACTACAAGGGTTACAGATGGCTAGAAGCCTAGAAATTCGAATATTAACAAATTGCTTATTGAAGGGGATTCTAAGATCATAGTGAGGTGGCTGAAAAGCCCAAGTACTGTAAGAGGGACTTTAGGGAGGCTATCAAAAGGTTTAAATGGCTGTCTACCAATATGGAAATCCAGATTCAGTGGAAAAGGAGGTTGACAAATGGGTTAGCAGATTACTTTGATAAACAAGGGGTGAATAGGATTCTCTGAGGCTGCACCATGTGCTTATTCAAAAAAAGAGCCCAACAGATTCAGGCCCATAATAAAGGAACAATAAGCCACCCATAGCAAAGAATAAATAAAGACTCATTCAGATTCATTCCTTCCTACAAGTTATTTCGCAGCTATGGAAACTAAAGTACTAAAATAAGCTTATAATGAAATTATCAATAACCTTTTGAAGTTGTCCATCAAAACATATTGATTAAGATGCACATATATCAAAATCCACCCTTTAATTGGAAACTTAAGAATAACATAAACTCATGTATGGATATAAAAAGAAAAGACATTATTCTTGTCACAAAAAAGAGAAATTCTAAGCCACATACTTGGTTGTGCTCTTTGATGAAGCTAGAAACCCTTCAAAACCTTTCAACACATTCCCACATTGGTTTGAATCATGCAAATAGCTTGTCTCTAACTCGTAGACCTAGAAGAATAGAAAGAGATTAGGCTCTAAAAAAGAAAAAAAAGAAGAAATAAAATAAAAAGGGGTTACATCTATGATTTGGATTAGACCATAGCTGGTAAATACATTTACAGCATACATACAATACAGGAAATGTTCATGTCAAGAATAAAAAAGACAGGCAAAAAAAATCGGTCAAATAAACATACTATGGTTAAAGGCCAATCAAATACATAAGTTTTATTTAAAATTTTCAAAATTAAAAAAGGGCATATTATATATAATATGTAATGTCAGTGGAAATGTTGGTCATCCAAATATAGGAAACATGTCAGAAATGTCGGAAACATGGAAGGAGATGGAGATGGAGAACAGGTTCATGGAAGCTGCACGTTGAAGGTTGAAGCTAAGGAGTTCCTCTTTGAAGAAATAATGATCAGGGGTGTGCTGAACTTGAAGATTAGGGAAGCAAAGAAGGCAGCTGTGTCCCTCTCCTTCGTCTTCTCGTTGCCCAGGTATGAATGTCATTTACATTTTTGGTACTGACTTGTGTATTGAGCCTGCTATAGATACCCTAGCGTCCTTGTTTGAGGAGGTGGTGTTAAATATAAGGGCAGAGTTGAAGGAAAAAGTGAGGAGTTAAAAGAAAAGGCTAGATCCGAATTTAGAACAGGTTTGGAATAGGAGGTGGAAAGAATTTGGGGGTTGATTTGGATGGACTTTGAGGAGCTTAGTCGGAAGGAATGTTATCTAGAAGAGAATACCGGAGAGGTTAGAGAGGAGATAGAGGCTATAGTAGAAAATGAGGGTACAAGCCGGTATTGACTCAAGTATGTGGCAAGAGTGGTAAAAAGGCTACTCACGATGAAAGAAAGGGAGATAAGAAGTTATATCATAGGAAATTTGAGAAAAAGAAAAGAAAGAACTAAGGTGGAAAGATTAATTTCTGACATTGAGGGGGACATAGAATTCAGTAGAAGGGGAGATAGGAGGAAGAGCTCTAAATAAGGAGAGGAGATTGGCGAAAGAAGGGTTTTGAGAAATAACGATGAAAATTATCAGCTGGAATATACAAGGTTTGGGGAGTGCAAGAAAAAGAAGAGTGTTAAAGGACCTACTTAGGAGAGAAAAACCAGACATTGTGCTACTGAAAGAGACAAAATTGGCAAAGGTAGATGAGAGGTGGATCAGAAGTTTTTGGAGATCCCGTGGGGTAAGGTGGTCCTCGGCTCCATCCTGGGGAGCTTCAGGGGGAATTGTGACAATTTGCAAGAATAAGGTTCTAGAACCTGTTGAGGAATTCATAGGAAGATTCGCTGTCTCTATCAAATTCAAGAATGTGGAAGATGATTTTACTTAGTTGTTAACTAATGTGTATGGCCCTAATTCCTATAGAGAGAGGAATGAAATGTGGGAGTTGTTTGCAATCAAAGGTTTATGGGACAGCCCTTGATGGCTGGGAGAGGACTTTAATGTAATAAGATTCTCAGATGAAACTAATAACTCCCGATAGTCAACTACAACAAGCATGAGAAAGTTTAATGACTTCGTAGATGCTTATGAGTTAAAGGAAATCCCACGTTTTCAAACCATCACGCGTTGTGCTCAAAGCTGGATACGTTCCTTTTCAACCTAGGTGCCTTTTCAACCTAGCTTGGGAGAATCATTGGGGTAATCCGGTTTCTAGTGCTTTGTCTAGGGTAATTTCTGACCATTATCCAATTAGGATAGGCATGGAATCTTTGTAAGTGGTCCTAGACCTTTTAGATTTGAAAATGTGTGGTCAACACACCCGAAGTTCAAGGATAAAGTGAAGGAGTGGTGGAATGAGTTAAGGGGCGTAAAATGGAAGGGGGTGAAATTCCATAAGAAACTACAAAGATTAAGGTCCAAACTGAAGGAATGGAATAGAGACAATTTTGGAAGAATAGAGGAACAAAAGTTGAACCTAATCACTAAGATAGAAGAGTTGGATGAGAAGGAATCCCAAGGATAATTGACTAAACAAGATAAAGAGTAGAGGAGACTAAAAAAGGATCTGGAAGATGTGCTACTAAGAGAGGATATTTATTGGAGGCAGAAATCAAGGCATTAGTGGATTAAGGAAGGTGGTGGGAACACCAGATTCTTCCATGATGTGGCAAGTGGACAACAAAGGAAAATTTTTGTAGCCAAATTAGAACTAGAAGGGTAGATAATTACTAATCAAGAGGAAATGGCTAGTACCTTTGTCAAATCATTTCAAATTCCTTTATGGAAGACCTGTAAATGAGAGACTACCTTTGGAAGGGATGGAGTGGCCAAATTTGGGGAGGAAAAAGTTTGCTAGTTGAAGAGAAACTTTGAAGAAGAGGAGATTAAAAGGACAATGTTTTTGATGGATAGATCCAAGGCACTGGTCCAGATGGGCTTATATTAGCCTTCTATCAAGATTGTTGGGAGATCCTAAAAAATGATCTTTGTGAGGTGTTCAAGGAATTTGTTGATAATCATATAGTAAGCCTAGGAGTCAATGCTAACTTTTTGGCCCTAATTTCTAAGAGGGTTGATGCTATTCACCCTAAGGACTTTAGACCAATTATCTTGGTGACTGGTATCTACAAAATTGTAGCTAAGGTGCCATCCTTGAGGATCAACGAAGTGCTCCCTTCCTTAATCAAATAAAGCCCAAGGGGCCTTTGTACAAGGAAGACAAATTATAGGCCAGATCCTGGTAGCCAATGAGTGTCTAAAGGAAATGAGATCTAAAAAGAAAGGTTTTGTCTATAAGCTACACTTGGAAAAGGCCTATGATTTGGTGGACTGGAAATTCCTATCCCAAGTTTTGAGAAATTGTGGATTTGGAGAAAGATTATGTAAATGGATTTATGGTTGTGTAAGCTCTAGTCACTTCTCTATCTTGGTCAATGGAGTGGTCAAGGATTTCTTTCTAGCTCGTAGGGATGTGAGACAGGGGGATTCTCTTTCCCTATTCCTCTTCACTTTATTAGTTGATGTCCTATCGAATGATCTCAAAGGCTAATAGGGAGAGATTAGTAAATGGGAGGGAAATAGGTAGGGATGGAGTATCAATTACCCATCTTCAATTCACAGATGATTTACTAATTCTTTGGGAAGGGGGAGACCATGAGAAGGTGAGAAATCTTAAGATGTTGGTGAAAATATTTGAAAGAAAATCCAATTTAAGAGTAAACCTTGAAAAGAGTAGTGTAGAAGCGGTAAACTTGGAGAGTAGAGAAATGGAGGCTATTGCAAAGTACTCAGAGTGTTCTATATCTTTCTGGCCAATGACCTACTTGGGACTTCCTTTAGGGGCAAACCCTAGGGAGAGTAGTTTTTGGTGTCCAGTTGTAGAGAAATTTGAAAAGAGATTGGCAACATGGAAGAAGTACATCTCCTTGGGGGTAAGAATCACATTGATTAAAGCCACCCTTGCTAACTTACCAACCTATTTTTTTCCTATCTTTAGGATTCCTTCTAGGGAAAGCCAAGAAACTGGAAAAATTGATAAGAGACTTCCTTTGGGAACTGAGGGAGAGTAGGAAGGCTATTTGTTAAAGTGGGAGGTGGTGTATAAAAGCGAAGAAGAGGGAGGGTTGGGTAATAGAAAATGTAATGCAAAAGAATATGGCTTTATTGGGAAAGTGGTTATGGAGATGGCCATTAGAGAGAGAGAGAGACTATGGCATGGGATGGTAAGAAGTATTTTTAAAGAAAAAAAATTCAATTGATTTCATTAGAAGCAATGATAAATAGTCTGTTACAAGCATCCCAATATGAGGTGCGAGGTGCAGCCTCACTCATTAATACAAAAACATCATAAAGTTACAAGTGGGCCCAATACAATTGATCCCTAGTTACTCCTTGTTTAGCTAGAGAATCAGCAAAAGCATTTGCCTCCCTCCCCACCCATTGTATAGTTACATCCATCTGCTGAGTTATCCATTTGAATTTCTTCATTTCATTTCTGTAAGCCCAAATCACTGAACCTGGGCTTTTTAGCCAACCCACCACCACCTTGGAGTCCCCTTCTATCACCAACTTTTCCAATCCTAACTCTCTTGCAATCTGTACACCTTGTAGGGCTGCGTATAATTCTTTCTTTAAGGAGTCTCCATTCCCCACTGGTCCTGAGAAGAGTGCTCTTAAATTTCCTTCCTTGTCTCTGATGACCCCTCCTATTCCAACTAGGCCTGGGTTGCCTTGACTACTCCCATCAAAGTTTAGTTTCAGAAATCCTTCAATGGGAGGAGTCCAAGCCAACCTTGCCTTAACCTTTTGCATTGAGCTAGAAGCCACTAAAGGCCAATTCCTCCAAATATCATCAAATGTGAAATTTTTGAATAGTTCCAACGTCTGTAGCCAGTGTATAACCCTAGTCATTACACACTCCACAATTTGTCGTTTGCTCCTTTCTTTCTCTTGGAAGATTCTAGCATCTCTCTCTCCCCACAAGGTCCACACCACTACTGCTCTAGTGTACCTCCACATTACTCTTCCCCTCTTCTTCGGTAAAGCAAAGGTAGATGGGTCAAACAACATTTTTATCTCCGTTGGCATATTCCACCTGCACCCAAACGAAGAGAAAAACCAATCCCATATATCTATAGCAAATGAACAGGAAATTAATAAATGGTAACAAGATTCACCATCAGATTTGCATAGAGTGCACCAATTCGAGGAAATACAAAGAAAAGGCCTCTTTTGCAAATAATCCAGAGTGTTAATTTTCTCAAGAGCCACTTCCCAACAGAAGGCATGAAATATAGGGGGAATCAACGAGAACCACACTTCTTTCCAAGGAAAGGACAGAGAAGAAGGGGACTGACAAAGAGCTTTAAAAAAGGAGGCACAAGAAAAGGAACCTTTGGAGCTTGGGAACCAAATTCTTCTATCTGGACAAGAAAGCTCTAAGCAAACACTATCAAGACGAAGGGCAAGCTCTGACAGACAAGTTGCTTCCTCATCCCTCAAACCCCTTCGAAATCCGAGATCCCAATTAAGACTCAAAGGCAAAGAAGGAAGAACCAAAAAATTTGAAATGGCCTTATTTTTAAACAATGAAATAGAATACAAAGAAGGAAACACCTCCTTTAAAGGCCGATCACCAAGCCAAGTGTCTTCCCAGAACCGAATTAAATTCCCTGAGCCAACATCATACCTGATGTACCTGTAAGAAGTATTCATGGTCATTCAAAGAACGGGTGGGATGTTGGAGTATCTCGGTGGGCAACTTTGGCAACACCTTGCAAGGCAATTCATAGTATTCTTCCTCAAATTTGCAACTTTCTTAGGTATAATGTGTGCGATGGTAATTCAATCCTTTTTGGGAAGAT
Source organism: Nelumbo nucifera (assembly GCF_055504915.1). NCBI lineage: Eukaryota > Viridiplantae > Streptophyta > Magnoliopsida > Proteales > Nelumbonaceae > Nelumbo > Nelumbo nucifera. Next base: position 51,956,613 of record NC_142651.1, on the reverse strand, counting down.
AATTGGGTTGGACCTATTTCCATCCTTAATCGCTATCTCTCAGTATAAAAGTGAGCCTGCGTCAAAATGTTGTTACCCTCTTGAATCTCCTTTGGCACCTATCTGGAATTTTGGATTCCGTGGAGGTTTAAGGGATAAGGAAGTTAAGAGTCTAACCAACCTTTTGAGCCTTCTTGAAAAAGTCTACTGAACTAGACAAAAGGATTTGGACACCTCTGCCTTCGGGTCACTTCTCTTGGGCTTCCTTCTTTAAGACTCTTTGTTGTTCTTCATCCCAACAGGTTTTCCCTTTTAAGGAGGTTTGTTGTAGGCCAGTTCCCCCTAAGGTGTTGAAATTCTGCTGAGAAGTGTACTATGGGAAGTAAACTCCCTGGATAATCTACAAAAGAGAAGACCTTTCCCTTGCATCTCACCCAACTGATGTACTCTTTGCAGGTCCCATGGTAAGGATTGTTACCATTTACCAATCTCCTGCTCTTTTACTGCAGAGTTGTGGGATTGGCTCTTCTTGATCTTTGGGTGCAGGTGGGATAGGCCAGAAGAGGTAGGCATGCTCTTTGATCCTTCCTTCTTTACTTGGCACCATCGAAGAGGAAGAATTATGTGGAGGTGTGCAAGAGCAGCTTTGTTATGGACAGTGTAGGAAGAAAGGAATGCCAGGATTTTCCAAGAGGAGAGTGCCAACAAGAGTTAAAGGAGTGTATTTTGTATAGAGCTATCGTGTGGCTGAAAGCCCTAGACTTATTTCATCAATCTTCCTTTAATGATCTCTGGAAGAACTGGGCAGCAGTGGCAAGTTGCTCCTTTGTGAAGAAGAAGGTGTGTTTGAGTTGGGAACCACCTCCTGAAGGCTTCTTGAAACTGAATTTGATGGCAGCGGCCAAGGTAATCCAAGTCCATCAGGGATGGAAGGGGTTCTAAGGAATGAAAGTGGAACTGTGACTCTCTTATACTCTGGCCCTTTAGGTGTGGGGGACTCCACTAGGACAGAACTACTAGCTGCTCTTCAAGGAGTACAACTTGCAGTACAGTCAGGACTCAGGAGTGCAACATCTACCAATAGAAGGAAACTCCAAGGTGGTTGTGGGGTGGCTGCAGAACCCAGAATCTGTGACTTGGTGCTTTAAGAATGAACTTAAGAAATTTAAGTGGCTGACAAGGAACCTGTATATTAGAATACAGTAGGTGGAGAGATCAGCTAACTCCATGGCTGATAGTCTAGCCAAGCAAATAGGAAACATTTGTATTGGGCATATTTGTAATCTGTTGTTGATTTGATTGCTTGGAGAGGTAACAGCCCGTGCTTCTCCATGGGATATTTGTATCCGTCATTATCCTTATTTTAATAAAATTCTCATCATTTATCAAAAAAACTATACATATACGTAAAAACATAAGTATATTTTTTAATATTTTAAATATATACTTAAAATTCCTAAGTTCGGGTCCCATACCTTTCAAAATCCAAATTATTCACATATTATACATTTCCCCCAAATCATTCATGTCTATTTCTGTATCTTTGAAAAAACACAATTCGGGACATTTTCCTCAGAAAAATCAATACACTTATAGTATATGTTTTTATCAGTGATGTTGAAATATCATTATTAACTTGTAAAAGTAATAAGTGATATTTTTTTTGATAAATAAGTAATAATAAGTGATATTTAGTTATTTAAAATACTGAATGTGCCCCTACACCTCAATATCCTTTTGAGTTACCCCTCATCTAGCCTAAGATGGATTCTTTTCTTTTATTTGATTACATATATCAGTCTAATTTTCTATATGTGTTCCCCAATACAAGTTACCCATACTAGTACCTTGTATTGCAAGTCGATATGTCATTCTATTTGTTGATCTGTGTGTCCAGGTGAATATCAATCTCAGCTCTCTTGCTAGTTGCCTGACCTCTCTCATAGTGTGCCAAAACTGCAATGGTGCTGGAGTGTTGTGCTTGAGCCATCTAATTATTACTTTTGACTCCCCTTCCACTATCATATATTATAGTTAAGTGTCTTTCTTATTCTCAAGCCCTAGAGTACTGCATAGAGTTCTGCTTGGATCAAGTTTCCAATGCAAATAGGTTCCAATTAGAGCACCACAATTGCACTTTCATGATCTCTAAACACAAAAACCAATACCCGAAAAAACTTTGGGATTGTCCAAACTACACCCATCAAAGTTCAATTTGATATAGGCTGCAGGTGGTGGGGATCAAAGATGTGTAGTAGTACTTCTAGTTGAAGACAAGGCTGCAATAAACTGCAATCCCCTTAAGACATCATCCACTGAGAATTGTTCAAATAATGCTTTTAACCCAATGAGACACCTTCACTAAATATTTTCAATCAATGCATCTTTAGTTTGAGCCTTGTCCATAAAAATTCTCACATTCCTTTCTACCCAAATTGCTAATCGAATGGCAACCCTTGTGCATCTCCAAAGTATATTCCATCTTTTCTTGGATAAGGAAAATTATGGTTCCTCAAACATGCTTTTCATATCCCTAGGAGATTTCCACCTGAACCCAAAAGGCAAGAGAAAAACTCCCAAATGCTAGAGACATAGGAACAGAATATTAGTAGGTCAAATGTAGTTTCATTACTTGCCATGCCTAAAAGGCAATCATATGGGGACAAACACTAGTTTGGCGTTCACTTATGAAAGATCTCTCAAGTATTAGCCCTTTGATTTATAACTTCCCAATAGGAAGCCCTTCTCTTAGGAGGGTATGGTCCTTCCCAAATTGCATTAGCCAGAAAAGCCCTTGACGGAGAAATCAAATGTAAGATGGCTTGGAAGAAAGAAGAATATGTTTGAGACAGAAGCAGTCTCACATCTCACAATCCCTTAAACACATGTCCAATACCAACCTTGAGGCACCCAAAAAGACAAATTGGGAAACAAATTTATTTTTATTCAAGGATAATACATAGATACTAGGAAATCTCTCTTTCAGTGGCAAGTTCCCCACCAATCTAGGATAATACATAAGTTTATTTCCCGAGGTACATCATATCAACTAAAGGCAAGGAAAACATTGAAAAAAAAAAAAAACCTGAAACTGACTTCTTAAGTGATGTTAAAGAGGCCCTAGGATCCATGCTTGCATCCCAACCATTCCAAATCATGGTAAACCCATCTAGCTTGTTGTGAGGATTATTTAATTGTTATTTTATAGTTGCTGTTAGTGGGTTGTCCTCTTAAGATGATGTCAGTTAGTTATTTTCTTTCTTTTTTATTAGTTTGTTTCTAGGGAGTGCCGCCAAGGGAATACTTGTAATTTCCATTCTTTTTATATTAAGTTAATATAAATAATGAACTAGCGGCAGCCAGAAGTAGGTTTTTCTTTTTCTCTCAATCGTATCTTCCTCTTCTTCTCTTTCTCTCTCTCGTCTCTCTCTCTCTCCATGAATGATTACAGGGTATCAAAGCCAGGTTCTGGGCTATAAAAGAATTTCGGTCTCTCCTATTTGAACCTGCTTCGTCCTCTTTTCCTTCTTTGATTTCTTGGACGTGGAAGACAGAGAAACCCTAGCAGACTACTTGCGGCTCTTCCTTTGGGTTCTTCCTTGGTCGTAATATCAAGGAAACCCTAGTCGAAGAAGGGCGATGTAGAAAGAGACACCCCTTCTTTTCTGTTCGATGCTGTGAAGTCAGTTTCTGGTTGGCACCTTCGTACAGGTGCTGGACAGGGTATGTGTTCTTGTTTTTTTGTCTTTGGCCAATGGTGTGAAGGCCTTATTCCTTGGTTCTATATATTCGTTTGGATGCTGGATTGTTAGACTGTATGGGCTGTAGTCAGACTGATAGTATACTATTCTAACATCTGCCTTGGCTGGTGTTGGACTGTTTACCAGGCTGGTTTAAGAATGAACCATCACAGAGTTGATTTCAGCAAGTTTTTGTTGTCTTTTCCACATCCCAGAAGTAAATTTCTTGAGGGTTGGTATTCTGTTTGTGGTTGTTGTGTAGCTGTGTGGGAATTGGACTGATTTCAGCAGTAATTTATGGCAAACTATGATTCAACCTCATCGAGGGTTACACCGCCCCGCAGCACAGCTGGGATGGGAGGTGAAAACATGATGTTTCTCATGCCCATTACCCCTCTAAATGGTCTAAACTACCTGGAGTGGGCTAAAAGTGTAAAACTTTATGTAATGGCAAGGGGAAAAGATGGTTACATAAATGGAAGGGTGAAAGAACCCAAGAGTGAGACAGTTGAACATGATAGGTGGGATCAAGAAAACAATATGGTGATGTCTTGGCTCCTTGCAGCCATGGAACCTGATGTGAAGAAGAACTTTATGTGGGCAGACACCGCTAGTGAGATCTGGGAACAGGCCAAAACTACCCTGAGCAAAGGCATTATGCCAAGGTTTACCAGTTGCAAGCTGAATCCTCAACCTGTAAACAGGGAAGTCGTAGTTTGTCCTCCTATTATTCAGCACTTACTTCCATATGGAAAGAATTGAATCATTATCAGGCTATAGAGTGGAAACATGATGATGATGCTAAGGCCTACAAGAGTCGTAGTTTGTCCTCCTATTATTCAGCACTTACTTCCATATGGAAAGAATTGAATCATTATCAGGCTATAGAGTGGAAACATGATGATGATGCTAAGGCCTACAAGAAGTTGGTTTCTCAGCAGCGTGTGTTTGCTTTCTTGTTGGGACTGAACCCTGCCTATGAACCTTTGAGAGTTCAGATCCTAAGAAGCAAAGAGTTGTCGTCGGTTCACGAGGTATACTCCCTTGTTCAATCGGAAGAAAGTAGGCGGAGTGTGATGGTTACAGCTGAGGGGGAGCAACAAGTTGCTTTGGCTGCGATGAGTAATAACAACATGGGGAAGAAAAGTGACACCAAGAAGGCTGATGATAAAGACAAGTTGTTTTGTACCCACTGTCGGCGCTCACGGCATACACGTGACACATGTTGGGACATTCACGGGAAACCCAAGTGGGCAGTGAAGAACCAAGAACAGGGTAAAGGGCAAGCTCAAAAGAAGATGAACACAGCACCTAATGCAGCACATGTGGCAACCCAAGATACTCAGGTTGCCGGTACTACCCGGGACCACCTTAATAATTCTAACCCCAAGGAAGATATAATGAATTCCTTCAGAGACCACTTGGAGTCTTATGGTAGGGATTTGCAATAGATGGATAGCTCAGTCACTGGTACTCCTACTTCATTTGCATCTACATCAGGTAATACGGCTTCTGCGTTCCATGTCACTCCCACTGGTTCCCCTTGGATCACTGACTCAGGGGCCTCTAACCACATGACCGGTAAGCCGAACTTGTTTCAGACTTATAGCCTTTTGTTAGGAAGGGATAAAGTGAGGCTTGCAGATGACTCATTCTCCTCCATTGCAGGCCAAGGATCAATATCTCTTCCCCATGGCCTTAACCTGAATTGTGTATTGCATGTCCCTCAACTTCCTATAAATTTGCTTTCAATTAGTAGTATTACAAGCTCTTTAAACTGCAGTGTAACCTTTTTTCCTGGCTCATGTGTTTTTCAGGGCCTAACTTCTGGGAGGACGATTGGTAGAGGGAGCTTAGTGGATGGTCTCTACATTCTCAACAACAAAGTTGGTCTCTCGGTGTCATCCTCAGATTCACATAGCTAGTCAAATAAGAGTCAAATTTGTTTGTGGCATAGTCGGTTAGGTCATGTTTCTTTTGAAATAGTAAAGTCTTTGTTTCCGGTTTTGTTTAAGTCATGTTCAGTATCAGAGTTCCAGTGTCAAATGTGTCAGTTGAGCAAACAATGTAGAACAACTTTTCACTCAAATAATAAAAGATCAAGTGTTCCTTTTCATGTTGTGTATTGTGATGTATGGGGGCCTACTACTGTAAACTCTAAGGGCAGATATAAGTACTTTATCACATTGATCGATGACTACTCTCGCTATACATGGGTATTCCCTATGCGTAGTAGAGATGAAGTTCCAAAGATTGTGAAAGACTTCCAGAGGATGGTATTTACGCAGTTCCATGTTGAAATACAGATCTTCCAATCTGACAATGCAAAAGAATACTTCCATAGTGAGCTCAATGAGTTCTTTGCCTCCCACGGATCTATTCATAGGAGCTCATGTGCCAGAACACCACAATAAAATGGTGTTGCAGAAAGAAAAAACAGACACCTCCTTGAGGTAGCTCGCGGGATGATGTTACACATGAATGTTCCAAAAAGGTTTTGGATGGATGCTATACTTGCAGTTGCTTATGTCATCAATCGCATGCCCTTCAAAGTGTTGAACTACATGACCCCTCATCAGTTGTTGTTTCCTCAATCCCCTTTATTTTGCATTCCCATGAGAGTTTTTGGTTGTCGTGCCTTTGTCCATGATTTGTCTCCGTCTCGAGGTAAGTTAGACCGTCGGTCCATTCCTTGTATCTTTCTGGGGTATCCCTCCTCTCAAAAAGGGTATCGGTGCTTTGATCCCGTTAGTCATAAGTTCTTTGTGTCTATGGATGTGTCCTTTGAGTCTGAACCATTCTTCCCTACTTTTCCTCAGGGGGAGAGTAGTAGTGTGGAAGAGGAGAAGTAGGTTCAGGTCCGCCAAGTCTCTCTTCCTTCTATTCCGGACCCTGCTCCTTTTCGTGTCTTCCAACGTACACGTCGTAGAGATCAGCAATGTGATAGAGATGTGGAGCAGCCAAACATTGAGCAACCGATGCCGTTAGACTCCAAGGAGGTAAGTCCAATCCTTGTTGCACCTATTGATACCCCTACTCCTACTGTGGATGACCTTGACATTCCTATTGCTCAAAGAAAGGTTGTCAGGTCATGCACTACCAAACACCCCATTACCCAGTTTGTCTCCTATGATCACATTTCCCCCTCATACCGAGCCTTTCTATCTGTAGTTGATTGCATCCCTGTTCCCAGAAATGTTGCAGAAGCCTTAAAATGCCCCGAATGGACAGATGCCATGAAGGAGGAGATTAATGCTATTCATAAAAATCAAACTTGGGAATTGGTGGATCTTCCAAAGGGGAAAGACCCTGTGGGGTGTAAGTGGGTGTTTACAGTTAAACACAAGGCAGACGGAACAGTTGAAAGGTACAAAGCAAGATTAGTAGCCAAAGGGTACACTCAAGTGTACGGGGTTGACTATGATGAGACTTTTGCTCCAGTAGCTAAGATGAACTCAATTAGGGTTCTCCTGTCATTAGCTGCTAATTTTGACTGGGAATTGCATCAACTGGACATAAAGAATGCTTTTTTGAATGGTGACTTAGAAGAGGAAGTATACATGGTTTAACCCCTAGATTTTGTGCCAAGGGAAGTGAAAATAAGGTGTGCAAGCTGAGAAAGTCTCTTTATGGTTTAAAACAATCTCCCAAAGCTTGGTTCAATAAGTTTCACATGGCAGTTCAGTAGATGGGCTTCAAACAATGTCAGTTTGATCATACACTCTTTGTGAAGAGATGTCAGGAACAGGTTGTTGTATTGATAGTGTATGTGGATGATATCATCATTACAAGAAGTTGGAGTTCAGAAATACAAAAATTGAAACAATTCCTTGCATCTAAATTTGAAGTGAAAGATTTAGGTCCCCTGAAGTATTTCCTTGGAATTGAAGTCGCCCGCACAGAAAAGGGTATCTTCATTTCTCAAAGGAAATATACCCTTGATCTATTACAGGACACAGGCAAATTAGGTGCAAGGCCAGCAGATACACCCATGGATGTTGACCACAAGTTGGGTGACTGTGATGGTGAACCTCTAAAAGATGTGAAACAGTTCCAAAGGTTAGTGGGAAAGCTGATTTATTTGTCCATGACCCGTCCAGACATTGCCTATTCAGTTGGGGTTCTAAGACAATTCATGCACTCTCCTAAGAAACCACACATGGAGGCAGTAGAGAGAGTTCTTAGATACTTGAAAAAGTATCCCGGAACAGGTCTACCATTCAGTAAACATAATCACCTAAAGGTGGAAGTCTTTACAGATATTGATTGGGCAGGGATTGTGGATGACAGAAAGTCCACGAGTGGGTATTGCACATTAGTGGGAGGAAACCTAGTGACCTGTAAAAGCAAGAAACAAAGTGTGGTAACAAGGTCAAGTGCTGAAGCTGAATATAGAGCTATGGCACATGGGGTGGCTGAAGTCCTTTGGCTAAAGAATCTTCTAGGGGAGCTTGGAGTTGTGGTTCATAATCCCATGTCTCTTTACTGTGACAACAAGGCAGCCATAAACATCGCCAGCAACCCTGTCCTACATGAGAGGACCAAGCACATTGAGGTGGACAAACACTTCATAAGGGAGAAATTGGGAAAAAGGGAAATCTGCATCCCTTATGTCAACTCCAAGGAACAACTCGCTGATGTCCTCACAAAAGGACTTCCATACTCGCGGCACAATGAGTTATGTGACAAGATGGGCAAGATAGACATATTCAGCCCAACTTGAGGGGGAGTGTTGTGAGGATTATTTAATTGTTATTTTATAGTTGTTGTTAGTGGGTTGTTTTCTTAAGATGTTGTCAGTTAGTTATTTTCTTTCCTTCTTATTAGTTTGTTTCTAGGGAGTGCCGCCAGGGGCATACTTGTAATTTCCATTCTTTTTATATTAAGTTAATATAAATAATGAACTGGCGGCAGCCAGAAGTAGGTTTTTCTTTTTCTCTCAATCGTATCTTCCTCTTCTTCTCTTTCTCTCTCTCGTCTCTCTCTCTCCATGAATGATTACATAGTTCATAGGCCCTTTCTTATTTCATCAACATCAAAAGGCTTCTCCATATCTCACACAAGAGTACTCTCTAAGATTACCCAACCCAGGCCCTCAATATGAATTCAATGGGATAGAGTTCCATACAACTTTTTGAAAAAGGTAACAATCTCTTTTGTAATTCTTTCTATGTATTAATCTTTTTATTCCTCCCATTAGCTAGTGAATGAAACAAAAAATAGAGTTTTCATGCCCTTCTTTGATCCACTTGCACCAAGAATTTGTCTCCAATCTATCTTTCCAACTCAAAATTACACCTAGCACTTTTTTTCATTGTTGTCTACTATCTTTGTCTCTCTTAGACATTTCTCTCCTTTCCTCCAACTTATCCAATTCTCAATTTGGTTCAAGATTGATTTCTTTCTCTCTAATTGCCTAAAGACTTCTTTATTTCATGATTGTAATTTTCCCTTTAACATTTGTAGTATCTTCCAAAATTTGAAACCCTTTCATCTTGCAACCACCTTTCCCTCCCGTCAAGGCCTAACATCTGTTTTGAAAGATGGATGGGTTAGCCAAATGTTTTTAATGCAAACAAGGGGTTGGACCACCACTAAGAAAGAATTGGTGGATTAGGATGAGATAGTGATCAAATATTGGCATGGCAGGGGCAGAAGACATGGCAGGAATCCTTGGCTGCAAGGTGGGTAAGCTCCCAACAACTTATCTACCTTTGGGGGCTAAATGCACCTCAAAATCTTTATGGAATCTTGTTGTGGAGCATTTGGACAAGAGACTAGCTCGATGGAATTCCAAACATCTATATCTATGGGAGCCAAAACCACACTTCTGAAAAGTACATTATCCCAACTCCGAACCTATTTCATGTCCTAGTTTAGATTGCCATCAAAAATAGCGGAGAAGCTGGAAAGAGAGCAAAGGGATTTCCTATGGAATATGGAGAGGCTAGAAAGAGAAGAAGAAAATACACTTGGTAAATTGGGATCAAGTGTGCCAACTCATGGAATTTGGGGGGCTTAGGAACTAAAAGTCACAAATTGGTAAATGCAGCATTAATTGGAAAATAGTTCTGGAGGTTTAGCACCCAACATCAAGGGCTCTGGAGACAGATCACAGCTGAGAAATTCAGAACAAGAAATTTTAGCTACCAGGTATTAGTGATGAGCCTTATGGCTGTTCCATTTGGAGGGGTCTTGGTAAGTTTCACAGAAATTTCCTTCAAGGAGTCGTGTAGAAAATAAGTTCAGGTGTCAGAGCAAGTTTCTGGAGGGATGTTTGGTGTGGTTAAGGGGTTCCCTTTTCTATTATCTGTGCTAGCAATCAACAGAGATACCAAGTGTCAGATTATTGGAAGTCACAAAAAGTAACCTGTTGCCTAATCTTTAGAAATTAGAAGGCATTTAAAAATTTGGAAATAGAAAATCTGGATGCTTTGATTGAGACCCTCAATGGCATAAACCTACAGCCTAATTAAAATGATAAAAGAGTTCAAAGGTGGGAAAGGTCAGGAGAATTTTCTGTTAAATCTCTTTTCAACCAACTGAAAAGTAACCCAGAGTCAGATTTCACACAAAAAGAGACTTTGCTTCCCCATGTTCCCTCCAAAGCAGCCTTCTTATTATGGTTGGCAGTATTAGGGAAGTGTCTTACCAGGGACAGCCAGACAGTTTCCAGAGGAGGGGTTTATCATTACAAGCACTCAGCTGTGTGCTCTCACTGTGGGGCAGAGAGGGAGACTGCAGATCACTTATTTGTACTACATTGTAAAGCTTCTTGGGAAGTGTATGACCATTTATGCAGGCTCATAAATATAAGTTAGTGCCAGCCACACTCTCTTAGAGAACACCTGAAGGGTTGAAGCCTTGGAGGCTGGGGGTCTAGGCAAAAGAGGAAGGTAGGTTTGGAGAACTATTCCAGCAGCTGCAACCTTGCGGTAAGAGAGAGATCTGAGAATTTTTTTAGCAGCTCAGGTGACGAGCTAGTTAGAAGGGTGATGTGTTAAGTGGTAAATCCACTTTGACCCAACATTATCAGCTAGTTAATCTCAGTGGGGTTTCATTTTGCATTCAGATTGAGGCTAACCAACACCAAACCCAACCCATTGACATTGTGGTATTAAATGATTGTAAACATAGCATTGAATAACAATAGAAGTACTAATCGCTGGATGGGTCAAGTCATGTTCAACAGTTCTATCTAACTAGTCAAGTAGGGTTGGAGTAACAATGGATCAAATTCAAGTTGAGCCAAACTTAATCCATTAGAATCCCTAGTTAAACCATGTAAAATTAGCTTGAAGCATGAGAAAATCTCTTAAAGCACATATGTAGATAAGAGTTTTCCTATACTTATGGTGATTTTTGCATCAGCCTTTTGTAAAATAGATCATGTTGAAATCCCCTCAACACCATGGTCCATCCTAGAGTCTCCTTGTCAACCAATTGTCTGTAGAGTGCAGGCTGTTAATGTTTTAGACAAATTGTGTAGTCTATAGTGGTAGTTTTTTATTATTTACCATTTAGATTGGAAGTGGGGACCACATCACTCTTGTTGGGTCCTTTTTGAGCAGTTATTTTAATTGTTTTATGCTGTTTTATGTGTTAACTGCCCTATAAGGGCATATTGGTCTTTGTACTCTTTATTATTTTAGACTATAAATAATAGTGAAGAGGGCGGCCAGCATTATTGCTCTTTTTTCTCTCTCAAATCTCCTCTTCCTTTTCTCCTTTCTTCTCTTCTTCTACAAGAAGTATACTTTTTTTTTATAAATGAGGGTAATTTTATTGAAATAAATATCAGAAATACAAGCAGCCTAGGAAGAGGCACAAGATGTTACCTCCCCCAAGGATTGAATCATAAACACTAAACATGCCCAAACCTGAGATACAAATTACAAAGTAGCCCAAAACAGATCACCCCTTGCTTGGCCGGAGAATCGGCCATTACATTTGCTGATCTGCTAACCCACTGGAACCTAACAGTCATATTTCTTGTCATCCATTTAACTTTCTTTAACAGATCCCTATAGCCCCAACAAACTGTGTCTGGGCTATTCAGCCAGCCCACTACTACCTTGGAATCTCCTTCTACTAACAAATTGTTCACTCCTAATTGACTAGCCATCTGTATACCTTGTACCACTGCTAGTACCTCTGCCCTTACAGAATCACCTTCACCCACTGGTCCTGAGAAAAGAGACAACATATTGCTGTCTTTATCTCTCAGAATCCCTCCAATTCCGGATGGCCCTGGGTTACCTTGGCTGCCATCAAAGTTCAATTTTACCACTCCATCCGGTGGGGGTTTCCATTCAACTTATAATTTGTTCTTAGTGGAGACTGTAGAAGCCACTGCTTCCCAATTTCTCCTTAAGTCATCAAAGGATAAATCTGCCAACAATTGTGAAGATTTCAGCCATGAAATTGTCTTTGTCAATATACATTCCTTGACTTCAGCAAGACTTCTTTCCTTTTCTTGAAATATTCTAGCATTTCTCTCCTCCCATAAAATCCACAAGGTGGCAGCTCTGATACATTTCCACATTATCTTCCCCCTTTTTGTCAATCTCCCAAGAGCATCTGGAGTGAACAGCAGCTTTACTTCAGAGGACAAATTCCACCTTCACCCAAATAAAGAAGCAACCCAATTCCAAATATTGGCAGCAAAGGAGCACGATATCAGCAAATGGTTACAGTCCTCACCCTTCACTTTACACATAAAGCACCAATTTGGGCACAAACACAAAAAAGGTTTCTTCTTTTGCAAGTTTTCCACAGTACTGATCTTAACATAATAGGCTTCCCAACAGAACACTGCTACTTTGGGGGGTATTGGCCTTGACCAAACCTCTTTAACAGGGAAGATCTGAGAGAAAGGGTTAGAGCAAAGGGCTTTAAAGAAAGATGTTCAAGTGAAAGAACAAACCGGGTTTAGAGCCCGGACTATTTTGTCCAGGTTAGTGGGGTCCAGGCACACCGAATCTAGAAGCAACAACAGCTCTGAAACACAATGAAATTCTTCATCCCTTAACCCTCTCCGAAACCCAAAATCCCAATTTAAAGCCAAAGGACAAACCGGGGGGGAAGGAACCAAGAAATGGGTTTCTTTTTAAAGAGGGAGATGGAATAGAGAGAAGGGAAACGGTCTTTTAGGGGTTGAGTGCTCACCCAAATATCTTCCCAAAAAAGAATAGAGTTTCCAGAACAAGCATCGTACCTTACAAACCTGAGGAATTTAGGGAGAATGCCAGAGATAGCCTTCCAAGGTGTTGTGAGCAAAGCCCTTCAAGATACCCCCACATCCCAACCTGATTCAGAACTACCTAAAAGAGCCTCATTCTTACTCACCACATTCCCTAAGCCTACTCCTTTTTTTATCCGACTCACCACCTCCCACATAATCAAGTGATCTTTTCCCTCTTCACTAAGTTTCCATAGGAAGTCCCTCATCAGTTTTTCCAACCTCTTTGCCTCCCCTTTAGGAGTTCTAAAGACTGACAGGAAGTATAAAGGCAAGTTGGCTAAAGTTGCTTTAATCAAAGTAACTCTACCGCCCACGAAGATGTAGTTCCTCTTCCAAGCTGCCAATCTTTTTTCAAATTTTTCAACCAACGGATTCCAGAACCTACTTTCCTTTGGATTTGCACCTAGAGGAAGTGATTTTTTATTTCAGCACTTTTCTACTTGGTTGGTATCAGAGCTCGGCTAGGGTTTCTTGGAGTTTTTTCCATGCAGTCCTAGATCAACAGATTGCATGAGGAGATAAAGGACTAGTCGATCTACTTCAGATTGCCCAGTTCTTGGATTCTTTGGTGTGATCTAGTCATCAGGAGGGTGATCTATGTTTTAGCATCAAAATCAGGAAGAACTGAAGTGCAGGAAAGAGTCCTAGTCAAGTTGGACTCTTTGGTGCTCAGGTATTGTTGGACTTCTCTAACTATTCTATAGGGGGAGGTTAGGTTTCTGGAATTTTCTGGGCCTTCTGGAGTGGCCGATTCACTTTTCTCTCTGATGGAAGACAATAGGAGGAGAGAGATTTCCCTCCAGATAGGGTTTTTTTCTTCCGAAAAGGTTTGTTACCTTTTTGTGTGAGATTGATTTGATCTTTGAGGCTCTCTACCTAATTATTTTCTGCTTTTGAAGTGTTTGAAGTAAAATGGAGCGTTGGAGTACCGAGCAGAAATCCACCGGTAACATGGGTCTGGGTGTTAGAGGTAGTAGTGATATTTTTAGGTTTGGAATTATTACTGTAGTGAAGTTTGATGGCACAAATTATCTAGAACGGGCAGAATCAGCCAAGATGGCCTTCGGTGCTTGTGGGAAACTGGGGTACATCACTGGGGAGGAGAAGAAACTTGATACAAATCCCTCCCGGTGAGTACATGAGAATTACATGGTGATGACCTAGTTGTGTAACTCTATGTTACCTCACATTGGTAAAATTTTTTTGTGGGCTAATACTGCAAAGGAGATTTGGGATGGAGTGACTGAAACCTATTCCAAGAAACAAAATGTAGCTAGAGCCTATCAGTTAAGGAATAAGGTGATTAGTACAAAATAGGGAGATAGATCTCTTGCCAACTATTTCTCCATGCTGAAAACTCTTTAGCAGGAGATCGACCACTTAGAAACTGTAGTTTGGGAGAGTATGAAGGATGCAGCAACATATCATGATTGGTAGAAAAGAATAGGGTTTTTGAGTTCTTGGCTGGGCTGAACCTTGAATTCGACATTGCCAGGCAGCATCTCCTTTCTAGAGAAAGTGTGATTCTTTCTCAAGCTTATGCCTTTGTCTCTGGGGAGGAGAGCAAGAGGAATGCCATGTTGAGACAACCTGGGATTAATCAGTCAGCTATGGTTAGTACAGTTAAATCTAAGCCAAATGGAGACTGGGAGAGTAGTGAGACTAGAAAGGAGGACAAGAAGGACTTGGTGTGTGACTATTGCAAGACCAGTGCAAGAGCCAACCATACTACTTCCTTTGCTCATACAGGTAGTTCATATGCAGTTGCAAATCATGTATCCACCTCAGGTAAGGAGGGGCCTCTCTGGATTATGGACTCAGGAGCATCTAAGCACATGACAAATATATCTACCCCCTTTAGTTCTTACCAATTGTGCTCTGGTAGAGATAGAGTCTCTACAGCAAATGGTTCCCATATTTCCATTGCTAGAAAAGGGACAGTTAGAGTGACTAATAACATTACTTTATCCTCTGTCTTACATGTCCCTAAACTCCACACTAATCTTCTTTCAATAAGCTCTCTGATAAAAAATTTGAATTGTTCAGTGACCTTTCTTCCTGTTAATTGTGTTTTGCAGGATCTAGAATCAAAAAGGATGATTGGGAGTGGTTGTGAGGTGAATGGAGTCTAGCTTCTAGATGAGATTCTGAGGCATCAGAGTCGTCATGTTAATAGCAACAGTAGTAGTGAATCAGAGTCAATGAGTCAGATTATGCTCTAGCATAATCATTTGGGTCATCTTTCTTTCATTTCATTGAGGTTTTTGTTTCCAAAGTTGTTTAAGTCTGTTCAGTTGTCTAGTTCAGAATGTGAGTTAGGAAAGCATTGTAAACATTCTTTTAAACCAAGTAATGAAAGAAGTTCCTTTGCTTTTGATATTGTTCATACTAATGTATGGGGTCCTTACCACATTTCTTCCATGGGTGGTTACCGTTATTTTCTCTTGTTTGTGGATGATCATACATGGTATTCTTGGATATATCTGATGAGATCACGTGATGATGAAGTACCCATTTTGGTGCGACAATTCTAATAGATGGTTCTCACACAATTTGGAGTGAGGACTAAAGTCTTCAGATCAAATAATGCTAGAGAATACTTTGAGAAGGACTTGTCCTCATACTTTTTGGAGCATGGTGTGATTCATCAAAGTAGTTGTGCATACACACTGCAACAGAATGGGGTAGAAGAGAGGAAGAATAAACATATTGTGGAAGTGGCAAAGAGCCTTATGGTGTGTGCCTCAATTCCTATTTGTTTTTGGGGGGATGCAGTTCTCACAACCGTGTATTTGATTAACCATGTTCCCTCACGTACTTTGGGGTTTTCAAGGCACCTTTCATCTTGCTTTTTCCAGATGGGGAGATCATAGTTGTCAATGCAACACCTAGGCGACAAGGCGCCCTTGGAGGCTCGCCTCACCTAATCACCAAGTAGTTTTCTATAGTGTGTGTTATAAAAAACTTTTATATTCTTAATTTTTTGAGGTTATAATTATAAAATAGACATTTTTAAACTAAAGCATTCATTTTATGTGCTTATATACCAATTTCTTTTTATAATTTTCTTATTTGTTAGAGTTTAATCAACACAAACATTGCTAAATGCTGTATTGAACCCTCAAATACTTCAAAACCTGAACCAATAAGTAAGGAAGAACATAAAATGTTGTCCAATCAACACATTTTCTTCTTTTTCTTTACTAATTTTGTGTGTTTATATACTAATTTCTTCTTCTTTTCCTATAACAGAAATAGGGATTCAGCCCCTATATTTTTTGAATTTTCTTTTCTTTCTTCTTTTTCTTCTCATGAATATGTTGGAATGTGTTGATTTTCTATACTTTAACATGAAATTTATACTTTTCTTAGGAAAATTATGGATATTTGTTAAAGAAATATGATTATGGAACCTAGGGAACTACCCTAGGATACATGTTTTTACTTGAAAAATCCATCGCCTAGGCAGGTGCCTAGGCGACAAGGCACAGCCCCCTATTGCCTAGCCTCGCCTTGGCACCTTGAAATCTATGGGGGAGATATTTCATATACCTTTGAGAGTCTTTGGGTGTGTCTCCTTTGTTCACATTCTTGGTCCTCATCGCAAGAAATTGGATCCTAAGGCCAAGAAATGTGTTTTCCTTGGGTATGCTCAAAACCAAAGGGATATTGTTGTTATGATCCAGTGTTAGGGAGCACGTTTGTCACTATGGATGTTACCTTTTTTGAGTCTACTTTCTTTTTCTTGGGTGGTTCTCCTCAGGGGGAGTGTTTTGGGGAGGAGAACTCACAACCTATCCCTCTTCCAGTGGCATTTATTCCTTCATCTAATCCACCTATTCCACCATCAGCAGCTACAGTCCCACTGTCTAATCCACTACGGCCAGCCTCACAGGTCTATTAGCGCCACCAAAAGAGGGTTGACTCCACACATGCTCAGATAGAAGAACTTGCACCACTCTCCATCAGTCCATTTGAGATCCCAGGTTGGGCTGATACAATTCCAAGTATTTCCCTTGAGCCTGAGCCTGTTATTTCCCCTGATAGTGATGTTTTCGTACCTAAAACTGTTGTAGCAGTTGATCCCACCGATCTTGATCTTCCCATTGCACTCCACAAATGAAAGAGAAAGTGTACAGCCAATTGCATTTCACACCATCTCTCCTGCAGTGCCTTATCACCCTCCTACTGTGCTTTCCTTTCTTCCTTGGATTCTATTCTATAGCCAGGAATGTTAGTGAGGCTCTCTCCAAACTTGAGTGAAAACTAGCTATGCAAGAAGAAATGGAAACCTTGGTTAAGAATCAAACATGGGAAAAAGTTTATCTTCCTACAAACAAAGAGACAATTGGATGCAAATAGGTGTTCACTGTGAAATACAAGGTTGATGGCAACATAGAGAGGTACAAGGCAAGGTTGGTTGCAAAAGGGTATACACAGACCTATGGTATTGATTACCTGGAGACTTTTGCACCAGTTGCTAAGATGAGCTCAGTTCGGATTCTCTTGTCCCTAGCAGCTATGTGTTCATGGCCTCTATTCCAGCTTGATGTTAAAAATGCTTCCCTTAATGGTGATCTACAAGAGGAGGTATATATGGGCATTCCAGTTGGTTTTTATAAGAATGTTGGTAAGGGAAAAGTTTGCAGGTTGAAAAAATCAGTATATGGTTTGAAACAATCACCTAGGGCATGGTTTGACAGGTCCAGATGAGCACTTATCCGTTTTGGGTACACATAGACTCAATCTGACCATACTCTCTTTGAAAAAAGGAGAGAGGCACTCTTGTCAGTATTGATTGTATATGTAGATGATATAGCTGTTACAGGAAATGATCTAAAGGAAATTGATGCACTCAAGAAGTCACTACAGCAAGAGTTTGAGATCAAGGATCTAAGTGAACTGAAACACTTTCTAGGGATTGAAGTTGCAAGATCCAAGTATGGGATTTTCATCTCTCAGAGGAAGTATGTGTTGGACTTGCTACAAGAGACTAGGAAGCTAGGAACTAAACCAATTGATACTCCTACTGACCCAAATCGTAGAATTAATACTTTGGATGGTGAGTTGGTTAAGGATGTGGGAAGATATCATAGGATGGTAGGTCGGCTACTATATTTATGTATGACATGTCCAGACATCTCCTATGTTGTTAGTATTGTGAGCCAATATATACATGCTCCTCGTGTTCAATACTGGGAAGCCATTGAGAGGATACTTGCATACCTGAAGAAGCATCCTAGCAGAGGGATTCTTTTCTAAGACCATGAAAATTTAAATCTGGAGTCCTACATAGATGCAAATTGGGTAGGTTGTTTAGATGATAGGAGATCTACATCAGGGGTATGCACCTTTGTGGGAGGAAACTTGGTATCATGGAAGAGTAAAAAACAATCAATTGTGGCTAGATCAAGTGTAGAGGTTGAATATAGATCTATGGCTCATGGTGTTTCAGAACTACTTTGGGTAAAATCTCTACTAAGTGAGATTGGAATAAAAGCTGAGAAGCCCATGATGTTATATTGTGACAACCAAGTTGCAATCAATATTGCCCACAATCCAACTCAGCATGACAGGACTAAACACATTGAGGTTGATAGGCACTTCATAAGAGAAAGGGTGACAACTAGAGAAGTCTGCTTGCCTTATGTCTCCTCTAAACTACAATTGTTTGATGTCTTCACCAAAGGGGTTGCAAAGAACAAGCTTGAATACAACCTACGCAAATTGGGAATGTGTGACATTTACTCCCAACTTGAAGGGGAGTGTTGAGGTTTTAGACAAATTGTGTAATCTATAGTGGTAGTTTTTTATTATTTGCCATTTAGATTGGAAATGGGGACCATAGCAATCTTGCGGGTCCTTTTTGAGCAGTTATTTTAATTGTTTTATGTTGTTTTATGTGTTAGCCGCCCTATAAGGGCATATTGGTCTTTGTACTCTATTATTTTAGACTATAAATAATAGTGAAGAGGGTGACCAGCATTATTGCTCTCTTTTCTCTCTCAAATCTCTTCTCTTCTTCTACAAGAAATATTCTTTTCCATGTTAACACTAGATAATCCACTTTCCTTTTGGCTCTCCCTTTCTTCTACAAAGAGAATATTGGTGCTGTAGATATCTTCGCCATGGGCTTCAGCACCCACTATGAATGGATCAATGTTCACAATGCTTGTAGCATCATTTTTTTATGATAAAAAAGAAATTTCATTAAATAAAGAGAAAAAGATACATCCTAATAGGTGATAAGGCATCCCCCTCATACAACCAGAACAAAAGCTAAACACAGCAGCATACTAAAAACCACCCAAGTTACAAATTTGATATTCCAAAATCTCCCCTAATCCGTCACTCAAATCTTCTTTAGAAACTTGACTAAAAGATGGAGAGACCAGAATCCAATCTGCAACCGAGTTACTGATAGCTGCCACAATCTTTTTCATGTTCCAGAGTTTGTCTTCAAAGACTCTTCTGTTTCTCTCTTTCCAGATGTTCCAGCAAATAGCGAAAGGTAAGCAGCTCCAAAGAATCCTTGCTTTTTTACTTCCTCTTAACTTTGGCCATGTAGAAAAATTTCTGCAGCATTTCCTGGCTGAAATTTTGGAAATCAAAACATTGATGTGAAGAAGCTCCACAAGAATCCAGCAACCTTACAATGAATAAAAAGATGTGTAACAGTGTCCTCCTGTTCTTTGTAGAGAAAGCACATATTGGCCATGCAAAAGCCTCTGGACTTCAGGTGATCGACTGTCAAAATACTGTCCATAGCCACAAGCCATGCAAAAGCCACTGGACTTCATCCGAATAACCCAACCCTCATTGATCCCTTCTTCAGGTCTATCTTTTAGTCTTTTCAAGCACTTTGGGTTAGATTTGTCCATCAAGGTAAAAGACCATGGGTCTCCACAATAAGGCAGCCTTTGGGCTGGCTTTATCTGCCATTGTAGGGGGAACAATTAGCAAGCAAGAGGAAAGCAATGATAGACCACCTTTAGCATCTGTACTCAACCTCATATTCACTATCATCACATGATCACTTAAAGAGTCATGAGTGGTGGCATGGGTGGGGTGGATCAGGATGAGCTGGTCTAGCCTATTGTTTTATGAACTGACTCTCTTGAATCTTGATTTGGTTTACATATCGTAGGCCCATGAATCTGTAAATTGCTCCTCTACTAATGCTAATCTGATAGTGATGATTAGCAACTAGGGACTTAGGGTCCATTTCATTTGCAGGAATCTGTCTGGAATCGGAATCGGAATCGGAATCGGAATAGCCCATTCCGATTCCAACCGTTTGGTTGGGCGAAATCAGAATCCAATTCCCATTCCTGGTGGAATGGCATTCCCCCCATTTGAGGGAATGGCCATTCCCTCCCCCTCCCTTGGGAATGAGAATTCCATTCCAGCCGATTTCAATTCCCATCTGAACCAAACAGGCAAGGGGAATGGACCATTCCGATTCCGGGGGGTTTCAATTCTGACTGCAAACCAAATGGACCCTTAACACCTTGGTACTCTCTTTAAGGACCACCTGGTAACAGATCCAATTGTAGTACCTGTTTTCCACCTACTACATCTCTAAAGCTTTTGAACTTGGCTTTTTGATTGAACATCAGTGGATCTAAATCTAGGGCTGCAACTTGGGGGGCTCAGGTTGAGCATTTGTTAAAATTTGAATAGGATCAGCCCAAGTGCAATGCTGTGTAAATTCTTCTAGTCAGGCACCTGATTTGTACCCCTATCTAAATTTGGCTTTTCAACCCGCCTAATCTGGTTCTCCTTTTGGCTGCTTTCTCAAAACTTTCCTTGTTCATAAAATTTGGCCTCCCCTCCTGCTCAACAGGATTTTTCCATGTGTCCTGTGGACTGCCAACACATCTTCCTCAACCTTTTTTCATCCTTATTTTATCTGGTTCTCTATGGATGTTGACATTAACAGTCATATGATAACCTCAAACCTTCACAATGCAGGTTCAATTCTGTTGGAACCATTTCTGCTTTGTTACCCATGACAGTTATCCTTGCTTCTCAGAGGTCTATCAGATTAAGTCTCCTTGTCCACTGCGACAAGGCCACCATAAAATTCCCCAATATGCTGTAGTACATCCTCCTGCTCAACAGGATTTTTCCATGTGTCCTGTGGGCTGCCGACACATCTTCCTCAACCTTTTTTCATCCTTATTTTATCTGGTTCTCTATGGATGTTGACATTAACAGTCATATGATAACCTCAAACCTTCACAATGCAGGTTCAATTCTGTTGGAACCATTTCTGCTTTGTTACCCATGACAGTTATCCTTGCTTCTCAGAGGTCTATCAGATTAAGTTTCCTTGTCCACTGCAACAAGGCCACCATAAAATTCCCCAATATGCTGTAATACATCCTCTTTCCAGAGATCAAATGGGAGACCAATAATGCTCCTCAATGTGTTGTAACACGACCTCCTTCCAGAGATTGAATGGGAGACCAATAATGCTCACCTCAATTTTCTTGGGCAGATTTCCCTGCGGTGCTATGTTTGTTGCTAGGCAACACCTGGAAATCATCATTAAACCAACTCTATCTGCAACATTTCTGCATTGTTTACTATTTCCTTTCCAAGGTTGAGAAGCAATAAATCAATTATCTTCAAATGATCTCAGGTCAAGCTTCAATTCTATATGAAACCTTTTCCTTAAAGTTTCTTCTATTTCTTTCCAGTCAGATGCTTTGTTCTTCAGCGAGGCCAGTAGCCTGTTCTCTCATCCACTCCTTATTTCTATACCATAATCATCAGTTCTGATGGCAAAACTGTCATAGTCATAGATCTTTGGTGTCCTACATTCAGCTGCTTCTTTTGTTCCTTGACCAGAGATCTTGTGTATCACTACTGCCATAGTTGATAGTTTCCAGCTTCTATGAAGCTCTACAGTATATCAGAAAAACTTTTGATCTACCTGAAAGTTTGCCTTAAGTAAGGTAATTGGCTAGCTTTTCTTTCGTATAAAGCATTCTATTATCCAGATGAAATCTTCCTGTTTTGGTCTTCCCCATTTATAAATATCACCCCTTCCCACTTATCTGATTACTTCACTGGGTTCTATATGTTGCATGGATAAATCCATCAATGAAGCCTTTAAACCAAGAGATTCCTTCTTTATCCAGAAAGACAGTCCCCCTACCTCCTTTGATCTTCAGGGCTACTCCTTCACATCCTTTAACCTCTTCTAACAGAAAGGATTTGGCTTCGTAGCTGAAAACTATTCTCCACTTCATTGCTGGCATGAACTTCCTCCCGTACAAAACACATATTATATGTGAATTTGCCAACCATGGTCTAGACACAACTAGTCAAAATGAAATATTACATCTGTGATCCACATCATAAAAAACATATTCTAAAACTAAAACTGAATGCCCAAAATGCTCAAAAGTTGGGATGCAAACCCTCCTCAAATTTTGTTTAGCAAAACAATCCCTCCTCAAGATGACTAGATTTCCAAGTTAAAATCATTCGTGGAAAAAATTCAATGTACCCATAGTGTTTTTTTTCCCGTCGGTTGAGCTAGTTGGTAAACATTTTTCCTACTACAATATTAGCATAACAAGTGCATTGGCACTGTCTCTATGCATCCAACAAATTTTTTTATGGTAAGCTGGGTAAGAATACATGCACTCATGATACAATTATAGCATGTCAATCAATTCAGTACCAAAAATTCTAGAATCTTTTGGACAAACAAATTCTAGAGTTTGTTCGACAGTTTCTGGAGAACTCAAAAAGCTTTGGAATCTGTTTGTTCAACTAGTTCTTAAGCAACAATATAGAACGGAATTCAGAAAACTTAGCAACAAACAATATTAAAAATATTTTCGTGCAGTAGTTGGAAAATCAAACTCCAAAACCAGAAAGAAACAATTATAAAATATAAAATAGCCACTTTCTAAACATTAGAGCAATTTCGTAATCCCCAACATAAGGAAGAAAAAAGGAGAAAAGAAAGTCGGTACAAACCGGAATTCCTCTTCCAAAAAATAATAAAAACGAACAGTATGGAAGAAGGTATAAAGTAAGAGGGAAAATCACCTGCTTTTCAATGTTCCGAAGCTCTTCCTGAAGCTTCTCTCTCTTGCTCATTAGAGATGCGAGCATGGCGGAGGGGTTCGACGAGGTTCGTTGCCCTGCCAAAAAAAAAAAGTCAATGTAGAGATAATAACAGAAATTCAAATTCGACAAACAAACCGTTCAAATGCTGGGATGGCAGGGAAAGAGATGGAACAGGTTGGTAACAAATACCTTCAGTTTCCATTTTCGCGCGAAGATTCAAATCCTCCGACAAAACTAAAAACTAAAAAGCCCCTCTTCCAATTGAAGTCGCCCTTTATTGCGCTCTTTTTCCTTGCTCGAACTCGCTATAAAACGAGTAGGACGAACGCTAGGGCACGAGCCGCTATTTTGAGCTACCTCCGGTCCAGAGTCCAGACTCGGTTGAATTATTGAATCTCCGTTCAAACGTCAAAAGTTAAAATGTTTCTCCACCGTGCATTGGGCACATCTCCCGTGAATAATAATTTATAATTACGGGAGATGATCCCAATGCAAGGATGTGCGTGTGAGGTCAGTGTGAGACGTCCTGTGTGAGGAGCAGATCCGGTCCCGTTATGGAGCACGGATGGATCAAATTACACGTGTATCAAGGGTTGCAAATGAATCGTATCGAATTTTTTTGTAAACGAATCGTATCGGATCGGAAACTAGTATATTCAAACCCATTCATTTTATATTCAGGCTCGAATCGAATCAATTCAAATGCAATGTTAGTTTTTTGGATTTTGAGGGGGGAATTGGTTAATGGGATTTTTGGTTTCCATTGACCAAGATATCTATATTCTTTTTTCAAATTTATGTGGGATTCATGAAAATTTTATTTTCGTTGGATATTACTTACTTGGGGTAAGTGATACCCATCCCACATGGGGTAGTTGCCAACACTTGGATGGGACAAATTTCCCATATAATAGTGTTTTTATGACTAAAACAGTCATTGTTTTATTTACCTAAAAAATAAAATGGTGGATTTCTTAAACTACCCCAAAGCCTTAGGAAATTGACTAACTATATCCCTACGATTTCAGCATTGTCTTAAAGTACCCCTACTATTTATAACAATTGTCTAAAACCTCCCCTACCGTTAACTTTTCGTCACATTCGATCACATATGCCATCACGCGACCAATTTGTTTTCAAAAATACCCTTAGGAATATTTCTCTCTCTCTCTCTCTCTCTTTCCCTCTTCTTTTTTCTGCTCTGTCATCGCTTCTCTGGAAGAACAGGGTTGCTGCAATAGAAGGAGCCAGCACTTCCTTGTCATCTGCATTGGTTTCATTACAGATTGGTTCAGATAAATCCATCCCCAGCCCACTGAATAAACCCTAAGTGAGCCCCACCAAGACTCTTCTCCAAGATTTGGGCGTACAAAGAGCTCCTATGGTCATAGGAGATATGAATCGAGGTTGTTTATTTTCTTTGGCAAGATCTTGAAGATGCAGTGACCAAGAGCCCTTGTGGGCTCCAAGATCTAGATAAGCCAAAGAGCTCCTGGTTGCCCACTACTGAGCAAACCAACGGCAACCCTTCTTCCCTGATTTCTTCTCTCTTCTTTCTATATTCTTGTCCATTATAATCTTCTTCCTATTCTTTTCTTTGTCGCAACTACTCCCCCTGTTTCCGTTTTTCTCCATCAAAGTTCCAATAGCGGCTCTCTCCGCCACCCACCTTTATCTCATATCTCTCACTTGCTCTTGGTCTCTCTCCCTCACTCTCTTTTTCATCTTTGTTTTCTCGATCTGTCAACAAAAACCCGACCCCCTGTTCCATTCCATCTGCCTTCCTTTGTTTTTACTCGCCACTACGAACCCGACCTCCTGAGGGTCTTGCCTATCTCTATTCTACCGTCGTGCCATCCATCTTTCATCATGGCATCCTCCCTCCACCGAATCGCTCTCCTCTCTGATGGTTGAGCAATGCCCCACATTGCTCTAGTGGTTGCAACAACACCCCACATCACCGTCATCGCTTTAATATCAACCTCTTCGCTGCCCCCACATCGCCACCACCACTTTGTCGAACCGGAGACCCACCTCGCGCACCCAAACCCCTTCTTCCCGAGTCCTTCAATTTACGATAACCCTCCGGGTCTTGCTTGGACCGAAACAATGGGGGTTTTCATCGTATTAGGGTGGAGATGTGGGGAGAGTTCCACCACTGTTGGTTTGATTTGCATATGTAGTTAGAAAGCAAGGGAGACAAAAAAAAAAGCAGTGGGAAGAAGAAGAAGAAGAAGAAGAAGAAGGACTTTAAGACAGTAGGGGTACTTTAAGAAGGACTGAACCAGGGATCCCTTTCTTCTCCCTATCTCATCACTGAAATGGCGGAAGGACTGAATAGTAGAGCAGACCAAGGCATCCGATGACAACGATGGAGAAGCAGAGCAAAGAGAGAAAGAAAGCCTTCAAAAATCAGGCTTCAGCTTCTTCGGGTTGTTCGGTGCTTACCCAAATAAGCGATAACACTAGCAATTCTTGAAACTTTCATGCTTGTTGCAGAATTGAAAAACGTGAAAACATGCCAGAGAAGGAGGAACTAAGGTTTATGGGTTCCATTTCCAAGAGATGATGCCATAGTGATAAGGGTTTAAATAAAATAGGGCTACTGACGATGCTTGCGATGGGATTGCCGGTGGAGCTTGAAGATCACCGACGATGTCTTCCATTGATCCAGGAGTTTGAGTTTTCTGAGTGATGGGCAAAATCATCTTTTTAACCCTTCCGTTAATGAACACTGATGATAAGAAAGATTTAGTTAATTGTCAAAAACAATAGGGGTACTTTAAGACAATACTGAAACAGTCAGGGTAGAGTTAGTTAATTTCCTAAATCTTAGGGGTAATTTAAGAAATTTGCCCAAAATAAAAAAGAACATGGGTAAATGCACTTACCCAGCAAGTGTTTCTTAAGAAATATTTACTTGGTAACTTCTCAAAAAGCAAATGGGGCCCAAGAATTAGGAAGACACCCCTTGCTACACATAATAATCCTTATTTAGTGGAGATGAATCCTATTTTAATCAGTGTTTTAAAAATTGAACCAAAGTTTGACCCGGTTTCTTATCTGCACTACAGGAAAAATGCCATATACCAACAAAAGTTTGGTGTATGCCGATGGTTTATGTTTGTCAATATATGTTAAATTTCTTATGGTGTGGGTGATGGGCCATCAGTTCAATGTCCAGGTTGAATAAATCAACCCGTTACAACAAATAATAGGCTATATAGCCCTGAGAATTTTTTTTCTTTTTGGAAGCCCATTGAAACATTTCATTCAACATTTAACAAGATTACATATGTGAGGTGAGTATCTACTTTACAGATGATGGAGGTGATACCCAGGTTCTGGATAAAATATTGTTGATTAGAAAATTTAGCAAGATGGTAAGCTAATTTGTTACAACTTTGAAATGTATGTAGCACTACAGACTGAGAAAATGATGATAGTAGACCTCTAAATTCCTAAATAATGTAGTGAAGCCTCAAAGGAGGATCTGTATGAGAGTTTAGAGAAGATCCATAATATGCCATTGGCATTGCTCTCTATCTGTAGAGCTTGCAATATGCCAAACTTTTGGCCTTCTGCAAATCTTCAAAAAATTGCAAGAGCCTATGTTTCTTCCATAGAAGAGGATGGTACCAAACAGGCTCAACCAATTAGAAAGTGATTTTTGAATCACGAACAACAACTCCAATCGCCGTTATACAAGAGATGCCATGCTCCATGAATACTAATCTTGACAAAACCAATAGAAGGTTTTCTACAACCAAGTGTAGAAGTAGAAATATGCCTAACCAAAATTTGTTGTTGATTACTTGTTCTCTATAGATGATGTAAAAGTTTTGAAACAATGGGCTTGAATACAATAAACTAGATAAGACAAAGGAGATTCGGGCATTATAAAAAAATTATTCTATTTATAAGCTTCCAAATAAACCACATGGTAGCAGCAATCATCATGAAGCAATGCACAAGACCTGTCATGGAAGCATTATCAATTTGAATCCAAGTCTCAACCAGAATCTCCACCCTTACGAGTTATTATATAGTGAGGTCGAAGTCTAATTGGTAATGCAAACCATATAGGGTGCACCATTGAATAGACAAAAAAGATGGCATATGGTCTCAATCTCCTCATTAGAAAGTCTACAAATTGGATTGACATTAAGTGAGCATTTAGCCATTTCACTTCCCACTAGTAGATCACTTGTGCATACAACAATGCCATATGAAAAATTTTATGTGAAGGATAAGCAAAGGGAGTCTCTATCTATAAGGTCTTCCAAATAAGACCATAACACACCCCGGTAGCATTGGATGATCCTAAAATATGTTGGGTTAATTAAGAGCTTATAACCCGAATTGAATGTAAAATGACCATGAGAAATCAATAGCCATACAAGTTTATCGTCCTAAATTGGTGCATCCCTAGGAAGTAGGATAGAATGGATATCTTGAGATTCATTTATATTGAAGCGGTATGCAAACATGGAGGAATTCCAAGGTGATGTTGATCTATCAATAAGCAAAGCAACTCTTTCACATGTTGTGGGCTATGAGGGTGGTTTTCTAAATAAGGCTTGATGTCAACCACGGATCATCAAAAACACTCACGCTCCAACCAAAAGAAATCAACCACCTAGACCCTTTTAGTATATCATTTCTACAATCTAGTAAAGCTGCCCAAATAGGAGATCTTGAACTCTTTTGTTTTCCTCAAAAGATTTGTCCCTTAAGTATTTGCATTTAAGAACCTACACCCATAAGGAATTCTCTTCTTATAGGAAACACCAAGCAAGTTTCAATAATAGAAACTTGTTCATTATATTTAAATTCCTAAACCCCAAACATCCTTTTTTTTTCACTAGACATAAAAACAAATTCCATACTTTTAAATAAGGGAAATTATAGTGTGAACCAGCTGAACATTTAAAATATGTTGTAGATTGGTTCAAAAACCAACAAAACTCTAACAATCGGCTCTACACTTTAAATTATAAAAGCCCCTTCATGTCATCGGAGGCTTATGTGATTGTTGCCAACATGGGACTCTTAATCCATATTGGACACATTAAAAAGCCTATATTGAAATTGCCCTTAATGTTGGATTATTTAAAAAAAAGGGTTTTTAGTTTCTCTCCTACTCCCTTTGTCTTTTGATTTCCCTCCCACTCTCTCACTCTTATAGTCGTTGCTCTATGCTCAATGACTATATGATTTGAAAATAAACAAAAATGGTTTTCAATTTCTATATTTATGTCCTATTTGTCAATTTGGGTGTGTGTGTGCATCAATCTATCATTCTTCCTCAATATCTCTCATTCTATTTTTTTGTCAATCTCTCCTCCCTCATTTTCTCTCTTTACTGATCTCTCCTTCTCCCTCAATCTCTATAATTCTCTCTTAAATCTCTCTTCCTCTCCCTACCTTGTTATTTTTTTACTTTTCTTACACACTTGTACAGTATTAATCAGACCGTATAAGGCATAACAAAACATAAGGCCAACAACTTGTACAATCAAGCTATAATTTCTATCAAGTTGGTGTATATTTCATAGCCAATAGTTTCTTGTGAATTTTTATTAAATTGGGCTAAGGAAGTTAGGACCATACCAAGTTGGTCTTATGTTCTTTAATACAGTTTGGTTAATACCATATAAGTGTGTAAGAAAAATAATAAAAAAAAAGAACGAGAGAGGGAGCAGGTGAGAAACTAAGAGAGAATGATAGAGATTGACAAAGAGAGAGAGAGAGAGAGGGAGAATGAGAGATTAACCGAGAAACATAATGAAAGAGATTGAGGGAGAATGGTAGATTGATAGAGAGGGAAAGAACAAGAGAGATTGATAGAGAGAATGTAAAATCCTTTTTTTTTCAAATCATACAATCATTGAGTAGAGAGATGATCGTGGGAGTGAGAGAGTGGGAGGGAGAGAGAAACTGAAAACCCTTTTTTTATTTTCAAATAACCCAACATTAAGGGCAATTTCAATATAGGCTTTTTTGTTGTGTTTGACATAGATTAAGAGTCACATGTTGGCAATAACCACATAAGCCTCCAATGACATGGAGGGGGTTTTATAATTTGAAATGTACAGTCGGTTGTTAGAGTTTTATTAGTTTCTAAACCAACTTGCAGCATCGTTTTAAATGTTGAGTTGACTCAGACTATAATTTTTCCTTTAAGTAAATTGGTTGTTTCTCCTCTTTAACACTTCACTACAAATCCCTACAAATTGCATTTAATGTCTTGCCAATTGAAAGTTGAAGGGAATATGATGACATATGATAAAGTGGTAATGAAGTGTGGATTTAATAAGAATTGTCTTGCTTGCATGGGAAGGGACATTGGACTTTTACCCTTTGAGTTTCGAGTGAGCTCTATCAATAATAAACTACCAAGATGATGCATGTTGTGAGGCTTCTAGAAGCGGTCCACCTAAATAAGTATCCATACAACTCATTCCAATCACAACCAACAAGTTCATAATAGAACTCCTCACATTTGGTGGAGCATTTCTACTAAAATGAATAGAAGATTTCTCATAGTTCACCACCTGTCCTAACCACCTACAGAAAGTGTCCAATATAAATTTCATGGTGCATACTTCAACAATTGTAGCTTCACCGAAAGGATATCACTAATAAACATTAAATGATTTAGATGCAAATGTGAATGTACAAAGAAGCCTTGCATATTTCCATTCTGTATTGAATGTATTAACATTTAAGATAGAGCTAAAGGTAATAATAAATATAGGGATAATGGACATCCTTGACACAGACCTCAAAAAGGCATAAAGGTCTTCATAGTGGCCCCATTGATTAATGTTTTCATGGAACTAGCATATACGCATTGCTTTATCAAGGCACATTAGTCAAATGAGAAACCCAATGAAGCATACAATGTAGTAGAAAACTCTATTCCACCTGATCATATGCTTTAGAGAGGTCCATTTTGAGCATAAAGTAACATGTATAATCACTAAAATAATGCATAGAATGTACAAAGTCTTGCAATGATAAAATTATCAATTGTTTGATAATATTAATATATGAGTAGTCATTGTACGAGAATATTAGGTCTAAGTATCTCTTGTCTTTTATATTAGGTATAAGTGCCATTTTTGTAGAATGAGAAATGAAGTACAAAGAAAGAATAAACCACCTTCACTGACAAAACACCTTTGCCATTGGTAATCTCTCTCTCTCTCTCTCTCTCGTAGTTGTTTTCTCTTTCTTTCCATTGTTGCTATTTATTGGTAATAGATATATTGTTTTTGTTTTATTCACCAAGATCTTCACCTTTTTCTATTTGTCCCTCCCTTCTCTATCTCTCAAACTTCTTCACCAATCCCTCAACTTTGTCACTATCTTAAAATTTCTACTACAATCAATTTCTTCCACTGTTCAACTTGTTTATTGTTAATAAGTATGTTTTGCAACCACCAATACGCAACAAATTTCCCCTCCCTGCTTGTTTTTATTCTTTATGTTTGTTATGTTTTGTTAATGAAATGAAACCTCTCTTTGTACGAAGCCTTGTGGGTTTCATCTTATTTCCTTTTTGTTAAATTTTCAAATTCCAAACAAAATGCTAAAATTGATTAATGAGTTGAACGATTCCATGATTCATTTACCCAATGTCAATGAGTTATTGACTAAGGCAACATGTTTTAAGGATTTTGCAAGTTTATAGTTAAATCTACCTAACTTTTACCTCCGGGTGACAGGTTGAATAGTTCAACCGTCCAAGTCAACAATAGTTTAAAAATGCAATTTTTAATGAGTGAGACTTATGCTAATTGGGTGTAAAGTGTTTTGACTTTAATTTTTATAATACTTTTAGGGATAAAATTATAAATTGCCACCTTGTACTTTGGGGTAGTGATAGGTGGCATTTGATAACACTTTTTAGAAATTTAATGTCTAAAAACCCATTCGTGTTTAAATTTGAACATTATAAGATAAAATAGGTCTAAAATGGTAAAACATGGCCCAATTGTTTAATGTGGTCAAATGTTTCAAAACTTGGACAAAGTACTAAATGGCCTTAAAATTTTTCGAAATGACCTACGTTACACATTCTTTTGAATCCAATTTGAGCCTTAACTTAAGTTTTTTCCTCTCAAACGATATAAGGGAACATTGTCTTCTGCGTCACATTTATCCAACAAATGTAAGCATCAACAATGATAGTGACGTTTTTGGAGGTTGAAGAGGAATGACAACTCTAATGTATTTCATCAATTGAGAAGTAGGATGAGGAAGAATGATGGGAATGGAAAGAGAAGAACAAGGAGAGAGAGAGAATGGGGGGAGAGGAGGAACTTACAATTGTTGGTTCAATGTCAATGGATACAATGAAGGAGGGGAGAGGAGGAGAAGAAAAAAAAAGGAAGAAAGGATGAATATGTGAGTGGTTGTAAGATTTGGGGCTCTCCATTTGTTGCCAAAGAATGAAGTTGTTAAGTATTATTGGGTGATCTCTCAACCATTGCAACAAATTCACATATAACAAGGATAGGCTTTGCATGTAGAAAAAATGTCCATGTTGACACAAATCTCGTGTACAAATCCAAATACAAGAAAAATGAAGACAAATTCAAATAAATTGATTTTTTTTTTATATTTGTGAATTAAATGGAATACAAACTTTTTCTGAAACTCTCTTACAAAAAAGAAAGAACCTCTGATTCTCTCTTTATGTTTTTTGCAACTTGAGGATTTGGATTTGAGTTGAAGCCAAGGGTTGGATGATGTACTCTCGTACTTCAAATAACAGTGGAGATTATTTCCTTCAAATGGGCATGGAAAGAAAAGAGATAAAACTTTTGATTCTCTCTTGATGGTACTTCTTGCAACTTAAAGGCTTGGATTTGAGTTGAAGCCAAGGGTCAAATGACATTCAACTAGTGAAAGTAAGAAGGCTCTTGAGAAGAATAAAGCACATACCCCATCTTCTAAAGAGCAAAGCCACAACACCTTTCGAGTCTAGCATAATCCTTCTTTTGATCAAGCTTCCAAAAGGAATCTTAATCATAGAGGCCTTCAGGATAAGTTCGAATAAAGCAGTTCCTCTCTGCCTTTCTCCAGAATCCTCGACAGTCTCTATAAAAGGAACGCTTCCTCCAGTTCTCAGTGTGCAATGCTTTCTGGTGCAAAAATCTCGAGCAAAAGAAGAGTCCAGTAGTCTTATTTCGCTTCTGAGTGTTTGTAGTAAGGATTATTGTACAAATTTTCTGAGTGTTATTGTACTTGTGAGCAAGAGTGTCGTTTTCAAAGTATTTTCGATCCCTCTTTGTAAGTACTATCAGTAATATATTTCCGTTACGTTGCTTTCCTACTATTTCTAGTTTTCTCTGCATATTTTCATCATTATGGTTTTTCCCAGCATATTGATACTCTGCATATAGCATACATATATATATATATATTCACGTTACTTCACTATTCACTATTACTGTTCACTTTTAATATTCACACCACACTTGGTATCAGAGCCATTAATCCCTATCTAACCTTCCTTCTACTGTACCTACCTTATTAGGATTTTCTCTTAACTAGATACCTCTTAGAACCTTTGGCTAGAACCCAAAGACTATAGTTTCTTCGGAGATATCACTTGGCTAGAACCCAAGTTGGATAGCCTAGACATCTGCCAGTTTCACCAAGACTATAACCCTTGAACCAAGGTCGAAGTCGCGTTTAGGCCGTGAATAATTGAAGGCCGTTGTAGTTAATTGACAATTAATTGGTAAAAAACCATAACGACGGGAATATGCTCTTGTACTTCAAAAAATGGTGGATATTTTTCCTTCAATTGGGCTTTGAAAGCTTGATCAAAAGAAGGATTGTGCTAGACTTTGAAGGTGTTGTGGCTTTGCTCTTTAGAAGATGGGGTATGTGCTTCATTCTTCTCAAGAGCCTTCTTACTTTCACTAGTTTTTTTTTTTTTTCCTTTTACCAAAAGTCCCCTCTCTCTTAATGGGAACCCTTATTTATAGATTTTTTTGCTCTCATCTCTTAGTCCCCTTGATTAAGGATTTGATTAGCTCTTCTCACCCCTTTTTAGAGAATGAAAGGTTGTAATTATTGCCATTCTTGGAGAGAATAATTTATCCTCCATTATTGCCTGTTCAATTATTAACTAATTTCCATCAATGGGAAGATGTGCTGATTGACCGGAGATTTGATTGGCTCTAGTCACCTTTTATAAAGAAGAGGGTTGGGAATCTATCATTTATAGAAAGAATGATTTTTAATTAATTATTCTCTTTTTAATTATTGACTAAATTTCCATATTTATGACTTGAGATGAGTTTAATTGAATTATTTCCATAAACCAATAAGATTTGTAATTCACAATTGAATTTGAACTTGACTTCATAATATGTCCCACATAGACCATTCCCTTACGCTAATGGATTTACAAGAACAAATCCCCGAGGTAAGCCCATGCACATATGTGAAAGTATGGGGTATGATCCAAATAGAAGGACCTTTACTAAGGCCCACGAGTGAATTTGAGTTTATGGGGGTAGGCCCATTTAGGAGCTCATGACAATTTTAATGTCTACAGTCCATTCAAAATTTAAATTTAAGATTGGAAAAGGTTAGTAGAAAAACATGTCATCATCTTCATCATCTAAGACTTATCCGGGCTGGCTACGTGAGTCATATTCATCAATCTATTCTATTATCTTGAATGCAGTATCTATTGCTTAATTATAAAGTCTTAAATCATTTCCTACCATTTTGACCCATGTCCTTTAAGATAATCTGCTCAATACATTTCTTTCTTTATTTATTCATTCATATTTATATTGACATGCAAAGGTGCATAATAGTAGACTTGATATTTAGCAATTGAAGCTTGGCTCAGGAGTCTAATCAAGTTTTTGTTATATGTATAATAAAAAATAAAATTTCTATGTATCGTTTTTATATATATAATTATTTATTTATTTTATATAAAACTTGATTTATTGTTGAGTTCAATTTGAACCAAGTTCAAACATATAAGTTGAACGTAAACTAATATTTCATCAAGCCTGAACTAAAACATTATGCCTTAATGGAACTAGAATAGTCAAATATCCAGTTAGACTTGACCCGTATCCACCCATTAGACGGTTGTAGTCGGTGGTTTATCATGGTTACAACTTACAATCAATTCTTTGTTAAATTTCTCTATTTTTTCAAGCTCTTAACTTTCTCTCTCAAATATAGAGCGGATAACGGTAGGCAGGGGGGAGCGGCCCATTAACGTGCGCAATTGCAAAAGTAGGGCTGCGTGGGTTCTACGCACCGGCTTCGGATGTGAATAAAGATAAAAGATAGCGATGCGATGATACATCAACAATTATTAAGAGCGTCGGACTCTTGGGTACCAGTTTGATGGGCTCCCACTTTTCGGTCAGGACTCAGGACTCAACTCCCATCCAAAAATCCTTGGCCCATGGGCCGTTGCTGTAATTTGAACTTTTGAGACTCAACGGTGCCCAGATTGGACTGTCAATTGTCAAACAAGCTGACCTGGGGCTCAGCCCTTGTTTTGAATTTTTAATCTCTCCATCTTACTAATACAATTTGCAGACCTTTTAAATAATCACTGATTCAAATGAATTAAGCATTTTAGGCTGTGTTTGGTTTTATAGAAGGTACTCAAATAGGAGAGAAACAAAAAGTTGAGGGAACGCAGCCTAAATCTCTTAAGAAGTTCTTCAAATTTCTGTTTCTCTCCGTTTCTTTCAGACCAAACAGCTGTGTTTACTTATATGTAAAATAAAGGGAAGATGAATCATATTCCTTATTTTTTGGTGTTTTTTCTTTAATTTGGAGAAAATCTATACTTTGAGAAATATATAATATGAATCAAGAAAACTAAAGTTTGCTTAGAAAAATGACTTATGGGATCGTACATATTGACAAACACCCCCTATGATTTCAAATTAAAGCTGTTACAAAAAGCCCTTTTTTTTTGAAGAAGAAGTAATTTTTGCAAGAGCACTCGACCATGAATTTCAGACATTCTCTGCCATGTGCAGATGCAGGCTAGTACATGGCGGGGTTTGATCTTTTGAGGTTGTATGATTTTTAGTTGCCCTGAAACCAAATTCTTTTATATATTCCTCCCTTTTTATTTTACATGGTCAGCCCCTCTTTCAATTTCAAAGGTTTGTACTCTTGCTTTGAATATGGCAAAGAATGGTTGTTAATTAAGTCCCTGTTTGGGAGGGCTGAAAAACTGCAGTGTTTGGATTTCGAAGGCGGGTCTCTTGTGGACAGCTTATAAGCTATGTTTGGTGAAAAATTTGGAGAGCCCAAATCGGCCATCAGTCAGTCATTTGAAGGAGTCTGGATCTCTTGCTAATAAAATACATTCCAACACCCTTCCAATATAATCTGACACCATACATCTCACCATGAGATGTGAAGTGTAAATTCATGTTGGAAGGGTGTTTGAACGTATTCTTCCTGCTTCAGTCTCTTTAAATACTTCATCCAGAGTACTTTAAAGCAGCTGAACCAATTTAACCGAATCTTCAGCTAGGCACTCCCAAACGGGCACTAAGCTTCCAATTGGGTTTTCTATGGGCCGTATCTAGACATTCGTTACGGGGTCCATGAAGTGGCCCATAGCGGCCCATCGAGAGACTGAAGTATACGTAACTCAGGTTGGAGAGAGGAACCGACACGAATGTTGAGACTGGTTGGCAGTCTTGTCAAGAGTAAAAAAGGAGTAAAGAGAGAGAGAGATGGACACGACGCGCCTCGTCCCTTTCTGTTTCAACACGAATCTCTTTGTTCTTTTCTTCTTTCTCAGTCCTCCTGAGTTGGGCGGTCATCTTTCTCTGGTTTTTTATTTTCTCAAAAGAAAGAAAAAAAAGAAGAGGGGGAAAACTACTGGAAAAGTGAGAATAACTTTATATAAATTTTCTTCCTTGGCTGCTTTTGGAATTTGGATCTCCTCTTATTTCTTTTCTTATTTGTCCGTTGGTTCTCATTCTCTCTCTCTTCCCTCCGTTGCTTCTGGAGCAGAACCAGCGCCTTCTTTGTGTTGGTTTTATCATTTTTTTTTTGGATTTTATTTTTGTGTTCCGATATTGTTCCGTCGTCTGCATCCAAGGGTTCGGCCATGTCGTTCAGAGGAGGAGGGGTGAGATTCTTAATACATTTCATATTTGATCACTGATATTGTGTTCAATTTATGTACTTTGTCGATAATCTAGAGCTTTTGGTTATGGAAATGTGTTTTGGATTATATTTTTTCTCTATATTCATGTCAGATGCATCTCTGTCAGATCCTGGTTTGTTTATTTTAGGAGAATAATTTGGTATTTCTCTGTTTTTTTCCCTCCCAAATATGGCTTGATGGATTTATCATTTGGCTTCATTTTCCTATTTCCGTATGAAAGAGAAAAAGAGTTAAGAAATACTGGTTTTGTACTGTTGGGGTTTGCAAACTGGTGTAGATTCTATGAAGTATGAACATCGGAACATCCTCATCATTTTGTTTCTTTCTAAACGTTTTAGATAGCTGTCAATTAACTTATTTTTAAGCATTAGGTAGAGTTTGAGATGTAGGATCTAATTTTGTAGTATTGGCCGGGGGGGGTAATAATTTAGGAATTCTACTATCTGTTGCCCCTCCCCCCTTTATTTTTGCCTTTTCCTCTCCAAATCAGGCAATGATTAGAGTATTTCCTGAGTTCTGAATTCTGTAAAATTTTCTTCCAAAAGTTGGGGCGTTAGGAGCATGTGATTCAATAATCGGCGATGTTTCGTGCTACCTTCAAAAAATGCATCCTGTGACCTTCTCTCCACAAGGAATCTCTCTCTCTCTCTCTCCCAAAAAAACTTGAATATATAAATATCCTTGTAAGAAGTATTCATAAATTTTTTTTTATTTTCTGTTTTCCTGATTCAGACAAAGTTCTTATGGATTAGGTTTCAAATTGCAGGCAAATGCTTCTTCTGGCATGGGAGTAGCTGATCACAGTAGAAACACATTTTTGGAACTGAAGAGAAAGAAGGTGCATCGTTATGTAATCTTTAAGATTGATGAAAAGAAAAAGGAGGTTGTTGTTGAGAAGACTGGAGGTCCAGCTGAGAGCTATGATGATTTCATAGCAGCATTGCCTGAGAATGATTGTCGATATGCAGTCTATGACTTTGATTTTGTGACTTCTGAGAATTGCCAAAAGAGCAAGATCTTCTTCATCGCATGGTTAGCTTTTCTCTTCAAATTTCCAAAATTTGGCATCTGTTTTGTATTCTTGGTAGTTGATTAGATGTTTAGACTTATTGGATTTGGATCTCATCTGAGTGGTCTTTTCTATGATAATGGGAACTGAGTATTGTATGGTGATTCATTTCTTTGTTGTCTTATTTAAATTGGTAGGGAGTCTTTAACTCCGGTTTTAGCAGTTTCTGCAACATTAGTGGTTCATCCTGTCATGTTCATTTCCAAAACACCAGCATGCATGCATTTACAAAACATATGCCACTATTTATTGGTGTTATTTTACTTTCTTTGTTGATGTGATTTATTTTCATGATATATTATTGGGATGGATTTCCATGGCAAGACTTCCATTCTTTATTCACTGTTTTGATACCCATTATTTGATGGAAAATTCGTACTCTATCATATCTTTATTTTGTCCTAAATTTTATGATGTTTGCATTTTTCTTGTTTTAGACAAGGATCAAAATTTTGCAGCATATCAGCTGGTATGTATTAAATCGGCAAGTCACTGATTCTAAATAAAGGTCTTTTGGGGTTTTGACCAGTTTCATGGGGTAGGGAGGCCTAAGACCAGCCCCTGACCAATTTTGAAAAAAAAAAAGATTAAGTTATAGTAAGTCGAAATACCTGATACTCAGGTTTGTGCATATCAGGTGTATCAATACTTTGAAGTTTGAACCTTGGTTTTAGATAGGCACGTGCTCTTTACCTGAACATAGTACTAACAATCATGTCCTCTTTTTTTGGTTCTATCAATTACCATATCATGAAGCAGAAGTTCGTTTGGACATTTGTATATATAGTGCATATATTCTTTTTCCTTTTGGCATAATCATCAAACATAGGCTCTAGGAAACAAATGCTAACTGCAATATGATACACCCTATATTGGGCATATTGTATCAATATCTTAATCCATGATCTTCTGTTAAATCTGATCTAAAAGCTAATAATAAGCAATAGAAAGGCAACTATATGTAATTCGGTACTCAAGTTGAATTTACAAGATAAAGAAATTGATTGCAGTTGGTTTGTGGGAGAAGATCTATTTTTTGCAGGGGAAAGATACGAGCTAAGAGTTGTGGTTGAAGGAATCATTCGGACTTTTGCTTTGGTAGAAGTTCTCCAATATGATGAGAGGGTTATAGGTGAAACCCTTCCTTTGGGGTGTATTGTTTTTGAGACCGTCTTTCTTTGGTTGGAATGGTCTATGTTTGGACTTAGTGATATTTTGACTGGTTGATGTTGGAGTTTGTTTGGTAGTGGTCTTTTTTCCCTCTTCTCTTGGGTGACTTGGTCATCTTCCTTGTATACATTACAACTGGGGGCATTGTTGTGGCAGATCTAATACTGATTCCAGGGACTACCCTAGTATATCCTTATCATTTGACACTACACTCAGGTTAAGGTGTAGTGTGTTGCATCCGAGGGACGCCCTCTAGGATGTGATGTTAAGGTGTGAATATCTAGTTTTACTATGCTAACAAGTACTTCTTTTAAGAGCTGGGACCACACATTAAGTGGTTTTGTGTTTGGTAAAAAAGTGGAGAAGTACTTTTTTTAAAAAGGACTTCTTAAAAAAGTGACCTGAAGTTGGCTTTTTCTCAGAACTTTTTGAAGAAGTACTTCTCCAATAAAATGGGACGAACCAGTCCCTAGTATTTTCTTATAATACCTAAATACCCCAGCGCGAGGGTTAAACCTCCATCTCTTCTCATTCAAACCAAGTGGTGGCGCACCCATTTATATGTCCACTGGCGACGATCAGCGGTGAGGAAAAGTGGCCGGCGGACCTGTCGTTTTTCCACTTTCTTCTTTTTTGTGAAGTTATTCTTCTCATTGAAGGAAGTGAGGGCTAAAATTGTCATTTGAGTCAATATAAGCACTTATGGGGGAAAGTAGCTTATTAAACATCCCCACCCCAATAAGTGCTTAAAAACATAATAAGTGATTTGGCAAGTGGGTTACCAAGCAACCTTAAGTGGTTGTTAAAATAAGTACTTCTAATGCAAATTATGAAAGCCATACATTTTGGTTCTAGAATGGGCATTCATCATGCAATTTATTTTTCATGGGATTCCTATGGAAGAGCTGATCTGTTGTAAAGGAATCATAAGAAGAGCATTTTGTTTAGTTTGGACTATTTCAGCTTTTGGTATGAGCATCTGTTTTCCTTGAGCAAAGCAAACCTCTTTGATTAATCAACAAACAATCCGCAAGTAAGCACACCTTTATCCCTGGGTGTTGAAATATGATTTGTAAGAGTTTCTTGACACGGTATTTTGTGCACTAACGATGAAAACGCATCTATCCCTCTGTGCCTGTGGAAAGGGAATATTTGCTTTGACAATATTTGTTGTGGTTATTTCACTTCATGACTGGCATATACTCCTTTGCAGGGCTCCATCAGTCGCTCGTATCCGTGCCAAGATGCTTTACGCCACTTCCAAGGACAGGTTCCGGCGAGAGCTAGATGGCGTGCACTATGAGATTCAAGCTACTGATCCTACGGAGATGGATCTGGAAGTGCTCAGGGACCGTGCACATTGAGCCGTGAGAACCGTGGCTTGCCATGGGCGAATGAAACAGTGGTTCTCTGCTTTCAAATTTAGTCACTGATCATCATCTCCAATCTTTGTTTCTGAAAAGAGAGATATATATAGCTTAATCATTAAATAATTTGGCACTGGGAAGGCTGATAGGAAGATCCTGTTTGTTGACTACTGTTAGAACTTGAGCTTCCTTGTTATCATGATGCTTCTCAGACTTAGGTGGTTTGGTTGTTGTTTTCGATCAATCTACTTTGAAATGTATTTCTTTCTTAATTATTTGCCGTGTTAGCATCGTCTTAGCTGTTGGTTCCGATAATTCGGTATCTGCGCAAGATGGACTAGACAAGGAAACATCAAGAGGGCTAAAACTTGTCAGGCCAAGATTTTGCTCTTTCACCAAGCAATGACCATTATTCAATAGATTCTTCAACCATCAAATTCTTGGTCCATAATCAGTCAATCATGCGGAAAAATGTGGCAAGATGGATAAATTCTCATTAAGAATGCTATCTAAGCCAGACTTCAGATATGGTATATAATCACGCTGAGAAGTGCTAGGCCTGTTTTGTGAGTTATAATGATGATCCTCAATACCTGTAGATCATAAACCCATGGAGTTCACATCTCCTCCCCACTAGGGGCCGCCCCATTATCTTCCGATGTTATCATTGGTTTTGTTAATATCATTGGGAGATGTTCTTAATACACGGCGGGGATGTGTTGTGGGACATTGTGGGGAGGCCCCTTGTGTGGAGGAGATGTGATCTCAAAACCAGGGTTGTATTGTCAAAGTGTGGTTTGCCTAATCAACCACACTCAGTTTAACTTGAATACCTTAAATCAAGCATGAAAATTACGACACAACGGTGTATCATATTGTATCGGTGTGGCTGTTCCATACTTGAACCACAGGGTGAATGGGAGTTAGGTGTAAGGTACTCAAAGACAAGGCGTGTGTCAGACAAAAAATTATAGTAAGTTTCTTACATCAAATAAGAGTGGCTTCCACCTTGTTGTTTTTCTCTTTTACTTAAAATATTACTATCCTAGATATGTGATTTACCATCTTTTGAAAGGAAATTTAATGTTCTTAGGAAAGATAATTGTTATTTTTTTCAATTAATATACATGTTGATAGAGGTGTAATGTAGGCAGTTGTTGGGCTGGGTCACGAGTCACATGATTTTTTAAGAAAAATTGAAAAATAACGAGGAATTAAAATAAATTAGCAAGATAGATAATAAATTGAAAAAAATTAAAATTTTATTCTATATGAATTTTGATGTAATACAATTGATTATATATGAAATAATAAAATGAAATTGAAAAAAATTACACATATACATACACCATAAACCCTCGGCCCAGCCTGGCCTCGGAGATCGTATCGTGGTAGGCACAACTTGAGCTATATTGGCCCATGGGCGGCACATTCTGTTTTACACCTCTAGAATGGCATAAAAAAATTTAATTTTTCATTTTATAAAATTTTCATCACTTAAAATTTTGTTTACATTGGCCAATACGTTATGGATTTCACCCATGTTATGTTTTGGTGTGTATTGGCTGATACAAGATTATATGAATTAATACAAACTCGATATGATATATTGCCCATGTGCTTTTTATAATTTAGGCCAAGTTTGGGAGTGTTTAAAAATAAGTGTTTGAATAAGCACTTTTGGAATCACACCAATAAGCACTTAGTGGCGTTTTGGAAATAAACTTGAAATAAGTTGCAAGTGCTTATTTTGAGGATAAACACTTATTCAAGAAGCCCAAAATTTCAACTTATTTTTAAGTGTTTATACAATAAGCACTTATTGAAAAATTTCCTTCCAAAATACTTCTTGATTATATTTCAAAATGCCAGCATTGCCCTTTCCTCGAAGAACATAGGGTTTTCTCTATTTGGTGGAGCTTTCTCCTCTAGTCTTCTTTGTACAGAGTCCATAGTAGTGACGACATTACTCCAAGCTCGAACCAAAAGCTTGTGCGTTCAACATTCTTCCTTACTCCTTTTTTTTCATTTTCTCATCTCGAACTGAACAACCACTACATTCGTCCAACACTGTTACTTGCTTTTTCCTTGTGAATACCGGTTTCTTCTTCTTCCTAAATGTTGGGGATTTTCCAAGCTCAAACCAGAAGCTCATGCATCCAAGTGATGAACATTCTTTTTGATGTTACACTCTTAACATGAAGAGTAAATTTGTATTTTTAAATGAATAAGTGCTTATTGGAGAAAAAAACCACCAAATGCCCAATATGAAATAAATGTTTATTTTTTAAAATAAGCACTTGAAAAGTTGGGTGACAAACATGAATAAACACATATTTTTCAAATAAGCATCCCAAACTTGGCCTTAATATCATTGATTTTATTAATCTAAATCATTCGATTACTCACTCCAGTCTTGTTAAATGACCCTATTAGCTTCACTCTTACTCCATTAAGCATTAACTCTTGATTTGAAAATATGAAGGAATATTATCTAAAACTTACCATTACTTTTTCACACTTCTCTTAAATTCACCATGGCTTTTGAAAACCTCCATGGGGCTCCATGTCTTTAAGTTTTGTTGTTTAATACTCACCTTCCCTTAGATTACAATTAATGATCATTAATAGAAGTTGTAAGCATTTAAGTATTTTACATGACTAAACACTACTCTTTAATGGCCAGCCGACTTTACTAAATATTTTTATGATAATATTACCTTGATTGCCCATATATAATAATTATATATACATATATTCATTTGTTTAATCGGAACTAGTAGAGACTCTTGCAATGCACGACATTTGTTAAGCGAAAGCTAAACAATAGAAACACAGAAGAGTATACAATTGTTTTATATTTTTAATTTTTAAATAATTAATAATTATTTATATTTTATATACTACTTTTAATAATTTTTTTTATAGTATAAAGATAACAATAATTTATTTCAACCAGGGTTGTTCATAAAATTGATGAAACCGACCAAATCGGGTCGAGTTGGTTGATCTTCTAGCATTTTTGATTGGCTTTGAATCAATTTCACTTTGGCCATTTGTAAACTGACCAAAATCAAATGACCTGACTAGAGATATATATTAATATTTTATATTTTAAATATAACTATTTAATATGAGAAAGTGGGAAAATTCTCATATTTCTTAGTATAAAATATTTTATCTCATAAATTTAATTTTAAAATTATATTTTAATAATGCCACTACAAATTTTAATTTAAATTTAATTTTTTAAGTTCAAGTCTTTTGAATTGACCGGTCAAACCGAAAATCGATGCAAACTGATACAACCCGAGTTGGCTAGTTTTCCCTAATGGTCAATCGGTTTTGGGTGACCAACTAGGGGTGTTCAAATTTGGATCAGAAACCAAAAACAGAGCTGAATCAAACTGAATAAGCTAATTCAGTTATTGGTTTGGTTCAGTTTTTGATGTGTTAAAAATTTCGTTTTCGGTTCGGTTTGTCTACAAGATTTAACCAAACTGAACCGAAAACTGAACTACTATACTATATACAATTGTATATTATATAATTAATTAATTATTTTAATTATATTGTGTTTTATTAATTTAACTATTGTTTTATATATTAAACTTTTTCCTAAATCTCCCTTTGAGCTTTAGGCCCAATCGAGATTGTAGTTAGTATCAGTAATAAATAAAAACACTTACGAATTAGTACTTAGTATTTACCAATAACTAGTAAGTGGGAATTGGGGAACTCAAAAGACAACCAAATTGGAGTTGCCGAGTTGGGTTAGGAGTCAAACTATTAAAGAGTAATTAGTAATTACTAGCTCTTATTTGTGATATTTCCCTTCCCCCCTTTCTACTAACTCAATCCTTTTAATTTTAAATTGCCAAAAAAAAAAAATCCAAAATGAATTAAATTTGGTTTGGTTCAGTTTGTTTTAAACCCATGTTCGGTTTGGTTCAATTGAGGGATGCGACCAAATCGAATCGAACCGACCAAATGTACACTCCTATGACCAACTCCCCAACCTGAACAGGTCAATTTGGTTGACCAAAAACCTACATCTGAATCGAACCAACTGGGTGAACACTCCTACTTTTAGGTAAGTTAATATTCTAATCTCTAATAAATAACGATAGCTTAATCTCCAATAATTATTGAAAATTTATAGTGAAAATACAATAAATAAGTAATAATATCACAACAATTACAAAAATACAATAAATACTAAAAATATATTAAATTAGTTAATAGATAGTGTAATCTCAAATAATAGTTTAACCTCTAATAAGTATTAATCAATAAGTTATAACAAAAATACAATAAGTACAATAAATTAAATCTAAAAAGTTAAATAAGTAGTTTAATCTCCAATAACTATTGAAAATTTTCTGTTAAATAACAAAACAAAATTAGATTTATACATAATTATTGAAAATATATTTATCACAAAAATTGTAAATAATTACTGAAAATACAATAAATATTACTTTTAGTATATATTAATATATAATAAATATAGATTAAGATTTTAACATTATTATTAATAAATATTATTGTTTTTGAAAGTTATTTTCTAAAATTATTATCGATATAAGTGAAATTAGTTATTTAC
This sequence comes from Nelumbo nucifera, assembly GCF_055504915.1. Taxonomy (NCBI): domain Eukaryota; kingdom Viridiplantae; phylum Streptophyta; class Magnoliopsida; order Proteales; family Nelumbonaceae; genus Nelumbo; species Nelumbo nucifera. The sequence goes on along the minus strand of NC_142651.1, from coordinate 51,912,145 downwards.
AATATTATTTAGTTATTTAAGTAATATCATTTTTTAAGCTTTAAAATATTAATTATTTATTGAATTTAATAATCTATAAAATTATAATTTATACTATTATTACATAATTTCGTTATTAACTTTGTAAAATATTAAATTATTATTAATTTGAATATTGTGTTATAATTATTTTTCTACTTTCATAAAAAAATTTTAAATTTAATACATAGTTTCATTATTTTATCTATTTAAAATCTAGTTATGTTAAATAATATTTTATTTAAAATATTTAGTTATTTAAATATTTAAATAATATATAAAATGTTAAAAAATTTTTGTTTTCTGAATTTTGTTTATTTTAAAGTTATAACATAATAATTAATATTTTTATGTAATTATTTAACTATTCTTATTATTTTTTATTTAAATATTGGAATAATTTTATTAATAAAATAATAATATTAAATCTATCATTATTTTTTATATTTTTAATAAATATTTAAAATTTATTATATAATTTATAATAATGTTTAAATAATTCTTAAATTTTTTAATTCAAACATTGTATAGATAGATATAAATAAAAAAGTGAAATAGAATAATAGAAATTAAAGATAATTTAGGAAAAAGTGAGGAAATAGTTTATGAAAAATTTTACGAAAGGAGATTATTTATGTTATTGAGTGAGGGGGAGAGAGAGGAAATTTTGGCTGTCTCCTGTTGACAGGTATTCCTGTCAACTTTCTACCTTGTTGTAACATGTGTTTATGACACTCTATACTCACTTTAATTTCTTTAACAAAGTTACATAAGAACTCCACTTGTCCATGTCTCTTCTCTTCCTCTCCTTTCCGTTGTCTCTCTCACGGTCTCACCCAGTTGTTCCATCGGCCCCAAAATCCCTTCTCTCTTTTCTCTCCATTACCGTTTCCTCTCTCTCTCCAACATTCCCAAGATCCCCCACTCTAATTCCTCTCTTTTTCGTTTGCCCCATTCCCCCTCTCCTCCCCCTTCTCTCAGCAGAGTAGCCATGCACCACCGATGGTCGGAATTTTTTATGGTTGCCACTGCCATTTTCTCACCATTCCATAGTTGCCACTGGAATGTGGAGCTGCACCTTAACGAAATAACAAGACGAAGGCCACCCTCTGGTCGTCCTACGAGAAAGTATTTCCTCCTCCGATAAAGGATTCACTATCTTCCCAACCCATTCAACGATTTCATAGAGTCATTTCCGTGGTGGAACCCAGTAAGACGACCCAAGGATGAACAACAATCAATTCGGTGCTACTCTTGACGATAATCCCATGAATCAGATCAAGGTACCACCAAAGTTCATTTATCAGGCATGCATGTGATGTGAGAAGAATACCTGATTTGCTTACAATGTGTTCCTTTTGTCACTTTCTTCAAATATTACATTCGGAGATTAGAATAGATGCATGCCTTTGCCAACTACAATTAACCTCGTCTGAATCAGACGAGTATCCTTTGATGGAGTTTTTTGCGGATTATCAGTGTCTGCGACTGCAGCTAGCTCTACCGGCGGCAGTGACTATGACTGGTTCTCTTGGATGGGTTAGGTGTCAAGGGGTGTGTGTGTGAGAGAGAGAGAGGAAATGGTGATGGAGAGAGAAAAGAGGGAGAGGGGATCTTGGGGCCAATGGACTGGTTGGGGTTGGGGGAGAGTGAGACCGTGAGAGAGACAAAGAAGAGGAGAGGGAGAGAAGAGACATGGGCAAATGGAGTCGCTTTGTAATTTTGTTAAAGAAATTAAATTTGAAATAAAAAATAAATAGTTTTTAAAGGTTTTTCTCATTCTGTGTAAGTTAACGTTAGTATAGTGTCATAAACACGTGTCACAATAAGATAGAAAGTTGCATGACAGGAATTCGAGACAGCGCCCGAGAGTTAGACCTGTTCATGGGTCGGGCTGGGTTTTGTCTCTATCAACAAAAAATGTGCAAGTCCAAGCCGAGCCTGGCCCACCAACAATTAGACCTAGATCTTAAGCTTGAACCCGACCCTTATATAAAGCCCGAAGTTCGATCTATACACAAAATGCCTTATTTTTAGCGTCTTTTATAAATTAATATTATATTAATATAGTGATAATTTAATAAACTAATTTGTATTTCTTAATAGTAAATTAATATTTTTATTATATGTAATAGTATCGGGCCAAGCTTATTTGAGAAAGCCGAGCTCGGCCCAAAAAAATGATCGGGCTTGGTATTTAAAGCCTAAGCTCGAGCATAAGGGCTTGAAATTTTGTCGAAGCCTAAAAAATAACGGGCCGGGTACCATGATCAAGTCTACCTAAGAGAGAGAGAGAGAGATTTTAGGTTTTATGGGGAAGGAAAGCATTTCATTGGTTGTTTAAAAAATGACATGGGGTAAAAAAAATAAAAATTTCAAAAAAAGGAGAAAATTCCTACACATTTATATATAAAAAATTCATTAGTTATATATATATATTTAAAACAATGTTGATTGCCATTCTAGGTTAGTTTGGTAGTATAAAATACTGACATTTATATATAACACATATATTTAATATTTTATATTAAATGGTATATAATATGCATATACATTATATAATATAAAACATTATATATAGTATATAGCATAAAACAACATATATGTATGTATGTATGTATGTATACATTATGTATAAATATATTTAAAAAATATTTTTAAATATATGTAGGTTGGGCTAGGCTTAGGTCCGACTTAAAGTATTAGGCTTAGGCCCAAGTCAAGGGTAATTTTGTCATATAAATATTTAATTAGGTAGATTGACCCTTCTAGGTTAGTTTGGTCATATAAAATAGTTAAATCCTTATGTGGACGACTTCTATTAATGATTATTAATAGTGATTTAATGAAAATCTAATGGATGGTGAGTTTTAGACAATAAAACTATGGGGGATTTTACTATTCAGTTCACCCTCAGAAATCCTAACTCCAACGTATAGTTGGGGGTAGGTTCTAACTCGGAATTGACGCCAAGTATGGGTGTTATAGGTGGAGATGTTCATAATTTTGAATTGTTGTAGGTCTGTAATTTAATTCAGAATTCTGAGGTGGAGTGCAACTACTTTTCCCTAAAACTTATTGATAGGGGGCTCTATGGAGGTTTTGAGAAGACATGTTGAGTTTAATAAAAGTGAGAAAAAGTCATGGCGACCAGTTTTAAGATGATATCCCAAATATGAATTCAAATAACTCATTAATTAAACTCACTTCGTTGCTCTTAAATAACTTGTGGATATGCTTAACATTTTAAGCACTTAATTGAATGAACTTTCTCCAATCAATACTATATCAATAAAAAAAAGTAAAAGGAAAGTGTCTTTATAGTTTATACTCCATATATATACCATCATATATAATATATTTGGTTATTTGAATTTATCATTTCTTTCAAACCAAATATAAGGTTAGGAAGAAAGAGGTAGGGAAATGTCATGAACCCGTGCTTGAGATCTCGTGGTAAGACATGGGAGCTGAGGAACTTGACCGGGAAGTGGTACTGGAGATGGAGAGGAATACTTCTTCTTCCCTATTTTGATAGAGAATTGAGATACGTTAGGTTAATTTAAGGAAACCCAAACCTTTACTAACTTTTGTATTAAGAGATAAGAATCAGGTATCCTTCGTTGAGAAATAGTAGGATTATAAATACCTACTATAAATAATCGATTATAAAGAATAAATGGGGGTCCAGCAACTACAGAGAGAAAATAGGAAACGACGGCTAGATAAGAAGAAATAGTAGGACTATAAATAGTCGATTATAAAGAGTAAATGGGAGTCAAACTCCTTATTAGAAGCAACTACTGATAGCGAAAATAGGAAATAAGGGCTAAATGATAACAACTAAGAGATAACAGTAACGGAAACGGAAACAATTGGTATCAGAGCTAGGCATGGATCCCAGTTTTGATCACCGGCTTGCACAACTGCAAGGAAAGATCCGATTGTTGGCCATTAACCAACAGCGGATGATGGAGCTGATGAATCACATGTTAGAAGGCTTGTCAGTAAGATTGGACCACTTGGAGTCTTTGCACTTAAAAGAGAAGGGCGAAGTCACACACCATTGCTGCAGTAGTGAACAGTTTGTTTCTGCCATGGCAACTAAAGGAGATGCTACTACAGTGATTACCAGCAATCAGTGGAGCTCAAGACCAGATCGTTCACCTCCTCTCTCTCTTCCTTCTTATCTGAAGAAAAATCCCAAGGGAGCAGTAAGCTCTGTGAGTTGGAGAATACTGCTTGGATTTCATCTCAATCCTATAAAAGAACCGACCCTTCTGAAGTCACAATCGGGTTCGACATCACCTCTCATTACCACATGAACCATTGATCTACAACGAGAGCTTATCAAATTCTTGAATGCCAACATCATTGCCAGAGACAAAAATGAACATAGAATTGGCGTGATCATCTCCAAAATTTTCGAGACAAGGAAGGGAATGAAGTTTGTAGAAGCTCCAAGGGACAGAAATGATGGAGGGTGATTTGGCCCGACCTTATAATAAGGGGACACGTGGACATGACTCGACATAAGTGACAGCTCAGCATAACGAGTTTGCTACAACTCAGCGTAACGAAGCTCGCTGACCCGGTCTGACAGCTCGCTACAAGATGATACTCCGTTGCCCCGAGTTAAGATTCCCCCAAGTAGGAAGCACCTCGAGCTAAGATTCTCCCTACTGAAGACACTTTGGGTTAAGCTCGTCAGCTCCCTAACATAAGCTCGCTCCTGCCTAAGGCTACCTCAAGGACCTGCCTCGGAGAAGAACCTCGGCGCATCACCAGTAGCTTGGTGTAAGGTAGCTCGCTGCAGAGCAGTTCGGCGTATCACAGAAGATTTTCTGCCTGATATTCGTACCTGCCAGACTGCACCCACGTCTCTCGCCTGGCGGCGTCGTGCTTGCCAACCCTGGAGGTTGTTTCTTGTTTGGCAGGATCGTACCTTGCAGCGATCACCTCTACTCGACAGCTCAGCTTTGACAAATAACAGCCAGCCACTCCAAGTCGTTACCTGGCAGTAGATTGCCGCAGCAGAGATTCAGAGGCGGTTAAATCTAACAAGTTAGAAGACCAGTATATAAAAACTCCGACCCCCGGGGGCGAGGGTATTGCGTGATCAACACTCTTACCTCTTTAATTTCTCTGCAACTCTCTCTCTCCTTTGCTCTCCCAGCTTACTAACTTAATCGTCGGAGTATTCCTGCCGGGTGAATCCCCCGGGATCCTTCATTTTCTTCTTTATAGGTGTTTCTCGTCCGTCGCGCAGCCACTTCCAATTAGGAGTGATCAGGTCGCGCACCATCAAGAAACATAGTTCTACGCTATAAAGCAAAGATGATGAAGGAAGGGAGCATTCCCTGAGACCCACCTTGGACAATGGGAAATGGTTCAATCTCCATTCATTTGTACACCGGGTTCCTCCATGACACCATTGACGTTGTGCTTGATGGCATCACAGAGAGTGAGAAACAGGACGCAGAGGCATACACTCGTGTAAAATTGGTTGGTGCTTCCACCGTCACCTTCATTGGTGGTGAGCATAATGTCCTCAATGCTACTTCCGATACTTGCGGTAAGAAATATCCTGGTGACCTAATTGTTGAAGTCATGGCTCCCAGTCTAAGTCCGAAGCATATAGGATTTAACACCGGTCCCTTCAACTACCTTCCTGAGTTCAGATCCAATTTGAAAATGGTGAAAGGACTTTGAGTAGGTGGTTCCATGAGTCTTGCATGAACAACAAGTGTCATCGTCTCCCCTGGGGCCCACAAGTGATTAGGCTGGAGTCTACATGGACAATGCCCATCATCCATAAAGGCGTTTCCTTCAATCTCACAATCTTTATTGAGTTACTTGCATACATGGAAAAAGATATATCCTATTGCTGCTAATTATCTTTGACATACCACACGATTCTGATACTGATAGTGGGTTTATTAAAGCCATTCTTCTTGCCAGAAAAGCTGATATCAAGCTGGTGAAGGCCTACACATATTACTGGGCTGCATTGGGCTTGTTGAAGGTTCTGACCTTGAGGACAATGTCCATTTTAAGGGGGTGGGAATGTCAAAGACCCATTAATGGGCCAACCTATCGAATGTGGTTTAAATTAGAAGGGTTAAGTAGTGCGTGTTTTTTCTGTTGGTTGTTGGGCCATGCATGTAGTGGAGAGCCACGTGGCCCAACTGTAAAACTTTGTTATTAGTTTGTTCCTTATTTTATGGTTAATTAATAGTGAGAGAGTGTCATGATAAATCACGTAAGGTAATGGGTTATGCGTAGTTGTATGAATCTGTTAGAGTAGGAGTCTGTATATATACTTCCTTTGTTCTTTGAGAAGATATCAATTGTAGAATTTTTACCTAGAACCATTTGATTTTTATCGGATATCTCTCGTCTCCCTCAAAGAAGACGAAATTTATGTTACGTCCTATTTAGGTTCGTGACAGGAAACCTATACAAGGGCTCTCTTCCTTTCTTAATCGTTTCTTTCAAACCATAGTGTCATCAATATATTTTTGGGATTATTCAAACTCTCACAGGGTATCTATCTATCTATCTATCTATCTATCTATCTTAATTTGAATTTTCTACGGCACTACTACTCCCAAGCCTGGATGAAGAATGGGATTATATATGTTAGGCTGGCAGCTGGCATTTAAAAGTTTTTTCACTCTCTAATTATCACCTTCTCGTGAAGAAATAGTATCTGTGTAGTCCTAGGGGTGGATTCGAGCTGAGTTGAGTCGAATAGTATCAGGTTCGAGTTCGACTCGAGACTATTCTACAAGGCTCGAGATCGAGCTCGAGCTCGAGTTTGATTCGAGTTAAGAGTTCATAAGCTCGAGTTCAGCTCGTTTTATATTTTATTATAAAAATATTTAGAAAAAATAAAATTATATATAAAAATTTTTTTATTTTATATTTAAAAAATTAAGAATTATAATATTTTTATTATATTATATATTTTATATACATATCGAGCCGAATCACGAGCTCTACTTGGCTCGAACTCGGCTCGTATCCACCCCTAATAGCCCATATAGTTGGGATAAGCCTTCCACGACGATAATGATGATCCTTATATTTCCAAATATACATCGCTTAAAATTGCCTTTCATATCATTTCTGTTTTTGATAAAGAAAGTGAAAATTCCCTGAAATTTAAGTGTAGTCATTGTCTAGCAAGAGCATCTCGTATTAAGATTATTTCATCTTTACAGAAAAGTCAACTAGATGGCAATTACGCTGCTTGGACACAATTATTCTGGGCATTAGGGCCACTAATTGAAGCAAGAATTGAATTTCTAATATTCTGTGGGCCAGGTTACCCAAGGCTTTTTAGTTTTAATAGATTTGTTTCTTTCTTTTTATACAGAAAGGAATAAAAAAAATGCAACATCTTTCTTTTCGCTGTAATTGATTGATGCACAACCACTCAGCCAGCTCTCGAATCATAATCTAGTTCTCATGGGCTAGAAACAACATATATTCAACATACCATTTGGTTGCTTTTTCCTCTTGCCCATAAGAAATGGCCTTGATTTTAAGGTTGTGTTTGGTTTTAATGCAAATAAATTTGAATTTAAGGTTGTGTTTGGTTGCAACGCAAATAAATTTATATTGAAGCAAAACTGTAGCAGTGAAAATGATTTGAATATAATTCCTGACCTATTTTTGTTTTAATTTTTAGCTTATTTTGTTTTGTTGCAGTACAAATGAAGTAAATTAAGACATGCAACAAAATAAAGTAAAATCTAAAATAAACTTAAACGATAATTTACATTTTTTTACATTTGCCTCCCACACATTTGTATTAGTACAAATAAAATTGCACTGCAACCAAATACAGACTAAACGACTTTACCCCTTAAGAGTTCCTTCACCGGCTTGTTCATAGAATCTAGGCCGAACTTTTCTGTGTGTTGTGTGTGGGTGGGGTGCGGTGGGGATGAAGAACCTGACATGCATGGATGAAAATCCTTATTCCCATTTTGACACCGTCTTTTGCATGGCCTTAAGGTCATGTTTGGTTTGAAGGAAAAGGTAGGAAAATCTATATAAGGTTTGTAAAAGTTTTCCTTCCTTTCCTTTCTTTTCCCTACTTTTTCCTTCAAACCAAACATAACCTAAGTGTTTTGAAACTTGATCGGATTCCAAACCACAAAATGGTCCATTAGACCGTATCCTGTTAGGAATTTGTATATGATCCATAATAAACCACTCATATCCATCCATCTTGGAGATGAAACTTGGGTGGGCTGGATCTGATCCGCCCAGATCTAACAAAGGTTCAAAATTTTGATACGTATCGGGCCATATAAGCTGAAACGTATCATATTGGGGGCTTCTCGATACACCCCTATAGGGGGGTGTTCCAAGGTTTAACCCAGTTCATGGGGTAGACAGGCCTTGACCCCTTTGAACCAAGTTTATAAAAAGACTAAAGAAAAAAAAAGGGGAGTGAGCCTTGATATAGTCTGATATGCCCCTGTTGGCGTATCGGATCCAAAGGTCCGATTGGATCTCACAAATAGGGATTTGAATTTGAATCCGATTAGGAAGTCGAATATTTGGATATGATCCAATCTGATTTAATTTTTTAAAAATTAGTAAATTATTAATATATAGAAAAATAAAATATAACAATTTAAATAAAGAAAAACAAAAAAAAAATACAAGTATATGTTTTTTATAAAAAATAAATAATATAACAAATTTATAAAAATACAATATAAATAATACATTTATAAATAAATAACATATATATATATATTATATATATTCTGATTGGATTCTATTATCCGATCTGAAAATCCAAAACGGAGATATCCGAATATAATAAAATAGGGTCGGACTTTGGATCGAATCGGATCATGCATTTACACCCTACTCGGTTTGCAGCTATAAAATAATGAATTTAGTTTGAAGTTCAACTTCCACGAGTTTGAAAATTTTGATGTCAATGCTTGTGTAAACTTTTTGTTTGCTTGCTTGTTTTTTTATAAGAAGGGCTCGAAGGTCAATTTCGTTCAACTATATGATTAGATGAGGGAAATTCCTTACAAAGTAAAGCCAAGGTGGTTCAACACTTCAACTGAAACCGTCAACAATTTTTGAGGAGACAAGTGTAAGGGTACATGTTGTACATGTTTAAATTGAAAGGATGAAAATATAAATTAACATATAAAAATATATATTAATATTATATAATCAAATTTAAATAAATTTGGAATTATGGGCTGTCTTCAAAAATTGCGGTTTTTATGTAAAAGTTTTTTAATTAATCTGGCCATTGTGTTGATGAAAATATTAGAAAAAAGGACATTTCTTTGGCATTAAGTGTAGGAGGTGTTAGTGGGATTTTGGGCGTTTTGGCTGTCAAATGTTGAGAGTACTTTGCAAAGACTTTCAAAATTACTCTTTATAGAACTCCAGCATGTGTGAGATAGGGTAAAGTGGTGGTGGAGCTTACGCAATAGGAATTGTCATCGAAGCTAGATTCTTCTTCTTTTGCCCATTCCTTATCTTTTATCTCTTGGGAAATTTGGAAAGAGAGATGTAAATGAATTTTTTGAAGGAAAGGCGAATAAAGATTTGGCTCAGGCTTGGAAATGATGATGCCAAGGTTTTTAAAAATTGAGCTGGACAATGAACCGGTTAGGGGTTTGGTTACTATGTCGAATGGTCGGTCTCTGTTTGGACTAAAAAAAAAAACAGTTAAAACTGTAGAATGGTTTGAACGGTTCAAACCATCCGGGTTAATGATTTATTGATCAAATTAACGTTTTTTAACAAAATTCCAATTTTTAGAAAAATGAAATCAATCACCTAATTGGTTCCTGGTTTTTCCAATCCGGTCCGATTTTGATAACCATCGCTGATCCTAATTCTCGATGGAGTATTTCCATATTCAATTGTATTGCCTCTAAAGCCTGTGGTGATCAAAGAGAGTTCATTGGGTCAAGTAGTGGCATCCTCCTGAATAAGATGAGTTTAAATTGAATACGGATGAGGATTGTGAAGGAAATCTTGGCCATGATGGTGGTACAGGTCTTATTAGAGACTTTCAAGGATATGCTATTATGGCATTTTCTAACTTTAATTCAAGCTGAATGCTTAGCTATTAGAGACGGCATTATTAATATAAATAATATCATATTAGAGAATGACAACCAAGTGTTAATCGAGGTTTTAAATAGAAGATTTGCTGCTCCTTGGGCTATTTATTCATTATTATATTAATGGGATCACTCACTGTTGTGATTCCTTTAACATAAGGTTCGCTCACATATTCAGGGAAGCCAATAGGCCAGTGGATTATTTAGCTAACATGGGTGACCAAGGTGCTTATTATCTATATTATATAAAAGTATGAAACTTTTTTTTTTTGACTAAATAACCTTCTATTTCTTTGTTTGAGAAAGGGTATAAAAGTCATTTTATTATAGTTTTAATGTCAGCTTTAATGGCTACTATAATAGTCATATTTGTGTATTTAATCAATCTCTAATTGTAAACCTTGAAAATGTAAATTCAATTATTACTTTGCACCTTATTTAATCCTCTCTCATTAAGTCATATACTTAAAAGGGTACTAACTCTCATATTCTCTGATTAAATTCTATATTTAAGTTATTTTTCACCAATAAATAGTACTAGTTAGATCTATCTCAATATTTTAACAATATAAACTCATATATTTTAAAACAGTCTAAAAAAACAAAAAACATTCTTTATCCAAGTGATGACTAAGCAATTCAACCATTTGAATCAAATTGATAAATCTATGAAGTCATAATTAGGTAATAAAAATTTTAAAATAAAAATATATATAGAAAATTACAAAAATGTAGAAAAATTAGACACATTTATAATGTTTTTATTAATCAAATTAAAAAAATAAGTGTAATAAAAAATATTTTTATTGATATTAAAAATGAAATACATACTCTAGAACTGATAAAAATGATATTATTTTATTATTTGGTAAAGACCAATAGTTCAAATTTTGTGTCAAATGTATTAACATTTAATGTTATATTTAAATAATAAAAATTAATAAAATATAAATTACAAAAATAAAAAATACATAAATGTTGAAAAAAAATATCCAGGCACATGTATAATATTAATTAATTATCATATCAAACAAAAAGTGTGACATACTGAAATTATTTTTACACATAAATATAAAACAAATATAGAAAAAATTGAAAACATCTATAATTTTATATTTACCTTACTATTAAAAATATAAATAAGATTGTGGTTCATTGTTGTATCTCAGATTTTAATATAAGATCGGTGTTTGATCTCTCCTCTTGCATCAAATTTTCAATTTCTTCATTGGAGTTGCAATTTTTTTATTATTACAAGTTAAAAAGAATCACATAAATGAGAAAACTCAAAATCAAAATGGAATAACTAAAAACTCCAACTAATTTTGGCCATTGGGAATAATCGAATAACATTTTGAGATATTAAAGTTTCTTTTAGCATTTTTTTATTTTTTAATTTTATTTTTAAAATAAATAAAAAAATGGAATTAGTTTGAAAGAAATCCGAGAACCACTAATTGGTTTGAACAATTTAATGGTTAAACTGTCTAGATCAATAGTTCTCTGATTATTTGAATTTTTTTTTTGTTGTTGTAAAATAGCGGTTCAAGGCCAAAGCGGTCCGATTGTTTGGTCTCGTTTGACTTTTAAAACATTCGCTAAAATACTGAATTTTGAATTTAGTCTCTATTTAATTGTAAGGTCTAAATTGTAAATTGAACTACTACTTTTTACCCCATTCAATTTTCTCTATATATAAAAGTGTAGATGCATGGTGAAAATTTTTTGGACTAAAATTATCCTCTATTTCTTTGTTTGGTAAAGGGTAATAAAGTCATTTTATTACATCTTTAATGCCAACTTCTGATGACAACTAAAATGCCCATATTTATCTATTTATTACATCTCTAATTGTATGGATTGAAAATGTAACTTCATTAAGTCTTATTATTACTTTCCACCTCATCTAATCCCCTTTCATTAAGTTTTATACTTAACGGTATTAACTCCCTTTTTTCTCTTATTAAATCCTATATTTAAGTTATTTTTCACCAATAAATGGTACTAATTAGATCTATCTCAATAGTTTTAACAATATAAACTCATATTTTAAAACTAGCTAAAAAACAAGAACATTCTTCATCCAAGTGATGGCTAAGCAATTCAAACTAAATTGATAAACCTATGAAGTCATAGTTAGGTAATAAAATTTTTAAAATAGAAATAAATATAGAAAGTTACAAAAATAAAGAAAATTAGACACATTTATGATACTTTTATTAATCAAATTAAAAAATAAGTGTAATAAAAAGAAATATTTTAATTAATAATGAAAATGAAATACATACTTTAGAACTAACCAAAAATGAAATTATTTTACTATTTGGTGAAGATCAATAGTTCAACTTTTGGATCAAATTTTTTGATAAATGAACAGAAAAAAACACCAAAAAGATAAACATAATAAAAAGAAGAATATAACCATGCAAGTAGATATGTCAATGATACTTAAAACTTCACAATTCAATTCAATTATCACATATTTAGACGAGGTGTTTATGCAATCAGATTTGGATTTTGCAATATGCATCCGATTAATAATAAAAAGCAAAAGACATATAAAAACAAAAAATAAAATGTATATTTATAGAAATTTTTGAATACATTATTGTTATCATTATCATCATCTAGAATTATCACGTATAAAGGATGCACACACTCACTAATAATGTTTATATGAACGAGAATGATTTGGGATTTCAACTACGAAGATTGATCTAGGAGGATCGTTTTGGCTGGTATGTGTCTTGGGTGAAATAGTTGCCTTTTCCCCTTTCTTTTTTAGGTGTTGGGCCAAGTTGGCAAGGGAAGTTTTGTATTGTTTGGGTTTGGGGAAAGGCGGCTACTTCCTCCCCTGTTTTTTCTGTTCTTCCACGGTTTTTTTTTTATTAGGCTCAGTTTGGAAAGAGTACAAATGCAAATTTGTAGAGTGTAAAACCTTGTATTTGGTATGTATTTGCACTCTACAAATTTGCATTTGTACTCCTTCCAAACTGAGCCTTAGTAAAATTTCAAGATGCTGCCCCTCGCCTCGAGTAAAGTTTGGGGTTATAAAAAAACTTTTTAACTTTTATGACGTGCACCGAAATTTTTAGTTGGATGATAGAGAAATGAATTACGTAATGTGTTGTAACCAAATATTAAAATTGTTAAGATGACTTCACATCTTTTGTAATCTGGGTTATGAGTGGTGGAAGTTTAATTATGTTGTGTTTGGTTGCACTGCAAATAAATTTGCACTGATACAAAACTATGGCAGTGCAAATAATTCAAATGTAAATTCTGGCCTATTTTTATTTTAAATTTTAGCTTATTTTGTTTGATTGCAGTGCAAATGAAGTAAATTATGACATGAAGCAGAATAAAATAAGATCCAAAACAAAATTAAATGAAAATTTACATTTTTTCATTTGCACTCCCATGCATTTGTACTAATACAAATAAATTGCACTGCAACAGCATTAGGCTCATCAATTTGGGAAGACTACAAATATATACAAAATGTGGCCTTTTGACTGAGTAGTAATGTGATTAGACCTGCTACCATTCATGCATTGAGTGCTAAAATCCTGCTCTTTGTTCCATTGCAAATAAAGTCAGTGTCTTTGCATAGTTCTCATTCTTCTTTATTCTCCAAATCACAATCAGCCATGGCCAAGGCCGCAACCCTCTAAGGCCACGTTTGATTTGAAAGAAAAGGTAGGGCAACCTATACAAGGTTTGTTAAGGTTTCTCTGCTTTTCCTTTCTATTCCCCATCTTCTCTTTTAAATCAAATACAACCTAAAATTGTTTTACATTATTTATTGATAGACTTGTTCATGGGTCAGGTTCAGATTAAGGTTTTGCCAAAATTGACTGGGCCAAGCCTGAGCCCCAAAACAGTGTAAAATTTTAACTCAGCCTGTGAATAGGTCTATTTACCAGTCAAAGAAAATGAAATGCATTATAAGGTGTAAATTCAATAGCTACTGAAATCACAAAGAGAAAAATTGCAAGCTAGGTTCACGTTTTGGTGTTTTAGAGATGAAGGGCACCACTGAAAATAAAAGAAATTTTAAAGGGTAGTGTTGAAAAATAAAAATAATGAGGAGAAACATTACAATGGATGGTCAAAAGCTAAGTGTAAAGAGGGGTAATAATATAATTGGAAAAATGAATTATAGTATTCGACCGGGATCCATTAATCTCAGTTTTATTATATGCTCATACATAACTTAGTAGAAAACATTAAAATTTTAAAGATATACACATATCATATCATGTATATTATATGTACGAGGAGTGACTCAGTTGGGGAGGGGGTATTAGTGCCAGAAAAATGCATATATTATATGTATTAATTGTATCATATATACTAGTAGGTTGAATTTGTTATGGATACACCGCCCGACAGCGTAGTCATAGGCAGCAGCATACATTGCTCGGCAGCAGCATACACTGCTCGGCAGCGCACCGCCTGGTAGCGCATAACACGCACCGCCCGGCAGCGCGTACAGCAGCACGCAGCACGGCAGTAGCACGCACCGCCCGACAGCGCGCAGCACGCATCGCACGGCAGCAGTACACACCGCCTGACAGCGTGCAGCACGCACCGCACGGCAGCAGCACGCTCTGCACAACAGCAACACGCTCCTCACGACAGCAGCACTGCGAGACGCGCGCATCACCCGACAGTAGTAGTAGGGCGGGGCCCACATGACAGCTCATCAGGGTGGACCCACACTTATCTTACCACATTAGCTCTGCCCGCCAACTCGCCACCAGCTACACCATTCCTTATCCCTTATCTTATTCTTATCTTATCTTAAGAGTGTTTTACTATTAGGAGTAGGTAATTAGGAGTTTGAGTTTGAGTTGGATTACCCTAGTCTAGCCGAATCCAACAAGGAATTCCCTTCTGTAATCTCCTATTTAAGGAGTTACGAGTTGAAATAAATCATTCAGTTTTCCAGTTAAGAAAAGAGTGAGGAGAGTTCGGGTGGTCTCTTAGACAAATCACCCATTCGGAGAGTTAGGGTGGTCTCTTAGACAATAGGGTCTGCACGCAAGGGAAGATGCGAGGGAAAGCAGGGCTTTCTCACCGTGGACCGACTGTGACGAGATCCTACGTGCGGGACCATAACAGAATCTGTCGTTGGGTATGGTCTAGCTCAGACTTTTCTTTTATGTGAGGGTTGGTTCATGTTGAAACAACCCAATTAGTTGCATCACCACCTATATTCATCTTAGTTAGGGTTGTCGATGGGTCGGCTCTGGCTTAGAGTATGGTCTTGAACCGGTTATTAATCAGATAGATTCAAAGCCATTTTGATTATTAATTGGGACAATCCGGTCTGACCCTATTGTATTGGCATCTATAATTATCTATGTTAATAATAATTTAAAGATTTATTTTTGATAACATAACTTTAATAAAAATTATAGTAAAATAGTAAATTGTTTATATGTTAATAAATCAAGTATTTTAACCAAAATTCTCATATATTATCTATTAAATTTACCATTTTTAATATAAAATATAATAAAAATTACAAGAAAAATAAAAAACCTTTATATATTATTAACTCAATCATCAGCTCAGGTCTTAATTGGTTCAGAATAGAAAGAACCGGTCCTATAAACCAATTATTAATTGGAACAAAATCACAAAACCAGAACTGCTATATATAATCAGTATGATCAGATACAAATGACCCATTGACAGCCTTAATCTTGCTGTTTGGACATCATCTGACCCATGCTTCATGTATTTTCCTTTTTTTTTAGCACATAAAGGGGGTTCAATTCCAACTAATAATTGTCATATGATGAAATATGATATCTATAGTTCTATACTATTTATACTGTTGTAGCAGGGAGACAACTTCTAGCTTTCCTTGTATTTTTATTAATATTTTCCTCAAAAAATCATAAAATTTAAACCTACCTCAAATAAGTCGGATCAGATTCGATCCAAATCCAATACCGATATGTTAAGAGACGGATCATCATATCTCTCTTGATCCTAACAAATCGGATTGGAAAAGCCATCCGTTAACTTAATGATTTGATCCACTGTGACCCAATTCGATCTATATATATGACAAATATATATAGATCGAATTGGGTTTATAAATATACCCTTTAGTTTATATTTTCACTAGGCTTTATATATTTGGAATTTTGTAATTTTATTATGTCCACAATTGTAATTTGGCTTATAAGTCAAAAGCCCTAAAATCCCTAATCTAAACATGAACAAGACTGAGAATCATCTCTTCAGTCCCTCTTCCTCTTCGGCCATTTTGCGCTGACAGCTAGCTAACCAGTAGTAACCTTCCTCTTTAGTGCTGTGACGGTGCTCCGTGCTTGTAGTCTTCGACAGTTCGGCTGTTGGCTTGCCCGGTGCAGTTGGTCTTAATTTTTGAACACTCGAAATTTTGCACTCTGTGCGCCTGTGGCTGAGCAGCTAGAGGGCGAATCCAGTTAACCCATTGGTTCACAGGGAGCGTGCACCCTCCAATGGGAGGTGTGCACGTCACCCTTTTTGAATCCAGAAATTCTGTTAAAGTTAAGTTTGGTTCACACTCCTGTTAAAGCGAGTCAATCCGGTTCAACTGGTTAGAAAAAGACAAAATCAGATGAAACAAGTCTTTTTGCCTCGAATTCCTCTTTCTTCCATTTTCATTTTCACCCAAACCCTGGCTCATGAACAAGAGACCACCAACGAAAATCTCACCAAGCTCTGACAAAGTACAGTCAACTGGCAGTAAGCATTTCTTCTTCTCCTTTCCCTTCCAACCCTGTTATTCCTCTTCCTTAATACCTTCCTCCTTAATATCGTTTGGGTTCGTCGTAGCCGACACAGCATGCAAAAGCTCGGAGGCACAGTTGTTTCTTCGAGCTTGACGGCACCAATCTCCTGCTAGGTGACATGCCATCAGAATTCGAAGGCAATCGCAGTCTGAGCTTGGTGAAACAATGAAATCATTGCCGGTGGTCTCCTACAAAAAGAAAAAGGAAGAAGATATTAACGAAGATGAATAACGGGGTTGAAAGAAAAAGGAGAAGAAAGGATGTTTACAGACGGTTGACTACATGCCATTGGAGTTCGGTGAAACAGTAAAATCGCCGCTGGTGGTCTGTTGCTAGAAGAAGAGAAAGGAAGAAGATATTAACAAAGAGGAATAATAGGGTTGGAAGGAGAATGAGAAGAAGGGATTCGGCTTATTCTTATCGCCAGTTGGCTCCATGCCATTAGAGCTTGGTGAAATCGATGCCGGTGGTCTCTTACTCTTGGGCTAGGGCTTTGGGGAAAATGAAAATGGGGGGGAAGGGGAATTCAAACGAATGAGAGGAAAAAAAGGCTTTTTATTGATGGTTTTGTCTCTTCCCAACCGGTTGAACCAGATTGACTCACTTAACGGGAGCGTGAATCGAACTTAACATTAACGGAATTGTCAGATTTGAAAAGGGCCGATGTGCACGCTCCTCGTGAACCGACGGGTTTACTGGATTTGAACTATTCCATCACTGGCAGCATCAGCAGCAACACACCTCGCACACCACTCCAGCACCTCGCACACCACTATCCCCATGGCAGTTCGGGCCACACCTCTATCCAAATTCAAGACTTCACCTCGCACACCACTCCAGCACTTCGCCTCCAGGACGCCGAACTGAACAACCGTACCGTACCTGACACCGAAGGAGTCCGTATCCTGAGGCGGCACACCTGACTAACTTGGGATCTGACGCTTGACAGCCGCACTTCAACGGCCACCTGCCACTGCTATCTCCAGTTATAGAGACGGCTCCGACAAAGAGAGTAGTGGCGGTTCTGCCCCAGCAGAGGTGATGACACCCGAACTGGCAGAAGCGCAGAGGTAATCATACCCGACCTGATAGAAGCTTAGGAGTGAGTGCACGAAGTGGTTATAAAAGGCTCTCTACCCCCCTAGAACGGGGTATGTGATAACTTTGTGCCATCTGGTTTTATCTTGCCTTTGAGGAAATAGTAACTTGAGCTTCGGAGCATTCTCACCGGGTTCTTCCCCGGAAATTACTCGCTTTCTCCCCCGTTTCTGACACCTTTTGCTCCAGCCCGAGGCAAGATCGTTGACAGCTAGGACCGGCCGGATTGCGCACCATCAATTGGCGCCGTCTGTGGGAACACTTCTAAAAACCTCCCTCTAAAACTCTCATAACCCCTTTTTTTCAAAAAACCCCAACACTCATGGCTTCTTCCAGCAATGCCAGACGTGGCACGGAGATGAACACCACTAGGGAACAACTTCAAGTCCCCGTGGTGTGCATCGGACAGTTCACCATCCCCCTTCCGATGGATGGGATCCCCAGCCTGAATGCGCCACGAACAGTGGTGCCTGTAAACCAACTCGCCATGAACGTCTCCTTTCTTCTCCCTGTCGAAACAACCTTTACCGAACCAACTGCTGTCCCCCTGGTGACCAGCCAGAACCAGTTTGATGACTTGATGCAATGCATGCGGGCAATGCAAGCCCAAATGCAACAGTTATTGCAGCACCAAGTACTGCACCACATCTCTCAGTATCATTATCAGCAGCAGTTCCCCCAACTGCCTCTGAACCAATCACAACTTCCACCTCGGCACCCTGCCCCAAAGCCGGTTAAGCCCTCCCCTCAAGGTGGACGCCATCACCGAGGAGAAGCCTCCCAACTTCAGAACCCCCCCAAGAGCCAGGCCTCATCCTCGGGTCGAGGGGAAAGAAAAATCACCCCCGCCTCGCAGCTCGCCGGCGGGTTGGGAACCTCGCCCGCCAAGTCATCATCTCGACACAAGTCTGAGCTCCCGCTGACAGAGAATCGATTCAGCGTCCTAGCGGCGGACTACCAACGGTTCGGGCCCATCGAGCTCGGCAACACAGAGGCCAGCAGTGTCAGTACCAGACCCACTTAGCAATGAAGATGCCGACGAAGTAGTCGAACTGCCACCCGTGTCTTGCCCGAGCTCAGAGGTAAAGAAGAGACAAGCTCGGACGAGGTAAAAGCCGCCCCTATTCTCTCAGTACCTTCCCCCCTCTCATCAGAACTCCTTGCAGTCCCCATGCCTAGAGACTTCAAGCTCCCCCCTTTAAACAAGTATGATGGGTCCTTCGACCCCAATGACCACGCCGATGCCTTCCAGTCCCAAATGCACCTAGCTAGGGCTATTGAATCGTGCATGTGCGTGGCCTTCACCACCACCTTCAGAGGGGTGGCCCGCACCTGGTACAGGAACCTGGCCCCCGGGTCAATAAGAAGCTGGACCCAGTTCGTGCAGGTCTTCACCGCACACTTTGTTACCAGCAAGCGGTGCCCCAGAACCGAGGAAAGCATCTTCGGAGTAGTCCAGAGGGAAGGAGAGTCCATCCGGGGCTACATCAAGCAGTTCAATGACGCGTGCTTGCAGATACCGCGACTGGACCCCGCGGTGCAGCTCGCGGCGGCCAAGAGAGGAGTAACACACAAGGAGTTCAAATGACACATGGTAGCTAGCCAGCCCGCGATCGTAGCCGAATTCCTCAAGCTCGCGGATAAGTTCATGAGAACAGAGGAAGAGATCAACCAAAGGACCAAAAGCGGGATCGAGAACAGGAAGAGGGAAGGCGAGCCCTCCAACCCAGTTGATAGAAGAAAAAACCCGGCCCGGGAGACGAAGCCGAGCCAGCCGTTCCGAGCTCCCTTAGCAGCTCAAACGGACTACACACCCTTAAACGTGAGGCAGACCGAGATCTTGATGACGATCAAAGACGCTCCATACGTAAAATGGCGACCTCGCCTAAAAGGGAACCTAAACGAGAGAAATAAAAACTTGTACTACAGTTTCCATAGAGATCACGGTCATAGTACCGAAAAGTGTAATAATCTCCGGGACGAGATAGAGGGACTCATCCGTCGCGGGTACTTGAGAAATTTTGTACAACAACATAATAATAATAATAATAATAATAATAATACTAATACTAATAATAATAATAATAATAATAATAATAATAATAATAATAATAATAATAATAATAATAATAATAATAATAATAATAATAATAATAATAATAATAATAATAATAATAATAATAATAATAATAAGACAGGTCGGCAAGGGGAGCATGGAAGGGATGCCCTCGAATCCAGCAGTAGGCCAGCCGAACCGTTGCAAAGACAGCCTCCGGAAGAGAGGCCAGTTCGGGGAACCATCCACGTGATAGTGGGAGGTTTGGTGGTAGCAGGTTGTACTTTGGCAGCGGCCCGGACGTCAGTTCGCGAAGCTGCCCGAGAAGAACAGAACCCTCCGAAGAGGCCAAAGATGGAAGAACCAATTTTCTTCACGGAAGACGATGTGCGAGGGGTCCACTACCCCCACGATGATGCGCTTGCCATAAAACTAAGGAACAACGACTTTGAAGTCAGGCGCGTACTTGTGGATTCAGGCAGCTCGGCGGACATTCTCTTCAAGTCGGCGTTTGACCAGCTTCAGTTGCAGAGAAGCGAGTTGAAGCCCGCGAAAACTCCTCTGGTGGGCTTCAGCGGAGAGGAAGTCAGGCCCCTCGGGAAAATAACAGTACCCGTGGAAGTCGGCACATGGCCTTGTGCGATCAGACTTAACCACGATTTCCTGGTAGTCGCGACCCCCTCCCCATACAATGCCATAATAGGGCGATCAATCACGCATGTCCTACGGGCAGTGGTCTCCACCTACTATTTGGCAATGAAGTTCTCTACAGATTTCGAAGTGGGGGTAGCGTGGGGCGACCAGCTTGAGTCCCGCAATTGTTATGTTGCCGCCCTGAAGGGAAAAACCAAGGCGGCCGACGACCTCGAACTGGAGCGGCCTACGGAGCAAGGCGAGGAACGAGCTTCGCCCACAGAGGAAACGGTCGCAATCCCAACTTCAGCTACAAACCTGGCTCAGACGCTACAGATCGGTGCTTCCGTCCAGGAACCTCTACGAACCGAACTGGTGAGTTTCTTACTTCAAAATTTAGATATTTTTGCATGGTCCGTGGCTGATATGCCCGGTATTGACCCCAGCCTTATAACTCACAAACTTAATACTGACCCTGTAGTCAGACCCATTAGACAGAAGAAACGCAACTTAGCCCCAGAGTGCTGGAGGGCGGTCGACGAGAAGGTCAAAAAGCTCATCGCAGCTGACTTCGTAAGGGAAGTTCATTACCCGAGCTAGGTAGCCAACCCAGTGCTGGTGAAAAAGGCAAACGACAAGTGGCGCATGTGCGTCGACTACACTGACCTGAACCGAGCTTGCCCGAAAGATTGCTTCTCCCTCCCCAGAATTGACCGCCTAGTGGACGCGACCGCGGGACATGAGTTGCTAAGCTTCTTGGACGCCTACTCAGGCTACAACCAGATCAGGATGGACCAGTCCGAAGAGGAAAAAACCACCTTCATAAGCGAGTTCGACCTGTACTGTTACAAGGTCATGCCCTTCGGACTGAAGAATGCTGGGGTGACCTTCCAAAGACTTGTGAATAAGCTGTTTCAGCCCTTAATTGGCCCAAAAATAGAATGTTATGTAGACGACATGGTCGTTAAGACACAGTTTTCACAGGAATTAATACAAGACTTAGATTCTGTCTTCCAAATTCTACGTAAATTTGGCATTAAACTGAACCCAAACAAGTGTGTCTTCGGTGTCACCTCGGGTAAGTTCCTAGGGTACATTGTCAACCGGCACGGAATTGAGGCCAACCCGGACAAGATAAAGGTCATCCTAGATATGAGACGACACCGAAAAGTAAAAGAGGCTCAAAGGCTAAATGGCCACATAGCCGCTCTGAGCCGCTTCATGTCCAAGTCGGTAGACCGTTGTCTACCTTTATTTAAAGCAATGAAAGGCAAAGGGTTCGAATGGACCCGAGACTGCCAGCTCGCGTTCGACGAGCTAAAAAACTACCTCGCTAGTGTGCCGATCTTAACCAGGCCCGAGGAGGGCGAGGTCTTAGAACTATACCTCTCGGCAAGCGACGAGGTGGTCAGTTCGGTACTAATAAAAGTAGATCGGGTCCAACGACCCATCTATTATGTTAGTAAAATTCTGCAGGGAGCAGAGACGAGATACCCGAAGATAGAAAAACTGGCATACGCACTGGTAATTGCAGCTCGGAAACTCTGCCCATATTTCCAGGCTCACACTGTCATTGTCTTGACTGACAAACCTTTGAGGCAAGTCTTACTCAAGCCTGAGGTTTCCGGTTGGCTGACGAAGTGGGCCATCGAGCTCAGCGAGTACGATGTCCAATATAAGTCACGAACTGCTATTAAGCCCAATCCTTAGCAGATTTTATCGCAAAGTGCACGTTCAGCCTCGAAGTCCCTAGGCCGGTTGAGCCCGAGATCTGTAGTTCGGGTGAGTCCGGAGCTCACAAGCCAATAGAGTCTGAACCCCGTGAAGTAGCAGCTAGGGTGGCATCTCTCCTAGTTAGGCCAAATGCGAACTGGGATGAGGAACCCTGGATCCTTCACGTAGATGGCTCCTCGAACCAATAGGGCAGCGGAGTTGGAATAGTCCTGCGCGACCCGGGTGGCACGAAATTGGAATACGCACTACGCTTTGAGTTCACGGCATATCGCAAAGTGCACGTTCAGCCTCGAAGTCCCTAAGCCGGTTGAGCCCGAGATCCGTAGTTCGGGTGAGTCCGGAGGTCACAAGCCAATAGAGTCTGAACCCCGTGAAGTAGCAGCTAGGGTGGCATCTCTCCTTGTTAGGCCAAATGCGAATTGGGATGAGGAACCCTGGATCCTTCACGTAGATGGCTCCTCGAACCAACAGGGCAGTGGGGCTGGAATAGTCCTGCGTGGCCCGGGTGTCACGAAATTGGAATACGCACTATGCTTTGAGTTCATGGCATCCAACAACGAGGCGGAGTATAAGGCATTGATAGCCGGGCTGAAGCTAGCGCAGAAGGTAAGAGCAAAACATATAGTTATCTGCAGCGATTCCCAGCTTGTGGTCAACCAGGTTACGTGCGAATACGAAGCACGCAAGCTGACTACGATTGCCTACTTGGCAAAAGTAAATGAGGGTCTGCTCAACTTCCAGTCACATTTCATCAGGCAAATCCCGAGGTCAGAGAACACTGAGGCCGACGCCCTATCCCGGTTAGCCAGCATGAGTCACATTGCCATGAGAACCGTGTACATAGAGGACTTGCCTCAGCCTAGCATTCTCGGTGGGGCAGAGGAGGTCGCTGCCGTCCTTGAAGCAGAGCCGAGCTGGATCGACCCACTCGCGAGCTTCTTGCTAGATGGAACCCTCCCTGTGGACCGCAATGCAGCCAGGAGGGTGCAGCGCCAGGCAGTCAAATACGTCATAATAGACGAACGGCTGTACTGACGGTCCTACACGCTCCCCTACAAGCGTTGCTTGCGACCTGCCGAAGCCGAGCTCGTACTCCGCGACACTCATGAAGGTCTGTGCGGCGGACACTTGGGAGGCAGGGCCCTCGCCCAACAGGCACTTCGACAAGGGTACTACTGGCCAACGATGAAAGCAGAGGTCGTCGAGCTCGTCAGAAAATGCGACAAGTGTCAGAAGCATGCCAATATCCACCATCAGCCTGTCGTCGACCTCAAGTACCTCACCAGTCCATGGCCCTTTGCGCAATGGGGCATCGACCTCCTGGGGCCATTCCCGCCTGGGGAGGAAGTTCTTAGTGGTGGCAGTAGATTACTTCACAAAGTGGATAGAAGCTGAACCTCTTGCAACAGTTACACCCTGAAACGTACATAACTTCTTTTGGAATAACATAGTATGTCGCTTCGGGTTACCTCGGGTACTGATCACCGACAATGGCAAGCAGTTCGAGGATATCAAGTTTTAGGAATGGTGCCAAGATATGGGGATTCGGCAGAACTTCACATCGGTCGCGCACCCGCAGGCAAACGGTCAAACAGAACTAATGAACAGAGCTATCCTCCGTGGAATGAAAGCGCGACTAGACCGAGCTAAAAGGTTGTGGGCGGACGAGCTACCAAGTGTCCTATGGGCTCACCGAACCACGAAAAAAACCGCCACAGGAGAAACCCCCTTTAACCTCACCTACGACACTAAAGCGGTAATCCCGGCGGAGATCGAAATACCTACACTACGACTAGAAGCATATGACGATCAGACAACCGGAGACGAGTTACGTACCAACCTCGACCTACTGGATGTGATAAGAGTCCTTGCATACATCCGAACCACAGCTTACCAACAAAGAGTAGCTCGGTACTACAATGCTAGAGTAAAGAAGTGGAACTTCCGTGTCGACGACCTGGTTCTCCGTAAGATCGTGGTACCCAAGCCCGGCATGGGCAAACTTGGACCGAATTGGGAAGGGCCCTATCAAGTAAAGAGAGTGCTCGGGGGGGCATACGAGCTCGAAACTTTAGAGGGCAAACAAGTACCCCGAGCGTGGAACGTCGTTAACTTGAGACGATACTATCTATAGGTCACCAAGCGAAGTGGACTAAGTCACTACCAGAGCCTTAAGGCTAGAATGCCGAGCTAACAAGGACCTCAGCATAGGTAAGCAAAGGCAAAACAGGCCGCACGAGTGCAGTAACCCGGGCAAAACAGATTAGGCATATGGTCAGTTCGGCAATACGATCAGTTCGGGAGAGAGAGTGACCAACACTTAACCAAAAGAAAGTCATTCCATTGCAAAATAAGGGAGTGTACATTTCAAATATATATATATATATATATATATATATATATAATATTGAGCTCACAGGCCTGGAGGTACTTCTTCACCATCAGAAGGCACTTCAACGATACTTGAAGGTCCTGCCTCATCCTTAGAGTCTGGTTCATCGTCTATAGCATTGGCCATCTCCTGAGTAATGCGCGAAGTGGTTATAGCGCTAATATCGAGCTCGGGGTACGTATTCCGAATCATCCACCGGCTTAGTTTAAAGCCCCTTTTGTACGAGCCCACCATCAGGTCATCAAAGCGCGACGAGGCAATATATTCATCGACGACCTTCTTCTTGGCATCCTCGATGCCTTGAGAAAAGATCTTTTTCCTCTCTCTAATATCCTCTTTATTTAACCTGATGCTGCAAATCCAGCCTCAGGTCCGCCATATGCTTCACCACAACTCCCATGGCCTCGGTATCTCTCTAAGACCTCGCTAGCCTGGCCTGTGCTGCGCGAGAAGCCACCTCAACAGCTCGAGAAGCTGCCTCAACATCGCGGGAAGCCTCTTGGACAGCTAGTGCTCGCCTCGAGCTCCTTTCCACTTGGGCCGCCAAGGCATGGATAGAAGAATTCACCTACCAAAAGGAAAAATAACAAATGATCAAAAGAACGATAGCAAGAAAGATAATAGCAAAGAGCCCGACAAGAAATCGCTAACTTACCACCATGGAATGAGTGGCTGCACGACAAGCTACCTGGTCCAAAGGAAGTTCGGTCCATGCCGCGACCTCCTCAGGGTAAATGGCCTCCCTACTCTTCTGAAGAGCGTGGTTTGACGAAAACACGCTCCGGAACTCGCCTTGGGCTCCCGAGCCTGAAGGCCCAGCTCGCGTATAAGCAGACTCAGAGTAAGCGGGAGCCCCCGTGTAAGTAGCCTCGGCGTAAGGGGCCCCTGCCGCTTCTTGTACTGGAGGGGCCATCTCGGGCTCCCTAGGCGGATCCACTGACGAGTAGTCCGGTACCTCGGGCTCCGCATCTCGGGGCAGCTTGGCACGAGTTCGTTTTGCGACTCGCTTCCTCCTCTTCATGGCGTGAAATAGGTTCCCACCACGAGTCTTCTCTGTGTCCATCACACCTGCAAAAAGAGCTCGGCATCAGGAAAACGAAAGAACGGAACAAAACAAAAGGCAAGCCTCTGAGTAAGGAACCTACCCGAACTCAGACCGGCCTCGATGAGCTTGGCCTCCGTCAGATAATGGTGGCATTTTAGCCCAAGCTGTGCCCATTCCCGGAGGCCCTTCGCCGTCTCCCTATCAAGCGTAACACCGGCATCAGGGGCAGCCATCCCCCACCCGGTTTGGAACGGCCACCCCAATGCACTTCGCACCCCGAAGTAGTCCCATTTCCTCGCCGGGACCTTGTTGGGAAGAACGTCTAAAAGCTTAAACCCCGGGCGAGGAGACAGGTAATACGCCCGCCTATGCCCGGGGAGGAGACCCGCTTGCTTCTTAAGCATTAGAATGGAAGAAAAGATCTCCAAGTCTAAAGGCAAGATTTGTTCGCAAAATTGGGAGATTGTCCCCACCAAGTTACGAATTAAATTCAGGTGAAGCTGGCCGACAGTAACGCCGAGGTGGTTCATAACCTCGACAATGAGGGGGTGGAAAGGCAAGCGCAACCTAGCAACGAGCTACTCCCGGAATATCACGATCTCATCAGGACCGTGTTCCCAAGGGAAACTGCCCGAGGGTATAAAATAGGTGTACTCCCTAGGCAAGTTGAACTGGGTAATAAGGGAGTGAAGCCCCTCAGGCGTCTTGGTCGAGGGCCCAAACTTGTCTAACGATCGACCTCGACGGGAGGAGGATGCCAAACTACCCAAGGCGACTCGGCCTATAGGTTCAAACTCTTCCTCGAGCTCTACCTCGGGTTCACTAGGGCTGTCGGAGGATGCAGCTTGGTTCGTAGAACTTGCATTTGACCCCCTCGAAGAACTGTCTGAGCTATCCGAGCTAGACATCGAGAGGAGAAGGATTCCAGGAAAAGTACTCACCCGAAAAAAGCAAACGAACTATGGGAACTTGAATGCGAGCTGAAACTTGGACATGAGCTCAAGAAGCAAAATGCAGGAGAATGAGAAAGCGACTGGGGTCCCCACTATTTATACCCACAGTAACCGAAAATCAATGGTTCTGGTCAAAGCAAATCCAATGGCCCGCAGTCACGCTGACCGCACGTCTCTTGAGACCGAGACGTTACTGGCCGCACGTCTTTTGAAACTGAAAGAGTGCTAGTGCACGTCTCCCCGCATTAAAGGCGGCAGCGGCTCGTTTTTTCAAATTTGAAAAGATGCCCGCTGTCACGTCTCCCAGCGGCGCGTTTTTTAAATTTTGAAATAAACGCGCGCTGTCACGTCTGTTAGCATTTATAGACGGATTGGTGCGTTGCCCGACTTTTTGGCACTTGAAAACCTAGAAAAATCCTAACAAACACGCACTCCACGCTATCAGTCAAACCAGTTTGAAGTACGGGTCAAATCCACCCGCCACCTCGCGAACTCCCTGCACCAGGGCAAGTCCCTTTGCGCGAGGAGTGGGGGGCAATTGATGAAGGAAGATTTGGCCCGACTTTGTAACCACTTAACACGTGGAAAGGCAACAGCTCGGCACAACAGTACGCCCAAGGTGTGAGCTCCGAAAAGAGGAACCCACGGTTCGAACTCCCCACAAGGAGACCGAGCTCTCCCTTGGACCCCGAGCCTTACGAACACAAAGGGCAACAACCCGAACTGGCCCGCCCCATGGCAATTCGGGCCACACCTCTATCCGAACTCAAGACTTCACCTCACACACCACTCCAGCACTTCGCCTCCAGGACGCCTAACTGAACAACCGTACCGTACCTGACACCGAAGGAGTCCATATCCTGAGGCGGCGCACCTGACTGACTTGGGATCTAATGCTTGACAGCCGCACTTCAACGGCCACCTGCCACCGCCATCTCCAATTATAGAGACGGCTTCGACAAAGAGAGCAGTGGCGGTTTTGCCCCAGCAGAGGTGATGACACCCGAACTGACAGAAGCGCAAAGGTAATCATACCCGACCTGACAGAAGCTTAGGAGTGAGTGCACGAAGTGGTTATAAAAGGCTCTCTTCCCCCAAGAACGAGGTATGTGATAACTTTGCGCCATCTAGTTTTATCTTGCCTTTGAGGAAATAGTAACTTGAGCTTCGGAGCATTCTCACCGGGTTCTTCTCCGGAGATTACTCGCTTTTTCCCCCGTTTCAGGCACCTTCTGCTCTAGCCCGAGGCAAGATCGTTGACAGCTAGGACTGGCCGGATTGCCCACCATCAGGATCTGTTCTTCTCACAGGGGCACCTCACAGGCACACCCATTGTGCATTAGGAACATCTCCCGTGAATAATAATTTATAAGTATGGGAGATGTTCCCAAAGCATGGTAGGATGTGTGTGTGAGGCGCCCTCTGTGTGAGGAGCAGATCTGGTCTCTCTTTGATTATGTATCCTTTAGGTGTCCTCCCATTTAGGGAAGGACACTTGTCCATTTACAAAATCTCAATTAAAGGGTTTGTAACCAAGGTTCAAAGTATTGACACTGGCTGATACGCCGATAAAGCTGGTTTATGGTCTAGCTACCCTCTAAACTAGTGACTGACCTGATACAACCCGTGTAGGGGCGTATCTAGAAGCTACCAGCACGATATGTATTGGACGATACATATCGATACTTTGAATCTTGATTTTTACATTCACCAACTCCCTATTAATTAGAATAAAAATAAAACTAGAAAGAAATCTCACTCCAAAAAAAGGAAACTGAATGTTGATCCCAATACACACACACTCTCTTTCCATATGAAGTAACATCTTCTTCTTCTTGCTTCTCTCTCCATTCTTATTGCCTCTCTCTTTCTCTCTTGGTCACAAAACTGTTATCTTTCTTAGCGGCAATCTATAAATTATCTTGAATCAAACTAAAATATGTAATAGAATTAATTGTACTAATTTTGAACTTCACGGCTATTAGTTAAACTTAGCACCAAGCATGTATATGAAGTTGATCACTTTTTTCATTTTCAAATAAAATTTCTGTTTCATCTAAACAAGACAATTGGCTTTTCAAATTGGTGAAGAATTGGACAAATACCTAAATAGATCCTCTGATCCATGACCAAAGATAAAAAACATATAATTTAGACATTTAAATATAGATACAACCCATATAGGAAACAATCTAAGCAACTAGCCTCGGGCCTATCGACATGAGACATAACCAAGGCATAACCAGGGCCTATTTTCACTGGGCTTAATCTGATATATCTTATACATTATTGGTGGAGCCCAATAATGGAGGTTACATTCACCTTAATTGAAATTTTGTAAATGGACAGGTGTTTTTCTTTGAATGGGAGGACACCTAAGCGGTGCACAATGAGAATAACTTATCAAATTCTTTAGGGTAAATGCTTAAACCTCGCTTCAACTTTGACCTGTCCTTCCCAACTCTTGGGGGTAAAGTGCAAGCTCATCCATGCCTTGTGTTGAAATTTATTTAATTATGACGGGGCTTTGTCCCAAAAGTCAGGGAGGTTTTAGGCCTTTTCTAAACATCAAGGGAGGTTTATGGGATTTACCCTTATTTTTATTTTTTCTCTATTTCATGCCATTTGGGTTACCCACCTTAAAGGGGTGGGTTCTTTTGCTTGAAAAATAGATTTTGGTGCAGGTATCGGGTGGGTTCTTTTGCTTGAAAAATAGGTTTTGGGGTAGGTACAGGTAGACTAGTTCACAAGTCAGGTTGGGCTTTGTCTCTATATCAACAAAATACATTTAGGCCCGAGTCTGAGCTAACCTGACCATTGGGCCTAGGTTTTGAGCCCAAGCCCTACCCTCATATAAAACCTGAAGCTTGGGCCCGACCAAAAATTTGAAAACAGATTTTTTTCTTTTTTGTTCAATAAAAAGTGTTTTATTTATATTAAAATCCCTTAAAACCCAAAAATAATAAAAGATCTCACTATTACTTGAAAAAAGGAAAAAGGAACAAAGAAAAATATTGTATATATATATTTTTTATTAAATAAAATATGTTATTGATTATATAATATATTATCAAGTCGGGCTCAAGCTCGAGCTCGGCCCGAAAAAGGTTAAGCCTGGTGTTTTAGGCTCGAGCTCGAGCCTGTGGGCCTAAAATCATGTCCAAGACCAACTTAAAATGGGCTAGGTCGGGCCGATTGTCGGGCTACTTGGCACATAAATAAGTCTAGGTACAAGTTTTGGGATTTTACAACTCATACGGGTATGAATAGGGTACAACATTAGGCTAAATCTGCCCCACCCTGACCTGCACAATGTTGGAAGGCATGTGAACTTATATATTAGGTGTTGAATTTAATAATATTTTGAATTTTCTGTAGTTTCTACATGTTTTAATCAAATAATTAAAAATTTTGATACTTCTTTATGTTATTTTACTTGTTTATTAGAATTTAGATTTTGAAAATCTAACCTGCTACAGGTTTTGGAGAAGGTACAGGTTGGGAGGTCTACGAAGGTGAAGGTAAACAGAATGTAGAATTTATGAATAAGTTATGATTATTGGCCAAGTATATTATCACATACAGGGTTATGGATGGTTTAGATCTCTTCTATTAATAGAAAAGGGCTTTGATTGAAATTGAATGGCGGAAAGAGACATTTTAAGTGATAGAAATGAATTTGGGTCTGGTAGGCACACTGGGTGAGAATAAGATCACAATAAATATATGCAATGCCTGTCAGAAATATATTGCCTGCGTATGATGATAACTTCATTCTCTCTCTCTCTCGACTGATCGGTGGAATTGGCACCATCCCTGGCCTGCAAGTGGGGCTGAAAACAACAGTCAGATGAGTGCTGAAAACCTCCTGCAATATGTATACTATACAAACAAAATCTTTTGATTGGAGGAAACCCTATGGCTCTCGTACAACTGCAACCAACACTTGGTTGTTCTGTAATATCTTGTGGGGCTGGATGGAGATCAATGTTAGTGGGTTGTACGTGTTGGGTTTTTGTTTTATAGAAAATTAGAGACAACATGTTGTCGATGCTGAATGCTTTGTCTGTTGAATATTGGTTAATCTGGACATGAAGCCCTATCGATTATCAATAGTGTAGTTTAGATCCATGTAGGGGTGGATTCGAGTCCAATCGAGCTGAATATTTGATTGTTCGAGTTCGGCTTGTTGAAATTGTGTTAGGCTCGGGTTTGATTCGAGTTAGAGATTTGAGTTTGAGCTTGGCTCGGTTCAGAGCTCATAAGTTTGAGCTCAGCTCGGCTGTAAGCCAATTTTTTTTTTCTAAAAAATAAAAGGTATACATATAAAAATATATATTTTTTATTTTATATACAAAAAATTAAGAATAATAAAAATTATTTATTATTATACATATAAAAAATAAAAAATATACATATAAATAATGTTTTTATTTTACATATAAAAAATAAGAATTATAAAAATTATTTACCATTATACATAATAAATAAAAATATTATATATAAAATATTATTATATAATAAAAATTATTTATTATATATTTATATATTTATATATTTATTTGTATGTATGTATGTATATAATAAAAAAATATTTATTTATTATACTAGGCTCGCGAGCCTCATGAGCCAAACTTTATTGGGCTCAGGCTCAGCTTGATTAACAAACGAGCCTATATATCAAGCTCAATCTCGAGTTGAACCTCGGTTTAAACCGAGCCGAGCAGAGCATGGATCTAGGGGTTTAATCACCCCTAGATCCATGCAAACTCCCTTTCTGTTTAGCTATTATTTGTTCTGCTGATCTTTGGGGACATGCTACCCCCACCCCCACGGTCTTGTATCCTTATGGTCTTTATAAAAAAAAAAGAAAGTGGCAGAGACTTTACAAGACACATGTTAAGTTGGAGAAATAAAAAGAGATGGTGCTTCTGTTTGATCTGTTATTTCATAGGGACTAGCTATGGAGGGTTAACTTCTAATTGCATGCAATAGTTTCTATTGGTAATATATATACCGGGCCAATAATCATATAACACCATGTTGGCTTTGGTATTCTTCCTTTAATTTGGTGGCTCGTTCAAGGTCTTTTTAATAAGGGTTTGTTCAGTACTAGATGAAATCATAGATGGCTCGTTTAATTTGATCTATGCCATGTTCTTATTGGTGTCCATTTGACATTATAGCATGAATCAATTTACATTATACAATGGATCGATCCACTTTGTAATTTTACCTATATTTAACATTGTTAGATATTATGGATTAGTCTATACCACGGTATATTCAAACATTCTTATAAAATTTTACAATAAATGATCATGGTTTTTTATTGAAAACTTCATTGACAAGGCATTTACACCCATTCACACCATGGTGCAGAATGCATTAGAAAAGCGTGGTATGGTTTAAACCACACCACAATAGGGTCAAATGGATTCGAACATACTATGTTATTTCTTGTTTACAATGCTGGACACCCTTCAATTTTTTTCTTTCTTTTTTAGTTGATAAAATTAATGGGAACCCATGTGGTGCATGGGATTTTTTAACTGAATTGAGAATTAGAGTTAATGGGCTTTTAAAGAGCCCTAGATACTTATAAACACCTTACTACAAAATTTCATCGCACATATCCCCCATTTAACCCTTCATCACATTAAGATTTTAATTTTGGCTATCTCATTGGCCAAGATATTCATTTCTTAAATGCTACCATTTATGGACCAATCAAACCCCACCAAATGATCCAAGAGACCAATACCTCTAGAAACCCCATTGTCACCCTAAACACCTGATCAGACCGTTTCGATCCTTCCGAAGTATCTAAAAATCCCCAAACATCGTCATCAGACCTAGGACCTCCTAAAATATCTACCCTTAAAATTTCAACCCAAGATTCTCCCTGCTTATTCTTTTATCAAACTAAGATTCCATTTCGAAACCTCTCGTTAGCCTGAAGCACTCACGACCCAAATCTCCTTGATCCTAACACCTATGAATCAATTAAACCATACAATTGAACCCTAGACACACAAAAAACATCTACCCATAATTTTTCAACCTAAAATTCCCCCATTTGCCCCATCGTTGAACAAATATTCCATTTTGGATGCTTTCATTGACCCAAATTTCTGTCATTTTGACCCTCCAAAATCAATCAGATGTTTCAATAAGATCATAGACACCCTAAAAACCTACCCACAAAAATTCAGCTCAAAATACCTTTGCCCCTCCATTTCAAGATTCCATTTCAAAGCTTTGCATTGACTAGATCAAGTCCTTTCTGAATCTACCCGCATAATTAGGCCAATTTGACCCTATGAATCAACACATAATGCTCAAAATCACCACCCTGCCAAATTGACATAAGCTAATTAATATATTTATTATGGGAAAATTTATAAAGCGGAAAAGATATGGTATGGAAAGAGTTTTGACCAATCAAAACTCACCCATAAATTTTGATAAATAACACCATATTTGCTACCACATTTATGATTCTAGTTTATTGGTCAATTTTTTTTGGGATATCATATCTTTTCCATATCATAGTTGAACCCTTTTATTAGTAGTACATTAATAATTTCAATTATTATTCTATTTTTTAATATCTATTAAAAACTTTTTTTTAAAGTTATTACCTATTTTTGTTATTTGAAAGCTTTAATACCTCTAAATTATTTAATCTATTTTCATTATTTCAATAATATTTAAAACATTTTAAATTATTTATATTTTATACTCTTATTATCAAATATTATTAAATTTATTTTTGTGTTTTTGATAAAATTTTTAAGGTTATCACATAATTTCTTTATTTAATATTTTTTAATTTTTTAAATAATATTTAAAATATGATTTAGTTATTAATTTTTTTAATATCTAAAATATTTAAAATTAGTTATTTACAATATTATTCATCTATTTAAATAATATCACTATTTAGTTATTTCAATATTACTTATTTATTGAATTTCATAATCCATAAAATTATAAGTTATACTATTATTACATAATTTTGTTATTAATTTTGTAAAATATAAAATTATTATTAATTCAAATATTATAAATCTATTATAATGATTTTCTACTTTTAATAAAATTTTTAAGTTTATTACATAATTTTGTTATTTTAACTATTTAAAATTTCGTTATTTAGTTATTTTAACTATTTAAAATTTACTTACATGGTTTAGTTATTTTTACTATTTAAAATTTATTACATAATTTTGCTATTTGTTATTTAAATTTTACTTATTTTTAAGGTATTACATTGTATTTTGTTATTTAAATATTGAAATAATATTTTTTTTAATTTTTAATTTTTAATTTTTAAATAATATTTAAATTGGATAATTTATAAAATTGTAATTTATATTGTTTGTACACAATTTCGTTATCAATTTTATAAAAGTATAAAATTATTAATAATATAAATATTATTAATGTATGATCTGTTATTTATATTTTTAATAAATATTTTAAAGTTATTACATAATTTTTTATAATATTTAAATAATTCTTAAATTTTTTAATTTAAACTTTCTTTTGAGAGAAATAGATGAAGAGTGGGGGAAAGGATAAATGATAAATAGGAATTAGGGATAATTTAGGTGAGAAATTCTACTAAATTAGAGATAATTTAGAAGATAAATAGGAATTATAGATAATTAGGAGAGAGTGGGGGTATAGTGGTGCCACTTGGCTAAATTAGATTAGATTTTGGTAGAGAGAGATTTTAGGAATAGTTTTTGGAAGGGATAACCAAAGGGATAAACGTAGAGGAAAGGGGTGGGCCAAGCATGATGAGGTGTCATTATGAGAGAGGGAGAAGAGAGTGATGAGGTGGCTTCATGAGGGAGCAAGGAAGGAGACCGGATCTCCTGCCCACAATACACTTCCCCCTGTGAATTGGGAACATCTCCCCCTGCATAATATTATGCAAAGGATGATATGTTCTCCATGCATGGCTGCGATAAATGTGGGCAGGGTTCTCGTGGGCAGGAGATCCGGATTCGTAAGGAAGGTTAAAATGAGAGGGGCTGAGAGTTCTCCGTTGGGGTAATGGAGAAAGCCCAGACTATGACATGGCATCATTCTATTTTAGTATATACATAGATAATCAATCAAGTCTAACTATGGCACACAAATGTACATTTATTATACCTTAGAGATATTGATTAATCACATTAAATACATCTTAAGGTTTATTTATCTTTTTGGCCTCATTCTTTTGTTAGGAACATGTTCACTTGAGTAATAATTTCTTAGATAAATGCATTTACTTGTGTTCTTTTGTCAAACAAATTTACTTGGGTAAGTGAGACAAGTTTTCTTGCTCATGTTCTTTTGCATCAATCATTTTCCTAGGTAAATACATTTAACCGTGTTCTTTTGTCAAAAGATTTTACTTAGGAAAGTGAGACAATTCCTCTTACCTATGTTCTCTTGCACCAATCATTTTCCTAAGTAAGTTAGTTTTTCTTCGTGTGTGTGTGTACATTTTATAGAATGTGAATCAATGAAGGTCTCATTTTTTGTTGGGAATAAGGGGGAGTAACCTACCTATGCTAGGACTAGACATATTGGACAAAAAAAAAGGAAAAGGGAACAACTAGTGCAAGAAGACGAATTCACAAAAGAAGGCGATAACGACCTCAAACACAAGGGGAGAGAATGGCAAGCTGAAAGACTCCAACTCGATCTCAAGAAAGCTCAGCTACACAATTTATGGCGAGGATAATGGGCCCTTCGGCCCCTATTTATAATCCACCACATCGGCTCCTATGAAAACTGGCTACACGCTACCCGAGGACAAAATCGGTTGAGCGCGCCCTTTGACGTCTACGCATAGATGAGACGCGATCTGGGTCATTTCCTGGTTGAGCTGGATGATTGAACAAGTCCGACCAGCGGTCCGCCCTCCATGTCACATAGATTTTGTGCCAAATCTACCTGGACTCGTCATGAACTCCCCGTACCAGGTCAAGACCCCTATCACGAGGAGTGGAGGGCAATTGATGAAGGGCGATTTGGCACGACCTTGTAAGAAGAGGTCACGTGGACGCGATCTGCTTGAGGGGTGATAATTCAGCCAAAAGAACCTAGTCCGCAACAATTAGACCTCGGGTATTCGGTCACCTTGGCCCAAAACCACCTCAGCATAAAGGCACCTCGACACCTAATCCAATTCGGGGCTAAAGATCCGAAGTACCAGTTCGGGGCTAACGAACCGAAGTACCAGTTCGGGGCTAAAGAACCGAAGCATCACGTAATTGACTCTAGAAGCCTCCCCAATGGACCCCGAATTTCTCGGGATCATGAGAGGACTCATCCTCACTCTGACCGAATTAGAGGAAAGCGATAAACCTTATCAATTGACACATTGCTCTCCTTAAAAAATGGAACATATCTTATCTACGCAGCCCGAAGATCCCAGAGCTTTTTCGTAAGATCCACGACTACTCCACTATATAAGGACATCGAACCTCAAGGCAAAGGTACGCACGATTATTTGCTCACTAGCACTCTAGCATTCAAGTATTTAGCTCGCATCCATAATATAGTACTGACTTAAGCATCAGAGCGACCTCACCGGGTTAGCCACCATGGGTTCTTTGATCTATTATCTTGCAGCTTGGTCCAACTCGCCATGTAACTAGTGTTTAGATCATCTTCCTGCTAGGAGTATCCAGATCGTGCACCATCACCTGTGTTTGGCAACATTACATTTATGCATTGACAAATGATAGAAAACACATTTCCCAATGTTATATTGATAATAAGATATAAAAGTACATCAATAAAAAAGAAGTAAATTCGCATTCAATTGGACTTTTGATAAAAAAAAGGCATATGCTTTATTGGAATTTGTGTTTGCATCAATTACAACTAAAAATCTGTTTGATAAGAAGGTAAATTTGTAAATACAAAACTAACCCAATTTTACAATATATATGAACTGTTTTACACTCTAAAATTCACACTTATTTGATAAATCTAGAGTGTTCATTAATATAGAAGACCATTTGGATTTGACTGCATGACTAGACATTGGGATTGAAACTTGATCCATGTTTTTGAAAGTGGAAGATTTAAATTTAATGAGATTTAACTCTCATTGTTGACTGGCTAATGACCTTTTAAGTAGGGAGAAATATTTTTATTTGTTGTACAGTTTAAACTATCTTTTTTGAAAGGTTAGATAAAAGCCAAATTCCATTTAACAAGCAGCCCAAGTACAGAATGATTCCCTTGAATGATCCCCTCTCGATAATTTCAGCAATAAACTCCTGAGGGGGAACCCAACATGAAGAGAGAATATTACAAGATAGAGAGAGTTGTGCAGGAGTGTAAGTAGAGAGTTGTGCAAGAGTATGAGCAGCATTATTTGCAGCAGCTTTTGACAGAAGAGATTGATAAAAACTGAGTTGCTAGAGGCCTGCAATTGGGGATAATTGAGTGTGTTCACCATTGAGGATTAGAATCCTCATTTGACAGGGAAAGGACTACATCCATGGCATCAGCTTTTAGCCTTCTAGGCTCATTCTCTAAATATGAAGAGAGAAACATTACTACACTAATATGAAGATGTATCAATCCCTCAAGTTGGTGGATTGGTCTTAGGAATCCGAATTTGTTCCTCACATCAACCTCATAGTGCTTTCAGCATGCATTGAGAACATCTCCTGTATTATTTGATGTTATCATTCATGGAAAAATGTTTTCAAGATGTTTTCAATTCAGGGTTGTAATGTGATGTGAGCTGGTATAAAGCTCATTCTGTGAGGAATAAATCCGATTTCTAATCTTACACGCAATCCCATTATCTAGGTTTAGCGTCATATAAAATAGATAGATCTGTCATTAGACCCTCTACCTTCTATTTCCCTCCCCCTCAACCTGCCATTAGACCCTATACATTTTTTTGAAAAATGTTTTCTCATACCATGCCTTGGAAATCGAGAAAGGTATGGTCTGAGAATATGCCCTATTTACTGTTTTCTTCTTTTTCTATTTTTGCTAACAATAATATGATGATAAGACATTAATAAACGCCAATGTGGCAGTAACAGCAATAGACCAATAATACCAAATAGAAAACACAAAAAAATGTTTTCTGAGAAAATAGCATTGTCTATACGGCACCGAAAACGCCTCTCAAGAAACGGCATTAGTTTCAAACACTGCCTTATATGTCTAAATTCTCTGGAGTCTTATTGGATTGGCCACCTGTTACATCTGACAAATCATATCACTCATATACCCCACTTTATATTGGTGGTTTCTTAACTAACACTAGCTGTTCAATGTTTAAAATTTTAAAATATTAAAAAGTATTTAATAAAACTCCATGAGTGTGTATGATTTTGTTTTTTAAACAAAAGCATATGCCATTTGCAGTTGAACTTGGATATTCCTTTTTTCATAACATTTTCATCCACAAGTATTTAAGAGGAAAGCCCACCACCGATCCTAAACATTTTGTCCACCAGCGAGTGGAAGGATTCTGAGTTGTAATCAAGTTGCAGGCCCACCTCCGATCCAGTGGAAAAGACTCCATTATAACTTGCTATCCAGATTAACCTGTCTTGAGATGGTGTTAAGGATACCTTGGAATTCAGCACCATTTGTTTGATCCCCTCTTCATCTTCAATACTCATTTCAGTAGGAAAGGACCATGAGCCATCCAAGAAGAAGAATTTCATTCAACCTAATGTATGTCAGCAAGATTTATATGCATGGCTGGTTTCATTACACAGAAGTCCTTTGGATGTCACCATTCACTACATTTGCAATGGTCATGATGTCTCGCATCTCATCTCTCTCTCCAAAGGCGAGAATAGCGAGAGTTGAGCTCACAAGTAGAAAATTGATTTGGATCAATGTATCTAAGATAAAAGAAATTTGTCCAACTAGCTAGTGGAATTCTGGATTAAAATTTAAAGCACATTTTTAACTCTATAGGCTTTGATCACTTCAAACAAAGATCGAATACCTAAGCTTCCTTCCAAATAAGGCTTGTAAATCTGCTCCCAAGAATGCCAATTGTATTTGTGGCCATGTTTTGACACTCCCATAGGAAGTACACAAATAATTTATGGATTTTGTGAGTAACTTTCTTAGGCTTCGTTTGAACACTGATGACGTTTTACACTTAATCGTATAATAGGTGACTGTTACATTTTGAAATCATGATAAAAAAGTGTAAAGTTTTACATTGATAAAATTGATAAAATCGATATAGTATTTACATCGATTATCGATGTAAAACTTTATGCTTGATAAAGTTTTACATTGATTTACGATATAAATCTCCACTCCATCCAAACACCAACAAATCTAAATCGGAGTGGAGTTTTACGTGATTATAATTACACGTTCATTCTAAATGCCTACAAAACCAAACCAATGTAAATTTTACATCGGTTCTTAATTTACATGGCTTCCAAATGCAGCCTTGGGGACAACAATTGTGCTCAGAATATGAATAGGCATACTTTGGAGGAAAAGCTCACCTCTTGATGAAAGAAGTTTTGATTTCCGGCCCTTAATTCTTTTCTGAATTTTCTCCACCCAGGGAGTAAAATCTCTAATTCTCAAATTCTTGTCACCAATGGGAGCCCTCCAAGTACATAAAAGGGAATTCTTTCCTCATGAATCCTATATGACTCTAGTAGCTAAATTAATTCTGTAACTAGGACTATTTTTTTTGTTATCATAAAGAAAGATTTATTTTTATTTAGGGTCCGTTTGGTTTGCAGGAATAGGGGTTTGGAATCGGAATTGGAATGGGCTATTCCAATTCCAACTGTTTGGTTGGGCGGAATCGGAATCCCATTCACATTCATGCTGGAATGTCATTCCCCCATTCGAGGGAATGGCCATTCCCTGCCCTTCCCTTGGGAATGGAATCCCATTCCTGCTGATTTTAATTCCCATTCCCATTCCTGTCTGAACCAAACAGATTATTGGAATGGACCATTCCGATTCTAATTCCGATTCCGGAGGATTTCGATTCCAATTCCGACTACGAACCAAACGGACCCTTATTTTTTGACCTGAAGCACTCTCGTAGACAGCCAGAAACTCCATCAAGTTTTCAAGACTACTGCTTCTAAGAGACTAAGGATCCCGTTTGGTTCGTGGTTGAAATCGGAATTGGAAATGGAATCGAAATCATCCGGAATTGGAATCAGAATGGTCTATTTCCATAATCTATTTGGTTTAGACAGGAATGGGAATGAGAATTAAAATCAGCAGGAATGGGATTTCATTCCCAAGAGAAGGGAAAGGAATGACCATTACCTCAAATGGGGGAATGCCATTTTAGCAAGAATGGGAATGGGATTCCGATTCCGCCCAACCAAACAGTTGGAGTCAGAATAGCCCATTCCGATTCTGATTCCATACCCCTATTCCTGCAAACCAAATGGACCCTAAGACCCATAGTAAATATCACCGTGTCATCAGCGAGCAGGCTATGAGTTAGAGATATAGCACCTCTCCAGCAATTTGAAATAGCCAACATCACCATTATTGAAGATAGTTGATAGTCCTGTACTTAAAACTTCCTCTGCTATAATGAAAAGACTTGAAGAGAGAAGGTCTCCTTATCTTAGTCCCTAGAAGATTTAAAATAGCCCACACGACAAGAGAGCCACTAATCAACATAGAAAACCAATAGTTGCACACACCTAACTTGAATAACTCAATCATTAAGTCATTGAATCCGAATTTGTTTAAAACCTTGAAAAGAAATTTCCAGCTTAATCTATCATAGGTTTAGCCATATCAAATTTCAGAATTATATTCCCACCTCTTGTTTTCAACTTTTGGTTCTCAATTTTTGATATCAAAACTATGAAAGTAGTTGTATAATACCTGAGGAGATTTTTAGTAATGAAAATTTCTTTGATTGCCATGCACACATCCATACGTATGATAATATCCCAACTCTGCGTAAAGAAGAAGCCATCGAAGTACCTGGAGCGGAGTCAAGTGGCATTTGATAAAACTTTTTCAGACTTCTGAAATCTGAAAATGTTGCTTTTTAGACGCTAGAGGTGTTTGGAAGCTAAGGTGGCGTTTGATTGTACTTTTCATACGTTTAAATCTGAAAACGTTGCTTTTTAGATGCTACATTCGTTTGGTATGTCATCTTTTTACTAGATTTGAAATCCAATTTCAGATCTTAATTCGTAAGAGGTGGGGCAGGTCCTTAATGCGTTCAGATGTAAATTAGAGGTGTGTAAAAGAGATTAGTATCCTAAAAAAACCTTTAATGACATGGTTTGTTCTTCATATAACTCGAAAATAGGTCATTCGAACCCCCTCTACGACCTGAACAAGCAGCGGCAGTTCTCTCTCTCTCTCTCTCTTGTCTTCCCACCACCGCCACCGCCACTGCAACTTGTAGCAGCGGCAGTTCGGTGATTAATAATAATAAGGGTAAATTACAAAGACCCCCTTGTACTATGGGGTCTGTGACAAAGACCCCCATGTACTTTGTTTTGTGACAAAGACCCTCCTGTACTATGACCGTGAGGCAAAGACCCCCTTTCCTTAGCCTTCCGTTGAAATTCGCCATTGAAAAAAATATTGTTCATCTTCCCTGACCTCATGATACACGGATAATAGCAGCGATGGTAATCCCCTCTACCTCAGATTCCTACACATTTCTGAAAACGTCAAATGGCTTAATTCGTTGATTTTCGGGGTTCTGGCGTCTGCACACGATCCCGTGATGAAGAGGTTACGGACACCGAGTGGTTCTTTCTTGAATCGATGACATAGTCGTTCATCAACAGTAGTGACCATCCTGGTCAGGCTTTCTTTGAATGTTGTTCATCTTCCCTGACCTCACGATACACAAGGACGGTAATCCCCTCTACCTCAGATTCCTTCACATTTCTGAAAAGGTCAAATGGCTTAATTCGTTGATTTCCGAGGTTCTGGCGTCTGCACACGATCCCGTGATGAAGAGGTTACGGACACCGTGTGGTTCTTTCTTGAATCGATGACATAGTCGTTCATCAACAGTAGTGGCCTTCCTGGTCAGGCTTTCTTTGCATCTTAACCGGTGTGGCTTGTTGGGGGTGAGAGGCTTGCAAGATTGTCTTGCGAGCGGGCGAGACAAGGTTAAATTTTTGGCTTGCGG
Source organism: Nelumbo nucifera (assembly GCF_055504915.1). NCBI lineage: Eukaryota > Viridiplantae > Streptophyta > Magnoliopsida > Proteales > Nelumbonaceae > Nelumbo > Nelumbo nucifera. The sequence goes on along the minus strand of NC_142651.1, from coordinate 51,870,132 downwards.
ATGATGGTGTGTATACCTTCGGCCAACAGTGTAGTTGAATTGGGTTTGACAGAATTGATTTTTCACAGCTTAGATATGATGAATAAGGTTAGGGTTTTGTTTAATTTCAACAACAATAATTCTAAAATGGGTCCTTGGTCCACGTCTCAGGACAATTAGGGCGAGAACCACCTATCCTTCCTCTGGCTTTTGAATCCGTTATCGATGATTGAAATTAAGGGTTCTCTTTGTACAGCCCCAGCTGCTTCTGCTGCTATTGTTACTCCTACTAATCAAGAGATCCAATAAACCAATTCAGTTCGAGAAGCAAAGCCCAAGTAAAGGAATGCATACCTTAAACTTCTTTCTCACGAATCGAAGCATGTAGGATATATCTAAGGTCCCCAGAACAGAGCAAAGAAATTTAGACAAAATCATTCTTTTTTTTTTAAACAACTCATACAAGCGAAAAGAAATATGTAGAAAGAACTGATTCCCAACATTTTACAGCGATACATCGATCAGATCACTACCCAGAGGGGAAATTTGGTATTTTTGTTCTCAAATTATTCTGAAAAAAATATTCCCCGCTAAACTAAAGCAGTAAAGCCCACCCCCAATAAAAGAATGCTGCTTTGCAGCGACATACAATTTTTCATGTAGGAAAAAAATTAAAAATATTAAAAAAAACATCAAAACCAGAACGAAATTAAGAAGTAAAACAAAACGAAAAGAAATTTTGAAAAAAAAATCTCACACCATTAGTACAATGCTATACAGCTGAGAGAGCAGCAATGAGAGTTCTTTGTACGCCAGTAACGGCTGCACCCGATCGGATCTCCTCGCGGAAACCTGGAGGAGAGGAGAGATGAGTTAGTGGGATCTCCAGAGAAGGTGAATTCTTTGGTGAAAACAAAATTTCTAGAGGAGCAGCTCCTACCCCTGCATTGCCACTCCTCGTCGCCCCAAGGGCTTCCTTCCCAAAAATCTCTATCGGCAATAAAACCTTCGAAACTGCAAAGATGGAAACTGGGTTTTGATAAAAAAACATCTGGGTTACCGATGCCTGAACGATCCCCGTGTCAATCGCCACCGACCCATTAACCCTCATAATATTTAATGTGAATGTCCCAACACCCATGGCTTCCGTCGCTAAAGTAGGTTGCACAAGATTAACAATCGACTCCAGCGAACCCAATGGATAGTAAGAATGTAGAACATGGAACTTCAAGACCACAACTTCATTTTCTTGTCTTCCTTTTCTAACTTTTCTCATGGCGGTATTTCAGAACTAGTAGCTTAGCTCAGGCGGTGGAGAGAGAAGACCCAGGAGAGTCTGAAGACTAGGCGGGAAGAAGAAAGGGGAGGAGAGAAAGGGGAAGGGGAAGGGGAAGAAGAGAGATCGGGGGGTGGAGGGGGGGGGGGAGAGAATAGTTATTACAAGGGTTGTATGGGGATTAAAAAAATATTGCAAACGAATTTCAACGGAAAGTGGTCTTTTGTCTCATGGTCATAGTACGGAAAAAATAATTATTTTTACTAATTATTAATTATTTTAATATTTTTATAGTCATTAATTATTTTTTTAATTTTAATCATTCATTTTAAGATTGAAAATTATTTTTTATGGGAGATAATGCAAATTGAACTTAACATTTCCAAATAGTATGTTCTAGGGGTAAAATAGTAAAATCAATAAATTTTAGATGGTAAAAGGTTGATCTAACACAATCTTAGGGATTCAGAACCTCTAAAAAGTAAAAAAGCACATATGCTTCTTTTCAAATTTTAGATAATATATTTTTAACTTTTTAGATATGAAATTTTAGATTTATCAAACGCCACCTAAGTGTATCTGAATTTGGGTATGAAAATTATTTTCAGATCTGAAATAATAAGACTTGGGCCAGGTGCTGAACGCATTTAGATGTGTTTCAAACATGGCCGAAAGTCCAAAATACCCTTAAAAACATGCTTGTGTTTCTCCCTCTCACCGTTCATCTTCTCCACTTGATGCAACAGCGAACCAGCGGCAGCAAGTGACTCCTCCGATGAACTAGCGGTGGCGAGTTCCGACCTTCTCTCACTCTTTCTCTTCTTTCTTCTTTCTTCTTTCTTCTTAAGCAAGTGACTCCTTTGTTGCAACTCTTGCCACTACAACTCCTCCGCTGTCCATGGACGCCGTTGCAACTTTCACCGTCCACGGACTCCTTTTGCAAGTGACTCCGACGAACCAGCGACGACAAGTGTCTTAAGCAAGTGACTCCTCCGCTACAACTCTCGTTGCTGCAATTCTTGCTGTCCACTATTTTTTCTTATTTTAATAAATTATTTTTTATTTTTTTATAAATTATTCATATTTTTTTCAATATTATTTTGAATTTAATAAATTATTTTTATGAAATAGTATAAGTTGAACTCAAAATTACCGAATAGTCTAATTTATGGGTAAAATAGTAAAATTAGTGAATTTCAGATGTTGAAGGTTTGATCCAATACAAACAACCTTCTTTATTCAGAACTTCTAAAAAGTCAAAAAACAACTGTCTCTTTTTAGATTTCAAACACTTTTAATATCTTTTTAACTTTTTAGATTTATCAAATGCCACCTCAATATTCTTAATCTCATGGCAGCTCGAGATTTAAAGTAATCTGTCGTTTTCCTCTATTGAAATGAGGGTGGGGATTTATTGTAAGAGATAATCATGATCTGTAGAGATTTCTTCAGAGTAGAATTTTGAAAAATTCCACTACATGTTCTTTTATTTGGTATATATGTCTTCAGTGGCCACTGCTATTAATTTGAATTTTCCTGATTAAGGAGTAATTTCTTTCTACCTTCACCGACGAATGAAAAAATCTTGAGTTTTTATCTCCTTCCTTAAGCCAATTCTCTCTTGATTTTTGTTTAGAAAGAGTTCCTCCTGAAGAAGCATCTGATTAAGGTTTTCAATGATTCGTTTAAGAGCCAGCTGGTTATCCTTGGACTCATTAACCAAAAGGGCATTTTTTGCATCCAGAAGAACTTGCTCAGCATTTTCTACATTCACAAAAACATCACTGAACGCATCCTTGTTCCGGTTTTTAAGTCTTTGTTTGAGCAATTTAAGCTTAGAGGAGAGTATGTGGTTGCCATCAATATGGGTGTTCCAAACTTCCTCCACAACCTGTTTAAAATCTGGGTGGGTTGTCTTCATGGAAACGAAAGCGTTTTAGGACCTTGTAGGTAGGGGTGCTCATGGTTCGGTTTGGGTCATTTTTTGGAATCGAACCGATACTATCGGTTTTTGGAAAATCGGTAATTGGAACTAAATCAAGACCAGTCATTTAATCAGTTTGGTTCATCAATTTTTTGATTTTTAAATTTTTACAATATATATAAATATAAAATAAAAAATTATAAATACATATATCAAATATTATATTTTAAATAATAAATAATAAATAATAAATAATATGTTATAAACATATATTTATATATAATGCATATTTATTAATTTATAATGTATACAAAATATAAAGTATATATATATATATATATAATATACATAAATATTTATAAAATATATAGAAATATATATATACTGGTCAGGTCGGTTAACTGCCAGTTTTCTATATTGGTTAACCGAAACTGAACCGGTACCTTTGATTTTTTAAAAACATCAAACTGAAACCGAACCAACCGGTTTGATTAATTGATTTTTCGGTTTAGTTTCAATCGGTTTTTCGGTCGGTTCAGTTTTTCGGTTTTTTTCTCACTCGTACTTATAGGCAACCGTCTTCAATTGAGATTAAAAGGGGAATGATCCGAGGTTGCTCTGTCTAGGTGGTCCACTATTGTGTTTGAGAATTCATGCATCCATTGGATATTGATTAGAATTCGATCAAGTCTAGCCATTGGATCCACGATAACCTGGATCAATTAGTCCAGAAGTATTAATCATATCTGCGAAATCTCGCATAGATTGAATGTTGAGTCTAGTGCTTCCGTCTCTACTTGTTCACTACTGCTCACCGTGGCATTGAAGTAGTCTCCACCTACCATCCAAGGACTTGGTAAGGTAGAAGAACTTTTTTGATAACATTTGAATGTTTAAAGTAATAGATGAGGCTTGAGTATGTGGAAAGTGATATGTTGGGAAATTGGGCTTATTGAAACTTGGAAGAGAAGCTTTGAGGCGTGTCTGAAGACACTATTTTTAGAAAGTTATTTATTCCCCCACTCAGTTCTACTAACTTTGCTGTTTGGTTCAAGGTTCAAAGTATTGACACAGGTCAATACGTTAGTAGGGGGTATCGGCCTGTGTGCATTTGCTTGATTGCTTGTGTGTGTATTTTCTTGATCACGCTCCTTATATAATTTTTGAAGAGTCATGGAGTAGAGGAAGGTGCTGGTTCAGAAAAGGCTCCTTAAACAGTCATAATTTCAGGCATTGTGACCGTTAAAAATGTGGTTAATAGTTATTGACTATTAACTTTGCATAATACTTTTTGATTACACCTGATCGAATCGTGACCGTTGAAACATCAATGGTTAGTTTCACACCAAAAGATAAAGTGCGCCTCTAAAGTGTCTCATTGTGGTGCGTACACACGTGCATGCATTGTACAATAACAATCTTTCATACTCTCCTCTTTATTTCTAAGGAGTATAAATAAACTCCAATTTAAACATTCAAAACAAGTTTTATAATTTTTCAATGTAAAACAAGTTAAAAACTGATTTTAATAAGAGAAAAAACTATTTTCCAAAACATATATAAAAATACATTTTCTATATAATTGATCAATCAAACCGTATTAAATTTAATATCTCATAATATGATAAACTTTCATTAATTAAACCAATTAAAATGTGTATTTGTAATAAATTCATTATATGTTTATTTATTTTAACTAAGCAATTTTAGAAACATCGGATCGGACCATGCATCTTTACCTAAAGATTGACACATTCATGAACTTGTTCGGTTTCTATCACATATTGTCAGTTGGCAACTATTCCAGTCTGTTGTATTTCTACAAGACAAACATCGGATCCCACACATGGCTTCGACATCGTAGTGCAGTACTGTACATTCAATATCCTAATGTTATTTGTCACTTCGGGCGTGTTCGAATGTTTTGTCTTTATCACTTTTTTAATTTTTTATAATAATAAGGAAAAATGCTAGTTTCAGCAAAAAAAAAAAAAAGAGTATTTTTTGGATGGGTATTTTTATGAAAACAAAGTGGATTTTGTTTCCTGTTTATCAAAACCGTGTCAATTATACCCGAAAATCTATGATTCCACGGTTCCATCCGAAATTCGATTCAATATCTCGGATACAGATGAGTTTATGTAATCGGATCAGATTCAGAATTTTCAACTTATATCCGATTAATAATCCAATCGGATTTGAATTTGGCTCTACCCGATCCGATTATATTATGATAATTATAGATTTAAAAATATAAATTTTACATAATTATATTTAAATTTATATAAAATATATTTTATATGAATTTATATATATAATAAATCCAATATGTTATATTTACAGAGTTACATTAATTTATTAAATATAAAATTTGAAAAATAATCAACTTTTTATTTATTTTTGTACTTAAAAATTTAGAACAAAATTAGATTAAATCCAAATCTGATCTGAGTTCATTAAGATTTGAATTTGAATATGAGGTCTTAAAATCTGATCATATTTCGGATTGGATTCATCTACAAAATTTCAATTATCGGATCGAATTCCGATTTTGATGAATCTGATTCGAATCCTATTCGTTTAATCATGGTTTTTAAAACTGAATCGGTGACCGAACCGGTCAGGGGTCTGATTATCGGTTCGAACGGTCCGACCATTCGACCCAAACGGTCGGCCTATTTTGACAAAAAAATAAAAAAAATGAAAAACGATCAAAACCGTTCGAATGATTAACCGGCCAGTTCAACGGTTTACTGACCAAAATCAACGATTTTGAGGAAAAAAATTATTTTGGGGGAAAACAAAATGGGTGAGATGACCAATTCCCAGTTTTTCCGATCTGACCGTCCGGTCTGGTTTTAAAAACCATGCGTTTAGTTACAGTTTAATTGACAAGTGCTCGGTTTAAAGCCTCTATCAATTGATTACACCAATCCATTTTTTAACATTTAAATGAATTTGAGTCCAAATGAAAAGAAAAGAAAAACGGAAATTGTGACAAAGAAAAAACTTTTGGAAACTAATAATAGATGTAATTTGAAAGAAGAGGAGAGAGATGTGAATGGGAGGAGACAAGAGAGTTGAAAAGCTACTGATTTGTATTAATAGATTGTTTTTGAAGAGATGGGATATAATAGAAATAAGTACTGAAGAAATAATCCGTTTTTCTATCTTAAAAAGTTCATGAGGCACCAAATTATATATGTAAGTCTACTCCCTACCTAGAAATGGCAACAGGGTGGGATCTGGGTGGGGCACCCCCTCTCCATCCCCACCCTATAGCCAAAATACCCTATCCCATCCGTACTCCGCCCTTGGTAGTGGGGTGGGTTTAGGGTGGGGCATCCACTTCCTATTGGGGACAGGGAATTTTCATATTTTCTCTGTCCCAATCAATTGTCTAAAAATATATTTAATATAAAGATATTTTAAAAATAGGATTATGAGAATTTAGGGTATTTTAAGAATTGGATTATGATAATTGTGGGGTATAAAAATGAATTTATGGGATCTTAATGTTTTAATAATTTGGGAAAAACTTAGAGGTACTTTAGAAACTAATATTAAACCTTGGGTAAAATACAAAAACCTCCCCTAAAGTTTTTGACAATCATAAAAACCTTCCCTATAGTTTCATTTTAACAAAAGCCTCCCCTAAATTTTTAAGTAAAACGATAGCGCTTGGGTTAATAATCTAGATAAAAAATATATACATTAACAAAATTACCCCTAGAGTGTCATTTAAATAATATCATAAAATATCATATTTGCCCTCAATCAGTCAACATCTCCACATTCCCCTCGTTTCCCCTAACGAAGAAGCACTAACTAGTAGCTACAGCCATAGTCATCAAAGTATTCTCAGTCTGATGAGAGAGAAGGATCCTCAGTTGAGTTCGTTTATATTCAGATATATTCCAGTTGGGAAGATTTATCAGATGTCAAAACATTACATAAATCCTACCCAGTAGAAACAAACCCACCAGTCACCACAATCAAAAATAGAAAAGAAACAACGAGCTTCAAGAGGAGAGAGATGATTTATTCCTCAGTACTACTTTCCCTTGGCATCGAGTTGAATGAAGTATCCTTTCGATTACTCTCAAAAACAACCCTAGAAATAAGAGCCCCTCCACCACTAGGAGCCTTCATGTACCCGCCACCACCGCCATTAGACATACTATAGCTGCTTGAACCAGTCCTTGATCTACGACCACTACTACCACCACCTACCGCCTCCTTTCCCTCCACCGCCACCACCTCCTTTCTCTCCATCGCCACCACTACCATTAGACATACCTTAGCTGCTTGAACCGGTGCCTGATCTACGACCACTGCTGTCACCACCTTCGCCTCCTTTCCCTCTACCGGCACCCTTACCTCCGCCACCACCGCCTTTCCCTCCACTGCCATCACTGGCAACTTTATCTCTGCCACCACCTCCTTTTCCACCCATATTTCGCTAATACACAATCAACTAGAGAGGACATTGTTGATCACTACCAATTTGAAATGGATTAATTCCATACAATTTTATAAATCGTAATGTTTGTTTGGCTCATGAATAAGCTGGTTGATTCATTCAGCATTAATCCACCCTAAAATCAGAAATCAGCCCATGTGTTTGCCACAAGCCGACAACCATCAGGTCCAAGAATCTCTCCCAAAACCATTAAAAATCACCAAGACAAAAGGCTGGAAGAACCCCCTTAAATCTCTATTCTGGGTTGGACAAGTTGGAGAACAACTCCCCCACAACCATTGAAAATAGTCTTGTTCCTCCCAAGTACCACCCTACTGCTGCACTAATGCTGATGGCACGCTCTAACTAATCTCCAATGCAAAGCAGAACAAATCCCTCGCCTAAGTTCATTATGCCTGCACCAGCCGTCTATGCATCTTTGCACAGGGCACAAGACAGGAATTACAAGAGAACACAGTGCTCGTCCTAAGGAGCGAGTTAGATTGAGATGAAAGATCGAAAGGGGCTTTTGATGGAGTTTGGATGAAAGGTTGAAAGAGCTAAATTCCCTCTCTTCAGACAGTGGAGTTGGATAAGAAAAGAGGTCAACAGGAGAGGAAAAGAGGATAATAGGTCGAGAGGGGTATTTTAGTAAAACTATATGCAAATTAATTTACAAAAGGGTAAAATGGGAATTTGGAGAAAATTGATGCATTGGTCTAACGTTTTCTGTTTGGGTCATTCACAGAATGGAGGTTTTTGTTGATTTCTTTAAAAGTTTAGGGGAGTTTTTTGCTAAAGTGAAATTATAGGGGAAATTATTTTTCCTGTCCCTACTTTGCACATGGCAATTCTAGACGATGATAATGATAAGAATAATGTATCCAAAATTTTCTATAAAATTCATGTATTTTTTTTTTTATATATATATTTTTTTTGTTTTCACTATTAATTAGATGCAAATTATAAAATTTGAATATGATTATGTAAGCACCTCATATTGTGCTACAAAGTTTTGGGTATCATTGCTAGACCTACCTACTTGGCTCTTCTTTTTGTAATGTTTTATTTGCTTAGTGTATACTTTTTTTTTATTTATGAAAAAATAATGTAAGATTCAAAGAGAGAGAATTGAATGAAGTGACAATTATAGTTCAAATTACATTTTGAACCTCACAATTAAATATGGATTAAATTAAAAAAATGGGTATTTTAGTCAAAAGAAAGTCCTACAATTTTACTCATTTTTAATAGTAGTGTAAGATGTGTTCAAATTTTTCAATAATTTTTTTTTATTTCTGTGTAAAAATAATACTGTTGTTTATACTTATTTTTCGTTTAATATATTAAATATATGATATTATACATGTGCCCAAATGTTTTTTTTCTGTAAATTTATGTTTTTTTTTAGTTTTTTAGTTTTTATATTTTATTAATTTTTATTATTTAATTATGACATTAAAGGTTGACATGTTTGACCCAAAAGTTGAACTATTGATCTCTACTAAATAGGGAAATAATTTCATTTTTGGTTAGTTTTAGATTATGCATTTCATTTTCATCATCAATAAAAATAGTTCTTGTTTATTACACTTGTATTTTTTTTAATTTGATTAATAAAAAATATCATAAATGTGTTTGTTTTTTCTTCATTTTTATAATTTTCTATATTTATTTCTATTTAAAATTTTATCATCTAACTATGACTTCATGGATTGGCCAATTTGATTTAGATAGTTGAATTGCTTAGCCACCACTTGGATAAAAAATGATTTTATTTTTTAGTAAGTTTTAAAATATATGGGTTTATATTGTTAAAAGTACTGGACATAGATCTAGTTAATAGCATTTATCCGTGAAAAAATAACTTAAATATGTGATTAAATGTGAGAGAATGAGAGTTAAAAGCTTAAATACAAGAGTTAATGAGAGTGGATTAAATGAGGTGATAAGCATTAATTGAAATTACATTTTCAACCTTCATGGTTAGAGATGGATTAAATAACAAATGTGGGCATTTTAGTCAAAAAAATTTCCACACCCTCATTTGTACTTTTTATAACTATCCTCTTTTCAACCTAATTCCTCCCTCAAGGGTACATAATATAGCCTCTTTGGGGGCCATCTGTTACTTCATCAATTTCTCCTCTGATCTCTCTTGATGGCCATACATTGAACCCGTTAGGCTGTGTTTGATTTAAAGGAAAAAATAGGAAAAAAAGTAAAAGGTAGGAAATCTTTACAAACCTTTTATAAGTTTCTCTACTTTTTCCTTTCTTTCCTTACCTTTTTCCTTCAAACCAAACATTAGAGATGTGACCCCGATATCAGAATTTGAAAATCCCCACTTTGTAAACATAGGATTTGAACTGATCCATTTGAATGCTTTTCATTTGCCCACTTATCAAACACAACTCGTGTGAGGTGAAGATTCTCATTCTAGAATAGTCGATTCTAAGAAGATGGATTCAAGAGGCAAAGCCCTATTATTCTTATTTGTTTGTTTGTTTATTTTGGATGTATCCAATCCTTTTTTGACCATGTGTAAAGCTTTGTACCCGAATATATGCTTTCTCTTTCCTTCTCAACACACTTTGATTTGAAAGAAGTAATATTTTAATAGTTTTCATGGCATAATAGGTTATACAAAGAAGATTCGTCATTTAATTGTATGGCCATCCATTACCTAGCCTATCATTCATTGAATTGAAAGTTTGGAACTTTAGATAAAAATTAAAACCGTACACTATAATTCTTTTTCAAATTTAGAGCCAATGACTAATAGACAAGGTGGGATTAGCAGTTAATACATGAAAAGAAAGCATTCTCACTCTGATCACCCCCCACTTTTATGTTTCCAACTCTATGTATACCTTTATAAAAAGAAATATTGTTTTAATTGTTAATTTTCGAAAAAAAAAAGTTGTCCAAATTACCACTATTTTTGAAATTGAATTGGACAAACCTATATTTTAATTTATCCTCAAAAGAAATGCAGCTTGCAATGAGTTGAGATTTTCTGCCAACAAAACTCGTTCAAACCCTCTACAAACTTGATGTAACACCGCACATCTCATCATGTGGTTGGGACCCATTATAAAAGTTAGACCTATCAGATGTGTGGTGTAGATCATATTGGTAGAGGATTGGAACGTATTTTGTTGGCAGATGATTTGGACTCACTTGCAATAACCCCACCCCACCTCCACCCAAAATATATAAATAAATTGGAGAAGATTCATTAAAAAAATGGAAGGTTATAATTAGGGAATGCATTTTGATGGGCAAGTCATGAGCTCTATAACATGTTTTTTATTTATTAACAATGATTAAAGTATTGGTATCAAGTATTGTATCAAACAATTTGGATATGGATACGGATACAGATATGCTTTGGAAATATTTGGGTATGGACGAAAGATTTGGATACATTAGAGAACTACATAGAAAATTTCATAAATATATTAATAACAGCAAATTTAAAATCAAATAACCACAAAAAATGTATAACTACTTAGTAAATGTATATTTTAACGGTATATATGAAAAAATATATTACAATTAATATGTCAAGATGCATAAATATCATACAATTTTATGATAATGCATCAATCAAGAGTTCAAGACACATAATATATATATTATTTTAATTATTATATCAATTATTTTCTATTTTACTATTTCTTACTTTTTAACATTAACAAAAAAAGAACCAAATATTAAATTCTTAAGTGTATCTGTCCATATCGCATTGTATTGGACCGATACGATACGGGTCAATACGTGACCCGTATTGACCTGATATTCACGACTGGCAGAATACACTTATAATCGTAATGCATACTGAATAGGGTCGATACCGATACATCCCATATTAGATGTTAAATCCTTAAACCCTAAAATTAAGTACTTGATTGGATGCATTCCTTAGAGCATGTAAGAATGTTGTTTAGTTTAGAGCATAGAAGGGTAGTTACAATTTACAAGGACAAGTTAGATGGATTAATAATTAATTAAGTGATTTAACCATAGTCATTAACTACTAAGATTCTTGTATATAGGGATGGCAATTTCCCCATTTTCTTGATCCCCGTGGGGATCGGCCTCGAACGGGGAGGGAATGGGAATGATTTTCCTCCATGGGAATGAGAAAATTTTCGTCATCATTAGCAAAGATGGGGTGAGGACAGGAAGAGCACTTCTCACCTCATGGGATACTCACTAATACATATTATGTATACATTATATATATCAGATGTATCTATATATTAATATTTTAAAAAATATGATTGAATATTTTTTAATAAGATTATAAATTTTAATTATTTTATTTTTATTTTTTAAATAAAATAAAAATACAAAATGATTAATATTATAAAAATTCATGAAAAATGGGAATACTGTGAAATGAGGATGGAAATAACACCGTTAGCGGGGACGGAGACGAGGACGAGGATGAGGATTTTCGCGGCCCCGCCCCGTTGCCATTCCCACTTGTAGAACGGGCCATTGAAGAGAGATTACCGACGTTCAGAACTGACGCTAACGTGCTCTGAAGATACTGGATAGTGCGATTTCATATGATTTAAGTACGTTCACGTGGGTTTAGATTTACTTTGGGCACGTGGCAGTAAATTAGTGGATTGGGAGTGTAAGTGTCAGAATATTTTTCGAAACTAGCGTCTCTTCCGCGATTCGAGTGGGTCCGTGTGGCAGACAATCACGTGGCACAGAGTAAAACCCCACCACCTCCACGGCTCCACCTACGCTGCAAATGGAGACGTTCTCAACCCGTACGGCGCAAATTAGAGTGGACCCATGACGTGGAGGCACGGAAGAAAAGACAGAAATTTCTTCAGGAATCGGAGGCAACTCAACCCAGGTGAGTTGAATGTTACAGACAGCCATGGCCCATGGATGGGTGAAAAAGACTTGTTCAGACCCACTCCGACGGACCTTTGAAGTGCAAATCCCTTGGTTGCGTATGTGTGCATATATTTTAAGTACAGACGAGTGAAGACAATATAAAATTCATTGATTGTTTTGGTTGAATTCCCTGTATAAGTTGTATGTGGACAGTTCTGGTCCCTACGGATTGGCTTCTGTAGGTTCTCTCTCTCTGATTTACTTTTTTGCGAATTCTTTTACTTTGCTAGCTTTCTTTTAGGCTTGAGTGATTTTATTTGAGCACATTCCGTTTTGGATGAGCGACCTCAATCCCGAGTCAAAAGCTGCAGGGGTGAAAAGACGGAAATACTTCCTATTTTTACCTTTTGCAGTATCTGTCCTTTCATTGGAGATGTGCCACAGGATTTGGCCCAAATCCAAATTAGTTGCGTTAATAATACTAATAACAACAGTATTCTTTGACTTTATATGATGAAGGTAAATCTGTTCGATGGATTGTTGGAGATAACTGATGGCAATTTAAATATATACAAGTAAGAAGAATCATGTCTGTCTCAGACCCACCTCCACGGTTGCATGAAATTTAATCTTCTCTTCATGGATTCTCTTCAACAACTACCTTGAGCTTCTGGGCTGCTGATCTCTGAATTCGTAAAACCCACCAGGATTTTGGTTCGTTCTTGTATAACTGATTTGGGCTTTTGTTTGTTGTTGATTTTTAGTTGATGGTTTCTGAAGGGAAGAGAAGATTATCTTTTGCGTTTTCAGTTTTTGTTATGTTTATCTATCTGATTGATGGTTTGGAGGTGGGAGTTTGATTGCTCATGTTATGCAGTTGGGAAAGTTTTTATGATGCTTGATTTGGATTGCTTTTGGAGCGTATGCAGTTTCAGTGAGGTGGGGGTATGCTTAAGTTTTCTTCGTGGGGCACTCTGGTAAGCAAGTAAAAGTTTTGAGGAATACTGTTTCAACTTTGACATCTTGCAGGATAAAAGTTTGGGGCTTCCGACCACCTACTTCTTTAAAAGCTTTCTTGGTTCTCTGATTTCGTGCTTCTTGAATCTGGTGTTTGATCGATCAATGGGTGATTGTGGTTGGAATTTCCCTTGTCGGAGTTTTGTGTTCTAGAAAATAACTTCGGAAAGACTCTCGGAAGCATTACATGGATCTATATGACTTGACCCGACTGTGAATTTGTGAAGATGGGTAGCAATTCTAAGGCCATCGTCTGGTTTAGGAGGGATCTCAGGATTGAGGACAATCCTGCATTAGCTTCGGCTGCTAGGGAAGGGAGTGTGCTTCCTGTCTATATCTGGTGCCCCAAGGAAGAAGGGCAATTTTACCCCGGTCGAGTTTCAAGGTGGTGGCTGAAGCAGTCTCTTGCCCACCTCGATCAGTCCTTGAGATCTCTTGGGGCCCCACTCGTGTTGATCAAAGCTGAGAACACTCTTGCTGCTCTTTTGCGGTGCATCGAGGCCGTAGGAGCAACAAAAGTAGTTTATAACCATCTTTATGGTATGCTCTAAATTCTTGCTTTGACTATGTAGCTGATGTGGTCTTTGATTGTTTCACATGAGATACATTGAGTACGAGGCCCGACTCAACTATGTTAAATCTTTTGCCATAGATATATTTGATGCATAAAAGAGTCTAATGGTGCAGACTAAGTTCATTTTCATTTTGCATGCTTGATATATTTTGCATGCTTGAAATATTTCATTTTCATAGGAATGCATCTGGAGGAATCTCTGCACGTTCTTATGGAGAACATTTCTAGTTTCATGTTAGAAACATATTTGGACTTTACTTATTCCAGAATTTGGAAACTATCTTTTCCTTTTCTGTTAATTGAGTTCCTTGTTAACGTGAAATGGGGAAACCCTAAAAGGGCAAAAAGTTGAAACAAGAACCATTGTAGAAGGTTGAAATTCCAATGGGCCAAAAGCAAGCATCACCCTGAAAGAAAATTTTATGGTAGGAGCAGAGTTCCCTGTGTGAAAAGCTTGCAAATTTATAACTATTTTTTTCCAACTAGTCCGAAGATTGAATGTTCCTCTGGGTGTCCCTGCAGAAAATATCTAGGACTTGACCCAAGTAAGGAAAAAGATCTACAATGTTGGCAAACCTCCATACTCTTATTTGCCTACTTGATGGCCAAGGGAGCGTGCTAATATATACACTTCTATTTCTAGGGAGCCTCTATAATGAAAAAATTTTTACTTCAATCATCAAAGGAAGGCGGGCCTTCACTTTTCACTTAAATAAATAGAGGATCATCTGCTAAGAATGCACTTGGTGGAGCACAAGATGAAAGGATCGTTTTGTTTATACAAAAGGAACAAGGTAGTGTAGCAAGATAGATAGCAGAATGGATAAATTGTTTGAATCTCTCACACTTGTGGTTGCCAAACAAAGAAAATAAATGATTCATTTTCCTGTTTTTTCTTTGCTATGCACAAAATAGGTTTGGACATCTTTAAGAAGGCTCTAATTTTTGACAAAATCATTATAAACTGCAACACAGAGGCAGTGATTAGCGCAGCCAAGGGTTGTTCGAGTGTGCCCACCTGTTTCTTGTCATCATGAAAGACATCTAGTGATAGCTAACCATTTTGTTGGCAAAATTCTGTTTCTATTTGTAAGAAATGAAATCAAGTTGCAATGCTAGTTGAATCCAAAGCAAGGTTGTTGCCAAGTCAGGTTTGTTGGGAGGGTTGTCCTCCTAAATGGTTCTGGAGGTCCTCTTAAAAGACTGTGCCTTCTTGTAGTTTTCTTCTTTTGTTATAAAACAATATAAATTCATTGCTGAGAAAAGGTGGCATGACTATACAATCTTGGAGCAACAGTTAAACCCAAATACATCTGCTTTTCTGAAAACTTAAAAGGATAAACATTAAAATTATAGAAAACTGGAGAAGTCAAGGGATGGTGCATAATGTTGAAAGTCAAAGTAGAAGGGATACATGAATCTGACCCATTCAAGGTTCAATCTACGGTTTTCATTATTCAGGCTACAACTTTATTGTTAAAGGTTTACTCATAGTTTGTTTTTTTCTGTTTGGATTTTCATTATTCAGGCTACAACTTTATTGTTCAGAGTTCCCTGGAGTTATTTGGTAATTACATATTGCAAATTACTGGGGGATTAAGGGCTGGGAAAAAAAACAGGGTATATATATATATAACATGTTCTCTTCTCATGCTATCTTCATTTTGACCTCAAGGAGATATTCCTGATTACTGAAGTCTTGAATAGTCAACTGCATTTCTAATCAATTTGCACTTGAACTATTTGATTGACAACCTCCTTTTTATTGGTATTTCAGTTGACAGTCTTATTTTGAGTTAAGTTGGAATTGATCCCTTGGCTGATTTGCAAAAATTGTCCTGTTGGCATTTTTGGCAGAGCTATTTGTCCTATAACTGGAATACCCACAAATGATCTTTCCCAGTTGCTTGTACTTGCGTTAAGTTTTCTTACAAGCTAGTTAGTGATAAATAAGCATGCAAGTTTTGACATTTTCATTTCCTCTCCGGATTTTTTAAACAAACCAGTTTGTGGATGCCTTTTTTGTTTTAGTATTATCTTTTTAACACTAAGGTTTTCTCTCTTCTCAGATCCTGTTTCACTTGCCCGTGATCATAGCATCAAAGAGAAGCTGACGAACTTTGGAATTTCTGTTCAAAGCTTTAATGGGGATTTGTTGTATGAACCATGGGAGGTAAATGATGACAAGGGGCACCCTTTTACAACCTTCAATGCGTTCTGGAGCAGGTGCTTACTTGAGCCAACTGAACCTGCTTTGCTTCTTCCTCCATGGAAGTTAGTGTCACCTGCAGGTTTGTTGTGGGCTTTTAGCCATGCAAGCTATTTAGGTTCTTTTTTCAGAAAATGCAGTTTGGCATTGATTCCAAATATGGCATGACATGAAAATACGCAATACAATTATCTAATAAAAATACCTAGTGTTGATTAGGAAGGTACATTTGCTTCTGGTCATGACTTATCTTGTGGTCGTGACCACAGAGGGATAATTTATTCATGATATTGAACTTTTTTCTTGATTGTCAGGATTTGTTCAAAGCAGTTCAGTTGAGGAGTTGGGTCTTGAAGATGAATCTGAAAAATCTAGCAATGCTTTATTGGCAAGAGCATGGTCCCCAGGCTGGAGCAATGCAGATAAAGCTCTAATTGAATTTGTTGATCACCATCTGCTAGACTACTCAAAAAGTAGAGCAAAGGTGGAGGGAACTTCCACGTCACTTTTGTCACCATATCTACATTTTGGAGAAGTTAGTGTGAGAAAAGTTTACCAGTGTATATGGATGAAGCAAATACTGTGGGCGAAAGAAGGAAACTCTATTGGGGAAGAGAGTGTGAACCATTTTCTCAGGGCTATTGGGCTCAGAGAATATTCACGTCACATCTGTTTCAACTTTCCATTTACGCATGAGAAGTCATTGCTTGGAAATTTGAGATATTTTCCTTGGCGTCTTGATCAGGGTGAATTTAAGGCTTGGAGACAGGGTCGGACTGGTTATCCATTGGTGGATGCTGGAATGAGAGAGCTTTGGGCAACTGGATGGATACATAATAGGATCAGAGTGACTGTTGCTAGTTTCTTTGTTAAGTTCCTGCTACTTCCATGGACATGGGGGATGAAGTATTTCTGGGACACACTGTTGGATGCTGACCTGGAAAGTGATATCCTTGGTTGGCAGTATATCTCAGGAAGCTTACCGGATGGCCATGAGCTTGACCGTATGGACAGTCCAGAGGTATGCCTGTTCTTGTGTTTTAAAAAAGCCTTGATTGGGGCAGTTGCACTACAAAATAATGCAACAGACTGTTTTGGGGAAAATCGTAAATTTTTTGACTTGAAAAATGTGGGTTTTGCAACTTCCACATATTGGAAAAGAAAATATGACAGAGCACTCTCTTGGAAGCAATTTCTAAGTGAATTTATTTATATATTTTAAGAAGATTTCAGTTTTTATAGTAAATATAGGTATACTTGCTCAATGGCCTAATGTTATTTCGGTCTGTTTCATAGGGAAGGGAATGTGCATAGTTAGATATTTTAGCAGAAAATTCATCTCTTATAAATGTCTCTTTGCTTGCATTTTGATTATTTTAATCTCTTTTACTTTTGGCACTAGGTTCAAGGCTTCAAATTTGATCCAAATGGTGAATATGTGAGGCATTGGCTTCCTGAGCTGGCAAGAATGCCAACTGAGTGGATACATCATCCTTGGGATGCTCCTGCGACAGTGCTTGGAGCTGCAGGGGTGGAGCTGGGATTAAACTATCCAAAGCCTATAATCCTAATAGATTTAGCAAGACAGCGCTTGATGGATGCTCTATCTTTTATGTGGGAAGCTGAAGCAGTTGCAAAGGATAAAAATTCAAATGGGGCAATGGAAGTTGTCGTTGACAACTCTGTTTCTAGTGAAAGTTTGGCAATTCCAAGGGTTGTAGTAAGAGAAAAAACTCCATATAGTACCACTTCTTCTCATGATCAGAAGGTGCCTTCATTTAAAGTATCCATTAAAGATTCTACTGATCGGAAGAGATCGAAGTACTGGGAAGATGATAGGCCAGTTCAGGAACATCTACCATATCACAACCACAGATACGAAACCTCAAGGAGAGATGAAGATGATGTATGCTCTACTGCTGAATCTTCTTCGGCTAAGAAAAGGAGCACCAGCGGGATTCAGTTCTCTGTTCCACATTCATGTTCCTCTTCATCACAAAGAGATCCTTTGCATTGGTATGAACCACCTGATCTGAAACAGCAGCAAGAAAATTTTGACATGGAGCAGTGTTCAAGCAAAGATGGTGAGTTACACTTGGTTACTTGGTATATCATTAATTAAATTTCCAAAAATTTATTTTTGATGCTTTCAAATCTAAATCTAGTTTTTTTTCCCTTAAACCCATTGATCTGTTCTAAGAAATCTGCTTAATTTTGAAATAAAAACATTCCCAACATGTTCAAACAGAAAACCATCTGATTTGTTTGACTTCTCTCCCTTCTGTATATAGTTGTCCTAGATGGCTAGCTTGGGCTCCACATCCTTGTGCAGTTGGCATATACATGTATGTTAAAATTTCTTGGATAAAATAGATTGTGTTTTTTCTTCTTTTTTCTCGTTGGTAAATTCTCCAACAACTTACGATTGATTCCTAACTTTTTTATCATGTTTTTGGTTGGTTCGACATTCAGTTACTTGGCTTCTGGAACTTCAAAGTTTCTCTTTAGACTAAAAAACATTTCTAGGTTATTATAGAATATCTCTTAACTTGTAATTATTGCTTTCTGCAGGAGGCACAGGAGGTTGTTGACTAAACTAGTCTTATATGCACAAGAACCTGTATTGATCCTTGAGAAAAGAATTAGTGGGTGCGTATATGTATAAAATATAAAAGTTGTATTATGTTGAACTCTATGCTCCTTTACATTTTGAAATAATGATACGTTTCAAATGTTGATGTACATATGTACTATAAGATGGAAAATGCAGGTTAATGTGCTAGTGGAGCATTTAATTACCTTTACATATTGGATACCGTGTAGTAAATCCAGGAAAAGTTTTAGATCTGGGGCTACAGTACCTGCATAAGAGTTTTGTACAGGATGTTTGTGTCTCAATGACTAAAATGGGTCCTATCATATAGATTGGTTAGGCCAGGGATCAGCACGATCAGATGACTACACCATATTGTTTCCTGTATTAATTTGGAAAAGATCCATATTAGATAGGTTTAGAAGTAATCTGCATTGTCTGGTTAATCATCTGATTCTGTTGATTTTTGGCATTTTTTGCTATTCTATTATCTGGACCCAGATTAGTTTCTTATTGATATGTGCCAATATATGGTACCAATAGACCATTATATGGTATCTGTATCCCCATAACTGCTGTTGCATGGGTTCTTGTAAATGATAGAACTGTCCCTGTTGGATATGCATTGGATAGCAAGGCTCCTTGAGGAAGACTAATGCATGTTGTTTACAAATTTCTTGTTTTCTTTTTATAAAAATGGACATCTGACATTTATTGGGATTTCCATCTTGTCCAATAGGGTAATAACAAATATGAATATTTAGCTTTGTTTATGCAATTATGATCTTTTTTATTATCAATAAAAATTATGTTCTTTATGATGAGTATAAAATTTACAAGATATCCAAACTTTTTTCAGAGGAATGATATTGTGTGTGCATGTGTTTCAGAGGTAAGGCTGTGACAGTATCTGTTTATCTAAATTTGAATTCGATCCATTAATAATTGGATTGATGGAACCACCCCTATCTGATCTAATATGATCTGATTTGATTTATTTTATTTATACACACACATGCTTATATATACATAAAATTTATGGTGTTAATTAGTAAAATTGGTTTTAATGTTATGTTTTCACTAGTCATAGGTTTCAAGTTTCAAGCAAGTTATTTTCAATTCATTTTGTTCATGAATTTAAAGTTATTTTTAGTTCATTTTATTAATAATATATAATATTTTCATCATTTAGAGTTTAATTTATTAATGCTATTCAATATCCGATTGCAATCCAAATTCGATTTGGACGCAAGTATAAATGAATCAAGTTTGCATCTACTTATATCCTATTCAACCCAATCCATTTGCAGCCCTAAGGAGAGGTTGGTGGGTGGTGCCTGCCAGTGTGAATGTTTATGTTCATGTTAGTCCCTGAATCTATGGTTACTTGGTCAATTTAGTATTACTCTTCCATATGCAACATTGTTCGTATCCAAGAAACTATTCTTCCTGGTATATGGTTTTCATCAGCACCAATTTTAGGACATTTTTCCTAATAATTTATTGTAAGTTTTTTGTCATGTTTGTAGACCTAGGAAGGCTTTTCTTTGTATTTTTAGAGTGAGGAATTTATTTTGATCATGATTGTATATCTTCAATTATGAGACCTTGCATATTTAGGAAGTTATCTTGAATTTATTCATTTTGTGATCTTCTCTTGCAAACCAAGGATGTTATTTTTAGATTTTAGAAGGCAATGGGTAGTTGGTGAAAATTGTCTATCTCTCCGTGGAGTTTTGGGCTTTCTTTCTCTAAATTGAGCACATATTACAGCTAAATTTTCTATCTTTGGGAATAAAGTTAGGTGGATCAAGCAGAGTGCATTTTTGCAGCTGAAGATGAAGGTGTGCTATTAGTATCTTCAAGATTTATGAAGAAAAAGGAGGCCCGATGGCTGAGAAGATTGAATATAGGTGGGGGTAGTTTTGCCAAAGATATTGCTGATATGTGCTCTATGTGCTCTAGAATTCCCAAGAGAAAAGTTTATTGTTCACTGCATGGCTTCTTTCTCTTTTTTGTCCCTAGAGAAACAACATTTATCATGTGCTGTCAGTTGTTGATTAACAGTTTAAACTCATTTTATGGTGAGAAATGGCATCATGTTGTAGCAGTCAACTTTATAGCAATTTATTTCTTCAAGTAATTTCTCAGTACTAAGTGTGCTCGTGCTTTGTACGTGGGAATTTTTGATAATGATAATGATAGTAAATAAAATATTTTCTAAATTTTTTTATATTTATATATCTATAAAAATTATTCTTATTTGTTACATTTATTTTTGTTTAATATAATAAATATATGACATTAGATAAGTGCCCAAAAGTTTTATTCAATCTTTTTGTATTTTTATACTTCTGTATGCTTTCATATATATATATATATATATATATATATATATATATATATATATATTTTATTTCAAGGGTTCACACATTTTCACCCAAAAGGTTGAATTGTTGACTTGCCACCAAACAATTATTTTTCTTTAATATGTTTAATTAATATAGGATCCAATAAAAGAATGAGAGTTAATACCCTAAACTTAATGATAGGGAATTGAATGAGGAGAAATGTAGTAGTTCAAATTAAATTTGTACAATCACAATTAGAAATGGAAAAAATTCAAAAATAGGGGTATTTTAGTTAAAAATAACATTTAATAAATGTTAATGGGAGTTAATACCTTATATTATAAGACTTAATAAGTGGGACTTGGATGAGGAAAAATGTGGTTCAAATTAATTTTTTTCGTTACAATTAGAAAATGACCAAATTAAAAAATTGGGGTATTTTAGGTTAGAATTTAGGTTGTGTTTTAAAATTTGATTTAGGTCGTGTTTGCTGCATTTGCTAAAAAAAAAAATCAAAACCTCAACTCTTTTGAAATCAATTGAAACAATGTTCTAAGAAAATTTTTGTGAACCTAGTAATGAGGTACGATCAAGGGGTACGTGACTTATCTGAAGCCATTTCCAGTTAAGCTAGTCCTAAATTTAGGTTTAAGTAAATAGGGTAAATATTTTACCAAGCAATTCAATTGGTAGGACGGAACATAAAATGCACTTACCAACCAAGTAATTCAATAGTAGGATGGAGCATAAAATGCACCTACTAGCCAGCAAATTCAATAGTAAGACGGAGCATAAAATGCACCTACTGGCCGAGTGATCCAAAAGTGAGGTGGAGCATAAAATGCACTCACCCCCCCCCCCCAAAAAAAAAAAAAACAAAGAGAGCAGTTTTCCCTGATTTACTACTTGATTTGCAGTAGCAAAAATTGGATTGACTGATGAATGAGTCGTGTGTGACTTGGTTGTGTTGATTCAACGGTTTGTAATAGTTAACCTAGAATGTTTGTGGAGAAAGATGAAGGAGAGTTGAGTTTAAAATTCAGTAGGCTAGCTAGTTTGTTCTTGTTTTATTTTTGCTTGAATTCTATCTTGCCCGAGGACGGACAAGGTTAAAAGTGTGGGGGGATTTGATGAGACTAAAAATTGTCATATTTTTAACCCCAAATATTCAGTCCTTTATACTAAATTAGTACTTAATTGAACTCATTATTCTTGTATTCTGGTTTAGGGCATGGAAGAAGGCATCAGGAGAAAAAAGCAAGACAAATCGGATGATTTTTTACAATTTTGGCACCGTTCAGTAATTTGGGCCTAACTCTCGTATCCGAGTTCAGATTGAGCTGATTCAAGACTCACTGGAAAGATAAGAGAGAAAGCTACAACTTTCATGTTTTGGGCTTTCGCAGATTCAGCCTGCATCGAGGTCAAATCCTGGCCCTAAGTTGGGGCAAATTCGTAGGAAGGCCCAATTCGCAGCAGAAGCCCAACTTGCAGAGAAGCCTTGTAGCGGCCCAATTCGCAGAGGAAGCCTAATACGAATGCAAGAACAAGAAACTGAGAAGAGTCCTATCATATTTAAATTTGTGATGTAATCCTAGAAAGATAAATAGATTGAGATTACTAGATAAGAGATAAGAGTAGGATTAGATTAGGACTTTCTATTTTTGAAAGATAAATTTCAAGGAGTTGGAGACCACCCCCTTTCCTTTAACTTATATAAAGGGATGGGGGCGGATTAGAGAGGTATCAAGAAGGAAGCGGAGGAGCAACCAATCTATTAAGCAAGAAGACTGCAAGAAGGAGGTGGCGGCAAGGAGAAGAGAAAATCTCAGCTTTAAGGGTAACACCACGAGTTCTTTCTTTCCTCTTGTTTGTTTTATTTCCTATAGTATGAACTGATTTATTTATAGGTAGGACTGTGGAAAGCCTAATCATAACAATGAATATATTTAAATTCTGATTTTTCCAAGATCGTGATTTCCATATAGTCTATGAGTTATCTTGCTTAATGCTATTAGGAGTGACCATCTCTTAATTGATTAGGTTTATGTGAATGAATCGAGAGAGGAATTCATATAATAGACCAAATAATTCATGGTGTGAGTTGAATGGTATATAGGAGTATATACACATGATTCATCTGAATGTAATAGTTTTTCCTTGAACTTAATGCATTTTTATCTTGAAAACTCTAGTCGAGAGATCGAGGGGTTACCTGATAGAAGTAGTTTAGATATATCTTGAGAAAGAATATTAAATAAAATTGAAAAAAAATTCAGCTTATGGGAATGACAAATTATCTTGGATAATCTCATCTATTGCTATTCATCGTAGCATACTTCAGTATTGGTACTCTTACTCTTATTTCTTTTTCTGCTTTTCAATAGTTTTTACTCTTAAATCTGAAATTCGATTGTCCAAATAATTAGGGAAGGCTATAGTTCTAATACTTATTTTGTTAAATCATCGTGGGAATGATATTTTTATACTACTTGATAACTGGTGCACTTGCTAGGGTTATAAACATAGCTATCAGGTCTTAAATCGCAATTTTTAGAATTCTTTCACATATAAAAAAATTAAAAATTGAATTAAAAAAATATAAATTAAATATAAAATAATACTTATATTATATGTAGAATATAATTATATTTTATATATTGATAAAATATGTTTTTATACACATACACACACACATACAATGAACTGTTTGATCGGGACTTGGAGGCAAAAACGGTTTTTGCTTTTGAATCGGTTTTTAAAACATTGCCTATTATTATTATTAGTAGTAGTAGTAGTTACTACTACTATTATTATTATTATTATTTTATTTTTGAGGATAAATTCAAATTCAATTACCTTATTTGATGCCCATCAAATTCACAATAATTGACTCTTTAACATAACTGATTCCATAACCAACCTTATTTAACACACATGTAAAATTATTTTCATTTCATAATTAACACAATTAATTCCATTCAAGTATATTTAAAACTAGTATAAAACTAAGCTGTTATAAGGATTATTTGAACCTAGGTTGCTCACTTGGAATAGGAGTATTCCAACCACTAGGCCACTTCATAACATCTTGTTAAACCAGCATTGATAAGCAGCCATCTTACATCCATGAGTATTAAATTATTAACATACAGAAAATATTCATTTGCAAACACCTAGGTCTTTAGCCATAATCAAACCAACTTTGAATGTTTTTGTCTCTATAATCTTAACTATTTCATTTAAGAGATTTTTGGTAACATTTTACAGGATCATTAATGAGATTTATAGTATTATTTTGTTAAGCTTTTCATGTTTGTACCAATGTTTGTTTGGGATATTCCAATAGTTTATACATCCTATTTTAATGGCGAAATTACACTTCAAATAAAGTCATAATCCACTAAAATGCATGTTTTTGTGTATAGAGTTACTAAAACTGAAGATTATGCAAGTCATAAGACACTAAAATGCATGTTTTTACAGCCAATATTGACGCACCAAGCGCAAGAAACATGACTGTAAACTGAATCTACTCCAGGTAATTTATGTGAAACACATATGCCTCAACGACAATAGCTCAATCGATCTAATGTAGAAGCCCTCCCAAACAGGTTATTAGTATATCAGTGGGTTCAAAAATGTCATATGATACGTACCTACTACGAAGTATGAATCTTGTGCATCTCTACCATTATACCATTAGAAGGGCAGAACCGTAAGCGTTGCAAATGAGTTTTGGCGCAGACAAAAAGTGTCATTTATGGGAATTACTCTTCTTTTTCTGATTTCAAGTACTCCTGTACTCGTGTCATGTTTGCTTCTCTGGGTGTTTATTAAAAAAACGCACTACATAACCATTGGCATTTATTATGTTTGAAACCACTGTTTGGTTTCATCCTATTTACATAAATAAAAATGTTCGGATTTTTGTACATGGGGCATTTGAAAAAACGTCAAACTTTCATTTTCCCCCCGGCACCTGAGCGTTTCTTGAAACGAAATGCTTAATTATGTGGGTGTTACTTGAAACTCCCGTAAAATGCCCAACCTAATTAACAACAAAAGCAATAAGCGTTTATCTGAGAACTATTCTCTCGATAAAACCAAACACATACTTGATCAATCTTAAGCAGGTATATTTGCACATATCTTCCTGCGTGTGCTTACTTGCTCTGTGGATGCTTGAAGATGGCGTATGTCTGTGTATGTGATTTGGGTTGCCAACTCTTTTTGGAAAGCTTGGAAAAAAGTAAAACGCTCCTTTTAAAGTTATTGGTTCAGCTCTAAAGATAAGCTTGAACTCTAGAAGAAAATTATGAATCCAAACAAGAAATTTTGAAGAGATTGCCCTAAATCATCAGATTTTGGAACGAGTTAGTTTGGCTCCTTTGACCTTGATTCTAGGCCAGCCCTGAAATTATCCAGTCCTGTAAGTCTGAACTCTGACGAATTTGGCTTTTCTCTAAAAATCAGATTGGACTGTGTCCAAAGATGAGTGAGGAGTGGTGGATAATCACATGGTGGAAGGTTGATAGATAACCAAATGAGGTGAATATTTGGCATGCAGTTGATGATGATTGGTTAGAGGGAGGCCTTAAGCTTGCGCTTGAGGTGGGTGTTAGTGTTATTAATATTGTCAGTGAAGGGGATAAAACTTGGGTCCGTTTGGTTCACAGTCAGAATCGGAGTGGTATATTCATATAGTCTGTTTCGTTCAGACAGGAATGAGAATGAGAATTAAAATCAGCAGGAATGAGATTTCATTCCCAAGGGAAGGGGAGGGAATGATTATTCCCTCAAATGGGGGAGTGCCGTTCCACCAAGAATGAGAATGAAATTCCAATTCCACCAACCAAACAGTTAGAATTGGAATAGCCCATTCCGATTCCAATTCTAGACCCCTCTTCCCGTGAGCCAAACGGGGCTTCAGTATCATTAGGTGCCTGTTTGTGCAAACTCCAAATCTACCAGGGACTATCAGCATTCTGATTGCCGATTGCAATAGACCTATTCAGGGGCCGAGCTTTTGGCTCGGCCCATTCACATTTTAAACAGTTTCGGACTCGGATTTTGGGCCCGAGCCTGGCGAATAAACAGGTCTAACTGCATTGCAAGTGCCTATTGCGTAGCTGCTCATAGAGTTCCTGATTTCGTGAATGAAGGAATTGAACAAGAGATGTATACTGAGAATTGACGAATGGAATTGCCTTTAGCAATTTGGCTTGCAGCCCAGAAGGGCCCTACAAATTCCTCTTACGTGGGCCAAGTTTGGGCCTAAGAAACTTTGTCATGTTTACAAATCAATTTAAATGTGTTCAGTTAAATTGTTTACAAACCTGGCCTATTTAAAAGAAAAGAAAGAAAAAAGATGAGCGTTGAGCACAAAGTACTGATACACCGGTTCTGGTATATTGAACCATTGTAGAAACTATAAATGATGTAAACCAACTTAATTTTCATGTTTGGGAGTACTTATTTTTAAGTGTTTATTAGAACAAGTGGTATTTGATAAATAAGTTTGAACAAGTGTTCATTCATAGCAATATACTTATTTTGTATAAGCGCCCAAAAAGTGCTTATTTTAGCACTTATTGCTTTAGCCCACTATATAATTTTTAAAATACCTTACTATCCATATTTGGAAGAAGCACTTTTCAGTTTTCACCAAACACTAGCAAGTGCTTATTTGCACTCCCAAACATGAACAGTGGACCAAGATCTCAAATTTAAAAGCTGAACTAGTTTCCAACCAATTCCTTCTTAGTTTTTGTCTTTTCATTATTTATCTTATTTAATATTTCAGCAACTTGGTATTTTTAGTTAAATACATGTGTAGTTCTATTTCTATATGCCACCACCCATAAAAAATAAAATACAAAAAGTATTAATATGAGAAACAGTGAAAGCTTGTTTGATGGTGACCAGCTCTTAACAAGAAAAGAAATAAAAAAAAATATTTAATTTTTTAAGATGAAAAGATTTTAAAAATATTATTTAATTAAAAAATATATTAATACAACATCCCAGCATTATTACTTTTATTCATTCTAGGAATCTTGTGATGAAAATTAATTAAAAATTTGAGTACAAAACCGCCCAAAGTCTTTTCACTAAAAATAAAAAAAACCGCCCAAGGTTTTGAAATTTTAATATTTGCAACCACACATAACATATATATAGAGTACAGAGTGCAGCATGGCTTAGGCGTGGCGTATGAAGCATTCTGATCCCACTATGATTTTAGACACAGACCTAATTACTTCGTTGTCTGTTCTGTTTTTTTCTTTTTTCTTTTTTTTTTTCTGCTGGTCTCTGTCACAGATGCAATCAGAGCAATTTGAAATAGGTAAGAAAAAATTGAAGAAATTCGTTTGGAAATATAAGAATTCAAATCAGCCCCCTACAAGATGCCCCCCAATGTCATAGTACATTCCTACCGTATAGTGAGAACATCTCCTAATGATAATATCTGAAATGATGATATCATCGTGGAAAAATATTTTCAATACATGGCGGGGATGTACTGTAACACATTGTGAGGGCAGATTCGGTCTCGGAATACAGAGCAAGGAGATATCATGAGATTCAATTCTTCTTCTCATTTTGGTTTGTTTAATTGTTTGTTGTGTTTTTGCTTGAAGATGCGTCACTGCCTCACTGGTGACGCGGCATTGTGCCACTGTATGGAACAAACAAAGTAAATGGAAAACCTAACATCTGATGGTGATTGTCATGGGACGGATGGTTCAATAAAAATACAGGGAGCATCGAAATATTTAAAACAAGTCATTTTAATGAATCTTTTATTATATCTATAAACAAGCGGGCCCTATGAGATGAGATGCACAGGAAAATCAAAAGGTTAATTAATTTTATTAATTGATAATCTGAAAAACATCTGGAGAGTTTTTTTTTTTATTTTTTTATAGAGGTCAAAGTACAGAGAAGGCTTAAAAATTGTAGCTCCATCAAGTGACAAAACTGGGGGATCATCCACTAAACCCATAGAGACCCCAACCCTAGTGCAAGTGGTCAGCAAAAGACCTTACCAACCAATTGACACTTTGGTAGGGGATATTTAAAACTAAATTAATAAAAATATTCTTATTTATTGTTGTTTGCATAACACATGTTGTAAGGTTTACTTAATTGTTACTTTATGGCTGCTGTTGGACAATTACAGTTACTTGTTTCTTTTATCTTTTATCTTTTTTCTTATTATTCTGATTTTAGGATATGCCGCTAGGGGCATGCTTGTAATTTCTGATTCTATTATGAAGTTAATATAAATAGAAAACTGGCGGCAACCAGTAGTTACTTTTTCCTCTCAACTGTACATCTCTCTCTCTCTCTCTCTCCCAATACCCACGAATCATCACATGGTATCAGAGCAGGTTTTCTGGGTTGAAAAAGACCTATGATCCCTCCTGCCCTATTCTTTAAAAGTGTTTGGACGTGGCTGTTTCTGCAAAAACCCTAGCAGTTTCTGGCGATAGTTTTTTTGGAAACCCTAGCAGTTTCTAGCGGCAGTTTTTGTGATTTCTTTTTCTCGGTCGTAATAGCAAGAAAACCCTAGTCGGAGAAGGGTGATGCTGGTGCAGACTCCTCTGTTCGATGCTGTGAAGTCAAGTTCAGATTAGCACCTCCGTACAAGTGCTGAACAGGTGTGTTTTTTTGTTTCAGTTTGTCTCAGCCTTCTTTGGCCGATGGTGCGTAGGGCTCATGCCTTGATTATATAGTTATTTGTTTGGACGTTGGATGGTTAGAGTGTGTGAACTACAGTTAGACTGATTGTAATGTCTGTATTGGTGGTGTTGAACCAATTACCGGACTGGTTTATTGTTCTGTTTGGACGTTGTGTTGACTGAACCCCTTGTTCTCAACAGTATTCCCTTTGTTCTCAACAGTATTTAATGTACTTTTGCTCACATTCTAGGAGTAAATCCTGAGTTGCTCACATTCTGATTGTGGAGGCTGTGTTGTTGGGTGGTATTTGGACTGCTTTTCAGTAGTATTCGATGGCAAGTCATTAATTAACTTCATCGGGGGCTACACCAACCCGCAACACAACGGGTATGGGAGGTGAAAATATGGTTTTTCCCATGCCAATTACCCCTTTAAACGGTCTAAACTACCTGGATTGGGGTAAGAGTGTAAAACTCTATATAACGGCAAGAGGTAAAGCTGGTTACATCAATGGAAGGGTGAAAGAACCCAAGGGTGAGACGATTGAACATGATAGGTGGGACCAAGAAAACAGTATGGTGATGTCTTGGTTCCTCGTAGCCATGAAACCTGATGTGAAAAAGAATTTTATGTGGGCAGACACCGCCAGTGAGATTTGGGAACAAGCCAGAACTACCTATTTTGAGCAAAGGCATTACGCCAAGGTTTACTAGTTGCAAGCTGAATCCTCAACATGTAAACAGGGAAATCGTAACTTGTCTTCATACTATTCAGCCCTTACCTCCATATGGAAGGAATTGGACCATTATCAGGCCATAGAGTAGAAGCACGATGATGATGCTAAGGCCTACAGGAAGCTGATATCTCAACAACGGGTGTTTGCTTTCTTGTTTGGACTGAACCCTGCATATGAACCGTTGAGGGTGCAGATCCTAGGAAGCAAAGAGTTGCCTACGATTCACGAGGTATACTCCCTTGTCCAATCTGAAAAAAGCAGGCAGAATGTGATGGTTACAGCTGAGGGGGAGCAACAAGTTGCCTTGGCTGCAATGAATAATAACTCCACGGGAAAGAAAAGTGACCCTAAGAAGGTGGATGATAAAGATAAGTTGTTCTGTACCCATTGTAGGCGTTCATGACATACACGTGACACTTGTTGAGACATTTATGGGAAACCCAAGTGGGCAACAAAGAATCAAGAGCAGGGTAAAGGTCATTTGAAGAAAATGAGCACAGCACATGTGGCAACCCAAGATACTCAAGTTGCCGGTAGTACCCGGGACCACCCTAATAAGTCTGACCCCAAGGAGGATATAATGAATTCCTTCAGAGAGCACCTAGAATCTTATGGTAGGGCTTTGCGGCAAATAGACAGCTTAGTCACTAGTACTCCCTCTACTTCATTTGCATCTACTTCAGGTAATGTGGCTTCAACATTCCATGTCACTCCCATAGATTCCCCTTGGATCATTGACTTAGGGGTCTCCGACCACATGACCGGTAGGCCTAACTTATTCCAGTCTTATAGCCTTTTGTTAGGAAGGGATAGAGTGAGACTTGTAGATAGCTCTTTTTCTTCCATTGTAGGCCAATGATCAATATCCCTTCCCCATGGCTTTAACCTGAATTATACTGTGACATTTTTTACTGACTCGTGTTTTTCAAGATCTAACTTCTAGAATGACGATTGGTAGAGGAATCCTAGTGGATAGTCTCTACATTCTCGACAACAAAGATGGTCTCTCGGTGTCATCCATAGAGTCACATAGTCAGTCAAATAAGAGTCAAATTCTCTTGTGGCATAGTCGTTTAGGTCATGTTTCTTTCGAAATAATAAAATCTTTGTTTCCAGTTTTATTTAAGTCATGTTCAGTGTCAGAGTTCATGTGTTAAACGTGTCAGTTGAGTAAACAATGTAGAACAACTTTTCACTCAAGTAATAAAAGATCAAATGTTCCTTTTCATGTTTTTATTCTGATGTATGGGGGCCTACCAATGTAATCTTTGAGGGTGGATATAAGTACTTTATTACATTGATCGATGATTACTCTCGCTATACATGGATAATTCCTATGCGTAGTAGAGATGAAGTTCCAAAGATAGTGAAAGACTTCCAAAGGATGGTGTTTACACAGTTCCATGTTGAAATACAGATCTTCCAATCTGATAATGCGAAGGAATACTTCCATGGAGAGCTCAATGAGTTCTTTGCCTCCCACAGATCTATTCATAGAAGCTCATACGCCAAAACACCACGACAAAATGGTATTAAAGAAAGAAAAAACAAACACCTTCTTGAGGTAGCCCGCGGGATGATGTTACACATGAATGTCCCAAAAAGGTTTTGGGTGGATGCTATAATTGCAGCTGCATATGTCATCAGCCGCATGCCCTCCAGAGTATTGAACTACATGGCCCCTCATCAGTTATTGTACCCTCGGTCTCCTTTATTTTCCATCCCCATGAGAGTCTTTGGTTGCTGGGCCTTTGTCCATGATTTATCTCCATCCCGAGGTAAGTTACACCCTCGGTCCATTCCTTGTGTCTTTCTGGGGTACCCCTCATCTCATAAAGGGTATCAGTGCTTTGACCCAATTAGTCATAAATTTTTTGTGTTTATGGATGTGTCATTCTTTGAGTCCGAGCCATTCTTTCCTCATTCTCCTTAGTGGGAGAGTCGTAGTTTGGAAGAGGAGAAGCAGGTTCAGGTATCTCTTCCTTCTATTTCGGACCTTACTCCCTTCCGTGTCTTCCAACGTACGTGTCGGAGAGATCAACGGTGTGATAGAGATGTTGAGTAGCCAAACACTGAGCAATTGGCATCATCAGACTCCCAGGAGGTAAGTCCACCCCTAACCCTACTCCTACTGTGGATGACCTTGACATTCCTATTGCCCAATGAAAGGGAGTCATGTCCTGCACTACTAAACACCCCATTACCCACTTTGTCTCCTATGACCACATTTTCCCCTCGTACCAAACCTTCCTATCGGCAGTTGATTGCATCCCTGTTCACAAAAATGTTGCAGAAGCCTTAAAATGCCCTGAATGGGTAGATGCCATGAATGAGGAGATTAATGCCCTCTACAAAAATTAGACTTGGGAATTGGTGGATCATCTAAAGGGGAAAGACCCCGTGGGGTGCAAATGGGTGTTCATAGTTAAGCACAAGGCAAATGGAACAGTTGAAAGGTACAAATCAAGACTAGTGGCCAAAGGATACACACAAGTATATGGGGTTGACTGATGAGACTTTTGCCCCGGTGGCTAAGATGAACTCAATTAGGGTTCTCCTGTCCTTAGCTGCTAATCTTGACTAGGAATTGCATTAACTGGAAATAAAGAATGCTTTCCTGAATGGTGACTTAGAAGAAGAGGTATAAATGGTTCAACCTCCTGGATTCTGTGCCAAGGGGAGTGAAAATAAGGGGTGCAAACTACGAAAGTCTCTCTATGGCTTAAAACTGTCTCCCAAAGCCTGGTTCAGTAAGTTTCACATGGCAATTTAAGAGATGAGATTCAAACAATGTGAGTCTGATCATACACTCTTTGTAAAGAGATGTCAGGAACAGGTTGCTGTATTGATAGTGTATGTAGATGATATCATCATTAAAGGAAGTTGGAGCTCAGAGATACAGAACTTGAAACAATTCCTTGCATCTAAATTTGAAGTGAAAGATCTAGGACTCCTGAAGTATTTCCTTGGATGTGGACCACAAGTAAATTAGGTGCAAGGCCGGCAGATACTCCTATGGATGTGGACCACAAGCTAGGTGACTATGTTGGTGAACCTCTGAAAGATATGAAGCAGTTCCAAAAGTTAGTGGGAAAGCTGATTTATCTGTCCATGACCCATCCAGACATTGCCTATTCCGTTGGGGTCCTGAGCCAATTTATGCACTCTCCTAAGAAGCCACACATGGAGGCAACAACAGAGAGTCCTTAGATACTTGAAGAAATATCTAGAAACATGCCTTCTATTTAGTAAACACAATCACCTAAAGGTGGAAGTCTTTACAGATGCTGATTGGGTAGGAGCTGTGGATGATAGAAAATCTACTAGTGGGTATTGCACATTTGTGAGAGGAAATCTGGTGACCTGGTAGAGCAAGAAGCAAAGTGTGGTAGCAAGGTCAAGTGCTGAAGCTGAATATAGAGCTATGGCACATGGAGGGCGGAAGTCCTTTAGATAAAGAACCTTCTAGGGGAGCTTGGAGTTGTTGTTCATAGTCTTATGTCCCTTTACTGTGACAACAAGGCTGCAATAAACATCGCCAGCAACCCAGTCCTACATGAGAGGACCAAGCATATTGAGGTGGATAAACACTTCATAAGGGAGAAACTGGAAAAAAGAGAAATTTGCATCCCTTATGTCAATTCCAAAGAACAATTTGCTGATGTCTTTACAAAGGGGCTTCCGTACTCACGGCACAATGAGTTATATGGAAAACTGGGCATGATAGACATCTTCAGCCCAACTTGAGGGGGAGTGTTGTAAGGCTTACTTAATTGTTACTTTATATCTGCTGTTAGTAGGTTGTTGGACAGTTACAGTTACTTGTTTCTTTTTTCTTTTTTCTTATTATTCTGATTCTAGGATATGCCGCCAGGGGCATACTTGTAATTTCTGATTCTTTTATGAAGTTAATATAAATAGAAAACTGGCGGCAACCAGTAGTTACTTTTTCCTCTCAACTGTACCTCTCTCTTCCTCCCTCTCTCTCCCCCAATCCCCACGAATCACCACAACAGAAAAATTAAAAAAAAAAAAAATTGAATTCCTTTGCACAAATATTTATATGAATAAATTACTTCTCCAAAGTTTTTGAATAGATTTCTGAATTGATATGAGTAAATATATCAGTAAATTAGATTGTTCTTAACATTTACTTTCAATAAATTAAATTACCAAAAACATGAAAATTAGTTTATGGAAATCACTAAATTAAAATTTCCCAATAAATACAAAAAACCAATATAACTTACCAATTACTGTGGAAATTATTAATAATTAGAAAATGTAAATTATGAATACCCAAATTCACCAATAACTCTCCAATTCAATGATAACCAGAAAATTTAAATATGGAAATTATTAAAATTTTCTAAATGGTTATCTAAATTATAAATATAGTTAAAATTCCATAATGATTTTACAATTTAATATTTGATAATTAGAAAAAAAATCCAATGTAAATGAAAATATCAATAAATAATTTTTCATAACAAAAATTATTTTTTCAAAATCACTCATATTCCACAATTACCTAAAATTTTCTAAAAATAATTTTTTTTTGAAAATTTCAATACAGATAGTTTTCTAAAATTTGCTGAAATTTTCAAGTAATAGTTATCAATTCAGATGATGATGATAATAATAATAAGTATTCATTTCATATAATAATATAAATTAATATTTGAGTATTGAAAAGCTTTAGTAAATATCAGTAATTATTAATGTTTTCATTAATTGTTCATTGTTCAATAATTATTGATATGAATAAATTAATTTGCGAAAATTTTTGTAATTATGAACAATGAATTACTGAAAATATCAAAATAAATTGATGTTTTCATTATTGTAATTAAAATAATTTTGAAGAAATTACTGAAAATTTTATGTAATAATTATAAATTTCAAATAGTATTAATAATAATTAATTAATTTCATATTAGAATAATTTAAAAATTAAATATTGAAAATTTTAAGTAAATATATGTAATTATTAATATTTTCATAAAATATTGATTTTTCAAAAATTATTGATATGAATAAATTAGTTTTCAAAAATTTATGAATTTATGAATAATTAATTAGTGAAAGTATAGAAAATTAATAAATTATATTTTTTAATTAAATTTTACTAAATTAAAGTACTAAAAACATGAAATTAGTTTATTAAAATCACTAAATTAAATTTTTTGAATAATTACAGAAAGCCAATGTAAATTAACAATAACTATGGAAGTTATTTATAATTACCAAATTTAAATTATCCATTAATTTTCGAATTGAATAATTACGAAAACTCAATGTAAATGATAATTTATTAATTACGGAAATTATTAGAATTTATAATTTTCAAAAAATATTAAATGTTCTAAATAGTTATGGAAATTATAATAAATATAGTTAAAATTAATTATGGAAATTATTAAAATGTAAACTATAAATCAATAAATGAATAATTAGTGATAAGTAGCAATTACAAAATTAATTAATAGTAATTTTTTCAATAATTATTTAATAGTATATTAATATTATTGAATTACACTAATGTTACATTAATAATTATTCAACAATTATTGGTAAATTAAGAATTTAATAGTATATTAACATTATTGAATTACATTAATGTTACATTAATAATTATTCAGCAACTATTGGTAAATTAAGATTATTTAAAAGTAATTTAATATTAATTAGTTAAAAGTAATTACATTAATTTTTTCATAATTTATGAAAGCAAATGGTTCCATGGGTTTGGGTCGCATTAATTCGGGTTGATTCGACCTGAGAACCCTTTCTTCTTAACCTGTTTAACAGCTAGTACTGTTCGCTTGAAGTGGCGAGCATAGTAGCTTAGCTGTTAGCCCCTCTTCTACTCTAGCAACATAGTTATCACCGTACAAATAACAAATGTTGGTGGGTGTTCTAACCATCATTCGACAGAAAACAACCAAACTTCATGCATATTGATGGTGGGAGAAGGTGGGAATGACCCATTGAAATCGACGACTTTTATGGAAACAAATCGAAAAACCAGTGATTGGTGAAGAGTAATTGGATTCTAGATAGAAAATAAAACCGTCTACTGGATCTGCAACAACCAATATGGAATAGAATGAAAAAGAAATCTGCCTGTAAATTGATAACCATTTGAAGATTATTGTGTGATTAACGTGAAACAGGCCTTACTTGCCTTAACTGATGCAGGCAATGTCTCTTTGAGCTTTAAACAACAGTGGTCGAAGGAAGTCGGGAACTGAGGAAGAGAAAGTTTATTTGGGAGAGCGAAATGGGGAAATAATATAAGAATGGGAAGAATGTGAAGGGTGATACAGGAGAAGAGAAAAAAGCAAAACGGGAACCATTGAATGGCAGGCAAGAGCTTAGATTTGAGAAGGGAAGAAATTAATAGATTTGTTTTGTTTGAGAGAGGAAAGAAGGAAATTCTTTCGAGAAATTTCCATTTCTTATACATTTTAATGTTTCGGAACTTTCTAGCTTTGTTATGGTGGTGAAATAGTAGGTAGTGTGATGTGGCTAGTGGCTAAGAGCCCGATGACATCCGAGTCCGGATCTTCTGCATACGAGCATTTTGCCCACATTTATCTCAACCATACATGGAGAACATCTCATCCTCTGCATAGTATTATGCAGGGGGAGATGTTCCCAATTCACTGGGGGTAATGTATTGTGGGTAGGCGTGGGCAGGAGATCCCGAGTCATGACATTCAGTCTGTTGTATTTATTTTTCTTTATTTTAAAATTTAATTTAAATTAATAATTTTTATTTTAATTAAATTTTAACAAATTGTTATTGATGTATAATTTAAGTTTTGATATTATGCTAAGTTTATTACTGTTTAAATTTTTTAATAATGTTAATAATAGTTTTTAACAATTATTGTTAAAATTAAAAATAGTAATTTATTTTAAATTTTCTATTAGGTTTATCATTTCTAAATGGAAATTAAATTTTATCACTTACTTTATACTTATAAGTTATTATAATTAATTATTAAATTTTATTACTTTACTTTTATTATTTATCTTATTGTCTTATCTATTTTTTCTCTTATTAGTATTTAGATATTTTCTATTTATCTTATTTTAATATTTAAGTTTTAACTTAAACTGTTTAAAAAATGTTTTAATTTAAACATTAATGTTTTAATATATTGATGAAAAATTAAATGCATGTATTTAGATGGTAGAGAGAGATAGATATAGATATAGATACACAAGTGGGGATTAAAGAAAGAGATGTTAAAATTAGATGGTTTAATGGGCTCGTAAGATAGATTAGGACTTAGGAGATGGTTTAGGTGGGGTGGTAGAGAGTTTAGGAGAAATTTTGGGAGAGAGGATGATTTTGGTGGTTGAGAGAGAGGATTGGAATTTCTGAAATTTCCAAAAAACATTGCTGAAATTAAGGGGGTGTTCTACAACGTGCACAAATGTTTTTTCTTTTGTTTTATTTCAAAAGCAATTAATGTTTTTAAAACCATAAAATGGTATGGTTTTTGAATCGAAAGAAACAACTTTTGTAGGATAGATATGATATGATTTATGGAACAAAATATTAAATAGGGTTTGACTATGACACCGGAAAAATACTTGTAACTAATCAATTAATATAGAGGTGTAAAATGAGTCGTGCTGTTGCATGACCCCTTTGGCCAGGCTGGGCTGAGAGTTTCTGGCCAGGCCAGCCCTTCGCGTATCATGTCTCTCTCTCCCACAGCATAATTTTTTTTTTTATTAAATAATAGATAAAAAAAAACATTGAAGAACACCTTTTTACTTAAATTTTGGAAAACAAAGAACAAACATGCATATAATAAAAAACATGTCTATGTTTTTTGTTTTAAAAACAAACTAGCGGGTGTGCCCTGGCAATGCAGGGGTTAATGATAAGGAAAAGTGTAGTACATGCCTTGCCTTAAGTTTTTATAAATTGACTTAAACATACTCTAAATTTAAAAGAAAAAAAAAAGACTTAAATATACCTTATAACTCTTTTATCCTTCATTTAAATTTTCAAAATATACTCTTAAAGACAACACCTTCTTCCTACACCCACTTCCCATTCCGGTAAAACAATTGAAGAAAGCCACCAACATAGCCTCCATTCTTTCAACTTTGTTTCTCAATCCCCCTATTTTCATGCAGAGACTAAAATGTCCCTTTTATTTGTTAACCTTCATAAAGTTTCTATAAAAACATTACTTTGAACTTTAAAGGTTCAAATGACTGTATTCGTCAAAATAATCAATCGATCCTTCAAGGGGAAGGAAATAACTTACATTATATCAAAATCAACAAATTCAATGATCGAATCAAACAACTTAAAAAGGTCAACTTAGTTCATCTCTATTTATAGGCTTAACAGTATTTACAGTAAAATTCTCCAATTAACTTGTTTTAATAAATGAAAATGATAGAGAATGTGTATATATATTTCTGGATGTGGCATGGTTTGATCCATTTAACTTGGATGATTAAACTGGTGACCCAGACGCAAAAATGATTTAGTTTTTTATGTAATAAAAGTAGAAAACTAAAAATTTAATTATTTTTTAACTTTTATATATAATAAATTAATGTAAATATAATTTTTTAATATTAGTGTGTCGATTACAGAATGTGGTTTATAGGGGGAGAGGGCTACTGTTGGAATTCAGAATTCTGCATCTGTGTTTCCGTACTTTTCCATAAAAGGTTCGTCTATAATTCGTACCCATTTTGCTTTTAATATATATATATATATATATAAATATAATTTGCTTTCAAGTCAAATAATTTTAATTGGATCTGTTTTAAAAGCTCACAACAAGCAGAAAAACAATTCAAATTAGAAAATAACGCACCCCTAATAAAAGAATTCGATTCAATTGCTTTGGAAGTGAAAACTAACGTGCTTTCGACTTTCCAATAATGCATTTTGTGAGCCGTTTGTTTGTATTGTCGCAACCCATGCAACTCAGAAGAGTAGTATGTGTCCTATATGACCTTGACTCACTAAACAAGCTGGAATTAACTGGAACCAATCAAACAATCGATGGTTTTGGGAAAAACTTTGGAGAAGGTCGCTATATTATTGATTGCGTATATCCTTTCTCGTATAATTAGGTCATTGATCGTTTTGACGATTCCACCTCTGGGCAAGAATAGTCATGTTGGTAGTGAGGACGAATGAATCAAGTTTGGATCTGCTGACCACGATATATACATTGTTCGTCACATTCATCTTGCGACACATGGACACATTATTGGCCACGACGCTTAACTAATGTTTTCGATGCAAGATGCATGTGGCCAACAATGTGTCATTGTGTTGTGATCAGTAGATCCACAGTCCAATAAGTCTTATTTTGTTTCAACCAAGATGCACGTAAGTGTCCTCAAATATTAATGCACGTCCCTCTAAAATTTTTGAGCGCTGGACACCAATTCACCCAACAAAGTTTAGGTGCAGATGGCCAACGTTTCTAATTTTACCTTACAAAGTCCACACAAGTTCGGATGCCCCGAAAAATATTGGAATTAAGACACATGTGAGGGGTCCAGATATAGTAGGCACGTTAGATAAGCACGATGAGTGAATACATAATAGCTGTGTGACATATGTCTCAGTTAATGTGCCTTTCATCCAAACGTTTTTGTTCTGTTAGACAAAAATGATCATTTATTTTATTATCTTTGTTAAAATAATTAAAATTAAAAACAATGAAAAACGAAAAACCTAAACGTATTGGAAATTGGGACTCATTTATGTTTTTCTTTTTTATCGTTTTTATTTTTAATTATTTTAATAAAGATAATAAAATAATGAATAATTTCTATTTAACAGAACAAAACGTTTAGATAAAAGATACATTAATTAGAACATGTGTCACACAACTATTACCTGTTCACTCATTGTGCTTACCTAATGTGCATATGGGCCCACATGTGAATGGTTGTCACTTATACCTAAAGATTGATTTGTGCTTACATGCATCACCATTTTTTCCTAATTTTGGCCACTCCCCTCCTTTACTATAAATCAAGCCACCTTCTGATTTTATCTATTCTTTTCTTTTTTTTTTTTTTCTTTCAGATTTATTTGTGAGATTTGCAGTGGTAGAGTTTTCAATATTGCGATCTTTCGTCATATGTTGAGCAGGGTTTTGTCACTTACGAGAAAACAAAACACAAACGTTAATGGCGGCCAACCACCTCCATGACTCCATCTATTGGGTTGGACCTTTGGAGTCCTTGAAAAGCAAAGGGTCCCATTCCTATGTAGTGCCTACCGGATCCCGTCCCACTCAGATAAACATTACTAGTTTGGAGTCTTTGAAAAGCCAAGTCAGAAACGTTAACGTCCTTGGCCATCAACACGTTACCATTACTTAGTGCCCTAGTGTCATTGGACTAATCAGCGAGGCCCGTGCAGCACTCGAGTGGGTCAAGTAATTGTCACTTGTGACACTAGGCCCGAGTTGATATCTTCTGTCTCACACCAATAGCATTCTACCACTACCACTGTATAACATCATTAATTTACAAAAAAACACCCCTTGATACTGACCCAAATTATACAATGAAGTTATGAATTCTGAGGTGGAGTGGATCGTAAAACCCCCATATATAATTTTTTATTATTTATATGTATAATAATAAATATTATATATTTTTTTATATGTGTTATAATAAATAATTTTTGTATTTAAACTAAAAAAAGAATTATTATATGTATAATTTTTATTTTTTATAGGAAGTTTGGCTCACAGTTGAGTTCTAACATATAAACTTTTAAATCAAGCCAAATTTGATCTTTAAGTCTTTAACTAGAATTGAGTTCGATCTTGAGCCTAAATTTTTTTGGCAAGCCAAGTTTTAATAGGTAGATATTTGGCTTGGCTTAGCTCGAATCCACCCCTAGTGGTGATAGGTGAGGACTAAGGAGGGTTTTGAAGAACAGGAGAGAAAAAGCAAAAAACTGATTGCTTGTTATTTGTCCGATGTTTCAGACAATGACCCAATGGCAAGAAACTCCTTACTTAAGAGCACCCCATCAAAAAAGAAATAGTTTCTCAACTAAATCGTTGTATGCATGGTTTTAGGGTAAAACATATAATTCATTAAATGGACCGGGTGGTACGAAACTTGTTGAATATTTAAGGTTGTTAAATTCTTTTTCTTAAGAAACATAAATAATTGAAAACTATCAAATAGACCCTAACATCTGTAACGTGATTGATTGAAATTTATGATATGAAAAATCAAGTTCTAACCATGCAACTCGCTATGCGTGTACATTACTTTATGATCCAAGTCCCATTTTATGACCTCAGCTCCCATAAAATAATTTGCATTAGCTCCTCACAAAATGTGTTTTACATGTGTCTCATAGCACATTCCAACCATGCATTAACAACATTTCCTTTTATGGGAAGATATTCATGTGGGATACAGTAAGGCCCTGTTTGTTTTTCGATAAGTTATTTACCCGGGTAAATGCAGTTACTTGGGTAAGTTTTTCCTAAGAAACACTTTCTCGGGTAAGTGCATTTACCCATGTTCTTTTATTTCTCATGTAAATAAGGTAATGCCCATTTTAACCATAAAAAATCATAATTAAAATGGGCATTTTTGTCCCATTCAAGTGTTGACAACTTTCCCCCTAGGTGGGAAAATTATTTACCCACTTAGGAGATGGGTATCACTTGCCTGGGTAAGTGGTACCCAGGAAAATAAAGTTTCCCTAGTCTCCACATAAATCTGAAAAAAAAGAATATAGGATTCTTGGTCAATGGGACCAAAATCCCATTGACCAAAATTCCCCCTCTCAAAATCTGAAAAAAAGAATGCCCCCTAAGTAGGAAGCTGATCTAAACTCCTATAAATTGAAGACCTGATTTTCATATATGTTTTTCATAGGCTAATGTAACCCTTATTTATTTATTTACTTCTATTCAATTTGAATGTTTGAGATCAAACCAATGGAACCGTAAGCATACCTCAAAAACAGGAGGCTTGGGATCAAACTTGTGGAACTATAGGCACTCAGTGAATGGTATGGTCAATCGGCCTCATGTGCATCCTATTTGATCTCCATCTCCTAAATCCCCTATAATATATAATAGGGGTGAGCATGGGTCAGTTCGATTCAGTTCCATGGCAGAACTTAGAACCTACCCTATAGGAATCAGTTTTATGTTTTTGTAACCGAAACCTACCCTATAAAGGCCGGTTCTATGGTTGGTTATGGCCTTAGTGGTTTTAGGGTCAGTTCCAAGGTCTACCCATGGAACTTGTTCGTTCTTCACTACAAAAAAAAATGAAACATGTCCTTTAAAAACTTGATTTTCAATAAATATAGTATATAGTTTAAAATTTGTATTATCTTCACATCCCCTAAAGTGTTTTGAGTTTTATTTCAAGGCAAGTTCAATTTCAAAGTATGTTCCACTAGGGTCAGTTCATCGGAAAGGTTTAGGTAGGGTAAATTTCTAAACCCTGGAACTGGCCTAAGTGGAGGTTGATTTATAAGAATTTGGAACCAGACTTTACCTGTAACAGATTGAGTAGGATTGGTTCAAGACCGGTTTAAAATCAATTCTATATGGTTCGGAATAGATCCTACCCATCTGCTCACCCCTACTATATAAGACCATACCAAAAAAAGCTTAAGACAGTTTCTTCTTTTTCGTGTTTCTCAATTCTGGTTGTGCTCCTGTAGCTGATGAGAACAAATAAGTATGCTTTTGAACTCTGTTTGTCAAATATATTCTCCGACATATTTTAGGGACAAAGATTTCCAACAATCATATAAGCAATATTCCTGATTTGTTGTCTACACAGACGATAGGCTCTTAGTTAGAGATATCTAGAACAAAAGAAAAATAAGGCATATAGTATGTGAACTTTTAAAACGCGGCCTACTTTCTCAACATGAAAATTAGGTTTTTTTAGTTAAGTTTTTGTAATCCAAATCTAAAATTACTTTTGCTCATCCGTTGCCAACTTCTTTTTTTTTCCATCATTCATTTATTCCTCCCAACCTTTTGGGTTTTGTATTTGAAGATTAAAAATTCATCACCACAAATTCTGATGCTCAGAGAATGTTATTTGCAATAAATGGCTCGTAATGGTTGAAAGCTTTTGAGATACGAGGTTCTGTTCTTACTCATGGTATTGTGCAAATTGTATCATTTGATTGGGCCAAAGTGGGTCTTGACAAAGCCCATGAAATAAAACACTTTTCTCAATTAGACCCGGTCCAACTTGAACCTCGAAGTCCATTCCTAACCGTCTGGATTGAATTGAAAGGGCCAAAGGTTCCAAAAGATTATACAAATTTTAAGTTTTTCAATATAGGGGGAATTTTATGGTTGGTTTTGTTCTTGAAAACAAAAACAACTGTTAGATCAGTTCCTTAGCGATTCTGTCTCGGATTCTGCCAATTCTAGTACAATGAACTCGACCTTTATTGTTGAATTTGTATTGCATGACTGTTTTATCGATTTCCACGATACTGCTCCCCCATCTAGAGTAAACACATATCCACTGTTGGAAGTACTATCCTTTGAATTTGAAATCTAATTCGCAATAGTAAAGCCTTCTAAAATAGGAGGAATACCTGAGTACTATAAACCAAGGTTTATGGTTCATTTTAAATATTTTAATAATCTTACTAAAGCTTCTCAATGTTAATTTTCGGGATTATGAGCATGCTGGCTTAATTTTCCCACAGGTATAGCTATGTCTGGTCTTGTACAGTTCATTAAATAAGATACAGATCCAATTATACTTGCATACTCCTTTAATGAAATGGGTTCTTCTACATGTTTTCTTAAGTGAATACTACAATCAAGAGGTGTTTTAATCGATTTACAATTATAGTGTCCAAATTTTCTAAGAATACTCTCTACATAATGTGATTGGGAGAGAATAAAGTTTTCTTGTTCTTTATGGATTTTAATCCCCAAGATTACATCAGTCTCACTGAAGTCCTTGG
This sequence comes from Nelumbo nucifera, assembly GCF_055504915.1. Lineage (NCBI taxonomy): Eukaryota > Viridiplantae > Streptophyta > Magnoliopsida > Proteales > Nelumbonaceae > Nelumbo > Nelumbo nucifera. Next base: position 51,826,457 of record NC_142651.1, on the reverse strand, counting down.
TATCAAATTTGGATATTAGAAATTGTTTTGTTTCTTTTACTACCTCTAGGCTAGTTCCCATTAGTAGCATATAGACAAATCATGACTCTTGTATTATTTCCAAATTTGCTATATACACATCTATCAGAATCATTTCTGCTATACCCATTAGTTACTAATACATTATTTTTCATGTCATTGTTTGGGAGCTTGTTTTAAGCCATACAGAGACTTAATTAATTTACATACTTTATTTTCTTGTCCTGACATTATGAAGCCTTCAGGTTGCTTAATGTAAAATTCTTCCTCTAATTCCCCATTTAAGAAAGTCGTTTTCACATCCATTTGATAAATTACTAATTTGTAAATTGATGCTATAGTAAACAAAACCTTAATTTTTGTTAATCTTGCAACCGGGAGTAGGTGTCAAAGAAGTCTATATCTTTCTTTTATTTGAACCCCATAGAAACTAACTTGGCCTTGAATTTATCTATTGTGCCATTTGGTTTTAGTGACTAAGGAGTCTATTTCACTTTTTATGGCTTAGTTCCAGGTGGGAGATCTACAAGTTCCCAAGTGTAATTAGTGACTAAGGAATCTATTTCACTTTTTATGGCTTTTTTCCGAAATACTACATCAAGTGAAGTTATAGCTTCCTGATAGGTTACTGGGTCCTTGCCCACCAGAAATGTGAACATTCCGTCACTCAAGTTTGTTTCTCTTTTTTGTCTTTTACTTCTCGTTAAGTTTGGGTCTTGCCTAAGTGAAGTATTGGTTTTTTGAGCATTTACTTTTTTTGGTTTCTAACTTGGTTTTGGGAAGGTTCCCTATTTAATGTTTATTTTCTCTAAGAGAATATATATGCTCAAAGAACTCTGCATCTCAGAACTCTATTATTGTGTAATTTCGACAACATTTTCAATTGTTTTAATTACAAGGAACCGATAAGCCACACTGTATTGTGCATAGCCAATGAACACATAGTCACAGGTTTTCAGTCATAATTTCTTTCTTTTAGGTTCTTGTATTCCAACCTTTTATAGGCAGCCCCAAACTTTTAAATAGTTCAAACTAGGTTTTTAGTAATACCAAAGTTCAAAGGGAATCTATCTTTTCTTCTTAGATGGTATTCTATTATATAAGTGATAAGCCGTTAGGATTGCCTCCCCTCCACAAATTAAGAGGCACACTTGAACTAATTAGCATTGCATTCATCATTTCTTTTAGTGTTCTGTTAAGTCTTTGTACAACTCCATTAAATTCAGGTTGATAGGGAACTACGGTTTCATGTATGATTCTATTTTCTTCAAATAATTTTCTAATGGTTTGTCCATCATACTTAGTTCCTCTATCTGTTCTAAGTCTTTTTATTTTCCTTCCTAACTGATTTTCTACTTCAGCTTTGTAGTTTATGAAAGCTTGAACAACCTCATCTTTTGATCTAAGTAGAACTACTTTTTCATATCTAGAGAAGTCATCTGTAAAGGTTAATATACTATCTTTTTCCTCCTCTAGCTTCATGACATTTAAGGTCTCATATATCACTGTGAATAAGTTGTAGTAATTCAGTTTCTCTTTGTACACTTTTATGAGGTTTCTTAGTAATTTTTTTTTCTACACATACTTGGCATTTTTCATTTGTAAAATTAATAGGAACATTTAAAACTCTTAGTTTACATAATCATTTTAAATATGGAGAACTATGATGTCCTAGTCTAGCATGCCAAATATAAAAAAATTCAACAATATAAGAAGAAGAATAAGCAGTTTTGTTCATAATAATATTAGAGATGTTCAATACAAATAATCCACCAGCATTGTACCCTTTTCAATAAATACATTATTTTTAGTCAACACGGCCTTATCTACTTCAAATGTGAGTTTCAATCTTACTTTGTTGAGGAGTGCTCCTGATACCAAGTTTCATCGGATCTCCAGCACATGCAGTACATCATTCAGCATTAATATTTTTCGTGAAGTTAGTTTCAAGAGCTCCTTTCCGTTGCCGATGACCTTCGAAGTTTGTGAGTTTCTCATGAAGACTTGCTCTCCTTCTGATAGAGTTGTATACTCATAGAATGAATTGCAGTCCCCACATATGTGCTTAGTAGCACCCGTGTCCAATACCCACACCTTTGGCTTACCAATTAAGTTTACCTCAGTTACCATTGTTGCGATAATATCCTCAGTTAGATTGACTTTCAGTTTCCCAGAGTCCTTCTTTTGGTACCGACAGTCCTTCTTGTAATATTCGGGTTTGCCACATACATAGCATTTTCCTTTATTTTGTTGTTTATTGAATTTCTAATCATTTTCACATTCAAGTTCTTTTTGAACTTTGTAGTATTTTCCTCCACCAGATTGGTTTTAGAAAACTGGTCCTCATATTTCTTTCTATTCTTTTCTTCAATCTTAATTCGGATCACTACTTGGTCCAAAGTAGTGTCATTCCTCTTGTGCTTCATACTAGTCTTGAAATCATTCCATATATGTGGTAGTTTCTCTGTGAGAGAACTGACAATGAATTCATCTGATAGTACCATGCCTTCCTTTGCTAGTTCCCCCACAAGAACCTATAACTCATCTATTTGAGCATACATATCCATGTTTTCTTTCATGGTGAAGTGTAGGAATTTGGCAATGACATATTTCTTGTTTCCGGCATTTTGTAGAGCATACTTAGTGTCCAATGCATTCCCAATTTCATAGGCATAATTATAAGAAAAATAAACATTGTACAGTTCATTGGACAAGTAGTTTAGGATATGATTGGTGTATAAGTGGTCGGTTGTAGTCCAATGTTCTGCAACAACAGAATGGGTTGGTTCCTCCATGTTTAATGGGTTCGGTTCAGTCAAAGTGAAAGATACCCCTAATTGTTCTAAGGCAAACAACAGGTGTTGTCTCCAATGCTTGTAGTTGGTTTCATTGAAGGGTTCAATTTTAGAGAAATCAAGAATTGTTGATAGTATCTGGTTCCTCATGAAGGGGTTAGCAGAGATAGGTTCCATAAATATGGTTTTAAAAATGTTGTAATAATAGTAAAGAGAGCATATGGAACTTGCTTTCTAAACTGAAGTTGTAGTGGTGTGAAGTTGTTGCAGGAACTCGAAATTGGGAATTGCAGGAAGATAGAAGGTTGAGTCGTGCCACTTGATCACTCTCCTTAAAACCGTATTTGCCCAGTATGGTGCAACCGGGTGATCGCAAACCAGTCACCAAGATAAAACAGCCCACAGGCCATTGGTAGGCGTGCACTCGTTTCCCAGAGCTCCGTGAACCACTAAAAATTGTTGCTCAGATTTCTCAGAGAAAACAAGAATGTCGAAAAAAAGAAAAAATGTAATTCGATTATACCAAAAAGATTCAATGTTGTAATTCGGTTATATCAAAAAGATTCAATGCAATGCACACACGCCCCTCGACCCGACCCGGCTCGGCTCGACGCGGGCATTTGAAAAGCACCCCAAGCCCCCTCACATGCATGGAATAAAATAGACGGTTTAGACGTTTATTCTTCCGACGAAGTTCGCAATACTCTATCTTGCTAGGTGGCTAATTGAAAATGGCTCATATTTTCACTAATAAAATAGACGGTTTGGATATGTCAAAAAGTTCTCCACGTGGCAAAACCTTTTCTTGCCTCTGAGGATTGTGAAGGATGAATGTGAAGTGAATCCGGCTTCAAGCACGAAGAAGTGAACCGTGCATTTTACGTTTCAAGCACACGTGTTACGTCGTCATGCTGCACAAAGGGTGCGTGAATGAACTCTGCCCTCATAGATGCCGGACTCCCTAGGACAGTGTCTTAGCAAAAATGAATTCAAAAGCTAAGGGGATAGATTAAACACTCCTTATCTAATAACAGACATGACATTACACACAATGGAGCAGTGAAACATCATTCAGATAATGACCCTGACCCTGGCCCTGTATCGTTGAGATATGGCTTGGATGATAACGATGATGACCATTTCTCTATTCTGAAAGGAGCAAAAGTTTTTTCTATGTGGAGCATGGTTGATCTACCTGGAATGGCAGCAGTAGGCTTGGATTTAAAGGACAAAAGAGGATGTAAATATGACATTTGATTGAATAAAATCAAGAAAGAGAATTCAGAGATCATACCAGAGAGAGAGAGATGATACGAGTTGGCATCTGCTGCGGCCGTTGTTTGAATAAAAAATAAGCTCATGTGATATTTTGTCTTTTCTTTAAAAGAACTGGTACTCTTATTTCATTGGGTGTTGGCTTCAAAATTTGGAGCGATGGGAGGTTAGAGTTGCTTAGGTGGCAAGAAAAGAAGCTTTACGGGAACCAAAGAATTGGGTAATTGAGTAGTCTGGACTGTGACCTGCAGCTTGACATATTAGTTCACAAAATTGAAGAGCCAATGAGCAAGAGTGCGTACACTGTAGAGAGATGCCACATTCGGACCTCTGCCTGGGAGCGTGCGTCATGCATCAGCTTTTGAGGCAATTAACGACTGAGGTCCAAGGGGCGTGCGTCGGCATGACTTCATTGTCTAGCGTTCACCACATGTCCCCCCACTTCGTCTGGAAGTTGCAATATTTGCCCTCCACATGTATGATCTTCGTCGTCATCAAGGACTCATGATCTGCTGCAAACACAAAGGCATGTACAATGGGCTGTGTAATTAACCAGAAATGATGTGCAGGTCCTTACGTGGCAATAACAAAAGAGACTTCCCAAGATACATGGATTAAACAACACAAGTGAAGATAAATATAGCATTTCTTTTTTTTGTTTTTTGTTTGTTTTCTAAGACTAATAAAGCTGGCTATATATGGAGTTTTAAGTCAATTTGTATTTACATTCCAATCAAAAGTAGCCTTAGCTTAAAAAAAATAACATAAAATCTTAAAGCCTCGTTTGGTGCATCTTTCTGTATGGGTTGTTAGCTGTTTAAAAGTTCAATAGTTTGTATTTTTTTTTTTTTTTTTTTCTGTTTGGTTGGGAGAAGATTTAGCCACCAAAAGACTCCACTCCAAAAAGATACGAGAAATTCAATTCAAACTTATTTTGCAAAGCTAAAAATAAAAATTTTCACCAATTTTTCATTTTATAGATTCATGCAAAAAGGAATTTACTAAAAAATCTTAATAAAAAACTTGCCAAACGATACCTTAAAAACTTTTGCTCGTGTTTTTCGATGAAAAGGGGCATTCAATCCCAAGTAGTCTCTACTAAGACAAGTCAGAACAACCTACTGACTAAGAAGAACCTTTACTCTGTTATAAAAGAGAGAGAGAACGTCAAACTTTTGGTCAATAATAGGACCGTGTCTCCTTATTTCTAGAATGTTTTTTGTAATTTTCGATAAATTGGCGTTAATATCCACCACGACCACGAGACGGATCGTTTTCAGAATGGGAGCGAAAATCAACTCGTGGGATGCCCCAATGTGTTGGTTCATTCTAGATTTGATTAGAAAATCCGTTTTCTAATCAACGGGAAATGCTTTGTCGGTGAGATGCGCCTGTTACCCTTGTGAGTTGAGAGTTGAGACTGTCCGTCCTTGTCTCGTACCTTACTTTGTCCGGAATCCCTCTTTTCTTTTCTTTTTCTCTTCCTCCATGTGTCCACATCCATACTCTCCCTTCAAAAGGATTCAACCTCAAATGATTCCATCCTCACCTTAAGCTCCTAGATATCTAAAAAGCCACCAAAAAAGAAAAAGAAAGCGTTGCTTCCTGGAACTGCGAAGTGTAGACGATTTGACATTGGACTACCATGAAAATGGAGGTGGGGAGGGAGAGAGAAAGAGAGGATAATCCTTTTTAGATTCGCTTATGATGCTCTGGAAACAACTGCAATCACACATACTGTCCCACTATGTGGCAATGCGGCAATGCTCATCTCCTTACCATAAAGTATAAACAAAAGGAGAAACGGAAATTGCGTTTTAGGGAATAGTATGTTTGATATATATAGATACAAAACATGTGACAAATGGAAGTCTAGAAGACTTTAGAATTCTTGAATTTGTTACAGCGGAAAAATGGAGCAGCAGAAACGATGCCTAATTTGGATAGTAGCTGTTGTAATTGTTCGACATTAAATGTCTTGGTGAGTATGTCGCCACGTTGTAAATGAGTGGAAATATGGAACGTGGTTATGTATCCAATAAGTTCTCTTATGAAATGGCATTCAATATTGATTCGCTTTGTTGTCTCATGAAATACAGAATTGTCTACAATGTGTAGGGCAGCCTTATTGTCATAATGTAACCCCAAGGAAGAGGAAATCAGAATAGAGAGTAGAGGTGTAAAATAGGCTGTGTTGGATTGGCACGGCATGGCACATGTGCGACCCGTACAAAGTGTAAGTTGGGCCGTGCCTCCCTCCCCTAAGATATTTTGGGGGGTTGGCATACGGCCCGAGCCCATACGGATCCATGCCGGGCTGGGCTGGTCCATGGGCCGAGCCTTGGGTTAGGTCGGGCCACAAATTGGGCCAAAGTTATTTATTTAAAAAAAAAATAAAAAAAACTTAAAATTTTAATTATATATGAATTTTGATGTATACAATTGCTTATATATATGATAATTAAATAAAATAGTATAATAAAATTGAAAAAAGTATTTATATTATTATATAGTTATAACTTATGTAATATATATATATATATATATATGTGTGTGTGCGGGTCGGGCTGGCACGGGCCGCTGACCTAAACCCCAAGCCCAACACGACCCATCAGCCCATACAATTGTGCCAAGCTGTAGCACGACCCGTGGACCATTGGGATAGGTCGAGTCAAGCTAGCTCAAAATTGTGTTGGGCCACAGGCGATACACCTCGATTTACACCTCTAATAGAGAGGTAAGAAAAATCTCGTTAAAGCTACAATATTTCAAAAGTTGTGATGGCCATCGCCCAATATTTAACTTCGGAAGATGGTTGAGAAATTGTTGGTTGTTTCTTTGTCTTCCATGACAATGGAGAATTTCCCAACAAGGTGATATACCCAGAAGTAGATCTTCTTGTCAGTGAGTACCTAGCACAATCTGAATCACAAAAGCCTTTGAGTGTGAAATCATTATGGGCTAGAAGAAGTATGCCATAATGAGAAGTACCCTTGAGGTAACTAACAACCTATAGAGCAACTTCAAAGTGTTCTTGACATGGAAATTGCATGAACTGGCTGAGACAATGTACAACAAAGCTCAAAGCAGGTCTAGTGACAATTAAGTAGACCAATCGTCCCACAAGCCGCCTATATTGAGTTGGATTAGAATAAAGTGGGCTTGACTCATCAATAATGTGATTTTGTTGCTCTATTGGGGAGAGGGAAGGAGTCTAACATGTTTGTCTCGGTGCTGATATCAAGAGCATGTTTGTGTTGACTATGAAATATTCCGGTGTCAGTCCTGATCACCTCAATGCCCAAGAAATATGATAGAGGGCTATAAGGTCCTTAATATGAAAGTGGTCATTGAGATATTGTTTAAGAGAAGATATTTTGACTTTATCATTTCTGGTGATGATTAGGTCATCAACATAGACAAAAACAGCTACAAAGGAAGAGCCTGTGTTGCAAGTGAATAAAGAGTAATCAGCTGTAAATTGGATGAATCCAATAATGTGAGTGATTAGATGCACTTCTCGAACCACATCCAAGAGGCCTATTTAAGGCCATAAAATGATTTGTGTAGTTGGCATACTTGTGAATCACCATCTTTTGCAAAGCCTTGAGGTATTTGCATGTAAACTTTATCATGGAAATCCCCATGGAGAAAGGCATTATGTACATCAAGTTGGTGTAATTCCCAACCTCTAGCAACAATAGTAGAAAGCAAGCAATGCATTGTTATTAGTTTTCCTAATAGAGCAAAGGTATCATGACAGTCCGGTCCTTCAACTTGGTTATATCCTTTGGCTACTAATCTGGCCTTAGTGTTCTATGGTTCCATTAGCTTTAAGTTTGATCTTGTATACCCATTTGGACCCTATGACTCTTTTGCTAGGGGGTAATTACACTAAAGACCATGTGTTTTTCCGTTCTAAGGCTTTAATTTCTTCAATTATGGGTTGTTGCCATATGGGATCAAGAGCAGCTTGATGGTAAGAAGTGGGTTCCACGAGTAAGGTGGTAGAGGCCAGATTGGCCAAAGAAGGTGGAAGTTGGCATTCATAATTTCAAAGAGCAGTTGGTTGTTGTCTAATGCTGGTTGTTGAGCCTAATCTTATTCAAACTTAAACTGGTTGAATTAAGGGTTGATTCAATTAATTGCACCTCTGACACCTCACTAGAAAAAACTACTACTATTCTGTTGGGTTAAGTTTGGAAAGAGTGTAAATACAAATATGTACAGTGTAAATATATACAAAATAATACAAGTTTTTACACTCTATATAATTGTATTTGTAGAGTGGACATAAAATGATGTTGAGGTGGATCACCATCGACATCATGTCCACACTCTCCACTCAACATCTCAACCTAATTAAATTCAATTGAGATTCACAAACACAAAAAAAGCATACATACATAACTCATTAATTGTTTTCTTTTTACTAGTGGAATGGCTTGTGCGATGCACAAGGTATTTGATATTGGTGGTGATGTTTCACTATGCTTTTACATCTCGGGCGTAGATGAAAGTTCACATACTGTTCAAGTCCTAAGATAATTATATAATACATAAAAAGAAAGACTATCCTCACAAAATGCCAAGATCTAAATTTTATAATCATAAACTATTGGTTGCAAATGCATCAAATTGAAACATTAATGCACCAAATCAATGATAAAATTACACTTACATAGATACAATTCATCCCAATGAAACACAAAATTTATGGAGAATTGGAGATGCCACTCTTAGCCAATCTCATGTTTTGTAATAACTTAAAACCTACGAAAATAATTACTATTAATGGTTAGAACTAAACTAAGCTATTATGTTAATTTACAATTCATCTCAATTAACTATTGAATAGCAGAAGTCATTATCTAAGAAGACTATTAAATAACTTACATGTAAGCCTAAAAACATTTTCTTTATACTTTTTAACTAAAAGGAGATAAAGAAATTAGTTGGAAGCAAAATTTATCAACCAACCACTAGAGTAAAATGTATGCAAATACCTTCTAGGCACATTGATCACCTCCACACATTTGTCCAAGAATAAAACAATCGAATGATTCATAATGTATCACAGTGTTGCATAAGACTGAGGACATGAGTTGCAGGCCCTACTTAACAACCACACACATGATAACATACAATCTCAGTGGCCAAATGCCCTTATAAGACATGGGCCCAACTAATAAACATGTCTAGGGCCCATGGAATGAAATTTCTATATTTTTTGTTATATTTTTCTATAAAATTTTGTTTTATTCCGCTATTTCTATTCATTTTTCTATAATTTATGGTTTTCTTTGTTTATTCTAGTTTCTGTTATTTTTCATCAATTTTTATACTTTTCTATATTTTTTTTTGTAAATTTTTTGTGTATTTCTTTTTGTTTTGTAATTTATATTATTTTCTTCATTTTCTATGTTTTCATAATTATTCTACATTTTTTTCTTTAGTTTATGTTATTTTCTACAATTTTTATCTTTATTTGTATATTATGTATCTTTTATAGTTATATTTTTCTAGAATTTATCTATTATGTGAAAAATTAATGGGTTGGGTTGGGTGGAACCCAAAATGGGTCATTAACGGGTTGGTGGGTCAGGTGTCCACCTAATGGCTTTTTAGAAAAGACAATGGTTTTTTTTTTCAACTACTATCATGCATCCTCATATAGAATTGGGATATGTTGGAAAAACCAAAAAACTAAGGGATAGAATTGGTATGAAAAATGAGGGTCTTTGACCACACTATTTGAATCATTCTCATTTTTTATATATGGTAGTAGATATAAATTCTTATTTTATTCTACAATTTTTGTTCATTTTTCTATAATTTATGGTTTTTCTTTGGTTTTTTTGTAATTTATGTTTTTCTTCAATTTTTATGATTGTTTATATTTTTTTGTAAATTTTCTCTATGTTTCTTTGATTTTTTTTGTAATTTATATTATTTTCTTCATTTTTTGTGTTTTATTCACAATTATTTTGCAATAGCAATATATACAATGGAAAAATAGAAAGTTGAGGGTAAAGTTGGAAGGTAAAATTAGGGTTTTTTTTACCAAACCAATTGCAACATTCTCATTTTTTTTAGTATGCTATAAAAATTTCTATATTTTTTTGTAAATTTTCTATGCATTTCTTTGTTTTTTCGTAATTTATATTATTTTCATCATTTTATGTTTTTCATAATTATTTTCTTCATTTCTTTGTTATTTGTGTTTTGTAATTATTTTCCATTGATTTCCCCATGCACGGATTGGATATGATGGCTTCATCTTTGTTCTGAGAAGTGGTTCTTCCTCTACGAATTGTTCTTCAATGGTTTTGATTTCAAAAAGGTTGATGATGTTGTCGTTACTAACATCGATTTGTACAGTGACGTCTGTTCTAGGGAGATATATGTGGATGCTTTTACTGACGACATTATTTTTGGATCTTCTTCCGTGGGATGCATTCTAGTGTGGTGTATTCCAGTGAGTTGTTCTTCGATGAGAAGGAACATTCTTTGTTCTGGCATAAATTTTTCCGATGCAATCCAATCGTTTCCGTTCAGTCTCCGGCGGTGTCCAACCTATCAGTTATCAGAGGAACCCTTTTTGGCACTTTTTTTGGACTACCATCACTTAGTGGGGATGTGGTACTTATGGATGATTAACTTTGGAAAGGACTGCCTTTTTCTTGCATCATGCCTAGGGACGGGTTACCAACTATTTTAATAAAACTTTCCTTTGGGTTGGAGTTTACATTTGCAAGATGTCTGTTACTCCCAAGCCTAGGTGAGCCAATGATTTTAGTTGCTATTGCCATGGAAGATGGTGACTTTGGCATTCTTTTTATGTGTATCCTTATTTGTTTTTGAGAGTTTCTTGCTGAGTTTTGACTCTGTTGGAAGTCAATCCTCCTTTATTGGCATTTCCATCTTTTTGCGCCATTTGCAGAGTTCTTACAAGAATTTCTCTGGTGCTCAGGATTTGTTTCTTTATCAGTAATTTGGTTTGGGTTTATCTTTTCATTTTTTTTTTGTTTACTATTGCTGATTGTACTCTCATGGATTGTATTTGAAATTCTGAGCATTCTTAATGAAATTAGCCATTGCTTTCAAAAAAAAAAAAAAAGAAATTTGGAAAACAAAAATTGTTGAGGGTAAATATGGAAAATAAAATCAAGATATTCTCATTTTTTATCATTGGAAAAAGTTTGATGGACAGCTTATGGCCTCGTGAATAATGATAGTTAAATAAATTACTGAAAAAACAAAAATCATAAAGGGTAAAAAGGGAAAATAAAATGATGCTTTTTGATTAAAAATTAGTGTAGGCCTCATGAATAATGATAGTTAAATAAATTAATTATAGAAGGTAAAAAGGGAAAGTAAAATCAGGCTTTTTTTAACTAAAAATTATTACCATCCTCATTCTTAAATCAAGGTTTAAGAGTGATTATTTCAAGTCCGGCCCGCAAACTTTCAGGCTGCACTTATTATTAGTTCCAAACACTTTAGGCCCGGCCCAGACCCAACCCAAAATAAATAGTAGACAACTGTGCATCTTATTTCTGGTCGACTTTATAATAACTAAATTAAAGTTGATATAATAAACAAAACATGGCCTTAGGTCATTTTTGGGAGTATTTATGTTAAAAAGAGTGCTTAATGAGTAATTGCGTAAAAACAAGTGCTTATTTGTATAAACATTTATTTTATATTAAGCATTTGGTAGTCTTTTTTCAATAAGCACTTACGTAAGCATTTATAAATATTTTGTTTTTATTTTCTTTCAAATTTTATGAAAGTAATTTTTTATAAAAATACTTTTACAAAAGTATTTTTATAAAAGCATTTTAATAAAAGTATTTTTATGAAAACATTTTTATAAAAATACTTTTATAAAATTCAACTAAAAATAATGTTATAAATGGTACTTTAGGATTCAACTAGAAATAAATTCGAAAAAAAAATTAAATAAATGCTTATTAATACTTGAACTGAAAATAAACACTTAATTTCGGACTTATTTCTCAAACAAGCAATGGTGCAACATGCAAGAAAACAATGGCAATCCTCGTAATTTTTAGCTAATATCCGTGCAAGACCAAATACTTTGCTAACATCCTCGTACGTAACCACCATAAAATAATAAAAATCTTCTTTAATTTTATATTTATTGTTATTAAATATTAATTTTCCCTAATCAACCGGTTTTGTTCTAATTTTCTGTTCCCCCACTAACTGATGCAAAACTTCCCGTCCAAGCATGGGGCATTTGTGTAATTCTTGGCAACATCAGACCTAAATCGAATAAAGGAGAAAGCTCAGGAAATGCCAGATGGAGGAGCTACAGCCTTTAATACGTTGCGTGGACGGTTGTCATTGGTGGGAGCTAATGCAAGCGAATATTCGTTCAAGAAATTCGAACTTGCCTCTGCTTTTAAATACGGAGTGACCGGAGAAGGGATCCTTAGACCAGAACAGGTTTTAGGGAGCAACAAGACATAGGAGATGTGTGAGGGTTTGCAGAGGGACTACCAGATTTGCGAAGAGATCGGTCGGGGAAGATTCGGTACAGTCTATCGGTGCTTCTCGCAGGAATCCGGTGAATTCTTCGCTTGCAAGTCGATCGACAAGCGTCTTTTGGCCGACTCCATCGATCGAGAATGCTTGGAGAAAGAAACCAAGATCATGCTCCTCGTCAGCGGGAACCCTAACGTTGTCCAACTCTTTAACGTTTACGAGGACGACGCTTATCTTCACATGGTGATGGAGCTCTGCGGCTCTTCCGATCTTTACGAGCGTGTTTCCAAGAGGACTTTCTCCGAGGCTGAAGCGGCTGCCGTTATGTCGCCGTTGATGGATGCCATCGCTTATTGTCATAGGCGTGGTGTTGCTCATCGGGATATCAAGCCGGATAATGTGCTCTTTGATGATCGCAACATACTGAAGCTCGCGGACTTTGGTTCAGCCGATTACTTTCACGAGGGGCGATCCATGAGGGGGATCGTTGGGACTCCTTACTATGTGGCGCCGGAGGTGCTGTCCGGAAGGGATTACAATGAGAAAGTGGATGTGTGGAGCGCGGGGGTCATTATGTACATAATGTTGGCCGGAATCCCTCCGTTCTACGGTGAGTCAGCGACTGAGATATTCGAGGCGGTGCTTCGTGCCAATCTTCGTTTTCCGACTCGGATCTTCCATTCTGTTTCCCCGGCGGCCAAGGATCTTTTACGGAGGATGCTTTGCAAGGACGTCTCGAGGAGATTCTCTGCGGAGCAAGTTTTAAGTAAGTGTATTTTCCTTCCAGTGTTTTTTCAACTGGTTGACCATGGCAACACGTAAAAATAACAGATTATTCTCTCTCCCCGTTTTCAGAAATTTCCCTTCGATTTTTCCTAGGGTTTTGTAATTGATTGATCATTCTTTCTCTTACTTGAACCCCTAACAAGTGTTTTCAGTAGCCAATCTGTGTTTTTCTGTTCCTTTTCTTTTTGCAGTTTATGGTTCAACCATGATCTTCTCCTTATTTTCCAACTCTCTCTCTGGTTTAAAATTTAACTTAAAATCGTCCCAGAATTAGAACTTCTTTTTTGGTTTCTCTGTTTTAGTTGATATTTACTCTTGGGGTGCTCTGCATCGTTGCTAGCTGGTTTTGGTGGGTTAGAGTGCGATGTTTCGGGGTTCTTTACATTGGAAATCTTGCTTGTTGGGAGACTGATGATCTCCTTGTGCTGTAATTTTGCTCATTCCTTGACGGGACTTTTGTGTGGAAGACTGATCTCTGTTTCGTTTGGTTATTTCAGGACATCCATGGATCACAAGTGGAGGAGGAACGAGATTGCTGAGCGACTTGGCTTAGAGCAAAAGAACAGAGGACCGAAAAAAGCGACTTCTATAAAAAGTGTAAAGCGTGTATCGGATCGAAGGAGGTGTTGAGCTATTGTACATATGCGCTTGTAGACGTCTCGTGTGGACTCGGGCTCGGCTCTTCTTGGAAGTCAGATGGTTCCAGAAACCGATTATTCCAAGCAAGGAGTGGAAACTCCAGGAAAACAGCAAAACAGTTAAACAGGACATCGGAGACTCTGAAATCAGCCAAGACGGAGCACTACTGTTTTGTTTCTTTTTTTTTTCCTTTGTTTTTTGTTGTTGAGCGAGTTGTTTGAGAGACTTCTGGAGGAAGAGACTGTAGATATATACGAAGTTGGTAATGAATACGGTTATGAAAATCTCCCCTTGTGCCATGATTCATGAATCACATAATTTTTTTACTTTTTTGGTTTTGCCTTATGGTTGAAGAAAGGGGTTGAATGAACAGCAGCAGTGCAGTGCAACCACTTCGCTAGATGATGAAATGAAACCGTAATTAAACCTAGTGTGTTTGCTTTAAGGAAGAGACGGGACAAAATGCGTCCCACTTCGAAGAGTATATTCTAATACATGACATGGTTTATGCTTTTTCTTCTGGGCAGTCGACGCGGGGGAAGAAGCTAAGTTTGTGCCACCTGGCAAGCTTCTAGGTTTGTGGTACCATTTCGGTGCGGACCTACTAAGCTGCTAGAAACACGTAATGAATTTATGCCATGCCATCTGTCTGTCATATGCTTGGGAATATATTTTTAGGAAAATCCTCGTAAATTTTGCGTGGTTTTGTTTGTTAGCAAAAGCTACAGAAGACATGGGAGTTCAGATGTGTAAAAGGAAAAGAGTAATTCCGTTCCCGTACCCTTTCCGTAATTTTCTTTTGGTACACAACCCTTTTCCGTTATTTGGAAATAATTCAATTTTTCAATAGAAAGAGGAGTTTGGAAATGAGAGTTGGGCTTTATCATGGTCCCCGCGGCCCACTTTGTTCTCTCGTATGATATTGACTTGCAAACTTTGTTGTATTTATTTAATTGATGATAAGTGGTTTTGGTGATATCTCCATGTGATGATATGCCGGTGGAGTCGGCAGGAGGAATCGCCGCTCTAGATGTGTTAGGAGCCCGGCCAACCGCCTTATATTTCGCCGGGTTCAACCAAAAAAAAAAACACGAATTAATGGTTAAAATTTGAGTTTTATTTGTTTAAGTAGATGTGTTGGACTTCGAAGGTCCCATATTATACATCAAAGTAATCGTTTCAAATGTCAATAGGAATTGGTAAGGCTGCAAATGGATGATGGATGGGATTGGATTGGATGTAAGGTAGATCTAAAATTCAATTCTTTTATTTTGGATTTCAATATGCAATTGGATATTGAACAATTCGATTCGGGTTGCTACCTCATTGATTCGGCAATAAAATTCCTCTTCCTCAAAAAACAAACTGACGGTGGTTCAATTTGTATAAAATCCCATTGGCTACGGTTTATAACTAGTAACGAAATGAAGTAATAAAATATTAGGGGTCCTTTTGATTGGTAGTTGGGATTAAGATTGAAATTAGAATCAGAATGGCTTATTTTCATAATCTGGTTCAGACAGAAATGAGAATAACAGTATGAATGAGATTTTATTTTTAAGGGAGGGTAGGGAATGACCATCCTCTATTCTCTCAAATAAAAGAATATCATTTTAACAGAAATAAAAATAAGATTCTGATTCCGCCTAATCAAACAATTAGAATCAAAATAATCTATTTTTATTTCAAACCCCTATTCCAGCGTATCAAAAGGGGACTTGATGTAGCATGATATAAATCAAAATTCACGACTTTGATTGGTCAAACATTTTTTTTTCCATACATATCTTTCCGGTCATAGATTTTCCTACAGAATTATAACTTATCAAGCATTTCTACAAAGCGACTTATTTCTGCGATGCAGTCCGAAATCATCGCCGAGTCGGCTGGGATACTTGATATTTCTTCGTGCGCTTCCGTAAGATTCCGAAATGTGGGACCCATACAAGGACAAATAGATATGACAGTACTCGATATGGACGGAATCGGAGGATTTTTATCATAAGAGTAGAAATATGAGGCGCTGAATCGTTAAAGCGGTTGTTTGAATGGTCTACGCCCTACGGTTTTAATCCTAACGGCCTTAACGGGGCTATTTGGCATGATATCTTTCTTTCAAGGCGTTCTTTTTTCAGATTTTGAGGAGGAAACTTGGTCATTGGAATTTTGGTTCATATTAACTAAAAATTTTATGTTCTTTTTTTTTTATTTATGTAGAGATCAAAGAAAATTTATTTTCCCGACCTTAAATGAGACAACACTTGAATGATACTCATCTCCTAGGTGGTGATAAATAACTTTCCCACATAGGGAAAAGTTGCCAACACTTGAATGAGACAATAATGCCCCTTTTAATAATGGATTTTTATGGATAAAATAGTCATTGCATTATTTATATAAAAAATAAAAGAACATGGGTAAATGCACTTACCTGGATAAATGTTTTCAAAGAAAAACTTATTTAGGTAATTGCATTTACCTAGAAAAATAACTTACCGAAAAGCGAATGGGGCCTTTTTGTGAAGAATGCTTTTATTTTCTCTCAACACTGGACCAATTACTATATAACACGTCAGGGGGACCCCGGATTATGATGTGGCAAACTATATCCAATGAACATTATGAATTCAATGCTCCCTACCGCACTAACGTGGTTCTAACAACTTTCCACTGCACATTTCGACCAATTGGCCAAGTTCAAGGCCGCACTCACTAGAAAGTAGAAACCATTTTATTGGTCTTTAGGGACTTCGGATGTATGGGATTCATCAAGATCAAGGGAAAAGTGAAATAATGAAAGCTTGCAAGTTATAACTAAGGAAGGAATGCAATGTTGTTTAAAATAATTAAATCTTTATTTTAATAATTTACTATAAAAATGATTTATTAATTTAGTAATTTGAATTAATTATATTTATGATTTTTATCATAAATAACAAATTATTGCTAATTACTTAATAAAATATTTTTTTCGTATTATCTATTTGTGTTCTATTTTATTTATTTTACTTGATTAATGAATAAATGTTATAATTTTTTGTAAATATCACATAAATATCTAAAATACTTAAATATTAATAATTATATAAAATTAGGCCATAGTCATAATTAAATTAATCTATAATTAACTTTTGTAGTCATAATTAAATTAATCTAAGCTTGAACTCAAGGTTTACGGCTTTGGATTAGGCTTGGATTGATCCTCATCCTAACTCAACCCACCCAAGTTGCACGCATTGTGACGTTTGTAATTGAATTGAAATAAACCAAATGCTATCCATGCATTCATTGTTTTAGATTTTCTTAACTGTTTTTAGATAGTATTGAAGCCAAATGAGCTATGGGGGATGGGCTCTTTCCATAAGAAGTATGACAGATGTAGCCAATGCACGCTAGATGTGTGTAAGCCGACTCTACAACTACAGGCAAAAGGCAATTATTTGTCTCACTGCCACGGGATACAAAAGTGGATGGAAAATGGATTGGTTAGGTTGTATCTCGGTTGAAGGCCAATCCGAATCCATCCACCGATCCATTCATGGGTTGCAACCTCCCTAACCCATTTAAATTCTTAAACCCATGTAAACACATTATTATTGAGAAAAAAATTCTGATTTCTCGTATAATGTCAATACAAATAAATCATATAATTGGCCCAAATGTCTACCCACAATCCAACCTAACCAAATTTAATCGATCCAATAGATTATTGTTCAAGCCTTATTCTACTCACACATGTTAAATAGATGGGTTTGGATGCATCGTAAGTGGATGAATTAGTACAGAATTTGCCATCCTTGACAGATACCGGTTATTGGTGATACACAATGAAATGACACAAAGAACCCCTTTTCTAACGCATAGTTTTAAGAAAAATACGGACCAGATATGAACTCTTCTTTATACCCATTTTACTTTGATTATCCAGCTCGAGTGACTAAATGGGAAGGGTAAGTTATGGATCCACCAATAGACCCGATTGTCTGTTTGGATCTCATATGGATTTAGCTGTACCCGCTTTATATCCAACTCATTTTCATGCCCTAATAATGTGACATGGGTTTAACTTTTTTCTTTTTTTTTTGGGTATTACATGAGGTGTGACTTGTGAGTAGCATCGGTTGGACACTTGAACGTGGTCCCTAGCTACTAGTCCACCCTAATGGTAAGGTGCAATGTAGATAGCTATGATGACAACTCCATGGCCATGGGGGCCACCGAGCCTTTATTGTATCTTATTTTATTCGGAGGAAGAATAAAAGATGAGAGGGACCCGGCTAATTTCCACGTCACCTCACTCCGCATGCTGAAGTGTGATGAAACTTTATCTTTTTCTTTTCTTTTTGCTTAATTGGTACTCCTCTATCAAACTTTCATTTCTAAGCTTGTTCTATCGAAGTACCAATCAATTTTGATGTGCCAAATTGTTAAAGGTACAACCTGGGTTAGCCTCAACCTAACCCGACCAATCCGACCCATTTTCATTTTCATTTTCATGGCCGCTGGTTGGTTATACTTTCTATCCTTTAAAGTGCATCGATTCTTTTTGGTGGAAACAAAGTGCACCAATTTAATCCTACAATTTTTAGGTATATTTAGAGGGTATTTGTTTTTCGGATTTTGAGAGCAGGGAAAGAAATCCATGTTTTCTATGTTTTCTTTTTCAGAGATCAGAAAAAACTTATTTCCTAGGTATCACTTATGTCAGTTATTCAGTTAAGTGATACTCATCTTACAGGTGGATAAATAACTTCTCCATCTGATATCACCAAATTGATGGGCCCATTTGCTATCGATGCATATTTGATATTGATCAAGTTAACATTATCTTCCCAATGGACTGTATCGTAAATATAGCTCTATGGGCCCCTCTTTATTTCCTCTTTGTTTTGTTCAGTAGAGACGAAGAAAAAGTAAAACAACTAACTAACAAAAACGCCCGTGCCTTTCACGGTCCCACAAGCACGTGACCAACAAGTACACAAATGTTTCACTGAGTCATGCCATGTAGGCTACACTCATGCTCCCTTGTCTGCAATTTTGGACTTTGGTTTCTCAAGTTGAGTGGTCTCCACCTCATATGGCATTGTTGTAAGTAGATAAAGTTGGGGCCCAGCCCAAGAATGGCGACACTTAGCGCCACTAGGCACTGGCCCATTACGGTTGATGTGTGATAGAAACCTGCACCTCTCTTGCCAACAAGGAAAGAGTTTTCTTATGTTCAATTATAGGCCTTTTGTTTATAAACCAAGCTAATGGTTCTATCTGGGGTTTGGCGGCCTAGTGGGCAGAGTTGATACACAATAGCTGTAAAGAAGGAACTGATCCACAAAAATTTCTTGACGGGCCCATCAACTTGTCCCTGCAATGGTTTTGGGCCATTAAAACTATATACACTTATGCATAAAATATAGTGCTCCCTTTTGTACCTAACGTACCTTCGACTGGTAAAGACTACTTAAAACCTAACAAACCTAATAGCGAGAGAGAGAGATCTTAGTGTCATTTGAGAGAGTGTAGAGTGTAGAGGAATATGATATATAAGATATGGGGGTTTCCTTATCCGTGAATGCAATCCTTAATATGTTTAGGTTAAAGTAATGACAATTTGGGTATAAAATAATAATGAAAGGATGGCAAAATAATGTTTGTTAATTAAGTGTAAGTGGGAATACCAATGGAAAATTTGTCTAGATTCAAAGTATTCCGCCTGTCCTATTGGAGAAATTGTTGGTTGTGCCATTTCATTTTCTTTTGATTAAAGGGATCAAGGGAAGTGATGGTGATGCTATCATAATTAATTATTTCTCCTTACATGATTAATTAATTTCACTCTTTGAAATTAGTCACTCACTCTCACAATGAGGACCTTGGACTCTGGACTTTTGGGACCTATCGTTTTTAGGAGTAAGCATATAGCACCTATGTTAATATAATAATGATCCTGCCCCTAATCCAAAAGATATTTATTAGTAAAGTTAATTTAGATATTTTTTATTAATTGGCTATAGTTTTAATCTCATAAAGATTATTTTTAGATCATTGTATTTCTAATAAATACTATCAAGCTAATTTTTAGTTTTATTTTTATTACTAATTAATTTGATTTGTATAATAATTGTTATTATTTTAAATTTATGTTCAATCTAAATCCAGTGAATTAATGAATACAATTTGTTTAGTATTTTTTAGTCTGATTTTATGCCTAGTAAAGTAGTTTTCTTGTTTCCTTTCTATTCTCTCGGGTTTTATTGTTTAGGTTAATAATGTTCTTACTTAGTTTTTGTGTCTATTCTTGTCATGAGTTTGGATTTCCTCCTCATGGCATATTGCAGAGACACATTTGGAATATCTCCCCATGAATAAAAGTATTCAAAAAGTAGGAGAGATATTTTGGACATACATTCTAAGATGGGTGTGATCCGTTCCTCGCATAGTGTGCCTCACACCAATCTCATGGCCACATCCTATCCTGTAATGGGAACGTTTCCCCATGAATAAGAAATACAAGTACAAGAAATGTTCCCGATGTATGGTCAAGACGTGCTATAAGATCCGCATGAAGCACACTATAAGGAGTAAATCCGAACTCATGAGGAGGAAATCGGGAATGATCTTGGATTTACTTTGAGAATAATATTCAATGAAGTTGTATTGTTTGGTTTAAAAAAATAATAAATAGGAAAATTTTCTAAAACTCACCATGAGTTTTCAATATTTATCTTAAACTCACCACAACTTTCCAAAATGTTTAAAACTCACTATGTCAGTAAGTTTTTATTTTCCAAAACTCACTTTCTATTAGTGCACCACTAATGCTTCTTAATAGTTGATGAGAGCGGATTTGGCCCTCTAATGATATTGTGACACATGGCGCCTCGGCGTGAACTAGCGGCCTGGCACAAGCGCCGAATTGGTGGCCAGGCACAGGCGCCGACCTAGCAACCGGCGAGACGTGCTCGCCGACAAATTCGGCATGCATATTCTAACACTCCCACAATCCTTGGAAGTTGGCCCACGTGTCGAACGATCCAGAGGGTGGTCAACGTGCATGGCGGTTACCTCAGGGAATCTCGGACCACTTAGACGACTTCTCGGAAATCTCGGATGCAATGCAAAAAGCCCACGCCAAACTATGCCTATATAAAGGCACAAACCCCAATGGCATAGGAGGGGGGGGGGCAAGTAATCATATTCTAGCTCTCATACTTTGTGATTTTTAGCTTGCATTCTACTATGAGAGTACTGATTTAAGCATCAGAGCGACGTCGTTGGGTTAGCCACCCCGGGTCCTCTGACATTGATTCCTTGCAAGTCTCTAAAGAACTATGAAGCTCAACAATCAATCTAGCTCGTCACCAGGCAGCTCAGCCCTCTGGTCAGCTCGGCAACTAATAGGCAGCTCAGCCCTTTGGTTAGCTCGGCAACTAATAGGCAACTCAGCCCTCTGGTAAGCTCATCACCTAACCTGCCTAGCTCGGCATTCTGGTTAGCTCATCACCTAACCTACCCAGCTCAACCCAGTCAGTTCGGCATCTAACCTGCCCAGCATGGCCCAGTTAACTCGGCACTTAATCTGCCCCCAGCTCGGCCTGGTCAGCTCGGCATCCAGGTCCTCATCCAACAAAAGTTCACTTCGGCCTCTAAGTCATCGGCCACTTGGAAGCAGACCAAATGACGAGGTACTTAGCACAAAAAATTGATACGTCACCAAAAATTGACTCATCAACAGTGGTGTCCGTCTTAGCATAAATAACAATTTTCATGACCAAATTACCCTTGAATGGTGAGTTAGAGGAAAAACGGTATTTTTTAGTTTTCAAATTTCTTGTTTTTTGCATTTTTAAAGTTTTGTTATAATTTCCAATTTTTTTTTTAATTTATATTTTTTTACATTTTTATATTTTCAACAATCTATAAACTTTTGGTGTTTTTTGTAATTTATATTTTTATATTTTCAACAATCTTGCTGAAATCCCCAACTTTCTACTCTTCCTTTCACAAGAAGCTTGGCTGAAATCAGCACATAAGGCTTTCTACTATTTTGTTTTTCAATTTCTATAGTTTCTATAATTTGAAAATATATTTTTTATTTTGTTTGCAATTTCTATAATTTTTTATATTTTTTTTGTAATTCCTGTGTTTTTATGTATTTTATATTTGAAAATATTTTTTTGAACTTTTTCCTTTTTTCATGTCTAAATATTAAAATGATAATATTTTGACACCTGTTAATTAATTTTATATATATTTTATATTTTCCTATGAAGGTTAAAATGGTAATATATTAACGTCCGTTAGTCTGTTTAACGTCAAATTAGTGACATAGTTTTAGACATTTTGAAAAGTTGTGGTGCTCCCTGATAAATAAAATTTAGAATAAAGTATATTCTATTTTTTTCCTGTTTTGAGTAGGTTTATCACTGTATCTGATTTCATATAAGTTAGTGACCTTGTGTTGAGACCAGATCCGAATTCCTTATGGCTGCATTTGTTTGCAATGCAAACACAAATATGTACACTATATATTTACCCCTTTTTGGTTCATAAATGCAAACATGGTTCATATTTTAAACCATTTTTGCATTCATCCTGTTTGTTTTAAATCAGTGCAAAGGTATGGGCTCATCATTAAATGCTCCAACTGTCTTATGCTCTAATGCCTCAACTTTGGTCCAAAGTTAATTTCAAATGAATACAAAATTGTATCCAAAAAATAGATACAATAATGCTATCTTTTTAGAATACAAAAGTGTGAGAAAATACATTTTTACTTTAATAATCACTACTTTTTTACATTTCAAACAAAGAATTACAAACCAGAGTGCATAAATACCCCGGTTCGGGTTTGTATCGCAAACAAATGGAGCCTATATTACAAATTACAACCCCCATGTACTAGTCTAGGAAGTGACAATGCTCTCTTATCCAATCCTAACAAAATCGATGGTGCCGGAAGAGAGTTTTGACCAAATAAAACTGCCTGTATATTTTGATGACGGTCCGGAAATCAGTTTAGGGATTAGGGTCCATCCAATCAATCCACTTGTCAACCTAACAAACCCGGTTGTCAATCCTCCTCTTCGGCTGGGGGCGTCACTAGTCACAACTACCATTTCAACTGCTTTTCTAAGCTTCAAACTGAAAAGTGTAAAATGTTCCAGTCAGATGGTGAGTGCAATTCCCCCTTCATTTGATGGGCCCACCTCCATGTGAGTTATTTAATGTGTTCCTACAGCACACCTTCAACCAAATATTCCTTGGAAGCTTTTAACAAAACATTTACAACTTTTTTTAATGAGATTGACCTATTGTGATTAATTTAATGAGCGGCCTACTTTTAATCTTAATTTATTGAAAATTATTTAATAAATATGCTGTTCATGGTGGGAATAGGGGTCAGAATGACCATTTGATTCCAACTATTTGATAGGGCAAATTACGAATCCCATTTTCATTTTTAGTGGAATGGTGTTCCCCGGTTTGAATGAATGGTCAATCTCTCCCCTTTCCTTTAGATTTGGGAACGCAATCCTATTCTAAGTGATTCCAATTTTCGTTTGCGTTCTTATCCTAATCAAACAGACTACAAAGATTTCAAAGAATTTTGATTCCGCTTCCCATTCTCATTCCAACCGCGAATCAGAAGGACCCTAACTAATTCTTTTTAATGTAATTATTTATTTTAAAAAATTAGCATTGTTGATAGTGTAATTAATTGGACCGTCACGCGCCCGTGCTGCAAAATTGTTGCAAGCCGTGACGAATTGCCCTACAACACGACTCTTTTTGAACGTGCATGGGGGCCAATGCTGCATCACCCCTACTGTACCTACTGCACCGACTCCTAGTGTTGGACTTTCTCTAAAAACCTCGATCACCGTAGGTGATTTATTAATAGTTCATTACACTTAGAAAAATAGTATTTTTAAATTTTTATGAGAATTTTAAACTATTATTTTCAGATTTTTATGGATAATTTAATTTGGTTGGTTAAATTATTTAATAGGCAGCCAATACTTCTATTTTATTTAATTTACTAGAACAATAATTGCTCCATACCTCACATCAGTAAATTCCTTTTTAAAAAAATAATAAAAACAATCAGATTTTGTCGTTTAGTATACACTGTAGAGTGCGTCAGGCATGAAGTCCGACTTGGTCACCTGAGGGCCGTTTTACATTTGCACTTGCTGCCTCCGTCACCCCAAAACAGTCTTCTTCCTCACGTAGTTAATGGGCTGGATTCTATTCAATAGAATTGGGCCTAATATCTCAGGACTGGTAGTGGGTTGTTCATGTACAAATTCAAAGGATTGCGATTGGATTACAACTGGAGTCCAGTGCAGCATATAATTTCATTCGGGCCCATACTGTGATCATTGGAGCCCACACCAAATTCTGTGCAAAGCGACGGCGATATGGTGATGAGATGGTTAAGAAGTGTAGATCCATCCAATGTTGGCACAGAGGATGAAGCTTTTAGTGGTCTGTATCCTGTCCACGTGGCATGTCTCCCTTTAAACGACCAATCACGTGGCCTACGTCACGTGCAAGACCAGTAACAGAGGATTCTGTGGAAGTGGAACATCTGGAGCATACAAATGTTAGACGGAATCACGGAAGTTGGTTCTTGTTGCCTGCCAGCCAGCAATAAGGGACTGACTCATATCCATATGCTGTTGCCTGTTGGGTAAATAAGGCCTAACAAATGGGCCGAATTCTATGTTCAACCTGAATTGGGGCAGGCAGAATGATGTAGTATTAAGGTCCAACCCAGTGTTGCAGCTCTCAAGTATAGAACTAGAGAAAGAAATGCAGTGGAAGGCTCGTTTGCCAGGGAAAGTTCATGCAGAATTTCTCTAGTAAAAGCAGATTGACTCTGTAAGAAGCTCATGCTCCATGGCAATGTTAACCCCTCACTAAAAAAAAAAAACTCGATCTACTTATTTATATTTGGGCCTCCTTCCTTTATTATCAAGTTATTCAATGAGAAAGTTGATAAATTTTTCCATATTCGTTTGAAAAACTGTGTGGGTCTTACAGTAAATAAACTTTCTTCTAGTAAGTTTTTTGGTCAGATACCTGGAAATGACTTATCCTTTACTTATTGTTAAGTTTAACAATCATTTAAGGCTGTTTGATAACCCATTTCTCGAATCACTTATTCAATTTTTTAAGCACTTATTGGGGTGGGGATCGATGTTTGGTGAGCTAGTATTCACACAAGAGTTTATTTTATCTTAAATAACAATTTTAGCCCTCATTTCACCCAAACATATAAACAAT
The DNA here is from genome assembly GCF_055504915.1 of Nelumbo nucifera. Classification (NCBI taxonomy): domain Eukaryota; kingdom Viridiplantae; phylum Streptophyta; class Magnoliopsida; order Proteales; family Nelumbonaceae; genus Nelumbo; species Nelumbo nucifera. The sequence continues at coordinate 51,801,141 of NC_142651.1, read as the reverse complement.
GCTTTTCACACATACAAACAATTTTATCCCACATGGACCCACACATGGAGTGCCACATGGACCCAAATAGAAAAGAAAATGAATAACAACAATGATGATGATAATAATTAAATAATAACTGTAGACATGTAACCAAATAAATGGGCTTAATTTACATGATAGCCTCTATATTAATATGGGCTTCTATGGACCCAAGGCCCTAGTCTACATAAATTTGACTTAGTGCCCCAAGGATCAAAGTGTACTAAGTCCAATATGGTCCATGTCCTATTGTAACAGGGTGGTCCCATTTGCAAGACAACTAACTCCTACATAATGATGCATGTATGGGAGTTAATCATAACCCAACACCCCACTCACATGGGATTGGTTAGCAAAGTGAGCTGAAGTGGCAGCCCTAATACTTGGCTACAAGTAGATTTGCTTAGGACTAGGAAGAAAGAACTTTCTTTTCCACAATCACAATGCAAGCAATTTACATTATTATTGCAAATAGTAATAATAATAATGATAATAATTACAATAATGATTGTAGACATGTAAATTTCAAAACCAAATAAATGGGCTTAATTTACATGATTGCTTCAAAATTAATATGGGCCTCTATGGGCTTAAGGCCCTAATCTACATAAATTTGACTTAGTGGCCCAAGGATCCAAGTGTACTAAATCCAATATGGCTCATGTCCTATTGTAATAGGGTGGTTCTATTTGCAAGACCCTTAACTCCTATATAATGATGCATGTATGGGAGTTAATCTTAAACCAACACCCCACTCACATGGGATTTGGTTAGCAAAGCGGGCTGAGGTGGCAGTCCTAATCTTTGGTTATAAAAAGCTTTGCCTAGGAAGAAAGAGGTCTCTTTTTCATAGTCATAATGCAAGAAGCTCTCCCACACAAACTCTGGAGATTGCAATCAACTACAAACTCCTGCAAACTTTTTGGCTCTTTACAACACACTTGGATTCAAGCTTTCCAAGAAGATTAGGTTACTACAAAATGGCCTTTTTTAAAGAATCATCCTTCACAGCCAATCAAGCATGAATCCTAGAGTGAAGAAATCTACATCAACTCTTTAAAAGCATTAAAATCAAGGAAATTTACATTAACACTTCAAGAAATACGAGAAACACGCCAGTGGCCCTTGCTTTCACCAAATTCGATTGTTGATTAGAGGTTGCTCTCGTTATTGAGCATAAATCAAAGAGAATTCATTCCTTTGTATTTTTCTTTGTTACAAATTTATTTTTTTAATTTGTCTCCATATTTTGTGTTAATCAAATACATGGAATTTGTGTTGATAATAACAATAAATAATAATAATAATGATAATAAATAATAATAATTATAACGATAACTATAATGATAATAGCAATAAACAATAATAATAGCAATAATGATAATGACTTAACAACAACAACAATAATAATAAATTCATATGTTCACTAATTATTCACAATAAAATTCTAGAAAAGATGAAGCAACATTCGGAATATGCAATAACATAACAAAACAAATTCATGCATTCACCAATTATTCACATTAAAATTCCAGAAAAAATGAAGCAAAATTCAGAATATTCAAGAACATAAAAAAATAAATTCATATATTCACCAATTATTCACATTAAAATTCCTTAAAAAATGAAGCAAAATTCAAAATATGCAAGAACATAACAAAATAAATTCAAATAATTACATAATATTTTTATAATATTCAACAATAATGAGAAAAAATCATAGTTGTTCATAATATGGATCATTTTTCAATTCATATATAACTGAAAAAAAATGACTTTCACTAAAAAAAGATAAAAAACTAAAAATGATCAAAGTGGTAGGTGGAGGGAGCCTTGCCGGTCTATCGTCATCGGCGCGCGTTTCAGGTAGGGTTCAATTGAAGATGTCAGATCTGGGACAATACACACATGAAATGTCTTACATCACAAAAAAAAAAAAAAAAAAAAAAAAAAACAGAAATGGGAACAAAGATGATTGATTAGAACTGAAAAATGACCCACCCACCGGTTGATTTTTCATATTCAAAGTCGTTGCCGGTCACCCTCTAATATCTTGTCGTTGCTGCCCTGTTTGAATTGGGCAAATGGAGAAGACAAGGGGTTTCTCCATTTGTGGGGGCAGTTTGGGCATTAAGGAATTTTTTAGGGACAGGACCATCCTAGAATTTTTTGAAGAGCAACAAGTGCTTAAAAAGCAACCTTGAACCTGCTTATTTGTTAAGTGCTTATTTTGAAAAACAACACTAATAGTTGATTTATTTTTCAAATAGGTATAAGTGTTTTTTTTTCCACTTAATGTATGATCCCAACACTTTTTTTAAGTATTTATAAAAATAAGTACTTCTTACCAGTGAAATCAAACATGGCCTAAAATACTTGTACAAAAAGAATATAGGTAAATGCATTTACCTAAAGAAGTGTTGCTTGGGAAACATTTACCCAGATTAATAGCTTTTTGATAACTTAATGAGGCCTTGGAGCGAAGGAAACCAGGCAAGTTGTCGTAATCATTTGGACCAAAAAAATGATATCTTTTAAGGCCCTTCATTTTCTTTTTTATTTTTTGGATTTTGAGAGGGAGGGAAGTTGGTTAATGGGATTTTGGTACCCATTGACCAATATACCCATGCTCTTTTAATGCGGGGTCTATGAAAAATTTATTTTCCTTGAGTATCATTTACCCAAGTGACTGAATAAGTGATACCCATCTCTCAGGTGGATAAGTAACATTCCAACTTAAGAGGAAAGTTTCCAATACTTGGATGGGACAAAATTTTCTCTTTTAATAATGTTTTTTTTATAGACAAAACATTCATTCTTTTATTTATTTGGAAAATAAAAGAGCATGGATAAGTAAATATTTCTTAGGAAACACTTACCCGAATAAGTAACTTCCTAAAAAGTGAATGGGGCCTTTGCTATAATTTTCCTTGGGATATTCAATAATTTGTATTAAGAACTTTTATGGTAGGGTTTTCTCTCGTTGTATGTAATGATTTTCTTTGTCTACCAAATAAATAAGGGGTAAATTATGGATTTTCTGAAAAAATATTTTTTTTGTTGCCAAGCGGGTTACCATCTTTGCCTCCCTGTATTATAATATACTTATCACATAGTGAAATTAAATAAATACATTTAAAAAATGTTTGTTTATTACTAATTACCATTTGATAGATAGTCCCACTAAATGGCTTGCTACCAGTACGATGAGGCATTAACAAATTATCTCTATTCTCAGAGTTGCATCTGCTTGATTTCTATATTTGTATAGGAAACAAACTTTAAATGCTCATTTCTCTAAATCATTGAGGATAAACTAATAATATCATTTAATTAGTAATGCATGCATCTTAAATCATACCTGAAACTTTTCACTAAAAAAATATTCCTTAACAAGCCACTCCCAATCCCCTTGATCTACCTCATCAGGTACATTTCTCAGTGCCACTTGTAAAGTCTTTTTGCAATGCATAGATGCCCTCCAATTTTTATTTTTCCATAAAACATACATATGCTCCAAGGTATTCTCACCATAATGCTCTATATGCTCATTTTCAAAATTGTCTTGTAATAATTTAAAATCATAATGAGTAATAAAAATTTAATAGTAATATGAGATGAAAGAAGTGCTAAAATCTAGAAAAATTAAAATTTATGATACGAGGAGTTATCGTGACTGCAACCCACATGTGATTCTTCTCTTTTTCTCTAATATCTTTCCATGAATGCTCCCGCACTGGACAAATGTTGCGATCACACACTATTCTGTCCAAGTGTCTTAACCATGAGGCATGGTGCTTCCTAACAATACGATTATTGAAGAAAGTTATTTTTAACTTATTCCCATTTCTAAGTCTTGCCACTCTCTTGCACTGATTTTTACCTTGCCCCCCTTTTTGGTTTTTGAGTAGCTGTAGAATCTATAAACATCATGGTAAACAAGTTATCAGAATTTTTATTGCTCAAAATTTATTGAACTTAACTAGTAAATTCAAATAAGATAATTTTTAGATTAATTAAAAAGTACAAAAAAAAATTTACCACTTTCCATCAACTCTTCTCTAGTGGTATCTAATGCGGTGCAATTCGGTCACTCCTAACTGGCACTCGTGTGTCTCCTCGAAGACACCTGAGACAGGGAAAAATAAGAAGAATCCCTTGGGGGGCTACCCAGCAGGGACACTTTGGTGCTTAAGTTAGTACTCGGTAGAAGCGAGAAAAAGACGAAGGGCTAAGAGTGAGGATAGCGCGTTACAACTACGTTCACGGGGTCAGAGATTCAAGAAGAAGTTTTTCTTCTACCCTGAGGGCTTTTATAGGGACACTCACATTAGGTCGGGCATAACCGCCACTAGGCTCCTGCCACGGCCGTTACCTGCCAGGGCTGCGCAGGTGGCCGTTGTGGCGTACGCCTCGCCCGGGTGAGTGACACATTTTCAAAGTGGCAGGCACGCCTTTGCCTGCTGAGAGACGTGGACGCAAACTGCCGAAAGAACTGGGACTACGCCATCAGTAGAGGATATGGTGCAGTCTGACCGGTACGGTTTGTCAGTCGGAAGCTTCCTGGAGAGCGCTAGTGCGGCTCGTTCGCGAGCTATTTTGTGGCAAGCTTGAAACACTCCAGGATTACCCTTAGTGGAATTGGTCCTTGGAATGACTTGTCTGCTAGGTAGCTCGGGCGAGCTAATAACTTTAGCTCGCGAGCTACAGTTGCTTCGGAGTATCTCTTCAAAGATAGCACAGGGAACCCGGAGTTCGCCTCGCGGCGGACTCCTCCCCTCATGAGCTGTAACGTAGCGGACTGCTTTATGGGCTCGTCACTTGGTCGCTCCGGGCTTCAACGCTAGGCTGTCACTCATGCTAAGTCGGCGTCTACGTGCCACCGTTTCATAGGTTGGGTCAAATCATCCTTCATCAATTGCCTCCCACTCCTCGAGCTAAGAGTACCGCCTTAGCGCGGGGAGCTTATGAAGTGCAATGGACTGATTTGACCGAAATCCAAACTTGATTGACTGCCCTCATTAAATGCATTTGCGGGAATCAAGAGATTTTCTGACTTTCCTGACATTTCGGATTCCGAAAACGTGCTGAGGTGGCCTTTAACTCCGAACGTCATGCGGCTGCGACTACCTTAATTATGGAAGACATGCCGCCAATCGCCTTCGGTTTTCAGAAGGCATGCGGTCAAGGCGCCCGCGGGCCGTTGGATCTGCTTTGATCCGGGCCGTCAATCTGGAAGGGTGGAGACTATAAATAGGGGGCCCCCTCAAGCCTCATTTTCTCCCACGCCATCTCGCTGTCTTTGGATTCTGAGGTCGCGCACTTCACCTAGTCTACCTGAATTCCTCAGTTTGCTTCGTTTCGTCTACTTTGGTGAGTCCCAATCACTGTCAGCCATGTCTGGGTACCCATACCACACCTATCACAGGGGCGATAGCCAGGATGACGATGCTCCCTCGAGCTCGGGGGGAGCCTGGGAGCAAATCCTGGAGGCTCGGGAGGCCTCTGGCGACATGGCGTCTACTTCTAGGGGGAGGGAGTCTGATACCTTTGGCCCTTCCTTGATGACAGCGGAGAGACTCAGGTCTCTGATCCGCTACTTTCGCCTCCCTGGGGACCTGGTTTACAGCCTCCCACTGGCAACTTCCCTTGAGAGCATGGTTCCAATGACATAATAATCTTTCAGGAACAACTCGAGGCCAGCTTGCGTCTCCCCTGCACCCCTTGATAGTGGAGGTCTTAAATCACTTTAACGTCACCATTGACCAGCTTCATCCTAACGCCATTCGAAACATGGTTGGGACTATATCCCTGTGTTACGAGTACTGCCTTCCTTTGAATCTTGATATTTTTGTCTCTATCCTTTGTATAAAGAGCGCTGCTCCTGGGGTTCCTCTGGAGAGGCGCTTTTATTACCTCTCTCCCCGCCACGACAATAAGCTCTTGTACGAGCTATCGAATAAGATTCCCGCCTAATGCTTGGAGGGGCGCCATCCAGGACCCCGGGGCCAAGTTGGACCCTGAAATTTGGAAAACGATGCTGTCTTGGGTGTCGGTAGGCTTCCTTTGCTCGGACTACTTGACCGAGGAGAAGCTCGTGCAAGCAAGCTTGAGCCTGGGTAGGTCGGCCTTTTAGGTCGCGTAGTGCCTTGTGATAATGTTGTGCATGTTTGTATTTTGCTTTTTGTTGGAATAATATCTTGTGGTCTTTTGGCAGCCATCAATGTCCATTACCGATTCGCGCCGCCTTCTCTTAGGCAGCCAGAGGCGCCATGCAAAGAGAACGCGCCCCGACTAGACCCCCCCTTCAGGAAGTACTAAGTTTGGGTCTGCCGAGCCAGTTCTACCCTCTCCTCCGCCTGAGGTTTCGATGCCCCCTCTTGAGGGGGCTAGTGGGATTAACCCTGGGGGAAATGAGCTCCCTCAGCCGGGGGAGACTCCCTATAATCCCCTTCAGCCCCATCCTTACCCTTGGTTCCCAGAGGGAAACTAGGAAGGGGTAAATGATTATCTAGTGGCTCACCGAAGGAGCCGGAAGGCGATAACTAATGACGAGGTCGCTCAGTGGGGAAACATGGAGCCCGGGGACCTCTCCGTGTTCGCCTCTACCCATTGCATGGTGGTAAGTGACCTTTTTTTCCTTTTTCTCTCTTGTTTTGCCCTTTTCTGCTGTCCTCTGATCTTCTTTTCCATTGACAGGTGAATTCCGCCATCCATGCCATGGCTTTCCAAACGCGCATCCATCGTGTCAACACCCTCGACCAGCGGGCTGCCAACCAGAAGCTCCAGGGTGAGCTCCATCACACCCGCAAGGGGAGCGAGTCTCAGGAGCTGCTCGTCCACGACCAGGAGGCTCAAATCGCTCGGCTTTCTGAAGAAATCACATGTTACAGGGAAGAATCGTCGAGGATGGCGGCGGAGAGGGAGCTCCTCAGGCAGCAGGTGCGGGACTTGGAGTCCACTCTTCTAAATCAGACTCGAAACTTTGATCAGATGGTGGAGGCTGAGCGAGAGAAAGTGGTCTGAGATTTTAAACTCCTAGGAATTTCAGGACCTTCAGGTGGAGTATGGTTCGGGTTCGTACCGCTTGGGGTTTAAGCTTTGCCGGTGGCTGGTTCGGAAGAAGTTCTCCGGACTCAACCTTGACAGCATTACTATGAAGGGGCGGTCTCCTGAGATGGCGGACCAAGCGGAGGAAGAGGAGCCTGACTCCCCAGAGGATGAGGAGGCGGATCCCTGAGGTGGTGTTTCTCTAGACTTCTGGTGGCTTTCGTGTGTCGTAAACCCGGTCTTTCACAAGTCTTTGGTTGGGCAGTTGTGCCCTGTGATAGTCAAACTTTCCCAGGCTGTTTAGCTCGGTTACCGCATTTGTTATTTTTCTTCTCTTTTTTTTTGGTGACATTGAAAGTTCTTTCCTTCTTTTGAGTATGATGGACTCTTTGTATCTTTGCTAAGGCGATCTCGATATCTAAGCTATTAGAGCTATTTTCACGAAGTAAGACACCTCCATGGTGCACGGGTCGATTGCTAAGAGCACCCGAACTATTTGTCCGTTGGTCATTCTTTACTTCGATCGTTGTACTAGGACAAGCCACATTTGGTGGGATTTAAACCCGAGCTGCTTACACTCCTCAACTTGACAAGCTACCATGGAGACGACTAGGTCTAACTGCATCGAGATCGTGTTAGCTCAGCATTCTTTGCCCTTAGGATTTGGGGGTGACTTACAGTCTATTTTGAGGTTTTCTCGTGCCTCAAAGGCGACTGAGTCTTATTGCGTCGAGGTCATGTTAGCTCGACATTTTTTTCCCTTGGGCTTTGGGAGCGGCTCGTGGTCTACTCGGTTGCTACAGATTGTATTGTCTTAAGTTGACAATATTCCATGCCCGAGGTACTTGTTTCCCTTCGAGGGTCTCGAGCTTGTACATTCCTTCCCCGAGCACTCGCTTCACTCGGTAGGGACCTTCCCAATTGGACCTGAGCTTGCTAGCGCTGGGTTCGGGTACCATAACCTTATGAAGGACCAGATTGCCAACGTGGAGATTCCGCCTCTTAACCCTGGTATTATAGTACCGAGCTACTCTCTGTTGGTAGGCTACGGTCCTGATGTACGCGAGGTCCCTTACTTCGTCGAGTAGGTCGAGATTGGTGCATAGCTCATCTTCGTTTGTTTGATCACTATATGCTTCTAGTCGTAGCGTAGGCATTTCGATCTCTGTAGGGATTACTGCTTCGGTGCCATAAGTGAGATTGAAGAATGTTTCTTCCATAGCGGTCTTTTCCGTGGTCCGGTATGCCCATAGGACACTGGGTAGTTCATTTGCCCACAATCCTTTAGCTCGGTCTAACTGTGCCTTTAATCCGCGGAGGATGGCTCTGTTCATTACTTCTGCCTAACCGTTTGCTTGGGGGTGTGCGACTGAAGTAAAGTTCAGTCGGATTCCCATGTCTTGGCACTAGTCTTGGAATTTGATGTATTCGAACTGTTTGCCGTTGTTAGAAATCAATACCCGAGGTAATCCGAAGTGGCATACGATGTTTTTCCAAAAGAAGTTTTGGACATTTCGGACTATTATCGTTACGAGGGGTTCGACTTCTACCCACTTGGTAAAATAGTCCACTACTACTACTAAGAACCTTCTTCCACTCGTTGCTGGCGAGAATGGTCCGAGTAGATCGATGCCCCATTGTTCAAAGGGCCACAGACTGGTGAGATACTTGAGGTTGGCAGCGGGTTGGTGGTGAATATTGGCATGTCTCTGGCATTTGTCACATTTTCTAACGAGTTCAATGGCATCTGCCTTCATTGTTGGCCAATAATACCCTTGTTGAAGCGCTTTCTGGGCAAGGGCCTTGCCCCCCAAGTGCCCGCCGCACAACCCCTCATGAGTGTCGCAGAATATGAGTTCGGCTTCAGTAGGCCGCAAGCAACGCAGATAGGGGAGCGTGTAGGATCTCCTGTACAGCCGCTCGTCTATCATGACGTATTTGGCTGCATGGCGCTGCACCCTTCTGGCTGCATTGCGTTCTGCAGGGAAGGTCCCGTATAGCAAGAAGCTCGCGAGTGGGTCAATCCAACTCGGCTCTGCTTGAACGACGGGAGCGACCTCCTCTACCCCCTTGAGAATGCTAGGCCGAGACAAGTCCTCTATGTATACGGTTCTCATGGTAATGTCACATGTGCTGGCTAACTTGGACAGGGCGTCGCCTTAGCATTCTCCGACCTAGGGATCTGTCTGATGAAGTGTGACTGGAAATTGAGCAGGGCCTCTCTAACTTTGGTCAAGTAGGCAATCATGGTTGGCTCGTGAGCTTCATACTGGTTAACCACGAGCTGGGAGTCCCTGCAGATAACAATGTGCTTTGCTTTTACTTCTCTGGTTACGGCTAGTCCAGCTATCAACGCCTCGTACTCTACTTCATTATTAGACGCCGCGAACTCGAAGCGTAGCGCGTATTCAGTTTCGTGCCGCTTGGGCCGTGTAGAACTATCCTAGCTCCACTGCCCTGTTGATTCGATGAGCCATCTACATGAAGGATCCAGGTCTCCTCATCCCAGCTCACGGCTAGCCAAGCTAAAAGAGGTGCCACACTGGCTGCTACCTCACGGGGTTTGGACTCGACCGGCCTGTGGGCTTTGGACTCACCCGAGCTGGGAGCCTTGTGCTCAACCGGCCTGGGGACTTCGGAGCTGAATGTGCATTCGGCTATGAAATCTGCTAAAGTTTGGGCCTTAATGGCAGTTCGCGGCTTGTACTGGAGGTTGTACTCGCTAAGGTCAACGGCCCACTTCGTTAACCGACCAAAGACCTCGGGCTTAAGCAATACTTGCCTCAGGGGTTTGTCGGTGAGGACGATAATAGTATGAGCTTGGAAGTACGGGCGGAGCTTCCGAGCTACGATTATCAATGCGTATGCTAGCTTTTCCATCTCCGGGTATCTCGTTTTTGCTCCCTGCAATACTTTACTAACATAATAGATGGGTTGCTGGATCCGATCTACTTCTTTTATTAGTACCGAACTGACCACTTCGTCGCTCGCCGAGAGGTACAACTCTAAAACATCGCCCTCCTCAGGCCGGGTTAAGGTCAGCACACTAGCGAGGTATTTCTTGAGCTCGTCAAACGCGAGCTGGCAGTCTTGGGTCCATTCGAACCCTTTGCTCTTAATTGCCTTGAAGAACAACAGACAGTGGTCCACCAATTTAGACATGAAGCGGCTCAGGGCGGCTATGCGGCCATTCAACCTCTGAACCTCCTTCAACTTCCGGGGTGGTCTCATATCTAAGATAGCCTTAATTTTATCCGTGTTGGCTTCGACGCCGCGCCAGTTAACGATGTATCCTAGGAACTTGCCCGAGGTCACACCAAACACACACTTATTTGGGTTCAGTCTCATATTAAACTTACGCAGAATTTCAAAAATAGAATGCAAATCTTGTATTAATTCATGTGAGAATTGAGTTTTGACAACCATGTCGTCTACATAACATTATACTTTTCTGCCGATTAACAGTGCAAACAACTTATTTACAAGCCTTTGAAAGGTTGCCCTTGCGTTTTTTCAACTCGAAGGGCATAACCTTGTAATAGTATAGGCCGAATTCCGTGATGAAGGCAGTCTTTTGGGCAAGCCCGGTTCTGGTCGGTGTAGTCGGCGCACATGTGCCACTTGCCGTTAGCCTTCTTTACCAGGACGGGGTTGGCTACCCAACTCCGGTAGTGGACTTCTCTTATGAAGTCAGCTGTGAGGAGCTTTTCGACCTCCTCGTCGACCGCTTTCCACCGCTCCGGGGCTAGGTTGCGTTTCTTCTGTCTAACGGGCAGGTTGCGTTTCTTCTGTCTAACGGGCCTAACTACAGGATCAGTGTTCAGCTTGTGAGTTATGACTTCGGGGTCTATATCGGGCATCTCTACTGCTAACCATGCAAAAATATCTAAATTTTGAAGTAAGAAACTTACCAGTTCTGATCGTAGAGGTTCCTGGACGGAAGCGCCGATCTGAAGTGTTCGAGCTAGGTCCACTGTTGAGGTCGGAACCGCGACTGTTTCTTCTGTGGGCGCGACTCATTCTTTGCCTTGCTCCATAGGCCGCTCCAGCTCGAGGTCATCGGATACCTTGGTTTTTCCCTTCAGGGCAGCGACATAGCACTTATGGGATTCGAGTTGGTCGCCCCGCACTATCCCCACACCGAAGTCGGTTGGGAACTTCATAGCCAAATGGTAAGTAGAGACCACCTTCCGTAGGACATGGGTGATCGGTCGATCTACTATGGCATTGTAGGGGGAGGGGGTCGCGACCACTAAGAAGTCGTGCTTGAATCTGACCACACAAGGCCACGTGCCGACTTCCACAGGTACTGTTATATTCCCAAGGGGCCGGACTTCTTCTCCGCTAAAGCCTATCAAAGGAGTGTCTGCGGGCTTCAGGTCGCCTCTCTACAACTAGAGCTAGTCAAACACAGCTTTGAAGAGGATGTCGATTGAGTTGCCTGAGTCGACGAGTATGCGCCTGACCTCGAAGTCGTTGATTCTTAGCTTTATTACGAGCGCGTATTCGTGGGAGTAGTAGACCCCTCACGCATCATCTTTTGTGAAGAAAATTGGCTCTTCTGTCCTGACTGCTTTGGGGGGTTCTACTCCTCTCGGGTGGCCTTGCGAACCGACGCCCGAGCTGCTGTTGAAGTGCAACCCGCAACGATCGAACCTCCCACTATCATGTGAATGGTCCCCCAAACTGGCCTCTCCTCCGGAGGCTGCCTCTGCAGTTGTTCAATCGGCCTGCTGCTGAACTCGGGGGCATCCTTACCGTGCTCCCCTTGCTGACCTGTTTTATTACTATTATTATTATTCTGCACAAAGTTTCTTAGATATCCGCGACGGATGAGCTCCTCTATCTCGTCGCGGAGGTTTTTACAACTCTCGGTACTGTGATCGTGATCTTTGTGAAAACTGCAATAAAGATTCTTATTTCTTTCATTGGGATTCTCCCTCAGACGAGGTGGCCACTTCACGTACGGGGCGTCCTTGATTGCCTTCAAGATTTCAGCCCGCTTCGCGTTCAGTGAGGTGTAATCAGCACGGTGCTCTATAGGAGGTCAGAAAAACTGACCCGACTTTGCCCCCCGAGCTATGTTCTTTTTCTTTCGGTTGTCCCCTTGACTAGAAAGCTCTCCTTCCCTCTTCCTTTTTTCGGACGCTCCCTCGCCCTTTTTGTTGATCTCCTCTTCGGTGGCTATGAACCTGTCTGCAAGATTCAGGAACTCGGTTATGGTCGCTAGTTGGTTGACGACCATGTGCCATTTAAACTCTTTGTGTGTCACGCCCTTCTTAGATGCTGCAAGGTGTACGACGGGGTCTAGGCGAGGTATCTGCATACAGGCATCGTTGAAACGCTTGATATAACTTCAGATGGATTCTCCCTCTCTCTACACTATGCTAATGAGACTTTCTTCAGTTCGCGGACACCTCTTGCTAGTAACGAAGTGAGATGTGAAGGTTTGCGCAAACTGCACCCAACTTCTTATCGACCCGGGTGCCAAATTCTGGTACCACGTGCGGGCTGCTCCTCTAAAAGTAGTGGAGAAGGCTACGCACATGCACGACTTACTAGCTCTCGCCAAATGCATCTGTGACTAAAAGACATCTACATGATCATTCGGGTCAAACGACCTCTTCTTTGCCCTGAGCTCGGCGGCGGCGTCTCTGCTTCTTGGTAGGCTCGGCGTTCGTGCTACTCACCTCTGCGTTGCCCGGAATGGTTTGCGCAAGAAGTAGCCCGGTCTCTTGGTGATGCCTGCAGACAGAGGGGTCTTGCTTGGAGTCTGTTGCCAAGATCTCAAACTAGTTTTCAAGGATCGGGGTTTCAAACTTCGACTGCCGAGGTGATGTAGATCTGGCGAGCTGGGGTCCTCCCGACCTGTCCGCCCGCGGCGAGACCGGGGTAGCCGGTCTCTCTCGTCTGCCATGGGGAGAGGCTTGGTTTTTTGGGAGGTTCTGGGGGGCCTCTCCTTGACCAACGAGGTGCTCGTCCTAGTGGCGAGACTTACCTTGCTGCGAGGCTAGGTGCCAAGGCGGGAACTGCGGCTGCTGAAGTTGAGGTTGAGGCAGCTGGGGGAAATTCTGCTGATACTGATATTGGGAGACCTGGTGCAGTACGTGTTGTTGATAGAGCTGAAGTTGCTGGAACTGTTGCATTTGAGCCTGCATGGCCCGCATGGACTGCACCAAGTCCTCCAGTTGGTGTGGGCTGGCCGTTGGGGGCACAACCGAAGGTTCAGTGGATGTCGCTCCGACTGTAGCAGGGAGTGGGGTGATAACAGGTGCCACTGTGGGAGGCACATTCAAGCTGGGGATTCCGTCCGCTGAGAGGGGGACGGTGAACTGTCCGATACAGACAGTAGGAAGCCATGAGCGTCGGATTGTTTCAAGGAAGAATCGAACTACGAAAGCTTAGGGAGAAAGGCCTTTTGAAGCGTATCCCACAGACAGCGCTAAATGATGCGGTGCAATCCGGTCACTCCTAGCTAGCACTCGTGTGGCTCCTCGAAGACACCTAAGACAGGGAAGAATAAGAAGAATCCCTTGGGGGCTACCCGGCGGGGACACTCTGATGCTTAAGTTAGTACTCGGTAGAAGCAAGAGAAAGACGAAGGGCTAAGAGTGAGGATAGCGCGTTACCACTATGTTCACGGGGTCAGAGATTCAAGAAGATGTTTCTCTTCTGCCCTGAGGGCTTTTATAGGGACACTCACATTAGGTCGGGCATAACCGCCACTAGCCTCCTGCCACAGCCATTACTTGCCAGGGCTGCGCAGGTGGCCGTTGTGGAGTACCCCTCGCCCGGGTGAGTGGCACGTTTCCAAAGTGGCAGGCACGCCTTTGCCTATTGAGAGACATGGATGTAGACTATCGAAAGGACTGGGACTACGCTAGTGCGACTCGTTCGCGAGCTATTTTGTGGCGAGCTTGAAACACTACAGGATTACCCTTAGTGGAATTGGTGCACGGAATGACTTGTCTGCTAGGGAGCTCGGGTGAGCTAATAACTTTAGCTCGCGAGCTATAGTTGCTTCGGAGTATCTCTTCAAAGATAGCATGGGGAACCCAGAGTTCGCCTTACGGCGGACTCCTCTCCTCGTGAGCTGTAACATAGCGGACTGCTTCATGGACCCATCACTTGGTCGCTCCGGGCTTCAACACTAGGCTGTCGCTCATGCTAAGTCGGCGTCTACATGTCACCGTTTCATAGGTTGGGTCAAATCATCCTTCATTAGTATCACCCATGAACTTAGTATCCTAGGGCAAAGGGATGTCATTGGGTGATGCAACAAGTGTAGCCAATGTTTTGTTGGCAATTGGAGTATTACTAGCTTCTGTTGCATTATTAGCAATTGGAGTATTAAACATGTTTGCTTGCCATTGAAGTGGAAGATTTTCCACTTTCTGTTTGCTTTGTTGCATCATGCATGATGAAGGGTGATTTGGTACGACCTAGTAAAAAGGGGACACGTAGACACAATCTGCTCAAGGGGTGACAACTCAGCTAAACAAACCCATTTCGTAACATTCGGAGCTCGAGTATCCAACCACCTCGGCCTAAAAAACCACCTCAGCATAGAGACACCTCGATACCCATTCCAGTTCGGGACTAAAGAATCGAAGTGGTAGTTCAGAAATAATGAGCCGAAATGCCACCAAAGGCCTCCCCAATGGACCCCAAATTTCTCGGGATCACGATGAGACTCGTCCTAGCTCCGCTTGAATCGGAAGTAAATAATAAACCTTATCAACATATTACTCACTAGCATTCAAGCACTCAAGTATTCAGCTCGCATTCACAGTATAATACTGACTTAAGCATCGAAGCGACCTTGCTGGGTTAGCTACCCCAGGTTCTTTGATCCACTATTTTGCAGATTGGTTCAGCTCGCCGCACAATTGGAGTTTGGATCGTCTTCCAGCTAGGAGTATCTAGATCGCGCACCATCAATTAGCGCCATCTGTGGGAAATGATCGAAAGGTCATCCCAACTTTAGTTACAATTTTATTTATCCCAATGGACTCTTCCAGCAACACTAGAAAAAGTATCGAGATGAACGTTACCGGGGGGGCAAGATCAGCAATCAACCTTCCCCCAAGGCCGTACGGTATGCATTGGCCAGTTTACTATTCCTCTTACAATGTCAGGAGTCCCGTCACTATTTGTACCACAGGTTACTATGCAAGTGAGCGTTTCGCTTCCCCCAGTGGGCGGGACTTTCTCCGAGCCATCTGTGGCCCCTCCTGGAATCGGGCACTCCCAATTCCACGACCTCGTTCAGTGCGTCTGGGCAATACAGATCCAGATGCAATAAGTCCAAAAATTCCAACAGTACTATCTGTACTAGTAGTACCAGCAACAGTTCCCACCACTACAGCCGAACCAGTAGCCAATTCCACTCTGGCACCTAGAGTTGCATTAGGGCCAGAACCTGAACTGGCCTGGAACCAACTAGAACGTCAATCTGTTCGAGGTCATTGTGGAAGGGCCGAAGTTGTCCGAATCCCGACCTCAAGAAGAGGATGGGATCCCCTCTCCGGTGGTCGGTCGCTCTACCTGAGGTTTGGGTTCCTCAAGCCGAGATGGCCCGATGTCAAGCAAAGGCGTTTCTCCTAAAAGGTGTAAAGAGGAGCTCTCTAGCAAAGAGTTGGCCCAACCGGCGGGAGCCAAGCACCGCACCTCGGCACCCTTGGTCTCACTAGAATTGCTAAGTAACCTATCTATGCTAGCACTAGACATATTGGACAGGAAAAGGAAAAGGGAACAACTAGTGAAAGAAGATGAACTCACCAAAAAGATGATAATGACCTCAGACACAATGGGAAGAATGGTGAGCTGAACGATTCCGACGCGATCTCAGGAGAGCTCAGTTACACGATTTATGGCGAAGGTAATGGGCCCTTCACCCTCTATATAGTCCACCACATTCGGCAATCAACGATT
Source organism: Nelumbo nucifera (assembly GCF_055504915.1). Classification (NCBI taxonomy): domain Eukaryota; kingdom Viridiplantae; phylum Streptophyta; class Magnoliopsida; order Proteales; family Nelumbonaceae; genus Nelumbo; species Nelumbo nucifera. The sequence continues at coordinate 51,785,136 of NC_142651.1, read as the reverse complement.
GAGACCTGTACGATCTGACAACTCCCATGAAAACCAACTGCACGCTACCCGAGGACAAAATTGGTTGAGCGTGCCCTTTGGCGTCCACAGAGTTTATTAACAGTGTGACATCCGCACGTGCCCGAGACACGACCTGGGTCATTTCATGGTTAAGCCAGATGGTCGAACAGCCAAATGAACTGGGTTAGGACTTCGTGCCAAATCCATCTGGACTCGTCATGAACTCCCCGCACCGACCCCTGGCACGAGGAGTGGGGGGTAATTGATGAAGGGTGATTTGGCACGACCTAGTAAGAAGGGGACATGTAGACGCGATCTGCTCGAGGGGTGACAACTCAGCCAAATGAACCCATTTACCAACATTCGGAGCTCGAGTTTCCAGCCACCTCGGCCTAAAAAACCACCTTGGCGTTGAGACACCTCGATACCCATTCTAGTTCGGGACTAAAGAATCAAAGTGCCAGTTCGGAGCTAATGAGCCGAAATGCCACCAAAGGCCTCCTCAACGGACCCCGAATTTCTCGGGGTTACGATGAGACTCGTCCTATCTCCGCCTGAATCGAAAGTAAACGGTAAACCTTATCAACATATTGCTCTCCTTCAAAAACGAAACAAACCTTATCTACACAATTTGGAGATCCCGGAGCACTTTCGTAAGGCCCACGACTACTCCATTATATAAGGACATGAAACCTCAAGGCAAAGGTATGCATGATTATTTTACGCACTAGCATTCAAGCACTCAAGTATTCAGCTCGCATTCATAGTATAATATTGACTTAAGCATCAGAGCGAATTTGTCGGGTTAGCTACCCCGAGTTCTCTGATCCACTATTTTGCAGATTGGTCCAGCTCACCGCCCAATTAGAGTTCAGATCATCTTCCAGTTAGGAATATCTAGATCGCGCACCATCAATGCACATGCCACAATACATGAAACCAACAAAATTAACAATAAACTTAACAAAACCAATACATAAAACCACATTTGGATTTAAGAAAATAAATAAATTGTAAAACTACCTACTCATTTCAATGTAAAATGAAATTAATTGTTTAAGTATATATCAATTTGTAAAACAACTCATTTTAGTGGAAACATTTTTAATGAGATACAAATATCCAAGGGATAATAATAAAAGAGAAAAGCAATAGTGGTAAATTAAGTAGATGCATCATCGTCTTCGCTTTCTCTTCTTTTGTGCTGAAACTACATCAACCAACATTGGCTCCACAACCTTTCTCTTGCAACTGATTTCATCAACCATATCTAATGAGGGGTATGCCTCAAATTTAGGATTGGATGATTCGTTTTCTTGATAAGCTTCAATTTCATGGTCTACACCATTGGGATCATCATCCATCTGTTGTGGCATGTCATATGAGTCTCGAGGCTTTGCTTTTATCACCATATGCCAATCTTTGTTCATATTGTCTATGGCATAAAATGCTTGTTTAGATTGGTTAGCCAAAACAAAAGGTTCATTTGTTTTCAAAACTCATTGGCAATTAATACTAATGAACCCATACTCATCTACTTTCATACCCTTTTCTTTACCATGTACATCCCACCAATTACAACGAAACAATATCACTTGTCTTCCCGCAAGAAATTGTAATTCAATAATCTCAGTCAAAACATCATAGTAATCGATGTATTCATCTTCAGTGCCAATGTCTCCAAGAACCACCACCCCACTATTTTGTGTCCTCAAACCCTTATCATGATCATCTATATGAAACCTATATCCATTAACAGTATAACAGCTAAAGCATGTCACATATCGGCTTGGACCACGTGATAATGAGAGAAAGTCTTCTGTTATTTTGTACTTGTCTTGCTTATGCTATTGTGATACCTACAAAAGATTAAATTAGGAATATTTTAACACGTATACATAAGTAACGTAAACTATGAAAATGAAAATATATACTAGAAACATAAACTACACTTACTCAAGATCACGTGTTGTTCCGGCTCCTAAAGCCTGTCCAGGTTGCGAAAAATTAGTAAGAAACTATATACTTAGAATACAAAAAAGAAAAAAAAAAAAAGCGTTTGATACTAAACATAACCATAAAAATTGGACTGGTTCAGTGATGGCTTCTGAGTTCTGACTTCTGAACAGTTAATGGACGGAAAGAATTCATTTCAGTGGATAGATTCATTGTGAGAAATCAAGTCATTAGCCAATCAGCTCCTGTTTTATGGTGTTAGCTAGAATTACTTCCATTGTATAAGATTGAAGACCTGAGTAAGGAATAGAAGGTTCTATGTCCATAAACCCAAATCCTAAGTACCCAAAAGTTCTTCTTGTTTGCCATCACAAGATCATGTTTTGGCCTTTGGGCTGAGCCCATTTAACAAATCTTCAATCCAAGCCCGCAGAAGTTGCACACCCCTGTTGAGTGTTGGCCTAGATGCAGATTCGGCTGTGCTTGGATGAGCATCAGGATAAAGCCCCAATTTTAGGCTTTGTGGCTTGGGGCTTGTGTTTTGACTTCAGAATATAATGTTTTCTAAAGTAATTTTTACCAAATGCTCAACATAAAGGCAAAAGCTTATCCAAACAGCTACCTTCAAGGCTTCAGGAAATTATCTAAATTTAAGTTTTTTCTTTTCTACCCATGATAATTTTATATGATGAATCTGTAAATTTGAATGCTAGAGTGCCAGTATCAAATGATTTCACTTCATGCTAGTTTTCAGGTGTCTTTTTATTGCTTCCAACCATCAATTAAGTGAGCCCCTATATCACCTTTATGAATTAGATTATCCAAATAGTGATGACTGGTGGGAAAAGGTTTCCTAGTAGCTTCCCTGCACGACCAACTCTATTTCTACAATGTGGGTGGATGGTGCAGTTGATCATCCAAACTCTCCACCATCTAAAGTTGCCACATGTTTTAATCCTCTAACCACATCACCCTTGCACTCCACTCTGTATTGATATGCACTCAAAGTTTTAATTACAAAATTTACCTTAAAAATATTTTATTTTGAGAATATGACAAGGTCTTTTGAATTGAAACTTGACCCATGAATATAGAAATAATGGGGGAGTAATATTGACAATCTTTTGAAATTGGAATCCAAATTCATTTAACATAGGAAAAAAATCCTTGGTCATAGGGATTAAACAGAAGGTTAAGGAAAAGTTCTTAACTTCTTTTTCTCTCTCTTATTTTCTATCAAACAAGACATAGCCTAAACATCTTGACTAGAAAACCTGTTTCCATATTTCATTATCTCAGATCAAGTGTTTTTTGCAACATTCTTTCTGAACTTTGACTGGAATAATAATGTTTATAAGTTGAAAAACAAATTTGAGTAATGTTTCTATGATTACATTTGACTCTCCCAAAAATAAGGCTTTTTCTCCTTGGTTGGGTAGAATACAAGGAGAAAAAGCTGGTTATTGGTTATTATCCGGATAGATGGGCAAAAGTTATAGATGAAAACTCCTTTTCTCTTATCCCTGTGAGTATGGGTCAATGGCTCAAATGTGTAATTGTTGCCGGTAAAGAAAGAAGTCAGAGCTCTTATATCTTATTTTTGACTCTTTTACCTATTTGTTTGACAGGGAGATCAAAATTCTCCAGGTATTATACCATTGGCCATCAAGGGTGTATTCAGCATAATCCAAGATGTAAGTAGATCTATGATGTTTGTAAAATTGATGTCCAGCATGTTTTGAAGGTTGAAGTATGTGCATAAACTGCTTGACTTCACCAAATTATCTTATTGGTTTATGCCAAGAGACCCATATTTTGCTTTCTATTTCTTATCATTTTTCCATCTGCTCTCTCTCTCTCTCTCTAGGTGGCTTTCTAGTTTTCAGTATGAGACTTTTAAGCCTAGTGCTTTGTATATATAGCTAGTTGTTTTTCTTTCTATGGGACTTATCTGGTTGTTAAAATTATTTTTGTTTTTTCTAGTGATATTCGACAGAAAATAACTCCAACAAACCCAACTTTCCACAAAACTGAACAGTAGGAAAAGGCATGGAGTAGAATTAGGATGACAGTACAGTCAAATCTTATCCTATAATATTACAATGAAAACCCCTGTATCCCCAACTAAGAATTCCCTATTGACCCCTGACTCTTAAGAGTTACTATTTCTGCTTAATACTTCTGTGAAGATTAAAAACTATTTGTTTGAAGAAAAACTGTTTTTTCTTATGTTGCTTTTGATATATTTCTTTTGTGGATGCTGTAATTAAGTCACTCTCCTTGCAGACTCCAGGAAGAGAATTCTTACTTCCTGTGTCTTATCTTGAAATCTACAATGAGGTCAGTAGTAAATACATGGAATGCTTGGTATGTATTGAGATAAGGTCTTTGGGATGTTGTTGATTCCTTTCCAAAGTTTATGTGCACACACTGTTACTACCATATTTTGTGTTTAAGTGATTCATGAATTATTTTGAGAACTATTAATAGTTTAAATCTGGAACTGTGGTACTGATATCCTTGTATATTTTTGTTATTTGAACTTTAATTTATTTCAATGTTTCAAAGTCCATTGTATTTTAAATGCTGATTTTTCTTGTGTTTTCAGGTGATAAACGACCTCCTAGATTCCAACAGGACAAAATTTGCGTGTCAGAGAAGACGCACAGGTTTTCCGAGTAGCTAATATAAGTGAGGAGCTTGTCTCCGACGATCACTAAAACACAATTCTGGCTAATCATAAAACATGTTCGAATTTATATCTCCAAACAACAGATTACATTACACCACAATCAAGATCATGCTGATTTTTTTCATTGTTTTTCATTTCCAAATTTTTTACCAAGTCAGCAACCCAAATTTATTTTATAATAAATATTAGAAAACAGAGATTCATTCAAGATCATGCTGATTTTTTTCATTGTAATAACTATTCCATGAGGTTCAATCTTTGGTCCAGAGGGGAGGGAAAAGTTAAGAAAAACAAAAAAGCAAACTCCAACGAACATAAATCTGAAGTTCTGAGAAAGAACACCAACGTCTATGTTCGCAGAAAAAGAACAACAACGAAATAAAAAAAAAAAAAAAGAAGCCAAGGGTAGTCGGAGAAGGAGCACGGCAGTTCGATGCAGCAAGGTTGAAGTTGCAGAAGCAAGTGAGCACTGATGGTCGAAGTTGCAGGGGCGACTGGAAATATAGATTTATTGTTATAAACGGAAAGGTGTGTTCAATGTGAATGATTTTATTTTTAAAAAATTATATTGTTTTTGTTGATATGATAGTTGTTTATTCAACAGCCCTTTAAATTGGCTTTAGAAGCCTTCCAAAAGAAAAAAATAAAATTGGCTTTAGAAATGCTATTTGTTACAACCCGTAAACTGATCAGTGACCAGAGACAATCTGCTCATGTGGGTGTATGTATTGATCACTTTTCTGGGCCAGGCCAATCACACGCAGCCCAAAGAGATCCTTACTTCCTTAGCAGTCTGAGAAGAAATAGGGTTGGCAATTTCATGGGACTATACAAAGGGTAGCCCGTCCCCCAAAACCATGAACATTGACAACCCCGTCTCTAGAATCACATATTTCTATTGAAATTTGTTGGGTTATTGTTTAAAACTTACCCATGATTTTTCATCAATTTTCTTAAATTCATCATAACTTTTCAAAATTCACCATACTGAAACACCATTAGAGGTCATTAACATAAATTGTACACATCAGCACAAATGCATTTTTAATGACTAAAATAACCCTGAATGGTAAATCAGCCTTAATAAATAAACATTTATTTTTTACTGGAATACCCTTAAAAGCCCTCCTGGCCTGCTCAAAGTATGTAAGATTTCCACTCGTTGAGAGTCCTTTTGCTCTCAACGTCCAGTGAACTCAACCCTCAACCAGGTATCAACCTTCGTTCCTTTTTCATTCTTTCTCCACCTGTTTCATTTTCTTGTCAGTTTGTATTAAGCTTGGTTCCTGTTTTTTTTCTTCTAGTTCGCATACTCTGTATTTTTTCATTTTTTCTTCAGTTTGTATTAAGTTTCTATCCTTTTTTTTTTTCAGTTCGCATACACTTGAGGTTTTTTCCACTGTCGTCATTGCTCTATCCAACAAGTTAATGGAATGTACAAACAGTTTTGCCTCTTTACAGACCAAGTATTTTGTTACAGTGAAAACAGTATTCTGTTACAGTTTTGCTTCTTTCACTGTTGCCATTGCTGCTGTCTGGTTTTGTTAGACAGCAGCAGCTACTGCTCTTTGCAATCTAAATTAGGCGAGGAGTCTAAGGTTTCTTGGGTAGAAAATGAACAGAATTTGGTTAGATGTAGTAATGATGGGGGCAGAGTGTTTTGTTTATGGTATTCTTTAACAGGTTTCTTGGGTAGGCGAGCAGCCTGCTACTTTTTAACAAACTTCTATGTTGAATGTATTCTTTAACAGGAAACAGATAAGCGACCGGTATACTTGCCACCGATCAAACAATCGCCACCGGAGGTCTCAGATGGTGACTATCATCCTTTGTCCTTTTTGTTCTCACACTTGGTTTCGCTCTGGCTGGTCTCGTTCTCAGACAAACGGTGGAAGAAGCAACGACAATGGTTTTCATGTTCTCAGAAGGTGGAAGAACCAGCGGCAATGGTTTTCACATTCTCAGACGGTGGAAAAATCAGTGGCGATGGTTTTCTCTTTCTCAGACGGTGGAAGAAGCAGCAGCAAATGGCAATAGTTTTCTCTTTAGGCTCAGTTTGGAAGGAGTACAAATACAAATATGTAGAGTAAAAAACCTTATATGTATTTTCTCTGTATATATTTGCATTTGTACTCCTTCAGCCTTAGTTCAAACTATTAGGGTTTTGGGTTGAAGAATGATGAATAATTTTGGGATATTGTAAAATGGGCCGAACATAAGAAAGGTAAAATAGTAAATTAACAATAACCATTAGTCAAGTTAATCTTATCTCACCGGCATGGGGCTCCCTACAAGTTTTGAAAAGTTATAGTGAGTTTAAGGAGACCGGATTTCCTACCCACTCTCTACCCGTGGTGAATGGGAGTCATAAATCTCTCATAATAGAGATGTGTGGCTCGAATTCACGGTGGGTAGAGAGTGGTTAAGAAAAGTGAGTAGGAAATCCCAAGTGGAGTTTAAGAGGATTCATTAAAAGTGATGGTGAGTTTTAGACAATTTCCGAAATTTGTTCCCTAAATCATGTTAACATGCTTTGATAGTATGCCATCCGGCTGCACAGCACGAACATCCAGCCAGAGGCGATATGCTTTCTTGCAAGTAAACACTCTGCATAGACTGTGCAAGCATCGGCATCCTGCACATGTTGAGAACATTTTTTTAGGAATATAACATACATATATATATATATATGTGTGTGTGTGTGTGTGTCTAGGAGATATTCTTGATGTGTGGTTGAATGCTATGTATACAAAGTTTTTGCTTGCACGAAATCCAGGCTCATAACTAGCTCGAATCACATACATACAAACTCTTCTTACATCTCTCCTCACAGGATATTACAAGCATGCCTTGGCAATATCTCCCTAATTATCATTCATGGTACATGGTAGTAGTGTCTTGTGGGTAGGAATGTGAGAAGAATTTATGGGTAGATGATTCGAAGCGGCCACAATGACAAGCCTGGATTATTCTGTTTATCCTACAAATGCAGCATTTCTATCATTACTCATTAGACAATTACTGAATTCTAGCCGAGTTCAGTTCAAGCAGTCATCACTCTTACGTGATCTTCATGAATAATTTTCTTTTATTTAATTAGATATTTTAGATGTTTTGGGGGCTTGATATGGGCCTCACTGTAATATATCGGGTTTCTGGGCTTGGGTTGACTCAAGTCTAGTTGAGCCCAAGCCGACCAGTCTGACCAGCTGCACCGGCCTTTGATCATGATTCAATGAATGATAACCAATTTTTCTTGGTAGCCTTACACATCATCTCTGTTTGAGTTTACCATTTCTTTGGAAAAGAAAAGTCAAAATGATCTAATGAACCTAGCTAGTTTATTGCCTTTTAAGTTCCTAAATCCTATTTTGTCACGGCTTTTTTTGGGCTTTCGTTTTTCTTTTTTCTTACATTCTAATATAACCACAAATTTCCCTCGATTAATATCAAAACATGGCATCAGAATATTGTACTTGAACACGCCGAAATTTATTTAGACTTTCTCCCAACCATGTCCTACACAAAATATTCCCATCGTTTTAAATATTTTATTAAAACCTCTCTAATCAGCCCACATGGCACTGATTTGTTTTTATGACAGTGATCGAACAAACAATAATATTTGTTTAATGTTTATCAGTTGAATAATTATAAGACATTATTTTTTTAAATAAATTTTCAATAATTTATTAGAGATTAAATTATTGTCATTTATTATAAATTAGATTATTAATTTTGTTTAAATTAGGAGTGTTCAAGGATTGGTTCAATTCGGTTGTACGTTGTTTCACCAACCAAATCGATCTGGTTAAGTTGGGAGTTTATCACCCGAAACTGATTGACCATTTGTGAAACCTACCAACTCGGATTGTATTGGTTTAGGTCTATTTGTAGTTTTAGTTTGTTTGTTCAAAAGATTTAAAGTTAAAAATTAAATTTAAATTTAATAAATTATAGTGGTAGTATTAAAAAATAAATTTATGACAAAATATTTTAAACTAAGAAATATAGGAATTTACAACTTTTCCGTATTAAAAAAATTATATATAAAATATAAAATATTAATATATATCTATGGTCAGATCGATTCAATTTTGGTCGGCTTACAAATGGCCAAACCGAAACTGACCTAACTTGGTTGAGTTGTAAAAATGCTAAAAAAAAACGACAGAAAATACTAAAAAGCCAACTAACTCGGATTGGGTTCGATTGGATTGGTTATTAAAAAGTTAAAATATAAAACAGTTATATACTCTTATACATTTCTATTGTTTAACTTTCACTTAACAAACTCCGTACATGTCACGGGTTCTACTAGTACTTGATTAATGTTTATCAGTTAAATAATCATAAGACATCACTTTTTTGTAAATAGTCAAAATATTCATAACATATTTTCTTTCCGTCATCCCATCACACGTCTAATCTACCCATTTACACTTAGGACCTGTTTGGTTTGCAAGAATAAGGATTTGAAATTGAAATAAGAATTGACAATTCCGATTCCAAGAGGGAATTTTAATCCTATTCCCATTCATGGTTGAATGGCACTCCCCTACTTTGAGGGAATGACCATTCCCTCTCTCCCTTGGGAATGAAATCCCATTCCAACCTGATTCCAATTTTCATTTCAATTCCTGTCTGAACCAAACAAACCATGGGAATGGATCATTCAGCTTCTGACTGTAAATCAAACAGACCCTTCATTTCAAGGACAAGAGAGATGTTGTCACCTTAGAAAAAAGATGTTGAATCATAAAATAGAAAGTGGACTTAATTCTTTGTTCTATTCCAAGCAATCCCTTGTTTTATTTTGGCAAAGAAATCCCAAGCAATCCTTTTCAAGAACCTTCAACCAATCTAAAAATCAAGAAAGTATACCAAGTGATTAACATAAGGGTTGAAGTGTTTTTTCTTTTTCTTTTCTTTTGGTTTTTTGGTGAGAATGGTAAGGTAACGTTTCGTTAAGAAATGATGACAAAAGAGATACAAAGGGCCTAATACAAACATGGCTCACCAAACAGAGAGCAGAACCCCAGATGGCAATTGCCACCTAAACCAACCCCAAAGCAAAATCAAGGCCCAAGGTTTGAAGGAAGGCGCAGTCCAAAGCACCACGCCACACTACACCAAAGGACACAACCACCAGAAGTTACTGATGTCTAAAATTCTGAAAAAATGGCATTGCAATTTCAAATTTGCAACAAAGTGCAATTTTGTTTAGTGAATCCTCAACCAGTTTTAATGGTGAATTAACCAACCTTTCAACAGTCCACAAAACGCTTAAAGATGTAGGATGAGATGGAACAGAATTTTCAAATCCCCTACATTCAAAGAGGATTTCAAAGGCCAGATTTTACTAATGGAGAAAATGAAAATCGTACAGTCTACTACATCTAAGCTAATATATCGGCGGGTACCACGTTTCTATCGAGTTACGGAAGCCAACATAACCAGTTTTACTGTAATCGGAGGGGACCCAACCCAGTGTCCTTCATTTCAACTCACAAAGACATCGGATGGAGACATGAAGGAAAGGAAGAAACTCGACACAACAGCTTATAACCCATGAAATTTGACATCTGAGGTGCTCTTTCTTTTATCCTTTTTCCTCCAATTACATGTTATTGTTTAATCTTTAGAAGGTTTCACAATTGGAAGAAGATAATTAATGCATGCAAATGGTGTGAAACGAGGACTTCAGTTGTACATAATGTTAGCTAGATTGAGTAGTCTTGAGACAATACAGAAACCGGAACCTTCTTGTAAGAACCAAAATGAGCAAAATAAACAAGTAAAAGAAGGAAGAAACAGTGCTCCCTAGACAAAATATATTATGCTAAGAACTGATAAAAAACCTCTCAGTCTCAGTTACACTGGAACCGTCCTGTTATTATAACCGGCCTGCTGCTCCAGCTCTGTGACATTTTCATTTTCTTCTTCGTTCTCACCTGACATCTCCTCCAGCGACTTACCCTTTGATTCGGGCACCAACAGTGTAAACACCATGCCAAAGAAGTTGATCACACCGAGCATGACGAGTGAATACCTCACACCGATACCTGGTGGGTACCCTGCATCTGTCTTAGTCTTGTCAGTAGGCTGCGCTGCGTACAGGAACCCAAAAGCTCCTACAATTGCACCGGCCTTCCCTGATGCGGCCGATATACCGTGGCATGTCGACCGTAGCCTAGCCGGGAAGATCTCCGCCGGAACAACAAATGTGGTGGCATTAGGCCCGAAGTTTGCAAAGAAGAAGGTAAGCGAGTACATGATAACGAACCCAATTCGATTTTCCTTCAGGGCCCAGTGATGATAGGGAATGGCCAGTGCGAACATAAACACTGTCATGAAGAAGAAACCCATAAACTGAATTGCAAACCTTCCCATTCGATCGATGAAGGCCACCGTGAACCAGTACCCTGGAACAGTACTGCACAGAGCGATAAGAGTCTGCGCCCTTGCAATTCTATAGACCTCTTCAATGGCGTTCATCGTCTCTGCAGCGGGGATCCACCCAATTGCGCTGAAGATGTCTTTCTGGAACAAGTTCTGACTGTAAAACGCAATGTCCAGCAAGAACCACGTGCTGGTGGTACCGAGCAGATGAAGGCCATGGCGACGAAGAAACTCCTTGGAGAAGAGGCCAAACGAGTTGCTGCTGTCCTCGGTAATGTTCTCGACCTTCTCCTGTTCGGCTACAATCTCAACCTGCAACACTTTGGACATGTCTGACGCAGCCTGCTTCGCATTCTTGGCAACGAGGGCTGTGTATCGAGCTGTCTCCGGCATTTTCATACGCCAATAGTAAGTCAGAGCAGCAGGCAATGCACCGAACATCAGAACAAGGCGCCAGACAAAATCAGCTTGAGCGACAGTTGAGGCAGCGGCATTAATTTTATAAGCCGGAGCGGGGTACTTGGCCTTGAATGCAGCAGAGATGATGATTGCAACCATCCCACCAGCTAAGATCCCAAACCCTTGCATGGCGAAAACGGCAGCAATGAATGCCCCACGAGTCTTCTTGTTGGCATACTCGGACATGATCGTGGCAGAAAGTGGGTAGTCACCGCCGATGCCAAACCCGAGCCAGAAGCGGAAGAAACAGAGGGTCGCCACGACGCCTTTTGGAGTACTTCCAAAGGAAAGCCCTGAAGCGATGGAGCAGATCACCATGAGCATCAGAGTCATGCCATAGACACGCTTACGCCCCATCTTGTCACCCAGCCACCCAAAGAAAAGCTGGCCGGCGAGTGTGCCACAGAATGCGACACCGTTGACGGCGGCCGATACATTAGGAGGCAAGGTCCCCGGCTTAGCTGCACCATCGACATGGTAGTATATTCGGCCAAGCAACTTAGTCACAAGAGAGATGCAGAAAAGATCGTAGGCATCGGTGAAGAAACCCATGCCAGCAATTACGATTGCTGTGAAATGGTACCATTGGGTCTTCGCCTGATCCAGTGCATTAAGCACCTGCAACTGATTCCTAGCCATGGTCACCCAGCCACCCAAAGAAAAGCTGGCCGGTCGAAACCCTTCCCTGCTACTACTGCTACTTAGCTTTTTTTCCTCCTTATTGTCCCAAAAGGCAGAAATACCCTGCAACAGGGGAAGAGAATAACTGATCAGAAATTCAGAACCTACCAATTTTTAAGGGGTTACTGTGCCGAGTTGACTCGGGTCACAGCTTGGCTTTCGTCGTTTTATAATCAGAAGTGATGTTGTGGAAAGACCGGCAACTCGGAAGAAGACAAAAGGATCCCGTACTTCAAAAATGATGCTTGTGGACTGCTTGTGAATGGATACCAGAAAAAAGAAAAACACTAAACAAGTGGATAGTATTTTGAGAGAATGACTGATCAGTAAAAAAACAGAATTTCTTCATTTTTTTTGACTTTGTAGAAGACAAGAAGAAAGATTCCTTCGGAAACAAACAGAGATGGAAGCCTCTGAAAAAGAGAATCCTGAACTTCGAAACTGTAAAATGGCTACAATACCCCGGTTTCACCAGATTGTTACTAGATATAAGTTAGGCTTTTTGGTCATCTTGGGAGGGGAAATCTGTCTTCCCCTGTTTCTCCACAAGTTTTCAGCGAGACAAGTAGAATATTTTCTTTAGAATCGTAACCGAACAAAAGATCAGATTTCTGCAGAGGAAGAACAAATGAAAAAAAGGCAAAAGCGAAACCAAATACAAAAAAGTAATAGAGAAAAACGTTAAAGCTCCATGAAAATCTTCTAGAAGTAGAAAGGCCACCACAAAGGCTCCGTGACCAGAGGAAAAGCACCAGGAAACAACGAGAAACACAACCACAAGAAGAAATATTACAGTGAAGATGATCCACCAACCGAGAAGACTCACGTATATACCGACTACTGACCCCACAACATCAAAAACAAAAAGATCAAGCAAACACAAAAATAAAAACAGATTACATGACGCTAGAACCTAACCCATCTTGACTTATTTTCCATGAAAAAACTTATTTTATTCTTTATTTTATTTTTATTTCATGTAAACAAAAGCGAAAAATTGGTGCTGCAGCTGAGGAAAAGAATTGAAACCTCAGAAATACTAATTTACATGGACTAACATCGTGGAATCAAGGAAAAAAAGGGCGAACCCACATCGAGAAATATCAAGAAATGAGAAAAAGAAAAGGAAGGAAATTACCTAGAAGATCATTGTGTCGGTACTGCAAGGAAAGCAGGAACAGACCAGAGAGAACATCCACAGCTCTAATTTATGGAGTTGATGGGATTTTACTGTGTGATGTAAATATCAAAGTATATTTATGAAGGTTGTCCGTTTCTTGTTTGAATTCGGAAATCAAACCACTAGGTCATGTCATTTTCAGTGGAAATGGGAGAGGAAACGGGGTTTTCTTCTTTCTTAACCCGGGAATCTTGACTCTGGGTGGGGTGTACTGAGGAAGAAAGCTACAGGGAACCAGCTCAGCTTCAATTAATGGCAAGCTTTCGATTTTAAAATCAGGAAACAAAAAGGAATGAATTAATTGCAAGATTCAAGGGATGACTATTCAACGAATCAGTGCTTCCTGTTTTACTCTTTCCTTCGCTTATTATGCCGACTTTTGCGGCAATGCACTCCTCGCATACAGTTATATCTAACAGTCTTATCACTACGGCGAAGTAATAAACAAGAAGGAAAAGAAGATCGTGCAGTTCACTGAGAAAAATACTCGCAGGGATGGAAAGAAAAGATAAAAAAAAAAAAAGATTTGCAATCCAAAATTAAAGAATAGGTAAAGTAAATCGCAGTCTAGACACGAGAGAGAGGATATTGTTTTTTCCCATCTCTAGTGAAAGAAACAATCAAAAGATAATCTTGTTAAGAAACCCAAGACCTTTACATAAACAAAACAACGCCTGGACGTAGAAGAGAAGCAAAGGAAGGAAGAAATTCAACTCCAGATTGAATAATGGCGGTAGAGATTAGAAATTAAGAACAGAAGCTTTGAAAAGCGTTACAAGCAAAAGAAACTATAATAGAATGAAGTAGAAAGAGGGGCGTCTCTCACCTGTTCTGTTTTCTTGAACTTGAATTGCTGCAACAAACTAACAACGGTGATACAGTGAGAGAGAGAGGAGTGAGGAGATCACTCGCTAGCTCTTACGATGTAGAAAAGAGGAGGAGGAGAGATGGATCGAGGAAAAGTATGGGGGTGTGGTGTCCTATTTATGTGCATGGGATTGTGGGTGTAGCGGTTGGGGGAGCATCTTCAGAGGGCATATTCTCTACAGCCTTACATCTCGGTCAACGGTCATATTTTTTAAATCAGCCCCACAAAGAAGCGCCCCACAACATCTCCTGATTATGCCTCACTATATAAGCTGTGAGACGTTGTGGGGCGGCTCTTTGTGGGGAGTGATTTGAACTCTATCATTTCTCTGCCGTTGCAAAATTATATATCATCCGAGTTCTGACCTCAGCCTTGTCTTCTTGACTTGCCAATTACGATGACAAGTCAAACAGAAAAAACCTTAGGTGGAGTGGGGAGTAGGCTGCATCGAGAGTATTTGTGTCATTTCCTATTTTTTTCATCGTCTGCCTCGCCCACCCTCGGTTGTCGGTTGTCGCCCGATCCGATTGGCATTCACATTCAGTTCACGGAGAGCTGACGCCGATAGGATTATATTCCACTTGCGCCGCACCGCACACCTTTTCTACACCACGCCATGTGTGAGTGTGGAGTGTACACACTTCACAATATGGGAAACTGTCTAAAAACTTACCATAACTTCTCACCATTTTTGTTAAATTCTTCTTAACTTTTTAAAATGTCTAAAATTCATCATGTAACTAATTTGACGTCAAACATATTAATAATTATTAATATATTACCATTTTACCCTTTATAGAAAAATATAAAATATATACATATATTTTAATATTTTAACTAAAAAGATATGAAAAAAAGAAAAAATATATTTTTAAATTATAGAAATTATGGAAATTGAAAAAAATCAGAAAATACCAAAAATTATAGAAAAACACAGAAACTGCAAATAAATAACAAAAAAATACAAGAAAATTTATAGATTGTTGAAAATAGAAAAATGTAAAAAAAAATTATAAAAAATATTGTAAATTATAACAAAACATTAAAAATTCAAAAAAAAAGAAAATTGAAAACTGAAAAAGACAAAAAAACTCAAAAAATATAAAGATTGGATAAAAACAAAAATTGCAAATATACATAAAATGATAAAAAATATATAGAAAAATAATAAATTGTAGAAATCAAGAACATGATATTTTTTCAAAAAAAAAGACAATTACAAAAAATACATAAAGTGATAAAATTTATACACACACACATATTAAACATATATATAAATTTTAGAAAAAATAAAAATTTCAGACAAATTAATAAATGATAAAAATTTATGAAAATATTTTTGCATACATTTATGAAGCCTTCAATGGAGATTTACATTCTAGATTCAAGTTGCAAAAATTTACGATACATTACAAATATTTCAAAACACTAGAAATCCTTGAAATTTTTTATCATTGTATTTGTTCCTCTACATCTTCAAACCAGAAATATGAGTGGTGGTGCGGAGGTGGCATTCAAACAATAGATCTGAGAGACAGTGGTGGTGGTGTGGTGCCCACCTACTATAGATCTGAGTGATAGAGGGTGGTGTGACATTTAAGAGATCTGAGTGAAGAGAGGGCAGTGCAACACCCACCTACTGTAGATCTGAGCAAAGAGAGGGTTGTGCGGCGATCACCTACTATAAATCTGAGCGAGGGAGGGTGGTGCGGCATCTCAAAGACCTAAGCAAAGAGAGGGCAGAGTGGCACCCATCTATTATAGATTTGAGCGAGAGCTGGTGGTGTGACGTCTACCTCGGAGATTTGGAGACTTGAACGAAGAGAGAGAGACAATGAGCGGCAATGCACCATTTGGAGATCTGAGCGAAGAGAAAGAGAGAGAGAGAGAGAGAGAGTGCAGAGGGTGGTGCGATGTCTACCATGGAGATTTAGAGACCTGAGCAAAGAGAGAGAGAGATAGTGAGTGGCGGTGCGGCATCTAGAGATCTGAGCGAAGAGAAAGAGAGAGAGAGATGGAGCAGGGGGTGGTGCAATGTCTACCATGGAGATCTGGAGGCCTAAGCAAAGAGAGAGAGACAGTGAGTGGCAGTGAGGCATCTGGAAACCCGAGTTAAGAGAGAGAGAGAGTTGAGGGCTGGAAGTTCTGAGTGACCAAGGAAGAGTGAAGATCGGCAAAATGAGAGAGAGAGAGAGAGAGAGAGAGAGAGAGAGAGAGAGAGAACCCTGAATGAGCCTTTTTTTCTCTAATTTTCCAGTCAGGGGCAATTTGGTCATGAGAATTGTATTTATGCTGACATGGACAACTTCTGTTAGTGAATATTAAGGGTGCTTTAACGGAAGGTGAGTTTTGGAAAATAAAAAGTCACTAACATGGTGAACTTTAGACATTTTGAAAAGTTATGGTGAGTTTAAGAGAAATATGAAAAATCATGGTGAGTTTTGGATAATTTCCCTTACAATATTGTCCCCCTAAAGCCATTAAAATTATGCAATTGTCCCTACATAACCTACCGACCTACCCCGTCCATTTGCATCTAATATAATATACCAATTCATTGAAATTTTTAGTAAAGTAATATGTAATAGCAATTAATAATAAATATTTACCAAAAAAAAGACCCCGCCAAATTGCCCACCCCAACCGAACGAACCAAATGAACCAGGTTTGTAAATATATTACGGGTTTTATTTGTTTTGTTAGTGCCCGTTTGTCGGGGCCGGCTTTTATGCAGCGGCTACAGCCGATCTTTTCGGTTGTTGAGGGACAAATGAAGTAGAGCTGTTGCATCATTTGCATGAATAGAAATATACATACATGAATACTCGTACAGCAGCTTGCCTAATTATATTAATGGTCCCATCTTGTTTAGATCCTACCTGTACCGGATGAACCGTGTAACCTACTACCAGATGAACCGTATGATAAGATAAAATTAAAGCAACAACCATCTTATTCCATATTCTTTACCCATTTATATCTATAATAATAAAGAGAGGATTGGAATAAATATGAAAAAGAGAGGGTAAGAGTAAGAGTCCTCTCATCTCATTACTCAAAGGGACCTTCTCCTTTCATTTTTCATATATGTTGTTTATTTATTTTTAAATAAAAAACAAAAATCGTAATAATAAAATCTTATTGTGTTTTCATTGTGTTGGGAAGATAAGATTGTGCGATCTCTGAAAGTAGAAAGTGAACAAACAAAATGGAGAAGACAAATAAATGGATGAGTTTAGGCTCAGTTTGGAAGGAGTATAATACAAAAATATCTAGGGTGCAAAACCTTGTATTCTGTATGTATTTGCACTGTATATATTTGTATTTGTACTCCTTCCCAACTAAGGTGGCCTTTGATAACACTTTTCATACTTCTGAAATCTGAAAATCTTGTTTTAAGACGCCACATATGTTTGGGTTGAGTCTGAAAATTCAGAACTGAAATGCATTTTTAGATATGAATTTGTAAGAGGTAGGCCAATGACTTAATGCGCTCAAACGTTTTTTAGACCGCGTTAAAAGACAAAAATGCCCATCCTTGATTTCCCTCTCTCTCCCTTGTCTTCTAGCCACCATCGCTACAACTCTCAATAGTGGTGTTTCCCTCTCTCTCTCTCTCTCTCTCTCTCTCTCTCTCTCTCTCCCTATCTCTATCTCTATCTCCCCTTGTCTTCTTGCCACCGCCGCTGCAACTCTCAGCAACGACGTTTCCCTCTCCCCCTCTCTCTCTCTCCCCCTATATTTTCGCCAACGCCACTGCAAAGAGTTGTAGTGGCGTTCAATTTCCCACACCCTCTCTCTCTCTCTCTCCTTGTCTTCCCGCCACTGCCGCGGCAACCCTCAGCAGCGGTGTTTCCTTCTCCCTCTCTCTCTCTCTCTCTCTCTCTCTCTCCCTATCTTCTCACCAACGCCTCGATTTCCCTCACCCTCACCCTCTCCCTCCCTCTCTCTCTCTCCCCTTGTCTTCCTGCCACTGCCACTGCAACTCTCAACAACGGTGTTTTCCCCTCCCTCTCCTTCTCTCTCTCTCTCTCTCTCTCTCTCTCTCTCTCTCTCCCTGTCTTCCTACCACCGTTGCTACAACTCTCAAAAGCAACATTCGAATTTTATTCTAATGATTTATTACTATTTTAATTCTTAATGATTTATTTTTAATTTTTATTTGTATTAATTATTAATTATATGTATTTACAATTTTATTCTTATTTTAATAAATTATTTTTTACAATTTTTATTTATATTAATTATTAATTATTTTATTTTTTAAATAGTTTAATGGGTTTAATTTAATAATTTGATAATTATCTAATATTTTTCATTCATTCATGGACGTTATTACTATTTTCTTTATTATTTTAACTTTTAATAATGTATTTTTAATTTATAAATTTATATTTTTTCAATTTTATTCTTATTTTATTAATTTTCTATTTTTTATAATTTATCAAAATTTGTACATGTTTTTCAATATTATTTTGATTTTAATAAATTATATTTTACGAAATAGTACAAAATGAACTCAAAATTACAAAATAGTATGTTCTAGGGGTAAAATAGTAAAATTAAGGAATTTCAGATGTTGATGGTTTGATCCAAAACAAACAACCTTCTCTGTTAGAGCCTCTAAAAATTTGAAAAGTATCTATGTCTCTTTTCAGATTTCAAATGCCATTAATATCTTTTTAACTTTTCATATTTTCAGATTTATCAAATGCCACCTAAGCCATAAGGGAAAAAATAAGGGTTACAAATCCAAGAAACTTCTACTATCTTTTTCAATGGTGAGATTGTAACATCTTTGCTTTTCATGAGAAGATGACACAACAAGATGATGAATTGTTCTTCTTCTCTATTTAGAGGATACCCTTAGTGTTCTCTCATTAATACAAGATTACACACACACACACATGCTTGGTTGAATAGAAGGTGGAGTTTTTACTGAGATGGCTTTGAATTCATCTTAGGTGGTGGACAAGGCAATGTAGACTTCCTTGAATCCATCCAACACATGCTCGGCTATTTGAGCTCGGCTTGTAGAAATAGTATTAGGCTCGAGCTTGAGCTCGAGCTCAATTCGAGCTAGATACTTGAGCTTGAGCTCGGCTCGGTTCATAGCTCACAAGTTTGATCTCGGCTTGGCTCGAGCTCGACTATAAGCCAAGTTTTTTTTTGAAAAATAAAAATTGTATTTATAAAATAATTTTTTTATTTTTTAGACAAAAAATTAAGAATTACAAAAATTATTTAATATTATATATACAAAAGATAATTATAAAAAGTATTTACTATTATACAAATATATGTATGTAGTATATATATAATAATAAAAATGACTTATTTAATACTAGGCTTACGAGCCTCACGAGCCGAGCCTCATTGGGCTCGAAGCTCGGTTTAAACCGAGTCGAGCCAAGCTCGTAGCTCGTGAAAGGCTTGGTTCATGGTCACCCCTAATCTTGGAGGTTCCTTGGAGTTATCTAAGAAGCCATTTCACTACCCAATGTTCTTTGCTTGGGTTTGTGCTTACCACACCAAGCCTAGTGTTCTTAGGGATGATCATTTATGACAGACCATCTTGGCCATGCCTACAAATTTTCAGGCTTAGGTAACTATTTTCTTCTAGGGTTAATCCTAGCTTAGACCTACACCAAGCCCACACGTAGTGCATATAATTAGGTAAATGTTATATATAATATTAAAATTCCAAACCATGACCCAGATCAATCCAACCTACAAATTTTAGGGATTGGGTAACTATTTTCTTTTGGGCTAGGCCTAGATCGGATCCATACCAAACCCAAGCATAATGCAGATGAGGCCCATGCAAAACAACACTTAACCTTAACTTGGATGTTATATACATATATGGAAAATATTAAATATAAAATTTAGATAGAAATTATTTATTTATTTTTCTATAATTGACTGAAATGGGCAAGCATGTCCTTGTCCCATGCCCAAACAAACATTATGAAGCTTGGGGTGTGGGCTAGGTTGGGCATGGGTTGGGCACGTATAATTAAAATCATGTTGACACACTTCCAAAATCCGATATGAGAATTTTAATTTTTTTGGTTCATTAATGAAGGGTAGCCTATCTCCCATACCATAACCCTCAAACCCTTGGTGGTAGTGGGATTCAATCCCAAGTCTCTCCTAGAACAAGCCAATGGTTATACCAATTGAACCACCCATCAGTTGGGTGGCTCAGGATCAACTTGATCCATTTTATCTATACTTGTACTTTAATTTCATGGGCTCCTTCAGCATCAATTTCACTTAACAAAACATGTTCATTGCACGGGTCCCAACTAATATCTAACATTATTAATAATTACAATTAAATCCCATTGATTAAATATATGAAAAATAATTTTAACTATAAAAGACCTATACTTTTAAAACTGGTGGAAAATGAAACCAATTTATTTTAGGTGGTGGCTAAGAAATTAAACCATTTGGGACAGATAAGTCAACCCATGATTCCACAATTATATAATAAAATATTAAAATAGATGAAATAAAAAAATATAAAAAATTATAGAAAATTTTGGACACATCATTAATATTATGTATTTGTCATATTAAACACAAAAGTGTGATAAATGAGAAATGTTGCTATCAATAATGGAAACAGATTAACACAGAATACACAAATTAAAACACACTTAGAGATGAAACAATTTTTTTCTTAATAACAATTTAATGTCAAATGGTTAAATCTATGATGTCATTGTAAAATAATATTTTTAAAAAATAGAAAAATACAAAGAATTATGAATAAGTGTAATGAATAAGAATTATTTTTGTTAATAGCATAAATGAAAAATAAAATTTCAAACCAATCTGAAAAAGAAATTGTTTTCCTATTTGGGTGGCGAGTCAATGAGCCAACCTTCTAGATCAAATGGATTAACCCATGATTTCATAATTAAATAATAACTAAAACACAAAAATATAAAAAATACAAAAAAAAAGAAAATTGTAGAAAACACTTGAGCATATATCTAATTAATATTTTATTCTTGGTTCAAAGTATCGATATATTGGATATGTACAAAACATTTGAGCACATCCAAAGTTTCCAACATACAATATTGTTTTCTGTTTTTAATTGTTTTCAATTATTACATTTACAAATAAATGCAATATAGTGTGAAAAATAATCTCTCTTTACTAATGACAGAAACAAAATACAAAACTTAAAATTGATAAAAAAACACTTTTTCATCCAAGTTGTGGGTCAATAAATCAATTGTCTAGATCAAATGGGTTAACTTATAATGTCATAAATAATTACAAAAATTAAAACTAGACATAAAGACAATAAGTTGTAAAAAAGTACAGAAATTTTGTAGAAAAATATGGGCACATCTCTAATATTATATATTTACTATATTAAAAAGATAAAAATGATAAATAAAATTGCTTTTACTAATAATGTAAATTGAATAAAAATTAATAAAAAAGGAAATCAATGTCTAACTGTCGTCCCACTAATCAAGTTAAACAATTCAGTGGTTCAATTAGCTAGGAACCATATTATTGATGAAGTCAATGGTTTTTTATAGGCAAGCAATTTTGTGGTAAATGGGCTCAAAATTATAGTCAAATGATGGATAAACCAATCTAACCAATTAATATAACTAGGGGATAAACAAAACACTAATAGAAAACCAATGTTCTAAAAATCAATTAGAATTGCATCTCCCTCTTTGTCAAACATGTCAACTTGCAATTTCATAAACTAAATAATAAAAATAAAAACATAGAAAATATTGTAAAATTTATAAAAAATTTGAGCATGTCTTTAATATTATATATTCATCATACTAAACAAAAATATGTGTGAAAATGAAAAGTTTTGTTATGAATGATGAAAATGGCTAAAATACAAAAAGAATAAGAAAATAAAGAAAATTAATGTCTAATCCATGGTCCATTGACTAGGTCAAATATGTTAGCAATTCAACAATTCACACCAAATTAATTGGTTTAAATTCCAAATACTCAAATCGAATATAAGTATATCCAAATTTATTTATTAATATTTGAATTCTAGTAAGATCTTTTCCATCATATTTAGGATTTAGTCACTAAATATGTACAAACCCATTTTAGGAGAGAAATTGCACACAAAAAAATTACAGGAAGGGGTGTAATGAGGAGAGTAACAATGGTTTAAAATGTACGGCATACCCGAGGAATGCCAACGGTGTGCTGGACCTGTGGAAGAAGTGTGAAAGGAGAAAGAGGGGTTGGAGCTCACCATTGCAGCTAGGGTTTCGAGGCATGGTCAATCGAGCAAGTGAGAAAAACAAATTGAGTGAAAATCCAAAGTTAAGAGTCCAAACTCATCTCTTTATACTTTTGGGATTCAACTCTTATTGGTAGGGCTGTTCATAAGAAGGTCCAACCCAACCAAACCGACCAACCCGGACCGGCCCAACCTGAGTCGGCCGGGTTTTCATCAGCACAGGTCGGTTTCGGGTTGTGCAAATTCCTAAACCGATGATTCGGGTTGGTTTTGGTTTTCACACAAGAAAACCGAAACCGACCCGAACTGAACCGACTTAGTTCCTAGTTCAAACATGAAGTTCCAAAGCCCATTAGGCCACCTAGTTTTTGAATGGTTGCAAGAAACTTTGGATTAGTGAATAGTGATTAATGAACAACTTTTGTGATTAATTTTTCATTTAAATTTTATCATAGGAGATGGCTTAAATGATGTTCAATTTATGACTGTTTTTAAAATTAGCAAGATTTTATCACAGGGATGAACTTAGAACCGAAACCGACCCAAATCGACACAACCTGACTCAAACCAACCAGGTCGGTTTTGCTTAACACTGGGTCGGTTTCGATTTCTATGTTAGGTAACCCGACTAGGTCAGGTCGGTTGGAAAAACTGCAGTAAACCGACCCAACCCGACCCGTGAACAGCCCTACTTATTGGGCTTTTTCTTGTGTATTTTGGCTTCCCAAAGTAAGCACAACCAAGCAATAAAAGCAAAAGTTATCCAAAATGCCAAATTAATATATTAGCTTTTACCTTAGACATATATAATAAGTTAATATAAATATAAAACATTGAATTTGTTAATCATAAACTTTATACAAGAATACATGATACCTACAAAAGTACACATACATATAAAAAACTTAAATAATTAAAAAATTGACCATGCCTACAATATTATTATATTTTCATCATACTAAATAAAAATGAGTATGGTAAATGAGAATTTTGTTATTAATGATTGAAATGGCAAAAAAACACACATAAAAAGGGATTTAATGTCTAACTTGTGACCCATTGATTTGGTCAAAAGGTTCAATGGATTACTTGGTTGAGTTAATGTTTTAGGGGTGAAAATCTCTGTGTGCTTATCTCTATCATCAATTAATGGGGAAAGGATATGGTGATTGGCATTTAATAAGTTAGGGGTTCCTCTTGAAATGAGTTAGTATTTTCTGTTTAGACACAAAAGTCTTTGGAATGCCATAGGACTCCTTTGTTCTTCAATTTCATTTAACAAAGAAACATGATAGAACTCTTTGAAACACAAGTAGATTTGAATTTTTAGTTTGCAATGCAAAGTTACGATCGTTTTATTAAGGCTGCATTTGTTTTCAGTGTAAATGCCACCGGTTTAAATTTGATTGCGTTTGTTTTCAGTGTAAACCCATCAGTTAATTTTTCATCGATAATCGATGTAAATAATGTATCGATTTTATCGATGTACTTCTACATGACTATCACGCTTAAAAATGTTCCAACGGTTCACTAAAATTTTAAACTCATCAGTACATCCATGAAGTTTACACTGAAACCAAACGCACCCGAGAATCACAAACATGATGCTGATCTTGAGTTTGTAATCCGAATTGAATTAGGAAGCTTCCTTCTTGATTAGATATGGTGTTTTAGAAAATTTAGACCCAATTAGGAGTTTACTATTTTAGTTGATAAGTTTCTTATTACTTAAGAAATCTTCTTCATCCCAAGCTTTTCCGTTCTGTGTCATATATTTTTTTAGAAAATGTAACAAACAATGTGAATTCTTAAAAGTAATACAAAGAAAAGATTATAGATACAAAGTATAACAACAGAAGCCCAAGCTAAAGGAAAAGAAAAACATACAAGACCCTATTTCCTAAGAAAGCAAGCACAAACTGGTACTCAAAACAAAGTTAACGCAGACCCCAAACCAAATGACAACAACACTCACAACTGCGCTCTCACACCATGTAGAATTAAATACCAAAAAAAAGAAGAAAAGAACATCATGTATATTAAGGAAATGATGACAGTGTTATAGATACAGAGAGCAATGTAGTACTGTACAACAGCTAAACTTGGATGGTACTGTTGTTATTGTGACCTGGCTGTAGCTCTGTGCTCGGCTCAGCTTCTTCCTCGTACTCACCTGATAACTCTTCCAGCGATTTGCCCTTGGCTTCCGGTACCAACAGCGTAAATAACATCCCACCGAAGTTTATGACTCCCAGCATGATGAGTGAGTTCTTGACACCGATACCAGGTGGGTACCCCGCATCCGTCTTGGTCTTGTCCCGGCTCTGCGCCGCGTATAAGAACCCAAATGCCCCGACTATAGCTCCGGCCTTGCCCGCTGCTGCCGATATACCGTGACATGTTGACCTTAACCTGGCCGGAAATATCTCCGCCGGCACGATGAATGTGGTGGCATTCGGTCCGAAGTTGGCAAAGAAGAAGGTAAGGGAATAAACTATCACGAACCCAATCCGGTGCTCCTTCTGGATCCAGTTATTGTATGGAATGGCCAGCACAAACATGAAGACTGTCATGAAGAAGAAACCCATCAGTTGAATCGCAAACCTCCCCATGCGCTCGATAAAAAACACGGTAAACCAGTATCCGGGGACAGTGCTGCAGAGTGCAATCAGTGTCTGTGCCTTTGCAATTCTGAACACTTCTTCGATTGCGTTCATTGTATCTGCTTTGGGAATCCACCCAATCGCAGAGAAGATGTCTTTCTGGAACAGGTTCTGGCTATAAAACGCAATGTCGAGCAAGAACCAAGTGCTGGTGGTTCCCAGCAGATGAAGGCCATGGCGACGAGCAAACTCCCAGGAGAACAAACCGAACTGGTGGCTTCGTTTCTGCGCCATCACCTCGATCTTCTCCTGTTCAACGTCGATATCAACCTGAAGGACCTTGGACATGTCAGCTGCAGCTTTTTTGGCGTTCATGGCAACGAGGGCAGTGTAACGGGCAGTCTCAGGCATCTTCATACGCCAGTAGTATGTCAAAGCTGCTGGTACAGCACCGAACATTACAATAATACGCCATATGTAATCAGCTTGTGGGACTGTCGAAGCAAGTGGATCAACTCTGTAAGCCGGGGCGGGGAACTTGGCTTTGAAAGCCGCGGAGACGATGATGGCTACAATCCCACCAGCTAAAATTCCAAAACCCTGCATGGCGAAGACAGCAGCAATGAAAGCACCACGAGTATCCTTGTTGGCGTACTCAGACATGATGGTAGCAGAGAGTGGATAATCACCACCGACGCCAAAGCCGAGCCAGAAGCGGAAGAAGCAGAGGGTAGCAATAACGGCTTTTGGGTCCTTTCCCAGGGAAAGCCCGGAAGCTATGGAACAGACAACCATAAGAATAAGGGTGAGGCCGTAGACACGCTTACGTCCCATCTTATCGCCAAGCCATCCGAAGAAGAGCTGGCCGGCAAGGGTTCCACAGAGAGCGACGCCATTGACAGCTGCCGCCACATTCGGAGGCAGTGTGCCGGGCTTCGGTGCGCCATCAACGTGATAGTAGATCCGTCCCAGCAACTTGGTGACGAGAGAAATGCAGAAAAGATCGTAGGCATCGGTGAAGAAGCCCATACCGGCGATCACAATGGCTGTAAAGTGATACCATTGCGTCTTTGCTACATCAAGTGCATTAAGCACCTGCAAACCCATGGTTGGCTAGTTACCAACCCTAGCCTTTTCTTTTTCCGGTCCTCCCTACTCCCTTGTCCCTTCTCCTCCGCTACGGCGCCAAAGGCGCTATTACTATACTACGACTACCGACAGAAGAAATGCATCCATCTGCAAATTCGTTAACCAACAATATGAACATCATCAGAAACAATTCAACATACAAAATCGATCACTTCGGCTTGATTTTTTCACTTTTCTTTGTGTTACAGTTGAAAGTTTTTGTCTTTACACTTAAAATTGTTATATTCATATACATAAATGCAAATTAAAATACATAAATATATACGGATTTTGAGTGGCCCAAGATTTCAACCCTAACCCACTTCCCAAAAAAAAAAAGACTTCAACCCTAACTCAATCCCCGCCCAATTTAGAAGTTAGTTGGGTTCCTTTATTCAACTGTAGTCGTAGCTAGAATCTTAATCCAACCCAATTCGATCGGGCTAAACTGGTCCAAATTGCACCTCTAATCTCTAGCCAAATTAGTCCCATACTCCCATCCATATTGGGTTTTACTTTTATATCTAAAAGTAGTAGACATCCAAAGCGTCGGGATCTCCTGGTTTGTATTAGTGGTATTGTCGTTGGATCTTCAACCGGAATTCATTTGTAATTCACAACAGATCCGAGTGTCCTAGAGAACCCAATTCCAAAACTGGAATTGAATGGTTAATTTAATGAGTTGAAAACTGAAGTAGCTTAAAAGGTAGAGCGAGAGAGAGAGAGAGAGAAAGAGAGAGAGAGTCTTTGACAGGCCGCTGATTTGAGAGAATCAAAGAGCCAGAATGAGCCATCAAGCTATGTAGAAATAAATCAATAATCTTAAAAACAGGAATCAATATCGAACGGCTCAAGCTCCGACATATGGTCCCTAGGTTGGAACTTGGAAGAAACAGTGTTCCAGCTTTTTGGACAAGAGCCATCAAGGGTTCAAATAGGAAAAGAAAAGTAGAAGAAGAAAAGTTAATAAAAAAAAGTAGAATAAAGTTAGTAGGAAAGGAAAAGAGGAAGAAAGTAAAGAAATTCAAATGGCGGGCTTGACATACAAATTAATGCAAAATGTTGAATAAAGACAACCTCAACTAGTATTCAAATATGTGAAGCAGTAAAAGCTTAATTACAGGGTTATCTGATCAGACAGTGAATAATGCATCAATTTAGTCTTTAATTAACAACTCACCGACCAGAGCCTTGCAAGTAAAAGTCCAGCGAGAGAGAGAAACATCAACAACAGAGACAGAGGCAGAGTCCCCAGAAGCAAAGTGAAGAAGGAAAAGAAAGGACAAGACTCCATATAGAAGTAGGTTGTTGCTATATAAGCACTCTACGTCTCTACCCCAATGGAATATGCCCCCCAGGCCTCGGCATATTCATTCATTCTTTCCCCCCCTATTCCCCTTGTTTTTGTGTTTTCCTGTTTACCAGCATTTTGCTTGCTTGTCATTGATACTTTAATTCATTATCAAATCAACGACAACATCAGAGAAGACCCGTTCAGCTAATCAGCTTCTTTTGTTCATCAGTCAAACTAACCCTAGCTCTGGGTATACACTCTTTGCGTAAGGGTAGCTTAGTCAATTCGATATTACTCCTTGTCATTCTCTATAGGGACGGACACCAGCTTGCTTTGGCCACACGCGACAATATGCAAAATTTGATTAAGATACAATTAAAGGGGCTTCGACAAAGGGGTCATATTGGTGGGTATGATGTATCAAATAATACACATTGATATACTTATCAACATTTTCGACCTAACATGTCAAGACGTACGGACATCCCAAATTTTACACATTTATTCTTTTTTCTTGCCACTCTTTCTCTACTGCCTTCAACCTGATGTTCTGGATGTGGATGATCCAAAATTCGATCTAATCTACAATTCAACTACGGTGTGTATATAGGTATAAGCTTTTAACAGTGAGGTAGGTTTCCTGGTAATCTGATCCAGTTTGTACTCTATTGATGTGGATGATGGGACGATGAAACAAACACTTCATTCCTTTAACTTGAGGGTCCCTTAAAAGATGGAGGTGATTGGTCAAAGCCTTCCGGTATCATATATTTCCGGCAGCATATATTCTTTTTCTTTTTCATAACAAACTAACACCGAGTCCTACACTCCTCAATGGGAAGTCAAAAAAGAAGGGAATCAGCCAATCAGTGATCTACTTATTCTACTGTATACATAATTTGTTAAATACTCTATCATGAGTAAATACACGACAATACGTATGAACATGGGGCCCACACCACATGTGGAACACTTGTATGTTCTTGATTGGTTACATAGCTTGTTTTACATGCCGATGTTCGCAGCAGATCCTGTCAAAACCCACATGCCTTTTGATGGTGTGCAATCCGGCCGGTCCTAACTGTCAACGACCTTGCCTCTGACTGGAGCAACAGGGAGCCTGAAACGGAGAAGATGAGGAATCTCTGGGGAGGAACCCGGTGAGATTGCTCTGAAGCTCAAGTTAGTATTCTCTCAAAGGCAAGATAAAACCAGATGGCGCAAAGTTCGCATACCTTGTTCTTGGGGGGTAGGGACCCTTTTATAACCACTTCGAGCACTCACTCCTAAGCTTCTGTCAGGTCGGGTATGATTATCTCTGCGCTCCTGCCAGTTCGGGTGTCATCGCCTCTGCTGGGGCAGAGCCGCCACTGCTCTCTTTGTTGGAGCCGTCTCCGTAACTGGAGATGACGGTGGCAGGTGGCGGTGGTAGGTGGCCGTTGAAGTGCGGCTATCAAGCATCAGATCCCAAGTCAGTCAGGTGCACCGCCCCTGGATACGGACTTCCTCGGTGTCAGGCATGGTACAGTTGTTCAGTTCAGCGTCCTGGAGGCGAAGTGTTGGAGTGGTGAGCGAGGTGAAGTCCTGAGTTCGGATAGAGGTGTGTCCCGAACTGCCATGGGACAGGCCAGTTCGGGTTGTAGCCCTTTGTGTTTATAAGGCTCGGGGCCTAAGGGAGAACTCGGGCTCCTTGCGGGGAGTTCGGGCTCCTTGTAGGGAGTACGGACCGCTAGTTCCTCCTTTCGGAGCTCGCGCCTCGGGCGTGCTGTCGTGCCGGTTGTTGCCTTTGCCACGTGTTGGTGATTACGAGGTCGGGCCAAATCTTCCTTCATCAATTGCCCCCCACTCCTCGCGTTAAGGGACTTGACCTGTCGCGGGGAGTTCGCGACGTGGTAGGTGGATTTGTCCCGTACTTCGAACTGTTTGACTGATAGCGCGAAGTACGCGTTCGTCAGGATTTTTCCAGGTTTCTCGAGCGCCAAAAAGACGGGAAACACGCCAATCTGTCTATGAATGCTGACAGACATGACGGCGCGCGTTTATTTCAAAATTCAAAAAGTGCGCCGCTGGGAGACGTGACAGCGGGCGTCTTTTCAAATTTGAAAAAACGCGCCATTGCCGCCTTTAATGCGAGGAGATGTGCGCTGTCGCTCATTCAGTTTCAAAAAGACATGCGGCCAATCACGTCTCGGTCTCAGGAGACGTGCGGCCAGTCACGTCTCGGTCTCTGGAGACGTGCGGTCAGCGCGACTGCGAACCATTGGATTGTCTTTGATCTGAGCTGTTTATTCTCGATTACTGTGGGTATAAATAGTGGGGGACCCCAGTCGTTGTCACTATCATGCGTTTTGCTTCTTGAGCTCGCGTCCTAGTTTCAGCTCGCGTCCAAGCTTCTAGCTCGCGTTCACGTTCCTGTAGCCCGTTTGCTTTTTTTCGGGTGAGTACTTTCTTATAATCCTTATTCTCCTTCCAATGTCTAGCTCGGATAGCTCAGACAGTTCTTCAAGGGAGTCAGATGCAGGTTCTACGAATCGACTTGCATCCCCCGGCAGTCCTAGTGAACCTAGGTAGAACTCGAGGAAGAGTTCGAACCCGTAAGACGAGTCGCCTCGGGTAGTTTGGCGTCCTCCTCTCGTCGAGGTCGGACGTTGGACAAGTTTGGGCCTTCGACCATGACGCTTGAGGGGCTTCACTCCCTTATTACCCAGTTCAACTTGCCTAGGGAGTACACCTACTTCATACCCTCGGGCAGTTTCCCTTGGGAACATAGTCCTGATGAGATCGTGATATTCCGGGAGCAACTCGTTGCTGGGTTGCGCCTTCCTTCAGTGTTACAGTCGGCCAGCTTCACCCGAACTCTATTCGTAACTTGGTAGGGACAATCTCCCTGTTTTGCAAACAGGTCTTGCCTTTAGACCTAGAGATCTTCTCCTCCATTTTAATGTTTAAGAAGCAAGCGGGTCCCCATCCCGGGCGTAGGCGGGCGTATTACCTGTCTCCTCGCCCGGGTTTTAAGCTTTTACACAAACTTCCCAACAAGGTCCCGACGTGGAAACGGGACTACTTCGGGGTGCGAAGTGCATTGGGGTGGCCATTCCAAACTGGGTGGGGGATGGCTGCCCCTGACGCCGGTGTTACGCTTGATAAGGAGATGGCGAAGGGTCTTCGGCAATGAGCGCGGCTTGGGATAAAATGCCATCATTATCTGACGGAGGCCAAGCTCATTGAGGTCGGTCTGAGTTCGGGTAGGTTCCTTACTCAGAGGTTTGTCTTTTGTTTTGCTCTGTTCTTTCGTTTTTTCTGATGCCGAGCTCTTTTTGTAGGTGTGATGGACTCAGAGAAGACTCATGGTGGGAACCTGTTTCACGCCATGAAGAGGATGAAACGAGTCGCCAAATGGACTCGTGCCGAGCTGCCCCGAGATGCGGAGCCTGAGGTGCCAGACTAGCCGTCAGTGGATCCGCCGATGGAGCCCGAGATGGCCCCTCCAATGCAAGAAGCGGCAGGGGCCCCTTATGTCGAGGCTACTTACACAGGGGCTCCTGCTTACTCTGGGTCTGCTTATACGCAAGTTGGGCCCTCAGGCTCGGGAGCCCAAGGCGAGTTCAGGAGCGTGTTGTCGCCCAACCACACTCTTCAGAAGAGTAGGGAGGCCATTTACCCTGAGGAGGTCGCGGCATGGACCGATCTTCCTTTGAACCAGGTGGCTTGTCGTGCTGCCACTCATGCCATGGTGGTAAGTCAGCAACTTCTTTGTCGGGCTCTGTGCTTTCATCTGTTGCTATCGTTCTTTTGATCATTTGTTATTTCTCCTTTTGGTAGGTGAATTCTTCTATTCATGCCTTGGCGGCCCAAGTAGAAAGGAGGTCGAGGCAGGCGCGAGCTGCCGAAGAGGCTTCCCGTGCTGTCGAGGTGGCTTCCCGAGCTGTTGAGGCGGCTACTCGCGCTGCACAGGCCAGGCAAGTGAGGTCTTAGAGAGATGCCGAGGCCATGGGAGTTGTGGTGAAGCACATGGCGGACATGGGGCTGGATTTGCAGCATCGAGTTGAATACCTTGAAGAAGATATTAGGGAGAGGACACAGATCTTTTCCCAAGGCATCGAGGATGCTAAGAAGAAGGCCGTCGACGAATACATCGCCTCGTCACGCTTTGATGACCTGACGGTGGGCTCGTACAGAAGGGACTTTAAACTGAGCCGGTGGATGATCCGGAATACATACCCCGAGCTCGATATTAGCGCCATAGCCACTTCGCGCATTACTCAGGAGACGGCCAATGTTGCTGATGGGGAGCCGGATTCTAAGGACGAGGCAGGACCTTCGGGTATCGTTGAAGTGCCTTCGGATGGTGAAGAAGTACTTCCAGGCCTGTGAGCTCGCTTCTTTTTTTTTTTTTTGGAAATGTACACAAAGTATTTTGCAATGAAATGATTCTTTTGGTTAAGTGGTCACTTTTTCCTCTGAACTGGCCGTATTGCCGAACTAACCATATGTCGATGCCTTTATTAGTTCATTGCCAGCGTTTTGCTTGAGCTTTTAGTTGGCATTTTTTGCCTTTGCTTGCCCTTGCCGAGGTCCTTGTTAGCTCGCCATCCTAGCCCTTAGGCTCTGGTAGCGACTTAGTCCACTTCGCTTGGTGGTCTTATAGGTAGTATCGTCTCAAGTTAACGATGGTCCACGCTCGGGGTACCTATTTGCCCTCTAATGTTTCAAGCTCGTATGCCCCCCGAGCGCTCTCTTTACTCTGTAGGGCCCTTCCTAGTTCGGTCCAAGTTTGCCTATGCCGGGCTCTGGAGTCATGATCTTACGGAGAACCAGATCGCCAACGCGGAAGTTCCACTTTCTTACTCTGGCATTGTAGTACCGAGCTACTTTTTGCTGGTAAGCTGCGATCCAGATGTACGCGAGGTCTCTTACCTCGTCCAATAGGTCGAGGTTGATACGTAACTCGTCTCCGTTTGTCTGATCGTCATATGCTTCTATTCGCAGCGTAGGTACTTCGATCTCCACCGGGATTACCGCTTCAATGCCGTAGGTGAGGTTAAAGGGGGTTTCTCCTATGGCAGTTTTTTCCGTGGTTCGGTGAGCCCATAGAACACTTGGTAGCTCATCCGCCCATAACCCTTTAGCTCGATCTAGTCATGCTTTCAGTCTGCGAAGGATAGCTTTGTTCATTACTTCTGTCTGACCGTTTGCCTGCGGGTGTGCGACCGATGTGAAGTTCTGTCAAATTCCCATATCTTGGCACTATTCCTAAAACTTGATATCCTCGAACTGCTTTCCATTGACGGAGATCAGTACTCGAGGTAACCCGAAGCGACATACTATGTTCTTCCAAAAGAAGTTTTGTACGTTTCAGGCTGTAACTGTTGCCAACGGTTCAGCTTCTATCCACTTTGTGAAATAATCTATCGCCACCACTAGGAACTTCCTCCCACCTATTGCTGGCGGGAATGGCCCCAGGGGGTCGATGCCCCATTGCGCAAAGGGCCATGAACTGGTGAGGTACTTGAGGTCGGCGGCAGGCTGATGGTGGATATTGGCATGCTTCTAACACTTGTCGCATTTTCTGACGAGCTTGATGGCTTCTGCCTTCATCGTTGGCCAGTAGTATCCTTGTCGAAGTGCCTTTTGGGCGAGGGCTCTGCCCCCCAAGTGTCCGCCGCACAGACTTTAATGAGTGTCACAGAGTACGAGCTCGGCTCGGCTTTGCTTCAAGGACAGGAGCGACCTCCTCTGCCCCACCAAGAATGCTAGGCCGAGGTAAGTCCTCCATGTACACGGTTCTCATGGTGTTGTGACTCGTGCTGGCTAACTGGGATAGGGCGTCGGCCTCAGTGTTCTCTGATCTCGGGATTTGCCTGATGAAGTCTGATTGGAAGTTGAGCAGAGCCTCCTTTACTTTTGCCAAGTATGCGGTCATAGTGAGCTCGCGTGTTTCGTATTCACCCGTAACCTGGTTGACCACGAGCTGGGAATCGCTGCAGATAACTATGTGTTTTGCTTTTACCTTTTGCGCTAGGTTCAGCCCGACTATCAGTGCCTCGTACTCCGCCTCGTTGTTGGATGCTGCGAACTCAAAGCGTAGTGCGTATTCCAATTTCGTGCCACTCGGGCCACGCAACACTATTCCAACCCCGCTGCCCTGTTGGTTCGAGGAGCCATCTACGTGAAGGATCCAAGGCTCCTCATCCCAGTTCGCGTTTGGCCTAACCAGGAGAGATGCCACACTGGCTTCTACTTCATAGGGTTCAGACTCTATTGGCTTGGGAGCTTCGGTCTCACCCGAACTGGGGATCTCGAGCTCAACCGGCCTAGGGACTTCGAGGCTAAATGTGCACTCGGCGATAAAATCTGCTAAGACTTGGGCCTTAATAGCAGTTTGTGGCTTATACTGGAGGTCATACTCACTGAGCTCAATGGCCCACTTCGTCAGCCGACCGAAAACCTCGGGCTTAAGTAAGACTTGCCTCAGAGGTTTGTCAGTCAAGACGATGACAGTGTGGGCCTAGAAATATGGGCGGAGTTTCCGAGCTGCAATTACCAGTGCGTATACTAGCTTTTCTATCTGCGGGTATCTCGTCTCTGCTCCCTGCAGAATTTTACTAACATAATAGATGGACCGCTGGACCCGATCAACTTTTTTTATTAGTACCGAACTTACCACCTCGTCGCTTGCCGAGAGGTACAGTTCTAAGACCTCGCCCTCCTCGGGCCTAGCTAAAACTAGCACACTAGCGAGGTAGCTTTTTAGCTCGTCGAACACGAGCTGGCAGTCTCGGGTCCATTCGAACCCTTTGCCTTTAATTGCCTTAAAGAAAGGCAGACAGCGCTTTGCCGTTTGGACATGAAGCGGCTCAGAGCGGCTATGCGGCCATTTAGCCTCTAAACCTCTTTTACTTTTCGGGGTGGTCTCATATCTAGGATGGCCTTTATCTTGTCTGGGTTGGCTTCAATACCACACTGGTTGACAATGTACCCTAGGAACTTACCCGAGGTGACACTGAAGACACATTTGTTTGGGTTCAGTTTCATGCTGAATTGATGCAGAATTTGGAAGACAGAATCTAAGTCTTGTATTAATTCCTGTGAAAATTGCGTCTTGACGATCATGTCGTCTACATAACATTCTATTTTCGTGCCAATTAAGGGTTGAAACAGCTTATTCACGAGTCTTTGGAAGGTTGCCCCAGCATTCTTCAGCCCGAAGGGCATGACCTTGTAGCAGTACAGGCCGAACTTGGTTATGAAGCTGGTTTTTTCCTCATCGGACTGGTCCATCCTGATTTGGTTGTAACCTGTGTAGGCGTCCAAGAAGCTTAGCAGCTCATGTCCCGAGGTCGTGTCCACTAGGCGGTTAATTCTGGGGAGAGGGAAGCAGTCTTTTGGGCAAGCTCGGTTCAGGTCGATGTAGTCGACGCACACGCGCCACTTGCCGTTAGCCTTTTTCACCAGCACTGGGTTGGCTACCCAGCTCGGGTAATGAACATCCCTTATGAAGTCCGCTGCGAGGAGCTTTTCGACCTCCTCGTCGACCGCCCTCCAGCGCTCCGGGGCTAAGTTGCATTTCTTCTGTCTAATGGGTTTGACTATAGGGTCAGTATTAAGTTTGTGAGTTATAAGGCTGGGGTCAATACCGGGCATATCGCCCGTTGACCATGCAAAAATATCTAAATTTTGAAGTAAGAATCTCACCAGTTCGATTCATAGAGGCTCCTTGATGGAAGCACCGATTTGTAGCGTTCAAGTCGGGTCTGTAGCCGAAGTCGTGATTGCGACCGTTTCCTCTGTGGGCGAAGCTCGTTCCTCGCCCTACTCCGTAGGCCGCTCCAGCTCGAGATCGTCGGCCACCTTGGTTTTTCCCTTCAGGGCGGCAACATAACACTTGCGGGACTCAAGCTGGTCGCCCCACGCTACCCCCACACCGAAGTCTGTAGGGAACTTCATTGCCAAATAGTAGGTGGAGACCACTGCCCGTAGGACATGCGTAATTGGCCGCCCTATTATGTCATTGTATGGGGAGGGGGTCGCGACCACCAGGAAATTGTGGTTGAGTCTCACCGCACAAGGCCATGTGCCGACTTCCACAGGTACTGTTACTTTCCCAAGGGGTCTGACTTCCTCTCCGCTGAAGCCCACCAGAGAAGTGTTTGCGGGCTTCAACTCACTTCTCTGCAACTAAAGCTGGTCAAATGCCGACTTGAAGAGGATGTCTGCCGAGCTACCTGAATCCACAAGTACGCGCCTAACTTCGAAGTCACTAATCCTTAGTTTTATGACAAGCACGTCATCGTGGGGGTAGTGGACACCTCGCACATCATCTTCCGTGAAGAAGATTGGTTCTTCCGTCTTCAGCCACTTTGGAGGGTTCTATTCTTCTCGGGCTACTTCGCGAACTGACGTCCGGGCCGCCGTCGAAGTACAACCTGCTAACACCAAACCTCCCACTATTACGTGGATGGTTCCCCGAACTGGCCTCTCTTCCGGAGGCTGTCTTTGCGATGGTTTGGCTAGCCTGCTGCTGGATTCGGGAGCATCCTTATTGTGCTCCCTTGCTAGCCTGTCTTATTATTATTATTATTATTATTATTATTATTATTATTATTATTATTATTATTATTATTATTATTATTATTATTATTATTAAGTTCTATTCTTCTCGGGCTACTTCGCGAACTGACGTCCGGGCCGCCGTCGAAGTACAACCTGCTAACACCAAACCTCCCACTATTACGTGGATGGTTCCCCGAACTGGCCTCTCTTCCGGAGGCTGTCTTTGCGATGGTTTGGCTAGCCTGCTGCTGGATTCGGGAGCATCCTTATTGTGTTCCCTTGCTGGCCTGTCTTATTATTATTATTATGCTGTACAAAATTTCCCAAGTACCCGCGACGGATGAGTCCCTCTATCTCGTCCCAGAGATTATTACACTGTTCGGTACTATGACCGTGATCTCTATGGAAACTACAGTACAAATTTTTATTTCTCTCGTTTGGGTTCCCCTTTAGGTGAGGTGGCCATTTTACGTATGGGGCGTCTTTGATCGTCATCAAGATCTCAGTCCGCCTTGTGTTTAAGGGTGTGTAGTATGTCCGAGCTGCTAAGGGAGCTCAGGACGGCTGGCTTGGCTTCGCCTCCCGGGCCGGGTTTTTTCTTCTGTCATCTGGGTTGGAGAGCTCGCCTTCTATTTTCATTTTCTCGACCCTGCCTTCGGTCCTTTGGTTAATCTCTTCCTCTGTTCTCATGAACTTATCCACGAGCTTGAGGAATTCGGCCACGGTCACGGGTTGGCTGGCTACCATGTGCCATTTGAACTCCTTGTGTGTTACTCCTCTCTTAGCCGCCGAGAGTTGTACCGCGGGGTTCAGTCATGGTATCTGCAAACACGCATCATTGAACTGCTTGATGTAGCCCCGAATGGACTCTCCTTCCCTCTGAACCACTCTGAAGATGCTTTCCTCGATTCTGGGGCACCGCTTGCTGGTAACGAAGTGTGCGGTGAAGACCTACACGAAATGGGTCCAGCTTCTTATTGACCCAGGGGCCAGGTTCCTGTACCAGGTGCGGGCCACCCCCTGAAAGTGGTGGTGAAGGCCACACACATGCACAACTCACTGGCCCTTGCCAGGTGCATTTAGGATTGGAAGGCATCGACGTGGTCGCTGGGGTCGAAGGACCCATCATACTTGTCTAAAGGGGGGAGTTTGAAGTCTTTGGGCATGGGGACTCCAAGGAGTTCTGATGAGAGGGGGGAAGGAACTGAGAGAATAGAGGCAGCTTTTACCTCGCCTGAGCTTGTCTCTTCTTTACCTCTGAGTTCGGGCAAGACACGAGTGGCAGTTCAGCGACTTCCCATCCACCGGAAGGGGGATGGTGAACTGTCTGATGCACACCACGGGGACTTGAAGTTGTTCCCCGGTGGTGTTCATCTCCGTGCCACGTCCGGTGTTGCTAGAAGAAGCCATGAGTGTTGGGGTTTTTTGGAGAAAAGAGGTTGTGAGAGTTTTAGATGGAGGCTTTTAGAAGCGTTCCCACAGACGGCGCCAATTGATGGTGCGCAATCCGGCCGGTCCTAGCTGTCAACGACCTTGCCTCTGACTAGAGCAACCGGGAGCTTGAAACGGAGAAGATGAGGAATCTCCGAGGTGGAACCCGGTGAGATTGCTCCGAAGCTCAAGTTAGTATTCTCTCAAAGGCAAGATAAAACCAGATGGCGCAAAGTTCACATACCTTGTTCTTGGGGGGTAGGGAGCCTTTTATAACCACTTCGCGCACTCACTCCTAAGGTTCTATTAGGTCGGGTATGATTATCTCTGCGCTCCTGCCAGTTCGGGTGTCATCGCCTCTGTTGGGGCAGAACCGCCACTGCTCTCTTTGTCGGAGCCGTCTCCGTAACTGGAGATGACGGTGGCAGGTGGCGGTGGCAGGTGGCCGTTGAAGTGCGGCTGTTAAACCCTCAACCCCAATCCGATCTACCCAACCCTAACCCTAACTAAATTCCTTCAACCCTAAACCAACCCAACCCAACCCAAAATCAACTTCGGTTGGGTTGGGGGCTCGGGTTGGGCCCAACCCAACCTTCTTCCCATCACTTAAAATCTTGTTTAACTTCTTAATCTTAGGGGGCATTCTTTTTTTGGATTTGGAGAGGGGGGAAGTTGGTCAATGGGATTTTGGTTCCCATTGACCAAGAATCCCATGTTCATTTTTCAGATCAATGTGATGACTATGGAAAGTTCATTTTCCTGGGTATTACTTAACCAAGAAAGTGATACCCATCTCCTAGTTGGGTAAATAACTTTCCCACATAGGGGGAAAATTGCCAGCACTTGAATGGGACAAAAATGCCCCTTTTAATAATGGATTTCTATGTCTAAAATGGTCATTGCCTTATTTACCTGAGAAATAAAAGAACATGGGTAAATGCAGTTACCTGGGTAAGTGTTTCCTAGGAAAAACTTACCCAGGTAATTGCATTTACTCGGGTAAGTAACTTACCGAAAAACGAACAGGGCCTTGGATCGGATTGCCCAAGGGACCAATCCTAACCGAACCCGAAGTACAGTCGGGTTCATAAATTTCAACCCTAACCCTAACCCGAGCATCAACCCAACCCAACCTAACCTAACTGCTTCGGGTTGGGTTAGTGTTGGATTCGGGCTAACTCGACCCAAGTTGCAACCTTATTACTTACCCATGTAAATGATACCCAAAAAATCAATTTTCCCTGGTCAGCACATAAATCTAAAAAAAAGAACATGAATTTCTTCGTTAATGAGAACCAAAATCCCATTGACCAACTTTACCCCCTCAAAATCCAAAAAAAGAACACCCCCTAAAAGATATTGAACTTTATAAAATTGGTGGAATAGTGAATGCATTTTACTTTTACGATCCAAGGGGGGTCTTATCAGATCAAAGGATCTATGCATGATTTTACTCCCAACAAATTGAACATTAGACTCCACATTCTAGAGAAACAATCGTAGAGATATATATCTTAACACCTAATCACATGTGCTATTAATTTTGTTAAATATGAACATGAAATCATTCATAACCATCCAAATGTAGTAGAAAGCAATGACAATCCATCTTAACACTCTTGAATTATCAAATTCTTTTTAAGTTATAGACATCCTCAAACATGCACATATCCAAATTGATTGACAAAAAATACAAATCCGCATAGACAACCCAAAAGGACAATCTAGCAAAAGCACAAAAATAGAATAAATGCACATCTGCTTGAACAACCATTGATGTTACCAAAGATAGTATCGAGGGTAATCTAGAAACTATTAAGGTGGTTTGGTCGAAGATCCCACCTACAAGCACAAAAAGGCATCAGAGAATCAGGGTTGTGGTCTCAGGGGCGATAACTCTAACGGTTAAGTTAGTCGAGATGAATAGAAAGCCAAGGTGCCAAGGTCAAAGAAAGAGGAATAGTGAAAATGAGAGAGAGTAAGAGTGGTACTTGTGGCTCCTCACCCCTATTTGTAGGCAAGATCCCATTATTGGTTGCATTATGGGCACTTTGTAATAGTTCCGCTCACCAGGTCTCAATAGTGGCCAAGCTCATTAAGGCAATGACCATGTGGCCAAGTATTACTCTTGCACTTAATGAGCCCAAGAGCTCAATCGTGGTCATAATGCCTTCGAGGGAGGCTGGCCATTAAGGCTAGGGGCAAAATACTAGAGACACCCCTGGGGCTTATGAAGTGACAAGGTTGCCCTTCAAGTATGCCACTTGTCAAGCGGGTATTAAATGAGTAATTTTGTCTATATCACATGTCCCCCACTTCCGAGCCCAGGCGAATTGGCTCCAAGAGTGAATGGACTGAGGAGGGAGACCTAAGAACCATCGTCAAGCTGCTTTCTTTAGTGTAGCCTACAATGCCCTACGCATCATGGTGTTAGAGAACATATGAATGTTAGCAACATGATGGCCCGGAAGCTTTCGATGTGATTCTCCAGATTAGTAGTATCATCGTTAGTCTCCAAATAAGGGGCTTTGAAATTTAGAAGGAGAGGCACCAAAACAATCTCATCAGCAAAGGCGTCTATTCTGCTTACCAAGTTGTAATGGCTAGAGAAAGCATTCATTTTTCCCTCCTTTACTTCTTTGATTTAGAAACAGATAGCTCCTAGTTGAGATACTAGGGCATTGAACCTTTTATCATGATCCCTTTGTGGGACGTCGGTTGTGGATGTCTCCCTGATCCATGTAAGATCTGGGTTGTTCTAGCAGTGCCTCGATACTACAGAGACATCCCCTCTTTAAGCATGGTGGCTATTAAGCTAGTCACATAAGTTTGACACTATGATAAATGGAATTGGTTGACAACTGATGCCATTTTGTTGGATAGGGGTGGCACATAGAGGTGTCAATTGGACGGATTTGGTTCAACCCGATCCAGTCCAATGTGAATCCATTTACAAATGGACTGGACCCAATTCAATCCAAATCTAATACAAACTAAATCCAATCCAATCTATTAAAATGTAAATGCATTGGATTGGATATCCAGTCTAAACCGAATGAAATATCTAAAATTATATAAAAGTACTTTTGGCATTGAAAAAGAACTTTGGTAAAAGTACTTTGATAAAAGTATTTTCATAAAAGTGCTTTTACAAAAGCACTTTATTGAAAGTACTTCGTAAAAGCACTTTTAGAAAATTCCTTCCATAGATTTTTATAAAAGTACTTTTGTAGAAGTGTTTTTGTAAAATTACTTTTTTTAAGAGTACTTTTGTAAAAGTACTTTCGTAAAAGTGATTTTATAAAAGTGCTTCATAAAAGTGCTTTCGTAAAAGTGTTTTTGTAAAAATGCTTTCATAAAAGTACTTTTATAGTACTTTCATAGAAGTGTTTTTATAAAAGTGTTCACAAAAGTACTTTTGTAAAAGTGCTTTCGTAAAAGTTCTTCCATAAAAGTGCTTTCATAAAAGTGCTTTCATAAAATTGCTTTTATAAAAGTGCTTTCATAAAGTACTTCCGTAAAAGTTTTTTTTGTAAAAGTGATTTCATAAAAGTGCCTTCATGTAAGAGTACTTATAAAAGTGCTTCTATAAAAATACTTTCTTAAAAGTGCTTTCGTAAAAGTAATTTGTAAAAGTGCTTTTATAAAATACTTCTATAAAAGTGCTTTCATAAAAGTACTCTTGTAAAAATGCATTCGTAAAAGTATTCTTATAAAAGTGCTTTCGTAAAAATACTTTTCATAGAATATGGACCAATTTATTTTGGATTGACCCAATCCAATAATTATAATGGACCGTCCAAATCCGATTTGATAAAGTTTGGATCGGATTGGATCCAAACCAAAACTGTTCGGTTGACACCCCTAGTGGCACAGTTTCTATTGCAGCCCATACTCCTTTGTTACTCAGAAGC
Organism: Nelumbo nucifera; assembly: GCF_055504915.1. Lineage (NCBI taxonomy): Eukaryota > Viridiplantae > Streptophyta > Magnoliopsida > Proteales > Nelumbonaceae > Nelumbo > Nelumbo nucifera. Next base: position 51,743,718 of record NC_142651.1, on the reverse strand, counting down.
ACAGCGATTGGTGTGATGACTAGTATATGTGAAAGAGCATTGCTGCATGGCTCTATAGGCAGTGGTTACTTTCTGCCTTGGAATTCAATTCATTGTTGGTGTGACTGCCAAGGTAGTAGGTTGTCAATGATACCTGAAAATGCAAGCCCCGAATTGACATCGGATTTGATTATCTCAGATTTGGATGATTTATTTATGAAATCTGATCAGATTCGGAGGTTACGATTTAAATCCGATTAATAACTGGACTGGATTCATATTTGACCTCATCCAATCAGATTAAATTCCATATCCGATTATATTATAATATTTATTAATTATAATATATACATCTTATATAATTAAATTTCAAATTATAAAAATATATTCTCTACATTATTTTATATATAATAAATTAAGTATATTATATTTATATTAATTTATTATATGTAAAAGTTGAAAAATAAATAATTTTTTGGTATTTTAGAAAATTTATAGTAGAGTCAGATTAAATTCTAATCCGATTTGAGTCCATTAGGATTCGAATTCGAATTTGAGTCTCTAAATCTGATTGAATTCATGATCGGATTTGGATGTAGGTTCTCAGTAGTCATATCAGATGTGGATTTTGCTACATCCGACCCGAGTTTGACTCGATTACAACCCTACAAGGCACCAATTTAAGGATGGAGGGTTGTGGTCTCTTATTGAGGTGATCATTGGTGTCAACAGGTTAGCCATTTTGATGTTGGTTGTCCACTAGTTCTCAGAAATGACAACCTTCATCAACGAGAAGGGCCACCCATTCTATCAATTACTAGAATTGCTCCTAGGTGATATGAGCTTGAGGTGTAGAAGAGGAATTAACTCTGTGGTTCCCACAAATGGTGCTAATTGATGTTATTGAAAATAGTAATAAGAGTAGTCTGGGAACTACTAAGGTGATTTAGTTTAGGGTCCCACCTGCGAGCACAAAAAGACATCAAAGGCTCGCCTCTAAAAGTTAAAGGAAAAATCTATGATGTGGAAAAGATATGGTATGGAAAAAGTTTTGAACAATCAAAACTCACCCATGAATTTTGATAAATAACACATGATTTGCTACCACGTTTATGATTCCAGTTGATTGGCTATATATTTTTCAGGGGTTCGACTATGATATGGAAAAGATATGATATGGGAAAAATAACTGACCAATAAACTAAAATCACAAATGTGGGAGCAAATAAGGTGTTATTTATCAAAATTCATGGGTGGGTTTTGATTGGTCAAAACTCTTTCCATATTATATCTTTTTTGTATCATATCTTTTCCCATTTTTCGGATATCATATATGTGAGAGCAAGAGCAAAAGAAAGAGTAAGAACAAGAGAGCATAAGAGAGGTACATGTGGCTCCTCGCCCCTATTTATAGGTAGGAATGGTAACGAGGCGTGTTCGAGGCGGGGATTTCATTCCCCATCCCCGACCCTGAACCCCAAATCATCCCTCATCCCCATCCCCGTTTCCCGTCAGAGAAAGGAATCCTCTCCATCCCCAACCCCGATGGGGATGAATTCCTTGTCGGAGCCCGAATCCCCGAGGGTCACTGCAAAATACAGACTCTTAGCCCTAGAACAACTGGAGAAAATGCAAAGAATCAATAAAGGCTCCAAAAGATACGAATAGCCACCAACTCCTACACCGGAAAAAAGGAAAATAGGAAGAAAAACAAAGAATCAACAAAAACCCATGTCAAAAAACTCAATAACTCACCAAAGCACTACCATTTGTCAATAAAAATTGAATGGACCCACTCGCTCAAACTCTAGAAGCAGATACAACACATCTAAGGCCTTTCTTTTTAATTATAAAACTTGCTCCTATAAACACACTTGAGAGAAGAGCCAAGACAAATCATTTCAGATTATTTGCCGAGAAAACCATTCAGATCTTCTCTCTTTTTAGTTCTCCTCCACCTCCTTATCGAGTGGTAGACTGGTGGTTAGCGTCGATAAACGTCCGATGTCCAACAGGCGAGTGGCGATAGTGACGTCGGTCAATGAATCAGCGATGAAGACAAAGGAAGAAGAAGACTAGGGTTTTGGGTTCAGAGTTCTCTCTTCTCTGTTTGTCGAAGTCTCGAAGACTGGACACTGTTGAGTGTTTTTTAAGTTTTAATGAAAATGAATAATAATATAATATTTAATATTATAAATATAAATATTATATAAAATATTATAAATAATATATTATTATATAATTATATATTAATTAGGGCAGGGTCAAGGTAGGAATTGCATTCCCCATCCCCAACCCCAACCCCACCAAAATACCCCCATACCCAACCCCATCGGGTCAGGAAGCCCGAGTACCCGTTGGGGACAGGAAAAACCCTATTTATAGGCGGGGTCCCATGGGCATCTTGTAACAGTTTTGCACATTAGATTACTGTAATTTTTAATCTCATTAATTGCCAAGCATTACTTTGGCAATTAATGAGCCCGACAGCTCAGCATCAATCATAACTTCTCCAAGGGAGGCTGGCCATTAAGGCTGGTGACAAAATATCGCAGATTTCTCCAAAGCCTATGCAATGACGAGATTGCCCTCTAGGTGTGCCATGTGTCAAGCAGGGATTGGATAAGTGATTTTGGCTATTTAGTTTCAGCCATACTATACAAAGAACAAGCGACTCAAGATCTCCTGCCCACGTCTACTCACAACACACTATCTTTTGAATTGGGAACATCTCCTCTTGCATAATATTATGTAGGAGGATGAGATGTTCTCCATGTATGGCTGCAATGTTATATAAGTAAATGTGGACAGAGTTTGCGTAGACAAGACATCCCACTCAAAAGAAGCAATATTCACCAATCATTATACCTACACGATACAATTCAAATTTTGTTTTAACAAAACCTCTAATCACTCTCTCAAGAGAAACTTTAAGCTTTGGAGGAATTCTTAATTTCCATATTTTCCTAATACAACTCAGACGATCATTACAGCAATAATCCTTAACTGAAAACTTACCACTTGAAGAACCCACCCAAGTAAATTTATCCTGAGGCCAATTCTTTAAAATATAAGTATTCAAAATTCCATTCTCAAAATTATAAGTATTTAAAATAATACTATCCTCCTTATCAAAGAAGAATTCAAAATTCTATTACTTAACATTGTTAACGAGGAGGCCCCGTTGGTGCAGTTAAAAATACGGTATTTAGCTGATAAGGGCAACTTTTTGTTTTGAGTATCAAAAAAGATAATATTTTTATAAAATAACTAAAATAAGACAGATTTTTCGGAAAAATATCAAGAAAGGGCAAAATGACACTGTTCCTCATCTTCTTCCTTACTTCTGTATTCATGCCAATACATTGGATTCAAAGACGATGGCGATATTTGGAGGAAGACGAGCTATTTGAGCTTGGCTCGACTCAAGCCAATTATAAATAAATTAGTATTAAAAGTCATAAATAAATTAATATTAAGCATATTAAAATATTAAAAATAAAAAATGTATTAGAAATTATAGATAGATAAATATTTTAAATACTATAAATAAAAATACATTATGAAAATCATTTATAAACTTATTTATATATATTAAAAATAAGTTAATGTCAAAATATTAATGCTTATTTATATTATAAATGCAAATATAGTTAAAACATTTTATTATGAACTCAATTATGCTCGCACCCCACTCAAGTCGGGTCGGGTATTACAAACCTCAAGCTCAGCTCAACCAACTACTCAACTCGAACTCGATTACTTCAAGCCAAGCCAAGCTTGAGTATTTAGCGAGTCAAGTATGTATGGCATATATATGGTATTACATATTAATATATTCATAATATTTTTTATAATGATGAATATAAAATTAAATTAAACTTTTCATTTTAATTCATATGGGTCATCCCAATGTTCGAGCCAACTTAGCCTGAGACCAGACCCTGACATGAAATATCAAGCCCAGGGTATAGGCAGTGCCAAGCCTAGGTAGGCTTAAGTGCTGTTGATACCCTATAAAAACCTGAACTAGCCTAGCCCATGATCATAGTTACCCCTTACGAGTGAGTCCTTTAACCACTCTTTGCCAAATAGAAGTTAATCACTAAGCTTGGCATAACTTGCATACAACTAGACTTATTAATGAGTCGGGTAGCCCAATGGACCGGTCCAGCCTGACCCATTCTAAGTTGGGCTTGGACATGAATTTAGGCCTGTGGGTTTGGAATCAGGCCCATGCCCAATCCTAACTTACTAATATATTATATAATATAAAAATATATTTTATATAATAAAATATATATAATATGTTATTTTCTTTGTTTTCCTTCTCTTTTTTCAAGCTATAGTGAGATCAAGGTTCAAAATATCGATACGGCCGATATGCCAATAGGGGCGTATCAGCATGTATCGAGGCTCATTTCTCTTTTTTTTTAGTTTTTTTAAACTGGTTCAGAGGGATCGGTTTAAGGCTTGTCTACCCCCTGAACTGGATTAAACCCCAAAATACCCCCTGTAGGGTGTATCGGGAAGCCCCAAATACAATATGTATCGGACGATACGGTCCAATATGTATCAAAATTTTAAACCTTGAATGAGATCTTTCATTATTTTTGGATTTTAAGGTCTTTTAACATAAAGAAATCAAAATTTTATTGAATAAAAAAAGAAAAATTCTATTTGGTCTTCCGACTTTATATGATAGCCGAGCTTAGGCTCAGGCCTGAATGTTTTATTTATATAAATATATTAAGCTGAAATGTGTATGTAAGAGGGCCTAAGGATGAGGTAAATGGAGTCTAACAGTATTTTTTGTCTTTTTTCATAGAAGTTACAAGGATACCACTCTCTACCAGCTCTCTCTCTCTCTCTTGTTTTTTTTTTCTTTCAAATTACAAGAATGCCACTCTCTTTCACTCTCCATAGCTCATAGTGCTTTCCAACAGCTGTTTAAACTCCAAACCAGTTTGTCAAGTAAAGCCCCATATTCATAAGAGCAATTAATAATAATAATAATAATAATAATAATAATTGATGAATGTAGGTGCTCATGGCAGACCAGTAATGTGCCATGCATGGCAGAGGGCGGCGCACAACGCGAGTCTAATAGGAACATCACGCAAAGCAGAAGCCAGCATGTGATGCGTGCCCAATGGCACGGCTGCACGCGGTGACCTCGGATGGCCACACACACACAAGTCCGGACTGCATCCTGACCGTTCACGCGGTGACCTCGGATGGCCCCCCCCCCCCTCCAAAGTGAGGCTCAGACCTCGTCCACCTCTCATTACACTCTCACTAACTTGGTTGTCAGAGTCTCCCGAAGCCTCTGATATGTTCTCTTCCTCTACGGAATTGACCTACAAGCCCTCGGCCAAAGCAAACCTCGAAATTATCAAAGAACCCTCATCTCAAAAGTTTAATTACCTTGTTGCGCTCGACTTATCCAAGCAGGTTCCATTGACTTTGAATGAACACGTATAAACATTTCATTAATCGATGCAAGACGTACAAGTAATGTTGCGATGATTTTATATATGGACGTCATGTGGAAGTTGATGTCCCCTCTATTACTATTATTCAAACTGAGTTGAAAATATAATCTAAATAATAATAAGAAGAAAGGCAAATGCTCATTGTATGCCCGAACTCTGTTCATACCAGTTTAATGATAATAATAATAATCAAAGAAATTAAGAGAGATAAGTTTATGACAAAATGGTTAAGATGGTGGATATAGTTCCCACTGAACTTGGACAGTTGGATCAAATTCTATCTTCTCTCCTCTCCACCCTTAATATATTCGAAGATAACGTACGTAACAAGCAAAAATTAAAATTTAAAAACAAAAAACAGCTGACTTTATAAGAAACTTTCATTAATAGAAAAATATAACTTGAGACTTGATCAAAGCAAGAGAAAATAAAGAATATGGAAAATACAACATAATACACAAATGGGTGCTCGTGCCCTCTCCTTAATCTCTTGAACAAAATTATTTGTGATTGTATATTTCCATCTCTCTCCACTCCCCACCTTAATATTTGGTAGTTGGCCCCACTGTGACCATTCATATTTATTTATTCTCCTTTTCCTAATCTATTTTAGGTTGTGGTCTTCTTATAAAAAATTTCTGGCTCCACCCCTGTATATATAACTAGTTTCAAATTTTGATGGCCCAACAACAAGGGCTGCACAGATCAATAGCCCCCCTATAAACTATATCTTATTCGTGAATTTGATATCAATCCACTTAGAGGTGTAAAATGGGTTGCGCCACCCACGGCCTGACCCAGCCTGCACCACCGCCCATCACGAGTAGGCATGGCATAGCCCGCAGGGCTCGTAGCAGGCCGTGCTCAACCCATCTGAAAACTAGCCTTTGCCCCCCCCCCCCCCCCTCGCAAGCCCCAAGTCCCCCCAACGGCTAGTTTCATCTTTTCAGGGGGGGGGGGGGGGGTGGGTTACATAAATAGACAGCTATAAACAATTATATAGGGGGTATTTATGTATTTTGCTTATGGAGGGGAGAAAAATGACACAAATGCCCCCAATAGCTCCCAACAACTAAAAAACAGTTATATAGGGGGGCTCTTTGGGTAAAGTTATAAATAACTTTACATTGACCAAAATACCCCTCCCAACAACTAAAAAACAGTTAGATTTTAGGGCACTTTGGGTAATTGAATTATTTTCAATTCCTATAAATAGTTGTATGACCCCTACCCTCCACCATTCTTCTCATCACACCAATTCAACAATCAACATTCAGCAATTCTCTTATTCTCTTAATCTCTTTAGCATTCCCTCTCTCAGTCTCACAGTCTCTGATACATTCTCTACAATTTGAATGAACTATGATAGTCCCATAGTCTGATTGGATGATTGTCTGATTCTCCAAATTAGCAATTTGGGAGGCTTGGAGCCTTGGACGTTGTCATGGTGAAAGGCTTTAACCATTGAAATCAAGTTGTAATTCTGAACCGATAATCCGGGGTAAGTCCAATTAAATTAATTTTATTTTTTTAGAATTTAAAAAAAAAATGACCAGCTCTTCCCAAAACTCCAAGTTTAGTAGCCCAATTTGGAAAAAATTTAAAACAGAGGATGTTGAGGAGAAGGGGAAAGGAATAGTTTGCCAAAAATGTAGAAAAAACTTTAGCTACTGTAGCAAGGGTGGTATTGGCCATTTGACTAAACATTTTCTCACACATGAGAATGAAGAATAAATTACCCACAATTTAAATGAATTGTTGGAACAATGGAAAATAAATTTTAAAAATATTGGGAGAAGTCGAAGAACATTTCTTGACGTCAATCCCGCCATGGCACATGATCTGTGATCTACTAACCCCTCTGGTGTCTACAGGCTACAATTCCATCAGAGTCTTGTTTAGTTGTTTTAGTGTATGACTTGTAGGTACCACTGTACCAGGTTGGCTAGATGCAGTCATGAATCATGATCCAGAATATAAATTACAACTTTACAATTACAAGACAAAGGAGGGCATAATACTACTACATACACCAGATATTTCACCTGAAGCAGATGATGAAAGTGTGAATGCTTTCATCATAATGTATATATAGATTTTGTTTAAATTGTAAATTTTAACAAATAACCCACATTTTTTTATTTTTTTCAAATTATTGTAATTTTTGTTTTAATTTTATTTAATTTATTTGCTATTAATGTAATTTTGTATTTTCAATTTGTAACTATATTGTATGATTTATATTTTATTAATTTATTCCATTTTCATATTTCATTCATCCAAGTATGAAGTATGAAGTATCCAACCATTGTATATTTCAATATTTGTATGCTTTGTAATTTGTATCATTATTCATTCAAATTTAAAAGAAATAAAATAAATATTTGAATTGTTTATACTTTTATTTACTTATTTTTTGGGTAATCGTAAATTCGTAATCCATATCCATTTAGTCTAGCCCGGTTTGGCCCAAGCCCAAGGCCTGCCCTGTGGCCCAGCCCGACACGAGCCTGCACGGACCTATGCCGTGGGCCGTGCCGAGCCGAACCCCAAAATTTTCACCAGAGCGGGCGGCACGGCCCGCACTTTGCGCAGGCCGCCCACAGGCTGTGCCATGCCAGCTACACCTCTAAATCCACTAGCAGGATTGAATCAACCCCTAGGAAATCCTACCTCCACCTAGGAGTGGACTGAATCATAAAAACCCCTAGAATTTAAAACCGATCATAAACTAAATTTAATTTAAGTCAGTTTCATCAGTTTGAATGTATTTGAAGTGAAACCTCATGGAGGAAAGAGGTGACTCTTTTGCGATACCCACCATAAGATAGTGGGTATCGCAAAGTGTGTTCTGAACGCTACCTCTGCGTTTAGCGGTTCCATCACCATCGCAAAGTGCTCGACAGAGCAAACCTAGTCATCCCTCAGCTTTCTTTCGTAGCAAGCCTAGTCCAAATTACAACCCTCAACCCACCCTTAACCCTGCAAACCCCCTAAATCCTTTTTCTCTCAGGAAGACTGGAAGTTATAGGACATGGACACCTCTCAAAGAGAGATCCCAGATGAAGAAAGAATAAGGGAAAGGTAAAAGAGGATTGAAGAGAAATGCAAGAAAGCAATTTACGCAAAGGTTATTGCAGACAAGCAAATGAAAGCTTTCGGTGTGCTGTAGAAGGTTAAAATTTTCTGGCCTGCATGCAAGTATGAAGTCAAATGGTTAAAAGAGGAGATTTTGTGGATCTCCTTCAAGAAGAAAGTAGATATGGAGTCTTTCATGATGTAAGAGCCCTGGTTGATTCAATGATACCCTTTATTGCTACAACGATGTGAACAAAATGTTATCCCTGGAGCTCTACCCTTCTCAAAGCTCAAGATCTTTATTCGCATAGTAGATGCACCAATGGAAAAATGCTTCTGGTCCTGGGGCACCAAAATGGTTAGTATAGCAGGCGTGTTGCTACAAGAGGAAAACGGGGAGTCAGAAATTGAAGACGAAGAGCCATGGTAGGAGAAAATTTTCAAAATACGCATTTTATTAGATATAAGGAAGCCCCTAGCACTAGGGAACTGGGACAAGGATGATAACAAGGAACCAAGGTGGTTCCATTTCCAATATGAAAAGCTTCCCATTTTTCGCAAATGCTGTGGGATCATTGGACACTGAGATACCACATGCACAAGCATCTCTGATGAGCAAGCCATGGATCAACTGATTGGAAGAATGGCTGAGCAGTCTTTTGAAACTCAGGAAGGTAGAGGATCTTAGGGAGACTGGTTCCATGCTAGCCCCGACAAAGATGAATTCAAATACATTAATAGAGGAGATGCTCTAAGAAGGAAAAACCATAGCAATGCAAAGGGTAACAATGCTCCCAATGCAATCACAGAAGGGGAGGATACTCGTAACATGCAAGACCATGAGATGGTCGTATCACCTAAGAGAGTTACAAACAAACAAGGAGCCAAGCCATAACTTAACCTTCCATGTTACTCTTTCTCCAACCGGCAAGCAGCATCAAAAGATGATCGATAGAGAAGAAGATGATGGTGCTAGCGTAAGCTGGTTAAGACAAATGAAAGACAACTGTGAGACTGATGGAGGTAGGTGGGATAGCAGCGGCAACGAAATTAATTCTGCTCAAATTCGAGAATCATTACAAGATGATGTGGAGGAAAGAGCATCGTTATACGAGATGAGGTGGGATAGCAGCGGCAACGAAATTAATTCTGCTCAAATTAAGCTGGTTTTGGGGAAAAATGAAAGTCTTCGGGCATCGTTATACGAGAAATTCAAAATTAAGACCCGTCAACAATAGAGGAAATGGTCTTAGTAGGAAAGCAGGCCAAGCCAATCCAACCGAAAAACTCATACCGGGCCCTTGAGGACCACTGTCTCTTCAGACAAAACATGAGCCCTCTCCCGGAATTCAATTTTGCTCAGGATCACATGAGTCTTGAAAGCATCCCCAAACCCGACCAGAGAAACCAAGGAGGAGTTTTGGCAGTCACTGAAGAGGAGCGGCTCAAACACAACCAACTCGAAGGAATGGAGATTGAAGAGGAGGAAACACAAGGTGATGGGGAAACCATGACAGAGAATACGGTAAATTTGCAGGAAGAAGAGGTACATTTTTCTTTGAACAATCCCCTATGTTTCTAAATCTTATATTATTCCTATGATCATTGATGCTTTAATACTGAAGTCCCTGCAAGGAAAAAACTTTGGTACCAAAATTGGAAGTTTAGAAAGAAATCCCAGAGTGAAAACTCACCCCCTTTCACCGGGAAAGCTCCCCGTCCAGGGTAGAAAATGAATAAGAATAAAAAAATGATACTCATATGCGTCAGAAACACCAACTGCATCCAAAAGAAAAAACCCCGAAAAAAAGAATATCCTTAATAACCTAACATGGGAGAGTTTCATCAACAACTCAGAGAAATCTAGGCAACTAAGGGGGTAGAAAAAAGGGGTTTTCTTGGTAGGTCTCGCGAGGCTTCCAACCAGTAGGCCTTCCTTCCAGCACAAACTCCTAGCAATGGGAGGTCAAAAACAAATTCTCAATAAGTGGGTTGAGGGGTCTGTCCCGGATTAGACCCTAGGGGCAAAATGAAATTTTCAAGCTGGAATTGTCAGGGAATTGGGTCTCCATTGACAATTCAGGCTTTAAACGAGACCACCAGAAGAACAAACCTAGATATAATCTTCCTAATGGAGATGAAACAATCTCTCCTAAGTTGTAGGAAAAATCTTGAATTCCTAAAAACCTGGCAATATTGGGGATGTGATGCAATGGGCCTTAAAGGGCGGTTAGCTCTCTTCTAGAAAGAAGGGTTTATCCAAAAAATTATTAATGTTGATAGTAATTTCATTCACTCTAAGATTTTTAGTGAAGGAAATAAAAAATGGTACTGCTCCTTCATATATGGTGAACCTAAAAGACGAGAAAAGTTTTTCTCCGGAAGTGGAGAACACTAGCCAGTTTTGTGAGAGGAGATTGGATGTGCTATGGAAATTTTAACATGACCTTTAATAAGCAAGAAAAGGAAGGAGGGAGACCCTGCAATATGAGAGTTTTCAATTCAAATAAAAAACTTCTAGATGACTATGGTCTATCTGAAATAAAAAGTCATAGAGTTAGATTTACATGGTCAAACAGAAGGGAAGGGAAGGAAAAATAGAAGCTAAACTAGACAAAGCTATGGGCAATCAAAGATGGCAAAACATGTTCTTAGAAACCCATACCAAGACCATGGTTAGTTTAGGTTCTAATCACTATCCAATTCTAGTGTACACAAAAGGGAACGTGCATATTATTTGGACATGAAAACTTCAAGGAAACTGTGGCTTACCCATGAAAACTACCTTTCAGAATTAAGCAAATGTGGCTATCCCATGAAAACTTCAAGGAAACTGTCCAATCTATTTGGACAGAACAACAAGATAGGATAGCACAAGATAACCTCCAAACCAACTTGACAAATCTACATGAGGGTCTCAGAATGTGGAACAAGAACATTTTTTGAAATGTTTAATGTAAAATTGGACAATTGAAACAAGATTTGGAAAGGAATTAAAGAAAGGCACCTCCAGGGATGAAATCAGAATCAAACCATTGGAAACAAATCTTGAAATTTGGATTAAGAGAGAAGAGCAGATGTAGGCCCAGAAATCTAGAAATAATTGGCTTGAATATAGGGACAAAAATACAAAGTTTTTCCATGCATAAACCTTGAGAAGAAGGAACAAGAACATAATTCTATATCTAGAAATGGAATTAGGAATTTGGACTAATAACTAAGAGGTGATAGAAGAGATTCTAACTCAGCACTTTGAAAGCTTATTTCAGGCTGTTAGGGCATAGGACACTGAAGAGATCCTTAGAAATATGAGCAGAAAATTAGCAGTAAAGGAGAGCAGATAGTTGGAAAGAAAGCTAGAAGAAGATGAAATCAAGGAAGCCCTGTTTCAAAAGGCCCCCCTAAAAACTTTGGGACCAGATGGCTTTCAAAATATCTTTTTTTAGAAACAATGGGAAGTGGTTGGACAAGACCTCTGCAAGGCAGTGCAGGAATTCTTTATTACCTCTCACTTAAATAGAGCTAAACAAAACCTTCATATCCTTAATTCCTAAAGTTAAACAACCCATTGAAGCTTCCCATTTTAGACCCATCAACCTATGCAACACAACCTACAAAGTTATAGCAAAGGTCCTTGTGAATAGGGTCAAACCATTTCTCCACAAAATTGTTAGTGAAAACCAAAGTGCTTTTATCCCAAATAGGCAAATCCATGATAACATTCTAATAGCTCATGAAATCATACACTTTATGAGGAAAACAAGGGGCAAGAAAGCATGGATGGCTTTAAAATTGGATATGAGCAAAGACTATGAAAGAGTGGAGTGGAGTTTCTTAAAGTGTCCTGCAAAAATTGGGGTTTGGTAACAAATGGATCTCTTGGGTGCTAGAATGTATTTCTATAATTTCCTATCAAGTCCTTTTAAATGGTGCTCCTGGTAGATCTTTTGCCTAAAAGAGAAATCAAACAAGGAGATCCATTGTCTCCATACCTTTTCCTATTTGCTTCTGAAGCCCTATCTATCCAACTCCACCATCTTGTTTTACAGAAAAATATTTCAGGTGTAAAACTAAACAAAAATTGCCCAGTAATATCCCACCTATTTTTTGCATATGATAATTATCTCTTCACAAGGGCAAATCCAACTTAAAGTCAAAATCTGGTGAATGCAGCCAAACTTTATGAAAGGGCTTCTAGGCAACAGGTAAATTTCCCTAAATCTGAATTTCTTTTCAGTAGAAACCTCCACCCAAAGTTCCAAAAGTTATTGGCAAAAAGTCTAAAAATCAAAAGTGTTGACCACCCTAGATTCTACTTAGGCTTTCCTACAACTGTTGGAAGATCAAAGAAAGACCTGCTCAATCATATAATTACGAGAATTCAGACCAAAACCTCAAAATGGAATGAACTCCTCCTATCAAATGGAGGGAAAGAAGTACTCCTGAAAGTAGTAGTAGTGGAAATCCCAAACTATTCCATGTCCTGCTTCTTGCTTCCCAAAGCTATTTGTCGGGAAATGAAAAAATCACAGAGGATATTCTGGTGGGAATCATAAGAAAATCATAACAAAGTAAACTGGGTTAGTTGGGATAAAATAAGTAAAAACAAAAGTGAGGGTGCACTAGGGTTCAAAGATCCAATCAGCTTCAACAAAGCCTTGCTAGCCAAACAAGCTTGGAAACTATGGATAGAAGATGACAACCTTTGATGTAAGGTAATAAGAGCAAAATACATAAAAGGCAAAAATCTTCTAACAAACAACTTCAAGAAAAAATGATCATGGGGCTGGCAGAGCATCCTTGCTAGCAGGGAAATCCTAAAACTTGGAGCTCTTGAGGATGTTAATACAGTGAACATAAAGATATGGGGAGATCCTTGGTTAAAGGATTCCCCAAACTTCATATTGACAGGCCCGAGCCCTAAGAATGATGGCCCTTTTGGGTTAAAGACATTATTGATCAAGACAGAAGATGTTGGAATGTTGACATCATCAGATAACATTTCACCAAAGAAATTGAAGATTTGATCCTAAAAATTCCTTTAGCCTCTAGTAGCTGGGAAGACAGACTGATATGGAAGGGAAGCAAGAATGGCTCTTTCTCAGTCAAATTAGCATATTATCTTGCCCACAGGGAAATGTCTAAATCCCAAGATAGAAATCCAGTGAATGATAGAGTACTTCTTAATAGGCTGTCTGGTCTGCCTTGGAAGGAGGTCTAGGGGATAAAAACTGATCCAAAAATCAAAATATTCATTTGGAAATGTCTGTGGAATGCAATAGCGGTAAGAAATGCAATAGCAGTAAGAAAGAACCTAGAAAGAAGGAAAATAGTTCAATCAAGTCTCTGCCCAATTTGTTCCAAAGAACCTGAGACATTAATTCATGCTCTATTCCTTTGTGATCATGCTAGAATGATGTGGTTTGCCACTTGTTTTGGTTATAACTCAGACACTACACCAAATGACTTTAGAGTTTGGTTTAACTCATGGATCACCACGTGTAAACAACTGAAAGACAGAAAAGACAAACTCCTTACCTGCTCGGCACTCTTGCTCTAGATTATCTAGAAATGTAGAAATAGATATATCTTTGAACATGAAAATCCGAATCCACACCCATCAATTATTTATTTCTACAGGGCTTGGAAAGAGAGGAGTATGACTTTGCTGAAAAAATGGCAAGTTACTTTTCCGATGTCTAAAGAAGATAGCTCTCTTTTTTTTTGTTGAAGCCCCCATCCGGTATTGTTCTAAAGATCAATGTGGATGGTAGTTTTGTGAATGATGCGAAGGCTGGTTTCGGAGTAGTTATCAGAGACAATCTGGGTTGCTGCAAAGCTCTGTGTTTTGGCCCTACTTTAGCTCAGTCTCCCCTTCAAGCTAAAGCTTTTGTTTGCCTCAAAGGAATTCTTCTTACGAAAAACCTAGACAAAGTCCCTTTTGTGATTGAAAATATGCTGGCCCATAACCTAGCAAAAAAAGGCTTTTCAAATGCAGGGATCTTCTTAGAAGAAAGGCCGCTCTGGCTAGCGAACCTGGTGGATTTCCACCCCGATTTTGTAATCTTGTTACCTTGTTGTTTTCTCTTAATGCAGTCTAGCTTCTTACCGAAAAAAAGAATGTATCTAAAGTTGTGTTAGAATATAAATGTTGCAAATTTGTATGCTAATACGAAATAAAAATTATAAAAAAGTTAATAAATAATACTAGACTATAGCAGATTAGCAGCTAGAGTGAGGTCATCGTACCCGAACTCTTATGCAAGTGAGACTACTCTAGGTTTGGCCCCTAGAGACTAGAGAGTACCTGAACTCTATGCAACTTAAACTACTGTAGGTCTGATCTCTAGGAGAGAGGCGAATGGATTACGTCAGTTAGTGGCTGAAAAGTCAAATAAGAAAACAAAAAATCTCAATAAATCACGTAAAAGCTAGGAGCTAGGAGTTTTTTTGGGATGTGTAGTAGCAGCATACACAAATGGTTTAGATCGATTTCAAAGAGATTTATAATTAACTAAACCGAAACTGAACCGATTAATCGGGTTTCATAATTAATCAATCTAAAACCGATCCAACTCTTTTGAAAATTGACCATAACGGGTCAAGCCGGTTTGGTCGGTTTGAACCATTTGATGAATTGCCCTAGCGACAACTTAGAGGTTGGATGGATGAACCGATCAGAAATTTCCAAATTATTGTGACCCAAACAATGGAAAATGTCGTATGTCTATTCATATCCTCACCCCGAGTTAACGTTCTAAAATTGGACTATGGGATCTAAAGGTTTCAGGAATTTTGGGGAATTAATAATTAAATGTAGGTATATTATAGTAATTTACAATCGGGTTCAGGACGGATTTGAAAAATTATATGCAAACTCCATTTTCATTCTTTTTTTGGTTTGAAGCATAAATATTTTCCTCATCCTCACCCCCATTTCCCTTAAAATTAAGATAAACCCACCCAATTTGAGGTGGGCGCTATTTTTACACGGAAAATTTTCATCCTTTCTTGTAATCTGTTAAGAATACATTATATCACCTATTAACATTTAAAACAGGTGAACTCACCTAGCTCTTTTTATTTAGAGAATAAGTGAACCAGAGACTTGATATGTATATATATATATATATATTATAGTACATGATCAGGGCAGATTTGGCCCTCCAGTGAAATTGCGACACGATATGACGAGTCTTACCGTTTGAAGGCTTTTCACCCACCTAACCCGCGAGGACACCATTATATAAGGACTCCGACCCCCAAAGCCAAAGGAAGGAAAAAGGATGGTAACCCCTGCTCTCTAGCTCTCTCATTTCTCTCCAAGCTCTCTGTAATCAGAATGCTAACTTAGGCATCGGAGAGTCCCCGCTGGGAAAATACCCCCGGGTCCTCTGATTCAATTCTCGCAGGTCCCTCAGCTCCCGTCGCCTACAAAGGAGAGGAAATCACCTCACGTGGAGGGTAGTCGGGTTGCACTGCACCAGGGAGCTCCACCATCCTCTTAATTGTAGGCCGCCTAGGAGCAAGTCAAGTGACGAGTCCACCAGGTAGTTCGCCACCAGGGAGCTCCATCATCCTCTTAATTGCAGGCCGCCTAGGAGCAAGTCAAGTGACGAGTCCACCAGGCAGTTCGCCACCAGGCAGTTCGCCACCAGGCAGCTCGCCACCAGGCAGTTCGCCACCAGGCAGTTTGCCACCAGGTAGTTCGCCACCAGGGAGTTCGCCACCAGGCGGTTCGCCACCAAGCAGCTCGTCACCAGGCAGTTCGCCACCAGGGAGTTCACCACCAGGCAGTTCGCCACTAGACAGTTCACCACTAGGCAGTTCGCCACCAGGGAGTTTGCCATCAGGCAGCTCGCCACCAGGCAGTTCGCCACTAGGCAGTTCGTCACCAAGTAGCTCATCACCAAGGCACGTCACCACCGGGTCAAATAACAAGGTACTTAGCCAAAAAATTTATACATCACAAAAAATGGTACGTGACCAAAAACGGTTACATCATTACATTATATCACCTATTAACATGTAAAATAGGTGAAAAAACTTGATATATATATATATAGTACGGTATGTATCAATACTTTCAAAATTATGTATAATTTTATTTAATCTTTATCAAACCCATGAAACAAAGATAAGTAATCAAACACAATGTGTTGGTGGATTTAAATTTTTTGTTATATTTCTATTGTTAATAAAAGTACTTCTTACTTATCATATTTATTTTTGTTTTATTTGCTAAATATGTAATATAAGAGGTGTGCATTAATTTTTCTACAATTTTTATTCTCATCTACTTTTTGAGTTTTTATTATGTAATTATGATCATTGGTTAACTCATTATTTATCACACTTATCTTTGATAAATATGATACATGTATAAAATCTGAGATGTGTCAATTTTTTCTATAAAGTTTCTGTATTTTCTGTAATTTTTTGTATTTTTATCTTTTTTTGTTTTAATTTCTACTATTTGATTATGATATATTTGGTTGACCCATTTTACTTAAATGGTTGGTCCGCTGACCCACTTTCTTTCTGAGTTAGTTTTACTTTTTTATTTTATTTCCATCATTAACAAAAATAATTACTATTTATCACATTACAGATATACCAAAATGTTTTCTACATTTTTTTTGTATTTCTGTCTTTTTAAAATTTTATTGTTTAATTATGAAATCACAGGTGTACTTGTTTAACCTAAAGGTTGAACCATTGACTCACCGATGGAATAGGAAAACAATTTCCTTTTTGGGTTGATTTTAAATTTTAGATTTTACTTTTATCATTAATAAAATATTTCTTAGCTATCATATTTATATTTTGTAGAGAACACTGATGTGGGCCCCACGGCTGTGGTCCCCACTGTGTTCGTATGACAGCACATGTAACCTTTGTTAGTTATGTCAGTGTTAGTTGGTAGTTATCTTAGACAGCTTGTTATTTCAATTTATTATTTGTTTTATTTGCCATGTAAGCATTAAGGGCAATTCTGCCCTTTCCTATTTTTAGTGAACATAATCTATAAATATTGAGAGAGTGGCGGCGGCAGATTCATTCGATCTGTCCCTCCTTTCAAAACCCTTGTGTACCTGCTTGCTTCTCCTTTCTTCTTCCTCTTTCTTCTACTTTTCTCAATCTGAAATCTTTTGGAATTCAAGACTAACTGTAGTCTTGATCGACTACTTATTTGATGAGGGCAAATTTGGCCCTCCAATGACATCATGACAGATGACATCTTGGAACAACTAGTTGATACATAGACACCACCTAAGCAATGACTTGGAGTCCCAGATTGTGGTTTCTCTTCGCCTAGACCTAGCGACCTGCCTTTACCGCCAACCTGGCGACCTCGACCACAACTCAGGTCGGTTAGAAGCACCTTGTCCAGGGCTGACCTGCAGCACCTCATCACTGGCCGAAGTGACCTCGAAGGAGCGACCTCCCTCAAGGGCGTGTCAGCCTGACTGAGGTCCAGGTGGTGACCTGCGAGACGTGCTCGCAGACAAATTCGGCATGCATATCCCGACACTCCCACAATTCTTGGAAGTTGGCCCACGTACCAAACGTTCCGGAGGGTGGTCAACGTGCATGATGTTTACCTCCAAGAATTTTGAACTGGTTAGGCACGATCTCCCAGAAATCTCGGATGCAATGCGTGAGGCCCACACTGAACAATGCCTATATAAAGGCACTAACCCCAAAGACCCAGGGAGGAGAAAAAAAGAGAGGTATGCCTGATTACTCTACTCTCTAGCACTCAAGCTCTCAAGCATTCAGCTCGCATTTACAACATACTTACTGACTTAAGCATCAAAGCGACCTCGTCTTGTTAGCTACCCTGGGTTCTCTAATAGATTGTTTTGCAGATCGATCCAGCTCACTGTCCACCAGGAGTCCGGACCGCCCTCCAGCTAGGAGTAGTCAGATCGCGCACCATCAATTGGCGCCGTCTGTGGGAAACACTACAAGAAGCTAAGTTCTCACCTTCTAAAAGGCTAAGTCCTCTTCTTCCAAAAAGCTAAGATCTCACCTTTTAGAAACTAAAGTTCTCACTTTCTAATTTCCATTTTTTATGAACTCAAAGGCACTTTTGAGCAGCATCAACACCCAGAACGAATACCGATTACTGGGGGACAAAAACACCTATGATGAACCTAGAGAACTCCCCTATGAAAAGCAGACAAGTCCAGGCCAAACTCAGCATCCCCAATGCCCTAGATAAATACACCACCACTGTATGTGGACGCCCCTCTCCCCACGGTAGAGCCATAAGTGGTTCCTACCGGGATTGAAGCGTAGCAGTTCTATGAGATGAAGTATGAATTTCCAAATTTGAGCATGAAGCCCGATGTAGACAACAATAGAACATCCTCAACTCATCCTCAACAGCAGTTAGCCAGGACAAGGCCTCATCAGCCCTGTTTTGCGAGGTCGCCTCTACAAGGCAAGCTCTTCGTGGCTTCCGTGGGAGTTGGCGGCCAACGGACTTCATGCCCTTGCAAGTCGAGCCTTCCAAGGCTCCCGTGCGAGCTGGTGACCTAAAGTCAGTAGTGTTGCCCCCTTAGGTCGAGCTCTCAGTGGCTTCTTGTAGGAGTGGATGATCGGCGTCACTAACGAGGCTGATGCAATGCAGTCGTAGCCCTGAACTGTCGAATCACACCGACAGCAACATTATGCCCTTGCAAGGGGGGGCAGAGCATGTACGTTGTGGTCTCGCAAGCACTAACCCAAGAAGATAATCCCACGTGATGACGTAGAAGCAGTTATACGAGAAGTTAATACCTAATGACCACCCGCTTAGGCAGAAAGGTCAGGTCACACGTCGGCTAAATAAGGATAAGGAGAGTGGACCGCGAGTCGCTCCCAGAGCCCAAGGGCTAAGGTGCCGAGTTGATAAAAGACCTCGGCACCACACGAGACCCAGTCACCTCTTCGGCATGGACAAATAAAAAAGTAACTGGTGCGCAGGTAGGACAGGCACATACCCTACAATGTCTATTCACTTCGGCATACATTGAGATCGGGTTATTCCTATTAGAGCCTAGCTCGTCAGCCTGACACTTCGTTAGTAATCGACACTTATCAATGTTAGCTCGGGCATATACCTAGTCGCCTCTTTGACATGGAAAAAATAAAAAACAGTTCGCGATTAGCCTCATCGATATGCATATTGTTTGGCACTTCAGGATAATCCATACTTAGAAAACTTTTACACAATGGAATGGATGACAAAATACAACACCTATTCAACATACCAGTTCGGCACCAGGACAAACACAAACTTACTGATCTCTTCACAGTAGATATACAACATATTCTCAATTATATTGTATACACTTGAACTCTAAGCATTAGTTGTCACATGAATTAAAATAAATATTTTATCTGATAGGTGTGAGAGAATAAGATGATATTCACCAAGGATATGGTTGGATATATATTTAATTAAAGATTACTTGTTAATTTGTAATTAGTAACCGTATATAATTGAAGAATCCAAACATGCAATGCACCTTCAGGCCGGAGTCAACTCCTAAAGTCCTTATTATAACCAAAAGGTCAGTATCTTATATTAATTTAATATATACGCATGTAATAAAATAAAGAATTTGAAAAGGTAATGACTTGTTTAATAAAAAAGTATATGATAATAATGCTTTTAAATGAAGCTAGCGTAGTGGCAAACAATTAAGAATTAATTATTATTTATTGATAATATCTTATTTAATTATTTATTAATTAAGGTAATAAAGAAATGTAACATTAATTAATATTATTCTTACACATGTATTTGATATGTGGCCGCACAAACAAGTGGCTGCTATCTTATAATAGGGGTTCGAGTTTGGCCACACAATAGGTTAGGTTAAGGCCAACCCTAACCTAACCCAAGTTATTGAATCACCTATTCCAAGACTGGGTTGGCTTGCGTTTGGGTTGGCGCAATTTTTTTACTACTTTTTGTTAAAATCTTTTTATTTCTTAGATTTAAGAATAACCGAAATAAGGTCGATTCGTTTTATCGTGTATGTTTTTTAAATAGATTTAAACAAACATATCTTATCCACTGACCCACGTAGACTTAAACATATATCCTCTATTACTAAAACCTTAAGAGTTAAGATAGAAAAAAACCCTAACCCAACTTTCAGCCATGTTAAATTTGGGTTTGGGTTAATCCGACCCAAGTTGCAACCCTGAAGTTGTTTGGCCTCCTTGGGTTTTTATACTTGTATATTGTTATTTATGGAAAATGTTCTTGATGTAGGGTTAGTTGGTAGCAGATCGGGACTATTTATTATTGGCTAAAAAGAAAAATTAATTAACATGAAAGGAAACAAGTTTGTTAAGGTACCATGTGAGAATCAAGGATGAGGCCCACATTAAGTTGATTTTAAACTAATTAAAAGGAGAATAAAAAAAAAAAAACAATTGTTCTGTTGGTGATATTTTGTTTAAATTATTGCTATGCGGTTATGATAATAGTGAATGGTGATGAAAGGTTTAATTAAATTCTTTTAACTTGCCCGCCAATCTGTCTGATGCTGACTCTTTTAACTAAGGGTTCGACTATGATATGGAAAAGATATAATAACTGAAAAACAACTGATCAATAACACAGAATCTTAAACGTAATTAGGAACATGGTGTGATTTATCAAAACTCATGAATGGATTTTGATTGATCAAAATTCTTTCCATATCATAGATTTTCCCTTTAATTAATTATTTAGTTTTTTGTATTTTAACTTCTATAGTTGGATTAATCTGGTTTCAGTTACAATGGTCGGGTTTAAGTGTGACATTTGCCCAAAGAGAATTCACTTTATCCATTTTGCCTTAAACCTAATATTTTCT
The DNA here is from genome assembly GCF_055504915.1 of Nelumbo nucifera. Classification (NCBI taxonomy): domain Eukaryota; kingdom Viridiplantae; phylum Streptophyta; class Magnoliopsida; order Proteales; family Nelumbonaceae; genus Nelumbo; species Nelumbo nucifera. The sequence goes on along the minus strand of NC_142651.1, from coordinate 51,722,303 downwards.
CTTTTTTTTTTACTTTTATTACTAATTTGTTTGGTTGTATCACAGCACTGATAGTGGGATTTGGATGGGGTGGGAATTTCGCAATACTTAGAATGGACTTGGCTGACCAAGGCAGGTGCTTGGTGCCACACGAAGGTTTCACAAAAGAAAAAAAAAAAAAAAACCTCGTGACAGTTGAAATGATGTTGGGCTTTCTGTTATCTTTTTATAAGATAATAATTAATATTATAAAAGCTCGTGACAGTTGTTTTAATTTCACTGCTAGAGGCTGCCATAGCTCAAGAAATAGAGAGGGAAAAAAATCACCAAACAGATTCTGTTTCTAGTTTGAGAATACTAATATATAGTCTAACCGCAACAGCAAAAACCCAAGAAAAACCCTTCTAAATGCTAACCAACCTCAACCACATCAATTGAAAACAAGGGAACTCATATTGTTCGGGACTGGTTGAAACTTGGGGACAAAAATAATAAATTTTTCCATAGAATTGCCACCATTCACAATCAAAAAAATTAAATATGATAATGGTAATTGGTCACTGGAGAGAAAGGATATTAACGAGCTATTTTGCTCCAAGTTTGAAGAGAGATTCAAGTCTAAAGGTATAGTGGATGTTGAAAATTTTATTTCCTGTATCTCTAATTGTGGTACTAAAGATTTGAATAATAATCTTTGCAAAAAGGTTACAAATGAGGAAATATATAAAACTCTCCTTTCAATGAAAGATTGAAAACCCCCTGTGCCTGATGGGTTTAATGTCTTATTTTTCAAAAACGTTTGGAATATTGTTGGTGATTCTGCATGTGCAACGGTTAAAGCATTCTTTCATTCCGAGAAAATGAACTATTTATAATTTGAATAGAACATTTATTTCTCTCATCCCAAAATACGAAAACCCAAAGGTTGTCAATAATTATACACCCATTAGTTTATGCAATGTGGTCTATAAAATTATTTTTAAGATCTTGGTTAACTGCATTAAACCATTCTTAGATAAAATAATTTTCCCTTTCCAAAGTGCTTTTGTTCCAAATAGGCAAATTACTGGTAATATTCTCATTGTGCATGAAATGGTACATTCTATGAGAAAGAAAAGAGGTAAACCATGGAGAAGGCCTATGATAGGTTCTAATTGATTTTTTTTTTTTTTTTTTTGGAAAGTCCTCAAACAATTTGGGCTTCATGATAAATGGGTTCATTGGGTCATGGAGTTTATCAAGACTGCCTCCTTCCAAATCCTCATCAACAACTCCCCTACTAGAATGATCAGGGCAAGAAAAGGCATTAGACAGGGGAACCCACTGCCTCCTTATATTTTTGTGCTTTGTGCCGAGGCCTTAACCAAGACTCTTTGTATGGAGGCATCTAGAAAGGAAAAACTAATTGGTTGTACTGTCTCTAAAGGAGGTCCCACCATTCCCATCCTACATTTTGCGGATGGTTGTGTAATTTTTGCTTAGGCATCTATTGATGTGTTCTTTAAAACTAAAGAAATCTTGGACAACTTTGCCAAGGCATCAGGACAATTGCCTAATTACCACAAATCAATTATCAAATTTTCAAAAAACATCCTAAGACATCAAAAAATAATGGCCAAAATTCTCAAGATACCCATAGGGGATAAAAACAAAACCTATCTTGGGGCTCCCATCATTGATGAGAGGGTTTTGAAGGAGGTTTTTAATAATTTAAATGAGAAACTAAAGAGGAAGATGGCGGGGTGGAAAAAGAATACGCTATCTCTGGCAGGGAAAATCACCCTTATCAATTCTGATGCTTCAATAGTCCCCTAGTTTGTAATTCAATTGTTCAAAATTCCAAATAATGTCATTAATGAGCTGGAATAAGCTCAAAGAAATTTTATGTGGACTAATGCTAGAACCCATAATCCCATCCACCTTGTTAATTGGAAAATAGTCTATAAATTCTAAATCCTTGGGGACCTTCGCATGAGAAACCTTAAATGGGTTAATAAAAATCTTTTAGCTAAATTGGGATGGAAAGTAATGACCCGCCATGAAAATCCATGGTGAAGGTGGTTAAAAGTAAATATCTTAACAATCAAATTTTTTTAGAGACCAACCCAAGACAGGTATCTCTTGGGCTTGGAGGGGTGTTTTGAGTGCTAGGAAGCTTATCAACAGGTCCATTTCATGGAGTATTGGAAATGGGAGGTCGGTCAATCTTTGGACTGATACAAGGGCGGGTACCGACCCAATTATAAATGAAGTATGTCCTGAAACAATAACTAATTTAGATATGAAGGTCAATAATGTGATTGAGCAAGAAAATAAGGTATAGAATGAACATCTCATCAGATCGTTAACCCCTTTCTCATGTGTGGTAATCAGATCTCTTCCTTCGATATGGAGGACAAAATAGTTTGGAAATTTAATCCAATGGTAAATTTTCAGCTAAAACTGCTTATAATGAGGAACACAGATTTAATGGAGGAGAGAATCTATCTCACAGATTTAATGGGCTTCATCTTGCATGGTAATTAGACTTGTTCATGGGCCGGGTCGGGCTTTCACTCTGTATTAACAGATTTTTCTAAGGCCCGAGCCCGAGCCCGGCCCTCATAAAAAGCCTGAAGCCCGGGCCTGGGCCCGAGCCCGAAATTTATCCCATGTTGTTACTACTGCTGAAGAGGTTGAATATATAGAGAGAGAGATAAATTATAAAGAAAAAATAAAAAAATGTATATATTAAATTATAAACATATATTTCAATAAATATTGTATTATTTATATATTTTATATAATATATAAAATACATATTATGTATTTTATAAAATATATAATGCTGAGTCGGGTTGGGCCGAGCTTTTTTAACAAATCCCGAGCCCAGCCCGTAACACAATCGGGCTTACTGTGTTAGGCTCAAGGTCAGGCCCACAAGCCTAATTACATGACCAAGCCCGACCGGGGTGCGGGCCGGGCCATCAGGCTACCCGGCCCATGAACAGGTCTAATGGTAATTAATGCTTGAGATGATTTATCTTTTCTCATTCATGCGATTAATTTCTATCTACATTTGCAGGTGATCAATTGCTTTGTCTTTTCTCACGCTTTGGCTCATTACCATGCTTGGCTCCATTTTCATGCAATTGGATCAACTCGACTTTCTCTTGTTGAAGGGAGATTCAAAATTTCAAGAATCTCTCTCTTCCCTCTCTTGTTTCTGTCTTTTCCTCTTCCCACTCTTGAGTGCATGGGAAAACTCCTTATCTCTTATTGCTTGGAAAAGGAGTGAAAGTAGAATATACCTATAGTTTGCTCTTTATAGATATTCCATGCATGTGAGGTAATTTCTATCTACATTTAAAGGTGATTAATTACTTTGTCTTTTCTCACGCTTTGGCTCATTACCATGCTTGGCTCCATTTTCATGCAATTGGATCAGTTCGACTTTTTCTTGTTGGTGGGAGATTCAAAATTTCAAGAATCTTCTTCCTCCCTCTCTTGTTTTTGTCTTTTCCTCTTCCCATTCTTGAGTGCATGGAAAAATTCATTGTCCCACATTACTTAAAAAATGAGTGGAAATAGAGTATATCTATAGTTTTGCTCTCTATAAATATTCCATGCATGTGAGGGGAGATTGGAGGTGATTTTCACACGCGCCGAGTCAAACCAACCCGGGCCGGGCCAAACTATTCGTATACATGTGCATGCGTGCGGTACACCAAATCAGTTAATACACGTAACCAATGATTGTATTTTTTTTATTCATTCCTTTATTGATCTACAGTTAATACACGTATTAGCATAATAATAGCATTCCCCTTTGACAATGTATATCCACCGGTTTTTTTTAATGTTCCTACAATTCATCATGCTCCCTCTTATTTGAATTCTTTGTCTTTGCATTTGTTTAGGGAAGGCATTGCTAATCATAACTCCACCTCCAATATCTGATCTCTGATTTTCCACCTCCTCTTTTAATAGTGTAGTCAACGGATTCCTGCCTATATAGATTACCTCTTAGTTCTGTTAGTCTTTGTAGGTTATTTTGATTGCGGTGGTTCCTATACTCTATCGTGATTATTGTTCTCTTGTTCGTGGTTATCTTTTGTTCCTACCGATCTCAAAGCTTCTACGTATAACAATTTCCTACTACATGCATGCAATTGTATTTATTAGTTTCAAACATTTGGACCTGACATTGTTTTAGAATGGTTTTGATTGTGCAATAAAAAAGAAGAAAAGGATGGCAAGTTTGGTGAGATAATCACATGTTCCAATCCATCTAAGTCTACGTTAAAATTGTTGATCCAAATGCATGTAGAATCGAACGGCTGAGATGTCTGTCTGTCTTACCTGCATGCAAAGAGAATAATAGCAGCTTTACAGTATAGGATCCGAAACACCAACCTCTTAAACAATGTGTAAGAGAGAATAGTTTAATCTGATTAGAACTAAGGTTGAGAGGATAATTTTCTTTTCTCAATAAAGAGCCTATCTCATTGTGTTGAAGCACTTGGGAGAGATCTCTTATATGGTTGCTTCTCCAAGGTTAAGTTCCTTGACATTAGGAACAAACTGTTAGCAATATAGCCAATTGAGATAAGTGTTCCTAAACATTAGAATCCATGCTCCATCAGATTTGAGACAAGTGTCTCATATTGACCAAGGATATAACCACTTGGTTATCCAGTCTACACTGGGTCAAATGGATATCCATTGACCCAATAAGAGCTGGAATATGGATCCAAATAATCCAACAACATCGGTATCTCCATGCATGAAAATGTTTTCAAATAAATTTGTTTTTATAGAAAATAAATATATAGGTAATTATTTAAAATGAATGATTGTGTGTGAGAGTGTTGCATGGAGATAACCATAAAACAATCATCAACCATCAACATGTGGCTTGTCACATGGCCATGGGATATTCCAACATGTTGAGGATTAAACGATGGCCTATGGTACCATCATCTCCCACTTGGCCAGTTAGGCCCGAGATGAATAGGTGACAACCAACCCCATCGCTTTAACGTGCCTTACATAATCTATAATTGCAATGGGTTTAGTCAAAAGGTCAGCAATCATATCTTTTGTAGGCACATATTCTACCAGGATCTCACTCCATTGGTAGACATCATACAAATACTGGTAATGGAGATCTATGTGTTTCCCTTTAGGGCCGATCTCACCATTTTTAATTGTCTTAATGGCAGCTTGGTTGTCATTGAAGATCTTCACAGCTCCTATTAGCACATTAGGAATTCGGAATTCTTCCAAGAATCTCATAATCCAAACTGCTTCAGATGCCGCGGAGCTACAAGAGATGAACTCAGCTTCCATGGTGAATTTGACTACACAGCTTTGTTTCTTGCTTGTCCATGAGATCTTCACAGCTCCCCTTGCTTGTCCATGAGATGAACTCCCTCTAGCAAGGAGTTGTTAGATCATGCATCATCAATATTGGTTATAGAACGAAGATCATACCTGACAAAAGGCAAGACAGCAAAAACAACATGGATTGGCCTTCCAATGGGAGCCACCAATAGCCCTAGAATGCACTCAAGCATCCCAACCGTTGGCCACAAGCCCATGAATGCTTATCAACACTTTTGCCCAAAGTTTATCTTTACCCACAAGTAATCTCCACAGCCTTCTACCCAATAGAGCCACATTCCTTTACAGTAACCTACATTCCAATAACTTTACCTAGTAACTATTCTATGAATTTTTCCCTACATTCATACTTTGTTGGATTTTGAAGCAAAGCTACCCATCAGCTTTGCCTTTTATTTACTAGTACTAAATCACCCTCACATAACCATACCTCCTTGGTCCTCTAAAGCTAGAATGCATTTTCACATTTCAATAGCTCATGAAGCTCGAGCTATAGAAAATTCTTCATTTCCAACACTTCAACCATATAGCCCATTGATTATAGACATGCTATCTGGTCATGAATCCCCTCCATCCAACAAAAAATATTTCCAAATACCATAGCATTTCATGGACCCAACAAAGACTACAAGGTGTTGTTTTAGCATCATTATGTCCCTGATGAGGGGTAATTCGGTCCTTCAAATGACATCGTGACGCCTGGCAACTCAGAACAATTGGGTGACATCTCAGCACCGTGTAAGCAGATCACCTCGACAGAGCGGCTAGCAGCACCTTATCCTAGGCTGACCTATAGTACCTCATTATTACTAGTCCAAGGGACCTCGGCATGAGGAGTGACCTCCTCGAGGACCTTCCAACTTGACTAAGGTCTAGGTAGCGACCTACGAGACGTGCTCGCCAACCTCTTCCTTAAGCAGGTTATTGTTTCCAACTTCTTTGGGATAATAATGCTCGACCGCTAAGCCCGTCTATCCGCATCGGAATTGATTGAGCAGAGCAGGAGCGGTTCCTCGGGAATCTTGGACCTGTTATAGGGAGCCCCTGGTTCCTTACACCTATATAAAGATAGCTCCGCCCTAAGAAAAGGTACGCATGATTTAGCTCTCGCATACTATGGTTATCTAGCATTCTAGCTCTCTCCAAAACCTCCAGTTCGCTGAGTTAAGCATCGAAGTGCCCACCACAGGTAAAGCAACCTGGGCACTCTAATACTGTCTCTTTGCAAGTCGACCTGGCGAACTAGCCAGCTTAGTTTCCAAGTCACCTTCTAGCAAGGAACTAGCCATCTCGGCATCCAAGTCACCTTCCACCAGGGAGCTGTCAGATCACGCATCATCAGTCCCCAATGCATAATAGGATCCCTATATGATTGTAGCAGAGACTTGGGATCAAACCCCACATCTTATGCACAAACTCCTAAACATCCTCATGACATTGAGACAATCAAAATGATGAAATCACATTGCCTCAAATTTCTAGCTACTCTTGCCACATGGTTATTCTCCCATAAAATCTATAGGCAAAGAAGAATGATAGGATTTTAGTAGATGGGAAATGATAAACTGCAACTATTGGGAATAGCAATCTCTATTTAAAACTCAATAGTGCATGGTTCAAACACCTGCAAACATGAGTTGTACCCACATGAGAGTTAGATACTATGAAGGTATTATCTCAAAAACCCAAATCTAGCAAACAACAATGATCTATTGCATCTATTAATTCATAAGAGCTTGAACAAATTCCTTCTTGACCACCCGTCTTCTCCTTAGGGCCCATGATATAATTAAAATTTGCAACACAAAGACAAGGCCCATATAAATGAGCAGTAACACCCTCTATCAAAAGCATAAGTTCATCCTTTGAGTGTCAATATGGAGCCCCATAGAGACTTGTAAGTAGCCATTTAGAACCAGTGGGAAGACCATTCATCATCCTGATGATCTTGAGTTTTTGGGTTCAAATCTTCACATCCTCAATGTATTTTTGTATTTATCTTAAGGCAACTTTATTCCCATGGTTGATTCCACCAAGGCCAATTGAGGATAGTTCTCTAGTCAATTCAAGTAGTTTAAGCCCCCAAACCCTATAACTAACCTGGGTAGGGGTTTGTTCCAAGAATCTAGAGCCAAACCCTACCTAGTAATAAATTACATAGGGCTGATTTGAGGTCATTCCATTTGGTTACAAGTAGAATCAAACCATTTTCTCATGCCCTAGCCAATACTGATGTTAGAAGCAACATAAATGAACTAGTAATGACAAGCACATCCGGAGCAACATTAAAGGGTCTACACAACCCCACCAAAACAATTAGAGTACCAACATATAGTCATTACTTTCCTCTCCCACACCCCTTGTCCCTATAACCAACCAAAATGACAAAATAGTGGTGCAATAATCTTTTCACTAACTGCTACCACTGATGCACTGGGTGGTGCCACCACCATCTCTTCCTTCACTGAAGCAAGGCCAATTCCCATCCTACCAATACTAAACGATGATTCTAGAGTATTTGCTATGCCCGCACATACTAATTGAGTACCTTCTTTGGCTCACAACCAATCACCAAATAACCTTGAGCCATCCACATACCAGTTAAAGGAAGAGTAAAAAATACATAATACTAATACTAAAATCATTTTTAAGAAGTTTTATATTTGTATTTTTTTTTTTCTTTTCAAATAAAGTTGAATTTCTCAACACCTTTGACAATGGACCTAAACATCCCCTCCAATTCAAACAACTTTTGCTATGATAATGTCAGTTGTGCTTTGCTAAAATAGTGACAACAAAGCCTTTGATGTATTTCCCCACCTTTAATTAGATGAAGTGACATCTTGGTGGGGTCACATAGTGCATTTCCTAGAGATGCACAACACATTAATCTCAGCATGACCAAATTCGATTAAACCAACCTTAAAGACCAATGGTTAGATTTAGTTCCTAGGCTTTCATGCACAATTGAAATTAAAATGTTAAAAATCTTATTTGAAAGCAAAAAAAGGAAGGTTTTTTAAACCATTGGACTATAATTCCTTAAGTTTCTAAGCATTGTAGCTGTTAGTAGTTGACTACCCATTTTCCTTTATTTGACTATACTTGACAACCGAGGGTAATGTCAACTAGTAATCAACTACCCAAAAGGATATAGTCAACTACCCATGACTGCCAAGGCATCTAAATGCCCAAAAGTTGTTTAATAGATGACTACCCATTTTGCTATAGCTGATTATCCTTCTCAGTTGAGATACTAGAAATAAATCAGTCAACTACCTGGAGGAAGTAGTTAACTAGAGGAAAAAAAAGATTCCTCCCTTCAAGTTGTCATCAGCTACTAACTGGTTCTAATCAATTACTACATCAGAAAATTGATCATCCAAAGTCATAACGGCTATTTCCATCTTTGACATGCCTTCTATCTTGTTCGAAACAAGGTTTGAACATTTTCTAGTATAGAACCAAGCATTCTCAATGGCTATATAATAGTCACTTTCTCTTAACCACTATACGTAAGTAGTTTTGGTTTGAAATCAACAAGAGCCTTCATTATATATACTATATTATATATTATATTTAAGAGCAAGTTTTGCAATAATTCATTGATTCTAGAAGAGATTTCTAAGCTTCATTAGTTCTAAAAGTGAGAAAAAATGAATAGCCTTCAGGCTTATATGTTTCCCATTGAAGTATTTCAAGTTTCTTTAATGAATTGAGAGGCATCTGATTTTCTCTTAGACTTTATTATAACATCTATTGCAACATGTGGTGTTTAAGTTTTGAAATACTAATAGACATTTAATTATGACCTAGAAGACTAATCAAGGTTTAGTAGAGACCTATAAGATTTGTAGTTCAAGTAGGGCAGATACCTAATAAGGTCTTCCAAGTTAGAGTAGCACTTAGAAGTCTATCTATGGTTTTCTAGGCATATAAACAATCTTGATGAAGCGCATTTCGGTAGCTCCAGGTTGGCAGGTGACTCAGATGCTTGGCTGAATAATCCCTACCCGGAATGTGACTTGGATGCCTGGCTGAATGGTTCCTACCTATAAGGTAGCTTGGACGCCTAGCTGAATGGTGACGAGCTGGAGAGGTGGCTCTGATGCCTAACTGAATGGTGACGAGCTAGAGAGGTGGCTCTGATATCTAACTGAGTGGTGATGAGCTGGAGAGGTGGCTCTGATGCGACCTTCAAGGACACAGTGTCAGAGTGCCCGGGTTGCTTTACCCGAGGTGGGCACTCTGATGCTTAAGTTAGCGAATCAGAGATTTTAAGATAAATAAATGTGAGAGAGCTGAAGAGCTGCAAGAACTAAATTGTGCCTCCCCCCCTGGGGTTGGAGGAAAGGCCATAATATAGGCATTGTTTGGTGTGAGCATCATGCAACGCGTCCGGGATCTCCGGGAGGACGTGCCTAACCACTTTGAAGTCCTCGAATGTAGTCGTGCACGTAGGCCAATCTTTGCGCCTTACTCGGTTTCTCCCAAAACATCTGATGTGAGAGCTGACTTCCGAGAGACCCGGGAGTGATGGGATGCATGCAGAAATCGATGGTGAGCACGTCTCGTAGGTCGCCAGGTCGGCGCTAGAGGCAGGTCGCCAAGTCAGCACCAAAGGTAGGTCGCCAGGTCGGCACTAGAGGCAGGTCACCAAGTCGGCGGTGGAGGCAGGTCACTAGGTCGGTAACAGGGGCAGGTCGCTAGGTCGGCGCTAGAGGCAGGTCGCTAGGTCGGCGCTAGAGGCAGGTCGCCAGGTCGGCAACAGGGGCAGGTCACCAGGTCAGTGCTAGAGGAAGGTCACCAGGTCAGCACCAGAGGCAGGTCGCTAGCTGGGACTATCATTTTGTCTAAGGCAAGTTGTCGCCTAGGTGGTTCTGGGTGTCACCCAGTTGTTCCAAGATGCCATGTGTCACGATGTTAGTGGAGGGCCAAATCTGCCCTCATCAAGTCTCATTGGCTGTAAAGGTTTGTTTGCACCCAAGAAATCTAACTAATTAATGGGAACTTTTAGGAGGCTGACTGAGGAGAGGACATGAGGTTGGTGGAACCTTTATAAAAATCCCATGTACATAGCCTCTTTTTCTTTCTTTGTGTTTTACTTTGTTCTTTCAAGTTTTTACAATTATCTACATTCTTTACTTATTTACGTCTTACTAACTACACCACATCTACACAAAATATATTTTCAATAGTAGCTTTACTTTGTTGTTCATTTACATTTGATTGATGCAACACATTGCTACTTCCACTTATTTGTTGCATTTATTTAAGTTTCTTATTAATTTACATAACTACATTATGAAGCACTTGCAAACACATAGCCTTCAGTCCACTGCATTCAGTTTCGATCTTTGAAGAAGGCCTTGAGTTTTGGGGGGAAGTTTTAATTCATACTCAACTCACCCCTCCCCCTCTTGTGTAAGGCCATCAGGTCCAACAATAATTATTTGTCAAAACAAATTGAGTGGTCTTATTTTTGTTTTACATATTCTCTATTTCTATAGGACTAAAAAATGCTTATAACTACTGTTTCATAGGACTTAGATAGTAGTTGGAAGTTTTCCTATAATTCATGTTATATAAAAAATAGAAGAAAAGCATTCTATGATATAATTTTTATAAATACGATTGTTTAGAAAATCATACCAGACCAGCAGATTGAACTAATTAAGTTGTGATTTGAGGCACTGGTTGGTTCGGTCATATGTTGAAATCCATAACTCATGAAAAATGATCAAAATTGAGTGACCAGATGATTTAAGAGGAAAATCAATGAAGTTGTCTTGATTTTATAAAACCGCCCAGTTACCAAATGACTGGAAGTTTCAAAATGCCAATGACAAAGACTTAATACCCATAACCTTTTTACTTGTATCTATTATCTTGTAATTACAAATTCATTTCTTTATTTTTGTTCATTTATGTCTAATGTATATATTTGCTTTAATATACATGTTGTTTAAAGAAAACATGAGCAGAGAGATTTGAATCCTAATCATTTGCTTTAGAAACTAAGGTTCTAACCATTTAGTCATCACATTTAAGTGCAATAGAATTTTTAAAATATATCATATATAATAGTTATATAATCAATGTTGTCTAATTCTCTAAACATTGATAAACATAATCAAATAAAAATGAATGATATACAAATAACGTGGACTTACATAATTATTTATATAAAAGGCAGGGAATTGTTATGGGCAAAACTGTTAAGCATTTGACAAACAACAAGACTTGTTGCCCAACCTACTCGAATTTTAGAGACTTTCATTCTAAAACATTCTATTTTTAGCAGAAAATTCTATTTTTGCATTAGAAATGCTTATAATTAATAACAAATTTATGCAATTCTTGTATTCTTTAATAGTAGAACCCATGGTAACAAATAAAGCTTGGCATATCTTTTCATGGGTCCACCTGGTTTGTAGGGTTAAGAAAAGAAAAAGTTGCATAAAATGGTTGTTTACTAGCATCTCTCTTTTTACATATAATGAATATTGTGACCTAAATGAAAATGATTAAAACATATGATTGTATTTGTAACCTTTTTGGACTCTATTTATCATATCCAGGTTCAAATTTGCATCCATTTGTTTAATTGTTGAAAACTCCCCTAAAGTTTTTGGTTGTTGTTGAAACCTCCCATGAAGTTTGGTAATTGCAATGACCTCCCCTAAACTTTCTAACATAGTTGCAAGTAGACCCCCTCTAGTAGAATTTCCTAAAAAAAGAATTAAATGTCCAACATACTCATGCAATTACTTTTAACAAAAATGTTTATTTTCCAAATTTTCTCTTCATATGAATCACAAACCCAAACCTTTCCAATCTCTTGTCTGAAATGATTTATTTTCCAAATTTGTCCTTCATATCAATCACTCAAAGATAAAGCTACAACTTTAAATTCTCTATTTTTGTTGTTCATAAAATTTATATTTTTTCCCATAGAAACCGGCCTCAATAGTAACTACATGGGTATTTTATAAATTTTCATGCCCTTTTCTAGAAGATTCTACTAAAGGGAGTCTATTTGCAACTGTATTAGAAAGTTCAAGGGAGGTGATTGCAATTACTAAACTTCAGGGGAGGTTTCAGCAATGGTCAAAAACTTCAAGGGAGGTTTCAGCAATTTACCCTAATTATAATTCACACGCCTAAGTGGATAAGTTTGCAACACCTTCCTTTTTCCCAAAAGAAATATGGGCCCATTTGGCTTGCAAGAATAGAAGTTTGGAATCAGAATTGGAATGGTCCATTCCGATTCCAACTACTTGGTTGGGTGGAATCAGAATCCCATTCTCACGCTTGGTGGATTGGCATTTCCCATTTAAAGGAATGACCAATCTCTCCCCCTTCCTTGGGAATGAAATCCCATTCCAATTATTTCCAATTCCCATTGTGATTTCTGTCTGAACCAAACAAACGATGGGAATAGACCATTCCCAAAGGGGATGTCCGATATGGGGCATATCGGTATCAGTTAGAGGGGATATGGGATACGCTATGACTAAACCTGTATCCCCTAAACCATGCGTATTGGAGCAATATTCATTCATATTGGCCTATAACATGTTGTATCGGCTGATATGCACTGATACGGATTGACATGTTTCTCACGTGTTTATTTGTAAAAAATGTGACTAAAGTGATTCAAACGCAAATCAACCAGTGTTAAAGCCTTTTTCATGCCCATGAAAGTAAATGAAATAAAATAATATTTTCTCAATTCTAGTGTCCACATGTAATGCAGACAAAATAATTTCTAATAGAATAACTAATTTCTTAAATCCACATTTATATCAAAATTTTGTTTAATCTTAAGAAATTTCTACGAATAAAGATATTAATAATAGAATAATTATTTTAGAACTTAATATTTATAATTTTGAACATGATGTGTATCTTAAAATTTTATAAATTATTAATTAATATTTTAATTTGAGCTAAATAAAAATATATATTATTTATAAAAATAAAAATATTATTTACAAATTCCTCAAGAATATAATATAAATTGAATGTGTCAAATCCATTAATCTACATTTATATCAAAAAATGATTTTTTTTATCTCAAAATTTATGGAAATAAAAATATTAATAATGGAATTATTATTTTAGTTGTTAAAAATTATGAATTTGCATATGATGTGTATCTTAGAAACTTTAATATATTTGATATATTTTAAGTTAATATTATATATTTTTATAAATTTTTTTATTGGTATTTTAAGTACATTTTATAATAACGTGTTTATTATTTACAAAAATAAAAATATTGTTAACTAAACATTTGAGAATTAATTTTTAGTTGACTTGCAGTTAATATTAAAAATTAAAAATAGTAAAATAGAAAGTAATCAATATAATAATTCACATATAATAGTTGCATATGTTTTGTGCCTTGAAATTCAATAGAAAATAACATAATGATAACTTTATTGATATATTATCAATAAAATTTTATGATTTTTATGCATCCCACTATAAAATAATCAATTTAATAATTCACATATAATAGTTGCATATGTTTTGTGCCTTGGAATTCAATAAAAAATAATGTAATAATAGCTTTGTGCATGTATTAATTTGTAATAACATTATTCCAAGATTCTTGATTGATACATAATCAATAAAATTTTATAATTTCTATGCATTCCACTATATTGATTGTTGTATATTTCTTCACATATACCTTTAGAAAATATATTTTCTATGTATTTATATATTAATTAGGGCAATTTTGATCTTAAAAATAATGTTATTAATATATGTATAGAATGTATATACATTTTTCAGCCTATCCATATTTTTTGTGCATTTCCAAAATGTATCCATATTCATATCCAAGTGACCCAATATGATACCAATACGATATTTTAATCCTTAGGATTATATCACTTTATTTCCCTCTTTCTCATGAACAAAGTCAAACTTAAAGCATAAGCAAATAACAATGTACATTCAGTCCATTTGCACTCCCATATTTTATTTGACTTTTTCTTGTTATTATATTTTCACTATTCTCTTCCATTAAAAAATATAAATAAAAAATCATCTTCTCTGTCCCAACAAGTCAAACGCTAAATAATTCTTAAATTCTTCCCCCTACAAGCATGATGGACCCATGAAATCACATACGAACAGGGAACAACTTGCAACGAATCTTAATATCCCGAGCATGAAGATGATCATTTAAATATTCTGTCTTATTAGATGGGTTCTGTGTCTTAGTAGGTGGGGTGGTTGAGCAACTTGTCATGTACAAGGGTTGAGCAAATGGTGCCAAAGTAACAAGTGTTGATGAATTTGATGAAGGACAAGGAATTCATTCAGGGGATCCTTTAGTAAACTTCAAAGTCAACCTAATTATCCAGCTTCTAGACGATCTATTATAAATAGTACATTGGGAAAACTCCAAGAACTGACCAACAAAGAGATTGATGAAGAAGCCTTAACCCAGTATTCAGTAATTACTATATTAATTCAAACGACAATATTTCCTTTCTTCACACAATTGAATTCTTGTCTTTTTCACACTGGTCCGACTTGTTCCCAAAAATTGGATATCATCAAGTCTTTTGCTTGTTATATGGGGCGTTAAGGTATTTGAGTAGAGTGGTGATCAGATTATATATTGGTTTAAAAAGGACCTCGCATAGGTCTGACCATCTCTGGATCAGATTATATATTGGTTTAAAAATCAATAGGTCCGACCATCTCTGGATCAACAACAGGTTCCATATATTGGATCAGCACCAAACACTTACCCATGAAAATACAAAATATACTTGTACTCCCCTATATATTAATGAATCGGGTTTGGTATGGATTTTGATCAACCCAAATAAGTGGGTTGTGCCGTGTCGGCCATGCCGGCCCGTGGATTGTTCCTCTTTCTCCTAGGATAATTTTGAGGGTCAGCCTGGCAAGGCCTATGGCTCCAGCCCGTGTGGTACTATAGACCTGGGACAAGTGGGCTACAGACCATGCTGCGGGCCTAAGCCATGTTGGGCTGGGTTACAAGCTAGGCCTTAGGCCCGGGCCGAACCAAGCCAGATTTTTTTTTTGACATTTTTTATTTTTTGTTAAATAAAACTAAAATACTTAATTATCCTTTGAGAATAAATTGAAAAAATAAGAAATCTAACAAAGAAATGAAAAAAAATACTTAACCAAATACAAAGTGGACAACAAATTGGAAAAAATATGAATTTTATTTCATTTAAATTTGAACAATACAATGGTCGGATGAATAAAATATGGAAAATGGAACAAATTAATAAAATACAACTACAAATTGAAAATAAAAAATACATTGTTGAAAAAAATATCAAATAATTTAAATAAAATTGAAAAGAAAATCTACAATAATTTGAAAAATGCTACACAATTGTTGAGTATACAAAAAATATTGACTTCATCATTTTCTTTAAATTCCACCCGCACCTCCTTCTCCTTGACTTTGATCATTTGCTTTAGGTGAAACATCATGTGTAGTGTCATTCCCTCCTTTATATTGTAATTTATCCTCAGCATCTAGTCAATCTTTAAATCAGATGCACATCTACAAACTTTCATCATTCATACAGCTTCTCTTGTCATCCAGCACCCTAGTACCTACACTAAAATAAGACTGATGAAATTGTAAACACCGGAGGGGTTAGTAGATCACGTGCCATGACAATAAGGACTGAATAATTTTTTTCATGTCCAATCCACCAGACTAATATATAAAAATTATTCATTTTCTCTAAGTCAAAGAAACCACCAAAACTATAAAAATTGCTTGTAAATAATAATTATTACTGAACTTGTTGATGAAGTGGCAGTAGATTTCTACCTTTCACTTATTAGATTCCATAATTTTTTTCCACTATTATAACTAGCTTTAGAAGTGGAAGATGCACTTGTATTGTAGATTTCTTATGCCCTATCATTTGAGATTCATATAAATTATACATTTCAAATAATAAACTATTAATTTTTTCTTTTTTATTTCCAATTTAAATACTCATATTTTTACAATATGTTTCAAGTAAAATATCTAAACCATCTTTCCTAATCCGAGGATCTAATATTATAGCTAAGCAATAAAGAGGATAAATGTTCTCTCAATATTTTTTAAATTTATTTTCCATTATTTCAACAATACTTTTAAATTATGAATTTTTCTATATTTTGCAAAAAAATTACTAATCATCATTAATTGATAAGTTAAATTACAACTAATTGGGTAATAAACACCTGATAATTCATTAGTTGCACCATAAAAATGTAAAAAAAAAAAAGATCATTTATACAAATTGTCATTTCCTCGTCTTCCTCAAGTATAATATCATGTGGCATTTTTGCATTATAAAAATCAATAAGAATGTGTTTGTAAAAAATACAACTTTCTAACATAGTATAGATAAAATTTCATCTATGTTCAACATTTAATACAAAATGTTTATATTTTAAACCATAATTTTGACATACATATTTAAATTCTTGTTTTCTTACTCTAGAACTTTATATATATAAAATACAATTTCTAATTTTAGAAATATGATGAGAAATAATATTTAAAGAATCCTAAATACATAAATTTAAGATCTGACATGTACATCTAATATGAAATAATTTACCATTTAAACAGGATTTTAATTGAGATTTTAAAATATTTATTATTAAATCATTATTACTAGCATTATCAAAACTATTAGAAAAAAGTTTATTTTCAACTCCATAAGCATATAAAGTATTTAAAATACTTACAGCAATAACTGGGCCAGTATGCAACCATTTAATCTTAGTAAAACTTAAAATTCTTTTTTGTAAAAGCCAATTTTCATCAATAAAATGATCAGTAGCAGAAATATAACTTATATTAAATTTAGATGTCCAAATATCAAAAGTAATTGCAACTCTAGCTAGAATTAGGATTTGATAAAATAGAAATTAAATTTTGTTTATATGAATAAAAATTTGATAAAATAGTAATTGCAACTCTTGCCTCATTTTTTCTTGAGAATATTTAAAAGTACCAAAAGCCCCATGCTCAATTTGTGCTTGTGTTGTTTTTTTCCCTTCTTGTTCTTTTTTTTCTCTTAGGAGAGCAAATGTCCGCCCAAGTGGCCAATACCACCCTTGCTACAATAGCTAAAGTATTTCCTTCATTTTTGGCAAATGACTCTTTTTCTCTTCACCTCAACCTCCTCTACTTTAAATATTTTCCAAACTGAGCCAATCAACCTAATGGCCTTCTTTTTCTTTCCCCTAGCATCAATACTATGGATGAAAACTCAAGCAATATCAATAGCATCCATATCAGTGCTAACACTATCATGTAGCAACTGAACATCGTCGGCATTGAACATGTTGATGTTGGGGAATTGGTTTTGGGAGGAGTTGACCATTTTTTTAATTTTAAAAAAGAAAAAATTAATTTAATTCCACTTACCTGAATTGCTAGTTTGGAATCTCAACTTGATTTCAATGGTTGAAGCCTCCAATCCTCCCAAATTGTTAACCGGAGATACTTGAGCAAGCCTTCTTATTGAAACTTGAATAAACTTCAATTGCCCAAAATACTCTAAAAAATAGACATTTTTTAGTTGTTAAGAGGGGTATTTTGGTTCTTATAAAGTTATTTATCACTTTTCCTAAATCCCCCAAACTAGCGATTTGGGGGCATTGTTTCCATTTTCCCCCCAAAACCAAAATACATAAATACCCCCTAATTTCTTGGTAAGTCACGCTCAGCCTTCTACGGGCCCGTGAGACATGCAGCACATAGGCCATGGGCAACACGACACGTACAATCATGTCATCTCATGTTGGTCCGTGGACATTAAACTCCTGGCCCAGCATGGCCCGCATTTTGTCATTCATGTCGTGTTGGGCCATGCCGGGATGCGGGCGGCACAACCCAATTTACAGCTCTATTGTAAGTCTCCACATTTGTATTTGAATTTAGCATTAAAAATAGGAGAATTGTTTTGATACATTGGGAATCTTCTGATGAATTTTACTCACCCATACAAAAGGAGATCCATGTGTTGTTCTTCTAGCTGATATAGGTGTTAATTAAGCCCATTTTGATTGTTTTGAATCCTAAGACATTGTTCCTAGAAATCTAAGAAGAATTCTTCATGAAGACTTTTTTATCTTTATTTTCCTCATAGTGATTAATTGTATTCGTTTTTTGTTTGTGAATCTTTGGGTCTACTTGTTTTTTGGATTTTGAGAGGGGAGAATGTTCAATGAGATTTTGGTTCCCATTTATCAACAAGCCCATGTTCTTTTTTCATATTTATGTGAGGTTCATGGAAAATTTATTTTTTCTAGGTATCACTTGCCCGAGAAAGTGATACCTATCTCCACTTTCCCACCTGGGGGGGAGTTGTCAATACTTGGATGGGACAAAATTACCCCTTTTAATAATGGCATTTTATGGATAAAATGGCATTGCCTTATTTCCTTAGGAATTAAAAGAGTATGGATAAATAAACTTGCCTGGGTAAGTGTTTCCTGAGAAATAATTACTTGGGTAAGTGCATTTACCCAGGTAGATAGCTTCCCAAAAAATGAACAGAGCCTTTGATTGTAATGTTTTTCTTTTTCTTTTTTTTTATTGTGGTTTGAATTGATGAGGGAGAGTTTTGCTTGCTTGGATTCCAGAGTAAGGGCAGGGGGACTAAGATGACTGTTAATAAAATTTTAAGATGACCACCCTCCAATTGGACAATGCACAATTATTTATCATGGTTTTAAACACATAAATATCACTAGTAGACACCAATAAGATAATTCATGTTTAGACATCCCCCAACCAATTAAGGAAAACACCATTTTAATGTTTCCTCTAGCACACCCCTGTGGTATAAACATCAAAACTTGAATCTGTCCAACTAAACATGCTTTCAATATGATGAGATCAAAACACCTACATGGTTCGTGTGAATTCTAAATAAGGTTGTCCATTAAATAGTTCAAACCGACTAAATTGAACCGACTCAACCCGTTATGGTCAGTTTTCAAAAAGATTGTATCAGTTTCGGATTGGTTAATTATGAAGCCTGACTAGTCGATTAGGTTTTGGTTTAATTAATTATAAATCTATTTGAAACCAATCCGAACTAACTATCTATTCTATCACTACATATCTTAGAAAAATTCTAGCTTTTGCATTCTTCTGTTCATCATGATTTTTTTTTCTTATTTTCGGCCAGTAGCACCTAATCCTTTGTCTCTCTCCAAGGGGCCAGACCCAGAGTAGTGTGACTTGTATAGAGTTCAGGTACGGTGACCTCTAGCTTCTATTAGTTCTGTTATCATTTATTAATTTCTTTTTATAGTTTCTGATTTTGTATTTGCGTACAAATTTGCAACAAACTGGTTGGTTCATAAATAAAAAATTAATTTTCTTCCTTTTTTTATTTTTCCAACGAGTCTCGTGTCCACCAGTCAATTTCTTTTTAATTATGCAAAAGAAAAACCTCACATGGGTTTCATTCAAATTGATGAAACCGACCATAAATTAAATTTAATTTACCATCAGTTTTGAATTCTCTCCATAGAGGTCAACCCAACAATTTTGTTTCGATTTGCAATTTTATGTTAAACCAAACCGACCCAACCGATGTACAACCCTAGTATCAAATACATTTTATACCAAATTGTATTATACATATTGATTTTCAGGGTCATTAAAACCCTATATAATGGGAATTAGGCACATTTCATGTTTTAAGTAACTAGCGGAGGGGGTCCTGCGTTGCAGGGGCTTGCTTATAAAGTATCAGGCTAGGTTCAAGCTCAATTCAAATTAGAGACTTGAGCTTGAGTTCAAGCTTGGTTCGAGTCAAAAGTTCGGAAGTTCAAGCTCGGTTATTTTCGATTACAGATCTCTCAAGCAGTCGAGGTCTCCCTTAATTGTCGAGATGCCAAACCGAGGTCTCCCTCAGCTACTGAAGTGTCAAGCTAAGGTTTCCCTATCAGGCGAGGTGTCGAGCTAAGGTCTCCCTTAGTTGACAAGGTGCCGAGTTGAGGTCTCTCAGTTGTCGAGGTGCTGAGCCAAGATGTCCCTTAGTGACCGAGGTGCCGAGTTGAGGTCTCCCTCAGTGGTTGAGGTGTCATTTAGCTCAAGCTCGATTCGAATTAGAGACTTGAGCTTGAGCTTAGAAGTTCAAGCTCGGCTCAGCTCAAACTCGACTACCTTTGATTGTAGGTCCCCTAGCAATCTAGCAATCTAGATGCCGAGTTGAGGTCTCCCTTACTTTGAGAGAGTGGTATTCTTGTAATTTATAAGGAGATAAATGGCAAGAGAGAGAGAGAGATGGCATTCTTGTAATTTATAAGGAGATAAATGGCAAGAGAGAGAGAGAGATGGCATTCTTGTAATTTGTAAGAAAGAGAGAGAGAGAGAGTGGCATTCTTGTAATTTGAAAAAAAAAACAGAAGAGAAAAAGTTGGTAGAGAGTGACATTCTTGTAATTTCTATGAAAAAAAGGCAAAAAAATAGTGGTAGATTCCATTTCCCTCATCCTCATGCCTTCTTACGTACACATTTCAGCTTAATATATTTATATAAATAATGCTAGGTGTGCACTAATGGTGATAAGATGGGTATTTATCGAAAATGAGAAAAAAAAAGTATGAACTCTTTTTTTAGACGCTAGATGCTACATTTTTCAACATCAAGTATCAATACTCTAAACCATGCCCAAGTCTTAGCTTAAATCTTAGCTATTCAAGATGGCATTCTTTGGAGATAATGTGTCTGAAACCTAAAAAGAGGCATAGATGCTTTTCTACTTTTTAGAGGATTTGAATCCATAAGTTTGTTTATGTTGGATCAACCCTTTACCATCTGAAATTTATTGATTTTACTATTTTACCCCTAAAACAAACTATTTAGAAATATTGAATTCAATTGGCATTATCTCATAAAAAATAATTTTCAACCTCAAAATAATATTGAAATAATACAAATAAAAATTGATAAATTAATAATTACTAATTAATAAATGAAACGATTAAAATTATAAAAAATAATTAATGACTATAAAAATATTAAAATAATTAATAATTTACACAAATAAAAATTAAAATATTTTTTGAAAATTAATGAAATAATTAAAAATTACTAGTTACTAAAAATAATTAATAAATAATACAAGTAAATTTAATAAAAAATAATTAATGTTTAATAAAAATATTAAAATAATTAATAATTAATAAAAATATTATTATTATTCACCGAACCACCGTTGTTGCATGTTGCAGCGACGGTGGTGGGAGGAGAGAGAGAATCGCCATTGCAAGTTGCAGTGGCAATGGCGGGAATACAGGGCAAAGAGAGAGCGAGCGAGAGAGAGAGAGAGAGAGAGAGAGAGAGAAAGAGAGAGAAGTCAAATGCTTAGGTTTTTTGGGTTTGGGGTTATCAAGGGTAACTCGCATAATTTCCAAAATATTGTAAGGATATTTTGTACTATGCACCAACTCTGAAATGTGTATGAGCGCGTTAAGAGCCGGCCCAAGGTCTATTATTTTCATATCTGAAAATAAGATTCAAACCAATTTTAAGAGGTAAAACCAAACAAGGGGTGAGGTTTGAAAAGTAGCATTTTCATATTCAGACCTTTGAAAAGTGCAATCAAACGACACCTTAATATCTTTTTAACTTTTCAGATCTAAATTTTTAGATTTATCAAACGCCACCAAAGTGTCTCCTTCATAATTACCGCTTTCCTTGATGGAAAGTACTAATGACTAATGAACCAAAATGGCAAGTGTGAGACATTAATGGTAGTATTCTAAGAATTTATGATGGCGGTGCTTGCTTTCTTAACTATCTTCGGTCCAATTAAGTTGAGTTCATGGCCTTCCATTATTGTATATATCTTTGTTTTAACTACAGAAATTAAAATTGAAAGTGGCAATTCCTTTCTTGTTGAAACTACAAGTCAGTTTAAACTGAGTTTTAAGTCGATTTCAAGCCCAATATATAGGCTCATTTGCTAATTGAGTCAAACTCGACCCCAATAAAGTTTGACTCATGAGACTCGCGAGCTTAATCGATCTTTCACACACACACACACAATGAAATATAAATTTAAAACCAATCTAAAAATAAAATTATTTTTATGATGGCAAATAAATAATTCAACCTTTTAAGTCAAATGTGTCAACCATTGATATAATAATTAAATGAAAAGATGAAAAAATATAAAACACAAAAATATTATGTAATAATGCAAAATTTTATAAATAATATTTTATATTAATCATATTAAGGAAAAATTAGTGTAATAAATAATAATTGCTTTATTGATGTTGAAAATAAAATATAAGATGTAAAACCAACACCAAAATGAATGGAATGGAACTCTTACCTTCCCGCAGTTGAATGGAAATACTTGAACCCTACAGACAAAAAAAGTGGATAAGCATGTTAGATCTATAATGTACAAACGCAAATCTGTAAAAAACATAGCTTGATACCACCGGAAACAATGGCGTTTAGTCAGCGAACGACCGTGTATTACAACCGACGAGAAAGAGAGTGACAAAGCCAAAAAGGGGAAGAAAATAATCACCAAGGTTTAGGGGTTATAGATTTGGCCTTACCTTGACCGGATATTGCTTGAGACATCGTCGGAGACTCAACCGTTGCTGAGATGTTGAAGTAGTGAGAGAACGACTCTAATCACAGTCGAGACAGCCCGATATTTTTTTCTCAAAGTTTTCTCTTTTCATCGGGGTCGCACCATATCAGTGCGTGGTGCAACCCCGCATCTTAACTTTTGAGAAACTGCATACCGCATTTTTGCATCCCATCGCAACAATCAAATACGTAAAAGTGAGAATGTTATTAGAATATTCTCATTTTCCCATCCCAATCACAACAACCAAATACATCATAATAGACTTCTGAATTTGATTAAAGAAGATTATTTGCGCATCCCCTGTGTTTGTATTCGTCAATGTGATGATTTTGTATTTGCTTGGATTGTCTTGTTTTGTATTAGAGGAAACTTTTCAGGGTTTTCACCTTGCCTCGTTTTGTCATGTTCCTCCGTGAGGGAAATAGATAACTCATGGTCAAACATGGTCTCTCTCTCTCTCATTCCTTCACTTGGATGTAACCAAGGCTTCCTTATGTGTCGAACGAAATTTGGTTTTATACCTAAAAACTTACATCATCGATGGGTCAGATCTATCAGAGGTCAGCCTCAACCCAAACCCAACACAAGATCCGGACCCAACCCGACCCTCTTCCGATGGAATCAGGCCAGGACAGGCTTACTATGTAACCCGACCCACTGACATCCCAAGGTTAGCCCCAGTTTTTTCTGGTCTACAAACCTAAAAGCCAATAGCAATTTTCTTTGTAAGATTAGAACCAATGCAAAGTCAACGTGTTGAAATGGGACCATCTCTAACTGAGACACATCAGTGACTTTGAGTTGAGATGGGCGCTTGTCCTTTTAGTGAAGCCCGAAAGTTCAAACCCGCTTTTTACTATTTGGTACCTACTGTGGACCCATTTGCAGAAGTCCTTATGGGCTTTGTCCAACCCAGCAATCCAAACCTCGGACTTTGTGTTATAACGACAAAAATATAATTCCTTACCTGTTCTGTAACCCAAGACTTGCGTAAAGGTATGTAAGTCGTTGACAACGCAAAAGAGAAGCTGTGAATGTGGTATGAAGAAGGAGATAATTAAAAAAGTTTAAAAAAAAAGTGTAGCGTAGCATACACCCGTGAATCGCTTTATGTGTGAATTCTGTAAGCTCAAAAGTGGTGAGAAAGAAGCCAATCCGTGACAAACTCTGCCTTGAACCAACACAAAGTTAAGGTTGCGTTTAATGACGTAAAATTCCATTGTCAATTTGTATTTGTTTACATTGAAAATATTTTCAGTGTAAATATGGACCGGTGTAAAACTTTATTTCCAGTGTGTATTTTCATACATTTGCTTTCAGTATTATGGTTTATGTCAAAAATTGATATAAATCACTCTATCTGTTGAGTTTTACATAATACATGATGTACTGAAATTTTAAAAAATCGACATTGAATTCCACTGAACCAAAAACAAAGAAAAATATTAAGTTGAAGTCAATGCCAGAGATCCTGTAAATATTTGCTACCTTATATAATCCTACAAGAGCCACAACAGCTGTTATCAGTTATCACTTCATTGTACTAAAAGACATTTCTAAATTGTCCATTTTTTCGATTTGATGACATCTACGGCGTTTACTTTTCAAAAAATGTTAATGGGCTATTTTTTGGCCTCATTTGCAATTGGATTTATGTTTCGTGGGCCAACACTTTACGACTGGAAATTGGACTATCTTGCTAATTAATGAGGGCTGCATATAGCACAGAACATGCACTGTGGTGTGGCTAATGGGTTGGTGGTTGTAATTCAATGGGTTGCCTTCAAGTGGATCATAAATTCTGGTTGGTTGTTTTAATTGAGTTCAGAATGGGACATTTTGGAGTCTGAAAGTAACTCTGACATTTTGGAGTTCAGAATGGGACATTTATGGACCCATTGGCCATGTGGATGGATGGACCTAGTTAAGTCGTCAATTCATTGATAAATAGAGTTGCAACTTGGGCGTGTTCAACCTGAACCTAGACTGACCCAATTCACAATTTCACACGGGTAAGACTTTTGATCCCCGGATGGGGTCTGGACCTAAAATTTTGGTCTTTTTAATTTTCAGGTTAGGTCTAGGTCTGAACCCGGTCTGATCCCGGCCCAACTTTATCTCATTTATATACATGTATATAATTTTTTTTTTCTGCTTTAATGTTAAAAGTGAATATTTAACAAAAGGGGTGAATTTCAACCTAGGTGCAACCTTAATAATTGGGCCTAAAACTTACGTCCAAGGTCAAGTTTGAATTATCCAACCTGAGCCCACCCAATTATATATATGTATATATGCATATATGCATAATTTTTTTTAATAAATCATACATATATTCATACATACATACATACATGTATATCAATTTTTAGTATGAAATGATTGACCAACTCAAACCCAGCCTGAGCCCAAGCCCAACGCAAGTGCATCAAATTTTATTATCACAGGCTGGGCTCAGGTTGGATAATTCAAACTTGACCTTGGACCTAAGTTTTAGGCCCAATTATTAAGGTTGCACCTAGGTTGAAATTCACCCCTTTTGTTAAATATTCACTTTTAACATTAAAGCAGAAAAAAGAAAAAGAAAAGAAAAGACCACCCCATTAACCATATATAACGATTTACTTGAAAGCATGATAAGATTTTATATGATCGTTTAAGTGATGACCTGGTGGGAGAGAATGCTCTTAAGAAGATTAAAATAGCTAAGTCATGAAATAGAAGATAATTGATCCTTAAGTGATGGCCTGGTGGGAGAGAATGCTCTTATGATCCTTAACGCTATGTTTGGTTTGAAGGAAAGAGTAGGGAAAGGAAGGGAAATGTAGAAAAACCAATGCACGATTTGTAAAAATTTCCCTTCCTTTCCCTACTTTTTCCTTCAAAACAAACATAACCTAAGTGATGGCCTGGTGCCAATCGAGTGGTGGCTCAATTGGCATGTAACCGGGTAAGTCCCAGACGAGATGCAGTTTCGAGCCCTGCTACTAACGGCTCTAACAAAAAAAAAAGTGATGGTAGGGTGAGATTAAGGTTTGTTCATTTCTGGCTCAGACCCGCTTCACCCATCCCGGCCCAATGCTGAAGCTTGGCTAGGCATGGTCCGGGTCCGGGCCATGATTATTTCTTAGTACGTAGCAAGTGGAAATAAATAGGTATGGGCCAGACATGGTAGGTCCCAATTTGCGTGTTGACATGTTGAAGATTCCTGTACTCTAGCTAGTGTGCCTTTACTGCCCCTCTACGAAACAACAGAGAAGGGAAGAGGATCTGCTTTCACACGCATATCCTATCATGCACTGAGAACATGCGCCTCACATGCATGTTCTCGATGCATGGTGATTATACCTATGAGGCGCCCATTTGTGAGGAACAGATCCCGTCACTACTTCAGTCCGAGTTAATATCTCCTTCCTTCCAACATAAAAACGCGTACAGCGGTACAGGGAGTGCGGACACAGATCATGTTAGAACGCGTTGGGACGATTTCTTATGTTGAGAGGAGATTCGACCTATTTTATTCCTGATCCTGACAGCCCAATTGTTTTGGATTGCGTCGTTTTCAGACGCGTTTTCGTTTTACCATGTTTCAATCCATTCTTAATCAATCAACCCAACACTGGACCATTTGGTGGGGTTGTGATAATCACAGTCACAGTCATAGGCAGATGATGTTTTTGTCTTAGATTTTAGAGTTGCATCCGTTACAAGTTAAAATCTAACAAGCGGATTGGATCGTTGTTAGAGGTGAGCCTATTTTTTAAATCGAACCGATATCATGGATTTTGGGAAAACCGTAAATCAAAATTAAACCAAAGCCAATCAATTAATCTATTGAGAAATATTAAAAATACATATAATATATTATATTATATATTATAAATATATATCTACATATAATCTATATATATATGAAAAACATATATACCAGCCGGTTTGATTAATCGTCAATTTTTTATATTGATTAACCAAAACCAAATCAATACCTTCAGTTTGTCAAAAATAGAAAATCAAACTAAATCAACTGGTTTGGTTAACCAGAATTTTTGTTTCGGGTTCATTGATTCAATTTGACTTTTTGATTTTTCAGTTTTTTAATCTCCCCTAATTGTTATAAGTCAGAGAGACTACCAACTGAGACACATGTGACTGTGCAATATATAGATTTCAATCACTGATAATTACAACTTAAATGA
The DNA here is from genome assembly GCF_055504915.1 of Nelumbo nucifera. NCBI lineage: Eukaryota > Viridiplantae > Streptophyta > Magnoliopsida > Proteales > Nelumbonaceae > Nelumbo > Nelumbo nucifera. The sequence goes on along the minus strand of NC_142651.1, from coordinate 51,695,083 downwards.
AGCAAATATTTAGGTGAAATTCAATTCCAAGTCTCCACTGTAATCAGTACCAGTGAGACCTTACCAACAAGTTAATTTGCAGCTTGCATTTTGGATTGGATTGAGTTCATATTTTTCAACCCTAACCCTAATCCTAACTCGAACTTCAATTTCAGGAATCGGGTTTAAACAACTGGTCTAAGTTATACCCCTAAATTTAATACAAATTGAAATATCAAATTATTTAGGAATCATACCTATTATTCATATTTTGTGAGGCTTCATCTCTCCAGCTAAATCAATCCATTAATTTCAAGGAACCAGGCATGGGTGGTCAACGATCAACATCGTTTTTTTGTACCGATTACCCCCCAACCCCTAGTGGCAGTGTAATTCAATTCCAAGTCTCCACTGGAACAAACCTGCAACAATACCAACTGAGCCCCATCAGTTGATAATCAACATCTAATTGGAAATTTGGAAAACCTCTTGAACATTCAGGAATACAACCGATTTCAACTTGGAACGACCCCTTCTCTTTCATTGCCTCAGGAATACAAATTGAAATTCTCAGCCAGCCATTCAAAATCTCAAACTCGGTACCAACAAAGCAAGCAAAATTGTTTTTAAATCATTAATTATATGTTTTTCACAGACTCCTTACAACAATATCACTCACTGTGTACGTATCTATACTTTAAACCATGGTTCTAACACTTTGTTCTGAATTGTCACCCTTTATCAAAAGAATGAGATTGTCCAAAGTCACATCAGTGAGTGAAATCAATGAGTTCCTAAAGTTGAAAGCCTGCTTCCGCAACAGTAAGCGAAGACTTGGGCAAAACCATCCAAAAGTCTTTGGCTCCACAAATGGAAAACCGTGAGGCGATGGGAATAACAGAGGAGAAGCAATCAAAAGTAATTGGTTGAACGTATCAGTCATAAACATTTTCTATGTGAATTCTCTTTTACTCAAAAAATATGTAAGCACAGTCCAATCCCTTGACAGTCGTACATTACACCTTTGGCAACTCAGAAACCATCAGTCCAAGTCAATCTGAAAGATGTTGGAAACTCTTGTGTCACGTTTCCACCCTTAACCCTTTGGCTGTGTTTGGTTTGGTAGTAAATAAGTGAGAAGCAGAAAGTTCAGGGAAAGTTCTTATGGAATCTTGTGACAGAGGAATAGGGAAAGTTCTTTTTTTTCTGGGTTTTATGGGTGTTAAGCCCATTTCCTGTGGGTCATCTTAAATTGGACCATTTCTTGGGCCATCTTTATCTCTGTACCTAGTACACCATGGGCTGAGGCGCTGAGTTCGAGTAGGAGAGTGGCTGGACTAGTTAACATGCATGACTCCAGTGTTCTTACTTCCTAGCTTGCCATGCAGCAAATACGTTTAGAGGCAAAAAGAAGGATTCAAGTTATCGAATGGAATCCTTAAATTGATGAGAACAAGGATGTACATTACCATATTGATTGATTTAGTGGGTCTAGAACGGACTGTAGACTGTGGAGTTTGGAATTGGGGTGCAACTTGGGCGGGCCAACCAAAGCCTGGACCAACTCAGTAGTGATACATATATGCATACATGTATATTCATGCATACATAGACACACACACGCACACCCATATACATATACATACATGCTTATTTGCAAAAAACAAAAATCCTATTCAAAGGCTTAAATTAGTGATACTAAATAGGTTATACTTCTTAGAACATTAGGCCCAACAACTAACAAGGCCACTTAAGCCCAATTAACAAACCAAAGCCTAACCCAAGTATGTCAATTTTAAGTTCGCGCTGGATCTAGATTTGAATTTGGAAAGATCAGGCTTGACTTCGGGCTCAATCCAATCATGGGCCTAAACCCAATTTTTAGGATTGGGCCTGGTTTGACCTTAAACCCATCCCTACCCGCCCGACTTGCACTTGCACCCATAGGAATTGTCTCCTCAGTGCATGCTTTGGCCTTCTATGGGGATGGGCATAAAAGCCCATAGTCTCTGTGAACCCACATCGCTATCCCTGAAATCGACAATCAACTCAACCGACGTTCAAAACCCATTTACGGATTAGGATGGCAAAGAATCAGATTAAACACATGTATGTACACAGACCGACGTATGTAGCAACAGAACAAGAGCAGTTGATTAGGCTTTGATGGAAAGAATTTGATCATGGAAATATTGAATTCAGTAGCCCAAATCTTTCGAGAGCCACGTAGAAGCGTGCAAGGCACAGCAAAAACTGCAAAGTCAACCACTTACGAGATTTGTAAGCATCGCCACTTTCATCGGGAGAGTGCAGTAATCGTTGAATTTGTTGCTGATGGTAGACGAACGAACACGTCTATAAGATTTCTGGTGGAATGAAATGATTTCATATTGGCTTTTCATTGCCTTTAAGAACACAGATCCATCATCTAAAACTAAAACCGAAACGGAACCATTTAAAAGAGGTGGTGGTTTCAGGATTCCTGTACCAAGTGCCTAACTTTCATATTTCAATATAACTGGAGTCTGAGACTGAAAGTTCCATTTTAGACGAGGACACCGAGAGTTCTCCATCACCGCACAGGCACAGGTGTTCCCTCTAAAACCGACTACGGATCACCCTGCCAACAAAATATGTTCCAACAGCCTTCAAACAACATTTGACACCACATATCTTTGGTGGGCCCCAATTTTATAGAGAGATACGCGGTGTCAGATCAAGATAGTAGGTAGGGTGTTTTGCTGTCAGGTGATCCAAAGTCCTAAAACCAAGCCGTCACCTGCCGATTCATGACATCTGCTGTAACGACGGCCCAAGAAGTAATGCTGGTGGGTGGGGGATTGGCGAGGAAGTAGGGATGAAATGCCAAGACGTCAAGATGCATTCAAGGGCATTTTACAATTTTGACAACCAGCCCACTTTCAAGAAATGTTGATCAAATGGAAGGTCATGGTCATATTATAGAAGTTTTAACCTTTAACCTTGTTAACCTTTTTTTTTCATTTTAATTTGTTGCTTAAGCATGATGCTTTTGCTCCAGAAGGGACCCATTGACATTTTGTTGCCCAGTGCAATTTGGGGTTCTAAAGATATTCAGTGGGTTTACTAGAATACATTAGTTCGACCTGCATTTCTTTCATGGATTGATTCTCCACAGAAACCCTATTAACAATGTGCTTGAGGCAGCCCCTCCTACAGGTTTCCATCATATGGTTTATTGGTCCCCTCCAGTAAGGGCCGTAAGGCTCAGTGTGGGAAGAGTGTAAATAGAAAATGTTCAGTGCAAGAGATGATGAACCTTATATTTGCACTCTTTTAGGCTTAGTTTGAAAGGAGTACAAAACCTTATATTTTGTATGTATTTGTACTGTACATATTAGTATTTATAGTCCTTCCAAACTGAGCCTTAAGGAAATATATCAGTTAACGATATTCCCAATGAAGCACAAGTGCCCATGATGCTGCACTCGGCACTGGCAGTAATAAGTACACGTTCGACACAAAAACAAGGTCTAATCCTGCAACATCAGCTTATTCTGATTGTAGTAGACACGGCTTTGAGAAGATTCTGAGTCATAAATGAAGTGTTTTAATGGAAAAAACTTTTGGTTCTCACTTCTTTTGCCATCGGGGGCCTGAGAGTATTTAGGTGTTAAAAAAGGCATCCTGCAATGGTCCAAAGCAGAGACAAGTAACACTAAATAAGTTCACAAGCTAATCATTGGTAGCACCAGTAGAAGATAATAGTGCACAAGGAGGGGATCAAGGGCAACATTATGCTAAGGGGAAAAATTGGTTTTGCATCTTTCAGAGATTAAAGTACTCCCCTCTATACCCTTTCCCTGCATTGGACAGGAGTGAACATTCATTCTTTGATTAGCATTGCAGTAACCTCTGGCATCTCCTTCATGTATACCAACTTCTCACACTTTAGCACCAAGGAATGACTGCAAAAGAACATCTATGTTACAAAGAGAGCCTGCCAGTAAAATATATCACATTTCCCATCAAATATGGGGTAAAAGTAAAAATTAACAATACTTTTAAATGACAAGTCAGGGTCCCCCTGTTATATGACAGCAATCCAAAGAATTAGGTGACGAATCACTTAAAGGATTTTTTTTTAACAAAAAAGTTAACAGTGAGACCCATCCACCCATTTTTGCTGTTTACATTCACTTTTCAGATAGCTTTGAAAAGGAAATAACTACCATTTAAAAAGAGAGCTATTCAAATAAAGGGTCACGACTATGGTACTGGAAGACATGATAATGGAAAAACTTATAACCAATCAACTGGTATTATAATAGTAATAAATCAAGAGGTACTCACCAAAATTCATGGGAGGGTTTTGAATTTGATGGTCAAAGTTCTTTCAGTATCTTACCTTCCTGGCATCATAGATTTAGCTTCGAATAAAAAAAAAAATCTTGCTGTGTCCCACCCACTTTCTAAGGTAAACTGATAGGTTATTTTAGATTTTCTTAAGAAAATTTCAGCATTTTCTCACAATCTATCACTCTTTTTGGACAACCAAATACATGCAGGTCTTGTTTTCACAAGTACTTCTAAGTACTTATTTTAACAACCACTTAAGGCTGTTTGGTAACCCACTTTTCAAATCACTTATTTGTTTTTAAGCACTTATTGGGGTGAGAATGTTTGGTAAGCTACTTTCCCCATAAGTGCTTACATTGACACAAATGACAATTTTAGCCCTTACTTCACTCATACATCATAATAATAATAATAACTAATTATAATAGGGGAAGATGACAGAGAGCAAGTCTCCAAGCTGACGCAACCCAATGATCCAATTGGGTTTCTTCAGATTATCAATGACCGGCTGAAGCAACCCAATGATCCAATTCTCAATACCAGATCTGTACACCTTCCACAGTTTTCCGAGAACCATGTTCACCCATTTCACACTCTTTTCTTTGTAAATCCTTCTCGAGGAACAAAGAAAAGCTTGTAAGCACCTGTGGTCAAATACCAGTCCGAGCATCAAGGCTCTTGTTTATTTCTCTTCCTTGATGTCCACAGCTTATCAAAGACAACCCCAACAAAGAAAAAAGAAGACAAAAAGACCCACCACATTCCTACTGATTGGAGGAGAGGGAATGGGGTGGATTACTCCTAGATGAGTCGTGAGTTTATCAACCATAGGATCTTCCTGGAAGCTAGTAAAACTCGACGCCATTTGAATATGCTCCGGAGCAAGTTCTCCATGGTCTAATTCATCTGCAAATCGCTTAGCAACCAAGACTTTTGCGCCCCGCCTTGCTGAATTGCAAAACTCAATACTCAGATTCGGATTTCGACCATCGGTTGAAGGAAGCATACATGCTCTACAAATCCATCTTCTTCGAGAAACCTTACTGGAGACAATTCCAAGAAATATTTTTTTCCCACAGCACCCAATTAACCGGGAATTCCTTACATTTCCACCTCCACTCCTAACCCCAATTCTATCAATCTTACGAGGATAAACGGAAGGTGAAACCCAAACAAGACGCGAGACAACCCAGCTCGCAAAAGCAAATTGCAAGATCATTTAAACCTTTGAAACTCAGAGACCCAAATCTAGAAGGGGGCTCTGCAATTCATACGAAGTAAACAGGTAAACATGAATCCAAAGCCAGATCGACTGGCAAGGGAGGGGAGGAAGGAAGATGACGAAGTTGAAGCCGTGATGCATCAGATTGGGGAGTGGGGACAAGTCAGGGAAGAAGATGATGAACAATGATTTTTGGGCGCAGGGGTATTTTAGGCATTATAGAAATTTATCAGGGACTGGTTCGTCCTATTTTTTTGGAGAAGTACTTCTTCAAAAAGTTTAAAAAAAGCCAACTTGAAGTCACTTTTTCAAAGAAGTACTTTAAAAAAAGTACTTCACTTTTTTACCAAACACCCATAAGTACTTAAAAACCACTTAATGTGTGGTCCCATGTCTTAAAAGAAGTACTTGTTTTACTTCTTTTAAGTGTTCTCAAACAGGACCGCAGTCATGTTCATTTCAAAAAAGAGTTTGGCTACAATGCTGGAAAGACATCATGCTGGAAAAACTTATAGCCAATGAACCAGCATATAAAACTGGTAGCCAATCTGGAAGGTTCTTGTCAAAATTCACGGGGGGTTCGATTGGTCAAAGGCTCAAAGACCTCCCAGTATTATGCCTTTAAGAACAGATTAACTGTCTTAACAGAATTAACTATCTTACCAGTGGAAATGACGTTAAATAGAACAGATTGGAGAAACAAGATTCATGTAGTCAACCCCATAAGTTGGGATAAGGCATGGGTGAGTTGATGATGTCGATCATCATCATCATAAATTTGAAAAGGAATCTAAAGAACACAGTAATAGCATATCTAATTGTGACACACATGCAGAACAATATGTCAAAATGCATTAAAATTCAATTGTTGTTTACACCAGTTTTAGATTTCTGATTGAAAAAAAAAAAAATGAAGCTACTGAAGAGGCTTGTCCAGAGAACCATGTAACCAAATTTGGCTCTCTGAATACTTTTTACCAAACATTGCTTAGAGGCTTTCAATGTCAGCCCCAAACGGGCACATGGTTGTTTGAACCAACATGTTACATTCACAACACATGAAATTCAATTTTTTTTTTTTGATAGATAAATGAAATTCAAAATTTTGATCATAATATGAAATTTTTCCAAGAAAATCTCTAAATTTTAAATTACATAGAATAAACAACTATGCAGTATGACCACAACAGATGCATCTCACGATTCTCACCAGGGAATTTATGCAATGGGCCACACCATGCATGTTCCATTTAGTAGGATGTAAATTGTGGTACACCACCTAAGCAGTCCTATGGAAACAACAAAGAAAATGGAAAGGCCCTTTCCAAGATTTCAAAGAGGGGGGGGCAAAACAAAATGTTAAAGAAATATGCATTTGTTCAACCCCTTTATTAGCCATATTCTACAGATAATCGTTATACAATGAATTGAAAGTGTATATAGTTTATTCCATCATTTTGTATAGTTCTATCCTAGATTCAAACTCCACAATTTTTAAGTGTTTATGTTGAAGCTGAAGTTAAAAACATTCATTTCAAAACATGTTTTTCATATTAGGTGGTGATTGGGGGCCAAATGTTCCGCCACCTTGTTACCTGCCAAGGTTCAGAAACATCTGTATTTGAAAGTATAGAACTCACATTGTTTTTTTTCTCAGTTCTTTAAATACAGAATTCTATGACAAATGTGGATATGTTTAGATTTGGATCTAGCCTTCCTATGAAAACACATTATAATAGCAACAGGATCAATCCAGTTTGTATCCTTTTGAAAGTAAACCTGTAATGTGTACTAGACTACAAACTAAGGTAAAACCACATCTAGCTGCTTTTTCTCCCATGGTTCTGGTTGTATTTTTTTTATATATATCTGAACATAATGGTTTATGAAATTTAATAGACAGCATGTGGACCAGTCTAGCACAATATGACAAGTACAGAAAAAGCAATGTTTTTTAATAAATTATAATCTGAGTATTCCTAGACAGTGAATCTTATCTGAAATGCATGAAGTACCAAAAATGGATAGACCTGCTGAATTGCCCAATCATAATATGCATCCTACGTGTGACCATTCCATCATTCGCCTATATTCATATAGCATTTAGACTTGGATGTCAACAGAATCAGGCTCAGTATGGAACTGACTCAACCCAACCTGACTCAAAATCACTCTGACCCAAACCAGACCTAACCCAACCAATGAAATAGGATTCCCAAATCCAGCCCACCCCATCCCGTGAACATTACCCCAGTTCTTAGTGAAGGCTATATTTACAATGTTTTCAATACCACTATATCAACAGGTCGGTGTCAATCTGACCCCAATCAGAAACCCGGTTAAGATTGGCACAAAGCCACAAACCTGATCCAATAGGGTTAGTCAATGCAGGTTTACCATTAAACCTGGTCCACTGACATCTGTTTCAAAATAAACCATTTTTACACACAAATTGTTCAAAAATATAGGTTTTAATTCCTTTTTTGAAAATGATAATATTTTTTAAAGCAGGGTATGGGGGTATAGTACTGAAAGAGCAGTTTTGTATAGTCCCTGTATACATGATGCCTCTTTTGATAATTAATATAGTTATACTTCACCTTCTCTCAAAAAAATGTCAGTTCTTCCACATATTACAGTTGACATAGGTTAACATAGGCTATAGGACAACTGTGTTTTAACACTGGGAGATATACATACCACATGCATGTAAATGTGTGTAGATGCATATGCATGTGTGTTTAAGTTTGCATAACTATCAAAATATATGTATGCATGTGTTTATAATCTAAGTATATGTAAGGAGTTAATATATCCAGGCATAGTTGTCAAGGCGACTAGGCGAGTTGGTTTTTAGATATGCAGCTGGTTTTTTTTTTCCATATAAACTTGTATTGTGCAGCGGAATTGCAAATGCAGGTTCCAAAAATTTTAAGTGTCTAATTTACAAATATCAGTTGCATGCGATTATCTAGTAGGAAAGTACTGATGCCACATGAATTATTATCTATTTCCGAAGAAGTATATTTCCTCCAGCATAACTGTAACACAAGCACAGAATTAGCACCTATACTGCATATTCTCCACATTAGTTTCCACCAACCAAATTAGGTTAACAATATATAATTCAAATTGGTAAGAATTTACTTACATTATCTAAAAGAAAGGCTAATAATTTCAAGACATTGTAAAGGATATTGATGAATGATGATGGAATTAAAAGACACATTCAGAATCCCTTGTGTGCACTCATGTCATTTTGTACTGGAATACCTTTCAAGTTTCAACCTATTCAACATTGAACAGTCTCAATAGAAATTTTGGCCCATATTGCATCTCAAAAATGAATACATGATTCAATTTATAAAATTATGACCAGAGGCATGTCTTTTTTTCCCTTTCAAAGGTGAGACAATACAATCAACTATCAAATGAACAGAAAAACTTAACAGATGCAAGAAATTGCCTCAGTATTTATCTTTAGTCTCATTAACAAAGAAGATTTCTGGGTGACCTCAGCTGGTACTTTGGCTTCAAGAGGGGTATTAAGGATATTGAAACACCTGAGGCTCTATGCTTCAGAATGTTCTTGAAGGGGTTATTCTAAATTGTTCCCATCAAGATCGCTAAATTTGGGTGGCCTACCACTCGATTTTTCTTCACACACCTCCTTCCATACCCTTTTACCGTATCCTGACACATTGCAGCCATTCCCAGAGAAATAAATTTTGAGTTGGCCGGTGCCTCCTAAAATTAAGGTTTTTGTTGGGAGATTTTCCATTTGATAATGAACACTTGTGATAATTTGGAGAAGACATAATTGGTGTCTCTTCTCAGGCCCTCTTTATTTGGCAAGTGGTGAGACTGTTTTTCATTTATTAATCTCCTGTGAATTTTCCTCCAGCATTTGGGTTAGGTTCGGTTCTCTTTTGGGATTCAGGTGATCTCCAAATAATGTGGCAGGACTTTTCAGCTCATCCTTGTTGCTTAGGAGGGGTAAGATATTGTGGAAGTGTACTAGGATGCTATACTGAGGATTCTATGGAAGAAGAGGAATGGGAGCATTTTCAAAGGAAAGACAAGAACCAAATAGAACTATAGGAAATTACGCAACCAAGGTGATCCACTGGATCAAAACTATAGAGTATAGACCAATTTGCTCCATTTTCCATGGATGACATTATGACAGTATGGGTCTTTAGTTTATGGTTGCTAGAAAAAGCAGTCAAGCTTGTTGGACTTCAGCAGGGGGTCTCCAGTTAAAACTGAATTTTGATGGGTGTAGCATCAGAAACCAGGGACCTTCAGGTGGGGCATTAGAGATGAGAAGGGACCATTAATAAAAGCTTGTAGCCATGTACAAATGTCAAGCACCCAATTTAAGGAGTGCTGACCCCACATAGAAATCCACAGTTCCAATGCAGCCCAAAACAGTTCTTTCCTAGATATCCCTTGTTTGGCTAAAATGTCAACCAAACAATTAGCTGATCTTATAATCCATCTAACGTTTACACCAACTCCCTTGTTAGATACCTGATTTCCCTCATGGGTTGTCTGTGGGTCCAGATTCCTAAGTAATCTGCTTCCATCCATCCAATCACCAATCCAGTGTCCCCCTCCATTTCAATCTGTTGGAAGTCCAATTGTTTAGCCAATCTCAAGCCTTAAAGGAGGCCCATCACCTCTTAGCAAGTCTCCCATCCTATTAACCCTGAGTATAAAGCAAAGATTCTTCCTCCTCCATCCCTTAAAGATCCCCCTACATCCGATGGTCTCCCGGATTATCAAGTGAAGTCCCATCAAAATTCAGTTTAATCCTTTGATGTGCAGATGGGGCCCAACTATCCTGGCAGAAGCTTAGGCGTCAAAAACTTAATAGTCAAGGACTGAAAAGTGGTGCTGGGATGGTTAAAACTAAAAGGGTGATAATCCACGTATTTGGCAGCACAAATTTGTGACAAGGGAGATAAAACAGTTGATGGGAGAGTCAGAAGCTACTGTTACTTGGCTAAAGGAAATCGCTTAGCTGACACATTGGCTAAGCAGGGGTTCAGAGGAAGCATCTATTTTGGGCTCAAATGTAATGCAAAAGTAAAGCAAATAGAAGAAAGGAAGGGGGCATTGAACAGACCGTGTTTAGAGATACAGTGGCATTTTATAAATATTACGTTCTTCCTGTTTTATAATAAAACTTTCAGTTACTGGTCAAACTAGGAAAAAAAACAGTTTCAAAAACCAAACTTGACACTGGACCTATGGATAGTCTTTCACTGCTATCTGGTTAGAATTGCCCAAAATTGTAAACAAAAAATGGTCATTTTTCAAAAAAAAAAAACTACTAGAAAATAGGATAATTATATAAAATTAAATGTCAAAGTCAAATATTTTTATATGAAATAGGGATTATCCAAGAGTTGACCAGGGATTACTTGAAGATGTCCCTAATCATTCTGGAAACTAATTGACAGTGCATGCTTTGCTTCAACTCCAAAACAAGTTAACACACTCAAAAACAAAGAAAGTTCAATCATCATATCAATATCAAAAGGTAATACACATCATGTTTCCCATCCATGAATAATAAAGTCATAAAAAGTTTAGAAACTCCAAAATATGTCAAAAATAATAAATAGGAACCAAGAAATTAAAAGCAAGAAGAAAGGAAGAATAATTCCTCATTGCAGTGCTTTAACAATCGAATTTCCATGGCATTGAGGAATACACCTCTAACATAATGTCAATTGTATTTTGAACCTCTAAGGTTGTGCACCAAGGTGTTTTCCTTGAGCTTTGCTTAAGGCACAAGTCCTAATACCTCTTTTAAAACACTTTGAAAATTTTAGAAATTGTCTTCACTGAAGGTTCAGAAAAAGATAATATACTAATACTTCAGAAAAAGAAAATTTGCAAGAATCTCTAGTATAAGGTTGCAAACAATTGAATATACCTTACAAGGAATACAGTCATATTCTCAAGATTGCTAAAATAACATTACAATATGTGCAATAATATATCACAAGTAAATCTACAGATACACTAAATATGCAGAACTACTACAGTCTACATTAAGACCTATTTTACAAATGGAATGAAGATTCTCTTCTGTCATTATGATTTATGAGAAGTCATTTTACGAACAAGATGAACGTGATAGTATGTTATGTGCAATTAATTCAAACACAAATTCTGACCATAAAGCATTTAGGTCTTGTCATATCATTGTAGAAATTATCGATTCTTATAGGGAATTGTGTGGCAGAATGTTCTCAATTGACAATAAACTTTCTGAAGATCAACAATTATATGATTTACTTCATAAATGATCAAAAGTTTAAAGATTATCAAGGCATACCAGCCAATGATTTTAAGCTCATCACATGCACCAGTAAAACCTAAGAGCATCATAACTCTGTTATTGCCTCAAAACTTCACCAGCCTAGATGGTCATGTCAATTGGTATTATTAAAATTACTGGTCAAATAGATCCCCTAGGTTTGAGGAGGTTTAGGTCACAGATAAAAGACAGATCCTCCTGAGCTCCAACTATTCCCATCATGTCCATCGCATACAATATTTCACTTCTTTGGAGTAACAAAAGTTGAATTTACCTTGACTCCTGCCGGAGTACCAGGCTTAGATGTAGTTGTGCTCCCAAAGTTGAACCTTGCTTTCTTTTCTGCAGGCTTTAGTATTTGGAAAGAGCACATTAGTGTCTCATCCACACTCATCATGGCACCTGAATTATCAAATTCCCCACAGTAATTAGGTGCTGAAAAAATTGTTACAAGTTGCCTGTTAGCAAAGAACTCATATCCATCTTCCACAACCTGACACCATCAAAGCACTAATTAGTTGAAAAGTTATAATTGCTTTGATTCTAAAAGATGACTCATAACTAAAATGGTAATGTAAACCTGGTGAGCACGACAAACTAGATCCAGATCATGCTTTTCAAGAAACTCCGAAACCTTATCAGCACCAAAGGTATATGAAACTCCTCTATCATTCATCCCCCATCCTTGAATATCCTTACTGGGGTCAGACCATAGAAGATCGCAGAGTAACCCAGTGTCTGGGACATCTGTTGGCCGTTGTAAATTTCGTATTTGATCCAAATTATGAAGGTCTGGAGAAAGTCCTCCATGCATGCAGAGAATCTTCTCATCAATTAAAGCAGCAACAGGTAGGCAGTTAAAACAGTCTGTGAACACTCTCCACAGTTTGACATTAAATCTTCGCTTACATTCATCATAAAATCCATATATGCGATTTATGGAAGCACATTCATGATTACCCCTCAGGAGAAAAAAGTTTTCTGGATATTTTATTTTATATGCAAGGAGAAGGCATATTGTCTCCAGGCTTTGTTTTCCCCGGTCAACATAATCCCCCAAGAACAAGTAATTGGCTTGAGGAGGTAATCCACCATACTCAAAAAGCCTTAGAAGATCAGAATATTGTCCGTGAATGTCACCTGAGCATAACAGAAAGATGTCAAGGAAAAAATATACAGCATTTCCTTTTTCTTACAAATAGTTACATTACATAGTTAATCTACAGAAAGTGAACATATATGTGTTTTTGTAAGTAACAACAATAGATTGCTTGCAAAAGAACATATGTTGTGGTTTAAGTAAATTGGGTCTAACCAGAGCCAACCCAAGCCCAAAACCAAGTGCAGAAGAGTGAACACTGGCCCAACTGATCCAAGCACAACGTAGGGTGCTCAAATAGACCTTCAGTTTGAGGCATTTGTTGCTTAATCCTGGCTTGGCTTGGGCTGTTTAACTTACCAAATTAAATTTTTAAGTTTTAGGGTGAACAATGAGAAAAGAACCACAACTCCTATTTTTCCCCTGAACCATCAGCAAGGTCTGATCTGAAAGATTTTTCTTTTGTAATAAATTTTTTATTTAAATAGAAAAGGCACTAGAGCATTCCAAATTCCAAATTGAAGTAGTCAAGTACTCAATTTGACATTTGGATTAATGCAACACAAGTAACAGTAATGGAGCAGCTAAAATACTATGAACCACCTGGATCACTTCAGAGAAAAATCAAAAAGAAAACTTAAGATTTTGATTTTAGAAGTACAGGAATGGGAGGGGATTTCAAGTTCTTTTTTGGGTGGGGGAAGCCATTTTCATTATCACATGTCATTGTCTCCATTGCCATGCAGTCTCCACCATCACAGATCACACTACAACCAAAAAAAACTTGAAATGCCCTCATCACCATGCAATCTCCACCATCACACTACAACCCAAAGTCCGCCTTATCTGAGATTAGTTGCTTCACTGCATTGACTAATTTCACTCTATCCTTTAAGGTCCTCCTCTCAATATTGTTGAGTTATTGCCCAACATTGATACTTCTTTGAGGGAGAACAGCCTCCTATGGAGAAGAAGAAGAAGAAGAGGGTTCAACTCTGCCTTCATTCGATATTCACTGTTCCTTTATACAAGGTCTGACAAATCATACCTAACTTGCTGATATGTATAACTACTTGCTTAAGGCAGACCTTAATGTCATAGTTTTCTTATGTAAACGTTCTTGATAGGTGCTCTCAGCCGCATGGGTCCTCCTCAAGATCCAATGGGCTTGCTGCTATCATGGGCCCAGCTTACTGGATTACGCCCTGTCACTAGTCGTGGGCCTCCATTTCTAACAACTCCCCCACCCTAGAGACTGACCTTATCGTCAAGGTCAAGATGATGATACTTTGTGAAGAGCTCATATGGCTCCCACATGGCATCATCAGGCGGGAGACCAAACTAGACCACCAAGGCTTCCTGGATTATTTTCTTCCCTAATTTACCATAGCAAAAGTTAACAATCTTCATTGGCTCTATGATGAGCCCACCATCTTCTGAGTAACTTGGTAAAGCAGTGGTGGAAGGAGTGTTGGGCCCTATGTGTTTCTTGAGTAGTGAGACATGGAATAATAGGTGGAGCTTGGAGCCTACTGTTAGATCCTAATGGTAGGCCACTGTCCCAATCTTCTCTAAGATCTCGTATGGGTCATAGAACCTGGGAGCCAACTTATGCCATCTTCTTCAAACTATTGTCTGCTACCTATAGGGCTGCAGCTTGAGATAGACCAGTTCACCTACTTGGAAGTTAACAGGCAATGTAACTTTCATGTATTCTTGGGCCTCTAAGAGGTTGGCCTTGAGGGTTCACAACACTTCATCTCATGCTAACAGTTGTTCTTCTATAAAGGTGATTGAAGTAGATCCCTTCTCATAGGGGTGAATAACAGGGGATTCTTGACCATACAGAGCGTTGACTGCCGCCATACCCATTGCCAATCGGTAAGAAGTGTTGTACCAAGATTCTGCCCAAGGAAATCAACAGACCCATTGTCGTGGCTGCTCTCCAGCGAAGCAATGCAAATAGGCCTCATAAATCTATTCACCACCTCGGTTTGTCCATCAAATTAAGGGTAATAGCTGGTGGAGTGCTACATTTTAGTCCCCCAAAGGCAAAAGCACTATTGCTAGAAGTTACTCATAGATGGTAGGTCTCTATTTTGTCAAGTACCATGAAGCTTAGCTACATCCCTTATAGGGGTGCAACTTGAGTTGACCCAAGTTAACATTTTACACTGCTTCAGCCTCAAGCTTTGTGCCAATCCCATTCAAATATCAACAAAAGTCCAACTCCATCCCAAGCCTACCCAAGTTGCACACCTAGTTCCTGATAAACATTTCCACCACCTAGGCTACAATTAAGGATGAGGAAGAGTTAAGAAATGCCCAAACTTTGTGAGCCAATCAACAACAACCATGATAACAGTCTTCCCTATAGAGGATAGTAAACTAGAAATGAAGTCCATCGATATCTACTCCAAGACCTGGCCTAGTATCAACAACGGCTGAACCGCTGAAGTAAACTGGCTGGCATTATTGCTTCATACTTCTGCTACATATGGAACAATTGGCCACAAAATCATGGATGCCATCTTCATTCCCATCCAATAGTGATTTGAAGACAGCCAATTAAGTCCATAATACACCTAAGTGTCCCCCATGGCTGAACTGTGAAAGAGCTCTAAAAGTTGAAGGATGTAGATAGATGAGTTGAGAACCACTAGACATCCCTTTACAGAGAAGAAGAGTGAGAGAGCCCAATATATTGTACCCAAGAGCTGACGCCGGGTTCGTAAGCCAACTAGTTCAGATTTGCACCAGGTCTAGATCCTTCTAGGCCTCCTTTCTAATGCTGTCTGATAAAAGGGTATATGCGCTGGATTACCAATACATGGGCCAGGTTAGGATAAGATGCCTACAGCCTTGTTAATTGGGCTGGGTTTATATTCAATGAGGTAATCATCACCCAACAACTTTAAAAATCCATTTTTGTTGCTCCTCCATGTGGGACTGCTATTCTAACAAAATCCTTTAAGCTTCTCTAATATGTTTTGATTATGAACTAACGGTGTAGTAAGTAGTGCCACCATTTTTGAACTTATATAACCACCGCCATGAGCTCTTTGACATAAGTAGATTGTGTTTGGGCTTGGGCTAATAAGGCCCGACTGAAAAGACAATTGGTTGGCTTTCTTGCATAAGGGCAATCCCCAACCCAGTCCCTGAAGCATCACATTCCAATACAAACATTTTGTTGAAGTCCGGTAGGGCCATGGCTGGAAGTGATGATACCGCCTTCTTAAGCTCTTCAAATGCTTGACGAGCCTGACAAGTCCACCCAAATGAATCTTTCTTCAAAAGCCTGGTAAGCAAGGCCACCAATAGTTCATAGTGGTGAATAAACCTCCTGGCTCCTATAATATGCAGTTAGGCCCAAAAAGCCCCTCAACCTCTTAATGAATCTAGGTTGAGGCAATTCTAGCATGTAGGTTATCTTCAAAGGATCACCCATTACTCTTCCACCAGCAACAATATGGCTCAAATAGTACACTAGAGTCCAACCAAAAGTGAACTTAGAAAGTTTGGCATATAATTGTTGTTGCCCCAATGTGTGTTGAAGGTGAGAACCGCAATCTTTGCTATATGTCAGAATATCATCAAAGAATGCCGATATAAATTGCCTCAAGTAGGGACAAAAGTTGTCATTCATGATAGCTTGGAATGTGGTGTCGAGAGATATATTGTATTTGGTTGTATTTGAGCTTTTGGAGGTTACAAGGGGTATATTTGTAGTGCTGATAAGTTTTGGGGACTTGTATGTATCTATGAGAGGAAGAGGGGCCTATGTGAAATTCTGGTATAATTTGGCATTTTGCTTATTTAAGCCATTAGTTGTGTGGGATTAGGGTTGAGTGATAGTGGATATCCTGTTGTGAGTCTAAGAGATCAGCCACGTATTTCTTGTTCTCATAGTGGAAACTTTTTCCTCTCTTCCCGTGGATGTAGGCTACTGAGCCGAACCACGTTAGATCTTGGTGTTTTCTCCATTTCTTCTTATTTTCTTCTTGACTTGTTATTCTATTTTATGATAGTTGACATGGTATAAAAGCAGGTTGCTGATTTCTGGGTGCATCAACTGAAGATAGAGTTGTATTGATCAACCCTAACCCTTGGTCACTCTGTTCTGCAATTTCACCAAGAGAAATCCTCTTACAACTCTCTTGGAAGGCTTCTGCTGGAAGTGGAACTTCATTGGTTGTGTCGCCCAGGCCAGTTTTACTCACTCAGAAAATCTCTGAGATTAAACAAGTTTTTGGAGTTCTAATCTTCTCTCCAGGGCAGCAGCAGGTTTCTTCTTCCTTCTTTGGATGTTTCATTTCCAAGTACGTATGCAAGCTTCAAGCACTCCATTTCTGGCTGGCTATTACTCCAGATTGAGGAGTTTGCAGTCAGTCCTGGAGGGTATTTAATACTCTCCTCAGTTCAACAGTCCTTAAACACTTGGGTTTGGACTGTCAAAACAGCATACAACTTGGTTGGTGTTGCTCTCGGTAATTTCTTTAAGGATTTCAATTCCTCAAAAAGGTGGCTTATCTCTGCTACTTGTCTGACTGAAGTTATTTGATCATATATATCTTCTGGGCCAGATTTCATTGTTTTTATCTGCATTGCTTACTTCAGCCTTGCTGTTAAGATCTTTTTTTTTTTTTTGAAAAAGTTCTGTGTTTGGTTTCTGTGATACTACTTTCAGTATTTAAATTGCTGCTATTCCAAGTTGTGTTGAGGTAGTAGCCAACTACTAGGAAATCTCTTCGTGTAGTATTCGACTGCTAAGAACAGGATACTGATAGTAGTCAACTACTACGAAATTTCCTTGTGTAGTAGTCAACTACCAGGAATAGAATACTGATAGTAGTTGCCTACTACAAAATCTCTTAGTAGTCAACTACTAGCAATAGGGTATTGTTTTCGGACCAACAAACTAGTATAGTGGTTAACAACTTTGAAATATAAATATTATAGAAGCTCTGCAACTTCTTTGGTCTATTTATGATTATCAATATCAGCATGTGATACTAGAGCTCCAGATGACTATTTGGAGTTCAAGAAAATGTCTCAATGGTGCAAAATTTCTAAAATGGTTCTCCATTGTTATGATCGGTTCTGATCTGATCTTGTTTGAGGCTTGGTTTGATATTTGGACCATTTTGATGAATGACGGATCTATTATCATCAGTGAATATCTGGTTTGTTTACCTCATACATATTTTAAATGGAAGATGTTTGACAAAATGTTCCAGCACTAATCCTTTATTATGCTCATTAGTTCTGAGTTATTGTTGTTGGAGTTTTGATCTCCTTTGGTGGCATGGGATTTTGATTCACTTTATCTAGTTCACTTTCCGATTGGCCAACTCTGATTCCTCAATTTGGTTTATGGAGTTCATAGTTGGTTTTCCGCTAGCCAACTCTGTTTTGGTAGTTTTGTTGGCATTTCTAATGATCTAGTTGTTATGGTTGGTTCTTCAATTCGGAGATTGTGATTGGCCTTTTGATGGCTAAATTCAATTATTTAGCATGATATGTTTTGGCTTTCCATTGGCCAACATCAGTTTGTTAATTACTAGATCATGACTTGGCTCTACTCTGGCTTTTCGACACAGGTTCATTCATCTTTTTGGCATCCAACTTTGGTTTTTAAGAGGCCCCTTCAACATCTAAAATTTCATTGTTGCTACTTCAACAACACACCTATTTTCATGGAGGTTGCTTCAACATCCTTCTTACAAACTCAAGTTGGTTTCCCCACCTTGAGTTTGAGGGAGAGTGTTGAGAGATATATTGCATTTGGTTGTATTTGGGTTTTTGGAGGTTACAGGGGTATATTTGTAATGCTGATAAGATTTGGAGACTTGTATATATTTATGGAAGAAAGAGGGGCCTATGTGAAATTCTGGTATAATTTGGCCTTTTGCTTATTTAAGCCATTGGTTGTGTGGGATTAGGGTTAAGTGAGAGTGGATTTTTTGTTGAGTCTTGAGAGGTCAGCCATGTATCTCTTGTTCTCATGGTGGATATTTTTCCCTCTCTTCCCGTGGATGTAGGCTACTACTAAGCCAAAACATGTTAAATATTTGTGTTTTCTCTATTTCTTCTTCTTTATTTGTTGTTCTATTTTATGTTAGTTGACATGCTGATGGGGCATTCATCAAGCCAAATGGCATGACAAAGAACTCATAATGCCCATCATGAGTGTAGAAAGCAGTTTTGGGCATGTCTGCGAGGTGCACTCTAATTTAGTTATATCCCAATCTTAAGTCCAATTTTGAATGGATGGCCACTTCTCTTAACTCAATAGTCAACACAAAAATGACAAGTCACTTGCTTCTTTTTTACTAAGACAACTAGGGATAAATACAAGCATGTACTACGCTAGATCAACTGCTTGTCAAGGAGCTCCTAAACAATCTTTTCAATTTCTATTTTCTAAAAATAGAGGTAGTGGTAAGGCTAGACTTTAGTAGGTGCACCCCCCAGTATTATGGGTATCCTATATCCTTGGGCCCATTGAGGAGGTAACCCATGAGGTTCTTCAAATATACCACCGCATTAGGCTAATAGAAGTTGTGATTATTTCACCTCTTTAGCTCCAACCTGGACTTCCGTCTCACCAATAAGTAGCAAACTAATGGGTTGTAGGCCCAATTTCATTAAACCAGGTTGGATCGAGTGCATGCAACTTCTGAGAATCATCTAAAGACCTTCAGCCTATGGGCTAGATGGGTTAAGCCCCTTTAGATGACAAGGGTTTCCTACAACCATGAAGCCTATGACCAAATGAGACCAATCACATAAGACAAGTCCTAGTAACCATAACCATTGGATGTCGAGGACCATTTTGACTCCACTGAAATCAAGGAGGTGCAAATCTAGAATGAAGTCATGGCCTTGGATTTTAAGGTATTGCTTGTAGCATAGGCTCTCGCAAACAATATGATTTCTATCAACAACATGCACAACAAAGGAATCCATGTACCGGATAACTATACCTAGTTGGTAGGCCAATAGGCACTTGGAAAGTGACAAAGTTCAATGTACTCACAAGCACAAGATGGCCTAGCAACCTTCCTTCTACTTGCATGGCCTGGGGAGAAGAAAGGCTCATTAAGGCATATAAAGATACCTCTAGATTGGCTAGGTTCTCCTCTTATATTGGGCTTCTTTGTTGGTGGGCTCCACTAGGTCGTCTTCTTCTAATTCATTGATCCATAGTATAAACACCTATTGGACCTTGCACTTGTGGCCCGACCCAAATTTCTCATCACAATTGTAACATAGGCCTCTTTCCCTTCTAGCATGCATCTCAGCCCAAGTGAAACACTTGAAAGGGAACTATGGGTTAGGCCACAGGCCCAAGAGTGTGTGGGCCAACCATCTCAACCTTCTAGCCAAGGGTCTTTGAGTAGTGGACCAACCGATTAGGTAGACCTCTTGAACTGGATCAACTTTTCCTCTTACAAACACACACCCATTGTCGTCATCATTTTTGTTCACTTCAAGGCCTTTACTTCCAATCGGATCTCATCCTTGAAGCCTCCTACAAAAACTTTCCAACAACACTTTCTCCGACCACTCCAGAACTTTTGTCACCAATCTCTCAAACTCAATTGGTACTCGCATACCAATCTTGTTTGTTGTAGAGGCTCAGCATAGTCCTCATAAGCAGATGGGCAAAATCTCACACACAAAGCTTCAATGAAATCCACCCAAGTGACTTGAGGGTGAGATCCTCTATACCACTGAAACCATGAGATTGCATCTACCTCCAAATAGATTAAGGCAATTGAAACCCTATGGTAATTGGGTGTTTCATGGTACTGAAAGTAACTCTCTGCTTTGAATATCCACCCCATTGGATATTCTCCGGCAAACATTGGGAAGTTTTTTTGATGAGTAATATTAAAATTTTATTAATTAAAAAACTGATTTAGAGAAAGAAGAAGAAATAGAGAAAATATCAATTTTTAACATGGTTTGGCTCAATAGCCTACATACACAGGAAGAGAGGGAAAATTTTCCACCATAAGAACAAGAGATACATGGCTAACCTCTCAAGACTCACAACAAAATATCCACTCTCACTTAACCCTAATCCCATACAACCAATGGTTTAAATAAGCAAAAATCCAAATTATACCAAAATTTCACATAGGCCCCTCTTCCTCCCATAAATATATGCAAGTCCCCAAATCTTATCAGCATTACAAACATACCCCTATAACCTCCAAAAATCCAAATACAACCAAATACAATATATCTCTCAACACCCTCCCTCAAACTCAAGGTGGGGAAACCAGCTTGAGTTTGCAAGAAGGATGTTGAAGCAATCTCCATGAAAATAGGTGTATTGTTGAAGCAACAACTAGGAAACTTTAGATGTTGAAGGGGCCTCTTAAAAACCAAAGTTGGATGTTAGAAAGCTGAATGAACTTGTGTCGAAAAACTAGAGTAGAGCCAAGTCATGATCTAGTAATCACCAAACTGAAGTTGGCCAACAGAAAGCCGACACATATCATGCCAAAGAATCAAATTTAGCCATCAAAAGCCAATTATCTTCGAACTGAATAACCAACCATGTCAAACAACTAGATCATTAGAAATGCCAACAGAATTACCAAAACAGAGTTGGCTAGCGGAAAGCCAACTATTCTGAACTCCATAAACTAGAGAAAAGATTCAGAGTTGATCAACAGAAAGCCAACTATGAACTCTATAAACCAAATTGAGGAATCAGAGTTGGCCAATCGGAAAGCCAGCTAGATAAAGTGAATCGAAATCCCATGTCAACATTGGGAAGTTTAACTTAATAGGTTTGTTGGACTCACCACTACTGCCATTAGAAGAAGCTTCTTGCTCTAATTCATTAACTCCAATAGATAAGGACATTATCTTCTCACACTATGACATCATAGCTGTCAATACCTCCTTGGTCTCCTTCAAGTTGCCTTAAAACTTGTTAAGGCCAACCTCCAGCCAATTTATCCCATCCTCCATAGTTGTGGATTGAGTGTTGGTCATAGATCTGATACCAGATTGTTGGGTTACTGCCCAATAGACCTCTTTACGAGCAAGGTCAGGCTTTGCCTCTTTATTAACAAAAACTGCACATGCCCATGCCCAAGCCAAAAGCCTAGTATGGACATAGAAGTCCTACCTATGGTGTAATATTATATTAGTTTGGTTATAAGTTAACAAATAATATATATATAATATTTGGTAGAATAGTATATATAACATATTTATATATAATTACATATGATTAATATATATTTTTATTATATGCAATATCATTGTCCTAGGCACAAGCTCAAGCCGAGCTTATTTCAAAAAGCCTAAGCCTGGCCTAAAAAATAGTCAGGCCTGGTGCTCAAAGCCCAAGACCGAGTGCCTAAAATTTTGTCTCAGCCATGCTAGGCCAGACCATCAAGCTAGCTGGCCCACAAACAGGTCTACTGCACAACACATGTGCTTTTTACCTTCTTCAAGGCAGCACAACCTCTTGTAGAGAAGAAGAAGAAGAAGAAGAAGAAGAGAAAGAGAGCGAGAGAGAGACAAATGAGGGTTCAAGCTTCAATATTATTGTTCCTTTTATACAAGGCCTAACTGCCTAAGAAAAACACAACTTGCTAATATGGCTAACTACTTGCTTGAGGCAAATCAACCCTAATGTCATGACTTTCTTATGTAAAATAGACAGTAAATCAGCACCTCACGCCTTTCTGTGGGAACTCTATATTGTACCTTAAGTTGGCTCATATTAATTATTCTTAATAAATCACTCTATTACTTATCAAAAAAAAAAACACCTCCCCATCGCTACTATATTTGTCCTTTCCTGCAAAAACTTTGAGAAAAGCATTCTATAATCTGAGAGATACTACTAGCAAAATTCATATGACCGTCACTCCTTGTACAGCCCAAATTTGTTCCCCCAGCCTTCTAGTTCACACTTAAAAAAATCTTCTTACTAGTTATAGTGGCTTCTTTTATATTATAGATATCTAACTCCATGGATAGTGGACAACTTAACATTATCACTTACCCAAATTGGAGACCCCATCTTGCAACTAAAAAACTGATCTATAACATCCTGAGCACTCAACTAACCCAAAAAGAAAAATAACTACCCCTATCAACATCCTTCTCCACAGTATGAAGAATTCCTTTTAAAACCTTGTCAAGCTTAAACCACCAACTTCACTATTGATATCTACCGATCTAACAACCTCACAAATGCGTTAGTGGGCATTAAATAGCCCAACTCCTAATCCACCTCCTCCAAGGATTTTACCAAGATAAGGAAAATCGTTGAAGCCACTTCACTTACCTTTCTACAAGGAATCATTTCAAACTTCCAAGTCTCCTATAACACATCTGCCATGGTGCTCACACCTCCCCCAATTAGCATGCCATTTACATCTTATTAACACTATTTTACATTCTATCTAAAGTCATGTATTTAATGCCCACTAACGCTCCTATTCTAATTTCTTAATTTGTCTATAAAAACCATAGACAAGTCTAAGGATTCAAACCCTAAAATCCTATTTGATAGGTAAGAATCATTACCACTACACCAAATTAGAAGAATGTCTGAAATAACAATCATTTTAAATTTTAACTTTTTAATCATCTACTATGAATTTTTTATTGGCAACACCATATCAACCAAAGATTCATCAAAAAAAAAAACACCATATCAACCAAAACATTAGAAAAAAAAAAGAATTGATCACTAAAATTGTAAAGAAAATTAATTAATTGAATACTAAAATTAGCACCATATCAACCAAAAGTACATTCTGATACATTTCCTTAGAATACATTTTGTATTACCAATATCTTTTAACTTTGGTTGGCATAAACAGTTTGCGCTGATCTAAGTAACAAAGGGAGAAGTTAGCAGAGGAAGTTCCAGAGAGAAGCTGGTCATGGTAGGCTCTCAACAAATGGGCATTTTGCCAAATTGACACTCCAAACTGTCCCCAAACCTGTTCATTCATTCCAACAACATCTAACTTTCTCTTGTCCTCTTCTGGCACCAAGAACTTGTTGGCCGTTCAAGCAAGGTGGTTTCTCGGATCACCTCTAGCGTTTTAAAAGCGAAAAGTCCAAGAAAAGCATAAGAGCAAGGTGAAGCATGCACTAGATGAAATAATGCACAATTTTTGAAAATTTTAGAAAATAATAAAACATTAATTGATAAAAACCTGGAAAGCTCAATTTCAAAATAAATTAAACATCTTAAAAAGCATTTTATCTCTAATTAAAATCCATAGGCATAACACAAAAAATTAAATCGAAGTGGATGTGAAAGCAAACAAATGTGGATCATATTAAAGTGCTTTGACCCCCTGTAAAATTTTGAAAAAAAAACTGAAAAAAAAGGGATAGCAGGTTACCAAATTACCCAATACACACGTTCTGGCAAATCGGAGTGTATTGATATTTTAAACCTTGGGATGGACCCTCTATGAAGGCGGAAGGTTGACAGGCCTAAAGCTGAAGGAAAGTCCCCTTGAGGCAAGCCCAAGAAAGCACATGCAAGTGTTCCCCCCACCAAAATTTTGGGTGGTATATATAAGGGAGTTGTCAATTATAGGTCTAGGGATCAGAGATCAGGTGTATTGTTGTTGCTTCTTTGGCTCAGTTTGGAAGGAGTACAAATACAAATATGTACAATACAAATACATACAAAATAATACAAAGTATAACGTTTTGTGCTCTACGTATTTGTATTTGTACTCCTTCAAAATGGAGCCTTTAGTGCAAATTTTGCCATCTTAGATCCTGTCCACAACAATTAGGGCTTCAAGTATTCAAAAGGGTTTTTTCTTTTAAAAGTTAATAAACCATCACTAGTGCAGAAACACCAATAAAAGGTAATTTCAGCAGTTCATAAACCATTAAATAGGTGTAAAACACATAAGAATGCATAAAAAAAAAGCAACAGAAAAAACAAACTTATAAAAAGGCATGTCCCTAATCCAAGGCACATGGAAACCCCAAATGTGTACGTTTTGAGATGGGCATTACCTGGATTCAAATAAAGAGCATCCCTTAAGGCTATGTTTGGTTTGAAGGAAAAGGTAAGGAAAGGAAAGGAAAAGGCTTTCCTACCTTTCCCTTCCTTTCTATATCTTTTCCTTCAAACCAAACATAGCCTAAATGCGCCTCACATATACTGGTCACCTCCCTATACCTAGTGAATTACTTTCTTTTGTCTATTTTTAAGGACCAAAATTTATCCAGTGTGATTTTGCAAGCATTAGATATGTTATTGAGTTATTTGTCTAGCAATTCCAAGATCTTGTAAATCCGACATTTTTAAGAGGTTATGATAATTTTAGTGATATGATGACAACCTTTTATGCAATTTGAGTCTATCTAATTTTCTAGGCCTATATTAGAGTTGTTTTCGGCTTGTTTAGTTTTACTAGAATTAGTTGCCAATATTTAGACTTTCCCTATGAGTAATAATCATATTCAAGCATAGAAATTTAAGAGTCTTTTCTAATCAGTTTTTAAGTCTAAATTGGAGCTTGTAGACAATGATTTGAGCCCTTATCAACCCTAGAAAGCCTACCCATTTACTATGTTCCCACCTTTAGGATACTGCCTTTAGTAGCTAAGAAACTTGAGGAAATAATGAGGGCTTTTCTATGGGAACCCAGTGAACCTAAGAAAGATCACTTAATTAATTGCAATTGGGTGGCTAGGGGTTTCTATAGGAATTAATAGGAATTGGGTGGGTAGGAATAGGGGTGCAACTTGGGTGGTCTCAGGTTGGGATTTTGTGAAATTTTGAATGGACCCAACCCAAAGGCCCAAGCCCAAAGCAGTGTAAAATGCTAACTTGAGCCAACTCAAGTTGAACCCTAGGTAGGAGGAAGGAATTTGGGGGGAGGTGGGTAGGTTTGGAGAATTTGAGACTAAAGAATTTAGACCTATAAGGTAAATGGTTATGAAGATATCCCAAAAGTTTTAGCATGTGGTGGCAAGAAGTATTCATGGTGAAAATCCAAATGGTTGGGACCTTGGCCTATCATAAAGAGCAATATTATCTTCCCTGTAGAAAGCAATTGTTGGTGTGCTCCCCCCTTTTTTCATCGTTTTTAAGACAAATAAAAAAGAAATTTCATTAAATCGGAAGAAGGTAATATGCAGCAGACATCACCCACAATTCAGCTAACAGGAAATAAAACATAAAGAAGAACAAAAGAACAAACAGAAAATATACTCTTGTATCATTTAACAAAGACTCAAGAAATTCCAGAAATCAGAACCAAAATCTTCTCTCTTCGAGTCTCTAAATTCTGGAAGAAGCAACACCCATTACACCATCTTGAACCAATAACAGCACAAAACTGCTCCTCTCTTGCTTTGTTGGAAAAGACTCTTCTCTTTCTTTCTTTCCAGTTTATACACCTCCCAGAAGACTGCTGTTACATTCCCGGTAGGACGTAACAGTAGTTTTCGTCTACTTTGAAGGAGACAAGAGACCTCTGATAAAAAACCAAATGGTTTAGGTTAACATTCTTCAATTGATGGCATATGTGTGTGTGTTATTCGGTCCTTTCTTTGGATGGCTAAACACCAATTAGAACAGGAAGGAATGAGAGAGGAGAGAAACTTCAGGCCGGCGGGGAAGTGGCGATTGGAGATGATCATTGAAGCAAAAAATGTCCTATTCGAACAGGGAAGGACAAAGGGGAAGGTTTATCTGAAAACCAGAGAAGGCAGCAGGGCGACAATTTTTCTACCAGAGGAAGCGTGTTATTGGTTGAAAGGATTTGTTGATGGAACTGTTAACACCATACGGGAAGAAGGATGGAGAAACTCGGTGATCTGTGGGGGAAAATGATTTGAATCAGTACTAAAAAGGAATGGAAGAGGCTGGTTTATCATGGTAACAGAGCACTTTGGCAATAACAAAAGGCAAATGATATGTATACCGGAAGGACAGAAGGGGCGAGGATGGGCTTCCTTTGCTCTTAATCTTCAGGCATTTCTCATGGAGGTTGAGAGGAAAGTTGCAGAAGAACCTGATAGTAGCCACGTGGGAAGTAACCCAACAAATCTTTGTGCCCCGGAGCCTTATAAGGATCAAAGCCCTGAAATCATGGTAGCTAGTTCAACTGAACACTGGAGAGTAGCACTTGAAGAAGGAAGAGATAAGTGGGAGAACAAGATGGTATTAATGGCAGATAGGGCGATAGGGGACTGGACGAAGAGCTTAGCTGCAGTTGCAGAAAGACTGGGCCTAGAAAGAGATGCAGTCTTATTACCGTTAGCTGAGAAGAAAGCCATATTAGATGTTGGCGATAAGAAACTGAACTTTAGCACAGTCGAAATAGAAGGAAGACTGATACAGATACAGAACTGGGTTCCAATTTGCAATGAAGTAGAGCCAAAAGACGGTAGCTTCTTGATCAAACTTCTAGGACTACCCTTCAATCTCTGGAACAAACCAACTCTTAGGAAAATCGTCAGACCTCTGGGTGGAGTTCTGCTGGAGGTTAACACGAGGAGCCTGCGAGTTGTAGAACTAAAGGTTGCAGGGGTTAAACCAGAAAACCTGCCCAGTTCATTCGAAGTGCACTCAGAAGATGCATGGTACAGAGTCTGGTTGGCCTCAGAAGCTGAGGCATCGCTCTGGGGAAGACGAACAGAGGTAGGAGGCAGAGAGGAGATTGCAGGATGGACTACACATGGCTCTCAGGGACTGGCAGGGAAGTCTGAAGCGTGTGGGAGAGTGAAACAGGAAGGGAAACAGTCACAGGGGAGTCCCAAGTCTCGAAGCCTTCCTATTAAGGCTATTAATTCAAATTTCTTTGAAGTAGGAACGAGATATGATGGTGGCCCTTCCTATGCTGACACGGCCAGAAGGGGAAAGGTTCGTGCGGGTCTTAATAGAAAGATATCTGAACCGGCTGCAAGAAAGACTGACCCGTCTGGAAAGACGGGTGAGCCAACAGGGGAATCTTATGGCAACAACAGAGGCCCATGTGACAACTTAAGTCATCATGTGGGGCGGGAAAAGGTAAGGATGATGATAGATGAGAGTTTTCCTCTATCATCGTCTAAGACAGGTTTGGCTGAACAGATGGAGCTTCAGAAGAGGCGAACAGCAGGGGGAAACCGATCTCTGAGCTGGGTAAGTCGACCGGATGGTGACAAGCAGAATTGCCATGCTTTTGATCACCCAAACCTGCGCTACATGAGAAACAAGACAGAAGAGAGGGAAGAAGAAGACCGAGGGTGGATGAGTTGCAGTTCAGAGAATGACTGTGATGAGAACTGAGAAGAGTGTGAGAGTTTAGGCAGCTTGGGAGATGAAGGACTTTACGAAGACCAAAATAGGGGGAGTTCAAATTTGGAGCACCTGTTCCTTGGGGATACGGTGGGGGAACAAAAGGAGAAAGGGGAGGTGCAGGTGAACGAAACAAATACCTGTGTCCAAAGCCCAAAACTGGGCAAGCCCCTCCCAAGTGCTAGTACAGTGCAAGAGTCTGGGAAGGAGATAGCTCGGGTATACTCAGAACTGAACAAGAGTACATCACAGAGAGGTAAACAACTGGGTACAGGAAAAGGTCTTTGTGTAGACCAAGTGATGGGGAATAATTCCCTCCAAACCGAGGAGACAAAGAGCTCCAAATTCTCGAAACAGGGAGTGACAACCAATTATCCTCAATTGCATACTCCTCACAAACCTCAGTTGACCTCAGGCATATCTGTCAACTCTGTCAATTAAGTTTTTGCTATTGATGAGTGTTTTGTGTCCCTTGTTCCAGATTCCCTTCTCAACCAAGAGTTGGAAGCCCATGGACAGAAAGCCACAGTAAGTAGACAAGGGGATAAGGAAGGGGAGGAAGTGGTGGAGAAAACATGCAGGGAGACAAAAATTTGAAAAATCATTGAGAGATTAATGGGTGAAGTGGAGAGGAAGGAAATGCAGAGGGGGATTACAGATGGAGCAGAAAGGGCTATTGGTGGAGGAAATGAGGAAAGGAATAAGAAGATTCCTAGGAGTGAGAAGAGTGGAACAATAGAAGAAGAGTTAGTTGCAGAATTTGTGGGAAAGTTGGGGTGCAAAGTGAAGAATCCGAATGATTTAAAAGTTTATCTGCAAAAAAAAAAAAGAGGATAGTAAGATCAATAAAAGAAAGTTGAGTGAAGTTGAGAGATTGAAAAGAGATATTGAGGGGGACAAAATGTTTGAGGTGAGAGGGGATAGAAGGAAAGGGTTTAAATAGATTTTGGAGGTTTCAGGGTTGAGTTTAAGAAGTTAAAATGAGAATCCTAAGTTGGAATATGAGGGGATTGGGCAGTGTTAGGAAGAGAGCAACAGTTAAAGAGGTGATTAAGAAGTTTAACCCGGATGTTATATTGATTCAGGAGTCCAAAAGAATAGATTTTGACTGCAGATGGGCATGGAGTGTGTGGAGATCTAGGGGGATAAAGTGGGTGGTTGCTCCTTCGTGGGGATCCTCAGGTGGGATTGTAACATTGTGGAAAGAAGATATACTAATCAGGTGGGATTGTAAAATGATCCTCAGATGATCATTTTGTCTCCCTGAAGTTCACACAGATGGAAGAAGACGGGTATGAATGGGGGTACTAACAAATGTATATGGCCCCAATGACTATAGGCAGAGGAAGAAATTATGGAAAAAATTAAGTGACATTAGGGGCCTTTGGAAAGGACCATGGTGTGTGAGAGGGGATTTTAATATAGTGAGATTTACAGAGGAAACCAACAACCCCAAACAGAGAATGACAACAAGTATGAGGAAATTCAACCAATTTGTGGATACTTTTGAGCTTAAACAACTTACACTCCTAAATAATAACTTCACATGGTCCAACCTTCAATCAAGGCCAATATGCTCAAAGCTGGATAGGTTTTTGTTTTCAACAGATTGGGAGGAACATTGGGGTAACCTAACATCTAGGGCACTTCCAAGACTTACTTCAAACCATTGGCCTATAGTGATGTGTAAGGAGGAAATGAGAAGTGGACCTACCCCATTCAGGTTTGAAAATATGTGGTTGACCCATCCAGATTTCAATGAGAAGATCAAAGAGTGGTGGGTGCAATCTAATCTAGTAGTAGAATGGGAGGGAATAAGGTTCCACAAGAAACTTCAATTCCTAAAATCACAAATAAAGGAGTGGAATAGGTTGGAGTTTGGAAGAATAGAGGAAAGAAAACAAGTATTGCTGGAGCAGACTGAGGAATTGGATATGAAGGAAGAAAGGGGATCTTTTAGAGAGGAAGATAGGAAAATGAGATGGGATCTGAGGAGGCAGATGGAGGATATCCTGGTTGAGGAAATAAGTTGGAGGCAGAAATCTAGGTGTAAGTGGCAAAAGGAGGGAGATAGAAACACTAAATTCTTCCATTCAGTGGCAAATGGGAGGAGGAAAAAGAATTTCATATCAAAGTTGGAAGTAGAAGGAGCAGTTTTGTCCCACCCGATAGAAGTAGCAGAGGCCTTAATAAATCATTTCAAATCTATGTTTAAAAGGCCTTTGAATGAGAGGGTATGGTTGGAGGGATTGGAATGGCCGACTCTAAGTGCAGAGAACAAAGAGTCGTTAGAAAAGAGTTTTGATTTGGAGGAGATAAAGGAAGTAGTATTCTCAATGGATAGGACAAAAGCTCCAGGTCCAGATGGCTTCACAATGGCATTTTATTAGGATTGTTGGGATATGGTGGAGAAGGATCTTAGGTCAATCTTCAAGGACTTTCACAGAAGAGGAATAATTAATCTGGGTTTGAACTCAACTTTCATTGCTTTGGTCCCAAAGAAGAAAGAGGCATCACAACCAAAGGATTTTAGACCTATCAGTTTGGTGAATAGCTTGTATAAAATAATTGCAAAAGTGTTGTCCCTTAGGATAAAGAAGGTCCTTCCCACTATTATTGCACCCAACCAAGGAGCTTTTGTGGAGGGAAGACAAATCCTGATCAAATCCTCATTGCAAATCAGAGCTTGGAGAGCTTTAGGAAATCTAAGAAGGGAGTGGTATGCAAATTGGATTTGGAGAAGGCTTATGACCTAGTTGATTGGTCTTTCCTATTGAAGGTGTTGAGAAGCTTTGGTTTTGAAGACAGGTGGTGTAAATGGATATGGGGCTGTATTAGGACTTGTCACTATTGTATTTTGGTGAATGGAATTGTAGTTGACTTTTTTCCTCCTTTGAGAGGTATAAGACAAGGAGATCCTCTCTCCCCCTTCCTATTCACCCTGATTGCTGATGTACTTGGGAATCTGATCCGTAGAGCAAACTCGAGGAATTTGATAAAAGGGTGACGAGTAAGAAGGGATGAGGTACCACTGACACATCTACAGTTTGCAGATGACACAATTTTGTCCTGTGAAGGTGGGGACATAAATTGGATTCGGAATTTAAAATTGGCAATACAACTCTTTGAGCAAATGTCTAACCTCAAGGTAAACTTTGATAAGAGTTGTGTGGTGGGAGTGAATGTGGAGGAGAGGGAGTTAAGGGAATATGCAGGTGTGTTAGGTTGTGCAACCTCGGATTGGCCTTTGAAGTACTTAGGCCTCCCTTTAGGAGATAATCCTAAGAATGTAAGCTTCTGGAATCCGGTAGTGGAGAGATTTGAGAAGAGGCTTGCGTAAAAATATCTATCCTTAGGAGGGACAATCACTCTGATTAGGTCTACCGTAGCTAACCTACATGTTTACTATATGTCAGTGTTTAAGATCCTCACTAAGGTATCCAACTTCTCGGAAAAATTAATGAGGGATATTCTGTGGGAGCCTGGAGAGGAGAAGAGAGATCATAGGGTGAGTTGGGATGTGGTAAATGATGTAAGAAACTAGGAGGCCTTGGGATTGGAAACATCAAGAAAAGGGATATGGCTTTGCTGGGAAAATGGTTGTGGAGGTTTATAATGGAAAGAGATAAACTGTGGACAAAGACTATGGCTAGCACACATGGGCTAGAAGACAACGGCTGGGATCCTGGAATTGTGGCAAGGGCTAGAGCTGCTTCTCCTTGGAAATCCATTCACGATCTACTTCCAGATTTCTCCCCTTGGATCAGGTATGGTCTTAACTCTAGTAGTCAAATAAAATTTTGGGAACAACTTTGGATAGGGGGTTCACCTCTGAAGGACAAGTTTCCCTCCCTATGTGCCCAATCAAACTTGAAAAATGAACATATCTCTTCTTTCTAAGGTCCTTCAGACTCCACTTCTAGTTTTGGATGGAACCTAGGCCGGCATAAAGCAATTAGAGATACAGACTTGGACAGCATTTTATCTTTGTTAGCCATCCTTGAGAATGTCTCCCTAGATCCTAATAAGGAAGACACCAGATTTTGGACCCCCTCCACCTCAGGTACTTTCTCTTGTGCTTCGTTTTTCAAAACCTTAACTCAGCCTTCAGTCCCTCTTGGGTTGTCCTTTCCGGTTAAGGAACTTTGGAGCAAGCCTATTCCTCCTCGGGTTGGTATTTTTTGTTGGGAAATTTTCCTGGAAAGAATAAACACAAATGATTTACTTCAGAAAAAGAGACCCAATTATTGTTTACTTCCTAATAGATGTTCTCTTTGTAAAGCTGATGGGGAATCCGGTTACCACCTTATGGTCTCTTGTAAGATTACTAAAACTGTATGGGAGTGGGCTCTTTCCCGTTTTGTGTGTTCTTGGAAACCTCCCGAGAATGTCCAAAGGTTGTTCTCTCCTTCGTTTTTTAGATGGCCCAAGAAGCGAGGGAAGATTATGTGGTGGGGTATTAGGGCAGCCGTGTGTTGTTCCCTGTGGGAAGAAAGAAATTCACAAATATTTTCAGACAAGGAAGAACCCTAGAAGACCTATTAGACCTAATACTTTTAAGGGCTGCCCATTGGCTCAAATCTATGGATCTGTTTTCAGACTTTCAGGTGACTGACTTGTTAAGAAATTGGAAAGAGATAGCTACCTCTGCTCTGTGTAAAGGACTCTTAGTCCCTCATGGTCCACTCTTCCCTCTGGATTTATAAAATTGAATTTTAATGGCAGTAGCTTAAGGAATCCAGGTCCCTGTGGGATTGGGGGAATATTCAGGAATGAGGAAGGGATTGTTACTGCTTTGTTCTCAGGCCCTATAGAAGAAGGAGACTCTCTTAGGGCTGATATCCTTGGAGCTTTGGAAGGAATTCAAAGAGCAAGGGAACTAAATATTAGATGTTTGGTCCTGGAAGGTGATTCGAAGGTGGTGATTAGTTGGTTCAAGAAAGAGGGCAGTGGTCTATAGAGCTATAACAATGAAAAGAAAAAATTCTGGCTGTGTAGGGACATTGAGATATAATACAGCTGGATGAAGAGGACCGCTAACTCAAGCAATCGAGGCCTGGCTCGTTGGTGTGTTAGATGGGTTGTCCCAGCATTGACGTGGAATCAAATCCCGCAACCTGCACATTCGAAAAAGAAAAGGGGAATAAAGGGGAAAAGGGGAAAAAGTATTGCTGGTTAACCAAAAAAAGAGGACCGCTAACTCATTTGCAGATGGGTTGACTAAGCAAGGGATAAATAGGGAGTCTATCTTTTGGGCTAATTTTTAATTTTCTTAAATTGTATTTCATTGATGGGAAGCTAAGACATTTTATCTCGCCCTTTTGTATCTAAAGTTTCACAAATCTTCACATCATTAATAAAGATTTTGTTATTGATCCAAAAAAAAATTCTTCAATTGATGATTCTGAAACAAACAGTTCAAGTATTTACAGACTCTCAATCTCACACAACTACCCATAACCCATTACACCCATACACATACATGACCTATCATGACACACTCTGTCACTACTAACTGACTCATAAATAAGGAACAAACTAATAACAACTTTCACATATGGGCCATGTGGCTCTCTACTCCATGCATGGCCCAACACCTAATCTAATATTGACACCCACTAACTTGTTCTTTCAACTTAAACCATTCAATAAGTGGGCCCACAAATGGACACATTTGTTAGACACGTAACATTACCATCCCCTTAAAAATGTTCTCGTCCTCAAGGTACGAACCAAACGCAGCCTTGTAATACATGTAAATCCCCCATGCTCTTCCCACGAACACATGGTTGAATCCAATCAGCTGATTTTGTAGATAACTTCAGGTGGAATACTCCACCAATTCGTGTAGATCTCCCATGTACCTGGGCAGCACCACCACTTGGATTGAATTCCCTGTAGACAACTTCTGTAATTAAATGCCCACCAGCTTCACATGGGTACCCAACCCAAGGTATTCTTGCAACCTATGGGTTATTTTTGGCAAAGGTGACATCAGCTTTTCTAGCAAGATGAATGTCTCCAGTAAACTGACTATCAATATCAGAATCACATGGTATGTCAAGACAATTAGCAGCATAGGATATCTTTTGTGTGTATGCAAGTCCCTCAACAGAGCTTGTGGAGTTGAAGGGA
Source organism: Nelumbo nucifera (assembly GCF_055504915.1). Classification (NCBI taxonomy): domain Eukaryota; kingdom Viridiplantae; phylum Streptophyta; class Magnoliopsida; order Proteales; family Nelumbonaceae; genus Nelumbo; species Nelumbo nucifera. The sequence continues at coordinate 51,660,663 of NC_142651.1, read as the reverse complement.
ACGCCTTTATGGATGGGCATTGCCGATGTTGACTCCAACCTTATCACCTGTGGGCCCCAGGAAGTCTGAAACGGATAAGGAGGATGACATTTGCTGCTCATGCACAAATCATGGAACCACCAGCTCAAATTTGCCTTTGTCTGCAAGCAATGGACTGCATACCCTTTGTCATTCAGATTGGATCTGAACACAGGAAGGAAGGTGAAGAAATCAGCGGTACCTCCTGTAACATTAGTATTTCTCGGATGCTTCGGATTTGAACACAGGATGCTACATCTTCCACGGTTGGGACACTAGGAGGTTTCTCGCTGTAAGCATCAGCAATGGCATTGAGGATATTATGCTCACCACCAATGAAGGTGACGGTTCAAGCACCAACCAATTTTGCACTAGTGTACACATCTGCAACATTTCCAGCATTGAGTTCATTGAAGTGGTTAATGTGGTTGAGATCCATTTAGCTATCAGGTGGTCCAGCAAGGTCAGATTGAAATCACCTGGCACAGAGAACACATTATAGAATCTGATTTGGGCATCGACAGAGGCATTGCCTGGTAATTTGATCGGAGAAACTATCATAGTTTGCATTGCTTCTGTTGGAGCGGGGATACCTCTTTTACCAAAATAAACACTTATTTCTCACTCTTTGCAATGCCATCAAGTACAACACCAATGGTGTAATGGATGAAACTGGTGTAGAACTGAATGGAGATCGAACCGGTTCCCATTGTCCAAGGTGGGTCCCAAGGAATGTTTACTTTATCATCTTTGCTGCAAAATACATGGAAGCTTAGATCTTGTAAGCCATTTTCTTTTCATCATTTGAAGCTTTCGCAAACTTCACAGCCCTCCTTTGTCTTTGAATCTCAAAACATGGCTTTGGAGATGATCGCACCAAATATGTACGCGTGCTCACTTTCGTCCATAACAATGATCCCGGCATTCAAGAATCTGATAACCTGTCATTGAAAATCAACGCCTTGATTTCCCTAACAGCGCCTGGTAATGTCTAAACTTGTTGCAACACCATAAGTTTCGGTACCTTTGCAGGATTGAGTTGTAACCCAAGTAGTGTTCTCCAACTTGCAGAAATAACTGCTTGTAAGGTTACTGCTCTCATCATCTTTCTCTTTCTTCTCTGGTTCCGCCAAAGCAGCAAGGACTTCTATGTCCACTTCTCCACCTTCCGCTGGCTTATCTGAAGAATCAACCACCATGATGGTTTCTTCTTCTTTGCCAAAGACAGCTTCCATTTGATCGAACAAACCATGAGGGAGTCGAATATCTCTATGAATCGTTCCATCATCCGCTCTTGGCCAGCAGCCAATAATTGAACCTTTCCTTGCAGTTGTCCCAAGTCGGTGCTCAAAATTGGGAATCATAACCCGCTTTGATACCATTTATTACGTTCCTAGTAGGGCGTAACGGTAGTTTTCGTCTGCTTTGAGGGAAACAAGGGACCTCTGATAAAAAACCAAACGGTTTAGGTTAAAGTTCTTCAATTGATGATTCTGAAACAAACAGTTCAAGTATTTTCAGACTCTCAATCTAACCAATTACACCCATGTCCCATACACATACGTGACCTATCACGACACACTCTCTCACTACTAATTGACCCATAAATAAGGAACAAAGTAATAACAACTTTCACAAATGGGCTCATGTGGCTCTCTACTACATGCATGGCCCAACACCTAACCTAATATAGACACCCACTAACTTGTTCTTCCAACTTAATCAATATATGGGCCCACTAATGGACCCATTTGTTAGACATGTAACAACTGCAAATGGAACAGAACACAGAATTTTAGCTTTCTTCCCCCCATTGATACCTCGCCACTTTTCAAAGATTTCCTTAGGCAACTGAGGATCCCATCCGCTCATGTTGAAGAGGCAAAAGTAGAATTACCATATGCAGCTCACATATGCACAGTCAACTATCATATGCATCACATTTTCTAAATTCATTTCACAGAGGACGCACCCGTTAGACAAGAAGAAACCTCTTTTCTTCAAATGATCTTGAGAAAGGGTGCTGTCCATTGCCACCAGCCACACAAAAGCTTCAATTCTGGGGGGGAATTAGGTTACCCCAAATGCCTCCATTGTGATGACTTTCCACCTGATTCCTGACCAGAACTTTGTAGAAAGATTTAACTGAAAATCTGCCATTTTTGCTCTCCTTCCACCATCTCATCAGAACTTTCTGGCTGAATCATTGCATCTTGAAATCTGGACAGCAACACTACACATTCTTCCACCTCTCTGTCCAAGAGAGGCCTTCTAAAAGTGGGGCACCAGCACACCTCACCCTGCCTTCATTCAAAGCAATTAGCAATGGTGGTATTTTTTTCTGCTCAGCCTATATAATCTAGGACAGCCTCAAAAAGCTTGCCCGCATTTAACCACTCATCCTCCCAAAATCTAATACTAGACCCATCTCCCACCTTCCATGAAACACAAGCTTTTACTGAAGCTTGGAATTTCATGATACCCTTCCAAACACACACCCCATAAGAAGAACATACCTCCCTTGGGTCCCACCCAAAATTCACCACACCATATCTGCTCGCATTTACCCTCCTCCACAATGCTTCCCTCTCCCACCCAAACATCCATGCCCGCTTCCCCAACAAGGCTTGATTAAAAGCTCTCACCCTTCTGATTCCCAAATCCCCCTCTTTCTTTGCCCTACAAACCCAATCCCACCTCCCCAAATGAAACTTTTTTGGGGTTACTTTATCTTCCATAAAAAAACCTTTTACATCCTTTAAATTTCTTGGTAGACTTGACAAAACACTTTTAATGATTGTGACCTTTCCCCCCAAATGAGAGATACCTCTTCCATCCTGCCAGTCTCTGGTCAATTCTATCTAATACTGGTTGCCAGGTAGAAAGTGCTGAAGCTTTCACACCAACAGGCAAACCTAAATAAGTGAAAGGAAGCATTCCTCTTAGGCAATACAAAGAGGAGGCACTCTTCTAAAACATCTTGCTGCATATTCCCTATCCAATTATGACCCCCTTTGTTTAATTTACCTTCAGACCTGAAAGCACTTCAAACCCTTTAAGAATTCCCCCCAAACTCAGCACTTGCACTGGTGATGCATCCAAAAAAATCAAAATGTCATCTGCATATTGAAGATGAGAAATCATCAAGCTTTCTCCTCCACTCCCTTAGCAATTAATTTGCACAACTACTCCACCACTAAAACAAAAAATATAGGAGATAAAGGGTCCCCCCTCTCTCAATCCCCTTGAAGACCCAAAGAATTCAGTAGAGATCCCATTCACCAGCACCAAAGAAAGACACTGATAAAATATATACAAAAACCCAACTCCTCCAATTTTTCTCCAAACTCATTAGCCCCATCACCTCCTCTAGGAATCCCCACTCCACATGATCATAAGCTTTTTCCATGTCTATCTAATCACCCCCACCAAACCACTCCTCATTCTTGCATCCACACGTTCAATTGCAATTACCACTCCATCCAATATGTCTCCGTTGTATAAATGCCATTTGTGTTGGACCCGCCACCAAGTGAAGGACCATCTTCAATCTTATGGAAAGCACCTTTGCTAAAATTTCATATGGACTAGAAATAAGACTTAAAGGTCTAAAATCTTTCATTCACAGAACCCCCTCCACCTTTGGAATTAATGAGATAAATGGTGCATTTGCCATTCTTTCTAACTTTTTCCTCCCACATCTCCTTAAACATTCCCATCACCTCCCCCTTCACTATTCTCCAACATGCTGTAAAAAGGCAATGTTAAAGCCATCTGGACCCGATGCTTTATCCCCTTTCGTTTTCTTCACAGCCCCCCAAACCTCCTCTTCATCAAACACCCTCTCCAACCACTCACTCCAATTCTCATCAGTTCTATCAAAGGCCAAATCTCATAAAAAACAGCTCCTTCTATGCCCAGATTTTTACAAATTAAAGTAGAACTCATGAATTTTCCCCACTCTTTCCTTTTGATCATCAACTATTCTGTCATCATCTTCTATTCTTAAAATAGTATTCCTCCTTCCCCTCAGCAAGGTTTGAAAATAGGCTGTATTTTTGTCCCCCTCCTTCAGCCATAAAATCCTTTTTTAAGCAAGGCACAAAAATAAAAAAAGGCTAAAAGATCAAAAAAATGCAAAAAAATCAAAAAATTATTAAACATGATATTAATAAAAATATAAACTTTAATTTTAAAATAAATGTTTTAAAAAACCTATTATCTAATATTAAAATACATAAATACAACATGTAAAGCATATTCAAATGATAATTTCAAAATAAAATCAAATATATAAAACATTTTCAAGCATATAAAACCCACAATCTCTTTTTTTCTCAATTGCACTACTTCAAGTAGTTAATGTGATGTAAAACATATTACATTCCTGATTCTACAAGCCGCCTTTGTACCATGCCCCTCGAGGCAAACACAAACAAGTCCACGCTCACCAGAGCTTCGAGAACCCCCCCTATTTGGTAATGTTGTTCATTCATCCTAATAAAATGTCTTCTTAAAAAGCAATTAAAACTACAAAATCATTATTTTTTGTGTGAGAACTAAGAATTTAAGACCTAACATGGACTTGTTTGGGCTTGCCTCAAGGGGCATGGCATGGGGGTCCGGGGACAAAGCCCCCGGCCCACCCACTAGACACAAAAAAAGCAAAAAAACATCAAAGTTTCAAAAGGTGCATGCCTGCTGAGGCGCAAGGCACACCAAGCGCATGCCTAGATGCACCAGGCGTGCGCCTTTTATAGGGCTGCGCCTAGGACCTAGGCGAGGCGCCTACCCTGAAATGCGCCTCGCCTATGCGCCTAGGCGCGCCTTTTAAATCACTGTTGCCACCAAGAAACTTCTTCAAAGTGGATAAGTCTGTCTAGTTCCATTTTATGGCTTTCCCTTCCTCCCACCCAATCCTTGTAAGATTGTCCTCCTCCTCCAACCTATTTAATGTCTAGTTTTTCCATCTTCCCCAATACCTCTTTCTTTCTAGCAAATGCATTACCAAACACTGATTTGCTCCAAGCCTTCAGGTCCTCCCTAAGGATTTCTTTTTTTTAGTTTCATTTAATACGACCTTTGTTCTAGCAATAAAATCAAAATCTGAGAGGATATTTGGTGGGGGTGGGAAGTTTTCTTAAAAATTGTTTCCCTTGCTTGTATGCCCTCTCTTCCTTTAAAATTTTGACTGATTCTCAGTTTGTGTCTACCTCCTCAACTGGTTTAAATTGGGATTTTGGGTTTAGAAGGGGTTTATGGAATTTAGAGGTTCCCCCTATGTCTTAGATATTTTCTTAAAGTTTTAGGGGATATGTTCCTTGATCCCTCTAAGGTCAATGGAAGGATTTACACCTTAGCTCCCTTGGGGACCTTCTCATATGCCTCCTTAGCTGCTTTAAATGCCTCACTTTTCTTCTTTTCAACCCTTTCCGATTAATGAAATTTGGAGTGGATCAGTGCCACCTACGGTCAGGGCCTTCTATTGGGAAAGTCCCTCCATTTGAAAATTAACACTTCTGAGAATCTTCAAAGGAAAATACCAGGCCAGTTCTTATCTCCTTGCAATGACTTTTGTGCTTTGCAAATGGAGAAAATGCTAATCTTCTGTCCCTTTGTAGTTAGAACTTGGGTATGGTTCTTTGATCTATTTGGTTGAGGGGCACTTCTCCAACTGATGTAGTAGGTCTCTTTTCAATTATCGGAATATAAGAGCTAGAATTCTTTAGAGATGCACGAGAGAAACCAGCTTTTGCACAATTTGGAAAAGAAAGAAAAGAAAGACTTTCAACAATAAGACAAAAACCAAGAGCGTCATAATTAATAGCATCACAATAAGGGTGGCTCATTGGTTTAAAACATTGAGGCTGCTTGACCCTTTCTCTACTGATGACTATGAGAAGTTGGAGTTTGGTAGCAAATTCCTAATCAGCTAAGTCCTTTGTCCCATCCCAATGGTCACCACCTCCAGACATGGTGAAGATGAACTTTGATGGTTGTGGTAGAGATAATCCAGGACCTCCTAGTGTTGGAGAGCCTTTAGGGACTCCCATGAGAACATTTTGGCAATATTTTCGTGCCTATTGGCCAAGATAATTCCATACTAGCAGAGATAACTGCAGTCATGCAAGGACTTCAGGTGGCTAAATCTTGCAACCTAAGAAATATGATAATAGAAAGGAATTATTCTAAAATGGCGGTGCAATTGTTGAAGAATCAAGAATTGACTCCCTGGTCATACAGGAATGTAATGAAGGAAATAAAAGTGCTAATGAGGGAAATGGTGGTGGGTATACAATGGGTTTATAGGTCAGCAAATGGGCTGGCTAATATGTTAGCAAAACAAGGGGTAGATAGGAGATAGCTATTTTGAAGCATGATGGGGAATTAGTAGTGCAATAGCATCAAGCGAATGGATGTAATCTGATGATGGTGGGAAAACCTGTTGCTTACACTGAGGATGCCTAGCAAGAAAAACACTAATCCAAGGGTCACTGGTTTTTCCACCTTACAAACAAGGTTCAAATGACTCAGCTCTTTTATCTCTTATTTTATTTTATCGGATTAGTTCTTTTATCTTTCAAGATGATATTGGATTCAGAGCAGAATGCATTTCAAGCATCATACACTTGTTATATAAGATTTGGGGTAACTTATCAATAAGTCACTTCCAAACCCTAGAGAGAACTACTGGCATGCTAACCAAGACACGGTTGTGTTTGATAATTTCACCAATCACCATAATAAAAGTGATAACCATTTTACTTTCAAAAACCAATATGAAATTAGAAAGAACTCTAGAATTATCAGGAGAACCACACTGAGAATCATAAGCCAAATCAAAGATGTACCTGCAAAAATATTAACATGTTTATGTGTAAATAATGCCCAAAACAGCAAAGGTCTAAGCACATATATCTAGAAGAAGAAACACAAATAAGAACATCAACTAATAATTTCATCAACGACTTGAAGCAAACAATCAATTTACACCTTGCAATCATAATTCCCACCTGGTGATGACAGTATGACATCAATACTACATCAAACTCACCCTTAAGTGTATATCTTGGTGAGGGAGTAATTAGTATTTAAGAATAGCACTATATTTGCCATAATCAGCACAACTCCTATTTATAGATACGAATATTCTTTTCAAATTTCAAAAGATTAGCACTAAACATAATACATTCCAAAAGAAGCAAATATAACCTATAATCAAGACTATTTCCATTAGCTAAACTACAAAAATAAACATAACTAATTTCAGAGGGAGGAACATAACTAACTTCAAAACCCATCGTCATCCACTAGCCTATTTGCCTCAACCCACACTCCCCAGAAAACAGAAGGCAAGACATTACAAAGCGGCAATTGTGGTTAATATTCAGAACTTGGATATTTCGAAACAGTCCATTTCCGAACAGATATTCCTTAGTAGAACTTGGATATTTCGAAACAGTCCATTTCCGAACATCCAATTTTGATCCACACCCAGAAGATAAATTTTCTTAGTTTTAACTTTTAAGTCAAAATTGATCACATCCCATTTCAGCGCAGGCAACTAAAGTCAAATACAGAATAGATATTAATCAAAAAGAAAGCACTGCGTTCCTACAAAATTACCGCAAATCTTGATGGGCGCTTCAAGCTCCAATAGATTGGGCTGTTGCAAGAAAATTTCCTTGGAGACGAGGCAGAGCTGCCGGATCTCCGACTCCGAGAGTTGCACCTGTTTCCCTGGTTTACCTCGAGCTTCCAAAAGCCGATTAATTATATCGTCAAGAACAGCAGCGTCCATCTCTAAATTTTTCCGGAACTCAAACTCCCGATTAACAACCCAAAAGAGATAGGTATCTCTCAAAAGAAAACAAAAAATTACTGAAAATAAAACAAGAACCTTCTTTTCTTCTTATGACTCTTCTATCAAACTCGTCTGAGAAAAGAATCACATCCGCAGGAGATGATCGGAAATATTTATCTTAGTTCATCTTTGGGATTGACTTTTCTTCCCTTGTGAGAATGGAAGAGATTTTGAAACATTCCTTAGGATCGGTGACTTAAAGGCAAACGCAAAAAAAGCAAATATTCTTTTTCAGCAGAGAGGGCGACCAATTATGAAAGATAAAGAATGAATTTTGCTCGTTACTTTTAAAGGCAGAGAGTGAAGTGATGGACTCGAAGTTGCTGCTGACCTCGATTGAGAGAGAACCGAAGGAAAGAAAGCTCAGGAGAGAATCAGAGAAGTGCGCAGTGCGCACGTTAGTGGTGGTGCCGCCGCCGGTGGAGCGCTTGAACCCTGCAAACCGGGGCCGGCAACCTTACCGCTTTTATGCGGAACTGCACAAGAATGGTCTGTAGTCTAACTTGGTAAACCCCCTGGAATTACGAGATTGCCCTAGAGTGGAGCGTGTGAACTTTCTAGAATCCCGTAAATAGCCTTCATCGTATTCGTATCCCTTGGCTTGACCCCCGCCAACGATGTTGCAGCTAAGACAGAGAAGCCAATCATAATATGCCATGTAGACAGTCTATCACACTTTGCTGTGGAACGTTGTGGGGCGGAGATGTGAACTCTATGATGTATCCACGAGGGCGTGTTTTTGAATTTCCTTTGCCGCTTTGGCTGCGTCTTCGGAAAACAAATTAAAATGGAATTGGGATTTGCTCCTCACACCGACCGCAGAGCATATCCCGCCAAGTATTTGAAGCATAGTTCGAAAGATATTCACGATGTGCGGCTCAAACGTCTTGTGTCAGGAGAGACTGTTAGTAGAGTCGGATTCATAAAAATTTTGTAATTTTTCGATGTGGTGGCTTTAATATATCTGTCGTGAAACCTCGCTGAAATTGCATTAGCTGGAATCGGAATTTGCTCATCGGAGAGCGCACCTCATCTCCCATGACTCACACACAATTACGCCTAGGGGTGATCATTCTTAGACCGACCCGGCAAAGTCCATAAATTTCCGAGCCTGGGCCCAGGCCCGTATCAAGCCTAGAAAAATTTGGATCCGACTTGGGCCCAGTACTTCAGGCCCAACTCAACCTGCAATATAACATAATATATATTTTTAAATATATATTATATATGTTATATATAAGTATATTTTATTTTATATCAAATGTTTATTATTTTATATAATACATAAAAATTTTAAGTTTTAACATATAAATCAATATTAATCAGTTAAGACATGTCAATACATGTGTGAATACTTGCCAACTCAAGTATGTACATTGTTCTCTTAGGGAGGGCCTTCATTCTCATTCCCTAAGAAATGTGGGACTTGGAAAAATATTAAATGGTAGCACTCATCATTTAGTGTTATTCCAAGTCCCACATTGCTCAATAATGGGGATGCCTAAAAGGATGTGTAAGCCAAGCCAAACCAACTCTAATAATTAAATTAGGCTTATGCTTTTTTTTTTTTTTTGCATAGGTCCAAAGCTTAGTAAAGCCCAATTTACCTTGGCCTTGTGTCATTTTTTTGCATATATTAAATTTCATTTATTTAATTTAATTTTAAATTAAAAATTTTAATAATTAATTTTTTATTACTGAATATCATTGGCCTAGAAAGCTTGTAAGCTCGACCTAGACCCATGTAGGGACAAGCTTGGGCTTGCAAAATAGGCCCAAGGTGCAGGCCAGCTCAGGCCTATGCCAAGACGTGTTGTGAAATTGGCCTAAGGAGCAGATTTAGATTAGATTAGCTGAATGCAATAGTTGTTCAAGAGGTTGTGGAATCCATAATAGTCACACAGGTGATAAAATACATATAAATAGGACCCACAAAAATTTAACCCTTTATTGTGAAATTTGAATTAGCTAAGCATGATGGTTGTTCAATGGGTTGTGGAACCAATGATAATTCTCCATCGCATTCAGCCAATCCTTTCTCCTTACTGTGGATCTCATGTATTTTAACATTGGTGTTTGGCATTGTCATTGATTCCATAACTTGCTATATAGCTAAGGCATCTAGCTAATCCAAACTTCATAGACAAACATGGATTAGGTTAGTGGTGTTCATTATACAATTCAAACCGCCATGCTTTGCACATGGAAATTGATGACGATGATAATAGTAAATAATGTGTTTCTAAAGCTTTTTACAATTTTTTATATTTCAATGTTCATAAAAATTATTCTTAGTTGTCAAACATTTTTGTCTCATATGATGAACATACGATATTAGAAATGTGCCTAAATGTTTTTTACAATTCTTTTGTATTTTTATAATTTTGTGTGTTTTTATATTATTATTATTATTGTTGTTGTTGTTGTTGTTGTTGTTATGACATCAACAATGGGCACTTTTGACCCAAAAGGTTGAATTGTTAGCTTTCCACCAAATAGGAAAACAACTTCATTTTTGTTGTTCTTAAATTTGTATTTTATTTCTATCATCAATAATATCAATTATTCTTTGTTACACTAATTTTTTCTTTTATATGACTAATTAATGTAATATTTAATGAAAGAATGGGAATTAATACTCTAAATATAAGACTTAATGAGAGAGAATATAGTAATTCAAATTACATTTGTGCCCTCATAATTAGAAAGGGACCAAATCCAAAATTAAGGGTATTCTAGTCAATAAAGGGATTAAATAAATGTTAAATGGAAATTAATACCTTAAATATGATACTTAATGAGAGGGATTTGAATGAGGAAAAAAGTGATTATTCAAATTATACTTTTGTCCTTACAATTAAAGAGGGATCAAATTCAAAATTTGTGATATTTTAATTAAACAAAAGTTCCACACTATCATTCACACTTTTAAGTTAATTGTTCAACTTGTTACGCTTAAGTTAATTGTTTAGGCTACTTACCTTGGTTCGTCTTCCCTTCATATTTCTTTTCGACCTTGTAGTCTTCTTTTTGCATTAGTAAGTAGTTCTCTTCTCGAGTCTTATTGTCTTATGATTCTTTAAACCGTGAGGAGTATGACCAACCAACTCGGGAGTCTGTTGGCACTCCCCCCTTGTCTTTGAGGTTGGAATCTAAGAATATGACTTTTAGGCATTATTCACCTGAGGTGAATGTTAGAGTCCCATATACTAGGAGACCTAATGTTAACCGTGACAAGTCTAAGAGTCTAGTCTCAGGTCGAGGTGATGAGGATGTAGCAATGCACCAACGTTGCTACTCGTTAGGGCAACCAAGGATAAGGAGCTTAAAGAAACCAATGAGGTTAAAGTAATTGAAGTAAAGGGTGCACCCTGGTTTGAAGATTAGAGAGGCTATATCAGCAATACTTCATCTTAAACTTATATGTAATTAGGATCCTGAGCTTAAGGAGAGGCCAAGAGGGAGAATTGGGCATATACAAGCACCACCTTTGGGTCAGGCTAAGGTTTCCCCTTCATCTCCAGGTAGTAGAGGTCCTAAACCACTATGGCATCACATTGACCTAGCTAGCCCCTAATACCATAAGAGCATTAGCCAAAGCCATATAAGTTGCACATCAACACAAGACTAACATGAACCTTAGTCGAATTGACCATCAACACGTTATGCAAGTACAACTTGAAAATGTCTCCCAAGTAGAAAGGGTTAATGGTACTTCATGTATTGACGCCATACTCTCTTTAGTCAAATTGACTTAATATTGGATGACCTAATAATTGAAACCTCAACCTATGGGGGCATGTGATATGACAAAATACATTAGGCCAGTGAAATTATGACATGTGGCACGCCATGGGGTACCCTTGTCATTTCATAAACTTTGGGGGCACAATAGGAATTTTCTCTCGTGCAATTGAAGGTGAATTCATTCCCATCAGTTATGAGCGTAGTTAAGTGTTTCACCTCATTTAATGCTTGAGTAACATTCAATCATGTGGTGCCAATTCGAACAATGCGGATAGTAAATGGAGGTCGACGTGGAAACATGTTACAAAGTTCATCAATTTGACATTCAATGACCACCTTGGCTATAAATAGGCATGGTGGCAATAAGTACTAGGGCTATCAACAGGTTGAGTCAGGTCAGGTCCAAGTAGAATCACTCCCAAATCAATTATTAATGGGGAAAAATCATAGACATAGAACTCTTCTATTTAATAGTTGGGTCTATCAGGTCTAGACTCGATTATACTAAAAACTATATTTATTTATTTAAATAATAACAAATTTAAATTTTGATAACATAATGCAAGACAATACGTATATATTTGGGGGTAAAAAAGTAAATCTTCTCTAATATGTGTGATAAAACTCAAAGCAGATGACAAAACAAAGACCTTATGACACAATAAATGAATGCAAATGAAATGGAATTGAGTTGGCATCGTGAAGATAAAACATCCTAGAATCGTAAGGCCGCATCAATTAAATCTTGTGAGTCACTTCGTGAGATTGTAATAAATCAATCTCATAAAAATCACATCGTCATGCCATTAAATATTGCCTTGTGGAAGTTACTTCGCTTGATAAGCTGCAATGATCTACCTCTTGAAAACTGCCTCACCAAATCAACACCTTGTAAGCTGCCTCGTGAAACCTTGACCCCGTATAACAAGTCTGCTTTGCTCAAGTGGAATAACTTGTCTCGTGGAGTTGTGCTCACTTTATGGACTTTGTGAGGCATTGCATAGCTTACAAGGTAAACCTAACAAGCGGAGGAGTATAAGCAAGTTAAGATTAGAGTGTTAGAACTGTGATCGGTGTCTCAAGGAAATCATGATTGGTTGTACTTGGGTGTTGTACCTACACGTGTTGCTCTCTAAGAAGACTTGAGATCGTGTTCTAATTGCCTTATGATCTTGAGAGACATGTGCCAAAGGGGAGAAATCTACAGGACATGTCTCAAAGAATCGTTTAAGTTAAGGAATACTCTAGAATTCTTGCTTTATGTGTGTGAGCTTCAAGAAGCTCATGGCTAGCTCAAAGACAAAGAGTCGTCACCCATTTAATTTAAGAGGAAATGGGTCCTCTATAAATTATGGAAAGTTGATTTTGTTTTGAAAAATAGTAACTCCATTCTCCATCTAAAAGGCACTCAACTAGGATATTCTAAATTATATATGATTAGGAGAGGAAAAATGTTAGGCACCCCTAAAACCCTCACTCCTCTCCCTCTAATTCCAAAATCGCAAGAAGCTTCCACAAATTAAGAATTAACTAACAAGAATGAAAAGCTAACAATGCAAGTTAAGAAGCTTACCTTTTTTATTTAACCTTGACCGAACTTGATATTAGCAATTCTAGGGCTTGAGAATGATATTTTTTGAAATTTCAGAACAAGAGAATGACATATAACTACTCCTTGATGCAAAAAAAGTGAATACTTAAGGGGGGTTTTGGTCTTTCTTAAAGGTTAGAATGTGAATACAAGGAAAGAAAGAGCTCAAGATTTCTTAGAGAGGATTCGAATGGGGTTCTCTTTTTTCCTATCTCCTCTTGGAAATCCCCCATTAGAGCTCAAAATCCACCCTATTTGAAGAGAGGGAAGGTAGGGGCAGGTTTGAAACTCGTCCTCCATATGTCGAGGGCTTTAGAAAAGCTTAAACATGTAAGGAAACTTAAAAAACTTGATCTTGGTAGGCTTTTTAAAGGGTCTAAATAGTTAAATCGAGATTTTCATGTTTTTTTTTGGAGTTTTTCATTCCCAATGTGGTTACTTTCACATATATTCATGTCAAGTTCCAATCTAACATCTTAGTGGCAGAAAACATAAATTTGAAGTGACCATAATGGTCCTTATGTCAATTTTTAGGTTACATTGTGATTTTAGTTCTTTAATGTCCATTTGATTTATCTTAATTGGTCTAGTGTGCTAAGGGTTTAAGTGAAGGGCTGACGTCAACCTTCACTCTCTTGAAGTCTTAGGTTGAGATAGATAAATGGGTGATTTAATCAAGTGGTTGGAGCAATTTTTTTTTTTAATTTAACAGTCAAATGGATGAATTTGGTTGTGAAATGTGATGTTCTAGGTTTTTGGGTCTCTAAACATAATGGTGATGTCTGATTGGTCAAATGAGATACGGATAGTGGAGATCTATGGTTTGATATGTTATAGTCAATAAGATTTATTGAAACAAAATCTTGGCTTGATGATGAAATAGGGGTGAACATCAAGAACCTAAAAACATAACCAAGCCGATGAAACTGAACAGAAAAATCTGATTAATCCATCGTTTTTTGTTAACCTTTAAAAAAATTGACGGTTAACCAAACCGACCTATATATATACACACATTAATATTATATATATATATTATTTTTTTATCTTTTAAAAATCAAAATAGACCGCCAAGCTCCCCTTTTTCCCCTTCCCTTTGATTTTTCATTGTTCCCTTTTGTTCCAAAAGGAAACACGAATTGAACTCAATAAAACCCTAACTTTCTTATAGTCTTGCTCTCCTCCGACATTAGTCCTCCCTCACCGGTTTGGCGGCAGCTTCGTGCATCACAACTTACAATGGCAACATCTCCTCTTCATTTTCTCCGCCTTGTAGTTCTCCCTTCTCTTTCCCTCTAATATCACCAACACTAAGATTTGTTCATGGTTTAGGGTCAACTTCAAAGTCTAGGCAAAGGCAACCACTGATTCAGACATGTTTTCATAGTTTTCCCATCGACCAGCCTTAAGTGTCCAATCTGCCGCCATCCCATTTAGTTTCACCCTCCAATGAACAACAACTAGTGATCCCATTGGCCACTGCTCTGTTGTCCGCCATCCAAGTTCAGGTAGTTTTTAGTTATGCATAAATAATAGTCTATTTTTTATGTTTTTAGATTATTGATTAATATTGAATGAATGATCGACAAGAAAGTGGGTTACTAATCTAGAGGAAATGAAATTGAATGTGATGAACTACTTTTGCAATGTTCTGTTAAAGGAAGGGGCGGGTTGTGATGATGATTTGCTGGAGGTTATCCCGTGTTTGGTTAATCGGGAAGACAATGATGTTTTAGTGGTCATTCCTTCAGAAACTGAAATCCATGAGGTGGTCCATGCCATGGATAGAGAGAGTGCTCCGGGACTAGACGGTTTTACAAGTCATTTCTTTGTTTCTTGTTGGGACATCGTTGGCACTGATGTGGTAAGGGTTGTACAACATTTTTTTAATGGTGGCTAGCTCCCGGTGAGTTACACTTCCTCTTTTAATACTCTCATTCCAAAATGAAAAGTTCCTTAAAGTTTTGCATATTTTCGCCCCATAAGTTTGGGTAATTTTTGCTACAAAATTATTGCAAAGGTAGTTACTAAGAGACTAGCAAATATCTTACCTAGACTGATTTCACAAGAACAAGGTGCCTTTGTATAGGGACGAAATATCAGGGATAATGTGGCCTTGGTGCAGGAACTAATTAATGATATTGATAGGAAGTTGGTAGGCGGGAATGTGGTGCTAAAACTAGACATGGCAAAAGCCTATGATCGGCTGAACTGGTCATTTCTCTTTGTTGTTTTGAGAAGGTTCGACTTCAATGAAAACTAGATTGATTTGGTAAAAAAAATGGTAAACAACTACTGGTTTTTAGTTCTGTGAAATGCAGGAGTCGCAGGATACTTTCAGTCCACAAGAGGGTTATGGAATGGGGACCCTCTGTCTCCATATTTGTTTATCACTGTAGAGGAAGTTTTAAGCAAAAATTTATCTAAATTGGGTGAGGATTATCCTACAGGTATTTATGCTGCTCATAGGGGCTGTCTGGTAATCACTCATAGTCTTTATGCCGATGACACCATTATCTTCACTCGGGGCTCAAAGTAAGTGCCAGAGAAAGTCATGAAAGTCATTCGGAGGTATGAGAAGTGTTCAAGTCAATTGGTGAATAAGGCAAAGAGTTGCTTCTTCATTTCAGCAAAAGCATCTCATAGCAGGATCTAGATTATCCTTTTAGTCATAGGTTATTTGCATAAGAAATTACCTTTTATTTATCTTGGTATTCCAATCAATAAAGGTAGGGTGAAAGTAGAAGCCTTTGAAGGTGTAATGCAAAAAGTGGTGATCAAAATTTCTGGTTGGAAAGAGAAAATGATTTCAACAGGAGGCAAGATTGTTTTACTCAAACATGTCTTAAATAATATTCCTATCTATTTGATGTCAGCAATGGCAACGTCGAAAAGTGTTATTAGGCATCTAGAATAGTTGATGAAAAGCTTCTTATGGACCAAATCCGACTCAACCAATTATCATCATTGGGTTGCCTGGGAAAAAATTGTGAGACCTTTCTCTGAAGGGGCCTCCAAATTAAGAGTTTATATGATGTTCATAAGACTCTTCGGTTAAAGGCTCTGTGGCAGGTGCTTTTCCACAACTCTTTATGGGCTGATTTTTTTAGAGCCAAGGTGTTGAAACATGATCATTTTTATACAACTATCCCTCCTTGCTACACTTCTCATACTTAGAAGGTAAACATGGAACTAAGAGGTGATCTAATCCATCTTTCGAGGTGGATGGTGGGTAGGGGGGAGTCAATTTTTGGTTTGATAAGTGGACTATGAATGACCCCTTGATTAATAAAGTCATTCAACACGGAGGGATGAATTTGCAACTAAGGGTTTGTGATGTCCTATATGAAGAAGGGACTTGGCACATAGATCAGGTTTGTGGTTTTCTAGAGGAGGATGTCTTAAACAACATCCAGGGATTTGGTGTGAGGCTCTCCAACTGGTATGACAAAATTGTTTAGTTTGCTGAGGCGAAGGGAGAATTTACTGTAAAATCGGCTTTGTCTTTTTATAGGACTGCTCATCCTTCTGTGACATGGTCTAGATGTGTGTGTGCTATCGTGACCCTTCAGAAAAAGACATGAATCATGTGTTGGTGTATGGCTGTTTAGCTCGAAAAATGTGGCTCTTCTTCAGTAGAATGTTAGGGTTACCTTTCAGGGGAAATGAAAGTATTAAGGAGTTTATCTCTTGTTGGTTTTTAGCGGCATCAGCTATAAATCAATGGGCTATTGTGGTGGGGCTGGTTGCATGCTTTGTAGTTTGGGAGATTTGGAAAGAAAGAAATATGTGCAAGATGGAGAATAAATTTAGATGTTCAAAGTTGGTGATTTGGATGGTAGTGCGGTGGATTCATGAGGTGTCTTCTTCATTATCTCTAATCCATAAGGTGAACTACAACCAACAGCTATCCTTGCAAGGTTTAGGGTTGTGGATCCATTTGATTAGAGAAAAGACTATTAAAGTGGTTCACTTGATGGCGATTCTAGAGGGTTTTTTGAAACTCAATGTTGATGGTGCTTCTAGAGGAAATCCGGGCCCATGTGGTGGAGGGGTATCATTAGAAATAGAAGGAATTGGTATGTTTATTATGCCTTTTGCAACACTTATGGCACTGAAAATAATATAGTTGCAGAGGCTATGACTTTGCTGGATGGATTAAACCTTGTTGTTGCTTTAGGTTTACATATGATTATGGTTGAATTGGATTCCAAAATCTTGATTGATATTCTTAATGGAGTTGTACAACCCCTTGGAAGCTTTGGTTTTGGTTGTCTTAAGTACAGGAGCTTAGGAGTAAACTAGAATTCTTTTGTGTACATATTTATAGAGAGGCTAATCAACCGGCGGATGCTCTTGCAAAACTTGGTTGCTTAACTTCTCAGAAAATTGTTTATGATTGCATAAAACTTCTTCATTCCCACGTCTAGAACTTGGTGACTGTAGATGGTCTAGGTCTTCCTTTTTTGCGAATTCATTGATCTTAGGTTTCCCGGACACCTGATGTTTATATGAGCTGGGTTTCCTTTGTATAGTTTTGAGGGGTAAGGCCTTGCGCCCCCCCTCCGAGGTTTTTTTATTACATATGAATAAATTTTTGGTGGCCACCCCTCCACTAGGAATAAACTTTGGGGTTAAAAAAACAAATGATTTTTTTTTGCATAAATAATAGTCTATTTTTCATTTTTTTGGACTGTTGAATGAATGAAATTTTCTATTGAAATTGTTTTAGATAACATAGATATTCAACTAAGTTCAATCGCCCTTTTTTACTAAATAAAAGGGTGCTTTTTTTATGTTTGCATAAATAATAGTCTATTTTTGGACTGTTGAATGTTGATCTAGAAATTGTTTTAGATAGCATATGTATTCAACTGAGTTTAACCGCCCTTTTCTACTAAATAACAGGGCTTGAGTTTTTTTTTTTTATTTGCATAAATAACACCATAATAGAGTATTTACTATTGATTAGATTTATTTTTACATATATAAAGGAGTATTTGGATTGGCTTTTTTTTGCATAAATAACACCATAATAGACTATTGATTAGATCGTTTTCTACTAAATAGCAGGCTTGAGTTTTTTTTTTTTTGCTTAAATAGCACCATAACAGAGTGTTTCTACTATTGATTAGATTTTTTTGCATAAATAACAGAGTATTTGAACTATTCTTTTAGTGAAACAAACTTTTATTTTATTCTTTACGTTTTAGTGGTTTTCTTATACTATATAAATTAAATTTACATAAACTTATCTTTCCACAAGATTCTCTTGCATTGATTTAAGATCGATTAAAGCATTACCCATATTTTTGGTGTAGATTAATAAGTTCTATCTCCAAAATTGTAGAGTGAATATGGCCCAATATGAAAAATTTGGGATTTAAGCATATGAAATCCATACTATTTTATTTTATCTTATTTTGTTTTGTTGCTTTATTATATTTTAAGTTAATTCCATTTTATGTTTTAATAAATTTCATTACATTTCGATTTTTGAGAGGCTAGAAGCCTAGAACTCAGTTGCTTATACACTAGTTAGAGAAGCTTTAAGCTTATAGCATATGTTTTGTGGAAACATATCTCTTGTCTTTTTTGATTTCTTTATCTTTTAATTTCATTACATTTGATTATTTTTTTTCTAATTAAAATATAACTTTTTTTGTTTATCAAATGTTAAGTACGGGTGACAACAATACAATCACAGATAGTCAAAGTTGCAATCCTCCGATTAGAAGCACGAGCACAAACCCCTTAGTTATGCCTTTAAGTAATATTGGTAATTCATCTAACCCAATTATTTCAGAGTCAAATTCAAAATCTTGTGCCACTTCTTCTAGAAAAAAAAATGGGTGTGAGATCATTTTACTAAGTTTGAATGTAAGGACAAAAGTGCAATTATTGTGATAAAAACCTAGCTTGTCCATTTGCAAATGGTACTAATTTCTTAAGTAATCACTTATTTAGATGTAAAAGTATCTTCTTAATAATACGGACAAGAGGCAAAGACTTTGGAGACTTCATTTTAAAATTATAGAGAGGGGGCACTACATAATCACTTATGCCTTACAAGTTTTACCAAAATGAATGTAGAAAAGAACTTGCTAAGATGGTTATTGTAGATAACTTACCTTTTAAACATGTGGAACGAGAGGGGTTCCATGGCTTCTGTTCTAATAGTTAAAGATTGTTAAATCTTTATTTGGAGAGGAAAAAGTTAAAACAATTTTTTAAAAAGTTGTCATCAAGGGTTTGCTTTACTACAAACACATGGACTTCTTAAAATCTTAGTTACATTGTCTCATCTCTTATTTTATTGGTGATGATTGGATATTGCATAAAAAATTTTAATTTTTTTGTCCAATTTCTAGTCACTCATGAGAGGTAATTGGCAAGGCCATTAAGAGATGTTTACTTGATTGGGGCATTGAAAAGTGTTCATTAGAACGGTGAACAATGCAAATTCAAATGATGTAGGGATTCAATACTTCAAAAAGAAACTTAATAATTGGAAAAGAAGTGTCTTAAATAGTGAGTTATTATACATGCGATGTAGTGCACATATTTTGAGTCGGGTTATCAAAAAGGGATTGTTAAAGATAGATGATTCTATTTGTAGGATTCGTTTAATGATGTATATAAGGTCCTATCCAGCAAAGTTGCAAAGATTACGGATTGTATGGAGAAAGAAAAGATAGTGAATAGTAGGGGTGAGCATTTGTTTTATTTGGTCAAACCAAATAAACCAAATTTTTAAAAACCGAATTGAAAAAATTGAATTTTAATAAATATATAATATATTATATATTACATATTATATACTAAAGTTTGGTTTATTTGGTTAACCGAATTTGTAATTCTAAAAACTGAAACCAAAGTATTCAAAACCGAATTAACAAAAAACTAAACATACTAAATCAAACAAACTGAAACCAAAATTTTCGGTTTAGTTTTTTGGTTTGAACCGAATAATGCTCATCCCTAGTGAGTAGGGGTCTTGTTTGCGTAGAGGTTGAAACTAGGTGGAACTCTATTTATCTAATATTGGAATCCACTTTGAAATTTTAGAAGGCATTTGATTTATTAGAGAGTGTTGATAGTAAGTATGTAGAGGAGCTTACTAGTTCTAAAAATAAGGGTTTTCTTACTAATGGAGATTAGGAATATGCTTGTGTTTTGTTGCCTTTTTTAAAAAATTTCTATGAAACTACAATAAAATTATATAGTTCACTTTATGTAACTGGAAATGAATACATGAAATAATGTGCTAAAGTGGACTAGGTAATTAGGAAATCATATGATGTTGATGTGGCTAAAGTGCTAAAGGATAAGGTGAAACAAGTTTTGGTTTTTATGTTTAAGTTTAATAGTTCAACCCAATCATTTCCTAATGCTCAACACAATAATTAATCTCAGGATTTAAATGAAATCAAAGTTGAGAGTATAGAAAATGTTACTAATTTCATGAATACATTATATAACAAACAAAAAGTGGGCCAATGAGGTGTAGAGAATGAAATAGAACTGGATAAATATTGAATGGAGGAATGTAAAGGTCAACAAAATAAGTCATTTAACATATTGACTTGGTGGAAAATTAATTCTTCTAAATATTAAATGCTTTCTTTAATGGCTTATAATTTATTATGTATGCTTGTATCTATAATTGCGTTCAAGTCGGCTTTTAGGATTGGAGATTATGTACTTGATTCATTTTATAGTTCTCTAACTTCAATAATATAAAGTTATCATTTGTGGACAATGTTGGTTATGAACGTTACATGACTATCTTTATATATTGGAGAGTTTAGATGACCTTGAAAATATGGAATCAAGTAAAATTTCTTGTTTTTATTATTCAGGTTTATTTTGTTATATTAACTCTAATTTGCATTTATCTTAATTTTTTTACTGAAATGTTATCTTTGACCAAAGAGCATCCTCTTGTAAACATTGACGATTAGGTGGTTATACACCTTGTGGTTATGGATTTGAATTCTTATGGTTGTAATTGTAGGCTTTATGTCTTTGTTGTTAATTTGGATTTATATTGTGTTGCTTTTTGATAATATTGTGGTTGGGGATTTTATGATGCATGTTTATTCATTAGTTTATTGTCATTTTGATAGATGCACAAGTAAGAATATTAATAGTTATCACTACTTTTAATATTTTATATGAGCTTAAATGGCATGTTTATGATTTATTTATGATAATATGATATTGGATACATGTTTATGAATGATAATATAATTAGTATTCAACTTTAGATTTTTGGGAATGACACTCACTTCTCAACTACTCATCAGTTTAATGACAGGTTCATCCATTATACACTAATTCACCTATCTTTCTCTATTTTTTGAACTTGAAATATCAGTTGGTCTTGTAGTTGTTAACATGTTGCTATGGAGGGATAAAAAGCTATCAATTACAGTTTTATGGAGGGTTTTTATTATATATGCTTCTATTAATTCAACAAGTTCAATTCGAGAATAATTAATTGGCACTCAATACATAGACAAATTTACCTGATTTTGCACTTGCATTCTTACCAAAAGTAACATTGTCTACAACCATAAAACCATAAGAAGATGCATAAGTTTAGACTTATTTTCTAAAGCTACACATACAATAGAGTTTAAACCTATTGGTTCTTGAATCTATGTTTGGTAGAATGCATATATAAGTACACACTTGTGTACCTTTAGCAAGTGATTCTACTTTATAGTTTATAAACATAATAATGCATCATTAACAAGTCATTCTGCTTTTTAGATATTTCATGGGGACTTTTATAGAATTCCAAGGAAATTGTAAACTATGGTGGATGCTTGTAGGTTTAATTAATTTGATGAAAAGGGAAAGATAATATTTGTAAGCTACTTTCTTAATTACTTTTAACTTGTTACTTAGTTGTTTTATGTTTGAGTAATTCATTTCATTGACCTTGCATCTTTATGCTTAATTATTGCTAGGTATTTTTCCCTATTTAGTGTAGACAGACTACTTTGTTTTTCTATTTTGATCAACAATGTGCTTTCCCATAATTGTTATCTATATTTATTCCTTAATTTTATGTAATTCTTGCAGACAATTCCTTTTCTTATAGGTTGCCCTGCATGCTTAAGAAACTTTTTAAACCTCTTTTGTAAGCTTGCTTGCTCACCTAATCAGAGCTTATTCATCAATGTAACATTTGTCACCAAGGTTAGGAATTCTCGTTAATGCTGCACATGCTATTCTAATTTAATATGATGCTTCTCTTATGTTATTTTAAAATTTAATCAAGTTTCTTTCCCTATTTATTGAGCCTTTTGATTGACTAAGAAGGATGGTAGTTAAATCTAGTTAGTGATTTATAATAAGGAGGAAACTATTGAGTTTTCTTTAAGGTTAGATTAGGTAATATTAGACTATATGATTGAATGTTGAATCTATGAGGTTGATGATCTTTTAATGTTTTGGGGTGTGAAGCCGATGTTTAAGACTTAAGAAACTGCCAAAAATATAACAACTAACCATTATAGTTGGTGTATTTGCATGAAAGAAGGGAAATAGGACTCCCAAGAGATAAATCTAGATTGAATTCTCAAGAGAAGGATTTAATTCTTTGAATGGATAAAAATAATTAATTAAAAAATCTAGATGTAATTATTTAGTGCTTTAATGCCATGTTTTAGTTTGTAAGATTGATTGGGAAGGAAGGGTCAACTAGAACCTAAATAATCTACACATTTTATTTTAATAGCATTTAGAAGAATACTTAATTGCACTTCCATCCAAGTTATAATAACTGCCTACCCAAACACTAATTATACAATTGAATTTAACTATTTTAGGCTACATGAATTCCATCATGCCATTATGCTTTACTAGGAGCCATGTTTTCTATTAATTAGAAGTCTTTAAATCATTTCACCATGTTTAAGTGTACCTTTTCGATTTTGATTAGGTTTTTGAATAACTAAGCTGATTGGTTTAATTAAAAAAAAAAAGCCCACAGCTCAGTCAACCAAATTATGAGCACCCCTAGATGGAAAAGTTTGAGCAATGATTATAAGTATGGGTTGAAGGATTTGGTGTAGATCAAGTTTTTAACTGTATGGCTTATTAATAAATGATAAGGCTTAAAATGAAATCTTGATTGTTTTGGAAGGAAATGGAGGTATTTAAAGTTGAAATTGGGTGGGTGGGTTACTTGAGGATTTTGGACTTGATAAGAGGTGCTTGATTGCTTGGGTTACAACTTCTTGTATGATTTAATAATAAATGTCAAATTAGAATCATTTTTATTAGATAGTTAAATAAAGGGGTTTTGAATTGAAATTTGGTGTGTGGGCATGGATTAAGATGAGGAGTCAGGTGGGAGGTTTAAATTTAAGAAAAAAAAATTAATCTTAGTTGTCTAGTTCTATTCATTTGAGGTCGTTGAATTATAATCTTTACATTTTTAAGGCAATGGATTGGTCGGATTTGCTATGGTGGAGTTGAGGTTTTAACATTGCATAGATTGGGGCCATTGAAGAGGAAGTTGGCATGATGAATGGTGAATCTTTGGAGTTCGGTCACAAAGTTCAATGTGTAGTTGAGTTTTAGTTTCCTATGTTTAGGGATTTTATTTGATCGGGGTACTAAACCCTATGCATTGTTAGATGTTGATCTCAATGTTCTTGTTTAACATGTAGGTTATGTTAGAAGAGGAAATTTTGGATTTCAACAAGTCTCATATTCATCTAGTTATGTTTTAAAGGTTTAGGGTCTCAAAAGATGGCATAAGGAGGTGAGTTGAAGGGACCGAGCAAGAATTAGGTATGACAATGCACATAACCTTGTTTCCCTACTTCTATAAATAGTGAAACCCTTCTTTATGAAAGGGATTAGAACTCTTGTCTATTTTACCCATTTTCCACAACATCTTCTTTCTTCACTTCCAAGACTCTAAGTATATCCTTGTCTCCATTGGTTTACATATAACATTAACAAAATTGATAGAAAAATGCTAAATTATTTATATCCTAATAAATTAAACATTTTAACTAATATTATCTTATTTATTATCTATCAGACTTACCATTCCAAACCTAAAATATGTTAACAATTATAATAAAATTAAGAAAATATTATATATTTAATAAAATAATCAGTTCTAGGTCTAAACCAGCTTCGGATAGGCAAGAACTAAAACCAACCTAATTATTAATCAACACAAAATCATGGAATCAAAACTGTTATAATTGGTTTGGTTGGTTCAGGGCCATTGGTTATACCTAACCCATTGACAACCCTAGTAGGTATGCTCTCTTAAGTTCACATATACACTTCTAGCACTCTCTTCCACCTAAGCACACCATGTCTCTTTAGCTCACCTTGGTTTAATTGTTGTAGTGACTGAACCTACGATCACACTCTAGTACCTTTAACAACTTTTTTATGTCAATAGGTGGGACCTGCAGGTAAATTCAACTACAAAATTATAATTGTACTCTTATTGCAAAATTTGATGGCAATATTAAGGTGTCATTGGTTTTCATTATTAACATTACATGGTGCGACACTTTCATTGAAGAGATGTGATGAGGGGTGATTTGGCCCGACCTAGTGACCGAAGTACACGTGGACGCGATCAGCCACTAGGGTGACAACTCAACAAGGGAGCCTCGCCAGCAGCTCGGGAGTTCAGGGCCTTGAGCACCTTGCCATAAAGGCACATCGACACCTAATTCAGTTCGGGGCCAAAGAACCGAGTTTCCAGTTCAGGACTAAAGAGCCGGAGCACCACGTAATCAACTCCATAAACTTTCCCAACGGATTCCAAATCTCCTGGGATCACGATAGCTAATAATAGAGCTCATCCTCACTCCACCCGAATCGGAGGAAAGTGATAAACCTTATCAACTGGCGCATTGTTCTCCTTCGGAAACGGAATGGATCTTACAGATCTTATTTATGCAGCCCGGAGATCCTGGAGCCTTTTCGTAAGATTCACGACTACTCAACTATATAAGGGCATCAATCCTCAAGGCGAAGGTACGCGCGATTCTTTGCTCACTAGCACTCTAGCATTCAAACATTCAGCTCACATCCATAATATTGTACTGATTTAAGCATCAGAGTGACCTCGCCGGGCTAGCCACCCCGGGTTCT
The DNA here is from genome assembly GCF_055504915.1 of Nelumbo nucifera. Classification (NCBI taxonomy): domain Eukaryota; kingdom Viridiplantae; phylum Streptophyta; class Magnoliopsida; order Proteales; family Nelumbonaceae; genus Nelumbo; species Nelumbo nucifera. The sequence continues at coordinate 51,635,296 of NC_142651.1, read as the reverse complement.
TTGATCTTTTATCTTGCAGCTTGGTCTAGCTCGCCACGCTACTAGTGTTCCAGATCATCTTCCAGCTAGGAGTATCCAGATCACGCTCCATCAAGAGGTAAAAAAACAAATAAAAAGAAAAAAGAAAAAAGAAAAAAAAGAAAAAAAAGAAAAAAATTGATTTTCATTTAGACCCTCTGATTTTGTTTTTAAAAAGTCAACTCAATATTATATATAATACTAGCGGGGAAGCCCTTGCTTCGTAGGGGCAAAATTTAAAAATGCCATTTGGAGATACAATTTTTTATGCCTATTTCGAGAGATATCATGGCTTAAAAAAATGACTCAAAAACATAACTGTTTTGGCCACCGATTTCTAGGTTGACGGTTCGACTGTCCGGTTTGAATGAATGACCCATTTTGACAAAAAATTAAAAATAATTAAAAAATAATTAAAAATGGCCAAAAACCGTTGAATGGCTCGACGATTTGACCGCCCAGGTCAATGGGAAATTGATTGATTCAATGGTTTTTGGCCAAGGACTAGGTTTGGGGTAAAATGGAATTGGTTGCCTGAACAGTTCCTAGGCCGAAAGGTCCGACCGTCCGGGTCAACAGCGATTGGAAAACCATGGGAGATACAATAATAAATTTGGTTATATTTTTAAAATAAAATAACTATAACTATATTATTATGAATAATAAACAACCACGTAGAACCGGTCTTGAACCAATTATTTAATTGGGATCAACTCATAGACCTCATTATATTGAAAACAATATTCAAAATAATGCTAATTTATTTTTATGTTAATATGTTAAACATTTTTAACTAATATTATCTTATTTATTATTTATCAAATTTATTGTTTCAAACATGAAACATGATAAAAAATACAAGAAAGAAAAATTATATATTTCATAAAATGTTTGGTTCCGGACCTGAATCAATTTTGGACAAGTAAGAATGAGAATCAACCCAATAATTAATCAAGACAAAATCATGTAACCAAAACCGTTATAATTATGTCTTCTAATCAATTTAGCTCCATCAGGATAAAACCCAACCCATTGGTTCAGCCCTAGTTTTTCTTAAATAAATAAAAGTATATTGGGAGCACTAAATATTGGGCCCAAGGGGAGAGAATAATTTGTTAGTAAATTATTTCTAAATAAATAAATAATTCAGTAAAATAAATAAATAAATGTTTATTGAAATCTATCTCTTAATGTCACATCTCTTTTACTCTATCGATTTATTTTATTAAAATAAATAATTTGTTTAATTTTATTAAATAAATAAATGTTTTGATAATAATAATAAAATAATAAATGAATAAATAAAAGTTGAACTAGAAAATAGGAGAGAGAGAGTTGAGAAAGAAGAGGAATGGCATTTTATTTATAGGATGTTATAATCTTAAATAATTGTATATGGCACTACTGTAATTTTCAAATGCCATTAAGTCAATTATATAAGGAGATTTGTTTTATATGTGGTATTGTTGTAATTTTTGAATATTATAGAAGCAATTATATAAGGAGGCTTGTCTTATATGTGGCATTCTTATAATTTTTTAGACAAAGAGAGGTGGAAGAAAAAAAGGGATAGAGGCACGTGTCGATAATTTAGAGAACAAAAAACATATAAGTGTCAACCTCACAATGTTGCCGTACATCCTCCCAATGGTTAAAGTATATAGATAGATGATTTTACAAAACAGAAATCATAGAAACTAGAAAACTAGGAAAATATGGACAAGACCCAAAACCAGAAAGACAAATCTAGGTAACTGCTTCTTTCCTTCAACCCTTAATTTGTTATAATTGTTATTTGATTTATTTGTTCAGGAAAAGGGATTTTTTTTGTTATTTGTCTCCTATCCTGTAGATATAAATGGTCTTGATCATACAAGCAACCTTTTGAATGTTATTAATGATCGCTTATAGTGGTAGAGCTGTGATGTCGGATTCATTTGGGGTAGGATACACCACTCGAAGTGATGAAGAAGGATTTGAAGGTATCTATGGAGGGAATCAAGCCCTCCTAAAGTCCATCGTGGACAAAGCTTGTAACCTAGAAATTAAAGTGTGGATGGCATTATCTTCAAAGTACATCCTTTTGGCGCCATGGCTTCCTCTGATTTCACAAACAATAACGACAGGCATGACCTTCTTCATGAGATCGATCAGGTTTCCCTTTCTTCAGGGTGGACATCACCATGTCACCTTGATCCCCTTCCTTGTATATAAGTTCTTGGCACTTGTGTTATCGACACAGTTCACTACTGCTGCCATCAATAGACCAAGTGACATTTGAAACTTGTTATCAACAATTCCTCCACGTCCTTGATCGATTCAATCCCAATCTAGTTGAGTCTATTGTGATTCTCCATGGCATCTCCTGTACCCCCTAATTTCAATCCAACGTGTAGAGAACTCTTGATTCTTTAGTGAATAACATGCAAAATCTACAAATCAATCGTCCACCTACAATTCCAAATGCACTTGATCCTTGCCCTGCCCCATTTTGGGCTTTCACCTTGTCCTGTTCCTATCTTATCAGCCCTGGAAAGTTTATTTCCCGGTGCACAATCAGCTGCTCCAGTTTGGGTTGCCACCTTATGCTCATTCCACATAGTACCTGCCCTGCCCCCTTTATGATTGCACCATCAGCTGCTCTGGTTTGGGTTACAAGCTAGTGTGGCACCAAATGTTCCTTCTAGATAGCCTTAAGGCCATCCATTTGTGCAACCTCCGCCCTTTGGTGCAAGGCCACCATCTAATGCTTTACCTTTTGCATCTTTGACTATGAATCTCTAGAGGACCCTCCTCCTTGGTAGAAAAGGTAGAAGACAATGAACAATGTTTATTTTGGTTCAGTCTCAAGGTAGAAGATAATGAACAATGTCTTTTTTTGAAAGGTAGTTTTGACATTTTCCAAAACTTTAAGTTGCACATGTTATCACATGATATAGATGACTAATGGATTGCTAACGACTGTGACTAAATTAATAGTTTTTGAAAGTTCAAGTACTGTAATGGCACGTTTTGAAGTTTGGTTACTAAACTGAGACTACCCCTAAAGTATAAGGTACTAATATGAAAATTTCCCTATTATTTTTTAGTAATTTTCATTAATTTGTCACTAGAAAAATAATTTCAAAAATAATAAATATTTTTTGTATGCTTAGTATTTTTTAATATTTATTAAAAAATTTTCCATAACTTTTGCAATTTCAATAGTTGGCAATAATTTATCAGTATTTTTAGCATTTCAATAAATTTTAGTAAAATTTCAAGGGAAAATAAATTTTAGAAAAAATTCAAGTGTTTTTTGAATTTTATAATTATTCAATGATCTTTAGTATTTCAAAAATTATTGAAAAATTTAATTTTTACTATTTTTCAGTATTTCAAAATTTTTAGCATTTCATAAATTTTAGTAGTTTTTAGAAAAATATTTCAAGTATTAAATAACTAAGGACTTTCAAAAATTTTTAGTATTTTAAAAATTGTTTAGAAATTATTCATAGGCCTCATTAAAATATTATCACTATTTGTAGAAACTTAATTAACAATATTCCTTATTTTATTTTTTCAATAATGTTCAATATTTTAGAAATTGATGTTTGTAAAAATAATTATTTAGCATTTTCAGCGCTTTCTTTAATTTTCAATATTTGTCCAATAACTTCTAGTAATGTTGCAATTTTAAATATTTTTGGTAATTTTCAGTAATTTCAATTGATTTTCAATAATTATTCACTAAAAAGTTTAAGTTTTCTTGCATATTCAGTATTTTTTTATAGCTTTCAATTATTTTTCAGAATTATTCTGCAGTCCCAGTATTTTTAGCATTTGCAATAATTTTATAATAATTTTCAGCATTTTATTTTTCATTTTTAACAATTTTCAATAACCTTTGTGCATTATCATTGTTTTTCTTTAATTTTAACTATTTTCAATATATTCCAGTAATTTTGCATTTTCTTCTATTGTTTAATAATGTCTTTAATAATATTCATTTTCTTTTTTCAATAATTTTCAAATGATTTTCAGAAAACTTAACAAATTAATTTTCATTAACTTTCAATAATTTTTAATAATTTTCAAAAATCATTGCATTCAGAATTAATTTTCAAATAATGTGCATTTACATATCTATTGTTGGTTTTGTTTTTTCGTTAATTTTCAGCAAAAGTCAATTTAATTTTTGGAATTTTCAGTATTTTCATCATGCTCAACATTATCAATAAGTTTTCAATAAATTTCAGTAATTTTTTTCACTTAATGTTTGTCTTATTTCTATAGTTTTTTATTTTTTTCAATAAATTTTAGTAAACTTTGAAAAATTAATTATCATTAATTTTCAATAATTTTCAGTATATTTTCTAAGCTTTTTAGTAAATTTTCAGCGAAAAATGATATCATTTTTGGCATTTTCATTACTTTCAACATGTTCAGCATTTTCGATAGATTTTCAATAATTTTCAGTAATGTTTTCATTTTATGTTTGTTTTATTTCATTAGATTTTACTTTTTTTTCAATAAATTTTAGTAAACTTTGGACAACTAGTTTTCAATAATTGCCATTAATTTTCAATAACTTTTGGTTGATTTTCAATAATATTTTCACTGTTTTTCAGTAATTCATTAATTTTCAGCAAGAAACAATTTAACTTTTGGCATTTTCAGTATATTCCTCGTGTTCAGCATTTTCAATAATTTTCAGTATCTTTTTCATTTTGTGTTTATTGTATTTCAATTATTTTTTATAAAATTCAATAAATTTCAAATAAGTTTTAGTAAACTTTGAAAAATAAATTTTCAATAACTTTTAGTATCAATAACTTTTGCTTGATCAAATTTTCATTTTGGTAATCACATTTTCAATAATTTTGAGTAATGTTTTCGTAAATTAAATTTGATAATGCATTTAATCAAATAAAATTAAATCCTAGAAAACTGATATTGGATTTTCAGTAAATTTTCAATATTTCTTGTAACTTTTCAATAACGATTAGTTGACGTCCAATAATTTTTCAGTGGAAAATTAATTTCAGCAAAATAAATTTTATTCATTATCATTATTTTTCAATAGTTTTCAACATATTTTCATTTTGATTTAATTATCTGTTGATAATGACTACCAATAATAAATATAAAATAACTAACAAATAATTATTATTGAAAATTATTATTTCAACTGACCCTATAATAATAACTAAAAGAATATTATTTTCTAAAAATAGTAAAATTACTAAAGATAGCTTTAGTTATTTTCAATAATATAGATAAAAATTTAATTATTGAAAATATAAAAAATTCTAAACATATTAAAATGGCTGGAAATTTGAAAATTACTGAAAATATACAATAATAACTTTATATAATTTTCAACATCTGGATATAAATAGAACTCAACATGATATTAATTATTTTATTAGTTATAATAATAAAAGTATTTAAGTAGTTATTTTGAACAATTTTTTGAAAACCGGATTGGACCAGATCAAATGGTCGAATTGTTTGACCTGAGAAATAGTCATATCTCCAGATCTGATTTTCAGATGGACCATTTATTTTTTTAAAAAAATGTTGAATTAGTTAGAAAACCACTGAGATGGTTGAACTGCTAAATTGTTCGACCTGGGTAGTGGTTCATGGTTTAATAAAATGTTATTTAATTTTTTAAGGGAGCTTAACAAAGAGGGGATCGAGAGATGGCAAAGGAACTGTAATGAGATCTCAGATCTAAATCAAATTTGATATGTAAGAGAGAGAGAGAAATCTACGAGATTTGATAGGAGATCTGAGATTAGATCTTCGGTCGTCACTACTGTTTGTTACCATCGTCATATATAACTACCCATTAACCTAGCTAGTGGTCGTCATCTACACCCAATAGTTGCCATGGGGTTTATGTAAATGAAAAAACATGAAAACATATTGGAGTGGTCTTCACAAAGCAATAGTCAAAGTGCGTTCAAAGGATCTCTATTGAATGATCGGAGATATGATATCTCACTTGCTAAAGAGTAGCGTAGATAAAGATTAATATATTATATATATAGTTGTCTCTTGGATTGTCAAAAAACAAAGCAATGTAACACTGTTAGAGGAGTTCCTGACTTGGCAAATTAGGAGTGATGACAATGGAAAAAGAGAGAAATTAAGGTAAAAGCAAGAAAAGGGTTTGAATAAAGGATATGTCATTTGACATGGATTACTTTACTTTATATATATATATATATATATAGTATAGAAGTTATATTATATCATTACGGTTTGACTTTCAATTTAATCATAATTGAACCTTTGATATCCAATTAATGAATATTGTTTCTTTGCATTTTTTACAATACAAGTTTTATAGAATTCCAATTCTATGTCTGATCCCGTTATGTAAATATTGGGAGATAAAGGTAGATGGGAAGTTAGCCATCCATGTCAAACACCTTCACCTCAAATTCAGAGGTAATCAATCCATCGCCATTCATAAAGTTAGAGTAGAAGTGTATTGGGATGTTCATGACTGGTTATTTAGTTCTAGTTTGAGGCATGCATTATTCATATTTAAGCCAATAACATCATCATCCACATCCCCATCATTGACATCGACTTCATCATCACCGCTGTTTTTGTCATTGGCATCAACTCCATTATCATCACAGTAAATGCGGACTTTTGGGTCAGTAGAGAGAGATAGTGTTGGGGTCATGGCTGCGTTGGCCCTGAGAGATATATGGCCGCCTAGTCATCACCCAATCATGATGGCATAGCCCGGCCATGTCAGCTTAGCTCGGCCACGACAGCATAGCTCGGCCACGTTGGCTCAGCTTGACTGAGCTATGTTATTACCATGGCCCCACGTCTCATCCTTCCAGCCACGTCAGCTACATGTCCCATGGATGAGCTCAATCGCGGATAAGAGGGGTGGGAAGACAACTCCGCCGAGGAGTAGGACTCTACCTTGGTAACCTCGGTAGAGAGCTCCATCACGATCTCCCCGATAGCATAATCCAACCAGGAGACGAAACCTAGCTATAAAAAGGTACCCCATGCTCAAGGTAAGGGATTGAATCCCAACTTTTAGCACTCATACTGTTACTTTGCTCGGACCAACACCCTCATTGCTCGGCCTGACCATTCACCGCCTTGTCACTGACTTGAAAGTCGTAGTGTCTACCTGGGGACAACTCCTCGGGCCTCTGACTACTTCTCTTGATTGTAGGTTACATAGTGCGACACCATCCTTGTAAGCTCGGCACCGCCCAGTCAACAAAGATTATCTGGTTGTTCTCCTCAATTTGTGCACTACCTCGGATTGGGTAGCTTCAGATAGTTTTGGTGGATCATCTGGGTTTTGCTTATTTATTTATGCTTGAAATGTTGAATGAGCTAAAACACAGATTGTATGATGATACCGTACATCATTGTATAGACATCAAGTGGGAGGGGGAGAGCAGCAGTAAGCTAAGATGGACATCAAGTGGGAGGGGGAGAGGGGTTGGGCAGAAACTTGGAAGTTAGTTACAGTTGGGGCTGAATTGGTCTGAACATGGTTTTTAAAACGAACCGGTCAGGGCAGCAAGCCCGTTATGACGAAAAAAATAAAAAAATTGAAAAACACTCAAAACCATTAACCGGTCGGTTCAACGGTTTACTGACCAAAATCAACGGTTTTGGGGGAAAAAGCGGTTTTGGAGGAAAATGGAATCGATCAAGTGACCGATTCCCGGTTTTTCCGGTCCAACTGTCTGGTCCGATCCGGTTTTGAAAACAGTGGGTCTGAATTAGTTGAATTAGTGGACATGATTGGACAGGTTAGCGTGGAACATATCATTTACATAAGGTGTAGTAGATCGTGACTCTGATAGAAGTTTGGGTTTTTTCGCTTCCTTTGTTTTGGGTTCTTGGAGGATAGCGGCAGCGAGTAGCCTCTTGGGTTTTCATCCGGATTGTTGAGGGCTTGGAATTTGTTTTATTTTCGTGAGAAAAAATATAATTAACAGTATGTTTTATTTTAAGGATAATTTTGATATTTTTAAAATATTAAATCGCATTTTAGGTCACATAATATACATAATTGACAATCCATTAATAAGTAATAAATTGTGGCATTTCAAAAGTTGGGGTACTACTAGATTGTCGCCTTTTAAACTTGGAATACTAAATTGGCACTCGTCCGAAAGTACCTGTCGGGAATTTCCCTTATCCAAATGATTTCTCGAAAACAAGGAAAAAAGAATGCTGAGAAAGACTTACATGACAACGGTAAGCAAGAAAGAAAGCTGAAGAAGACTTACATGACAACGGTAGACACATCCCAGACCCGTAGTAGCGACGAATGGGTAAAGGCTAATTGGTGTCCACCAGATTAAATTTGACAACCACCGTTGTTTGGGTTCCCTTGAATCAGAGTTGATTGGAGATTAAACAAAAACTAAAGACGTAATCGGAGATGCTATTCTTTCTTCTTCTCTGTAATCTTTTATCTATTTGTAAGGCTGATGACTTTAATGCCCAGGATCATCTTGAACAGAAATGACGTCAGTGACCGGTATAAGAATGGCATATGCATGGACGACGTTAACGTCTAAGAGATTTAGGCATTTGTATAATTGATAAAGAAAAATGCGGGTATTTGGATGATTGATAAAAGAAAATTAAATGACAATCGAAGGAAATCTTTTCATATGCCACAAGGCCGAAGGGCATTAGTGTCTTTTTCCGTTGCGTCAGTTATTTGTTCCCTGCATGAAGGCTGGGAGAGACCTGCATGCATGTCTGGAGTATGAAGTCTGAACATTAGAGAGAGAGAGGATGGGTGGGAGAACACAAGGGAACTACAGATGCTTCACGATGCATCAGCCATGGGCTTCTTTGCTTGTGTATGGCATCAAGCGCATAAAAGGAAGATCATGGCCCGCTCCTATCAGAGGTAATATTGCCTACTTCATGGTCACTTGAGTAAAACCCTATATTCCGTTCCTTGTTAGTTTGAATTTCGTCGAGTTAAAATTAAAGCCAAGAAAAGTTTTGACTTTGAACAATTTTAAGATGGACGTCTCTTGAATTTTGGGGTAAATAACTAAATATGATCCAGCTATATGAATATAGAAGGGCTATCCCTTTTATCTTGCCCAATTAGAGAGCTCGAACTAATCAATTGGTATCTTGGGGGCCACGGTTCTTTGTTTCTGGAATGAAATGTTGGGCGAGCCACGATTCCTGAATCGTGGCTTAGTATGTGACCAGGCTGGAAGGCTGGTTTTATAGATATACACAACTAGGTAGCGGGAAATGAGAGGAGTGGTGAAGGAGAACTGAGTACTTGGTTCTCGGTAGTTTTTCTGTTGATTGAGCTTGTTTCCATTTTCTATTTTGAGTTTTCCTGGTTGTCACAGTAACAAGTTGTTTTGCTAGATTCTGGATGAGTAAGTTTTAGCAAGTATAGGTGAAGCTTATTGCACTGATAAATTTATGATGGTGGGGCTGAGATGGAAACCAGGTGGGCAAATTGATGGTTTACATGTCTGTGTCTTTGTCATAGATATCTGCGTTTCATCACTCTGTTAGCTTTAGTACAACATTTGAAATGTCATGTATGGTATTTGACACTCCGAAGGAGTGCTCTTCAGGTTGGAAGAGGTAGTTCTGACATCTGATTATCACCCTAGCTTTCTTCCGTATTTGCCAACAATCCTTAAACCTTTTGACTGTCTTATGCTATTTTTGTCAGAGGAGGTTGGTGTTATCAATTAAGTTCTGGCCTTTTATGGAAACTGCCTATAGTCCTACAAGGAACTTGTTGTTTGACATGCATGAAAGAAGGAGATGTAGGATGAGAGTCAAGAAAGTATCTGAATATAATTCTTACCCTTTCTAGGAGACAACAAAGGTACCAATATTACTCAGACATGCACATCAGCGGGAAAATGGAGGGCCTTTTGAAGAAGTAATATGTAGGTGACTAAATGATTCTGTTGTATACAAACTGTTCAAAGAGAATAAATAACCTTATACTATAATGGCGAATCTAAAAAGATGTGGTATAGAGAGACATCCATTTTCCTTAAACTGTTATCCCTTCCTTTTTGATTCATAGTTCAAAAGTCATCCAGGTTCAGAATTACTAGAATCACAATTTATTAGGAGTTCCTTCTTGTAGGAGTTCCAAACTCATGTACAAGTTACAGGTAGAACCTTGAAGAAGAAGGTTTAGGAAGAAGTCTTAGGACATGATTTCTTGCTAAGTTGGTTACAAACATGGTTGTTATGGAGCTGGGCAGCATGGGCTTAGACTATGTTTACCCACAAATCCTTGAACTACTGCTTATTGGGTAATGGGGAAAAAGAAACTTGGCAAGTTATCCCGGGGCGGGTTTTGGTCAATCCTTAGAAAATTGGGAATGCCGTGCACATTAGGAACACTGTTAATTAGATACTGATCCTAAAAGCCAGTTGGTTTACTTTGTCTGCTTAGATTACAAACTGAATCTCAGTCTGGAATGTCAAAGATGGTGCATACAAAGTTTGAGGCAATTATGACTTATTAGAACGAAGTAAAGTTTTATGCGCTTTCATCCACCTAACAAGGGATAAATCTTTGATGACTCTAGCGATGTTATTTTGAGCTATCACTCCTGGGCTGGGCCTGTAACAACTGAGTTTTTATATTCTTTATTTTGGGATCTTTGGTCTGTGGCTATTCATTTACTTGAACATTTCTTTTTCAGTATAAGAGGTTCTATTTTATTCATGCCCCTTGGGCCTTGACAGCCTTTTACACTAGGCTCCATTTGTTTCAATGTAAAATGGGTGGAAAATTTTCAGGTTGGAATGTTTCAACTTTCAACTATATTTTTGCACCTTTTACAATGGGAACTTTGTTTTCCTTGCCATTTACATCAAAACAAATTAGAAGTGGTAAGAGACAAAGTTTTCACTAACAAATTAGCAAAATTAAGAGCTGAAATATTTCATTCTTAAAAATATTATGTCCATTGTATGGAGAAACAAACATAGCATAAGGGGAAAACTGCAAACATAGAAATTAATATGGAATACTGATATTTAGAAAGAAACAAGTAATAGAATAGGTTATTTGGTAATGTATATGATGCAGCAGTCTATACTGGAAAAGCTTATGTCTTGCTTGAAGCCCAGGACAACAGCAATGCCTCATGGTGCTGGAAAAGCTTATGCTTTGTGATGGAGCTCTTGAGGAATGGTATTATTTGGCATATTGGGAAATGGTAGGAAGGTTAGAATATGGGTTGATGCTTGGGCTCCTCTGCTTCTCCATGGTAGAATCCCCTTGGGTTGCCCATCTAGCTCCAGGATCTTCACTGTTGAATTGTTGATGAACTTATGCTGCAAAACCCATGTAGATGGAACATGACACTCCTCACTTCCCACTTTACCCCAGAAGAAGTCAAGGCAATCTGTGCTATCCTCTTGAGCTTTTGATTGGGCGGACTGACTCATATGGTAGTGGGCGAAAATCGCACGTACACGATTAAGTCGGGTTATCACCTTGCATAGAAAGAATCCTTTACTCAGCACAACCACAACAATGGTCAGACTTAGACTGGTTATGGGCCCAATCTGTAGAGCCTTATTTGGCACATCTAAGTTACTCACAAGATTAAGAAATTCATCTGTAGAGCCTGTTGTGATGCGTTAGCAGTGGCAGCCAACCTTACCTGCTGTTGAATATCAGTTGCCTTTGATTGGCAGCAGTGTGATGGAGTGACTTAGGACACATTGCATGTTCTGCTCCATTACCATGTGGCTCAAGACACATGGCTAATTAGCCCTTTTGGCCTTCATTCAGATGAGGTGCAGGCTTCTTCCTTGCTGATGAGTGGGTCAAGTCATGGTTCAAGGAAGTGAGACCTATCCTTGATGATAGTTGGAATCATGTAACTTTAACGGCAATTATATGTTGGAAAGAAAAGAAGGATTATGTTTTTCGAAGGCAACACCTTTGACCCTCCAACATTATCAGAAGAAGCCTATTGCTATATGAAGATCTTTCCTGGAGGGTTCCTCAGCAATGACAGGCTCAACCACTTTGGGCTTGAATGAGTTGTGGTCCCCACATCCAGATGGGTGAAAATCAATAGTGATGCTGGCTTTGACCACAATACGCTTCAAGCTTCATTGGTGTGTGTGGTCAGAACTAAGAAGTAGTGATGCTACTCTTATCTATGCATCTGGCTCCAAGCCCAAGGTACTCTGTGATTCAGCTCAGGCAGCGGAGATCTTGACCCTTTGGCTTGAGGCCCAAGAGGTGGCCTGTCTGAACCTTATGTCTGTAATTCTTGAATCAGACTCCACGGACTTCATTTCAAGTATGCAATTCCCGGACAAGGACAAATTTACTACCTACTGCAACATTATTGCAGACATCCTAGATAGAAGTCCGATTTTTTCAGGGTGTGACCTTTTGGCATGTCCACAGATAAGCCAGTTGGGTAGCCCATGCTATTACCCAAAGCCTTAAGTCGTCCCTCGCTTCTTTTGTCATTTCAAGCCCATTTTAACCTTGGGTTGGGCAGATTTGAAGAGAAGGAAGAATGGTCCTCATTCTTGTCTTGAAGGAAATTTATGGTAGAAGAACTGGCAAAAGCTGAAAGTGGAGTCTACTTAGTTTCTGTTATTTTGAAACTACTATTTATTGTTAACTTTCAGACTTACTATTTATTGCAATTTTCATAATTACTAGTAAACTCATGGATTACTAGGTTTTGGTAATTTATGGTGTCTTTAAATTAAGTTGGTCTTAGTAGGATTAGGAAAGTATTTTTAGTAATTTGAGTCCTCATCGGAGTGTCTTTATGGGTCATCTATTGATTTATCTTAGTTCTAAAACAATTAGAAGTTGTTTTTGGTCAGTTTCTGTTGAGGGCCCGGGAATAGGATCTCATCACGGGTCGGTCCACGGGGAAAACCTCCTGTTTTCCCTTGTTCCTTCCTGCTCTTGATGAACCTATCTTGGCGCCTCTGGTGATTTGTTCAAGAGATCACCAACTCTCCTAACTCACTTCTTTAACTGAATATTCGATATCTTCATTCAATAATGGTGTCTCCTTAAATAGGAGATTACAAGAGTCCTAATCTAGGGAGTCTCCTTGCTGAATAGGGAGACTTCCAGTTCTATCTTGCTAAGGATAAGATAAGCTAATCCTAATCTGATAGTCTACTAACAAGATAAGATGAGAGCAATAAGATAAGAACAAGCAAGATGATCTAATCTAATCTAGATAAGGCTGCTGTTGCCGAACTGGGTAGGATGAGAATCAATGAATCACTGCTGCTGCTGGCGGTGGGTCAGGTTCCTATTGTTGCCGGCGGCGACGGTACGTCTTCCCGAGGAATGCGTCCATAACATTACTCCTCTCCTGGACTACGAGCTTGTCCTCAAGCTCGAACTCCGGATATGTGGCGTGGAACTCTGTCAATGGGATCCATGTGGCTTCGGCTGATGGTAAATTACACCATTCCACCAAGACTTCAAGAATTCCACGATTGAAACGAGAGCGGGTGACAACTTTAGGTTGGGGAACCAGTTTGCCATCTTTCAAGGGTGGCAGGGAGGGGACTTGGTCCGGAGGAACACCCATAAATGGCTTCAGCAAGGAGATGTGGAAGACATCATGAATCCGGCTGGTCTCTGGCAATTCCAGCTGGTAGGCCACACTACCAATCCGTCGTAGAACCTTGAAGGGCCCATAGAACTTAGGGGCCAGTTTCGGGGCAGCCCTGTGGCGCAAGGAGCGTTGCCGGTAGGGCTGGAGTTTTAACCAAACAAATTGTCCTGGATCGAATGACAGTTCCCGGTGGTGTTTGTCATAGTTGAGCTTCATGCGGAGCTGGGCCTGCTGTAAGCGAAGGTGGACGTCAGCTAGGAGGGCATCGCGTTCTTGTAAGGAGTGATCAATTGCTTCCAAACGAGTAGAACCGGGCTCGTAGGACAGCAAGCGGAGAGGATCCTGGCCATAAACGACACGAAAGGGAGTCATGCCGAGGGAAGAATGGTAGGCTGTGTTGTAACAGTACTCGGCCCAAGGGAGCCAATCCACCCACCGTCGCGGTTGATCGCCTACGAAACAACGGAGATACATCTCGATTGTGCGGTTGACCACTTCCATCTGACCGTTGGTCTGTGGCCGATAAGCTGATGAGTAGGCCAGGGTGGTGCCGTGTAGCCGGAATAACTCCTTCCAGAAGGCACTAGTGAAAACCGGGTCCCCATCGCTGACGATTTGGTAACCCATGTAAGCGAAAAACAGGTGTAAAGAAGGCGAGGGCAACTAAAGTGGCACTGTACGGGTGTGATAGAGGAATGAAGTGGGCGTATTTAGAGAAGCGATCGACTACCACGAAGAGAACTGATTTACCACCTACCTTGGGTAGTCCCTCAATGAAGTCCATGGAGATGTCAGCCTAGATCTGTGTCGGAATGGAAAGGGGCTGAAGGAGGTCTGCCGGGTGTAGGTTTTCCCATTTATGCTGTTGGCACGTGGAGCAATTCTGGACAAAATCTTGAATAGAAGTCTTCATACCTTGCCAATAGAAATCAGCCCGGACGCGGTGTAGCGTTTTCTGAACGCCTTCATGGGTGGAGTTATGGATGCTGGTGATGATGGTGGGAATCAACGGGGAGTCTGGCGGAAGATGGACTCTTCCCTTATATAGTACCAACCCGTCTTGAAGTGACCAATTGGGGTCGGCAGTGCCGGACTGGATCTTCTAGACCAAGAGTGACCACTCCGGGGACTGTGGTGCTGCCTTCTTAATGTCGTCAAACAGAGAGATCCGGGGTTGGGAAATTCCACACAGAGCCATTGCGTCTTCATCTCGCCTAGACAAGGCATCAGCTGCGCGATTTGAGGACCCCGCCTTGTATTCCACCCGGAAGTCGAACCCAAGCAGTTTGCTAACCCAATGCTGCTGAGGGGAAGTGGTGAGACGTTGCTCTAACAGGTATTTGAGGCTGTAATGATCAGTTTTGACGACGAACGACCGCCCCCACAAATATGGCCTCCAGTGCTGGATGGCTTGGGCTAGGCCGATTAGTTCGCGCTCATAGGCTGGAAGCTTCAGATGCCGATCGGCCAGTCTGCGACTGAAGAAAGCGATCGGGTGCCCTTGCTGCTGTAATACGGCCCCGATACCTACTCCGGAGGCATCGCACTCGACTGTAAATTCGAGGGCGAAATTTGGTAATTGCAAGACTGGGGTGGAAGACAGGGCATTTCGCAGTGTCAAAAAAGCTTCATCGGCTGCGTCGTCCCACCGGAAGGAATTTTTCTTTAACAGGTTGGTTAACGGGGCTGCCAATAATCCATAGTTTTGTACAAATTTGCGGTAGTAACCCGTTAATCCGAGGAACCCGCGTAAGGCCTTGGCTGATTGAGGCTTGGGCCATTCTTTTATAGCCTGAATTTTGGAACTATCAACTGTCACACCCTGCCCATGGATGACGTGGCCGAGATAAAGAACCTGTCGCTCCCCGAAGGAGCACTTGGACCGTTTGAGGAATAATTTGTGTTGGCGTAGGAGCTCGAAAACGGTCCGCAGATGGTGCACATGCTCAATCCATGATTTGCTGTAAACGAGGATATCATCAAAGAAAACTAAAACAAATTTGCGTAGATGGGGCTGAAATACCTCGTTCATTAATGACTGAAATGTGGATGGGGCGTTGGATAGACCGAATGGCATGACTAAAAATTCGAAGTGGCCATGGTGGGTGCGAAAGGCAGTCTTCTTCACGTCACCGGGAGCCATGTGAACCTGGAAATACCTGGACTTGAGGTCCAACATAGAGAAATATTGAGCACCATGCAACTCGTCCAGCAGTTCGTCCACAACGGGAATAGGGAACTTATCTTTGATCGTCCGGTCATTGAGTTCTCTATAGTCAACACAGAACCTCCACGATCCATCCTGCTTCGCCACCAACAGAACTGGCGAAGAGAAGGGGGAGTGACTTTTGCGTATGATTCCTTGTTTCAGCATCTTTGTACACTGTTTTTCTATCTCGTCCTTCTGTAGGTGAGGATAGCGATAAGGCCGGACAACGACTGGTGCTGAACCCGCCACCAAAGGAATGCGATGGTCACAAGCTTGGGGAGGAGGGAGTCCCTTGGGTTCCTGGAATAGATCTGAAAACTCGGCGAGGAGCTTTTCCATGGCTGCCGGTTCTGTTTGAAGTGCATGGACCTGTGGTGTCTTTTCTTTAACCCTGCAACCGTGCCATGAAACTTGCTTCCCATTTAGGTGGAATGTCATTGTGAGTGCGCTGAAGTCCCATAAAATCGGGCCTAGGGTAATTAACTATTTGACCCCAAGAACAATGTCAAACCTGTTTCAAATGCTGCTACAGTAACCCGAACCAGGAAGTGAAGGAAGAAGAAGAGGAAGAAGAAGAAGGAAATAAGGGTCTGTCGAAATCTGATGGATTACCCATCCAGTCGACTCCCTTAATCTTTATTAGAGTCTAATAATCCTTTACAAAGACTAAATTGCCCATACTTAAGTGTGGGGTAGAGTACTCTAATAAAACTGCCACATAAGCAAACTACTTAACACACATAAGATGACTAAACTACCCCTATTCGGCTCACTTTAACACTCCCCCTCAAGCTGGAGAATATATGTCATATAATCCCAGCTTGTTACATAGGTAGTTCACTTTCCCTGAGCTTAGAGCTTTTGTAAACAAATCTGCCCACTGATCATTCGAACCCACATGTTCTGTACTTATCTCTCCAGCAAGAACCTTTTCCCTCACAAAGTGGCAATCAACCTCTATGTGCTTCGTTCTTTCATGAAAGATAGGGTTGGAAGAGATATGGAGTGCAACTTGATTGTCACAGTACAATCTCATAGGTTTATCCATGTGAAACCCAATTTCTTTTAGGAGATTCCTCAACCACACTAATTCACAGGTAGTGTGAGCCATGGCCCTATACTCGGCTTCAACACTGCTTCTGGCCACAACCGTCTGCTTTTTACTCTTCCATGTCACAAGATTTCCTCCAAGAAATGTGCAATAGCCTGTAGTAGATCTTCTGTCATTCACTGAGCCTGCCCAGTCTGCATCTGTATACCCAACTATTTCAAGTTTTCCTCTTGGTTTATACAATAGCCCACGGCCTGGAGCTCCTTTCAAATACCTTGCAATTCTAAGAACTGCATCCCAGTGAGGTATACAAGGGTTCTGCATGAATTGGCTCACCACACTGACTGCAAAGGAGATGTCGGGTCTCGTAATAGTCAGATAGTTCAGCTTTCCCACTAGTCGTCTATATCTTCTAGGATCTTCAAATACTTCTCCTGTATCACTGCTCAACTTAACATTTGGTTCCATAGGATTCTCAGCCGGTTTTGCACCTAACAGTCCCGTTTCTTCTAATAGATCAAGAACATATTTCCTTTGGCACAGATTTACTCATTGTTTTGATCTGGCAACTTGTTATGGACGCCTTCCTTGGGAAGACGTACCATCGCCGCCGGCAGCAACAGGCCCTGGGCCCACCAGCAGCAGCAGCAAGGATTCAGTGATGCTCATACTACCCAGTTCGGCAACAGCAGCCTTATCTAGATTAGATTAGCTCATTTTGCTTGTTCTTATCTTATTGTTCTTATCTCTTATCTTATCTTGTTAATAGCTTATCAGATTAGGATTAGCTTAGCTTATCTTATCTTGTTAGTAGCTTATCAGATTAGGATTAGCTTATCTTATCCTTAGCAAGATAAAACTGGAAGTCTCCCTATTCAGCAAGGAAACTCCCTTTGATTAGGACTCTTGTAATCTCCTATTTAAGGAGACCCCATTATTGAATGAGATATCAAATTATTCAGTCAAGAGTGAGTTAGGAGAGTTGGTGATCTCTTGGACAAATCACCGAAGGTGCCAAGATAGGTTCATCACGAGCAGGAAGGAACAAGGGAAAACAGGAGGTTTTCCCTGTGGACCGACCCGTGACGAGATCCTATTCCCAGGCCCTCAACAACTTGGTATCAGAGCCAGGCGTCATGGGAGATCTGGAGCAGCTACCTTCCAGGGTCCACGACCTCGAGCACCAACTCGTGGAGACCAGCTCTGAAGTTCGTGAGATCAAAGGTGAAGTGCGAGAACTGCGACGACTAATGGAGATGCTTCTTTCTAGCAGGGAAAGGAACTTTGACGGAGGGACAGCAGCTAACGACCGCCGGCCAGATCTGCCAGAGTCTTCCGGCGAACAGCAGTCCATCGGCCATGGAGCAACCATCATCCCCAAGTACAGCAGGCTGGAGTTCCCATCGTACAACGGCAACGGAGACCCCCTAGGCTGGCTGTATCGCTGCGAGCAGTTCTTCCGGAATCAACGGACAAATGACCAGGACAAGGTAAGCCTAACCGCCTTTCATTTAACAGAAGAAGCACAGCTTTGGTTTTATCGGTTAGAGCAAGAAGAACCCGGGCTCAGTTGGCCCCAGTTTAAATCCTATTGCCTTCTTCGGTTCGGACCCCCATTGACCAGCAACCCACTGGGCGAGCTAATTAAACTTAAACAGACCGGAACAGTTGCTGAATACCAGCGACAGTTCCAAACCCTTCTCGCGAGGGCATCCTCTGTGCGACCAGACCAGCAAGTCGATATGTTCACAGCAGGGTTAGCAGAACCCCTGCGAGTGGATGTCGAGATGCAGAATCCCCCAAATTTGGTCACAGCCATGAACTTAGCCCGCGCATTTGAGCGCAAGCTGCAGCTCAGCCGCGGAATTTTTAATGTGGGTCGTCCACCGAACTCGTGGGTGCCCCCAAGACCAGCAGCAACGACCCCCTCTTCTGCTACCAGCCGGGAAATGAAGCCTCCCACGACCACCACCTCTAGAGCGGTGACAAGTACAGGCAGTAACATGGTCACTCCTCCCATCAAGCGCTTGACCAGGGCAGAAATGGCAGAGCGCCGAGCGAGAGGTCAATGTTTCAACTGTGATGACCTCTACTCGGCAGGACATAGATGCAAGAGGCTTTTTTGCCTTCTCATAGATGAGCAAGAGGAGGAGGAAGGGGAACCCGTCACATTCGAACCAGAGATCTCTCTCCATGCGATCACCGGTATTAAAACCTCTCAGACCATGCAGTTACAGGCACAGATCGCAGGTCAGCCGGTGCGCATTCTCGTCGATTCAGGGAGCACACACAACTTCATAAGTGAACATGCAGCCCTGCAGTTAAAACTACCAATGGAACTCCGGCCGCGACTACAGGTAGCCGTCGCAAATGGTGAAAAAGTTCACAGTCCAGGGATTTGTAAGGACGTTCCAGTACAGGTCAATTCTGAACTAATTCTTGTTGATTTATTTGTACTCTCATTGGATGGGTTCGATATTGTTCTTGGGGTCAAATGGTTAATTACCCTAGGCCCGATTTTGTGGGACTTCAGCGCACTCACCATGACCTTCCACCTGAATGGCAAGCAAGTTTCATGGCATGGTTGCAGGGTTAAAGAAAAGACACCGCAGGTTCATGCACTCCAGACAGAACCGGCAGCCATGGAAAAACTTCTCGCCGAGTTTTCAGATCTGTTCCAGGAACCGAAGGGCCTTCCCCCTTCCCGAGCTTGCGACCATCGTATTCCTTTGGCGGCGGGTTCAGCACCAGTCGTTGTCAGGCCTTATCGCTACCCTCACTTACAGAAGGATGAGATAGAAAAACAATGTACAGCGATGCTGAACCAAGGGATCATACGCAAAAGTCACTCCCCCTTCTCTTCGCCGGTTCTGTTGGTGGCGAAGCAGGATGGAACGTGGAGGTTCTGTGTTGACTTAGAGAACTCAATGACAGGACGATCAAAGATAAGTTCCCTATTCCCGTTGTTGACGAACTGTTGGACGAGTTGCATGGTGCCCAGTATTTCTCTAAATTGGACCTCAGGTCCGGATATTTCCAAGTTCACATGGCTCCCGGTGACGTGAAGAAGACTGCTTTTCGCACCCACCATGGCCACTTCGAATTTTTAGTCATGCCATTCGGACTCTCCAATGCACCATCTACATTTCAGTCACTAATGAACGAGGTATTCCAGCCCCATCTGCGCAAATTTGTTTTAGTTTTCTTTGATGATATCCTCGTTTACAGCAAATCATGGGTAGAGCATGTCCACCATCTGAGGACCGTTTTCGTACTCCTACGCCAACACAGCTTAATCCTGAAACGGTCCAAGTGCTCCTTCGGGGAGTGACAGGTTCTTTACCTCGGCCACATCATCCATGGGCAGGGTGTAACAGTTGATAGTTCCAAGATTCAGGCTATAACAGAATGGCCCAAACCTCAATCCGCCAAGGCCTTACGCGGGTTCCTCGGTTTAAACGGGTTACTACCGCAAATTTGTACAGAACTATGGAGTGTTGGCAGCCCCGTTAATCAACCTGTTGAAGAGAAACTCCTTCCGGTGGGACGACGCAGCTGATGAAGCTTTTCTGTCCCTGCGAAATGCACTGTCTTCAACCCCTGTCCTGCAATTACCTAATTTCGCCCTCGAATTTACAGTCGAGTGCGATGCTTCCGGAATGGGTATCGGGGCCGTACTACAGCAGCAAGGGCACTCGATCGCTTTCTTCAGCCGTAGATTGGCTGACCGGCATCTGAAGCTTCCAGCCTATGAGCGCGAACTAATCGGCCTTGCCCGAGCCATCCAGCACTGGAGGTCGTATTTGTGGGGGCGGTCGTTCATCGTCAAAACTGATCATTACAGCCTCAAATACCTGTTAGAGCAGCGTCTCACCACTTCCCCTCAGCAGCATTGGGTTAGCAAATTGCTCGGGTTTGACTTCCGGGTGGAATATAAGGCGGGATCCTCTAATCGTGCAGCTGATGCCTTGTCTAGGCGAGAAGAAGACGTGATGGTTCTATGTAGCATTTCCCAACCTCGGATCTCTCTGTTTGACGACATTAAGAAGGCAGCACCACAGTCCCCAGAATGGTCGCTCTTACTGCAGAAGATCCAGACCGGCACGGCCGACCCCGATTGGTCACTTCACGACGGGTTGGTACTGTATAAGGGACGAGTCCATCTTCCAGCAGATTGCTCGTTGATTCCCACCATCATCACCAGCATCCATAACTCCACCCACGAGGGCACTCAAAAAACACTATACCGCGTCTGGACTGATTTCCATTGGCGAGGTATGAAGACTTCTATTCGAGATTTTGTCCAGAATTGCTTCACATGCCAACAGCACAAATGGGAAAACCTACACCCGGCAGGCCTCCTTCAGCCCCTTTCCATCCCATCGCAGATCTGGGCCGACATCTCCATGGACTTCATTGAGGGACTTCCCAAGGTAGGGGGCAAATCAGTTCTCTTTGTGGTAGTCGACCGCTTCTCTAAATACGTGCACTTCATTCCTCTATCACACCCGTACAGTGCCACTTCGGTTTCCCTCGCCTTCTTTACACATATCTTTCGCTTACATGGGTTGCCGGAATCCATCGTCAGCGATAGAGACCCGGTCTTCACTAGTGCCTTCTGGAAAGAGTTATTTCGACTACACGGCACCACCCTGGCCTACTCATCAGCTTACCGGCCACAAACCGATGGTCAGACGGAAGTGGTTAACCGCACTATCGAGATGTATCTCCGCTGTTTTGTAGGTGATCAACCTCGACGGTGGTTGGAATGGCTTCCTTGGGCCGAGTACTGCTACAACACAGCCTACTGTTCCTCCCTCGGCATGACTCCCTTTCGCGTCGTTTACGGCAGGGATCCTCCCCGCTTGCTGTCCTACGAGCCTGGATCTACTTGCTTGGACGCAATCGATCACTCCTTACAGGACTGCGACGCCCTCCTCGCCGACGTCCGCATTCGCTTACAGCAGGCCCAGCTCCGCATGAAGCTCCACTATGATAAGCACCACCGGGAACTATCGTTCGATCCAGGACAATTTGTTTGGTTGAAGCTCCAGCCCTACCGGCAGCGCTCCTTGCGCCACAAGGCTGCCCCGAAGCTGGCCCCTAAGTACTATGGGCCCTACAAGGTTCTGCGACGGATTGGCAGTGTGGCCTACCAGCTGGAATTGCCAGAGACTAGCCGAATTCATGATGTCTTCCACATCTCCTTGCTGAAACCATTTACGGGTGTTCCCCCGGACCAAGTTCCCTCCCTGCCACCCTTGAAAGATGGCAAACGGGTCCCCCAGCCTAAAACTGTCACCCGCTCTCGTTTTAATCGTGGAATCCTTGAAGTCTTGGTGGAATGGTGTGATCTACCACCAACAGAAGCCACATGGATCCCATTGGCAGAGTTCCAAGCCACATATCCAGCTTTCGAGCTTGAGGACAAGCTCGTAGTCCAGGAGGGGAGTAATGTTGTGGACGCCTTCCTCGGGAAGACGTACCATCGCCGCCGGTAGCAACAGGCCCCGGGCCCACCAGCAGCAGCAGCAAGGATTCAGTGATGCTCATCCTACCCAGTTCGGCAACAGCAACCTTATCTAGATTAGATTAGCTCATTTTGCTTGTTCTTATCTTATTGTTCTTATCTTTTATCTTATCTTGTTAATAGCTTATCAGATTAGGATTAGCTTAGCTTATCTTATCTGGTTAGTAGATTATCAGATTAGGATTAGCTTATCTTATCCTTAGCAAGATAAAACTGGAAGTCTCCCTATTCAGCAAGGAGACTCCCTTTGATTAGGACTCTTGTAATCTCCTATTTAAGGAGACCCCATTGTTGAATGAGATATCAAATTATTCAGTCAAGAGTGAGTTAGGAGAGTTGGTGATCTTTTGGACAAATCACCGAAGGTGCCAAGATAGGTTCATCACGAGCAGGAAGGAACAAGGGAAAACAGGAGGTTTTCCCCGTGGACCGACCCGTGACGAGATCCTATTCCCGGGCCCTCAACACAGCTTCTATTCCCAAGAAATATTTTAATGTTCCAAGGTCTTTTGTTTGAAAATGATTTTGCAGAAATACCTTTAGTTTGTCAATCCCCAATTTATCACTGCCAGTGATGACAATATCATCCACATAGACCACCAATAAGATCTTCCCAACTTCTGAGTCATAGCTGAACACAGAGTGATTAACCTGGCATTGCTTCATTCCAAAACTCTTCACCACTTTGCTGAATTTCCCGAACCAAGCACGTGGTGATTGCTTCAACCCATAAATTGCCTTCTTCAGTCTGCACACCTTACCATCCTCCCCCTGAGCAACAAACCCAGGTGGTTGCTCCATATATACCTCTTCCACCAGATCACCATGGAGGAAGGCATTTTTTTATGTCAAGCTGAAACAGAGGCCAATCATACATAACTGCCAGGGAAATTAGTACACGAACAAAACCAATCTTAGCCACCGGAGAGAATGTCTCCATGTAGTTCACTCCATACAACTGTGAGTAACCTTTAGCAACAAGTCTGGCCTTCAGACGCTCTACACTACCATCTGGCAAGTGTTTCACAGTATACACCCATTTACAGCCCACAACATGCTTACCAGGTGGGAGAGTAGTAAGTTCCCACGTTTGAGTATGTTGAAGAGCAGAAAGTTCCTCCTCCATTGACTGACCAGCAAGAAACAGTTCAGAATTGACCTGTATCGGCATGTCCTTACAAATTCCTAGACTGTGAACTCTCTCACCATTTGCGACGGCTACCTGTAGTCGCGGCCGGAGTTCCATTGGTAGTTTCAACTGAAAGGTGACATGTTTACTTATGAAGTTGTGTGTGCTCCCTGAATCGACGAGAATGCACACCGGTTGACCTGCTATCTGTGCCTGTAACTGCATGGTCTGAGAGGTTTTAATACCGGTGATTGCATGGATATGATGGGTTCTTCTCCATCCTCATCTTGTTCATCGATGAGGAGGCAAAAAAGCCTCTTGCATCTATGTCTTGCCAAGTAGAGGTCATCACAGTTGAAACATTGTCCTCTCGCTCGGTGTTCTGCCATTTCTGCCCTGGTCAAACGCTTAATGGGTGGAGCAGCCATGTTACTACCTGTACTTGTCATTGGTCTAGAGGTGGTGGTTGTGTGAGATTTCAGTTCCCGGCTGGTAGAAGAAGAGGGGGTCGTTGTTGCTGATCTTGGGGGTACCCATGAGTTTGGTGGAAGACCCACATTAAAAGTTCCGCGACTGAGCTGCAGCTTGCACTCGAACCCGCGGGCTAAGTTCATGGCTGTGACCAAATTTGGGGGATTCTGCATCTCGACATCCACCCGCAGAGGTTCTGCTAGCCCTGCCGTGAACATATCCACTTGCTGGTCGGGTCGCACGGAGGACGCCCT
The DNA here is from genome assembly GCF_055504915.1 of Nelumbo nucifera. Classification (NCBI taxonomy): domain Eukaryota; kingdom Viridiplantae; phylum Streptophyta; class Magnoliopsida; order Proteales; family Nelumbonaceae; genus Nelumbo; species Nelumbo nucifera. The sequence continues at coordinate 51,611,009 of NC_142651.1, read as the reverse complement.
CGCGAGGAGGGTTTGGAACTGTCGCCGGTATTCAGCCACTGTGCCGGTCTTATCCCGGTCATCTGTCCGTTGATTCCGAAAAAACTGCTCGCAGCGATACAGCCAGCCTAAGGGGTCTCCATTGCCGTTGTACGACGGGAATTCCAACCTGCTGTACTTGGGGATGACTGCGGCTCCTTGGCTAACGGACTGCTGTTCGCCGGAAGACTCGGGCAGATCTGGTCGGCGGCCGTTAGTGGCTGTCCCTCCTTCAGAGTTCCCTTCCCTGCTAGAAAGGAATAGCTCCATCAGACGTCGCAGCTCCCTCACTTCGTCTTTGATTTCACGGACTTCGGAGCTGGTCTCCACGAGTTGGTGCTCGAGGTCGTGGATGGTAGCTGCTCCAGATCTCCCATGACACCTTGCTCTGATACCAAGTTGTTGAGGGCCCGGGAATAGGATCTCGTCACGGGTCGGTCCACGGGGAAAACCTCCTGTTTTCCCTTGTTCCTTCCTACTCTTGATGAACCTATCTTGGCGCCTTTGGTGATTTGTTCAAGAGATCACCAACTCTCCTAACTTACTTCTTTAACTGAATATTCAATATCCTCATTCAATAATGGTGTCTCCTTAAATAGGAGATTACAAGAGTCCTAATCTAGGGAGTCTCCTTGCTGAATAGGGAGACTTCCAGTTCTATCTTGCTAAGGATAAGATAAGCTAATCCTAATCTGATAGTCTACTAACAAGATAAGATAAGAACAAGCAAGATGATCTAATCTAATCTAGATAAGGCTGCTGTTGCCGAACTGGGTAGGATGAGAATCATTGAATCACTGCTGCTGCTGGTGGTGGGTCAGGTTCCTGTTGCTGCCGGCGGCGACGGTACGTCTTCCCGAGGAATGCGTGCATAACAGTTTCCTAGTCCAAATTGGAGTTGTAAAGGGTGATCTGAGTTCATGTATTGAGTTTATAAGAGAGCCATTGTAATTGTAAAAAGAGGAGTGATGTGATGAAAGAATGTTTGGATTAGTGAATTCTGGTTGTTGCCAGAAGTTCTCTCTCTTTCTCTCTCTTATTTCTTCTTTTAAGCAATCTGTTTCTTTTCTATTTACCCTAACAGCAAGAGTTCCCCTCTTTCTTCTAATTTCTTACTTATTCTTTGATGCACAACAAGATCTCTACTTTTTTTCATTTCTAATCACCCACAGCCCTTCATTCACCCCACAAAGGCCACCACCAGATCCTAAATTAGTAGGACCCCTGCTCCTTCCTACATCAGCATCTAAAGACCGATGATATGAACAAAAAATCCCTCATGTCATCGTTTTCTCTATTATTCACCCATATTGCTAAGAGTTTTTTAGGATTTTGTACTTTAATTGCACTTGAGTACTTTTGTTTGTGAAAGAGTCAAGATTTTTTTAACCCTTTTTGTATTGCTGCTACTGAATATACAATATCTTGTCTTGAAGGCTGACTTTGGATTCATGCTGCTAGTAAGGTGCCAGATCCAGCTACAATTAAAGCAATAGAGGACTTCTACAGGGAGATCTATGCTGTGAATGGAATAACTGAACTGAAGTTTCCAGAACATTATCCAGTTTCCTGACTTCTAGGACTTCTAGGTATATGACCTTTTTTATCTAGAGGTGCAACCTGTGTGGGCCTAGGTTAACATCTGGGCCCACAGTTGGAATTCTTGAAATTGGGTACCCAGTTTGCACCCATTTTTCATCGAACTTTTGAAAATCATATCTTTTTGTATTTACTCTTTTTCAAGTGATGTCTTAGTTGCATTTTTTATTTTGTTTTGTTGTAAGAAACAATAAGCAGGTTTATGTCAGTATTTTTGCCATTCTGGGATATTCTGTGCTTGGTTTCAAAAAAGAAAAAGTGTATGTTAGACAAGCTAGAACTACCATCATCTGTGTACTCCACCAAGTTGATTTACAAGGCCATTCATGATTAAATACATAGGATATAGATAGTTTGTGGTTGTGTATTGTTCTTGGTGTACTCTGTTCCCATTTCAAAGGAGGATTCTTAACCTTCTGGTATCCTAAATCAAATAAATCAGCACTATTTAAGCTCTCTTATTAATGCATCTGATGCAGAAGATGATATGTTTATCTTGAGAAGAGGAAACATGCATTATTTCAGCCCACTTTTTGTTATTGACCTGTTTTCAAAATAACCATGCCTTTGTTCTCGTTTTGTCCCTGAGAAACTAGTGATAAACATTACTTAAATATGTGTTTTAATTACTTTTCTATACCGTATGCTGAAATTTCTATAATTGTTATTTTGGTATTTTAATGTTCTAAACATTGGAATGAACTCTGGGTTCAAATATGCTATAGGAACATCTAACATTCCTTCAAATCTTCTGATCTACTTGTGCTTGTAACAGGTTGTGTTGTGTTAAATGTGAAGAACTGGTATGCTGGGAGGAGCTGCCTGAAGGAGTAAGCACCATACTTTACTTTCTCCTTTTTTCCTTTTGAATTTATAAAATTAAACGATGCCAATAATAAAACATGATATGATATTTCCTTGCCTTAATATTGAGCTGTTGTTTAGAGGTGAGGCTAGAAGGACAAACAGACTTCTGCTGGTTGTGTGAAAATCCAGAGGTAAATTCTCATACAACCAGAACCTTGCAGTTGCTCTTAGAGGAAGAATTTAATACTTCTTTCTTTTTGCATATCTGTTCTTGATTTGTTGAATCATTTCTTTCAATCATATGCAGAAACTAGTAATTCCATTTGAGATGAGAGGGTATCAAGGTGTTTATAACTTGGAAAAAAAGGTAAATGAACCCTCTTTTATATGCTGTGTAAAACATGAAACAACTCTTTTTCCCCACTTCTCACTTTCTCAGTTGTTCCAGATTTATGAGGCAGCAGTCCGAGGTCTTTGTCCAGTTGAAGGTCTGCTACCAGTAAGGTTTCCACTTCCAGATCCCCGAGATCCTTTCTCCCTGAATCCAGGATCACTTGCCCTTTCCTTTACTGGCTCTAAGTCATCTGAAGAGAAATCACCAAGTCTCACCGTGGCCATAGCTGGTGCACGATCTTCAGCTCTGCTGTTCTCAAAGAAGGATCAGAAATCTCCAACAAATATAGCCCTGGAAAAAGATATACCTTATTCCACAAGAAGTAAATCAAAGAACCAAATTATAGAACAGGAGGGTAGTCCATCTGGTAATTTAGGTGAATCTTGTAAGGGCTTTTTGCCACAAACTTACGAAGAATATAGCATTCACAGAGGTGTTACAGAAATAGTATTAGCTTTAGTCAAGCTCGTCCTAAGGTTTTCACCTATCTCTGTTGAGTGATTTCTGTAGTTGGAAATCCATGCATTTTTCTGTTAGAAATTTAAGTTATGGATGATGTATTTATCCATATCGATCTATCTACACGCATAGACACACAAATGTGTTTATGTCAAAGAGAAGAGATACAAATATTTATCAAAAAAAAAAAAAAGAAGAGATACAAAGGACAAAAGTTAACAGGACCAAGACAACAACAATAACTACATCAGACAACCTGTTCTATGTACAGAAAGGCCATGCAAATCCATACCTTTTGATATCATTATCTATTTCATGTCTATATGTTGAGTTTTCTTGAATCTAAATATAATTACAACAGGCATTAGTCAATGGATCAGCATGATAGCAAACGGTCGATAAAAAAAGAAAAAGAAAAAGAGAGGGAACACAGAAAATGATATTGGATTATATAATCAGATTCAAGGGGCTAGCAGAAAACAAGATACATGCAATGGCCATGCATGAAATGAAGTAATAACCCTTAAAATAAATTGTGGATGTAAGCTCGTGACAAATTCATTGCCCCTTTGATACACTCAATTTTATCCGTCCTAGTCTTTTCTCCTCTCAATTGGAAGATCTTCATTTTGGCTTTTGATGAACATGCCATTTCTTAATTTCCAACATTTGCTTCATAGACTGCTTCCTTGAATGTGTTCAGTTTTACCCATCCTAGTCTTTGCTTCTACCCATCTCAGGACTGCTCCTTTGTGCCACATTTATGTGATGGAAACATTATCATCTTCATTCTCCAACATTTTGCTTCCTAACACTTTGTCAATTTCATAACTATTCCAAAAGAGAGAGTACATTCTGTTTTTCTTTTGTATCTATAGCCATGGTCATCTAACAGAGGCGTTCAATTTGATAATTTAGTGCAAATTTGTGGTTTGATAATGCATATGCAATGTTTGACCACTGTATATATCCATATGAAATTTCCTGAAGCATATTGTGGATGAATTCAGAATGTGTCAGGTTAACTGAGTTGGGGAACATGTATCTGGCCATGTTTCAGATTTTTATTTTCTCTTATCAGAATGCTGGTTACTTTTATGAGTTAAAGTTTGCTTTCTGACTGATTGCATGTATTTTCAGATATTTTCTGCAGCAAAAAGAGGGGTGAGTCCAGTACAAGTATGACCTTTAAAAAGCCTAGACATCAGTCCCTACCTTTGGGAGAGAAAACTGAAAACAACTCCAACTCCAAACGCACAGTGAGAATAGTGCTTGGTTGGTACAATTTGTATGTTGTAGATGTGTCTGAAATGACCCTCAACTGCTGCAGATTCTTTGATTAATTGGAGATGGAGTTCTAAATTATCTAACTTGTTCATATTTCCTCACTATTTGTAAAATGTGTTAAACTGATTGTCTCAGGACTCTTCAAGAGTTTGATTTTTGTTTGTATCAGTTAATTGAAATGATGAGCACAGATTCTTTGATGAAGGGTAGGTCTGCAGGGCTCTAGCCTGATTTTGAATTGTCAAATGATGCTGTAATTCCTTGTCTCATTGTTGCCTAGATATGTGATTTGGCATTTGTAAACACAAGGGCAAGGGATGCCCATCAGAAGTAACAGTCTGAATTTTTAATGTTTATCCTGCCCCCGAAGTGGAAAATTCTTTCAATGCCTGCAATTAGCTGTACATTTAGCAAGTAGAATAGAAATGAGTTAGGTCACTCAATTTGGATGGTTTTGCTGTTTCAAAACTATGCCCCATCCCATCCTTCCAACATGTTTGGTTAGGCGTAAGCTCTAGAAAAGAAAGAGGCCAAAATGAACTGTTATCACATTTTTCTTCCTGATTCCCTCCAAAACTCAGGTCTCTAATTGAAACTGGTCCATGCTTTTGGTACATGCCTGCATTCACACATAGTGTTCTTCTAACCTACTCCCAAGCTTGACTTATGTCATGTTTATGGGGCCTCTCCACTGCAGCCCCTTCAACGTACATAGTTGCAACTCCCTTATAAAATACCAGAAGCCATTCTCTTCTAGTTCTAGTAAATTCAAACATGGCTATCCTTACGCACTTTATAATGTTGCTTCTTGGAGTGATGATTCTAACTGCTTCCCTAACTGCCACTCTCTCTGAGGCTAGTCATCAACCTCCAGAGGAGAAACTGCCCGATTCAGTTCACAAGCCACCATTGAAGATGAAGCAGGTACTTTTAATTGAGAAGCCACTGCATAAGAAAAAGCTGCCTCCGGTTGAAAAGCCTCTGCATCATGGCCACCATCCAGGAAAACTGCAGGGTGCCATCGACTGGCACAATCAATCAATTCCTGTGCCCAAGCTAACCGCACACAGGCCATCGATCTCTGAGAGCAAACCTCCTAAAGTAGAGAAGCCGCAGAAGCCACCATTTCATGGTCACCACCCTGGTAATCCTCATATGAAGGATGTGAAATACATGCTCAAAAGCAAGCCACTGCAAATGATGAGACCACTACTTGTACCATATGAGAGGCCAGTTCACAAGAAACTGCACTTATCTACTTCAGCCATCCATCAACATCAATTTGGTTGATACGAGTATGGATTATGGATAGATGAGAAATTATAAAATAAGAGGTTGCATTTGATTAGGTGTTCTTTAGGTTGTTAGTGGTTCCCAGAATAAGCAAGTCTGCTAGGTTTGAAATTTTCATGTTATTTCCAGTATGGTTTCACAGGGTGTGTGCCTGTAAGATGTTGCCATTGCAGGAACTGTCAAACTTGTTTGATCCATCAGCAGCATTTATACCACTGGCTTGCAGAAACATGTCAAGATAAATCATCCCATTAGACTCTACTCAGTTTGTGTCCTGTTAGTTTCTCTCATTGTATAGCGCTTCATAGACATGTTAATGTTTAACTAGTCAAGGGGTCTATCCAATTAGGAAACAGTTGATCTTTAAATGCAGAATAAGCAGTGAATGAAGTGCGCGCTGGAGTTCGTTTAAGCTAATCAAACAGGGGATACTGTGTTGTTTAAGTAGTGGAGAGATTCCTGTTGGTTGATTGCAGTTGGGCATAAGTCCTTGAGTTCTAAACACAAAACGAATTAGTCAAGAAGATTATGCTTGATTATGCAGGGATATTTTCATGCAAAAGTTGATATGTTAATGGTTTATCTGTTGCTGCAAACAAAAGGGTGCTTTATCAACTAAATGCATTCTGAACTAATCCCCAGAACCAAAATTTAAGGATTCAGGCAAGAAATAATTGAATTATGATTTTAATGATGCTCAGTACGTAAATTGCCTACTTTTTATCAATTTTCAAGCGGTGGCTGTGACAATATTAGCTATATTGATTAAAGGAAATGTGTGACTTCCACTCAATAGCATTATTTCCCTGATTTCAACATGAGCTAGCTCATTGGAAAGAATGATCCCCATGGTATTTTGTATACAACCATTCCATACTAACAAAAGTGAAAATTAAATCATTTCCCCTCAATATATACCTAAATAGAATCCAATTTAATTTGTTTTATATTTTGCAGTGAAACCTTTTAATTAGATAAGCTGGAACCCAGTTCAGATGATTAAATTTGGATAAGAAAGGGTCTTACTGAATGGATTTCTTTTTTTTTTTTGTGTTTTTCATAAATGGGGTTGCTTTGGGCGTGTCGCATTTTATATAGATATTATATAGGTAAAACTATAGTGTAAATACAAAGAAGCGACTGCTGATTATCAATGTTTCATTTAATCAAAACTAGTCCACATTTGAATGAATGAATGAATTTTGAAGAGTAAAATATTTGAAGATCAAGCAACAGTTATAAAATTAATTTGAAGTTGGTCTACCACTCCACACCTAAATCACCCTAATTAGTGAACCTAATTAGACCCAAAGTGGTGCTGATGTTAAATGACTGAACAAACCAGTGATCAAGAAGAGATTTTTTTGTCAAATATGTAGGATGATGCATGCATGATTCTGCGCTCTGATATTAACAACTGCACTAGATTTCTGATTTCCGGGGATGGCTGCCGGGTCCTTTTCACTAGCTTTGGCTACGCGTTTAATAAATTTATCTCTAGAGTTTTCTTTCTTTCACATGCATTCTAGTAGAAATTGAAGAAAAAAAAGTGCCACGTTACAAGGTGCTGGTTCTGCCATTTATCAACCCAAATCTCATATAACCCCAAAAAGCCAGCCGACAGCAGAGAAAGCAAAAGGCCAAAAGAGGGCTGACCTTAATCCAACTGCCCTTTTTGCTTTCACACGCTTGAAGTGGGCCGGATTGGCCCAACTTTCAAACCGTGGGACCCAAATGGACCCCATAAAGGTTTATGAAAATCTGAACCACAGGAAAAATGAATCCCTCCTAGCTTTCAAATATATATATATATATATGTGGTTGACACGTGGCTATCTGGCATAGGCCCATACCCATTATAAAAGCCCACCACCTTGTCCTAGTTTCAGCACCAGAGATCAGATCCCATTCTCAAAGATGTCCTCCCTCACCCTCACACATCTGCTACTAGTGCTTCTGCTCGGAGTGGTGCTTCTCACCACTCCTTCCTTGGCTGGCTATCCCAAGCCTCCCCCTACATACGAGAAGCCACCCACTCCAGTGTACAAAGCTCCCAAGGTTGAGAAGCCACCGGCAGAACACAAGCCTCCTACACATGTTTATAAGCCTCCTCCCGTGGAGAAGCCACCAACCCCAGTTTACAAACCTCAACCCAAGGGTAAGGGTGAAAAGCCACCACCGGAGCACAAGCCACCAGCGGCAGGATACAAGCCTCCGGCCCATGTCTCCAAGCCACCTCCCGTAGAGAAACCCCCACCGGAACACAAACCACCAACTCCTGTTTACAAGCCTCCAAAAGTAGAGAAACCACCTCCAGAGCACAAGCCACCTTCCTATGGTCACCCTCCCGTCGAGAAGCCGCCTAGTCCTCATTACAAGCCTCCATCCCCTATCCACCCCAACTGATGATCAGTAAGCTAGCTAGCTAGTGAGTTCCTTGATAATATATATATGGATACATCATACATAGATAGATGGCTATAAATAAGCAGGGGTGCTGCTGGCTGCTGCTACGTACTGGTTTCTTTGCATTTTTGTTAGTGATGCTTCAGCCTTCAATAAGCAAACTAGCTGGTTACTCAGTGTAGTTTATATGAACTTTTGTACGTACTCGGTGTAGTTTGCTTTGTTTGTACGAGAAAAGCATTACTCAGTGCTCTACTTGTATTACAATGAATATACGATTTTCTATTACTGAAGTTTGTTTTACTTTTGATTTGCATTATTCTTAAACAAAAAAACAGTAGCTGGGCGTGTATGAGAGAGAGCGAGATGCATATACAACACTTCAGTAATAGGGACAGGGTGTTGCTTAGCAGTTTCGCCGCGTGTGTCTGGTTTGGTAGGATTTGATTTATGATTGACCCACTAATTAATTACTTTATTATTTATGCTGATAAGGTTCAGTACTGTTCACATACAGTCAGTCATCCATTATGTCAAAGTTTTGTAATTGAAACTTTTAAACAGATTAATTTACTAATACTTATTAAATTATAAGGTAAAACATCAAAACCTCCCTCAAGTTTCTGACAATGATAAAAACCTCCCTTATGTTTTACTTTCACAGGGACCTTCCCTATATTTTGACAACAAAAACCTGCACTTACCTTCTTTCCATCTTTTTTCCAGTAATGAAGACTTCAAAGGTAACGAATAATTCTTACAACCTAGTAGGGCATTTTTTAATATAATTCAAAATATAAAAACTAATTTTCCTTCTAAGGTTGCGTTTGGAAACAATGCAAATAAGTGTGAATGCAAATATGTAGAGTGTAAAACGGTTCATATAAATTACAAAATTGGGTTAATTTTACACTGACAAATTTACCTTCTTATCAAATAGACTTTTAGTTGTAATGGATGCAAACATGAATTCCAATAAAGCATATGCTTTTTTTTTTTATCAAAAGTCAAATTGAATGCAAATTTACTTCTTTTTTATTGATGTACTTTTACATCTTATTATCAATGTAATTATGTAATGTTGCCAAACACAGACAAAAGTGAACCAGAGTGCAAACATACCCTGAACCGGAATTTAATTATAATCCATTTGCATCGTTTCTAAATGCAGCCTAAACTTCACTAGACTTGATGTTTTTATAAAGTAAAGTTAATTTATATATTCTTTTCAATCTAACTCGGGTTTTTTAAATTAAAAGTGAAAAATTCTTTTAGGGGTATTTTAATTAATTTTCATTGATAAATATAAGAGTAAAAATGGGTACTTTTGAAAAACTAGCGCATTAGGCCAACATTTTCCATCCGGCTTTTAAATACTTCAGGCGAAGTTTTTGTGAAGTGAAGCCTGAGGGGAGTTTTTTTATGATTGTTAAAAACCTTGGGAGAGGTTTTTATATTTTACCCTAAATTATCCTTCCTGGAACCTTCATATACTGATAATATCAGCACATTGAGCCTTTTGTCAAAGAACAATAAGGAAACAGCTGCTGCGATCTTAGAGAAATCATACCTCCAATAAATTTGGTAATTAAGTTGGCTTTCGTCCCATATAATGAAAAAAATGGAGTTCAAATCTACTATGAACTCTCTTGTGACCCCAAATAAAAACCCTAATGCACCCACTGCATTTTCTTCACTGATACCATACAATGAGATACATATTTGAGAAAACCCCACAACATAACATATTTGGTTTGGACCCACAAATAGAATACTAGTCCACATCCACCACAGAATTTCCTTTTGATTAATTCTTTTCCACAAGATTGATCAGGTCATAGAATGGACTACACTACGATAAAGAAATTCAAGACACAACTCAACAGATCCATATTTGATATAATATTGAATTTGGACAAGCGAATACTATTATATCTTGAAAGGTTGAAGAGGGTAGGTTAGGTTACATTCTATCTTCACCCTGCTCGACTTTATCCTTCTCCCATGTGACGCCATGTTTTTGTGTTTGTGGCTTCACTTATGTCAAACTCTATCTAAACCCTTCTTCTCACCTTTTAACTATACGTCAACTTCATGGCTTCAATTTTTCTCCGGATTTCGCCGAGAATGTTGACAATGTAATATATTAATTTCTATTTTCCTCCCGTTCTTATATAGGCTTATGGTAAGGACCACCGGCTATGCACCGCTCTTTTGGTCTGTAGTGCAAATTTGAACCGAAGAAAATCGGTTAGGTATGGCAACGAGGCGGGGTGGGGACGGGGAGCCACTCTCGTCCCTGTTCCTGTGAAAATCCCTATTTCCGTTTTTGTCTTTGTCCCCGCAAGTGGGGATAAGGTTTTTCCCATTTCCCGCTCTCCGTATTTTTTATGATGTTAATTATTTTATTTTTGTTTTTTATTTTATTTAAATAATTAAAATTTACAATCCTATTAAAAAAGATATAAATATATTTAAACATATTTAACCATATTTTTGAAAGTATTAATATACATATATATATATATATATATATATACATATGGAAATTTCCCCATCACTTTTTCCATAGGGGGAAAATCATCCCCATCCTCACCCTATTTGAGGTGGGTCCTCATGGCAATTGGGAAAATGGGGAAAATTGTCATCCTACAATTGGTTAATGTTAGGCCGGTTTTGGTTTTTGAAAATGGTTAATGTTCACAACCAAACCTTGTGAACATTGAGTCATTACTCGAATCAAATGTGCTAGTTTGGTTTTGGTTAATCAATAAGAAAAATTGCAATTAATTAATCGAATTTACTGGTGTCTCTCTCTCTCTCTATATATATTTAAAATATATAATATATTATATATTTTTAATATTTATATATAATATATATTATAAATATCAACAAACTGAAAAAAAGCCAAAAATTGCATCGGTTAAAAACCAAATCAATCAATCAATCAATCAGTTAACTGATTGGTTTTGGTTCAATTTCAATTCATAGTTTTCTAAAACCGATAATACCAGTTCAATTTAGAAATAGGTCCACGATTTGGTTACTAAATCATGAATGCCTCTAAGGCCATGTTTGGGAGTGTGTAAGTTAAAAATAAATGCTTATTCGAATAAGCACTTATTTGCATTTGGCACCAAACTTTTCCAAGTGCTTATTTTTTAAAATAAGCACTTATTTTGTATTGGGTGTTTGGGAGTTTTTTTCTCTAATAAGCACTTAAATAAACATTTGTGACTATTTTGTCATTCATTTTCTTTCAAATTTTCAAAATATACCCTTTGAAAGCACTTTTATAAAAACACTTTTGTGAAAGTACTTTTATAAGAACACTTTTATAAAAGTACTTTTAAGAAAGCACTTTTAAGAAAGTATCCTTACAAAAGCAATGTCATAAAAGTACTTTTGTAAAAGACTTTCACAAAGTGCTTTCATAAAAGTGTTTCACAAAAGTGCTTTCATAAAAGTGCTTTCGTAGAAGTGATTTTGTAAAAGTACTTTTATATAAAAATGCTTTCATAGAAGTACCTTTATATAAAGTGCTTGCATAAAAGTACTTTTATAAAAATAGTTTCATAAAAATGCTTTCATAAAAGTATTTTTATAAAATTTAACTAGGGATAATTTTATAAGTGGTATTTTAAAATTCACCTAGGAATAATTTTGAAAGAAAAAAAATCGAACAAGTGCTTATTGTATACACTTAAAAAAAACTGGAAATTTGAGCTTAAAAAATAAATCTTTATTTTTAAAATAAACATTTATTTCAGATTTATTTCCCAAATACCAATAAGTATTTAATAATCTAAATAAGCAATTATTTTTAAGAACTCCCAAACATGTCCAAACAATCATATCTCCTTCACACCCACTCATAAATCATAACTAAGGATCAGATGGAGGGTCGTTTTCTTAATGGGTTTTAAGATCCTCTCTCATAGGTTTCTTTTGATATTTAATAAAATTTATGATGGTCCCTATTCTTCCAGATAGAGTAAAGTTCGGGGCTTAAAAAAAAATAGAAATGCATGAAGGATTGTTCTTGTGTAGTAGTGGCTGTGTTAATCTTGGGATTTCTAGTAATTGCAACACGAACTTGCCATGGCAAAGCTCTCAATGCAGGTGTACTACTAACTACTGAAGTGGATATGAGATAAGTTAAACGCCTACAAATATAAATGCCTTACTGATGATGCAATCAGAATTGGTCAAGTCGACTCACCTTAGAGTACAACTGTACAACCTCGTACCCCACCAGACTTGGACAGCATGTGGCATCCTTTCTGGATGAGCTGACATGTGTACACAAGCCCACAACACGTGTTCATTTGATTGACCAAGGATGTAACACGCAAGCATCCAGCTGGAGGCACACTATTAGGAGACCAGATGCCACATGCAGAGCCAAGGCCGTCTCATAATATACATGGCCGAGCTGATCATATTGTTAGTGCCAGCACATTCGAAATGGGTCCATGGCTGACCATGTGTAAATAACATGTCGGCCATAGGCATGACAGGTGGACCGAGGTTTTGATCAGTGCACGCGTGGGTGACGTACCTATTCCAGGACAAGGTCCCTCTCTCTCCAAGGTCAGCCCCCCAACTGTACACCCCTAACCACATACACGTTGCAGTTGCAAATACTTTGGCTTATCACACTTCGAGTGTATTTGGTTCTCTTGGCATTTATTTAAAAAATGGTGTTAAATTAGCGTCATATAAGCGTTGCTATTTATTGTATATATGAAGCAAAATAAAACAACTGTTTGGTTTCATCATTTATCAAATAAATAGTAAAAATTGAAACATTTTGATTTTGTGTATGGGGCATTTGAATAAACATCAAATTCTTGTTTCTCCCAAGTCTTAATGTTTTTTAAAACTAAATGGTGATGTGGCACATTTTAATGGGTATTAATTTGAGGTAGAGAATAAAAATATTTAAAGTGAAGTCCAACCAAACAACAAAAACAGAAAATGTTTAAAGTGAAAAAATACAATTAAACGGGCTATCCTTAAACACTTATGAAACCAAACACAAAATTTAGCACTAACCTCACCAAAGGCGTATCGGTGTTTTGTTTTTAGTTTTTTTTTTTTTCAAAACTTGATTTTTGAAAATATTTTTTAAATCTTTTTCTATTGAAATAAATGGAATCGTATCCATACTTTGAATCTTGCACCTCACATTGCCTTGTATTCATTTTACCGAGCTCTTCAGCTCATCCTCTATTTCTCCCCATTGATTTGACCATTGGAGTCGCCCATGGGATCTCACCTTTGCGGCCTCTGATGCTTTCATATGGTTGCAGCAATTCTCGTCAAGGACTGAGGTATCTAGCAGATTTTCATTATTGCCCTTGTGCTCCTCTATTCCCATTCCCCCACCAAAAATTTTTATTAATGGCATCCAACTTATTGCAAACTTGTTTAGCCAGCCTTCGTAGTATGACCAACATGAGAGAGATATGTTGCCTTCCAACTTCGCAAATTGGATTGTACCTTCTCTATGTCCATAACCAATTTTGAATTTTATTTACACTCTTTGTTGGACATAAAGATAAAGGTGAAATTTGGGCGGGCTCAACCTACACTTTTACACGGCCTAGGCCTAGATTTTTGTCGTTAGACTGAGTTGGGCCCAAAAGTTGAGGTTTTTATACTTTTTTTTTGGACATGATTTGAATTGGTCAATCAGCGTGTACAATAAAAACTATTATAAATGTGTGTGAATGTGTATGGTTTAAAAAAATAGAGTATATATATATATATATATATATATTGCAGAGAGCCGGACAGAACTATTTTCATCTAGGGGAGATGTAACTTATATTGCAGAGAGCCGGACAGAATTACATCTCCAAGTCCCAGTCTTTTCTATTCGAATCAGATTTGCAGCGGCAACTTCTATTCCATCAACACCGGTTATTCCAGCAACAAGAGAGATCCGGGGAAAGCGAAGCCAAGAAGATCGTCTTCAATCGCTGCGGATTCTGATTCACTTCCTTATAGAGCACGTTAGGTTGTGCTGAGTCAAATTTGCTCTGCGAAAGAGATCCCTTACCCCCACTTTCTCGTCAATCTAATGCTTTCTCTCTCCGATTGTTAAATGGAAGCAATTTGACTTTGTCACCAAGCATTTGAACTCAGGAGTCGGGGAACAAAAAAGCCCGTCTCAGCGATTTCACAACTATATACTAGGAGCTTCAACAACTGGTTTCATGGCGTGTCAAGGTCACATGGAGCAATTGGAAGCATCAACAGACGGGTGGCTGCAGGTACTATGGATCCTCTGACTCCCAATCGGGTTGCCTTCGCAGGTCTCGCCGGTGTTGCCTGTAGGTCGTGATGTGACTCGAGATGGCCGTCTCCTGTCCCCTGAGAAATTTCGACCCCTCCATATTTCTTATCATGTATATATACAAGTCGATCGGAGTTCTTGCTCCTTTCTAAAATCCAACTCCTAACCGAAAAATTTATAAAATTTTGAATCTTCTAAAACATCTAAATCCTATCTGTATAGGAAGTATACAAATCCGGGATCTCCTTGGTCTCTCGTGAGTCTTATCGCCTTATCTTCGTCCAATACTCCCCCTCAAGGTGGTGCATGAGGATTGCGAATGCCCAATTTGGGAAGAAAACAATCAAACTGTTTTTGTTCGAGAGCCTTTGTGAAAATGTCAGCAACTTGTTCACCGGTACGTATATAGGAAGGTGCAATGGTGCCGGCTTGGATCTCATTACGAATGAAATGACAATCAACTTTAATATGTTTGGTTCACTCATGAAAGGCAGGGTTCGCAGCAATGTGCAGAACAACTTGATTGTCGCAAAACAAGCGTATAGGTTGAGGATGAGGTATACCCAAAGACGACAACAAACCTTTTAGCCACTTCAACTCGCAGCTGACAGTAGCCATTGACCGGTATTCAGCCTCGGCAGAGGAACGAGAGACAGTATGTTGTTTCTTAGTCTTCCAGGAGATGGGGGAATGTCCTAACATGACAAAATGCCTAGTAAGAGAGCGACGAGTTAGAGGACAACTCGCCCAGTCGGAATCACAATAGGCATATAATTGTAGATCACTATCACAGTGCAAAAATATTCCTTGACCAGGACGGCCTTTTAGATACCGAACTACCCACAATGCCGCATCCCAATGATCAACATGAGGACATTGCATAAATTGAGTCAGGACATGGATGCAATAACTGAGCTCCGGCCGTGTAATGGTTAAATAAATCAAACGTCCCACAAGACGTCGATAGCGTTCAGGGTCATCCTGGAGTGCTCCGTCAGCAAGGGCAAGTTTATGATTCTGAGTAATAAGAAAGTGAGCAGGTTTGGACCCTAATAAGCCAGCTTCTGTAATAATATCAAGTGCATATTTTCTTTGGCAAAGAAATATCCCCGATGATCCGTGAGTCACTTCGATGCCCAAAAATATTTAAGAACACCCAAGTCCTTCATGTGAAAACACCGGTTCATATACTGTTTAAATTTGCGTATGAACTCCTGGTTATTCCCACCAACGATTAAGTCATCAACATAAATCAGAACGTGCAAGACAACCCCATTCTTGCGATATGTAAATAAGGAATAACCGAAGTAGGACTGTTCAAACCAAAAGGTTTTCAAGGCAACACCCAACTTAGAGAACTAGTTTCGGGGGGCTTGCCGTAGACCATACAAAGATTTTCGGAGTTTGCATACCTTTCCAGTCCCGGAGGCTGAAAAACCTGGAGGAGGTTTCATATAGACCTCCTCATGGAGATCATTGTGTAGAAAAGCATTGTGGACATCCATCTGATGCAATTCCCAATGTTGGGCCGCAACAACTGCTGAGAAGGTTCGAACTGTGACCATTTTAGCCACAGGGGCAAAGGTTTCATTGTAATCAAGACCTTCAACTTGAGTGTTGCCCAGGACTACCAACCGTGCTTTAAATCTTTCAATGGATCCATCAGAGTTGTACTTAATTTTGTAGACCCGTTTACACCCGATTGCCTTTTTTTCCAGGTGGGAGGTCTTCCAAGGTCCATGTCCCATTGTCTTCCAAAGCTTGTATCTCTTGGCGCATAGCCTCGCGCCACCGAGCGTCAGTTATTGCCTCAGAGAAATGAGTAGGTTCTCGGCCTACAGTAATAGCTGCCAAGAAATGTCTGTGTTTCACAGAAAAATTATCATACGTCACATAATGAGTTGTGGGATAAGGAGTACCTGAGGACTTAGTTGATGCAGGAGAAACGGCGGAGGGGTCTAATCAACGAGCTGAGTGTGTGACAAAGTCCTGCAAATAGCTGGGGGTCCGCTTTTCTCGATGTCCACGGCCTAACAACTCCGTGGTGGGCTGAGGAGCAGCTGGAGTTTCCGTGGTGGGCTGAGGAGCAGCTGGAGTTTCATTATCTCTGTAATCTGTATGGCTCCTTGTCTCATCAAGGGGACCTGCCTCCTCATCATTACCCGTGTTCGGATGTCCTTCTTCATCGATCGTGTCGCTCCCCCTGACTTCTATATGAGGTGACTCAGATACCCTGTCAGGAGGAGTGGCCCAAGGCAACCCAATATTTTCTTTGACTACGGGAGGACTGGTTACAGAGGGTGGATGTTTTAGAGTGGCAAAGGGAAACTCGGCCTCACTAAACACCATGTCTCGTGAGACGAAGTAATCACCAGACTCAAGGTTGTACAATTTCCACCCCTTTTTCCCAAAAGGTTACCCAACAAATACACATTTCCTACTCCTAGCGGCAAACTTGTCATGGTCCCTAGTATGCGAGAAACATAAGCAACCAAAAACTCTGAGATGTTTATAAGGAGGACTTTGTCCAAATAGCATCTCGTAAGGTGTTTTACCACTAAGAAGGATCGAAGGTGTCCGGTTAATCAGGTATCCTGCGGTCAAAACACACTCACCCCAGAAATTGATCGAAAGATGTGTTTGAAACCTGAGTGCTCTGGCTACATTCAAAATATGACGATGCTTTCTCTCCACACGACCATTTTGTTGTGGTGTCCCAACACAGGAAGTTTGAAATAAAATTCCTTGCTTATCAAAATATGACTTCAAGGATTTAAACTTTGTTCCATTATCATTTCTTACCACCTTAACTTTCTTATTAAATTGTCGTTCAATCATGATACATAAATTTTTGAGTGTTCTACCAACTTCATTTTTTTCAGCCAGTAAATAAATCCAAACCGCTCGAGAATAATCATCAACAATCGTCAGAAAATATACCGCACCACAAGATGCAGGTACTCTATAAGCACCCCATAAGTCACAATGAATCAAAGCAAAACAATCGGTCACTTTATTGCTGCTTTGAATAAAAACATCTCTAGTTTGCTTTGCCTTCAAACAAACATCACAGGTTTTGTTCTTACTATTACTAATATTAAGAAACGAACTAACCGTTTGATAAGAAGGGTGTCTCAATCTCCAATGCCACAAATCGCATGATCCAAGTCCATCTGTCTTGTAAGCACGAACCGGCGCCACACCCTTGAAGACATAGACCCTATCAAGCTGTTCACCCGCACCAATCAGAGTCCACGAGATGCGGTTCTGTATCACACATAACTTATTAGTAAATGTCACAATACAATCTGTGTCATGAAGTAACCGACCTACTAACAATAAATTACAATTGAGTTTTGGGACATATAATACGTACAATAATTTAAAATTATTTCCAAGTTCAATAGTGCCTTCTTTCACGGCCTCGGTGTGCGCACCGTTGGGTAAGCTAACAGGACAAGGTGCAACATCATAGGTGTCGACGAGCACATTTAAATTCCCTGTCATGTGATGTGACGTCCCAAAGTCAACAATCCATTCAGTGGAGTAATTCTTATTGGAGAGTTTTTCATTAGTCCTCGTTTTGTAAGCATTAAGCATGCTTACAAGAGTCTGCCATTGCTCGTCATTAAGCCCGTTCAGTTTAGTCCTGTCTTCGTCAGTCACAACTGCATTAGCAGCCACCTCACGCCCCGCTGATGACTGAACAGTATGAGCCTTCGCCGTACCTCGGCCACATCCGCCAGAGGGTCCAACAGACTTACTCGAGCTCTCACCGTTCCTGTCGTTGTTGACATCCATGGTGACCGATCAGCAAGACTAGTCAGCAATAATATCAAGGAGAAAACACGGCGCACGAACAAGCAAATCACCGCCGTAGTCTTATTATCCTCTGAATCGTCGACTGGCAGGAACGAACTTGGAGCTTCGGCTGCTGATGCTGCTGCTCTTTTTGCTAATTAAAATTTTCGACAGGAAAGTCACAGTTTTCTTCCAACTGCTCAACTTTAGGAAACATGTCTGTATCAGCCCGTCCGCTACCTGATACAGAGTCAAGGTTGGTGCTTTCATGAACAACGATCTCTGGTGTTTGAGTTGTCGGATCTTCTTCGGCGACAACAACAGCCACAATAGGAACAAACAGTAATGGCCAGAGGTGCGTCACAGTCTCAGGCTTCGTCTTCAACGTCTGGTCGGGCGGGGTTCGTCGGCATAGTGCCGCGTGGATCTGCCGCAGTGGCAGCAGGGATGCGGCGCCAGAGAGTTGGAGCCAGCGATGGAGGCGGATCCGGTGGGAGCGGAAGCAATATGGTGGGGTTCTACACCGTTGACGCCCCTGGCTTGAAGTTCTCCCCTACTGTCGTCCTTGTTAAGAGTTGGAGCCAGCGGTGGAGGCGGATCCGGCGGGTTTGGTGGTGGCGGAGCGGAAGCAATATGTTGGGGTTCTACACCGACGACGCCCCTGGCTTGAAGTTCATCCCTACTGTCGTCCTCGTTAAGAGCCTCTGCTTCATCGGCTTCGTTACCGCTCTGATACCATAAGAAAAATTTCGAAGTCCCAAGTTGCGCCCCCTCCATATTTCTTTTCATGTATATATACAAGTCGATCGGAGTTCATGCTCCTTTCTAAAATTCAACTCCTAATCCAAAAGGAAATACAAATGATGAAGGGAAATTTGGCCCGACCTCGTAATCACCCGACACGTGGCAAAAGCAAACAACTCGGGACAATGGAGTGCCCAAAACGAGCACCAAAAGTAACGAAGTCCAAGCTCACTACCGAGCCCGAACTCCAGACCGCTAGGAGTCCGAGCTCCCTACTGGGAGTCCGAGCTCCCTATTAAGAGCGAGCTCCCTATTAAGAGTCCGAGCTCCCTAATAAGAACTCGAGCTCCCTATTAAGAGCGAGCTCCCTATTAAGAGTCCGAGCTCCCTAATAAGAACTTGAGCTCCCTACTGAGAACCCGAGCTCCCTGCAAGGAGCACGAACTACACTGGGCCCCAAGCCTCACAAAGCTGTGACCCGAGCTGGCCCATGGCAGCTCGGAACACTCCCCAAACCGAACTCAAGACATCTCGCTCGCCACTCCAACACTTCGCTTTCGAAACACCAGGCTGACCAAACGTTCCTGACACCAAGGACGTCCGTATCCAAGGGTGACGCACTTGACTGATTTGGGATCTGACGCCTGATAGCCGCACTTCAAATGGCCTCCTGCTACTGCCACCTGCAACCGTCGTTACTAGCCGCAGAGACGACTCCGACAAAAGGAGCAGTGGCGGTTCTGTCCGGCCAGAGGAAATGACATCCAAACTGGCAGGAGTTCAGAAGTAATCATGCCCGATCTGACGGAAGCCTGGAAGTGAGTGCGCGAGGTGGTTATAAAAGGCTTCTACCCCCCAGGAACGAGGTATGCTAACTTTTGTGCTATCTGGTCTATCTTGCCTTTGAAAGACTCTAACTTGAGCTTCGGAGCCCTTACGCCGGGTTCTCCCCGGAGCTTCTCTTTTCCTTCCGTTTCAGGTCCCTGCCATTCGGTTCAGAGGCAAGATCGCTGACAGCTAAGATCGGCCGGATTGTGCATCATCAATTGGCGCCGTCTGTGGGAACGCTTCAAAAGGCCTCCCTCCAAAACTCTCATACCCCTTTCTTCTTCTTTGAAAAACTCAATACTCATGGCCTCTTCCAGCAATGCCGGACGCGGCACAAAGACAAACACCACCGGGGAACAGCCTCAAGTTCCCGTGGTGTGTGTTGGGCAGTTCACCATCCCCCTCTCGGTGGACGGAATTCCCAATCTGAATATGCCACAAGCAGTGGCGCCTGTAAACCTACTTGCCACAAACATCCCCTTTCCCCTCCCCATCGAGACTACCTTCACTGAACCAACCGCCGTCCCCCTGGCAGCTAGCCAAAATCGGTTGGACGACCTAATGCAGTGCATGCGGGCAATGCAAGCCCAGATGCAACAATTCCAGTAACATCAGCTTCACCAGCACCAAGTGTTGCACAACCTCTCCCAGTATCACTATCAACAGCAGTTCCCCCAACTGCCACCAAACCAACCACCACTTCCACCTCGCCACCCTGCCCCGAAGCCGGTCAAGGCCTCTCTGCAGGATGGACGCCTCCACCAAGGAAAGGCCTCCAGGCCCCAAATCCCCCCAAACAGCCAGGCCTCGTCCCCAAGCCGGAGAGAGAGAAAAGTCATCCTCGCCTCGCACCTCGCAGGCGGGTCGGGAACCTCGCCCGCGAGATCGGCACCTCGGGGCTCCAAACCGGAGTTTCCACTCGTGGAAAACCGATTCGGTGCATTGGCAGCAGCGGACTACCAGCACTCCGGGCCCATCGAGCTCGGCAACAGGGAGGCCAGCAGCGCCAGTACAAGGCCCACTCAGCAGCGAAGGCGCCGTTGAGGTCGATGAACCGCCACCCGCATCCTGTCAGAGCTTAGAGGCAAAGGCGAGACGAGCTCAGACGAGGTAGGAGTTGCCTCGATTCTCTCAGTTCCTTCCCCCCTCGCGTCAGAACTCCTGGCAGTCCCCTTGCCCAGAGATTTCAAGCTCCCGCCTCTAGACAAGTATGACGGGTCCTTCGACCCCAACGACCACGTTGACGCTTTCCAGTCCCAAATGCACCTCGCCAGCCAGCGAATCATGCATGTGCGTGGCTTTCACCACCACCCTTAAGGGGGTAGCCCACACTTGGTACAGGAACCTGGCCCCAAGGTCGATAAAGTGTTGAGCTCAGTTCGTGCAAGTCTTCACTGCACACTTTGTCACCAGCAAACGGTGCCCCAGAGTAGTGGAAAGCATCTTCGGGGTAGTCCAAAGGGAAGGAGAACCCATACGGGGCTACATCAAATGATTCAATGAAGCATGCTTACAGATACCGCGGTTAGACCCCGCGGTGCAGCTCGCCGCAGCAAAAAGAGGGGTGACGCACAAGGAGTTCAAATGGCACATGGTAGCTAACCAGCCCGGACCGTGGCCGAGTTCCTCAAGCTCGCGGACAAGTTCATGAGGACGGAGGAGGAAATCAACCAACGAACCAAGGGCGGAAACGAGAAAAGAAAGAGGGATGGAGAGCCCTCTAACTCAGCCGACCGAAAAAACCCGGCCCGGGACCCATAACCGAACCAGTCGTTCCGAGCTCCCCTGCCAGTTCGGACGGATTACACGCCACTGAACACGAGGCGGACCGAGATCCTAATGACGATTAAGGATGCCCCGTACGTAAAATGGCCACCTCGCCTAAAGGGAGATCCGAACGAAAGAAACAAGAATTTGTATTGTAGTTTCCACAGGGACCATGGTCACAGTACCGAGCAGTGCAATAACCTCCGAGACGAAATAGAGGGGCTCATCCGTCGCGGATACTTAAGAAACTTTGTACAACACAACAATAATAGCAATAAAGCGGATCGGCCAGGTGAGCACGAAAAGGACGCCCCCGAAACTAGTAGTAGGCCTGGCGAACCGATGCAGCGACAGCCTCCGGCAGAGAGGCCAATTCGGGGAACCATCCATGTAATTGTGGGAGGTTCGGTGGTAGTGGGGTGTACATCGGCGGCAGCCCGGACTTCAGTTCGTGAAGCGGTCCTCGAGGAGCGGAACCCTCTAAAAAGGCCAAAGACCGAAGAGTCAATCCTCTTCACAGAAGATGACGCGCGAGGAGTTCGCTACCCTCACGATGACGCGCTTGTCATTAAACTAAGGATCAACGACTTCGAGGTTAGGCGCGTACTCGTAGATTCGGGCAGCTCGGCGGACATCCTCTTCAAATTGGCGTTTGATTGGCTACAGCTGCCGAGGAGCGAACTAAAGCCCGCAAGCACTCCCCTGGTGGGCTTTAGCGGAGAGGAAGTCAGGCCCCTTGGAAAAATAACGGTGCTTGTGGAAGTCGACACGTGGCCTTGTGCGGTCAGACTCAACCACGACTTCCTGGTGGTCGCGACCCCCTCCCCATACAATGCCATAATAGGGCGGCCAATCACGCATATCCTGCGGGCGGTGGTCTCCACCTACTATTTGGCCATGAAGTTACCTATGGACTTCGGTGTGGGGGTAGCGCGGGGCGACCAGCTCGAGTCCCGCAAGTGCTACATTGCCGCCCTAAAGGGAAAGAACAAGGCGAAGAGCGAGCCTCGCCCACAGAGGAAACAGTCGCGATCCCAACCTTGCCTACGGACCCAGCTCGCACACTCCAGATCGGTGCTTCCGTTGAAGAACCCCTACGGACCGAACTGGTAAGTTTTTTACTCCAAAATTAAGATATTTTTGCATGGTCCACGGCCGATATGCCCGGTATTGACCCTGGTCTTATAACTCACAAACTTAACACTGACCCTTTAGTCAGACCCGTTAGACAGAAGAAACGGAACTTAGCCCCAGAGCGCTGGAAAGCGGTCGACGAGGAAGTCGAGAAGCTCCTCGCGGCAGACTTCATAAGGGAAGTCCATTACCCGAGCTGGGTGGCCAACCCTGTGCTGGTGAAAAAGGCGAACGGCAAGTGGCGCATGTGCGTCGACTACACCGACCTGAACTGAGCTTGCCCGAAAGACTACTTCCCCCTTCCTAGGATTGGCCGCCTAGTGGACGCGACCTCGGGACATGAATTGCTAAGCTTCCTAGATGCCTACTCAGGCTACAACCAAATCCGGATGGACCAGTCCGACGAGGAAAAAACCAGCTTCATAACCGAGTTCGGTCTATACTGTTACAAGGTCATGCCCTTCGGGTTAAAAAATGCCGGGGCGACCTTCGAAAGACTTGTAAATAGGCTGTTTTGGCCCCTGATCGGCACAAAGATAGAGTGCTATGTAGACGACATGGTCGTCTAGACACGGTTTTCACGAGAACTAATAAAAGACTTGGACTCTGTCTTCCAAATCCTGCGTCAGTATAGCATGAAATTGAACCCCAACAAATGTGTTTTTGGCGTCACCTCGGGCAAATTCCTAGGCTACGTTGTCAGTCGACGCGGTATCGAGGCCAACCCGGACAAGATAAAAGCCATCCTAGATATGAGACCACCTCGGAAAATAAAAGAAGTCCAGAAGCTAAACAGTCGCATAGCCACTCTAAGCCGCTTCATGTCCAAGTCGGCAGATCGCTGCCTACCCTTCTTCAAAGCAATCAAAGGCAAATGGTTCGAATGGACCCAAGACTGTCAGCTCGCGTTTGACGAGCTAAAAGGTTACCTCGCTAGTGTGCCAACCTTAGCTCGGCCCGAGGAAGGCGAAGTCTTAGAACTGTACCTCTCGGCTAGCGATGAGGTGGTCAGTTTGGTACTAGTAAAGGAAGCAGACCGGGTCCAACGACCCATATATTATGTTAGTAAAATCTTGTAGGGAGTAGAGACAAGGTACCCGCTGATAGAAAAGCTAGCGTATGCACTGGTGGTAGCAGCACGGAAACTCCCCCCGTACTTCCAGGCTCACACCGTCATTGTCCTGACCGACAAACCTCTGAGACAAGTTTTACTCAAACCCGAGGTTTCCGGCCGGCTGACGAAGTGGGCCATTGAACTCAGCGAGTACGATCTCCAGTACAAGCCAAGAACTGCCATTAAGGCCCAAGCCTTGGCAGATTTTATCGTAGAATGCACGTTTAGCCTCGAAGCCCCTGAGCCGGTCGAGCCCGAGATCCCCAGTTCGGGCGAACTTGGAGCTCCTAAGCTAAACGAGTCCGAACCTCGTGAAGTAGCGACCAGTGTGGCATCCCTCCTGGTTAGACCAAGCGCGAACTGGGATGAGGAGCCCTGGATCCTTCACGTAGATGGCTCCTCGAACCAACAAGGCAGTGGGGCTGGAATAGTGCTACGCGGCCCGAGCGGAACAAAACTGGAATACGCACTACGCTTTGATTTCGCGGCATCCAACAATGAGGCGGAGTACGAGGCACTGATAGTCGGGCTAAACCTAGCGCACAAAATAAGGAGATCGTCCCCACTAAATTCCTAATGGAGTTCGGGTGAAGCTGGCCGACCGTCACACCGAAGTGGTTTAGAACCTCGACGAGAAGAGGATGAAAGGGCAGTTGCAGCCCCGCAGCAAGCTGTTCCCGGAAAATCACGATCTCATCAGGACCGTGTTCCCAATGGAAGCTACCCATAGGGATGAAGTAGGCGTGCTCCCCGGGCAAGTCGTAGTAGTCTATGAGGGTTTGAAGTCCCTCAGGCATCATAGTCGAAGGGCCGAACTGATCTACAACCCGGCCACGACGGGAGGTGGACGCCAACCTACCCGAAGCACCTCGGGCTGTAGGCTTAACCCCTTCCTCGGGACCTACATCGGGCTCACTTAAACTACCGGGGGACGCAAATTGGTTCGTAGAACCTACATCGGACCCGCTTGAACACTGAACCCTCCGACCTATACATCAGAGAATGGAACGGTATTCCAAAAGCACTCACCCGGGAAGAAGACTGAAGTAGACCACGAAAGCTCGGAGCAAGGAACCTGGGACGCGAGCTGAAGAGCCTGGACGCGAACTGAAACTTAGGCGCGAGCTCAAGAGGTACAACAGTAGCAAGGACGGGGCCCCCCCCGCACGCTATTTATATCCACAGCGGCCGGAAAGCGACGGTCCAGATCGAAGCCAATCCAACGGCCCACAGCTGCACTAAACCGCACGTCTTCCGAGGCCAATCAGCGCACGTCTTTCCGAAACTGACGGGGCGTCGCGCACGTCTTGTCAGAGGACGGGTGTCAGCACGCACCTTCTCGAAACTGACGGGGTGTCGGCGCACGTCTCCTCGCAATAAAAGCGTCTGCAGCCCAACTATCGAACGACTGCCGTCACGCCTCCCAAACGCGCGCCCTTTTTTGAAAATCAAATTAAAACGAGCGCCCTCAGCACGGACCAAAACCCTCCTGCTACCTTACGAACTCCCCGCGCCAAGACAGGACCCTTGTCGCAGGGAGTGGGGGGCAATTGATGAAGGGAAATTTGGCCCGACCTCGCAATCACCCGACACGTGGCAAAAGCAAACAACTCGGGACAGTGGAGCGCCCAAAACGAGCACCAAAAGTAACGAAGTCCAAGCTCACTACCGAGCCCGAACTCCAGACCGCTCTACTAGGATGAGTCCGAGCTCCCTATTAAGAGCGAGCTCCCTATTAAGAGTCCGAGCTCCCTAATAAGAACCCGAGTACCCTACTGAAAACCCGAGCTCCCTGCAAGGAGCACGAACTATACTAGGCCCCAAGCCTCACAAAGCTGTGACCCGAGCTGGCCCATGGTAGCTCGGAACACTCCCCAAACCGAATTCAAGACATCTCGCTCGCCACTCCAACACTTCGCTTCCGAAACACCAGGCTGACCAAACGTACCTGACACCAAGGACGTCTGTATCCAAGGGCGATGCACCTGACTGATTTGGGATCTGACGCCTGACAGCCGCACTTCAAACGGCCTCCTGCTACCGCCACCTGCAACCGTTGTTACTAGCCGCAGAGACGGCTCCGACAAAAGGAGCAGTGGCGGTTCTGTCCGGCCAGAGGAAATGACATCAAAACTGGCAGGAGTTCAGAAGTAATCATGCCCGATCTGACGGAAGCCTGGAAGTGAGTGCGCGGGGTGGTTATAAAAGGCTCCTACCCCCCAGGAACGAGGTATGCTAACTTTTCCGCTATCTGGTCTATCTTGCCTTTGAAAGACTCTAACTTGAGCTTCGGAGCCCTTACGCCGGGTTCTCCCCGGAGCTTCTCTTCTCCTTCCGTTTCAGGTCCCTGCCATTCGGTTCAGAGACAAGATCGCTGACAGCTAAGATCGGCCGGATTGTGCATCATCAACAAACTTATAAACTTCTGAATCTTCTAAAACTTCTAAATCCTATCTGCACAGGAAGTCTACAAATCCAGGATCTCCTTGGTCTCTCACGAGCCTTATCGCCTTATCTTCGTCCAATACCCTGCGAGTGGGGAATCTGCTCTTGGGTCGTTGCTCTGCTGCATCTGGCCCGTCCTCTAGGCATGACTGACTGAAACGTGCGTGCAGAAGGCCGATCTGCCTTCTAACGAAACCAGTCGGCCTTCTGCACGCACATTTCAGTCAGTCCTCCGTCCTCCGTCCGCTGTGACCGGGAAGAGCTGCCTCGTAATGAAACCAGTCGGCATCGTAATGAAACCAATCAGTCTTCTGCACGCGTCAGTCCTCCGCCCCCATCCGCTGGGATCGGGAAGAGCTGCCTCGTAACAAAACCAGTCGGCCTTCTGCACGTACAGTTCAGTCAGTCCTCCGTCCTCCGTCCGCTTTGACTGGGAAGAGCTGCCTCGTAACGAAACCAGCCGGCATCTTAACGAAACCAGTCGGCCTTCTGCACGAACATTTCAGTCAGTCCTCCGTTCTCCGTCTGCTGTGACCGGGAAGAGCTACCTCATAAAGAAACCAGTTGGCATCGTCATTCTCTGATTCACATTCGTCATCGTCGTCCTCATTGGCAACAGCCTCTTTTTTCAGAATATCAAAGCTGAAGGCGAAGAGATCATCGTCGTCGTCCATCTGGTTGACCGGTTGAGTTTAAGGGTGAAATGGTCATTTTATATTTTTAATCTGATAATATTTAGTCAATTGTAAAAAATAATGGGTCAATTTTGAAACAGTAAGTATATACTTAGTCAATTAGTAGTTTAAGAAATTTATCCAAAAAAAACTATATGGATTGGCCACATTAGTCATCTCGTGTTTTACCATTCTGTCCTATACAATGTAACAATTAGCAAAGGCTGAGTTTGGAAGGAATACAAATGCAAATATATAGAGTGCAAAATCTTATATTTTATATTATTTTATATGTATTTACATTGTACATATTTACATTTGCACCGCTTCCAAATTGAACCTAAGCTACGAATTGCATTGGGCCAGCGCATTCGCAATATGACCCATCCTTGCACAGAATTTTTAGGCCCAAATCTATTTGGGCCTGGATTTCATTAGTAAAGGTGTTACTTTAGCTTGAGCATCTACAGACACGTTCATATGCATAGAGCAAACATACATGCTCCAATTTCATATTATATAGATGCCAATTATGTTGTATTCCGCTACCAAAAACAAAACTTTAGACCATTTTATTAATTAGTTAGAATCTCATTTATCTATCCTTCAATTAGTTAAACTACTTGTAATGATCCAATTGAAACTACTTGGATTATCAAAACTTTAGACTTTTTTTTTTACACAGTGATTGTTCTCATATTTGAATCCGCAATCTCATAGTTGTCGCCTAACATATTACCATTACACCAAGCTATGGTCAACTTTGCTAGTGTAAGTTTGCCTTATATAGCCCGTATGCATTAAAACTTGTGTTGAATCCATATGGTCAAGAATGCTGATTTGGTGAAACAGTATTCAAATAGCTTGACCATTGTTTTAAAATGCTTAAGCCTTGAGGTCAGGTGCACAGATTTTGCCTCAAGGCTTAACATCATTACTTTGATGTGAGACTTAAGCCTTTGTTAGAATGAGGTGTAAGCCTCAAACCTCAAGGATGAGGCCAAAAAAGGTATAAGTCTCAAATATCAATGATTAATTAGTGGTTTAATGCAAAAAATATATATTTTTATAATTTAAAACATATAGAAAAAATACTTCAATAATTATGGACCAAATAAAAAAGTAAAAATGAAAAACTAATAAGGCAAATAAAATTCTATTAGTTTTTTTAGTGTTGTAAGATAGTTCAATACAAAAGGGATTAATTAAGTTCTTAATTTCTTTTGAATAAATCAAGTGGGATTTTTTTATTATTCTAAATGTAATGTCCCAAATTTGTTATTTTTCTCATTTCTTCACCTAATTGATTTTTTTCTTAATAATAATAAGGGAAAATTTCTTAAACTATCCTTATTGTTTAGCTAATTGACTAAGAATACCTTTACTGTTTGACTATTGTCTAATACTACCCTTACTGTTTAAAAAAATGGCCATTGATGTTAAATATTTATGGAATAGCTGAAATGAAAACTTTACCCTTCCGTTAAATCCCTGATTCTCTCTCCTCTCGCTCCTCACCTTCTTCGCACACGGTGTAGCATCAACGAAGCCATCGTCGCCACCGCTGCAACCTTTGAAAGCGGTGGTCATCATTGATAGAAACCAACCGATACCACCTGAGCCGCCGATGCACCAAAATTTGTGTTGACATTGACCCGATCTACATGAACTAGAAGAGTGAATGAGTGTTGTAGACCAAAGGATGGTGGAAATGCTGCTGGTTTGGCGTCTGATTGGCTTGAGCTAGAGATTAGGAGAATCCATAGCCCTTGAACAAAAGCCTTTACGTTCTGAAATTCAAAGAAGAATAACACCACCAACAAAACTTGCATCAGAATATTCTGACCCCCTCTTCACACCTCCTCCGTCAAGCTCCCTCTCATGGTTTACTTCCATGGCTGTAGCTTCATCCTCCGCAACATAGCTTCCACACTCTATCACGACTTCTGCTCAAACATGGCCATTCAATTTCCTGCCTTGATCATTTCCATCGAACATCGCCTCGCTCCCAAAAGCCCCCTCCTAGCGGCTTACGAGGATGCAATCGAAACGTTGCACTGGGTTATGAAACATGCCTCACATAGAATCATTGGAGGTTGAAATGCATTTTAGAATATGGAGTATACTTGTCAAATCCATATTCACATTTTATTTTTGCCATTTTGTGTTCTTCAAACGAGAAAGAGAACTATAGAGTAATGGCCTTTCTCACCTTCTTCAAGCTTGTGACACCAAACAGAGCCGACAATGAGCCTTAATGGAAGTCGTCAGATCAAAGCCATCGGCGAACCTCAAGAAATCTCTGGCTCTTTTGTGCTCTGAGTTCGAAAATAGGTAATGGGTGAATGAAAAAAAAATGGAGGTAGTTGGTGGTGGTGGTGGAATCGTTGAGAGGCTTCTGATGAGGCTAGAGAATTGTTGAAAGGAATCGGGTTGTCGATACTTAATGAAAGCTGGGAAGAATCATTCAAGTAGGGTTTTTGAGGGGCTTATGGGATTTGGAGATTTAAAGAAGCATTGACAAAATCGCCACCGGATCGGTCAACGAGGAGTCGGGAATCGGAGGAATCAGCACTACCTAAGCTTAATGGAAGATGCAGAAGCCTCGAATTGGTGCCGAGAAAAGCAGCTCCAGAAATGGACGTTGGCAATCTCAGCATTCTAGCGCCACTGCCAACACCCCTCGAAAGAAGTAACTATTGCTGAAGAGCCATCAATTTGGTTGTTGGAAAATTCCGCTTGTCTGGTGATGGAGATGGTTGGAAGAAGATAGAGGGAAGAGAGAGAGAGAGGGGTCAAAGGAGGAAGGGGTGCTGGCCAAGAGGAAGGGGACCAGGAAAACATTGGGTTTTTTAAACCTCACAAGGTCACATGTGTACGGTTTTGAGGAGATATTAATAGATGCTAACGGTAAGGGTAGAACTAATCAATTGTTAGAAATAATAGGGGTAGTGTTAGACAATAGTCAAAAAGTGGGGGTATACTTAGTCAATTAGCTAAACCATAAGGGTAGTTAGAAAATAATAATAATAATAATAATGATTGTTGTTGTTGTTGTTTACATAAATCAAATCGACTAAGTTGTTTCCTTTCTTCTAAATCATATTTTTACATTAAGTATAAAATGTTTAAAATTGTTAGTTGATTATTTATTATTTTATTTAGTGCTTAAATGCCAAAACTTATTGCTTATAAACTTCTAGTTTATAGATATGTCTACCTTCTATCATTTTAATTTAGTATATTATGTGTTATTTTCATCAATTTACAAACTTTAATTAATTTTTTTTCTTAAACTTTGAGTTTTACCATCACCTTTTTGGGCCATTACGCCTCAAGTACACCTTTAGCCTTTTAAAACCTTGGTTGGGACAAGGCTTACACAATGATGAAATGACCAAGTAATGGCCCCTTGCCTCTAAAGTTTTGATTTTCCTTTTGTTTTTTAGGATGTGTTTGGAAGAAGCAAATTCAAAAGTATAGAGTACTACAAATGCAATAATGTCCATTTCATGAAAAATGCAAATTTGATTGACATTTGCATGCATGAATGTGCCAATCTTGTTTGGTATTGAATGGTACAAATGTAGTGTAGGTATCAAAGAACATAGATTGAAGAGGAAGAAGAAATCTTATTGAGAGAGACCTTGGTTAATGGCTGAGAGAGGGTTTCATCCCCATGGTACCAAAGAAGAGATCATATATGATGGCTTAACAAAGTGGACTCACTTTGATTGATGTAATATGCAATCTGAAAATTAAATAAGAAAAAATATAGAGGCTAAAGAGGTTTCTACTTTCGAATGTTGCTAAAGTGGAGTTCTATCGAAGAAAAACCAAATTGAAGTTGTTGGAGGGCAAAGAGGTAAGATCTATAGACATTTTAGATGGGTTTTTTGGCAGCCACGTGGTAAGGATGGGGTTCTTTAGGAGTGCTAACTTGTCTAAATGACATGGAAGTCACGATGAAGTGAGTCGTTTGCGGCTAATTGTAGAGAGCAGGGGAACATGTTTTGTTCCCCTAGCTCTGATTAGATGTGGGAGGCGTATTTAGTTCATCGCAGGTGCAGATGGACTGCATTTCATTCCTTAATCCTTTATCGACCATCCAGAGGGCCAATGGCGACTCAATATTATCAAATTGCCGGCCTCCGTGCTACTTATTGAAAATGCTTTATCACTATGTTCTTGTGTCATTACATTTCCCATCGCGACTTGGATTCCCTATGTGCTTGTAGCTTAAGATTCTTATTGCAATCTCTGCAATGTTGTACCTGGTGTACCCATTGATCCTTTGGTGTTCAAACATGGAGAGGATATACTTGAGGCTTCTCCTTTTGTATCTAGGTTGTATGGGTGATATTTTTCGTCCAATCTTTTATTCCTTCTTTTGAGACACTTGTCCTTACTGGTTCAACCATTTGATTTAACTCAGTCCTTTCTTTTGAGGCACTTCTCCTTTGGGTTCTTTATCTCTAGGCGACGTTGCACCATCCTTTCCGTTTGATGTGCCTCATCATCAACCTCTATCTCAATGGATCCACCCATAGGATGCGATCTTTTTTTACTTGGGCTTTTTGTAGAAGCAACATTATCTTGCATAGGAATTTGCAATTTGATAGTTGTTTCCATTTCTATAATGTTAATTTGTTGTAGCCTTGTATGTGTTAACAAGCTAGCCTTAATTTGTGTTCCTTTGGACAAGCATTGGGATTTGCATAGATTGCCAATTTATTCATTGCTTACCTTCTGTCATTCTGTGAAGACTATGGGATGTCAATTATTCCATGCAACTGATCCATTCCTTATTTGTGTCTCACATTCACTGTTTTTCTACTAGACTTCTAGGAGTGCCATCATTTTGGAACCTACGATTTATCCATTCATTGGAATAGGTCCTACCTTCCCTTGTTGAACACACAAGTCTGGCTGATTGGTTTGCATGTCTGTTTATTGGCCTTTTGGTTTTACCATTAGTCGACTAAATATTAATACTAACTGACTTTGTATGTGTCCCAAGCTCAAAGTCTGCTTCCTGCATGCATATAGTTTTTTTTGACTAAGTAATAGCTTGTTGTTGCTCCGGTCATCTTCCTCCTCACCGGTCACTAGAAAGGTGGTTAGTTCTCATAAGCCACTTGTGATGTTCATTTGTGAAACCAAAAGTAAAGATAGAATTGTGAAACACCTTTACAGGGCATCTGTCTTTTGATTATAGCTTTACGGTGAGCCCTAGAGGTCTTGCTGAGGGGCTCTATCTAGTTTTGAAAGACTCCATCCAAGTTGAGATTGGAGATGCATAAGATAGAATGATCCATTGCTCCATTATTGACTAGATTTCAAATTGGAGATGGTTTTCCATGTTTGTTCACTAAGAGCCTGACTCTCATAAAGGAGCTCTATTTTAGGAACAACTAAGGCAAATGAGATTATAGGTAATTGGCCTATGGGTCATTGTTGGGGATTTCAATGAGATCACTCATGCTTTAAAGAAATTAGGAGGTAAAAGGATCTCAATTTATAGAATGCAAGATTTCAAAAGGACCATTAATGTGTTGTGGATGACAGACCTTAATTTCCAAGGTTACCCTTACAGTTGGTCTAATCAAAGGGAGGGTAGAGGTCATATTCAAAAGAGAATTGATAGAGGTATAACTAATAATGCTTGGAGATTATTTTTCCAGATGTTTCTGTTTTTCATGAAGATATGATTTGGCTTGGATCATGCTCCTATTTGCATACAATTGACCCCTAAAGTTTGGAAAGGTTTTAGACCCTTTCGCTTTGAATCAATGTGGATTGGTGATAACTCATGTAGGTCTATTGTTGAGTAGGCTTAGAATGCTCACGATGGTGAATCTACAATTGTTACTTGGTGCAAGAAAATAGCAAATTGTAAGCAAAGTCTGAAGGATTGGAACAAAAAATCTTTTGGTCAGATTCGAAGAAGGTTATAGGTATCCAAAGAAAACTAAAAGAAGCCCAACAAGCTATAAGAAAGACCAGAAGTAGAGAAGTGATAAATAAACTATCAAAAGAGCTATAGGTAACATGGAAGAAAGAGGAATCTTTTTGGGCCCAAAAGTCGAGAATTATGTGGTTAAAAAAGGGGATTGCAATACTTGTTTCTTTCATGCTATGACAATTAAAAGGCTCCAAGCAAGCAAAATCTATAAGATCCAAGATAATTAAGGAAAGCAACAAGTTGATGAGCAAGGAGCAACAAAAGCCTTTATTGATTACTTTTTACAGATCTATAATCAACATCGGGATTACCTCATAATTAATATTTGATAGTAATTAAGAAATCGATCTCTAAAGATCAGAATGATGCTCTTTGTGCTCCTCTTCAAGATGATGATGAAATCAAGAAGACGACCTTTGACATAGGCCCTTAGAAACCCCTAGGCAGGATATCATTGAAATGTGTAAGTTCATGTTTGATAAAACTACAATACTTGAAGTAATTAACCACACTCATATTGCACTGGTTCTAAAGACAAAAATGTCTCACTCTGTGGACCAATTCAGTCTTATTTCCCTATGCAAGGTCATTTGTTGAATTTTCCCTAAGGTTTTAGCTAACCGTTTGAAATCTATCCTAAGTAATGCCATAGAATAGCCTTAGTGTGCATTTCTTAATGGAAGGAATATCTCGGATAACATCTGTATCTCATATGAGACCTTCCACTACTTGAACAAAAAAAATCAAAGGGCAAGTCTTTCTAAATGGCGATCAACTTCGACATCCGGAAGGCCTATGATAGTGTTAATTGGGGTTACTTATGCCTCTCCTTGGAAACTATGAGTTTTGTGCTTCACTGAATAAATTTAATGATGGCTTGTGTCTCTTCAGTTACTTATTTTGTTCTTCTAAATGGCACTATTAAAGGTTTTATTAGACCAACTAACGAGCTTAGACAAGGGGTTCCTTTATCCCCTTATCTCTTTGTGATTATCATACAAATTTTGACAGGTCCTTTTGAAGAAGCAATTGCTCAACACAATATTTCTGGTATTAGATTAAGTCAAAGAGGCCCTTTAATTTCTCATTTATTAATTTTATGAGAGTATATTTAAATCAATGCCACAATGTTAATAAATTACTTCATAATTTGTCAAATAGCTCTGGGTAGAAGATTAACCTTTCCAAATCTGTTGTGTACTTTAGCATAAATATTCCTAGCAGACTAAAGAAATTGATTTCTCATATCCTCAAGATCCCTTATGGTGACACTCGCTCAAAATATTTAGGTGTACCAGCTCAAGTTAGAAGAAACAAGTAAAAGATTTTCTCAAATGTGATTTATGGTATTCAAACAAAAGTTGACAACTAGAAAGGTGCTCTCTTATCAATAGTAGGTAATGAGGTAATGGCCAAAGCAAATGCTTACTTCTCTCCCATTTTTACTGTGCTTCACTTTAAGTTCCTAGACAAGTTATGTAGTAAGCTTAATAGTGCTATGGCCAACTTTATGTGGGGTCAAAAAAAAAAAAAGGAGCACAAAATTCCTTGGATTGCTTGGTGCAATCTCTGCAAATCTAAGGTTGAAGGAGGTCTTGGTTTTAAGTAGATGAAAAGTTTTAATTAGGCTCTACTTGCAAAAGCATCATGGAATCTTCTCCATAATTAAGAAGAAATGTGGGCAAAGATCTTGAAAAGAATATTTATTTCCCAAATATGTCTTTCCTTGATGCTTCCTTAGGCTCTAAGCCTTCTTGGGTTGGAGAAGTTTGTTGCTTGGAAGGGATCTTCTACTTAAAGGAATTACTTGGCGAATTGGTGATGGATCTTTGATTAATATCTAGGAGGACCCTTGGGTTCCCATCTCCAAAATTTCAAGATTCAATCCCCAAGATTAGTTGGCTATCTTTTGACTAAGGTGAAAGAGCTCATAAATTAGAGTGCAAGATCCTGGAATGTCAAATTGTTGAAAGATCTTTTTTCAGAGGAAGAAATCAAAGCAATTCTAAGCATTTTTTAAGTTGGTATATGAGAAGGGATAAGATTGCTTGGGGCTAGACAAAAAGTGGAACTTTCACTGTAAAATCAACCTATTATTTGGCTCTAAACAACTATTTTGAAAGGACAAATAGAAATAATTCTCCTCAGACCCTGCTCTGGAAGAAACTTTGGAAGATAAAGGCTACCCTAAAAATTAAATTCTTTCTATGGAGTGGTTGCCACAATTCACTTCCTTCCCTCTTTATGTTTAAAGAGAAGCATATTGAATTTGATGATTGCTGTCGTAGGTGTAATGCAAACTTAGAAACTCTGCTTCATATCCTTTGGCATTGTTCCCATGCAAGAGCTGTTTGGTTTGGTTTAAGCCTTCCTATCTATGTGGACAATCCTATAAATAGTTTTGGTGACTGGTTCTTGTTTTGGATTGACAAGGAGAACAAATTAAACTTGCCCAGGCTCACAATTTTATTTGTATACTTCTTTTTACCCCCAAATTTACTCCAGGTGGAGGGATGACCACCTAAGATTCTATTAATCAAAGAAAAGAGGGGGGGGGGGGGGGGGCGGCTAAAGCCTGACCCTAAACCATATAATGCAAGGGGGTAGATCATCGACACCTTTTGCAATTAGCAGGCACACAGACATGGGAGACATTATTTGTTATTACTTGCTGGCTAATTTGGAAGTCTAGGAATGATTGGTTCTTTGATAGAAATCAAATTCCTCCTCTGAGATAGTAGAGAAAGCAAAAAGATGGTGGGGGGAATAATCAGAAATAGATATTCCCTTGCCCCCTTCTCCTTTAACCAGTTCCCAAATTCGTTGATCCCTTCCTCCCACAAACTGGGTGAAAGTGAATACGTATGCATCTCTTTCCTTTTCTTAGAGTAGGGCCTCCATTAGTTTTGCTATCAAAACTTCTTCAGGCTCTTGTTGATTTCTCTAGGTGGTTCGAAGCTTCCCCCTTCCTTTGTGTTAACTCTAGAAACTTTAGTTTTAAGAAGAGGATTGCTAGAATCTCTTCGGTATGGCTGTTTTTTGGTGATAGTGGAAATAATTCTAAAGAACTTTTGGAAGATCTTACCTCCCTATTGGACCTAAAGTTAAGTGAGATCTCTTCAATTATCATGAATATTAAATCTATAGCAAGAGGTTTTTCATTGTGTTCCTTCAGATGGATTAGCAAGTCTACTTACCAGGTTGCCCACCAAATCACTACCTTCTGTGCTCAAAATGAAGATTGGCACGGTTATGCTACTTTATCTCCTCCTTGGTTGGAGACTTACTTTCAAAAAGATCGAGTGATAACAAATTTCTCATGACTAGATTTTCTGTTAGATGTTTTTTTCTTATTTTAGTACCAAAAAAAAAAAAAAAGAATAAGGGTCACACAACTTTGGGTGACCAATCATCGGGTTAGGGCATTCTCTTCAACTCGAGACCTAATAACCCTAACTCGTTAATCAAAGAATGTGATGAAGAGGATCTTGAACTTTGTTGAAACTTCTTTAAAACTAGCATGGTTTTTGTTAGAAAATTATGAGAGGATATGGTGGCAACAATAATCAAACAAGGTTCTAATGTTTTAGAACACATCCAAATTAGAAGAATAGTGAAGATAGATAAACTTATCAGCAATAGTTGAACCGAAGTAAGTGTTCGCTCTCCTAAAAACTGATTTTGCTTTCTCTTAGAGAATATTCGTCGGTGCAAAAGGTTTCTATTGGTTAGTTTTTAGGATATAGCAACTCTCAGCCTTGGCATTGTGTGCACTTACAACCCAAAGCAGTGAACTAGTATGCTATGCATGCCCAAATTGATATCAATAGGAAAATAGTCTAATGGAGGGGAAATGTGAAAAAGGAGATAGTTTTTTTTTTTTTTGTTTTGAAGTTCAAAAACCACTAGAGTGCACACAACTAAGGAAACATGTATCCTACTTTTCTTGGGACTTTTTCCATGTGTATGGGAGTCAAACTGGCAAAGAAGGAGAGGAGGCAGTTACAAATGTGGGAGAAGAAGACCCTCAAACACCAAGAAAACATACGTTACTTCTATACGGAAGAAAAAGAAAGAAAGGGAGGAAAAGAACTATGGAGCCACATGCATGCACAACATGACACTGCACGACATGGTGAGCAAGCACATGGGCTTGAGCCTAGCGTAGCCCGGCCAGGCACATGCATGCATGCGATGGTCTAGGCACACTCTCTCTACAGGTTATATAAGATATAAACTAGGTATACAAAATAATAGATAAACCCAAGTAGAGTTTCTTTTTTAGTCCATGTGGAATTCAAGACACTCAATAAGACAAAAAGAATACAAAAAACTAATAACATATAATTTAAATAACACACAAGTACCAACAATCTTCCACATCCACATGATTCAAATTAAAACAACACGGATTTGGTGAAACTAAGACTTGAACCAAATTCTTTGATGGTAACCCAGATGCATTTACAACACATGCTTCACCTTATATAACAATTATTTCAAACGTTTTGGTATGTTTTGACCATGCACCTTTATTTGAATTTTCATAAATTCTTTAGAGAACAAAGCCTACATTCTCATAAGAGATGGTCCCACCTCCACACTCGTGTATGTGAATTCATTAAGTGTATAATACAATTAATCACCTTACTCATAAGGGCTTAAATCCATTAAGAGTGAATTACTCAATCTCCCTACTTTGTTGCTAGCACTATCTACCCCATAGGATGGGCATTGTCAATAACATTTCATGATAGTGCTCTACTAACTTATAGTGATTTGTTTTTATCCATTGAACCTCCTTCACGGGATTTCTAGTCATAGAGTTTGGAATGGCAGTAGTAATTTAATTTATGGGTTTTAAATCCATACCCTTCAATGTATTTAAGACTAACTTTCTAGTTTGTTCCTTAATTAGTGGAATGCGAACCAATGCTGCTGATGACACCATTATGTCGATTCTTGAGGATCTTTGAGATTGAATAAAGGTTTTCACCCACTATATTACACTTAAGATTATGCTTTATTTTCTTGGTGCCATCCAATTTTGAAATTTTAATGAATATTTAAAAGGCATTTTTTACCGTTATTACTTTTCCATGGATCCTAACATTAAATGCTTTATAATTAACCCTATTTTAATTCTTTTGCGTATAATAAGAAATGATTTTTATATGTCTAATTTTACGGATTTTTGGCTTTGATAACCCCTAAACTTTACAAAAAAGCCAATTTCGCCCTTTTATAATTTGAGGGGCCAATTTAGACCTCAAACTAAATTGAAAAGGCTTTTTACCAAAAAAAAGACTAAGTTGAAAAGGCCACTGTTACTTCAAAAACACATGGTGTTAATGACACTATTAACAATCCATTAAATAATAAATAAAATAATAAGAAATGGTGATGTGACACCGTTAAAGTTAAAAATTTAAAAATTACAAATTGGTCCCACTTGGAACACACATTAAAAGAATAAAATAAAAATATTTAATGTACAAATTAATAAATATTTAATATAATATATAAGTGGGCTCCACTTAAAATTAAATTTAAAAATCTAGGAAATTGTAAGTGAGTCCCACTTAAAATCATGTGACCAAAAATAAAAACAAAAATATATATTTTATTTAATAATTAATTATACTAAATTATTAATAAAATAAAACATAGTTCGATTCTTTTGACTAATATGAAAAAACATAATTAATTATTAAATAAATAAATAAATTATTTTTGTTTTTATTTTTGATCACATAATTTTAAGTGGGACCCACTTTTAATATCCTAGATTTTTTTAATTTAGGTTTAAGTGGGGCCCACTTATATTATTTTAAGCATTTATTAATTTATATATTAAATATTTTTTATTTTATTCTTTTTAATGTGTTTTTCAAGTGGGACCTACTTATAATTTTTTTTATTATTTCATTCATTATTCAAGAGATTGTTAACATTACTAACACCATGTGTTTTTGGGCTAAAGGTGACCTTTTCAACTTAGTTTGAGGTCTAAATTGGCTCTTTAAATTATAAAAGAGTAAAAATGACTTTTTTTGCAAAAGTTGAGGAGTTGTGAGAGCCAAAAATCCATAATTTTAATTTTATGTATCAAACTTGGTTCAATGTCGAGTTTGGTTGGAGCCGAACTCAAACATAAGAGCTCTTGAGAAGAGCCAAATTCAAGCCAGTATTTTTAGCTCAAATCAAACTTGGGCCTGAACTTAGACCTTATGCTATTCTACCAAGCCGAAATCAAATACTCCGATATTCAACTTAGCTCAGCTCGCATCCACCTTTGGATATGTGGCTGCAATGTATTGTGAATAGAATCCAATGGGCAAAAAATCTGGACTCAAATACTCTCAAATAACATATTTACCTTTTTTTTTTTTTATTAGGCTATGTTTGGTTTGATAAACAATAAGAGAAACAGAGAATTGAACAAGTTTTCTGTAATCTTGATCTTTCTCTCAACTTTCTGAATCTTTGATTGGTTGTGAAAGGGAACTGGGATCAAATCCCATTGCCGGCCGCCAAGGGTTGGAGGGTTATAGTCCGTTGTGTAACCCCATTTAAACAAAATGAAAAAAAAAATCTATTTCTCTCTTATTTTCTATCAAACAAACACAGCCTTAATTAAAGTAAGCAAATGACAAAACTAATTAATCATCTTCTAAGGTTATTAAATCTAATTCATCTTTTTATGTGTATCAAATAATATTCCTTGTGAAAAGTCAGAGATAATCATTCGTAGGATATCATTGTATGGACCATGGTTTTCAAAATCAGACCAGATCGAAAAAACTGGGAACCGGTTAGGTGATCGGTTCCGTTTTTCCCAAAAACCAAATTTCTTCCCAAAATTGTTGATTTTGATCAGCAAACCGCTGAATCGGATACGAACGGTTTTAACTGTGTTTTATTTTTTGGATTTTTTTTGTCAAAATAAACCAAGCGTTCAATTTGAATAATCGAACCGTTTGACCCAGTAATCGGACCCTTGACCGGTTCGATCACCGGGTCAGTTTTAAAAACCATAGTATGGACATTCTCCATGCATTAAAGATTTCTTAACTTCATCAGATATAGCTTTACAAGTTTTCTTCTATTTTGAACTATTCATGAAAAGCTTATTAAATATATGGTTTGACTTTTTTTTTTGTTACTTTGAGCTTTACCCTTCTCTTTTTAAGTGGTGCCACGGTTTATGTTGTTGTGTGTCACCGCCACATATCCTTCCTCTTGATTACCATACAGATCTCTCATGGAGAATTCAATTTTATTGCATCCACTATTAATTTACCAAACTCATTTTCTTTTCGTGAAAATTAATTTACCAAACTCGATATGAACCTATATCTAATTAAAATTTTAAAATTCAAACAAGACTAGTAAAATTAATCGAGTAATTAACTAATTAAATGATATACAACTTAATAAAAGCCATCTTAGTGGTTTGTTCTTTTAATTAATTCCATGTAAAATGAAGTTAAGAGTATTTTCGTGTTAGAATTTTCCATGGCAAAAGTTTGTTTTATAGGGTCAAGTTATTGACCAAAAGAAAAAAAGGTCTTAGTTTAATCTTAAAGTATTGATAAGATTTACTATCTAAACAGTCTTTAATGATTTTTATCACATGCATGCATCTTTCTTCTTCTTCTTGTTTAAGATGAAGAATATATAATACGATAGACAGCTTAATTATATATGTATGTGTATGTATCTAATATATTTATGTATATAATTATATAGAAGTTATAATTAATAAATTTAATATTTTATATCTATATAAATGTATTATATATATATATATAAATTAAAAACTATTAAACTATTAAAATTTTCTTTATTTTAAGCACAATAAAGCAGATTTGAATTACATCTGGGTCGAAAGAGTTGAACTGTTGATCCACCACGGGCCAAGACAGATGAATTGTCAACATGGACCCGATCCTTTTTTTTTATATGTAATAAGGATGAATTTATGTGTTTCAATGGTTCAGATAAGTCCTGTTCAGAGAGAGAGAGGGGGGGGGGGGGGGGGGGGGAGAAGGAGAAGAAGTTGTTGAATTAGAGAGAGTCATACCTCCTAGTCGGCCATAAAATGAATCAGAGTGTAAATTTATCCTAAACCGAGATTTACACTTTATTTGCATCATTTTCCAAACGCAGCCTTTGTTTGTTCTAGAATTGCCAGTGGTTTATTGATTTTTTTAGCATTGCTCAATGGAGAAAAAGTAGTTCAGAATTATTTTAAGCTGCATAAAGGAGGGTTGTGTTAAGGTGGTCATCAGTATTAAACTTCTGTCAAACTCTTATGACCGTACGTAGATCCTGAATTGTCTTTCCTTAAAATAGAAGGAATGGTGTGATACAAGGTTCAGACGATGATGATGACTTTAAAAGAATTATTCATATGAAAAAACATAATGCGTAAGCCAATGGGTGATTTCTATTTTCAACACTTGGAGATTCTAAACAAATAAATATATATATATTTTTCCTGAGTAAGATAATAAACTGTGTGTTAATGTTTCAAGTTGAAATCCGGACAAGAACCGATTCCAATACAAGTATAACTTTACAAGGGTATCTAGGGAGGAAACAAAACTGCTTTTGACTTGGGATTAAAGAGAATGGACAAATTCATAGTAGAAGTAGAACTGAGAGAGACAGAGGGCCACCAAGGTCTCTTTCCTGGGTTACAGTACTCATTGTATGTTCAGACAGGTGATGCGGCTAATCTAGACCATCCATGCCATCAGAGAAAAAAGATCTTCTTTTTCTCTCCCTAACTTGGTCAAATTAATATTGATTTTCATCCAAATTTCAGTTAAATGCGTCCATCATGTATATATATATATATATATTTAATTAGAATACAACCATATTACACTTCGTTATATTTGTGGCATGTTAAATCAAGATTTCAATTAATTATATCGAAGACGTCATATGATCTATTTTCCAGTTGTTCATATTAAAGATTTAAATTCAGATTAACCCAAGTTAACATTTTATACTGATATGGGCACAGGCCTCTGAGTCACATTCATTTAAATTTTGACGAAAATCCAATTCAAATTTGCCCAAATTACACTCCTAATTCATATTTTACAATATATATTTATTACATAAAAAATTCATTACATTGTGATGTATCATTTTATCATTGGTTCAAGTTTTTCGTTGCACGTTGGAATTAGTGTACAACTTTCACACCAAATGTAATATTTAGGTTGTAATTCTAAATAAGGGACTTTAGTTATTAAAAAAAATATTAAGAAAAAGTAATCATTAGGTATATTTTGCCACGTGGAAGAATCTTGGATAATTCTTTTTTCTTTAAAAAAATTCATTGGACTAAACAGATTATCTAAATTTCATTCCTAGATTACTTGAATAATTAGAACATCTCCTCTTCTTCTCCTTGTTGGAAAATGGAAAATAATTTGGTTTCTTTCCAAGAATCGACGTTATCACACGGGGGAAGGGAGCTGCCGACGCTGACTGGCGTTGTTGTCCACCGTTGAGACAAAGAAAATGCTAAGAGTGAGTGCTTGACCAATGCTTGAATATACTCCATCAAATGCTGGCCACATTAATCTTGACGAATTCTCTTGTTATCCTCATCTCCTCTCTCTCTCTCTCTTTCAGTCAATGCTGGCCACATTAATCTTGACGAATTCTCTTGTTATCCTCATCTCCTCTCTCTCTCTCTCTTTCAGTCTGAGACGTGCAATTTTAACATACCCCATAACGAGTTCAAATCAGCCTCCCCCGACAAGATTGCCTCACATAATGTCTCACATAGTACATCTCTGCTGTGTATTGAGAATATCTCCTAATAATAATATTAAAAATGTGATGTTGTCATCGGACGTTGTGGGGGCTGATTTGGTCTCTCCATAACCGCCCTATATTCCCAATGCACGATGATATATACATGTGGGGTGCCAATCTGAACTCTGACAACTGACATCTTACATAAGATCAGAACAGGCTTGTGGGTAGCAGATTGTGACTCTAACCATAAGATCCCCCATTGCAATTGCATTTTAGGGAATTCGGTTCTGCCACCTAGGAGTGACCAAATAGCTAGAAGGTTCTATCTGGAACTGACTTTAAACCGGTTTTGAACCAATTCTACTCAATTTGTTACAAGATAGGGACTGGTTTTAAATTCTTTGAACCAATCCAGGGTCTAGGGGTTTATCCTACCTGAACCGACCCGATGAATCAACCTTGGTTGGCCTTAGTGGAATTGTCCTTGAAATCGAATTTGCCTTAAAATAAACTCCAAAATATTTTTAACAATGTAAATATTTGAACCTAAATACTTATTGTTACAAAAGCCATGGCCTCACTTGACAATTGAATTATTTAAGTAATTTGATCATTTGTTTCCATTTTAATAATTAAATGTGTATAATAAATAATGTAAAAGGTAATATTTACAAAATTTAAATTATAATATGACAAATTTTGAACCACATTTTAATATATTATAATAATCTATATATTAAGTTACTCAATTTAATCATTAAACATAACATAAGTTTTAAATTATATATTATGATTATTGAAAACCAACTTTTTAAAGGGACATGTTCCATTTTTTAAGAGGGAGAGTAAACAAAGAATGGGTTCCACGGGTAGACCCTGGAACCGACCAATTGATCTTCACAGGATAGGTTCCGGTTCCAAAAACATGGAACCAACCCCTATAAGGTAGG
The DNA here is from genome assembly GCF_055504915.1 of Nelumbo nucifera. NCBI lineage: Eukaryota > Viridiplantae > Streptophyta > Magnoliopsida > Proteales > Nelumbonaceae > Nelumbo > Nelumbo nucifera. The sequence continues at coordinate 51,567,231 of NC_142651.1, read as the reverse complement.
TTCTAGGTTTTGCTGCATAACCAAACCGAACTGACATATACTCACCCCTACTGCTACCCATACTACACAATACATTAATCACAATACATTAGTGTAGTCTTACATTGAGAGTAGACCTGTTCATGGGCCGGGCTTTCACTCTGTATTAATAGATTTTTCTAAGGCCCGAGCCCGAGTCCGGCCCTCACAAAAAGCCCGAAGCCCGGGCCTAGGCCCGAGCCCGAAATTTATCCCATGTTATTACTACTGCTGAAGCGGTTGAATAGAGAGAGAGAGAGAGAGAGAGAGAAATTATAAAGAAAAAATAAAAAAATGTATATATTAAATTATAAATAAATATATTTCAATAAATATTATATTATTTATATATTTTATATAATATATAAAATATGTATTTTATAAAATATATAATGCCGAGTCGAGCTGGGTCGGGCTTGGGCCGGGCTTTTTTGACAAATCCCGAGCCCGGCCCGTAACACAATCGGGCTTACTATGTTAAGCCCGAGGTCAGGCCCGCGGGCCTAATTACATGACCAAGCCCAACCGGGGTGCGGGCCGGGCCATCGGATTACCCAGCCCATGAACAGGTCTAATTAAAAGTATCTATTATATGAGTTTGGATCAGTTGCCAATAAAATACATTTCAACAACCTACTAACATGATTTCACACAACATGTCTCATACATGAAAAGTCCTACTCTCATGGTGATATGTAGAGTGTTAGATCAAATTGGAAGGGGATTGGAATTTATGGCGTCATACATGGGATAATATTCCCGAGGCATATCTTATGAATAGGGTGTGGGCAGCGTCTTCTGAGTAGAAGATCCAAACTCGCATTCTAGAAGAGGGGCTCCACATGTAGTCACCATTAGATGGTTGGTTTTCATAACCATGCACTACGAAACGCAATGACAAAATTGAGCAGTAAAAAATAGTATGGAATAAGATTAAAACACTGTTTCAATTAGCAAAGAAGTTACGTAAACTTTCATGAAACTCGGACCCACAGATGGACATAGAGATTGTATAATGGGGCCCGCGTTCTTTGCAACAGAATACAGTTAAGGACCTACCTTGAATGTGATTTACCCTCTTTTTGACTGAATTTCTTTGGTTTTTTCTCTTTCTTTCTCATTCTTTCTCTCTCTCACGTATAGTAGAAAAAAAATTAAATTTTATATTCGAAGGGGATAATCTTATTGAAAAGTTAAAGTAGGTAATGTCAGATCCCAAAGGAATAATTTTAATTAGGAAAGGTCAGTCAGTGTGCCACCATAGAAGGTAGCCAGGTTCAATTAACCAGGTGGAGATTGACTTACATTCTCATACTGACAAACACTCTCTCTCTTCTCAGGGAGTAAGAGACTTAGGTACGTATCTGACAGACCACAACAATTGTCTAGTAATGGCAGATGTCAAGTAGATCAAACCTCTCTTTTTAAGTCTAAAAGATTTTATTGTGATCAGATGTAACTTCAGAATCAAAATGTCAAGTCCTCTTGATCAAGAATTTTTTTTCTGAACTTCTTTGTGACTTGAAATCAAAAAGGGAGACTCCTGGAACCTTCCTTCCCAAACCCCAAACCTAATGCATTTTAACAAAGTCCAAATACAGAATTTATCTGCGGCTCCTAAGAGTCATGACTCAAGTCGAGAACATAGTCTATATTATCACTTGAGGAAATTTCAATCAAGTATTAAAATTGAAAAAGCAAAGGGGCTTTTTTGTTTTTAATTATTGTCTTTCTAACGATCACATCATTTGGTGGGGATATATATATTGATTTGGGCAAGCCCTATTCTTTTGAAAAAACGAAATACATCTCAAGTGAAATGACAAAAGAGTACTCCTTCATAAATGCTCGGAACTCTTTAATCTAAAAGGCTTAAATTATCAAGTGAGGCCCCGGAATAGTTTTTATTCTCTCACGAGTCACGATACACAGGATTAAAGTTGTTTAATCATCCCCGGAATAGTTTTGAAACAAGCAAGGATGGTTAAACAAACTTATAAAATCGAATCCCTGCGAATTTATCCCTGCCATCTCAGACTAAAAAATTACAAATGAACAGGACAGTTACTTCGTGAGTGAACAAAACAGAATAAAAGAAGGAAATAATGAAAAAGAGAAGAAGAATACAGCAACTGCAAAAACGGGACACAGTGAGAGAGTAAGAGAAGGAGAAGACATATTTCTCTGTTTTTGGGAGGAAGAAGTGAAATTAGATTTTGTTGATTCATTCACTTTACCAAGGACTGGCACTCTCAGAAGAACTCAACAGCTGCTCCAAATACTCTGTTCCTAGGTCCTCAAACTCCACCACATTCTCTGTCCGAACCTCTATCCCTTTGTTTTTCTTGCCGGTGGACTTCCGTCTCATGGAGTGCCTCCTCTTCAGCGCCACCACTGGCGAAACACCGTCTTCGCAACCGTACTTCATGTCTCGGAGTGATTGACGGACGTGCTCCACTGGAAAATTGAGGACTGCCATCGATCCACGCATCGAGAAAGCGGCTTGATCATAGGCCAGAGCCGCAGCCTCTGCACTATCGAATGTCCCCAGCCAAACCCGTATGCCGTGCCTTGTGGAATCCCTTATCTCTGCCGCGAATTTCCCCCATGGCCGTCTTCGAACGCCTCTGTAGGACTTCTCCTTGGTCTTGGGCTCTTCTTTCTGTTTGGAGCTCACTTCTTCGTCCTTAATCTGGGTGCGGAATTGGGTCTCCGATGACTCTCTGGCAGCCTCTGCCAGAACACCCAAGAGTAGCATCTCTTCCGAGTCATTCTCATTGAATGGGAGGAAACTTTCATTGAAAATGAGCCCATCCCATGAGAAGTACTCCGGCGAACCCAAGGAAGATTCCGGCGAGAATTCATTAGAATTTTGGGAGGACTGGAAGAAGGAAGAAGAATCCGATTGGAAAAAAGAAGAATCCATCTGTGGGTAGCAGTTGTTTTTTTTCGTGGGGGGGGGGGGGGGGTTGAAGTTGCTATTGCTTCTCTGATCACTCTTGGCTGTTGTAGTCCATGCCCATTTGAAAAGATTTGGGAGACCAACCCCTTTTATATACCCAAAGACGAGGAGGATTCAAAGCAAGAAAGTATAAAAGAAAAGAAAGTGAATCAGCCAAGGAGGATGTATTGGAATGGGGCCCGTTTGGCATGGTTTGATGTGGTGCCCCTAATCGGACATGGATGGTAGCTATGCTAGTTAGAGATGTTATTTTGCACGTGGGTCAAATGACGCACGGCGGCCAGGTCAGAGCAGCATTTTTGCTGATCTCACCATGATGATCTCATTTGATCTGACTCACACTTTTGGGGGGAGGGGCATTCACATGGCCTGTCCACGTGGCATTTCAGGATTTAGAAGATAGCTCAGTTTGGCAGTTGAACAGGTATTGACATGTTTTAATTTTTAACCATCACGGGTGGCTCGGGCTCTGCTCACTCTCGTCTCAATTCCACAGATTCACTCACTCACTCACTCACTCACTCATATCTAAGAGACGGCTTACACCCAGAGAGCCGATTCTAGTATACTTTAATTTGAGCCTCTAACATTCTCACTAGGCTTGTTAATTTGGATCAATTGTTTGTTCTGGTTCATTTCCTGCTACAGTACTTCAGAAATTCACAACTGATTGATCGCTAACTTTCTTCCTACTCGTTGTCTACTAGACTAATCCTTGACTTCTAGGGGTCTGCCATTTAATGAAGGACCCCTGTGGCGGCCACAGTGGTGCCTTTTCAGCTTTAAGTTCTAACCATTGAATTGGTATTATAGGGGGAGAATATCAAACAAATCAAGATGGGGTATGAATGCTGAAGATATTCAAATCCAACAGAGAAGACTTCTTCTCTCTATGTGGGTGGGTGGGATGTTGAATCAGAGTCTGTTCTAGAACCTAATACCAGTGGTACTCTCAATGATGTTAACTTAGATGAAATTATGTGATAATGTATCAGGGTTCATGTTGCAAATCCAATAGATTCATCTTCAAAATACAGGTTTCACATCAGTTGCAAATGCCACATAACCCTCCATCTCTAGAACATAATTACCATTATTTCACTATCTGGGATCTTCTCTGATATATAGCTAGGAACATCTTATTCTACTGAAGATAAGATCCAGTAGCAGCACTGTTATTACATTCATTTTTGAAATGGTCCAGATTCAGGATCCTTTGATAACATCAAACCATTTCAAGTCCTCGTAACTGGGAGAAGCAGTTGAAAATTGAGTTTTGTCCAAAAAAGTTTGAAGAAGACCATTCTTAATTAAGTATTATCTATCATGTAGTATCTTTGAAATTCGAGGGTTGAATGAGGAAGATATTCGAAGACATTTTCTTTCATGAAATTTCCCTTTTTTCTTTTCCATGCGTAACAATGATGTATTAATATTGAGCAGCAAGGAAGAAGTGACATGGTCTCCACATGTGATTTTAGGGGTTAAATTAATATTGTGGAAGAAATTCAATTTCTGATAAACAGGGCACCCCCAGTTAAATTAGGGTCAATACTAACACAATCATCCTCACTTACCTATAGTTTGTAATCGATCTACATTAGATGAAACTTCCAAAACTAAAAGCACAAATATCATTTTTGCCCCTACTAAAACATGAACAACCACTCTATTTTTCTCTAAGGCTATGTTTGGAAACGATGCAAATATGTAGAGTGTAAAACAGTTCATATAAATTGTAAAGTTAGGTTAGTTTTGCATTGACAAATTTACCTTCTTACCAAACACACTTTTAGTTGTAATGGATGCAAACATGAATTTCCATAAAGCATATGCTTTTTTTTTTTGTTTATCAAAAAGCCACTTGAATGCAAATTTGATTCTTTTTTTATTGATGTACTTTTACATCTTATTATCAATGTAAATATGCCTTGGTCTGTCATTTGTCAATGTATAAATGTAATGTTGCCAAATACAAGTAAAAGTGAGCCAGAGTGCAAATTTACCTTGAACTGGGATTTACACTCCATTTGCATCGTTTCCAAACGCAGCCTAATTAGTCAATTTTGTTTTCTATACAAACAAGTGTTAGTGATACTTTTGAAATAAATAACAATGGATTTATACTCTTCAACATATTTCACTCAATTTATTGGTACTTTTGGAATAAACAACCACGGATCCATGCCCTTAAACATTTTCCACTTAGGCTGCATTTGAAAATGATGCAAATGGAGTGTAAATCCCGGTTCAAGGTAAATTTGTACATTGGTTCACTTTTGTTTGTGTTTGGCAATATTACATTTATGCATTGATAATTGGCGGATCAATGCATATTTATATTGATAATAAGATATAAAAGTACATCAATAAAAAAGAAGTAAATTTGCATTCAAGTGGAATATAAAAAAAAGCATACACTTTTTTAGAATTTGTGTTCGCATCCATTACAACTAAAAGTCTATTTTGATAAGGAGGTAAATTTGTCAATGTAAAACTAACTCAACTTTACAATTTATATGGACCATTTTATATTCTACATATTTACATTCACACTTACTCCAAATGCAGCCTTAATTGAAGTGATCATGTTACTATTTTCATTTGGTAAAACAAATAGTTATTAAGAGAAGATTGATTAAATAAATAGATTGTATATAATATAAAGGTGTTCTAGTAAATCACCTAATATCACTATATAATATTTTCATTTTTATTGTGGTGCTGGTTGCATATGGACCGTCCAGACTCCAGAAAGGAGCCACTCCAACTGGAGCCTATCCTGACTTCTGGTCAGATAGCTTTGGAAAAGAAAGGAAGAAAAAAATAAGCAGTTAAGAAATTGGCTGTCCGCCGTCACGTGATGGATAATAGGAAGAGGGCAAATCTGAAGGTGTCGTCGTCCGCCGGTCACACGATGGAGAGGTAGAGGGTGGTGGTTGTTGCGGTTGCTGCGTCCGACGTTAAAGTTTTCCGGTGGTCCCCCTCCCGGCCACAGCGCCACAAGAATCACGGAGACGTCGCTATTTCTTTGACCGGCGAGAGCTCTCTACGTCAAACTCCTCTCAGATGCAGAGTACATAGCCTCTTTCTATATTATCCAAATCTTTCTTTTCAATTAATTTAGCTCCCCCACCAATCCGTGGGTCCCAGACAGAAGTAACCCTTCGCCCCTTCGAATGGACTCCGGTGGCCGTCCGTCCGGCGCCATCGCCCCCTATAGACGATTTAGCTGACCTTCGTTGATGTCGTTACCATACCATACGCCAAGGGAAAAAGACCCAACCCATATAGATTACAGACAGCTCATAGCTACACACCATCTACCTACTGACCTCTAATCTTTATAATTGGTTTATATCAAATAATTTATGCTGCTTACATAATCAATGTAATTATCGCAATAAATAAGAATTATTAGGAAGCCCATTCCCTAAATAGGCTGATCTGTTCTCTGTTCAGCCTTATCTAAGAAAGAAAATTGCAGATATTACACGAAGATTTTCCTCATTTCAGTTCATTTTGTCTACTATTTGGTTGAAAACCCGAAAAATATTTAAGGCTGCAGTTATTTGATTGTTTCACCTCTTTTAGCATGGAAAATTCCTTGTCATTTACATAGAAAAAGTAAAAGCTATGGGTTTGGATGAAGAATAGCAAAAAATATTGCAGTCTGAAAAAAAATTCCACCCATTTTACAGATAAACAAATGCAGGATAAAAGAAAGTCTATTTCAAGTAGCTAGCAAGTATATCTTGTAGGAATAGTTGTTTGGATGAAGGATATAGACCCCTAAAGCATTTTCTGGCTCATAACTTTCTTGCTAGATGTCCAATATTCCATTTCAAGAAATGTCAAGTGTTGGGAGAAATGAGAATTTAACGTTTCCCCAAATGTCCCATACACATAAATCAAAGTATTTCAGTTTTTAGTATTTATTTGATAAACGGTCAAACCAAATTGTGATTTTATATGCAGTAAACACTAATGCCTATGTGATGGTATTTTTTCAATAAATACCCATAAAACCAACCGATTGTCATGATTTTAGATGCAAAGATGGTGGTCAAGACTAAAAATTTATTACAAGTTCTTAAATAGCTCTAACAACATGAACAATAAAATATTAGTTAAAGGTTATCTAATTTGTATTGATTTATACAGCAACCAACCATTTTCGATAGGACTAATTCAATTGTGAGAAGTGACATATACAATTAATTTCTTCTTAAGAAGAATGCTTTAATGTATTGATGCAGATAATAGAATATTTTCTTGTTCAAACTTTTGGTGCACAGAACAAAATTTCAACACACGGCATTACCAAAACATTGTTTTGGTAATAGTGATGATGCATGTGGGAGAGAGAAATATTAATGTTGTATTTATCTTATGCTAATAAGCTTTAGGTGGTAGGGCCAATATCATATAATTTGAACAATTTTCATTGACCCACATGCTCAATTTAATTCTTTTTTGCATGGAAAAGAAAAGATGTGATGATAGGGATTACAGAGCATGGGTAACACTATTTATAAGGTTTGCACCAAACTGTTTTACTCCACTAGATTTTATGCTATCTACTTGATTTTGTCATGACACATGACACTAGATCCAATGCAGTACTTACATCCATCCATGACACTAAGTCACCTAAATATCATTTTTAAGCTGCAGATTCTTACTTAGGCTCCATTTGGGAAGAATACAAATACAAGTACTGCACCGTCTTACTTTCTTATTGGATATTGGGTTTCAGCTACTCCAAATTAGCTCCTTTTTTAGCTTAATCCAGGGGCATAACCAGGATCCTTCATTTTGAGGGTTGCCATATATATATATATATATATATATATATATATATATATATATATATATATATATCTATTAAATAATAAGAGGGATAGAGTTTGTACATAAATGGGGTGTTTCGAAAATTTAGGGTAGCTGGCCCACAGTTGGGTCTACCTCTGAGCTTAACCTTGAATAGTGTCCCTTCTTCATTGGTTATCTCTTGTATATTTCCAATTTATTTTATCAGATGTTATGTAACCACCTTCAGTCTTACTCAGCCACCTCAAAGAAACAAAAAAGTAATAATAATGAAAAAGAGGACAAGATACCGCAGACTCTTTCTTTGGCCCAATTGTCTCTAAAATAGTCTTTTTCATAGATGTACATTGACCAAAACACCCACAAGAGCTATATTATATTTTTAAGCCTGGTACTACTACAGTTTAAGTTTCTTTAGGCTTTTAGCATTGTCTATTATAATTTTGAATTTTTATTTTATTATTATTATTTTTGGTTGCAGAGGAGGATGTAGACATATAATCATGTAGATGAGATTTTTTCCCATTCTAATAAAACAATATTCTTCCTTACCCACCTTAAAATTTTGTGACTTTTTGATTTAAAATATTAAAAGAAAAATAAAAGATAGACTATTCACAACCGATTCAGTTCTTCTTTTTGTTAAGAAACTTGTAATCACCACAGGGTTCTTCTAGTTTATTCCTTCAATGAAATAAAAATCCTAAAATGATCAAAAGATAAGGCTCTAGGGTAGTCCAACAATGTGACCCAGAGCTTTCAAGTCCAAACGGTACGAATATTCGAACCAAATTCAGACACAAACAGACCTCTACTGCAGCTCCTGAATAGAAAAGATAGAAGATGTAGTAGTAGTAGTAGTATAGATCACCTCTCAATAACTTATCACAGTAGCGTAATTACCGATTAAAACTTGTCTAAACACACTCTCATCAGTAGTCATCAACAGAAAACCAAAACCCAGAAAATATTAAAGGAATTTCTTACACTACATCAATTATTCCCCCCTCCCATCTGTTATCAGTGGAGAGCGACAACTGTCCGATGACACGAGGGGCCTGTTTCTGCGTGCGGACATTAACACAAGGTGTCACTCTTAGATGAAGACAACACCAATTTTGAGTTTTGACAGAGAGGAAAGATAGAGGATCCAATCCCGTGTAGAAGCCTCTCTAGTTGTGGTTAGAGTTCTGTATAGCCGCAAAGGAGGAAGAGAAGTGTATAGGCAGTGAGTAAGATAAGGGGCCACGCCACACTTGCTCTCCTAAGTCCTCCTCCTAACTCATTTCAAATGGGATGGTGCATGAATCTGCATACTTGTTGGATCAATAATAGCTTTGGAGGTTAGCTCGAGAAGCTTCTATCTCTATCTCTATCTCTATCTCCATCACGGTGGTCCCAATTAATCCATATTACATCCTCTCATCAACATTTTCAATTGATAAGGTCTTATTAATTAGGTGTCAATATTCTTATTTTATTTCTGTCATTGCAATTCAAACCTTGTTCCCACTGTGTAGTTAGTTTGTGTTATAAGCTCTCTGTCTAGCACATTTCATATTACATATAAGAAGGGTGGCTGATTTGTCCTATTTCTTGTAACTAGTTGGGTCCATTGGGAACTCTATTAGTTAACTCGACTATCAGACCAGACCAGTTCTATCTATTTTATTGAGTCCTTATCTACATGGGGTTTCAGTTTTGAGATGATTTTAAAATACTAAGCAAGTGATGGTGGTCCTTCCTGGGCTGCTTGCAATGTAGCAATTAGCCCATTATGGCCTTAGTCTCATTGACCCTCACGAAACTTCACTTTAAGCCTAACTATTCACGACCCATGCAACCAAATTGAGGCAGAGGAGGCTTTATAATATTATCAATGGATTAACTATCGGTTTGGACCAATTCCAATCCACGCACTGTTTTTAAATTAGTATTGTTAGATAGATTTGGAGCAAGACGGCTAAGCCTCCATTTGGGGGTTTTTATTTTTAAGCATTTATTTTAGACCGAGATCACACCAATAAGCACTTAGGTGCTTTTGGAAACAAAAGAAGGCAAAAGAAATTTCTTATTTCATTTTTGGCCCATCTTGGCCCATCACATAATTTTCATAATACCCATGTTACCTGTTTACCTGTTTGAAAGAAGCACTTTTTCACCAAACACTTATTAGCACTTATTTATCCAATAGTGCTAAGTCATCCCCTGTAGTTGTTCTGGGGTTCTACTTGTGCTGTTTTAATAAAATTTTAAGGTAGGATCTTCACCTGGGATAAATTTTTGGATAAGAAAAATAAATTTTTATTAAATATATTTTCCCTTCTGATCCCTTAAGTCTGCGTTTGGTTTGAAAGAAAAGATAGAAAAAGAAGGGAATTGAAACCTCTACACAAACACAGCCTTAAAAACCAAACGTGTATACTCGAAAGAAGATAAAAGAGAAAACAAATAATCCATGAACCTACACAACCGGCACATGATGATTACGTGAGAAGGATACATCCAAATGGTGATTCAAATATAGAGTAGTATCAGTTGCTAACTCATAATATTATTGTTATTGTTACTATACTTTACTTTGAATTATCACATCAAATTAATACAGTAACATGACGTGAAGCTTTGGAAGAAGGATTTCTTTATTCCATAATAATCCAAATTTAAATTTGCATTGTATTAGTATTAGACATCTGATGCGCGTGTATGAGGATCACTTAATTGGTCATAGTTGAGTGTGTTATCTCCTGGCATTTTCGTATATTAAAAAAAAAAATGTATTTAGATCAGAGGACTGCAAAGCCAAAGTCTATACACGATGTATATCAATTTTCTGATTATCAATATCAACTTGACAGAAGTCTTGGTAAGAGTCGAATTTCTTGACCAGACCCACTACTCCACAATGAATTTGGTTCAAATTGATTGGCCCCTTCTGGTTTGTCTTATCCTTTGTCTAGGGTAAATTGTAGATAACTACTTTCTACTTTGGGGTAGTCCCATTTTAGGGCCTGAGTTTTCAAATGTCACTTTAGTACTTTGAATTTTCAAAAATTTATATTTTTCTCAAATTCCATTAAATTAATGTTAGGGGTTAAACTATATAAATGCCCTTTCTCTGACTTTCTATTCATTGTTTTATCTTTCTTCTACCCTACTGTCGCTTGTTTGTTTGTGTCTGAAGTCCAAAGGTAGAAGAAAAATAAACGGTTAATTGAAAAAGAGAGTTTAAACATGGGCATCTTCACAATTTTAAACTGCGTTGGACTTAAATGTATACATTTAAAAGTTCAGGCCCTAAAATTAGATTACCCTCAAAAGTATAAGTACCTATATATTTTCAATTTATCCTTTTTTCACCAAGTATAAAAACATATTCACATGTACCAAGTTAATATTATATTAATCAATTTTAAATATTTATGACATGTGCCAAAACTAAGACAAATATATTTACGATTTATGCAATAATGTTAATCACCAAAAAGAATTATATAGTACATGTTGTAAAATTTAGAAATTATTTTCATCCGTTGCTTGCTTATTTTTGGAGGGATACGATTAACCATCTCACCTACTAGGTCATGAGAGGTTTGGCTGATTGCGACCCTTTTAGGCTACTAAACCCTCTAACCTGCCTCGCCCATTGTAACAATTCCTACTTAGTGATCGATCGACAATAACCGAAGTTCTTTCAAGGGCAGCCCAAAAGAAATCCAACCCGAACCGGGTTCAGATTAGCCAACTTGGAACTTAGGAAAACAGGGTGCGTTAGTAGAGTCTGGTCAAGAGCTGCCACCTCTAAAACCAAAAAGCAAGCAGGTGGAAGCGAATTGGTCATTACATTACCAAATAGAGACAACCCATATTTATAATATGAAGTTAGGTGAAGTCATCTGGCTTGATTAAGCTACTATTCATGTGACATGGGCATGCGCGGCTTTGGCCTTTACCACGTGTTGGTCAATAAGAGGCTAGAGTAGTGACGATCTTTGCAACTTAACTTGGAGAAAGCTGGCTTTTTGAGATTAATTAATTATGATAAAAGCTTTCAAAGTTGGTCAAAAGCTATAGAAAGAAAGCTTGGCCATGCAATATGAGTGAAAGTTTAACCGTTGAAGGACCCTTGTTTTTTATTTTCGTATTACCACACGCGAATGGGTCATTGTTAACTTTTTGAGCCAGAGCTGTACTTGATCACAGTAAAACATGTCTCAATGCAGAGTTGGACTGTGAACTCAAATAATGAAAACATAAATATTTGAATCTCTGGAAGGATTACATTGGTAACGAGGAATACCAAGGTTGTTCCAGAACCTTCCATTATTCTTATATTATATATATTTTTTCTTCCCAACCTTTATCTTTAGCTGAATCTTTGAAATCAAATTGGAATATTTTTCAACTCAATAATGGCATGATGAGACATCTCAATCCTTCACTCTTGACTAGTCAAAACTCGACAATAGTCTGTGTCAGTGATCCAAATCATCTCGAAAGTCTCTTGAGCAAGTTAACATCGAGAAAGAATAATGGTTGGATGTTCCAAACTTTCAATGCAACTTGGGTTGGGCCAATCCCATTCCATCTGACCCTGCTTCATAGATTTGGATAGATTTGGGCTCTTTTTGATGATTAAGTGGTTATTAAGAGAATATAATTGTTGCACATGTATTTTTTAGAAGTATTTATTTTAATATTCATTTGAGGTTGTTTGGTGACTCATTTATCAAATTATTTATGTTTTTTAGCACTTATTGGGGTGGGGATGTTTGGAAAGCTAATTTCCTCATAAGTGCTTATATTGATACAAATGACAATTTTAACCCTTATTTCACTCATACATATATACAATGCTTTTCACATATTATACTACATATTTCAATGAAAAAATGCCATATCATGACAACTGAGAGACCACATTGACCCACATGTGAAGCGCCATGTGAACCCAATTAATAATAATAATAACAACAACAACAACAATAAATAATAAATATTATTGATAAATAATAATAATAACTAAAAATAACAAATAATGAATAATATTGATAAATAACAATAATAATAATTTAACAAATATTGAATAGTATTTCCAAAAAGTGCTTCAACAATTTTTTTGCATGATTTTTAACAAAAAAAGTCAGAATTCTCATATGAAACCAAAATATTTTCGAATTAGACAATCATACAAAAAAAAAAAAAAAAACTAAACATGGAGGGGAGGAGTTGGGCGAACTAACCTCCTTGTCGCTGGTGGCTGGACGATGAGATTGTTGCTATTAAACTCTTCCAAATTGCAAATCTGTGAACACATCAAACAAGGGAATTGCAAGTTAAAAAAAAAAACAAGAAAAATGGCTTAGTATGAAGAAAAACTTCACAAAATGTAAGAAAATGGCAAAATGATAGATCTGCCAGCCATTTTTCTTCACTGCCAATCATCGCTGGTGGACCTATAATTGGGTGCCCCGGTACTTGGTTTGCTATGTTCGAATGAGAGGAGAGGGAGGTAAAACCCTCGTGCGTGGGTATTTTGGGTATTAAAAAAAATACCAGGGACAAGTACGTCCCATTCTATTGGAACAAGTACTTCTCCAAGAAGTGTTGAAAAAAAAACCAACTTCAGGTCACTTTTTTAAGAAGTGCTTCTTTTAACAAGAAGTACTTCTTCCCCACTTTTTTACCAAACACATAAGTGCACTTAATAACCACTTAATGTGTGGTCCCAACTCTTAAAAGAAATACTTTTTAGAAGTGAAATCAAATAGGGGCTTGGACAAAAAAATTCCAACAATAATCATCATCATCGTATCATCTAAAATCTTAGACCCATGTGATGTACCGACCTTGTAACATAAAATTGAAATAGAAAGAGTTTTATTATATTTCTAATTGATCCAAATCAATTCAAGCTAATTCAAGTATTATATTTTTGAGTTATATTTAATTGTTTCAATCATAATCCAAATAGAAATCCTAGTGAGAGTGGCTAATTTTGTATATAGATGTCACTGGGTAAAGTTAAATGGTAAATTCAACTTGACTCACCCCTACATGGTAATGTTAGGGTTAGGCTTATTAGGGTGTAGGGTCAAGTTAGAGTTTTGATTATTTAACTAAGGTGGCGTTTGATTGCACTTTTCAGACATCTGAATCTGAAAATGTTGCTTTTCAAACGCCACCTTTGTTTGGTGTTGCATCTGAAATAGGGTCTGAAAACTTTTTTCATATCTGAATTTTTAAGACTCAGGCCCGTCAATTAACGTGTTCAGACGCGTTTCAGACGTGACCAAAAGTCAAAAATACCCCTTTCTCTCTCTCTCTCTCTCCCTTGTCTTCTCGCCACTACCGTTGCAACTTGCAACAATTATTTTAATTTTTAATTATTTCATTAAGTTTTAAAAATTATTTTAATTTTTATTTGTGTAAGTTATTAATTATTTTAATATTTTTTTTATTTTAATTGTTTCATTTATCAATTAGTAATTATTAATTTATTTTATTTATTTATATTTTTTCAATATTATTTTGAGGTTGAAAATTATTTTTATGAGATAATGCAAATTGAACTCAACATTTCCAAACAGTATATTCTAGGGGTAAAACAGCAAAGTCAATAAATTTCAGATGGTAAAGGGTTGGTCCAACACTAACAAACTTATGGATTCAGATCCTCTAAAAAGTAGAAACGCATCTATGCCTCTTTTTAGATTTCACACTTTTAATATCTTTTTAACTTTTTAGATCTAAATTTTTAGATTTATCAAACGCTACCTAAATTTGGATGCAGGTTTGGCTAACCTGGCCCATCAGGTCATAATACCCCTAACCTTAAAGTATATGATTTATTTCACTATTTGTTTTTGGTTTTTTTTCTTTCACTTTAGAGAAACAATACTTTGGAACCCATAAACCAATTTCCAACTTAAATTAATAACTTTTGAGTTTTCAATAAGTATCACAAAAAGTACAATTGAAAGACTATGAAACGGATTGGGTTGGGACGGTATAGACTTGAGCCCTATAGGCTAGGATAGGTTCAGAAATTGCATAGTATTGAGTGAGGTTGGGTTGGGTTTGAATGAAAGCATGGGAGGATCGGTTGGGTTCAACTTGATACCAACCCAACTCGTGTCGCAATCTTTCAATTGTATTTTTTGTGACACACTTTGGAAACTCAAGAGCCATTAATTTATGTTGGAAATTGGCATATGGATTATTGGGATGACATCCTTATAATTTAAATGATTCATTAAATATGATAATTTACTATTAAGTTGTTTGAAAAGTTTAGTAATTAATTAATTACATTTACTTATCAATGATCAATTATATATTAAGAGTACTTCTTTAACATTAATTAATTAACCATAATTAATTAAGTAATTAATTATTAACTCACTTAATTAATTAACTATAATTTATTAAGTATTTAATGAATAACAGTAATTATTTGTGAGTAATTAAATCTACTTAACTAATCAAATGTATGTAATTTTGCAATTTTATTATTTATATCTATAATAATAATTTTAGGGTAAAATACAAAAACCTCCCCTAAAGTTTCTGACAATCATAAAGACCTCCCCTATAGTTTCACTTTAGCAAAAACCTCCCTTAAATTTTTAAATAATTTGACAAAAACCTCCCTTCTGTCAATGACCATGACGGAAAACGTTAAATTGATTAAATAATTTGGCATGTTATCCCCTTTTCCTCTCTAATCAACTTCTTTCTTCCTCAACTTCAAAACTCTAATTCAGATAAGCTCTTAGTATTTGTGATTAGAACATAAAAGAAGCTCCGTTTGTAGTCCTCCACTGTCAACAACCAAGGTTCATGTCTGAAGACTCTGAACTCAACATCCAAATTTCTACTACCTTTGATCCCTTCCTAGAGGCAAATACCAAGGATTTGGGTGTTGGGGCAAAGGAGTATGTGCATGTGCGTAGAGGACCAATAGTTCAATGAGAGATTCTCTTCATTGGCGGTTTTTCCTCTTTGTGTTTCTAAATGTTCTTGCTTGAAAGACAGGGTCATTGTCAGTTGCCTTCACCTATGAGTACTCAATGAACCCGGAAGAAGAAACCCCTGTTTCTCATTTTTTTTTGTTTTAATTTATCTTTTTCTTTTCCAGATTTATTGCTCTCTTGAGTATTAACAACTCAAATTTTCTTTGCCTACTAATGGGTGGGTTTCATGAAAAGAAAATTCATATTTCTTCATTGTATATTTCATGATTGATTGGCATCATTCTGTTCAAGTATCTCTCTGTTTTAACTGATGATTTGGATATTATAATGAACTCTTGGGAGGAGGAAGGCTGGTTCTAACATGATTTTCTTTCCTCTGTTGATTTGGTTGTTTCTAGAAGTCTATTTTTGCTAATAGATCTTATCAAAAATAGTTTTTTCCCCACTTGCAGTTGTAAGCAAAAACCAATCTCTTTTCATCATGAATTGTTTCATGGTAAGGGCGCCCTCATGGTAATCATGTTTGAAGATGCCTCATTGAACTTGAAGAGGGATTCCTCAAGAAGGTTTTAGTTTTGATGGGTATCAAGAAGCTAGCTAAGTTTTAGTTTTGATCTCTCTTTCCTTCTTTCTCCTCACCGTCCCTACACAACACCAAGCTGTGAACCGCCACCGGAACCACCACTGTGTGGGGGCGGTTTGGTGCTGTATTCCAACGAAAGCATGAAATTAATTCAGCTCTCTCTTTTTACTCCGAGAACATGAAATTAATCTAGTAGTATTCCAACTGTGATTGTGACGGTGGTGTTGTATTGGCGGTGGAGATTCAGCTGTATGGGGGTGATTCAGTGCTGTATAGGGACAGTGATGAGGAAGGAGAAGAATAGAGAGAGATGAATAATGGGTTTGGTGTTGTGTAGGGATGGTCATGTCTTCTCCACCATCCCCGTTGTCAGTAACAACTCTCCTCTTGGCTTTTGCTTACATGGTTTTGATCAAGGTTCATGTAAATAAATCAAATAAAATGTAAGACATGAAACATGAATACTTTAGACGGTGGAGTTTAGGGGTAAAGAGGACAGAAGAGGAAAGAGAATAACATGCCAAGAAGGGTATTATTTCAGTAAAAATAGATGCAAATAAATTTGTAAAAGAGTAAAATAGGTATTTGAGAAAAATTATTAATCGATTTAACGTTTTCTATCATGGTCATTGACAGAAGGGAGGTTTTTGTCGAATTATTTAAAAATCTAGGGGAGGTTTTTGCTGAAGTGAAACTATAGGGGAGGTTTTTATGATTGTCAGAAACTTCAGGAGAGGTTTTTGTATTTTACCCATAATTTTAGGTGATTATTGAATTTTTATTTTACTTTTATTATTTATCTTATTGTCTTATCTATTTTTTTCTCTTATTATTCTTTTAGATAGTTTTTACTCATTTTATTTCAATATTTAAGTTCTAACTTGCACTGTTTAAAAAATTAACTTAGACACTAATATTTTAATACATTGATGAAAAATTAAATGCATGTATTTGCAAGGTATCGATAGAGATAGAGATGGAAATAAATAGAGAGGTATAGGGTGAGTGTACATTGGGTGGGTTGGGCCAAGTTTATGGTTAGCCAAAGTCCAACCCTAAGACTTGGGCTTAAGGCCCGAGCTTGGACTCCTGAGATCAAGCCCGATCTTCCCATCTGAGCCTAGCCCGCATTGTAAGTTGATGCACTCAGGTTGGGACAAGATTCGGCTAGGTCCGGGCTACCAAAGTGTTAGGCCCCTGAAAAATAAGAAAAGCCTGAATTCATGGGGCTTAGCCCAACATAAGGACCGAAAATCCAAGTACAACCCGTGTAAAATTTCAATAGGTCAATTTGGGCTTGAGTTTGGCATGCCCAAGTTTCATCTCCAGATAATTTAGGAGAATTTTTAGGAGAAGAGATAATTTAGGTGATTGAGAGAGAGAGAGAGAGAGAGAGAGAGAGAGAGATTTGGAAAACAAGGGCATTGAGGTGGCAAGGTGATAGTGTAACTAATTATATTTTGAGGAGAGAGAAGGAACCAAGGAGAAGGTTGGTTGGGTAAGGAGAGAATGGACCGGAAATCTAATTTGGTTATCTTTGTTTTAGTATATACTAATAGATTAGTATAGATTTGGATAGACTTTGGACTAAAAAACTCCAACAATCATCATCATCATCATCATCATCATCATTACCATCATCCATAATCTCTAAGCCTTATCCCAATTATGAGGATCGGTTATATGAATTTTGCTTCATTGTTCCATTCTGTTTCATGCAATATTTATAACTCATGTTCTTTCTGTCTTATAAGGTTTTCTATGCACATTACTAGACCAATAATAATGGATAAATACAATCAACCAATTATACGTAGAAAGCAGTAATAGACTGGCATTAGGATATCAAATAAGGATGTAAGTCGGGTTAGGTTGAAGTCAAGCCTAACCCAATCCAAAGTTTTCAAGCTGGGTTGAGATCGGGCTGGGTTCAGGTTGGGTGGATTTCTCTACTTCTTGTTGTCAAATGCTCTTATTTCTTTAATTCATATCATATTCGACAAAACTAACAATATCTATACTATATTATAAAATGAGTATGCCCCAGTCAGCAGCCCTTTCCTTCTCCCATTCCCCCTTCTCTCCTCTCATTAAACCTCTCTCCTTTCTCCTATATCCCTTCTCTCAACTCCCTCTTTTTCATGATCCTAATCATTTAGTCAATCCCTCCTAAAATATTTCTCAAGCTATTTCTTCCACCTAAAATTCCTCCTAAAATGCCACTTAATCTATCCTACATGACCAATCTAGCCAGGTTGCACCACTATCCCCTATTTTCTCCTAAATTATCTCTTATTATCTCTAATTCCTATTTATCCTTTCCCCCACTTTTCATCTGTCTATTTAAAGAAGGTTTGAATTAAAATTTTTAATAATTATAACAAAAATATGTAATAATTTTAAAATATTTATTAACAATAAAAAATCATTATAATGTATTTAATAATTTTTTTATTATTAATGATTTTTATATTTTATTAAGTTCATGGGAAAATCTATGATGAAGAAAATATATAATATTGAAAGAGTTTTGACCAATCAAAATCCACCCATGAATTTTGATAAATAACACCTTATTCACTACTACATTTATGATTCTAGTTTATTGGTCAGTTATTTTTCCCTTATCATATCTTTTCTATATCATAGTCGAACCCTATATCTATCTATCTATCTATCTATCTATCTATCTATCTATCTATCTATCTATATATACTCTGAAGTCTGGCCTTCACTGTGATATCTAACAAAATTTGAGTTCAAATCTGAAAAGTTCTAGCGGATCTTGAAGCCCAATCTAGATTTGGAATTAAGTGGATTCATGAGTAAGATATATATCCAGTCCATTTTAATAGCCAAATCAAATCCAGAACTTTTATGAGTCGGATCTCCTGCCCAGACAAACTCTGCCCACAATCTACTCACATAACATTGCAGCCACACATGGAGAATATCTCATCCTCCTATGTGGTATTATGCAGAGAGAGATATTCCCAATTCACAGGGGTAATGTGTTGTGAGTAGATGTGGGCAGGTGATCCGGAGTCAACTTTTATATCATAAAAGCATCTACATTGATTAGAGTCAAATATAAACCAATCCACTTTTACTTAATTGACTATATATAACTAGTCTTACCGAATATTTTGGTTTTCAACCATTGTTGACTCCATAGGTATAACCGGATGGCACTTCACCAAACTAGGTTTCTAGGTCCAATTAAACCATGAGTGGCTTACTTTCAAAAAACGCATTAGCCCAGCGAACAAGTAAGTGATCGATCGGATTGAATCATTGAACTGTTTGACCCACCCAGTGGGTCACATATTTTTTTATTGATTTTTTTTTTTTTTTTGTATTTTCAACTATTTCTTTATAATTAATCTGCATTTATCACACTCATCTTTATTTAAAATGATGAATTTATAATATGAAAGGCATGGTCAATTTTTATATTTTTGCATTTTTATATATTTATGTAGTTTATGATGTCATGGGCCTGAAAGGTTGAACTGTTAACCCACCATGGGCCAAGACATTTGAATGACATGGACCTATTCCTTTTTTATATACTATATAAATCAGTGACATGTTAATTATTTCTTCGAATCAGTTATTTTAGTGTTTTTAATATTATTAAAATGTGAATGTATGGAATAGATATATCCATGAATCGTTTTTATCTTAAACATAATATTGTTCTTTTTTTGTTAAATGGATTTTCTAATCAAATTGATAGAATATTAGATTAATACAAAATTATGTTCGGAGAGAATTAATACTTAGAATTAATATTTTCTAATCTAATATATAGAATATTTTTGTTAAAAATGAGCTAGCTAAATAAATTGATTTACTTATTTTTACTAATTAGACACTGTGGGACCTCCCAAAAAACCTTGGTTCTTGGTCTCAAAAGAGAATGGAGCTGCCACTCACCATTGAGAGGAATGAGTCCCAAAAGCAATAGTTATCAATTTTTCTTAGAAATATTGAATTAGTGACTCCATTTTAGATTTGTCTAACAATGAGATTCTAGGACTGGTAGTTGAGAAAGGGAAGGGGTTAGGCACCCCTCTCCCAAAACGTAGTGAGTCCCCTTACATTGGATGCTCTTTCGCACAAAGAACACCCACACACTATATAAGAATACATTGAAGCTAAAGAAGGGAAAATGGATATTTCATTTGGCCAAGTATAGAGGAGTAAGGCCCCTAGGCTAGGCTCACTTAAATGCCAATTGCCAAATAGCCCCAAGTTGGCCTTTATTTATAGAGTTTAGGGGGTAGGGTTCCTTGGTAGATTTGGGTGAATGGAGGAGTATTTTGCTCCTTTGACTAGGGTAGATGGGAATAATTTAGATATTTATGATTTGGATAAGTGGGGAGGAAGGGGTTAAATTTAAAAATAGGGGTATTTTAATAAAAAATCTAAAATTCTAACCCCATGTGTGTGGGTTAGGTTGGGTTGCAATCCATGTAGATATATTAGAAATGTTGGTGGTTGGTAGATGGATTGGCCTTCAACATGCACCCAACCCAGCCCATTTATTTGTCACCCTCAAAAGTAGGAGATGAATATCACTTTGTTGGTCAATGAGAATCAAAATAAACATTCACTAGTCCCCACATAAATCTGAAAAATGAACATAAATTTCTTGATCAATGTGAATCAAAATCCCCCCCCCCCCAAAAAAAAAAAAAAAGAACGCCCCCTAAAAAATAAAATAAAAAATAATGGAACTAATGATTGAATTTGGGCATAATTCTTTCAGTACTAATAACTAAAGGTGTCCAACTGTATTGAATGCGTAGCAATTCTTTATATATATAGACTAATAGACATGGGAACCATCCAAAGTTAATTTTTGTAGATTCTACATAATAATAGCATACCTCTTAATTTCACTTTAAAACTTCTATAGTCTTGATTCATAGGTCAACTCTCACTCTCTCTCTAGATGAAAGTTTCTTATACATCGAATTGCCTGATTATATCATTTTCTACCTTTAAAGGTTATGGTCGACTTGCAGATTTTGAGTTTGAATTGCCATTATAGTCAATATGTGTGACATGTTAGCGTGCCATAGCTATTTGATCATCAAGAGCTAACTACAGACTTTATAAATGGACCACCATGACTGGAACCTTCCTACTTCTTTAACAACAATTTTTTAATAAAATTTCGATTGTGTAGCATCAATCAACAGCTTCAATCTTCCACATCATTTGGATGATGGTTTTCCAAATGATCAACAAATCGATAAACAAAGCTTTTAATAGTTTGATGTAAAAGAGAACTTAACTCTAATTAGCAAGGTTGAGGTTGGCAAAGACTCAGTCATTTCCATGCACTAGCTAGGTGAATCAAGAGTACTAATTGGAATTCCAATTATGGTCTGAAGTTTGAATGGAAAATTAAATGTTGATTGCATTGACTTTATAATATAAGTTGCATACTTGCAAGTCTAATTAGGGATCATCCCCTTTCTTGGTAGTTGCTATCTTTGTTTTTAAACTCAATCCGGAAATGGAATGGCCTTTCCATTTAGATGATGTGTCAATGGTTCAATTGTCCAAGTCAAATAGATTATAACCCATGATGTTATAATCCGGAAATGGAATGGCCTTTCCATTTAGATGATGTGTCAATGGTTCAATTGTCCAAGTCAAATAGATTATAACCCATGATGTTATAAATGGATTGATAAATGTATTAAAATACAGAAAATATAAGATAGCCACCATCTTAAAATTATATTACAATTCACTAGTAAGTAATAACCAAAGCAACAATACCAAGGACATAAGACTTTTCCTTTGAATACAATGCAGAAAAAAGAAATGAACACCATAAAAGCCCAAGACCAAGAAACCCTCTATAAAAGATGATATATATGAAAGCATGCCTCATAGACAATAAATCTAACCAAGACATAAGGTTAGTGATATGGCCATATTTAGACCAATGGAGGGCTGAGATTGGGAGGCTAGGGAGATCAATGGATGAGGTTTAAAGGTTTTTTTTTTGGGAAGATTGATCAAGGGAATGAGGGGTTAACGGTGTCGGAATTGGACGATTTTAATACCATTGGGCTTGGAATTTTGAGCTATATCCATTTTAAAGGTTGGGTTTCAGATTTTATGTGGGATATGGTTCAGGATAAAAAGTGATACCGATCGAATGATCGGAATCGATTTTAGGTTTGGGTCTAAAGATAAAAGGGTACATGGTGTTGGATTTGGGTGATCTTGGTGTTGTAGGATTTGGATTTTTAGGCTCTACGTATCTATGGTGTTGGATTTCTAATTTGACGTGAAATGAAGTTCAAGACCAAAATGACTCCGACCGGACGATTGGAATCGGTTCCAACTCTGGGTCTTAAGATGAATGGGTAAATGTTGCGGATTTGGGTGGTTTGGGTGTCACCAGATTTGGACTTTTGGGATCTACGTACATATGGTTTTGGATTTCTAATTTAACATGAAATGAAGTTCAAGATCAAAATGATTCTAATCGGACGATTAGAATTAGTTTCGGCTTTGAATCTTAAGATGAAGGGGTAAATGGTGTCGAATTCGGGTGATCTTGGAGTTGTTGGATCTATAATTTTGGACTCTATGTACCTATGATCTCGAATCCTTAAGGCCTAAATTTTTGTAAAAATCCAAGAATGTCGTCAGCTCAGCTGAAAAGTTAGTTGAAGCATGCTTAAAGCTCAAAGTGCTACAAAAAGACTAGAGAGTGCAAAAATGGGGTGTCCACATTAGTAACTCAACCACTTTAGGTGAAATCTTTGGTCCTTATAAATCTCTCAGGTTAGAGAACTAATGACTTAGAAGGGGCCAAGGGAGTACCCTTTCTAAGGTGTTGAGATGGTCCCCACAAGCTTTATGCCCTAGCTATGGTTGCTAGGTGTTGAGAGTCCTTTCATCTCCCTTATAGCGAGTATCAACCTCACAAGCTTTATGCCCTTGCTATGGCTAGGCGTTGAGAGTCCTTTCATCTCCCTTGTAGCTGGTATCAACCTCTACATGTTTGCACCCACCACTTGATTTGTATCAACAAAGACATTTAAGTTCAACCAAGTAAAAGACAACAAAGATGAAAGATGACCGGGGGAAGCCTACTACCTAGATGAACTAGCTTTTATCCGACATTAGCCAACATGTCTTCATAAGAACTAACCGACCTAAGCCTTTAAGCCACAAAAAGACACCCCCACTTGATCTTACAAGGCTAGACTTGCTTGTGGGAGACAAAGAAGAACCTCCCTTTCAATTGTGAACGGAAGAGGGAGTACTATGAAGAGCTTTCCTGACCATTTAAGCAATGAAGTACCACCATAGGTGGTGCTTTGGGTGGGATTTCAAGATGAATAGAGCTTGGAGCACTTTCAAGCCCGGTTAAATGTTATGGTGGTAAGCCACTGAGACAATATCAACCAAGAATTTAAGCGATTTCAAGATGAACATTTCAAAAATTACATTGTAGTAGTAAAGTCTCTCGTTGATAAAGTCGTGAATAGAAAACTTAAGCCTAAATTGGAGACTATGCTTGTACATGCAAATCTTTCCCTCCTTGTAAAAGCAAGACCTCTCCTTTAATTAACTTGAAAAGCTTAAGTGTTGGGATTGGTGCAGTGGATAATCTATATATGCATAAAGGAATGGAAACAAAAATAGCAAAAGCTAAAGAGAAGGAAAGAGAAAAAGAGAGAGAGAACTGGATTTAATGTGTTTTGACCAAATTGCCTACATCCACGGGAAGCAGCTCGGAGCCTCTTCTTCAGTCTTCACTATAGAAGTAAGAAATTACAATAGAACCTCACTACAACCACTCAATACACACCCTTACACCCTTCTTGAAAACCCATACCCGATACCCAAATACCCACTCTCATAGAAGAGAATAAACAAGAAATAATGGGATGAGTTACAAGGCTATGGACCACCCTTATTTATAGTAATCAAAAGGGATAGAGTGGGTATTTTAGAAAAAAAATTTCACCCTTAGATTTTCTGCCCAAATGGAGAGTTAGGATTAAATCCCCCTTTTTAATCCATAGAAAATATCCCTTAGTTTTGTGAAACCAAGTAGTGAGAAATGTTTTAGCCACTTGATTTCCTTATACCATAGGCCATCCCATGGTAAAAACTTGTTGTATTCAGCAGGCCAGTCAGTGAGGATTGACACCACCTTAACATTCTCCCACTTGAAATCATTTCTCTTTATAGTGCGAAAAACACTCTTGAGATCAGCTACCAATTGTCATCATCTTATCAAGTGACCTCAAGCCCAAGAGAAGTTATGCACTAGATATACTTCTCTTTTGCCACAGGTTTTGTCAACATATTTGCAACATTGTCATTAGTATGGATCTTCTGTAACGAGATCTACCCATTTTCAACTACTTCACGAATAAAGTGGTATTGTATATCAATATGCTTAGTTCGTGCATGGAATACTGGATTTTGTGCTAAGTGTAATGTGCTTTGACTATCATGGTGAATAGTCACCATTTTCTACTTGATGCAAGCAACCTCTTCAGCCAAATACCTTCTTTACATGCTTTGTGTAGCTGACATATACTCTGCTTCTGTTGTAGACAAAGCCATTACAGACTGCAACTTTGATGCCCAACTCATTGTACCATCAACTAAAGAGAACACGTGGCCGGTAGTTGACTTTCTATTATCATGATTTTCTACATAGTTTGCATTTACATAACCAACAAGCTTCGAGCTTTGGCCACTATAACAAATAGAAGCCTCAGAAGTACCCTTCAAGTAATGAAGGATCCTCTTTACTGTAATCTAATGATCTCTTCATGGATTTGCCACGAACTTACTAACTGCTCCCACTACTTGTGCGATGTCTGGTCTGATGCACACCATGGCAAACACCATCTCTGCCTTCTTAGTTTCAGTGCTAGGAGACTAATTTGAAGACAACTTGTAACCAATAGGAAATGGGATCCTAACTGGTTTGGACTCTTGCATATTGAAGCGACGCAAGATCCTTTGGACATAAATCCTCTGAGTTATCTAAAATTTCATGTTCTTCTTGTCCCAATATACTATCATCCCAAGAATTTGATTGACCACCCCCATATCCTTCATGTCAAACTCCTTTGCTTAATTTACTTTTAGTATTGTGGTACTATCTTTGTTAGTACCTGCAATTAGCATGTCACCTACATATAATAGTAAAATGATGAAGTGATCATCCCCAATGTATGTATAGACACAATGATCTACTTTACATTTACTAAAACCCAAGCTCATGATGAAGGAATCAAATTTCTTATACAAACACCTCGGCACCTACTTTAAACCATAAAACGATTTGGTCAGTCGACAAACCATATCATTCATGTCCTTTTTGATATAGCCTTTAGGTTGAGTCATATACATTTCTTCTTCAAGATTGCCATGCAGAAAGGTAGTTTTGACATCTAGTTGCTCCAACTCTAAATCAAGTACTACAACCATACTTAATACAATACAAATAGTATTTAATCAAACAAGATGAGAGAAAATTTTGTTGAAGTCGATACCTGATTTCTAAGCATATCCTTTCACAACTAGTCGGGCTTTATATCTTTTGATATTCCCATTAGTGTCCTTTTTGAGCTTGTACACCCATTTGCAACCAATGGCCTTCTGATTCTTGGGTAGTTTAACTAATTCTCAAGTTTTGTCTTTCTTTAGAGTTTCCATTTCAATTCTCAAGTTTTGTTTTTCTTTAGAGTTTCCATTTCCTCTTCCATAGCCATTTTCCAATGACGTGCATCTGGACTTTCACAAGCTTCTTAATATGACCAAGGATTACACTCTTTTGTAATGCAAGTGTAAGTTGTTACATAATCCTGAAGACAGATGGGAGGTCTTGTAGCTCTTAATGATCGACCTTGATCTTCATGAGCCTCACCCTCAAGAGTTTCATCATGCTCTTCATTAGTTTCAGCAACAGTCTCATTAGCTTGTTGCTCTTGAATCTTTTGAAAAGATTCCACTTCAACATTCTTCATTGTCTTTGGTCTTGACTGCGTACTTTCTTTTTGCATTGAATCTTCATTGAAGACAACATCTCAGATAATAACTATTTTGTGGGCAGTAGGATCCCACAATCTGTTTCCCTTTGTTTCTTCTGCATAGCCAAGAAAAATACACTTTTTGGACCTTACGTCTAACTTGATCCTCTACTCCTTAGGAATCCATACATAAGCATCACAACTAAAGGTATGAAGGAAAGAATAATCAATGGGGTTTTCTGACCATACCTCTTTTGGAATTTTGCAATCAAGTGCAGTAGTAGGAGAGTGGGTTACTAGGTAACATGCCGCATAGACTGCTTCTGACCAAAAGCACTACTCCAGCCTAGTTGCACTCAATATGCTTCTTGCTAAATCCATAAGTGTATAGTTTATCCGTTCAACAACTCCGTTTTGTTGTGGAGTTCAAGGAACCGTGTACTATCTCGCAACGCCAAGCTCACTGCAAAAATCTTCAAATTCTTTTAATGTATACTCCTTCCCATTATCGGTTTTCAAACACTTAATCATTTTTCCTTTCTAGTTTCGACTAAAGCTTTGAACTTTTTGAAACAGAAAAAGGTATCACTCTTCTTCCGAAGCATATACACCCACACTTTTCTAGAGAAATCATCTATAAAGGAGGCAAAATATAACGAACCTCCAAGAGATTCTATAGTAGCTTCCCAAGTCTCAAAGTGTATGAGGCCTAATACATCTCTACTTCTATCTTTATATTTTAGAAAGCTAGCTCTAAGGTGTTTCACAAATAGGCAATCTTCACAGAAATTTAAATCAATAGATTTTAAACTAGGAATCAGATTTCGATCAAGAAGTACCTTTAATCCTTGATTGCTTATATGACCCAAGCGTTTGTGCCAAGTCATGACTGAATCGGTCATAGCATTTGCAATGATGGCATCGCCGACCACAGTATCTCCAATCAAGTGGTATAGCTTCCCTTATAACTTGCCTTTTGCAACAACTATAACTCCTTTACTAATCTTTAGTAGGCCTTTCTTTCTAAAAAATTTGTAGCCATCTTTAACAAATTTTCTCAATGACAAGAGGCACTTTCTCAGTTATGGAACATGCCGTACACCTACTATACCAATGATGCCATCAAACATAGTAATTCTTACATTTCTAACTCCTACTATTTTACATGTGTTGTTGTCACCCATGTAAACAATCCCACCATTACATGATTGGTATGTGTAAAACCAATCACTACATGGTGCCATATGGAAGGAGGCACCAGAATCCAATATCCAGTTATGATTTAAGCTCTCACATGAATCAACACACAACACCTCACCATCTTATAATGAATCATTTCCTTCTGCGATATCTCCTTAGGAATTCTCTAACTCTTGATCAAAGTTGGTCTGGCTTTGATCTGGTTTAGGTTGTCTACAATCTTTCTAAAGGTGGCCCTTCTTGTCGTAGTTTCAACACTTGAGTCCTTTCTTTTTGCCTCTTGACTTGGATCTTGTCTGATTTCTGCTAAAGTTGTTTCTCTCATTGGATCTACCTCGTACCATCATTACATCGCCAGAAGAATTCTCACAAGTTTTTCTATGAGATTCTTCCATAAGCACCATAGAAACAATAGATTCCAAGGACAAATCTTTCATATTTTTTAAATTCATTATTAAACTATCCCAAGAATCAGGCATGGAGCAAAGTAAAAGAGTAACCTTCTTTCTGTTGTCAATACGTACCTCAACAACTGCTAATTTGATTACCAAATTGTTGAACTCATTCAAGTGTTCTTGCAAAGAGACTATGTCCTTCATTCCCAGGTTGTAGAGTTGTCATCAGAGGAAGATTCTATTGGACATCAATTTTGCTTCATAGAGATTCTGCAACTTGCCCCATAAACCCTTTGCAGTGGATTCATCAAACACATTGAATAAGGCCAAATCTTCTAAAGCAAGAAGAACATCGATTTCCCTTCATAGAGATTCTGCCTTTCCTTTCAAGGCAATTGCATAATCTTTTTTCACCAACACAAAATGCATCTTCAACTTCCACATTGCATAGTTGGACCTGTTGAATTTCGGTATATCAAACTAGATAGAGCTCAAACCCACCATATTTAACACATACAACACCAAAATAACAAATACAGATTTTAGCAGAACCCCAGGCCAGAACCGTGAAACTCTGATACCAATTGTTGGGATTGGCACAATGGATGATCTATATATGCAAAAAGGAATGGAAACAAAAATAGGGAAAGAGGAATTACAAGAGAATAAATAGGAATTAATGGGATGAGTTATAAGGCTATGGACCACCCTTATTTATAGTAATCAAGAGGGACAAAATGGGCATTTTAAGAAAATTTTGCACCCTTAGATTTGCCACCCAAATATAGAGCTAGGATTAAATCCCCCTTTCTAATCCATAGTAAATATCCCTTAGTTTTGTAAAACAGGCGGCAAGAAATTCCTTTAGCTTTCACCGCTTGTTTTCCTTATGCCGTGGGCCATTTCACTTGCTGTATTCAGTGGGACAATGAGTAAGGACTGACACCACCTTAACACTAAGTCTAAACTTCTCAAGAATATCATATAGTTGGCAAAGTCTAATGAAGTGAAGTCTAGTTAGGAAAATGACACATTACTCCTTGCTTACACCGTCTAAGACCGGCCCTTACGAAACCTTGAGGTTTGAGTTTCAAGCTATCCAAGCTATTATTCAAGCTACTCTACTCAAAACTTGACTCAAAGGAAGAGATCTCTAATAAAAGAACCAGCGAAAGAAAAAGAAAGGAAAATCTTACAAAATTGGAGAAAAGGGATCGAAAAGGCTCAAAAAGCTAAGCGAGTCTAAGATGAGCTAATGAGCCTATGTAAGCACACTAAGGTGGCGTTTGATTGCACTTTTCAAATGTTTGAATCTGAAAATGCTGCTTTTCGAATGCCACATTTGTTTGGCGTGGCATCTGAAATAGGGTTTGAAAAGTTTTTCAAATCTGAATTTTTTAGACTCAGGTGGCGTTTGATTGCACTTTTCAGACGTCTGAGTCTGGAAATGTTGCTTTTTAGACGTCTCAATTTGAAAATGTTGCTTTTCAGACGCCACCTTTGTTTGGTGTTGCATCTGAAATAGGGTTTGAAAAGTTTTTTCATATCTGAATTTTTTAGACTAAGGCCCGTCAATTAATACAGTCAAACGTGTTTTAGACATGGCCAAAAGTGAAAAATTCCCTCCCCATTCGACCTTTCTTTCTTGTCTTCATACATCTTTTTCTCCTCCTGTCTTCCGTCACCGCCGCTACAACTTGTAGTGGTTGTTCTCTCTCTCTCTCTCTCTCTCTCTCTCTCCTGTCTTCCCGCCACCGCCACCGCTGTTGCAACTTGTAGCAGCAATGGTTTGGTGAGTAATAATAATATTTTTATTAAATATTAATTATAAATTATTAATAATTAATAATTTTAATATTTTTTATTAAACATTAATTATTTTTTATTAATTTTACTTGTGTTATTTATTAATTATTAATTATATTTATTAACTAGTAATTTTTAATTATTTCATTAATTTTTAAAAATTATTTTAATTTTTATTTGTGTAAATTATTAATTAGTAATTATTAATTATTTTAATATTTTTATAGTCATTAATTATTTTTTTAATTTTAATTGTTTCATTTATTAATTAGTAATTATTAATTTATTATTTTTTATTTGTATTGCTTCAATATTATTTTGAGGTTGAAAATTATTTTTTATGAGATATTGCAAATTGAAATCAACATTTCCAAATAGTATGTTCTAGGGGTAAAATAGTAAAATCAGTAAATTTCATATGGTAAAGGGTTGATCCAATACAAACAAACTTATGGATTCAGATCCTTTAAAAAGTAGAAAAGCCTGTATGCCTCTTTTAAGATTCTAGACAATTTTCATATGTTTTTAATTTTTCATATCTGAATTTTTAGATGTATCAAATGTCACCTAAGACTGGTGGAAGAAATAAATGTTGATTAAGACCATTAGGTCTCTTGTCTCCCCACTTTTATAGGGCAACCAACAGCTTAAATCATGCAAGGCTGGATGATCCAGATTGCAACTCCTTGTATTCCCTACCTTGACAATGCCACGTTGAACGCTTCAACAAATCCCTCTAAACCCACCTCGAAGATAAAATGACATAACTTTTGGGACTCATATTTACCCACTCATAAAGTTTGTAAAAAATTCCAAGTGTTTGTAATATAAGAAGCCAACCTGAACATAGATGACCTAATACTTCCTTCAACTAAGTTGAGTTGGTGGTCACCTCATCCACGGAAGTAGAGGCATGTGATACAATCATATTTCAACCACCATTTAGAAACTGACACATGGCCCAAGCTAGGGAAAAGTTGATTTCAAACCAAACAAAACAGAAGAGAGGAGTCTAAAGAGGAAATCTCAGCCATTAGGAAATCATGCTGTGAAAGGAAATCATCCACATGGTTTTTGATGGTGCGCGATTTGGATGCTCCTATCTGTAGGGAAGCTTGGATGATTGTCGCCAAATAGGTCGCTCGAACTGCAAAGAAAGGGATATATCAGAGAACCCGGGGTAGCTAACCCAGCGAGGTCACTCCGATGCTTAAGTCAGTAATAATATATGTGAGCTGAGAGTTTGAGAACAAGAAGAGCTAGAATGCACAAATCGCACGTACTTGGGTCCTGGGGGGTTGATGCCCTTATATAGTTGAGCTGCCATGGGTTTAACAAAATGACTCTGGGATCCTCGACCCATGTAGATGAGATCCGTTTCCACTTTAGAAGGAGAGTAACGTACTAGTCAATGAAGTCTATCGTTACCGTTTGATGCGGGAAGGGAGAGGATAAGGCCTACCATTATGCAGTGTGATCTTAGGAGATTTGGAGTCCGCTGAGATTCTTCTAGAGTTGATTACATGTCACTTCGGTACTTGGGTGTCGAATTGGCTTTGGTGCCGAGGTGTCCAAACACCCGGGCTCCCAAACTGCTGACTAGGCACCCCTTGCCAAGTTGTCATCCTGCTGGTAGGTCGTCCACGTGACCTTTACTTACTAGGTCGGGCCAAATCACACCACATCAATTGCCCCCCACTCCTCATACCAGGGGTCCTGACATGGCGCAGAGAGTTCATGACGAGCCCAAGTGGATTTGGCATGATGTCTAGGTGGTATGAAGGGTGGACCTCCGGCTGGACCTGTATGACCATTTGGCTTGACCAAGAAATGACCCAGATCGCGTATCAGGTACGCGCAGACATCATGCCGATTATAAACTTTGTAGACGTCAAAACGTGTGCTCAACTGATTTCAACCTCGGGTAGCATGTAGCCGGTTTTCGTAAGAACCATTGGATCATGCAGATCTCGGCCATTGATCCTTGGATATAATGGCTATAAATAAGGGTTGAAGGGACCATTTTCTTTGCCACAAACCACGTAACTGAGCTCTTTGAGATCACATTCAAGTCTCCCAGCTCAGTGTCAACTATCCCCGTGTCCGAGGTCATCTTGCTTTCTTCGATCATCTTTGGTGAGTTCATCTTTCTTTGTTTCTTATTCCGTTGTCTATTCCTTTAGCATGTCTAGCCTTAGTTTAGATAGTCTTTTAAATGGGAGCAGTGAGTCCGTTGGGGCCGAGTTGGGCACCTCGGCACAGGCCGCGAAGTCTCATCCTGCTGAGGTGGTTACTTTGGCACAGGATTTGGACTCTAGCCCGTCCGAGGTGGACCCACCTCGGCAAGAGCACGAGGCTTCCGATAGGTCAGCCTCCACTTTGCGTCAGGGCCATTTGCCAGACAGTGGACAGGCTCTTGTCCTTAGTAGCTCGGTATAGGCTCCCCAATAACTTAGTGTACATCATTCCCTTAGGTAACTTTCCTTGGGTCATGGTCACGATGAGATCGTGGTCTTCGAGGAGCAGCTCGTAGCCGCGTTGCATTGCCCACTCCATCCCTTCGTAGTTGAGATCGTTAAGTTTTTTGATATCGCCATAGACCAGCTCCATCCGAACTTTATCCGCAACATCATAGCTACCATCTCCCTTTTCCACGATTATAACCGACCTCTAGACCTCAACATTTTTTCTTTGATCCTTTCTATCAAGAAAAATTCAGCATGTGTTCTACCCGAGCACAAGCGAAGCTATTACATGTATCCTCGCCCCAGGTACAAGTTGTTGCATGAACTCCCGAACAAAGTCCCAACCTAGAAGAGGCATTATTTTGTAGTCCGTAACACCAAGGGGTGGCCGTTTCCAACTCACTGGAGGGCTGCTACCCAAGACCTTGACATCAAATTGGACCAAAAGATATGAAAGGAGGACCGATCTTGGGTGAAGCTCGGGCTGAAGTTTGAGAACTTCGTGGCCAAGGAAAAGCTCGTGCAAGTCGGGCTAAGTCCTCTTGGTAGGTCATCATCACAACTGCTATACTTGTTTTCCTTGCCTTGCTTTATATTGATCTTGTACTTACTTTGGTTGCTACCTTTTGTAGTTGTCATGGCTGATATCCCCGCCGATGAGCTCTTTGAGGGCATGCAGAAGGGTAAGAAGAAGAAGAGAACCTCCATGAAGGCTCGCCTCTACATAGAGACCACCACCTCCGACATCGGGGCCACCATCCTCGAGCACCCACTGATTACCGAGCAGCCACCAGTGATTGACATGGTCACAGAGGACCAAGGTAAAGCTTCCCCACCCCGCTTGCCTGAGGAAATCACATCTTTCGAGCCCCAGCACGCTTAGGCGACCACTCCATCGAGTAGCGACACCTCATCTCGGAGCATCTTGACCCCAAAGTTCGGTCTCCTCAAGAGCAAGGGCGCAGTCTTCACCGAGGAGGTTGCTCGTTGGGCTAACTTACCGGTCGCTCAGCTCAGGGCCAAAGCGGCAACACATTGTGTGGTGGTACGTACTCAACCGTTGGGCTATATTACACTTTGATTTTTCTCCATACTTAGATTTTGTTTCTTCTTTTGGCAGGTGAATTCTTCGATCCATGCCCTGGCCTTCTAGTTCGAGGTGAACCTGAAATGAGCTCTCGAGGCTGAGGAGTCCTCCCGTAGTGCCCACTCGGACTGAACCTAGCTCACAAAGAGATCAACCAGCTGAAAAACGATGCGTGAGCTAAGAAGGAATTGTTGATTCTATTGATGGCAGAGAAGAAGGAGCTAGAGGAGCGCGAGGCGACTCTTAAGAGAGAGAACGAGAACCTTGAAGTGCTGGAATACAAGTCTTTGGCAGAACTTCGCGAGCTGCTAGTTGAGGCCTGGATAGCGGGCTACCGCAAGGGTTTTCCCCCATCTCAACCTCAATGCAATGACAACATCAAAGATAACCAAGGAGATGGCCATCAAAGCTACAAAGTACCCAGACTCCAAGGAAGAGAGTGACGATGACCTCCTCGGCGATGAGACATCAGAAGAGGACCTCCATATCGACGAGGACCATATGGAGATTGATTTTCCTATTGATGCCTCTATTGGGGATAAGGAGCCCCAAGTTGATTGATGCCTCTTTTCTTGGACCCCCCTCTTGTTTTTTTTCACTATGTACCCAAAATGCTTTATTAATGAAATACAACAGTTGCAAGATTTCTCGTGTTTAAAAAATTTCTCTAAGTATAGATTACTCCAGAGCTGGTGAGCTTGACTCAAATAGGAACAAAAAATTTTCTAAGTACAGATTACTCCCGGGATGACGAGCTACACTCGAATAGGAATAATCCAACATCGCTATATGCCGGGGTGAACAAACACTGTAGGGTACATGCTCGACCTGTCGATACCCGGGCTACTTTGCCTTACCCATGCCAAAGCAATCAGGGCTTTCGGTTGCCCATGCCAAAGCGACTAGGTCTTCTCTATCCATGTCGAAGAAGCGATTGGGTATTATATCGTGTCGAGGTCTTCTTGTCAACTCGGCACCATAGCCCTTAGGCTTCTAGGAGTGATTTAGGGTCCTCTCTCCAGCTCATCGCCCTTAGGGTCAGCTTAGTGATCCCGTAGACTTAGTTGTTTTTTCAGTTGCGTTGAGGTTTCACAGATAGTATCTCCTTAGATTGTCAATGTTCAAAGCTCGAGGTACCTTTTTCCTTCCATTGTTTCGCGCTCATAGGTTCCTTCTCCGAATACCTGTCTCACCCAATATGGACCTTCCCAGTTCGGATTGAGGTTACCCATGCCAAGCTTAGGTACCATTACCTTATGGAGGACCATGTCGATGACTCAGAATAGTCGCTTCCTGACCCAGGCATTATAATACCGAGTTACACGCTATTGGTAAGCCGCAGTCCAAATATGGGCCAGGTCGCGTACCTCTTCAACTAGGTCCAAGTTAGTTCGAAGCTTGTCGTTGTTCGCCTCTTCATCGAATGCTTCGAACCACAATGTCGGTACTTTAATCTCTACTAGAATCATGGCTTTCATCTCGTATGTGAGGTTGAAGGGTATTTGACCAGTCTTGATCTTGATGGTAGTTCGATAGGCCCAAAGGACGCTAGATAGCTCATCCACCCATAATCCTTTAGCTCGCGCAAGGCGAGCTTTCAGTCCGCGGAGGATAGCCTTGTTCTTCACTTCGGCCTGCCCATTTGCTTAGGGGTGTGTTACCTAAGTGAAATTTTGCTGAATCCCCATTTCGGTGCATCAGTTCTAGAATTTAATGTCCTTAAATTGCTTCCCATTATCTGAGATCAAAACCTTGGGTAGTCCGAAATGACACACGATGTTTTTCCAAAAGAAATTTTGCACGTTTCGAGTTGTGATGCTTTCCAACGGTTCAGCTTCCACTCACTTCGTGTAGTCCACTGCCTAGTTGCCGGTGGAAATGGATTGAGTATGTTGATTCCCCACTGTGCGAAGGGCCATGGGCTAGTTAGGTACTTCAACTCGGCGGCTGGCTGATGGACGATGTTGGCAAGCCTTTGACATCTGTCACATTTCTTGACAAGCTCGAGTGTGTCTGCCTTCATAGTGGGCCAATAGTAGCCTATTATTGGGCGAGAGCTCTACTCCCCAAGTGTCATCCACATAACCCTTCATGGATATCGTGAAGTACAAACTCAGGTTCTGAGGCTCGTAGGCAACGTAGGTAGGGGCGCGTGAAGGACCTCCTGTACAGCCGTCCGTCTATAAGGACGTACCGAGCTGATTGACGCTCTACCCTACGATCTGCATTGCGTTTTACAGGTAGGGTCCTGTGGAGCAGATAATCAATGAGCGGGTTAATCCATCTTGGTTCCGCTTGCAACACGGTAGCGACCTCTTTTGCCCCCCCGAGAATGCTGAGCCGGGGCAGGTCCTCTATGTACACAATTCACATGGTGTTGTCTTTGGAACTTGCTGGTCGTGACAAGGCATTGGCCTCAAGGTTCTCAGACCTCGGTATTTGCCTGATGAAGCAAGAGCTAAAGCCTGGTGGGATCTCCCTGACTTTCGTTAAGTCAGCCACGATAGTTGAGTCGTGTGCTTCGTAATCACCATTAACTTGGTTAACTACCAGTTGCGAGTAGCTGCACACGATGAAATGTTTTGTACCCATTTCCTTTGCTAAGTTTAGCTCGACATTTAGTGCTTCATACTCCGCCTCATTGTTCAACGCCTCGAATTTGAACTGGAGAGCATACTCCAGTTTTACTTCACTCGGGCCGTATAGTATCAATCCAACACCGCTCCCTCGCTGGTTGGACGAGCCGTCTACGTGGAGGATCCAAGGCTCTTCATCCTAAGTCGATACTGCTTTGACCAGGACCGGTGCCGCGCTTGTTGACGCCTCAGACACATTAGTGGGCTCAGTCGATTCAGGGGCCGGCATGCTGAACATGCATTCTACTACGAAGTTCACCAAGACTTGGGCTTTGATCGTTGGCCATGGCTTGAACCGGATGTCATACTCGCTCAGTTCAATGGACCACTTCATCAACCTCCCTGGCACCTCGGGTTTAAGTAAGATTTGCCTCAGAGCTCTATTAGTAAGGACGATGATGGTATGGGCTTGGAAGTATGGGTGCAATTTCTGAACTGCTATTACTAACGCATGCGCCAATTTCTCGATGTCAGGATATCTGGTTTCTGTGTCCTACAAGACTTTACTTACGTAGTAGACTGGTCGTTGGACCCGGTCTACTTCTCTAATCAGTACCGAGCTGACCACCTCGTCACTTGCGGAGAGGTACAACTTCAACTCAGAAGGGTGTAATTTAGGCTAAAATTCCGGCAAAAACACCCACTAACAAGTTTGTCCAAAGCTCCTGAAATCTTGCAAAAATGTTTCCAAGTTCACCCAAAATTGATTTGAGGTGATGTTATTGGGTCTTAGGTACTAGTTTCCCTAAGATCCTCGCTTCTCTACCTCTTTTTCTCAATCCGGAGGAAGATGGGAATGCAAATTTCCCAAGATTTCAGAGCTTTAAGCAACTGGAAATTAAACTAAAAGCAAAGAGATGATGGAATGAGAAGCTTACCTCTTGTGTACAACTTTCAAACAAGCTTTCCAGTAGCCAAAAGGACTTCAAATGAAATTTGAAAAAGGCAGGAGCTAGGTTGGGTGTTTCTGGTGTTGAGGCTGGAAAACAGAGGATGAGGCTTGAGCTTGGCTACAAGTATATCGATATTTCAAGCAAGCTAGGTGTGTTATAGGAGTTGGAAAGCACTCCCCCCCCTTTTTTAAGCTCGAGTTGAGCCTCTATTTATAGAGAAAATGGAGGGAGATGGGTCTGAAACTCATCCAGCTATAGTGTCTGTAGCTCAGCAGAGTTTTTTTATAGAAATGGGTAAGGATTTTGAGAGAAAGGGGCTTGTAGTTGACCCTTCCTTCTTTGTGCAACAAATCATCTCGGTTTTGGGTGGTTTCTCATGGGTTTCATGCATCCAATGAGGGATTGGGGCGTGCCAAACGTTGCAACCCCGTATTTGGGGCGGACAGTGGCAAAAAACGTAAATTTGAAGAACTTTTAAATGTTATTTTGTATTTTCTTGAGTTTAAGTAAGGGCTTGTTTGGCATTTTGGGTTTTTTAAGCCTATTAGGCTCAAAATCACTAGTCCATGTGTTTTAATGGGGTTAAGTAAGGATCGTCAGTCTCCACCCACTTAAGATCCTAGGTTGGACAGCTGATGTGGCAGTTCAATCGGGTGCGTCAAAAAGGTATCTCTCTAGTTTAATGGTCAAACGGATGAATCTGGTAATGAAATTTGGTTTGTTGGGGTTTTTTTGGGTCTCTGAACATAGTGGTTAAGTCTGAGCAGAAAAATGGGGTTGGAAAAATTGAGATCTGTGGCTAACAACTTCGGATCAATAAGATTTGTTGAAATAGAATCTTTGTTTGATGAAGGGTCAAACAGAGGAATTTTGGAATGAAATTTGGTGGGTAGGCATTTTCAAATATCCCAAATCTGATGGAATGACAGATCTTTGTTCAAAGGTGTGGATTGACTGATTTAGTTCAGATCATGGTCTTATCTTGTGGTTTTTCAATTAATGAGAGGGCCTGGAATGAAATCTTGCTTTTTCAACGGTCAAATGAAGGTGTTTAGTCGTGAAATTTGATGTGTTGGGATTCTTCGGGTCACTGAACATGGTGGCGGGGTCTGATTGGTCAGATAGGGTTTATGACTAGTGAGCTTTTGACCAATAAGATTCGTCAAAACAGAATTCAGGCTTAATGTTGGGGCAAACGAGGGAATTTTGGGATAAAATTTGGTGGGTAGGTATGGATTGAGATTATGAGGCTGTTGGAAGGGTTTGATCGTGTTAGGTGTGTACAAATAACGAGTTTTAGTTTCGAGGAACGTTGTAGTGTTATGTGCGTCGAAATGGAATCTCTGATGGATAATTAGCTAAATCCAATAAATTGGGGTTGAAATTTTTGCGTGATTAGTTGTTTGAGGATTTTGTTTCACACGATGGATTTTGATCAGGGATCAGGTATGGTGATGTGGTAGAATCAAGACCATCAAATGGGAATCAAGTAGATTTAATAATGGATTTGTGGGTATTTTGGCTAAAATTTGGTTTCTTAGGTTTTACGCATGTTTTAAAGTGATTGGTGTGGTTCGATCAAGCATCCAGAATGTAGGAGATGGGTTAAAGAAGGAACCGAGCAAAAATTAGGTGCTAACACCAGGCGGTCTATTTTGGGCAGGGGGAAGCAATCATTTGGGCAAGCTCTATTCAGGTCGGTGTAGTCGACACACATGCACCATTTACCATTGGCTTTTTTCACCAGCACATGGTCTGCGACCCAGCTCGGGTAATGGACCTCCCTGACAAAGTTTGCGGTGAGGAGCTTCCCAACCTCCTCATCGACTACCCTACACCGCTCTAGGGCAATGTTGTGTTTTATTTGTCTAACTGGCTGACCAAAGGGTCTACATTAAGTTTATGAGTTATCACACTATGGTCGATTCTGGGCATTTCTATCGTGGACTAGGCGAAAACATCTAAACTGTTAAGTAAGAAACTTACTAGTTGTGTTCGGAGCAGTTCGCTTATCAGGGCTCCGATCTGGAGAGTCTTGGTCAGTTCGACTTCGGAAACCGGTATATGTGGACTGTCTCTTTCATCGGGGCGGCTCGCTCCTTGGTATAGTTCGCTAGTTGCTCCAGTTCGACGTCTTCCGCCAACTTTGCCTTTCCCTTGAGGGTAGCCACGTAGCACTTATGAGATTCAAGTTGATCACCCCGTATGACCCCTACCCCTTTATCTGTCAGAAACTTCATCGTGAGATAGTAAGTCGATACAATCACACGTGAAGCAAGTGTGATGGGCTGACCTATAATCGCATTGTAGGGGGCAGAGTCACGACCACAAGGAATGTATGTTCATTCCGTACAATGTTCGGCCACATGCCCGCCTCCACTGGTAATGTGACCCGAGTGACAGGCCTGACTTCTTCTCCGTTGAACCCTATTAGTGGGGTATCTGTCGGTTTTAGATCACTCTACTGCATTTGTAGCTTGTCAAAAGTTCCTTTGAAAAGGATATTGGTCGAACTGCCTAATTCCACCAAGATCCACTTCACCTCGAAGTCATTGATGATCAACTTTAGGACAAGGGCATCGTCATGAGGGTATTGAATCCCACGAGCATTGTCCTTAGTGAAATAAATGGGTTCTTCTATTCGAGGTCGCTTTGGTGGGTTCTTTGCCTTGTGCTCCAGTTCTCAGACCGAAGTCTTCTTTGCTAGTGTTGTCCACCCCGCTACAATGGATCCACCAGTGATCATATTGATCACCCCACGGATCGGTCTTTCTTCGGGTAGCAGGCGAGGTGGCTGCCCATTCTGCCTACTAGTTTCCAGGGCATCTTTCTTCCGATCTCCCTGTCGGTCCCCTGCCCTTTCTCGTTGCGCAAACTGTAGTTTTTCAAATACCCGTGACAGATGATTTCCTTGATCTCGTTGTTGAGGTTTTTGCAATTCTCTATGCTGTGACCATGGTCCCGATGAAAGTGGCAATAAAAATTCGGGTTCCTGGTCATTGGGTCTCCCCGTAGCCTAGGTGGCCATCTGACAATAGAGGAGTCTTTAATGGTCATTAAGATCTCTCCTTGTTTCGCGTTAAGGGGAGTATAGTTGGTTCTCTCCACTAGCGGGGTCCTGGAACGCCCACCCGACCTTTAACTTTGGGAGGGGGACTTACTCCTCGAGCGTGGTGACTTGCTTCTTCGCCTCAGGGACTTGATTTTGTTTCTCTTTTGCTTATTGTTGTCCGTTCCTTCTTCTTTTCTCTTTCTCTTTTCACCTTGTTGGTTTTCTATCTTCTGGTTAATCTCCTCTTCTGTGTTGATGAACTAATTGACTAGTCTGAGGAACTCGGTGGTGTTCTTCGGCTTGTTTGCTTTGACATGCCATTTGAATTCCTTGTGGGTAATTCCTTTCTGAGATATGGTAAGGCGTACCTCTAATCCAGGTCTGGTATCTACAAGCAAGTCTCGTTGAAGCACTTGATGTAGCTCTGAATTGATTCTCCTTCCCTCTGCACCACGTTAAAAGGCTCTCCTGTGACTTCGGACACTTCTTACTGGTGATGAAGTGGGTTGTATACATGTTTGTGAACTGCGTCTAGCTTCTAATAGAACTCGACGCAAGGTTCCTATACCAGGTCCGAACTACACCTTTGAATGTGGTGGAGAAAGCCACGCACATGCAAGCTTTGTCAGCACTAGCAAGATGCATCTGGGTCTGGAAAGCATATACATAATCATTGGGGTCGAAAGACCCATCATACTTGTCCAGAGGTGGTACCTTGAAATCTTTTGGCATTGGGGCCACTAGGAGCTTGGGAGACAAGGGGGATGGCCGGTCAACAAAGCGGATACCATTCTAGTGGCGATCGATCTTACCTCTTCTCTTTCTCTGCTTCCATCTACTGGGTGGTCAGGCTTTGGCTTCGTTGGCATGCTATTCCTTGTTGAGGAACGGTGAGTCTTGCGACGTCGTCGTTGCTGCTTCACCACGTGACTGATGCTAGTTGTCGCGGGGTGCCGAGGGGTTTCCTCTCGAGCCCGCACCTCGGGTCCCAAGCTGGTGATCTACGTTGTCCTGATGCGGTAGCTGCCAACTATGCCTCTCAGGCTGGCTAGGTTCAGGCCTATCCTTTGAGTTCCCCCTTTGGGAGGCTAGGGGAGTACGTTGTTCATCTACTATACCCCGTGGTGGGGTTCATCCCAAGGGAGGGATCGGTACCTATGAAGTTCTCTCACCACGGGGAGGAGACTAGCGGACGTTCTGATGAGCCTGGTGCTAATTCTGGTTCTAAGTGTGTCTTTGATGTTGACCTGCTAGTTGGTTCAGCTGTAGCGGTGGGAACTACTGCTGATACTGGTGGTAGAAGTAATATTGTTGCAACTGGTGAATTT
The DNA here is from genome assembly GCF_055504915.1 of Nelumbo nucifera. Classification (NCBI taxonomy): domain Eukaryota; kingdom Viridiplantae; phylum Streptophyta; class Magnoliopsida; order Proteales; family Nelumbonaceae; genus Nelumbo; species Nelumbo nucifera. The sequence goes on along the minus strand of NC_142651.1, from coordinate 51,525,960 downwards.
GTTGCATCTAGATTTGCATCGTCCGGACGCTCTAAACGAGGTCATTAAACTGGGAATGCCTGACCCCATGGGGAATCACAGAGGGCTCCGAGAATGTGGTGTTCACTTGGGGGAACGGGACATTCACTTATTGGGTAGTGTGCGGCACGAACAGTGATGGAACCCCCGAGACTGTCAGGGGAATGGTGAACTAACCTATGGTCACCGAGGGACATTGGGGAATAGTCGTTTGCTGCTCTTGCCCCCAGTAACATTCATGTCCCTCTTTCCGGTATTCCTGTAAGATGCTATTGAGATTGAGACTGGGATTGGGATGACCTTTTGATCGCTTCCCATTGACGGCGCCAATTGATGGTGCACAATCTGGATGCTCCTAGCTGTAGGGTAGCTTGGACGCCTGTCACCAAGTAGGTATCTTTGCAAATAATTTAAGGACAACGCAATCTCATACGACAGTGTGTACATCAGTCCACTTGAACCATGAGGGATTGAAAGGAGAGAACAAAGAAGAAACACAAGAGCATTAGTCAAAGAAATTGTCAGGCAATTTTTTGTAAAATCCCTAGACCAATTTGAAAGATCCCATATTTTAAACACATCTACTGGATTCTCTGGAATATTGTATTCTGCTTCTTTTTTGTTTGGAAGAAGATAAAGCACATATTGTTTTATACTAGTAAATGTGCATGTGCATTTGCATGTGATAATTTCATTAAACAAAAAGAATTTCAGTACCCTTATCAATAATCCATGAGACTAAAATAAGTAATCAAAGAATGATGTGATGTGGATTTAAATTCTTTATTCCATTTCCACTGTTAATAAAAATACTTCTTTTTTATCATATTTATTGTCTGCAAAGAAAGGGATATATCAGAGAACCTGGGGTAGCTAACTTGGCGAGGTCACTCCGATGTTGAAGTCAGTAATAATATATGTGAGTTGAGAGTTTGAGAACAAGGAGAGCTAGAATGCACAAATCGCGCGTACCTGGGTCCAAGGGGGGTTGACACCTTTATATAGTTGAGCTTCCATGGGTCTCACGAAATGACTCCGGGATCTTCGGCCCGCGAAGATGGAATCCATTTCCACTTTAGAAGTTGAGTAATGTACCAATCAATGAAATCTATCGTTACCATCCGATAAGGCCTACCGTTATGTGGCATGATCCCGGGAGATTCAGAGCCTGCTGAGATGCTTCTGGAGTGGATTACGTGCCACCTTGGTACTTGGGTGTCGAATTGGCTTTGGTGCCGAGGTGCCCGAACACCCGGGCTCCTGAACTGCTGACTAGGCTCCCCTTGCTGAGTTGCCATCCTGCTGACAGGTCGTGTCCACGTGACCTTTACTTACTAGGTTGGTCCAAATCACCCTTCATCAATTTTCAAAATCAGACCAGACCAGATGGTTGGATCGAAAAACCTGGAACCAGTTAGGTAACCAGTTCTATTTTACCCTAAAATTGTTAATTTTCCCAAAATTTTGACCATCCAACAATTTTGACCATTTAAACCATCCAACAATTTTGACCATTTAAACCATCCAACAATTTTGACCATTTTTTATTTTTTTATCAAAATAGACTGTCAATTCGATTCGAACGATCGGACTGTTCGATGCAGGAACCAAACCCTACTGATTCATTGTCCGATTTGATTTTAAAAACCTTGTTCATTCATAATCAAGAAACTGAGCCAAACAAGGAAACCTAGCCCTCCCTCAGCTAGACTCTCCTATATAAAGGCACTACACCCAAGGTATTCACAATGACACAACCTCTCAAGCAAAGCCCTACCTCTCCCTCAGCTAGGACTCCCGAGGGACAAAACTCATGGTATTTGACGTCTTTTGAAACTTGCAGATCACCAAAGCCCTACCTCTTCTCATTTGTTGCAAATCTCATCAATGCCCCATGTTTAATTGCAAGGAGATCAACATATATTTTGGTTGTCTGTCTTTTTTAAATATACGGGGAAATTCCATTTGTGTATTGCAAATTATACTACTAACTTTCCACAAAATGCAAGCAACAGACAAATGATGAGACACCTTACCCAACATAATGTCAACCAATATCTTGTTATCATCACCTTCAACATTATGCCACAATTGTAACATAATTGTAAACCATCACAAAGTGTAGAGAATTCAGCCTAACCTGAGGTTTTATCACCATAATAAATTGTTATAGATGTTCTGTAATATCATATATTCTTCATATCAAATAAAAATAAGTGTGATAAATGAGAATCGTTATTGTTATTAATGAAGAAAATGAATAAAATACAAGAAAAGAAAAAAAAGTATCTAATTCGTGACTTGTTGAGCAGGTCAAATGGCTCAATGGTTCCACCAATTGAGTCACAAGATTATTGACCAAATCAATAATTTCCTACAGTTCTACAGGTAAACAGTTCATGGGTAAAACAAACCCAAATATGGCTGAGTGATGCACACTACCACAATATCTCAGAGCTCTTAGTCTGTACAAAAATGTTGATCCAGGAAGACATCTTGGGCTTACTTGTTGCTAGAATTAGGTAATTGATCTTGTTTATATGTTTTTGTTCTTGTTTTCCATTGTTTTGAAGCTTGTATTGGGCTGGGTTGGGTTTGTAAAGGAAAAATTTTGTAATGCTTGGGTCTGTGGCAAAGAGTAAATCCTCCGTTGTAATTTCTCCTCCTTCGTAATAGTAAAATGGCTCAACTGATCAAACTAGCTGCAAAATTTATTTGCAGGTTTAAGACATTTCTATTGAGAAAGAACGAAAGAAAATGCATGGAAGGGTTGAACTAGTCATTACGAAATCACAAAGAATGAATTGAATAATCTTTAATTTAGAAGCATGTGTAGTCAAATTGTTTGGTCAATACGACCTAGAAGTAGAAGGGTCACCCATTTTGAAATCTTCTATGCTTAAACCTGTCGATCCGATTTGAGCTTTAAAATCTATATGAATGCGTATTATATCCATATAACAACACTAAACCATCTCAATTAATTCATCTACATGGCATCTCAATCTTAAAGTCCTAATCGTATGGCCACAAATTCAAGATGCATATATGTCAAGGATTGGTCTCATCTCCAAAGGCGGCAGAAACCAGCAGCTTCCACTACTTTCGTAGTTTTCAATAGGAATTCATCACTCATTTTCTTCATTTTTTTATTATTATTGACTTAATTTGTTTTAATTCTTCATTCAATTTGCTGCTAAGCATATTAAGGGACTTGAGACTTCTTCTAGATGAGAGGGGATGATGACTAGGACAACTGGCTTAGCATTATTGAATGTCCTTCTTGAATTCTGTTTATGGTGTCCGAACCGAGTATAAATAGTTAGGATGAGGCATCTGGACTCTGGTATGACAATCCAACATATAAAATAAAAGCAATGATAAGGAGATGAGTATTAAATGGGCCCCAAGTTAGTGATAGAAACCGTAGAACTGGTCCCAATTGGATTTCAAATTGGTCAAGTCAATGGCAAATTAACCAAACTTGGTCAACAAAAGCATAAGCTTAGCCATGGCTACCGGAGGCTACTAATTAATAACATGATATGGGCCCTCTTACTAATGACAGAAAAAGAAAAACATGATATGGGCCCTCTTTACAAATCTTGTATAGATTTCTTTATGTTTTTTTTCATTTTCTTACTTTTTCCTTCAAATCAAACATAGTCTTAAAATTCTCTCTCTCTCTTTCTCTCATTCAAATTTTGAATTAGGGGCGATCATTCCTATCCTAAAGCCAATACTTTTAAGTGTCATGTAGGTATTGACCTTATCTTTCAGAAATCCTGTTTGGTTGGACAAAATCAAGTCTTTGTACTATCATTTCTATAAAAAAAAGTGTTGGCAGAAGCTTAATAAAGTTGTTTCGGCCTATCCATTTCGGGCGTCCTAAATATATAGCACTTATTAATGGGTTTAGTATTCTTTAATTCATTGTACCATGTGCCAAAACATCTCTGTATCAAAGTATAAGACTTAGAACGCAGCCATACCAAACACCCACCAAATAGTCCAATATGGTTTCTGAAAAAAGTGATCTTTTACATTAAAATATGAGAACAAAGACATATACGTGAGCCATGCGACAAGGGGATAAGTCAAAATTCGCCCCCATGGATGGAGGGTGACGACTGACGAGATCACCTGGACTTCAACTTACTAATTGACTTGACTGGAAATCCACTCACCCCGCCCCCGCACACCACCACAGTGAATTACTGAGTTTGACAGCGCCACAGCTGCAACTTGGTAGGAATGAAGGAGAAACAACCCAACCCACATTTGATACGACAGTGTCTTAGCCCAGTGCTGAAACAATTAAACAAAATTCTTCGATTTGTTGCATGGACCCATCTTGAATAAGATATAAGAATTGCAATGGGGTGGGATCATATTTTCCATCTTTGATTTCGATTCTGAAGTTAACCCTATTTTTATATTTTTCGTTTTTTATTTTGATTCTGAAAGTAATCTCATAGGGTCGGGGAAGTCGGATCTTCGTTGGGAATGGAGAAAATTTATATCCCTAATCAGATGAAGTGACTTATTGGTGGGCTATTGTAATACATTTAAGGTTACGATTTTATGTTTTAGCCTTGCACAACGGCAAATGTCGTAGCAAAAGTGAATTTGGAACAGCCACCCCAAGTGCCTTATTGCCCGGTCCAATTCTCAGGACATCATCTCGCTGCAATAGGCAACTAATGTTTTGGGCCTCTTGTCACATGTAGTCTCATTTCATGTAGAACTGTTCTTCAAATAAAAGATGCAATAATAATAATAATAATAATAATAATAATAATAATAATAATAATAATAATAATAATAATAATAGTAGTAGTAGTAGTAATTGATGTTAAAAGACCTATTAAAACATGTATTTTGGGTATGTTGTCAAAATTTTTAAGAACCAGGCAACCGAAAAACTGTTTTAATGGTCCAATCATCCAGCCTACAAAGAGTCTAACAATGCCATGGGTTTACTTGGGAATTTGGGTCTTTGGGCTGGGCTGACCAATAATATAGGTCCAACCCTAAGAACTTGAGTTTTGACCCAAACATGCATGGACCAACCCAAAGATCAAAGCCCAAATTTGCCAATCCAAACCCAACAGAACTTGTGCAGGGCTTAGGTGGAGTCTGGTTCTCCTGTCCACAAGAACTCTGTCTACGTATACTCACATAACATCACAGCCACACATGGAAAACATCTCATCCTCCTACATAGTATTATACATGGGGGTAGTGTGTTGTAGGCAGACGTGAGCAAAGTTCTTGTGGGCAGGATATCTGGAGTCCTTAGGTGAACTTGATCAAGCCTGGATGGATTGATCATAAAATGGTTTGTTAACTACATTATGACTTCAACCTTTTCTTTGGGAGGTATAGTCCAGGGAAAATCTATGATGTTGAAAAGGCATGATATTAAAAGAGCTTTGACTAATCAAATCCCTCCCCTCTTTTTGTGAATTTTGATGAATACCACCTGATTGGCTATATCACTTTTATGATATGGGTGCAAGGCAGTGGTGATGGTGAGAAGAGATTTTCAGAAACCAGTAATACCAGTTCGATTTCAAAAAAAATCCCATAATTCAGTTAACCGAACTGTAAACACCCCTAATGAGAAGAGATTAGGATGTCAAAAACCGGGAAGGTTAAGAAAAATATCCCCCCTTTGAAGGGTCGGTCTCTATTTATAGGTGAAATGGACCACTACTGTCCTGTGCATACTATCATATCGTTCTTACCCATTTGTGGTTTTACCACATGTCGTATGCAGGAAGCTTTTGCGAGTAGGGGTGTCAAATTGGGCTGGATTTGAGTTCATTACAAATGGACCAGGTCCAATCCAATCCAATGAATATTTTGGACTGGTCCAATTCAATGTATGGATTGCCCAATCTGTTCAAACTCATTTTAATTTAGATTGGTTTCAATCCAAATCCGGTCCATTGACACCTATATTCTTACTAGTAAATATGTACGTGGCACTATCGCCAAGACAACTATTTATAATTTATGGGCAGTTTCTGAACAGTTATAATAAGTGGGCAGTTTTTAGACAGTATAAGTGGACAGTTTCTAAAATGAGAGTAAAGGACATATATGCCATCTTTATGCCCATTGTATGTTTAGACAAGAAAGATAGAAAGCATCTAATGAAAATTTCAGAAAGAATGAACATTCACTCTTTTATAAGTAATATAGATCTTATATCAATAAAATAGATATTGACTTAATCTAACCCAATCCAATATAAATTTATTAAAGACGGACCATGTTTAATCCAATTTAATAAATATTTAGAACCTGATTGGTCTAATCCAATATGTCTTCTTAGTCCGTCCAATCTGTTAAAATTGATTTTGAGCCGAAACGGTCCATTGACACCCTTATTTGCAGGGCACCAGTGCTGTAAAGAGCTTCTTCTTTTCTATTCATCGGTCTGTACGGGTTTCTTCCGTATGAGTCACAGGTATCAATTGATAATCAGTATAAATTAATCAGTATAGTGACAGTCGTACTTAGTGGCCGGGCCTTCATTGAAATGTTGTGGTAAATAACCGCGGCTCTATTAGAGATAAGAATGGTTGTGTGTCCGCGATTCAAGATATTCTCCTGTGTTACTGTGGATAAATAGGTCTCTCCTCGTACAACGAGACAACGAGTTAATCGGCTGGTTTTAGATCTTTAAAACGGGCCGTGTTGTGCTAGTCCATGGGTCCTTTTGGGCTGTGCCTCCTTTTCTTGGGATATTTTGGGGGATTGTCCTAGCATAGCTTACGACCTGAGTTCGTGCGGCCCTGTTTCATATTATGCCCTGTCACGGGCCAGACTACTTTGTGGGCCAAGTCTTAGATTAGGTTGAACCCTAGATTAGGCTAAAGTTATTTATTTAAAAATTGAAAAAATCTTAAAAAAAATATTTTATATGAATTTTAATGTATAAAATTGTTTATATATACAATAATTAAATAAAATAGTATAATAAAATTGAAAATAATTGTTTATTTTATTAATATATTATAATTTATATAATATTATTATATATTATATATACAAAATATATATAAATATATGGGCTGTGCTAGGCTGTGTTGGCACGCAAGCCACGGGTGGCATGGCCTGCTCAATCATGTCATGCCAACCCAGCCCATGGACCTGAAACCCCAAGTCTGGCATGGCCCATACAATTATGTTGGACCCGGCATGGCTTGTAAACCATCGTTCTGGGTCGACTCAAAATCGTGTCGGGCCATGCTGGGCCATGGGCAACACGGCCCAATTTACACCTCTAGCTGGTTATAAGTTTGTTCGGTATCATGTTAGAAACAAAAATAAATGCAAATGAAAATATTGTGATAAATCTCATTTGAGTTTCTTGTCTAATCTAAGAGGTGGAGATGTTTTAGGAAAAAAAGGCTTTAGGCAATTGAGAATATTGTAAGAGTATGTAGAATTAGAGATTATTTAAAAAAAATCAAAAAATTGTAAACTTAGACGGTGTAAAAGAGGGAGGAGATGCTAACATGGACAACTAAATTTTATGCATATGTTGTATATTCAATTATTTTTTATTTAAATAGTCATTTTTAACTTTTTAATCACATTTTAATTAATTTTAATTAAATTATTAATTTTATTTAGTTAATAAAGCTAAGATAACTTAATGAAGTTAATTAATCTAACAATTTAACCATTTTACTAATTATTCAATCATTTTCTTTTTTTAATAGTCATTTTTATTCCCTCTTACCATTTATTAATTTTAATATAATTTATTATTTATTTCCTAATTTTTTAAGTTTGTGATCATTTTTAGTAATTATTAAATCATTTTGTATTTATTTTATAAATTTATTATTTTTTTCCATTTATAATTATGTAAATGAATTATTGAATTGAGTAATCAATTTTGTGTATTGTATTATTAATTTAGTTTAATTAGATGAGTTGACTAAATTAATTGAATTAAATTGTTAAGTTAAAGTACTTAAAGGGGTCATTTTAAATTGAATGACTCTTATGGTGTACATGTTAGACATAAAGGGGGGTCAATTTATCCTAATGTGGACCTAGGAATAGCAATAGGGAAAGGATCATATTCTCCATCCCCAACCTCAACTTTGAAATAAATCCCCGTCCTCAACTCCAATCTTTATTGGGAATAAAAGTCATCCTCCATCCCTGAACCTTAATGGAGATTTCCGTGGGGATTTGAATCCATAAAATTTTTTAATTAATAGTATTTTTTAAAAAATAAATTTATTTAAAATAAAAAAAAATTTAAAATATAATTAATATTTTAAATATATTTTGATATACAAATAACATATATTTAATATGAATAATATATAATTGATGTTGGAGTGGGGCAGGGACTACACTCCCCATCCCCATCCCCGTCTAGGCCCTGCCATGGAAATCTCCAACCCTGAGAGGGATAGAGAAAATTGCCATTTCTATGTAAACCCCCATATTGTTAATATATTTAAATTGAATGACTTGTATAGTGCATGGGTTAGACATAAAGGAGACAATTTATGTGAACCTGTGGCTTCTCTCCAATGTCCACTAATTGATTGGACTACCACTAGATCGTCATACTCACCAAGTCTGGATAGGATGTTGAAAGGGGCAAAGACAAACCCTGTAAATGAATTCCTGAGTATATGTGAATAACAGGTCCGCGTATCCTATCTCAAACTGAGTCTATCCACTCCCAAACCGGTTTTTGAGTCAATAGTTCAAACCTGTTTAGTCTAAATGGATCTGAAGAGGGGCATTTGGTCAACCCACTTGGCAGTGGATACGTGGGTGTTGTCAGTAACACAGCATCCAATTCAATGAGACAGCTCACCAGTTCAGCAAGTGGCAGTTTATAACAGGTATGTGGCCGAGTTGAGGCAAGCTCGGCCCACTAACAACAACAGCTCACCCGAAACCATCCCGCGTGCCATGTCCAATCTAGCACCATTACCAAGATTACAGGAGCAGCTCGCCGAACCATACGCCACGAGACTCGCGGGCGACCTGTAACCGTCACGCGAGTTTAGCAACTAACGGCTCAGCACTCCCTTAAACTGCGAAAACAGCTCCATAGAAAACTCAAAGATGTTGGTCAATGACATCTGAACACCTAGTAACTATAAAAGGGACACAGGGACACTCTGAAAGGTATGTGCACATAAGCTCTCACACTCTCTCAATTTCCTCGATTGAACTACTCACTAACTTAAGCATCGGAGTGTCCTCTTAGGTAAAATTTACCCAGACACTCTAACCTCTCTTTCGTTTCAGCAAATCTCAACTCAGACCCTCAGCTTGGCATACCGCAGATTAAACCCAGTCCGAGCCACCTCATCAGACATGCAGGAGTGAACAGATTCTATGCTTCATCTATTGGTGGGCATATTTTGTGCATCATCAATTGACGCCCTCTATGGGAAGCATAGCAAAATGCTAGTGTTTCCTTTCATTCATCCCTTTACCTCTCATTCTACCCAAAGAAACCTTTCAATGGCCTCATCCAACAACCCTTCTGCCAACAATGTCAACGGCCAAATACCAACAATCGCAGTAGGCCAAATCAACGTTCCATTGTTGTCCACTGACGTATAGGAGAACTTGAATATGCCATCCCCACCCTGGGTTGTGGAGCCTGTGGCACATCCTGCAGCAGTGGACGTACAACAATTCAATGACTTGGTACATTGTGTGCACAATATGACCGAGTGAATGCGGTCATGGGAAAACAAGTTTGCCTTCACTACTGGACAACAACAACAACTTCTTCAGCAGCAACAACGACAACACCAGCAACAACAACATCCACAACCACATCTTGCGGTACTAGATCAACTGGCTCAGCAGGACAATCAGCAAATACCGCGAGGAAGTCAACCTTGCAACAACCAACAACCTCCTTGTCATAACTCCAATCATGAAAACCCACCCCCTTAGCGAATATAAAGCCAAGTTCAAGTCCCAGATAAAGAAGAACCAAACCGACATGAACAAGCCCCGGCAAAAAGTCAAGCAGATGCACCAATCTAGTCCAATGCAACTAGTTCCGCCGAGTACACCAAGAAGAAGAAATGGACACACCGAGCAGGAAAGAAAGTACAAGTTGCTTGGGCCAGAAGTATGATACCACTTGGAGAATGCACCATCGCAACCAGTAAGCTGGTATCCCTTTCAGAACAGCATAGCCTGACCCGCAAGACTCCCTTGGCACCCAAAATCCTTAAAGCCCCTCGGCCCAAAAACTTTCGGGCCCCTGCCCTTGAAACCTACCAAGGAAAGACAGACCCTGTAGAACATGTGAATAGCTTTCAGGCCCATATGCTCCTTCATGGGGCAAATGACGCCAATATGTGCATTGCGTTTCCCACCACTTTGAAGGAAGAAGCGTGGCTTTGGTATTCAGGATTGGCCCCAGGGTCTATAAAGAACTGGGACTAGTTCGCCGGGCTCTTCATCAATCAGTTTGTCACCAGCAAGCTGCATTCAAAATTGGCAACTTGTCTATTCAACATCATACAAAGGCCCAATGAGAGGCTCAAGGACTACATTCGACGATTCAACATGGAACGGCTGTAGATTCCCGACCTTGATCCCTCTGTATAGGTCATTGCAGCCAAAAAAGGAGTTAAACACCAAGAGTTGAAGTGGGAAATTGAATTGCGTCCCCCAACTACCATGGAGAAATTCCTTGAAATAGCCAACAATTTCATCAGAGCAGAAGAAGCAGTGGGCACAGAGTCTGAGACAACCAAAAGGAAGCAAGCTGACGAAAAAGCTAGCACCAACAGAACCCGGCGAAGGTGCAGATCGCCAAAAAGAGTAAATCCCCAAGGAGAAGAGGTAGCAACTCGCCACGCCAAAAACGCAGGTCGCCATTTAGAAGGACAGGTCAACGAGCAGCAATGCCACCAGCATACACAAGGGTGTTTACCCCGTAGAACACCGGGAGGAAGGAAATCCTAATGCAAATTCAATCCAATGACTATGTAAAGTGGCCTCCCAAGATGAGGGGAGACCCCAACACCTGAAAACCAAATAAATATTGCCATTTTCACAAGGATTTCGGACATGACACTGAGCATTGTTGGAATTTCAAGAACGAGATAGAAGACCTCATCAAATGAGGTTACCTTAAACATTTCATCAAGGATGAATGACAGCCCAAAGCAGGAACCATCAAGGAGGCACCTCAGGACAGCAAGCAACAGGATCAAACTGCGTAGAGTAAGCAAACACAAGAAAGGCAGGTCTGAGGGACCATAAATGTAACTACTGAAGGCTCAATAATAGTATTCTGTACCACATCAGCAGAAAAAACGCAGTACGAGAATTGAAGCAAGAAGATAGCCAGCCATGTAAATGCCCACGAAAGGAGGAAGTGATTTACTTTACAGAAGATGATATGTGTGGGGTCCAGTACCCCCATGATGATGCTCTAGTAGTGAAACTACTCATCAATGATTTCAAGGTAAAAAGGATCCTAGTGGACTCAGGTAGCTCAGCAGATGTCTTGTTCGCAGAAGCTTTTAACAGGATGGAACTTAGCAAAGGTGACCTGCAGCCTGCTGACGTACCCTTAGTAGGATTCAGTGGCGAGGTAGTTTGCCCGACCGGCAGGATCAAGCTGCCAGTTGAGGCAGGCTTGCCACCACACATGGTACGTTTTGAACACGATTTTTTGGTAGTGGCTGTCACGTCATGATACAACTCAATCCTGGGACAGCCAATACTGCATGCACTACGAGTTGTGGTCTCAACATACCACCTCGCACTGAAATTTCTGACAAATATGGGGGTAGGCGTATTGAGAGGCGACCAACTGGAATCCCAAAAATGTTATGTGGCTTTGTTGAAGGCCAAAGGAAAAATGACAGTTGATATAGATTTGGAGCCACCACCGGAGAAGGAGGAAGAAAGAGCTCACCCAATCGAAGAAACGGTAGCGGTATAGGCCTCCAAAACCAAGCCTGAGAAAGCACTTAGGAACCCACCTAAAGGAGTCATTGCGATATGAGTTGGTAAGTTTTCTATTAAATAATTTAGATGTTTTTGCATGGTCAGCTACTGAAATGCCTGGTATAGACCCTAGTTTGATAACTCAATAGCCTAATGTGGACCTTACAGTCAAACCAGTCCAGTAGAGGAGGAAAAACCTTGCCCCGGAAAGGTGGAACATTGTAAATGAGGAAGTGGGGAACCTATTAGCAACGGACTTCATTGAGGAAGTCCAGTACCCGAGCTGGGTGTCCAACCTGATCCTAGTAAAGAAAGCGAGCGGAAAATGGCGGATGTGCATAGATTTTATAGATCTGAATCAAGCCTGCCCAAAAGATAGCTTCCCCTTACCCAGTATAGATCGCCTGGTAGATGCGACCTCAGGCTATGAACTGCTCAGTTTCATGGATGCCTATTCAGGCTACAATCAAATTCTAATGGATCCTAAAAACCGCGAGAATACCACCTTCACCACCGAGACAGGCCTGTACTATTACAAGGTCATGCCATTCGGTTTGAAAAATGCTGGGGCGACCTATCTACGTTTAGTAAACTTTGTTTTTTTCTGAGTTAATTGGCAATAAAGTTGAATGTTATGTCAATGACATGGTTATAAAAACGCTTTTTACAAAAGATCTAGTTTCTGATTTAAAAACTGTGTTCGATGTTCTGTGTAAACATAACTTAAAAACTATTACATCATCAGCCAAAATGGTATAGAGGCCAACCCTGAAAAGATTCAAGCTATTCTAGATCTGAGACCACATAGGTCGGCTAGGAGGTGCCTCCCTTTTTCAAGGCCATAAAAAAGAACCAGACCTTTGAGTGGATTGAAGAATGTCAACTCACCTTTGACGAACTGAAGCAATACCTTAGCTTGCCCCCCTTATTGACCAAGCCATAGGAAGGAGACGAGCTCAAGATCTACCTCTCTACAAGTGATGAGGTGATAAGCTCAGTCCTTGTGCGGGAGGTAGACAAAGTACAATGACCTATGTATTATGTCAGCAGGGTTCTCCATGCCACCAAAACAAGGTACCCCAACATAAAGAAACTCGCCTTTTTATTGGTATTAGCAGCACGAAAGTTAAGGCCCTATTTCCAAGCCCACACCATAGTGGTGCAAACTGACCAACCCCTGAAGCAAGTCCTCCTAAAGCCTGAGGTTTTAGGAAGGCTCACTAAATGGTCAATCGAGCTCAGCAAATATGACATTTGGTTCGAATCGTACACGGCAATAAAAGCGTAGTCCTGGCAGGCTTCCTTGCCAAGTGTATCTCCAGCTCGCCCTCGCCTGCACAGGTAGAGCCAGAAGTTGGAGCTTCACCCAACTTGGCACCCCCACCTCGCGAGATAGCGAGCTGGGATATGGAGCCCTGGATGCTTCACGTAGACGGCTCATCCAACCAGGGCGGGAGTAGAGCTGGGTTAATGCTATATGGACCTTGCGAGGTAAAGCTAGAACACGCACTCCAGTTTCAATTCCAAGAATCGAATAATGAGGCTAAATATGAGGCCCTACTAGTAAGCTTAGTGTTGGCAAAAGAAGTGGGAGCCAGACACATAATCATATGTAGTGATTTGTAGCTTATCGTAAACTAGGTAAATGGAGATTACGAGGCATGGGAACCCTCCATGGCAGCATGCCTCACCAAAGTAAGAAAGCTACTCCCAAGTTTCGACTCTTGGTATCTCCAACAAATTCTGAGATCGAAAAATATAGAGGTTGATGCCCTTTTTAAACTTGCAAGCACGATTGACTCGACAAAATGAACTATCTACATAGAATAATATCCTCGCCCTTCGATAGAAAGGACAAATGAGGAAATCACCAGCATCGCAGATGCAGAGCTGAGTTAGATCGACCCAATCTATAACTACCTAAAACACGGAACGCTACCAACAGAAAGAAATGTAGCTTGGCGAATAGTGTGACAGGCAGTTGCTACGTGATAGTAGGCGAGCTGCTTTACAGGAGATCCTTCACATTGCCCTACTTACAATGCCTGAGGTGAACTGAAGCGAGCCAAGTCTTACACGAGATCCATGAGGGCCTTTGTGAAGGACATCTGTGGAGTAGGGCCCTCGCTCAAAAAGCCTTACGACAAGGATACTACTAGCCCTCCATGAAAGCAGACGCAGCCGAGCTAGTCCAATGGTTTAATAAGTGTCAACGACATGCGAATATCCTACATCAACCCGCTTCCGACCTAAGATACCTAACCAGTCCATGGTTGTTTGTGCAGTGGGGCATAGATTTACTAGGACCCTTTCCACCGGCTAAAGGATAGAAGAAGTTTTTGCTAGTAGCAGTCGATTACTTCACCAAATGGGCGGAAGCGGAACCTTTAGTAACAATAACTGCTCACAGCGTCCAAAATTTCTTCTGGCGAAGTATAGTGTGCAGATTTGGTTTACCAAGGATACTAGTCTCCGATAATGGAAAACAGTTCAAGGACATTAAGTTTCAGGATTGATGCGGTCAAATGGGAATAAGGCAGAGATTTACGTTGGTAGCACAACCCCAAGCCAATGGGCAAGCTGAAGTCACCAATAGAGCAATACTACGAGGACTCAAAGCTTGCCTATCTCGAGCCAAAGGATTGTGGGTGAACAAGCTACCCAACATGCTATGGGCTTATAGGACCACTACCAAAATAGAAACCGGTGAAATGTTGTTCAACCTAACATATGGAACCGACGTTGTGATACCAACAGAAATAGAAATCCCAACCTTGCGATCTGAGGTATACACCGAAGAATCAAACAAACCGAAGCTGTGATACCAACAGAAATAAAAATTCCAACATTGCGATCTAAAGTATACACTGAAGAATCAAACGAAGAAGAGCTACGAGCCAACCTTGACCTACTAGAAGAAACCAGAGAACTTGTTCACATTCGGATTGTAGCATATCAACAGCGTGTTGCACAATACTATAATGCTAAAGTCAGAAAACGCAACTTCAGAGTTGGTGAGCTAGTACTCAGGAAAATTATGATGCCTGAGCCTGGAGTAGGTAAGCTCGGCCCAAATTGGGAGGGTCCCTATAGAGCTTCTAAAATTTTTGGTGGGAATGCATATGAACTTGAGACGCTTGAAGGCAAAATGGTCCCCCGGGCATGGAACATAGACAACCTATGCCGGTATTATGTCTAAATTAAGGATTCGAACAGCTCGCCAGCATAAAAAATCAGCTTGCTCGAAAATAGGCAATAAGTAAGCCCGAAACAACACAACACAGCTAAGTCACACGAAAAGACAAGCATGGAATGCTAAAAGAAATGAACTTCTTTATTACAAAAAAAACGGGGGAGGGGGAGAACCAGAACTTTCCCCCCTACAAGAAGCAGGCCAAGTGGCCGCCTAAAAAAAAGGTTTCATGAGTTCGAACAATATAGGGCACGCAGGCCCCAAGATCTTAACATGAGCATAAAAGCCCCCAGAACAACTGAGAAGAACCACCACCACAAAGTCCATGGTCGAGCTGAGAAGCAGGCTACTCGTCACCACCAGCGTCATCCTGAGCCTCCTCGCTATCTCCCCCTTCAAACCCCTCTTCGTCGTCTTCCTCTTCCTCCGATGAGGTCAGCGACTCTTTGTCCACCTGGGTGACGAGCTCGAGTGGCACCTTCTAAGAACTAATGGAGCTGACGTCGTGGTCGGGAAAAAGAGACTTAAGATAGCAGCGGCGCAGCTTGAAACCCCTCTTCATTGAAGGGATACTGTCCATTGCTCACTTGTTCTCGTACGTGGGGGATTTCAGGTAAGAAGCAACCACCTCCGGCCTAGCCTACTCAACCCCTGGGCACTACTTTTGTGAACACTTCGACCTCGCCTCTGACAGCTCGCGTTGCAAATGCTGATGCTCCACACGCTCCCCTTCCGAGTCCAGCCTTAGCTTCTGCACCTTGGCGTTAAGCAAACCTGCGTTAGACTACAGACTAGCTCACTCCTTTTTACTGGAGTAAGAATGATGCAGCAAGGCCTCGCCGTAAGAGTTCGCCTATGAAAAGAAAGGGCAGGAGTAAGGCACTTAAAAAAAAAAGAGAGAAGAAGAAAAAGAAGGTACCTATACAATGCACAGGGTCAATAGAACCCTAGTCTCTGCAAGGTCCATCTCGGCAATCTACTGCATGTCTGCCAGAGGAAGAATGCCACTACCGATTTGAAGTGCCACCCGAGCCTCACTAAATCGATCAATCACCTTCACATCAGGAATACAGGGAACAAAAGGAGGAACGTCGAAAAGATAAGGGCCTGCCTCTCGCACAGGCTAAAGGTCAGAAGAATCCTGCTCTGTAAGCATCGGATCCCCCTCCCCTTCCTGGTCAACAATGGGAGGAGTCCCAGAAGAAGAAGCTCCATCCCTCGACAGCCTGCGCTCAGCTCGGCACTTCTTGCAAGCAGACCTCTGCTCAGCATCAGTAGACATCATGGAAGCCAAGCTCGCCATACCTAAATAAAGCAAAGAGTATCAGTTACCAATTCAAAAGGAAGAAATAAAAAGACAAGTGACTTGAACTAAATGTGCAATAAGTGGCCAGACATCCGACCCACCTATCTGGCTTAGGCCTACCTGTGCAAGCATCTGCTCAGCCACAAAATCCTCAATTCTAACACATTCTCGGACGAGCTGCTGAACAGCAACCCGCAACTTGTCATCCTTGCACTCAAGAACCTTTTGAGGACTACTGAACCAGGTAGTACTATAGCCCTAGCCATCGGTCTTCTCAAGGAAAAAGAATCACTGCCTCCAATTCCTAACCTTGTTCGGGAAGTTAAAAATCTTCTTCCCGCTATGAAAGGGAAGATAGAAACAGAAGGGACCCAAAACCCACTTCATGTGCACCAAAGTCGAGAAGGCTTCAATGCTCAGAGGAAAACTGCGATGATGGAATAGGCTGATTAATCCAATCAGTGTCCTAACCCCGTTAGGGGTGAGCTGGCCCAAAGACACCCGGTAGTGCATCAGGACTGCAACAATGAAAGGATGAAGGGGAAAGCGAAGACTGGCCGCTAAGGATTCCTCATAGACACATAACCCTTCTGGGCCATGCTCCTAAGGATAGCTGTTAGAACCAGGCGTGATCCACTGGTACTCATTTGGGATCTCATACCTATGACAGCTCTACTATCATCCCCTGACAACTCGGTCCCCCCAAACAAACTCGTCGCGGCCTCAACCTCTTACCTTTTACCTACCAGCGCTCCATCATAGAAAACCTCGAAAGCATCTGAGGAGATGGACTCCTCCCCTGACCCACTACAACAAACTTTATTCTCAACGAAACTGTGATAAATGTCGAGAATGAAGTACTCACCAGGAGAATGCTAGGAGGGATTTGGAACAACAGCCGCCGAACTTAGCAAAGTAAGAAAAAATAGCTCGCCCACAGAAAACAGAGATCACCTCAGTAGGAAACTTCATACTCACCACATACCTATCCTCAGAAGAATCCAAAGAATAATGACAAAGTGGGGACCTCATGGGCCCCCATATTTAAAGCTCGCAGAAAGGAAGTCAACGGCCCAGATTTGGAGATGATGTGACAAGAGCATGCTTCCCACGATCGAGCGGCGCCTGTGCCTGACAGGCTGTTGACAGTTGCAGACAGACGCGCACATCGAACCTATCAACGCGCCAACCCGAGAATTTGAAAAGAGGAAGGGGCACGCATTTTTGAAATTTGAAAAGCCTGTCATTCCGTACCAGCAAACTTTACCAACCATGCTGAGCCGGATGAGCTGAACCAACCACACTGAACTGATAATGGCGATCTGAACCAAGCCAGTTGAAAAGGCAAGACAAACCTAAGAACTAAGCATGTCGAACCAAAAATGCCCCAGAAACTTCTATTCTCTTTGTCTACTAGCTTGTGACTTGAGAGTGGGGGGCAATTGATGAGGGGCATTTTGGTCAACCCAATTGGTAGTGGACACATGGAGGTTGTCAGCAACACAACATCCAACTCAGCGAGACAGCTTACCAGTTCAGCAAGTGGCAGTTTATAATAGGTACGCAACCGAGCTGAGGCAAGCTTGGCCCACCGACAACAACAGCTCACCCAAAACTGTCCCGTGCACCATGTCCAATCTAGCACCGTTACCGAGACTACAGGAGCAGCTCGCCGAACCATAGGCCATGAGACCTACGGGCGACCTGTAACCATTGTACGAGTTTAGCAACTAATTGCCTAGCGCTCCCTTAAACTATGGAAACAGTTCCACAGAAAACTCAAAGACGTTGGTCAATGACATCTGAACACCAAGTAACTATAAAAGGGACCCAGGGACATTCTGAAAGGTATGCGTACATAAGCTCTCACTCTCTCTCAATTTCCCCGATTTAACTACTCACTGACTTAAGCATTGGAGTGTCCTCCTGGGTAAAATTTACCTTGGCACTCTAACCTCTCTTTTGTTTCAGCAAATCTCAGCTCGGCTTTACAACTCGGTTAACCACAGATTGAACCCAGTTCGAGCCACCTCATCAGACACGAGAGAGTGAACAGGTTTTGTGCTTCATCTATTGGTGGGCATATTTTGTGCATCATCGGATCAGTTCGCAACATTAAAAAAAAATAGTTATAATAATTAAAGGGTAAATCTCTTAAACTATCCCTACTGTTTAACTTAATGACATGCGGTACCCCTATTGTTTAGCTATTGTCTTGCGGTACCCTTACAGTTTTCTAACAATTGTCATTGCTGTTAAGTGCTAATGGAAGGAAACAAAATGTCAAATTTGCCCTCTTCTTCCTCTTCAATGGAGCAAGGTCTCGGCGGGGATGCCTTCTTTCCCGAAAGCTTCCAGTTTCACCATCAAGCGAGGCAATCAAAGGCTAGCAAGACCAGTAGGTCTGTTTCATTTCCATCGAGACCGGTGCCGAAACTGGCAGCAGCAACGGCAACGGCAAGTCGGCAACAACAACAGCGGTTGTGGTGGCATCTATGGGACGCAATACCGTATTCATGATTAGATATGAAGAACCCTGAAGAAATGGAACTTTAACAAAGGTAAAGGTAGAGGAACGGAGAAAATTTATGATTAGATCTCGCTACCCAGATAGCCCCTCCTTGTTTAATTTCCTCCCTTTCAAAAAACAACCAGCAAGAGTAGCTTTCGAAAAGTCAGTAGGGAAAGTTGCAGTTCAATGGAGACAAAGGGCTCCATCGGTGGAGACAATGGAGCAAGCAGCAAAGTTGCAAGGAACAAGTAGCAAGAGTAGCTTCCAGAAAGTCAACAGCAACGTTGCAGGGAACGTTGCAACTCGATGAAGATGAAGAGCTCGTCGCCGCTTCATCTCGGCACAGCCGTCGCACTCAGAACTCATTGCAACACTGGCGAAGGGCTCCCACTATGCACTCGAAGCTCGTCGCCTATCTCCCTTTTGTCCCCTTCATTCTCTCTCTCTTCCTCATTCCCTCTCGCCCCGTTTTCATCACCGTCATCGCCGCTCCCTCTCTGCACAACCGTTGCACTCATAGCTCATTGCAGCACTAGTGAAGGGGCTCCCTCCATGCACTTAGAGATCATTGCCGCTCCCTCTCTCCCCTTCGTTCTCTCGCCCCCATTCCCTCTCGTCGGCATCAATCGAGTCACCTGTTGGGAAGAAACTAAGTTTATCCACAAACTATTTCTCTCCCAAAAATAAAAAACAAACTTGTAGATATTCAGCTAGCACAATTCCAAGCAAGATATCAACAAAAAACAATCATAAGCCAAGCAAAGAGAGATACATGATATTTAACGTGGAAAACCCCTCCAATGTGAAGGGTAAAAACCATGGGGCCAAGGAGACCCAACAAAAAGTCTCCACTAATAACTTGATGTAACAATTACAGCAACTCAAACACCACAATATGTTTACAAACTTAGAGCAAATACAAATTCTCAAACATACACACAAGAATATCAAAAGTTGTGAAAAGAACAGTCAGAAAAACTCACAAACGCGGCTACTGTTCAGGCCACAACATGGAGACCTCCACTACTCTAAATCAGATATCCACCGTTCAGATCGTAGGTCTGTGAGTTTTGAACAAGCCCACCAAATGTCATCCAAATCGGATCACAAATGGCTCTAGATCAGAGTAATTGATGAAGACTACCGCGAGATTTTTTCTTTTCCCAACCAACTGCGAGTTACTTCTTTTCGATCTCAAATAACCGGCGGTTCAAAGCTCCAATCAACGATCTGACCGTCCAAATTTCAGCTCGATCAGACAGTGGAACAGAAAGTTCCGGTCGTTTGATGAACTCTGTGCACTGAGAAATCTGCACAGTATTTCGATTTCTCTCTTTTGCTCTCTCTCTTCAACACGCCGCGCGCTAATTTGATATAACCCTAGTTTTTTTTTTCTTTTTGAAGACAAAAAACAGTGGGCTGAAGGAGAATGGGCTATAACATGGGTCAATATCCCATAATGCGTTGGACCCAACAATTCTCCCCCTCCAGCCCATGAGGGAAGGAAGACACTTCAAAAAAGGCAACTATGCAAATTTAAGGCCAGCTACTCCGGCACACAGTTCAAGCTTCTCTCGAGGCACCACTTTTGTCATCATGTCAGCAGCATTTTTGTCAGTGTGAATCTTTTCAAGTTCAATCAACTTGGAGTTCAAAACATCTCGAATCCAATAATATCTTACATCAATATGCTTCGATCTATTATGAAATGTTGGATTCTTACCAAGATGAATAGCACTCTGACTATCACAATATAAGACATATATCTGTTGAGTGAAACCGAGTTCATGCACAAACTTTTTCATCCATAACAACTCCTTACATGCTTCAGTAATAGCGATGAACTCAGCCTCAGTCGTAGACAATGCAACACACTTCTACAACCTAGACTGCTAGGCCACAGCTCCCCCTGCAAAGTTAATCCCCCTACAACCTAGACTGCTAGGCCTCAGAAGTAGACTTTCTAGAATCAACATCCCTAGCCATGTTTGAATCTATGTAACTGCAAAGAATAGGTTTCCCAATTACAAAACAGAGTTTTAAACTAGAAGTACCCCGGAGATATCTCAATATCCACTTCACAGCAGTCCAATGTTCTCTACCTGGAATGGATAGAAAACGACTAACAACACTAACTGCATGAGCTATATCAAGCGTTGTGCAAACCATTGCATACATTAAACTTCCTACTGCAGATGCATAAGGAATACGTTGCATTTCTCCTTTTTCTTTATCACTAGAAGGAGCTTGTCTAGTACTAAGCTTAAAGTGTAAAGCAAGAGGTGTACTTACCACTTTAGCTTTATCCATATGAAACCGCTGAAGTATTTTCTCAATATACTTGTCTTGAGATAACCACAACTTCTTGGCCTCTCTGTCATGAGTAATCTTCATGCCAAGTATATGTCTTGCTGGTCCAAAGTCTTTCATTGCAAAAGTTTTACTAAGCTCATTTTTCAACCTGTCAATTCTAAAACAATTATGACCAACAATCAACATATCATCAACATAGAGCAATAAAATGATGAAGTCATTATCAGAAAACTTTTGCACAAAAACATAATGGTCTGAGATTGTCTTCTTGAATCCCTGCTGAATCATAACAGACTCAAACTTCTTGTACCATTGCCTTGGGGCTTGTTTCAACCCATATAGACTTTTCTTCAATCTGCAGACATAGTTTTCTTTAACCTTCACCACGAAACCTTTTGGTTGCTCCATGTAAATTTCCTCCTCCAAATCACCGTGAAGGAAAACTGTTTTTACATCCATCTACTCAACCTCTAAATCAAGATTGGCTGCCAAACCAAGAACAACTCGGATAGAAGACATTTTGACAACAGGCGAGAAAATCTCCTCAAAGTCAATTCCCTTTTTCTGACGATAGCCTTTGACAACTAATCTAGCTTTGTATCGTGGATTAGAAGTATTCTCCTCAGTCTTTAACCTGTAAACCCACCGATTTTGCAAAGCTTTCCTGTCCTTAGGCAACTTGACCAAGCTCAAAAGTATGGTTGTCAACCAAAGATTTCATCTCATCATTAATAGCGGCAATCCATTCTTTCTTGTGCTCAGACTCCATAGCCTCTTTGTAGCAATCAGGTTCTCCCCCATTAGTGAGAAGCACATATTCATTAGACGAATAGTGAGTAGAGGGAATATGTTGTCTAGAAGACCTTCTAAGTGGGGCAACAGGTTCACTAATAGCACCACTGGCAGAAGCATCAATATCATCAGCAACATCATCATCATTATCCTCAACCAAATCATCATGAATATAATTCTGGATGTCATCATGATTACCAAACTCAGCTACACTGGGCATATCTGTCTCAGGGACTGGATTAAGCTCAACCAACCCATCAGTACTCGAAGACTCTGATTTCTCTGCCTTATCAATATCTTCAATGGTCTGATCCTCCATAAAAATAACATCACGACTTCTTACAAGCTTCTTTTCAACTAGATCGTACAATCTATAGCCAAATTCATCATGACCATAGCCAATGAAGATACATTGTCTTGTCTTGACATCTAACTTGGACCTTTCATCTTTTGGCACATGCACAAATGCTTTACAGCCAAAGACACGTAAGTGGTCATAGGATACATCTTTTCTGTACCACACCCTGTCAGGAACATCAGCTTGCAAAGCAACAACAGGAGATAAATTAATAACATGTGCAGTAGTATATAAAGCCTCACCCCAAAAAGATCTAGGCAACTTTACTTCTGAAAGCAAACATCTAACTCTCTCCATCAACGTCCTGTTCATTCTCTTTGCTAGGCCATTAAGCTGAGGAGTCTTAGGGGGCGTCTTCTGGTGTCTAATACCCTGCTGCCTGCAGTACTCATCAAATGGTCCACAATATTCACCACCATTTTCAGTGTGAATACATTTCAGTTTCTTCCCTGTTTTCCTCTTAATAGAAGCCTGAAACTGCTTAAAGACACCAAGTACCTGTTTTTACTCTTCAAGAGATAAACCAAAAGTTTCCTTGAATGATTATTAATAAAAGTAACAAAATAAAGTGCACCACCAATGTTTTTGTCTTCATCGGACCACAGAGATCTAAATGCACCAACTCAAGCAACTCTGATTTCCTAGAGGGAGGATGGCTCTTGAAAGAGACTCTATTTTGTTTCCCAACCAAGCAATGAGCACACTTTTCTAACATTGCACCTTTCAAACCTGAAAGTAGATTCTTCCTGGCCAAACAATCAAGTCCCTTCTCACCGATGTGGCTAAGTCTCTTGTGCCATAACACTGATGGGTTATCACACTCAACTGCATTCACACCATCAATGAAAACTGAAGTTTTGGTCCAGTACAGACCAGAACACTTCTTTCCGCGTGCCACAACCAAAGAACCTTTAGAGAGTTTCCACTGTCCATTACCAAAGGTACTAACATAACCATCATCATCAAGAACACTGGTAGAAATCAGATGCAAACGAATGCCTAGTGCATGTCTGACATTTTTCAAAATCAATTCAGTCCCATTACTTGTTTCTAGACAAATAGTGCCAATGCCAATCACCTTTGACAAACCAGTATTACCCATCTTTAAAACCCCATAATCACCTAGAGTATAAGATGTGAAAAAATCCTTTCTCGATGTAACATGAAAACAGGCACTACTGTCAACAACCCAACTTGTCTCATCACAAGCAACATTAATCAAATTCTCATCACAGACAATCACAAGATCACCTGCAGTGGTGGTGGCAACACGATCATCATTGTCATTATCTTTATTTTGTTGCTTACATTTGTTACCTTTATTGCCCTTTCTTCAACTGAAAACAAAATCTTTTGATATGTCCCTTTTTGTACTTAGACCTTGATTTGTTTCTAGCCTTAATTTTACCTCTACTACCTTGTCCTTGGTCTCTATCATTGCTTCTCCCCCTGTTTTCAA
Organism: Nelumbo nucifera; assembly: GCF_055504915.1. Lineage (NCBI taxonomy): Eukaryota > Viridiplantae > Streptophyta > Magnoliopsida > Proteales > Nelumbonaceae > Nelumbo > Nelumbo nucifera. Next base: position 51,502,024 of record NC_142651.1, on the reverse strand, counting down.
TAATCAAAACCTCTGATTGAGAAGAGGATGCTTGCTAAGTTCGTCGTCTGACTTTTCCATTCAAAACAGCAGTTTTTACATATTCAAGGTCACTATACCACCAGGAGCAGAACTGGACAAAGTCACGTGTAAATTTTCCCAAGAGTCAGGTAGATTATTAAACAACCAAAGTCCCAAAATTTCACCTTCAAATACCCATGTCGGACAATTGATCAAAGCACCCCTGAAATTCACTTATGTGATTAGAAATATGAGTACCTTCCTTGTACCTCAAATTCATAGTCTGTTTCAACAGAAATAATTTATTGTTCCCAGATTTAGAGGCATACAAAGTCTCAAGCTTATCCCACAAGGTTCTGGCATGTGAATCATTAGCAATATGATTCAAAACATTATTATCTACCCATTGTCGAATAAAGTCACAAACCATCTCATGCTCAAAAGCCCATTCTTCATCAGATTTATTTTCAGGTTTTTGAGTAGCAAAAACTGGTAAATGTAACTTTTTCACAAATAGTAGATCCTTCATTTTTCCTCTCCACTTGTGGTAATTGGTGCCATTCAAACTAATCATTCTACCATAATTAGGCTCCATCATGCAATCAAACAAATCCACAAACTAATTCTCTTCCAAAAAAAAAAAAACTTGTAGATATTCAGGTAGCACAATTCCAAGCAAATTATCAACAAAAAACAATCATAAGCCAAGCAAAGAGAGACACGATATTTAACGTGTAAAACCCCTCCAATGTGAAGGGTAAAAACTACGGGGCCAAGGAGACCCAACAAAAAATCTCCACTAATAACTTGAGGTAACAATTACAGCAACTCAAATACCACAATATGCTCACAAATTTAGAGCAAATACAAATTCTCAAACATACACACGAGAATACCAAAAACTATGAAAAGAACAGTCTGAAAAACTCACAAACGCGGCTACTGTTCAGGCCACAACATAGAGACTTCCACTACTCCAAATCCGATCTCCACCGTTCAGATCGTAGGTCTATGAGTTTCGAAAACGCCCACCAAATTTCAGCTAAATCGGACCACAAATGGCCATTGATCAGAGTAATTGATGAAAACTGCCGTGAGATGTTTTATTTTCCCGACCAATTGCGAGTTTCTTCTGTTCGACCTCAAATAACCGACGATTCAGAGATCTGATCAACGATCCGACCGTTCAGAATGAGGAAAGATGAGTTCTCCAGTTACTTTCCAAATTTCAGCTCGATCGGACGGTGGATCGGAAAGTTCCGGCCGTTTGATGAACTCTGCACTCTGAGAAATCTGCACAGTATTTCGATTTCTCTCTTTTGCTCTCTCTTTTCAACACGCCGCGCGCAAATTTGATAATAACCCTAGTTTTTTTTGTTTTTCTTTTTGAAGGCAAAAAATAGTGGGCTGAAGTAGGATGGGCTATAACATGGGTCAATATCCCATAATGGGCTGGACCCAACATCACTGAGATCAGCCTCGACTGAGTTGGGTACACTATTCCCTCTCTTCCTCCGCCTAGAACCTCCCTTACTAGAAATCCCCGTCGGTTTCGTTGTTCCATATCATTGTTCTCTCCTGCATCTAAAACGACAGATGATGATGGAGATGAAGGTGAACAGTGAAGTTTTCAGTCATTGTTTCAGTTCAATGAGGAGAGAGAGGGAAAGGAAGAGGGTGAAGAAGAAGTCACTGGTGAAAGTGGTCAGATACAGACGACGACAGTGGTGGCGATGGCTGTAGAGAAACAGGGAGTGGAACGGTTGCAGAGTGGTTCGTTGTAGCTGCCGTTGGGGAGAGGGATGGTGAAGGACAAAATTGGGTTTTGAAAAAAAATCATACATCATGTGGTGTCACGTGTGTTTGAATTTCGACGGAACATTAACGCATATTAACGACAGGGGTAGAGCTAGTCAATTGTTAGAAAATTTAAGGGTACCCCAAGCCAATAGCTAAATAATAGGGCTATCGTGTGTCATTATGCTAAACAATAGGGATAGTTTAAGAGATTTATCCATAATTAAAATAAAATGTTGGCCCGAAAACCATTATTCGACTCAATGATTTGACCACCCGTGTCAATAGGCCACTAGTTCAAACCCGTTTAGTCTAAACGGATCAGTTCACAACATTTAAAAAAATATTATAATAATTAAAATAAAATTTTGGCCAGAAAACCATTATTCGACTCGATGGTTTGACCACCTGAGTTAGTAGGCCACTAGCTAATTTAACAGGATTTCAAATGATTCGGGGTGATATGGAAGTAGACTTATTCATGGGCGGTGTAGTCGGATGGCTTGGCCTGGCCCGTTATTTTTTGGGCTTGGACAAAACTCCAGGCCCGCGGGCTCAGGATCAGGCTTTAAATATCAGGCCCAACTATTTTTTGGGCTGGGCTCGGGCTTTCTCAAATAAGCCCAGCCCAAGCTCGAGCTTGACCTAATACTATTACATATAATAAAAAGCATTTATGTTATATATAATAAATATATATAATATATATTTGTTTATTAAATTATTAATAAATATTAATTTACTATTAGAAATTACAAATTAGTTTATTGATTTATTAAATTATTACTAAATTAATATAATATGAGTTTATAAAAGTACATTGAAAATAAGACATTTTGTATATAGGTCGGGCTTTGGGCTCGGACCTGCACATTTTCTATTGATAAAGAGGCAAAGCTCGGCCCGAGCCCAGCCCGACCCATTAACAGGTCTAAACGGAACCAATACCCTGATCTGACCATTTCTAGGCCAAATGGTCCAACCTTTTGGGTCAATAGTGGTTTTGAAAGCCTTGCAATTAGCCAAATAACAAATTTAAAATGCATTTTGTAGCCAATTAGTAGGGGTGCTCACAGTTTGGTTAACCGAACAGTGGGGCATTTTCTTGAACCAAACTGGTAGTACCGGTAACCAGAATCAAACCGAAACTAGTCGGTTAACCGATTGACCGATTCGATTAACTGTCAATTCGGTTCGTTGATTTTTCAGTTTTTTAGTTTTTACAATATATATTATAACAATATATATAAATATATAATAAAAAATAATATATATATATATAATATTATATTTTAAATAATAAATAATATATAATATTATAAATATATATTATAATGCATATTTATTAATTTATAATATATAAAATAATATATATATATATATATAATATAATATATAAAAATATATGTATACGGTCGGTTCAGTTAACCTCCGGTTTTTTATATTGGTAACTGAAACCGAACCATTACCTTCGGATTTTTAAAAACACCGAACCGACCAATTAGAGAGAGGGTTTTGCCAACAACCGGAATCCCGAGCCCGAGGTGAAATTAAGCAAACGATTCAAATCTCTTTGTAAGGTTACACCCTCTCCTCCTGTGTACACCAATTAGAGAGAGGGTTTTGCATCGCTCGAAAACCCCCTCCGTTCAGTGTACACCCTCTCCTCCTGTGCATTGTTTGACGGTTGACAGTTATTTCTCTTTGATGTATGCTTAAGCTGTGCACAAAACTTTGGCCGTTGGGGTGGGAGTGGAGACTGGAGTCGATCCACACCAATCTGGTTTCTAAAAGCAAAAAAGGAGGGTCGGGGTCGGGGGGCGGGTTTGATATTTGAAAAGGGTTTTGACTTGAATGGAATCAAAATCTTTGACCAATCCAATAGAAATGGAAGCTTCCTAGTTCCTACCAACATTTGTTTAACCACGTCTAAGTTAGATTCTAACCGTCAGATAAGACCCATTAAGAATTCCGGCCCAAACTTTTTTCCGGGTCCCGGAAACGCCAAAGGAAAGACGAATTTGTTCCCACCAGATTTGAAAGAGTAGTAGACATTACAGGCTTTAAAAGCACTTTTGTTATTGTAACAAAACATGCAAATGGAAGATTGAAGCGCCAAAAAGGAGAGGAAAGATGAAACAGATGGAAAAGGTGGATGTTCGATACAGAGGGGTTCGTCGCCGGCCATGGGGGAAGTTCGCAGCAGAGATACGTGACCCCTCTCGGCCTGGTGCTCGTTTGTGGCTCGGAACGTTCGAGAATGCAGAAGATGCTGCGCGTGCCTACGACAGAGCGGCCTTTGCGTTGAAGGGCCATTTGGCAATTCTGAACTTCCCCAACGAATACCAATCTCATAGCACAGCCGCTCCTGATGATGCTTCTTCATCATTTTCTTCTGCTCCCAGTTCTGAAACTGTTGATACGGCTACGGGTGGAGAAAAGCAGGTTATCGAGTTTGAGTATTTGGACGACAAGTTGTTAGAGGAGCTTCTGAAGTCAGAAGAGGAAAAACAAGGGAAGAGATGTTGAAGAGTTAAATCTTGATCATCTCTCTCTTCTCTGTTCCTCACTTTCCCTCTCTGCGTACTGTATTGTATGAGGGCTTTCGTTTCGGTTTGGTTTGTTTTATTTTCCCTGGGGCAGGGGACTAAACTAAAGTCTAAAGGGTTCGTATTGTTTGAATTTGATTGTCCAAATATTGGATCGTTGGATAAGGAAATGAAAGATGGTAGATCCTAATTTCCCCGGCTGCAAACAGTCCGGATCTGTGCTGGAGCCAAGAGGTGTTTGGTGTACCAGCAATTGTCTACACATCTCGATCGCTTTCAGAAGCGCGAAGGAACGTTACCAATCAGGGGTCCTTGGGCTGCGCCCATTCGAATATTTGGGCCTGAGCCTTTGGGCTGCGTCCATTCAAATTTCCAAATATTGACAAAAGCCCAAACAGAGCCAGGCCACGTTGCAATGTTGCACACCTACCTCTCGCCTACAGCCATACATTGGGAATATCTTCCCATGAAAAAATAAAACGCTTCCCAATGCATCACGACTGTAAGGCTACCCGTTTCGATATAGTCTGACTTGAATTTTTTAAATCTAAAAAGGCGACTTTCACTATAAAATGATTCCTTTTGAATCTATCCATGTCCAAAAAGATTCGTTTCATGGTTTATGGGATTGTTCGCTATAAATTTCTATTCCTCATCAAAAAACTCTTTTTCTCATGAAAATGTTAGTCGTCTAATTTGCTCATTAGGCTCAGTTTGAAAGAAGTATAAATACAAATTTATAGAGTACAAAACCAAGTATAAATACAAATATGTAGAGTGAAAAACCTTACATTTTCTATTATTTTGTATGTATTTGTATCCTACATATTTGTATTTGCATTCCTTCCAAACTAAGTCTTTATATTATTTTGTATGTATTTGTATTGTACATATTTGTATTTGTACTCCTTCCAAACTGAGCCTCATGGGTGTAAATTTTTGCTTTGCATCGATCCCTTTAGAGAAGTACAGAACATAGCCAAAAGCAATGAATCTAGTGTCTGGACGGCGTTTGTACTTGTGTAATGCAAAATCTCAACTAAATTGACAAGAATCCTAACTCAATTAGAGAAGAGTATAAATACAAGAGGCTTTTACTGTTCAGTCCACCCTCACAATTTGAAATTTTAAATTGCTGTAGGTCTGGAATGGAATTCAGAATTCTGAGGTGCAGTGCACTCTATTCATGCCTAAATAACAAATATGTATAATGCAAAACCTTGTATTTTGTATTATTAAACCTTTTATTTATTTATATGCATCTCCTTGTTCCATTACCCCCACCCTGCATTCTCCTTGACTCTCTCTCTCTCCCCTTCCTACCACTTCCATTAGGCCATTACACAAATGTAATAGATTTTCATAAAATTACATTTTTGAAAATTAAAGACAATTTAGTGTATTTTTATAAATTTAACATGTGGCTGAAACTCAATATATCATTTTGATCATTTTTATCATCAAATTGAATATTGGGTTGATGGGGAGTGGGTGCCTTGTCATGAACCCACCCAACACTAAGGACAGGGTAGGGAAATTCAAGGATTTTCCTTCCTTGACGAGGAGTGGGTGCCTTTCCTTGAGCTCACCCGCAGAAAAATTTGAGGATTCCTCGTCCCTAACGGGGAGTGAGGGCCTTGCCCTCAACCTATTTGACATTGGGGACGGGGCGGGGAAATTTGAGAATTTCTCGTCCTTAACGGGGAATGGGTTTCTTGCCCTGAACCTGCCTGACATTGGGGATGGTACAGGAATGGGGTAAAGTGTTTTGATTACAGGGCATGGGATAGGGATAGGGTGTTCTGCCCCGAACCCGACCCATTGTCATTTCCTACATAATTGTTAATTATTGATGAAATTAATAAAAATGTTATCTTTTGTAATTATTTTTATTTATTTAAAGTCAACCAAAATTTCATTTAAAAATAATGAAATAATAATTGTTATTAAAATTGCTACAAATGATTAATAAAATTAAATTTATTAAAAAATATTTGTTCATATTAAATTAACAATTATTATTTTCTGTAAATCAACATTAAATAAAAAATATAATTATTAAAATTTTAAATATTAACAATAATTTAAATACATTTAATTAATTAACAACAAATTTTCATTATTAACTTATTAATTAATAAATAGTAAATAAACTTATTCAATCTTTCAAAATTTTCAATGCATTGCACGGGTGCCGCTAATATATTAATTAATAGGAAAAGAGTGATATAGGGCAGGGTTGCCAATGGACTGAGCCGTGTCTGAGCAATTGTGAGACTTTCAAGACAGGTTTATTGTGAGGAAATACACCATATTAACAAATCAAATTATTGAAGTCGAGTCAAAATAGTAAAAAATGAATTAATTGCTTGTAATTTAATAATTAATATAGCATTAAATAGAACCAAATAGTAAATTGGGAGTCGCGTAACAGGGAGAAGGTGGATGACGATAATGAGCGAGTAATGTCGCTTGTCATTTCTGAACTTGATAAAAAGGATTATTAAAAGTGGAGTGTGTACATACATATTATGGGAAAATTTATGATACTGGAAAGATATAGTATGGGAAGAAATTTGACCAATCAAAAGTATCAAATGCCCCTTGATTGATTACCTCTTTTATTACACCAAATTCTGCAAGGTGCCAACGGGTAAGGTCTCCTATTAATTATAATGGAGACTTGAGATGAATTCCGTCTACATCATAGTTAGAGGATGGGTTACCTATATTACACCAAATTTTCCAATAATATTTAAGTAATTGGTCTCCGTCTAAGGTTGTTTTCGGTTTTGGGTTGAAGAGAACAATGATACCAAGGAATACAGTTGATGGATTTGCTATAAACTTTTTGGGTTGGGGTTTTAGTTTTTGATGTACATCGGTCCTTGACGGTCCTTGACTAGCAGGACCACGTGTTCTCCTCTGAGGAAACTTGTAGACTTCAGAGTGGTTCATTGTAGTTGGACTTCCTTTGATGAGGACTAATCACTAGTGTGCAAAGTGCCCATAGAAAACTAGGGTTTTTCAATTCAAACTTCCAAGGAAGACTAACTCAGTTATTCTGGAAGCATGGTCTGGGCTTTTTAGATGAAAATTGGCCACGAATAATGAATTAGGGTGGTGAAGGGAACACGTGGGTTAATTGTGGGACGCTGAACCATATTCCCATCCCATGTGAAAGATTCCTTGGTTGTATGTTGTAAGAACAATTCTAGTCCAATCTGTTTATGGTAATATGGGCACTGTCAACCCTGTCAACAAGGAATTAATACTCTGCGCGGGGCCCCGGTGTTTTTTTATTCGCTCTTGCCTCTTGATGTTGATATTTTGGGTCGGGTTGGGCTGGGCTCCTTTATTCTCGTTTATCTACCCTTTGGTTACCTTGGAAACCACATTGTGCACACAAAACAAATTTTGGTAGACTTAATTTAGCTTGAAACAGAAACACCAGAGCTTGCATTTTGTTTTGCGCACAAAAGGTGTTCTGCATCAAAACGTTTCAAAACACCATGTTTTGCACACGTAGAGTTTCATTAGGGCATCGGGCATGCTATAGCTAAAATCTCCAAAATGTCCTCTTACTAATGATTTTTTATCCACAAACTCTTCCCCCATCCCTACCTACCCCCGTCTATTTCGAACATCCCCCACGAATGACAAGGGTTTATTTACGATGCACAGCTGTAGTGTCTTGTTGGTAGAGATAGATCTTGTGAACAAATGAGACCTATGGTCAGTGCTTTGATAAGATTATAAGTGAAAAGGATATGATAATTGAAAAACTTTCACCAATTAATTAAACCCCTCCAAGTGAAATTGGAATAAAACCAGTTTATTGGTTATTTGACACTCGTTGATTGGTTATCATTTTTAAGGTATCATTTCAAATTGATACATTTGAAATAATATGATGATAATATTACAAAGGGTTAATTGGCATTAATGCTGCAGATATAACACCGTCTTCTCAGTTGATGTGTGGGTTAGAAGTACTGTTTTCTGAGAAAATTGTCTTTTTTTTTTTATTTTTGTTTGGAAGCATTGCTATCAGGTAGGACGTTTCTTGGAGCAACAACAACATTTTCTGTTTGGTACCAATGCTCCATGAAATGTTTTCAGCACTGGTACCTATTATCCCGTGCCACATCATGTCCCTATCACTGCCACCTCATGTCCCTATTGGCAGCAATGAGCTGCAGCTCCAGGAAACACCAAATTCGGTGTTGCTTCAAGCCATGCCTTCCCAATTTCCAAGGCGTAGCTTGGAACATCATTTTTTATGGAAAAACGGTTCCAAACAAACAGATGTTTTCTGGAGCACCATTTTTTCCAACATGGCGCTGATGTGTCACCGTTTTCTGAAACAATGGCATCGATGCCAAACAGACGCCTAATAATTAATTAAAGTACATCTAAAGTTTTAAACCCTATTTATACACCACTGAACTTTTGTAAATATGGCACATATTATCTATCCAGTTATCAATTACGTTCCCTTTATATATGACATCACGTGATACTTTTATTTTTTCAAAAACCCAGTTTTACTATCACTACTGACTCCTATTGGAGCTGGTATATTTTGAAAATTTGAAGTTTTAAATTCCATTTCTCCCTTCCATCACTTTGTTTCCACTAGTGTTTTTTTGAGCATCATTGACTTGGTCAGACCATTCAGCCCAGGAACTGATCAGGCAATTAGTTCTGTTTCATTCTTAATCCGTTTTATGGCCAAAAACCATTGACTTGGTAGTGACCCATTGACCCGAGCGATCGAACTATCAATCTATTAAACCTGAACTGTTGGAGAACAATTTTTGACTTTTTTTTTATTTTCATTATTGGCCAAAAATCTATTGCCTGGACAGTTCTCAAGCCAAGTGGTGGAAAGGAGAAATGAAGTTTGGAACTTCAAATTTGCAAAAGGCATAATACAAAAGGCATGATACCTTAAAATTGATAACCAAGATAAATTGTCAAAACACTTATCTAAGGAAAAGTAATTTTACCATAAATTCCACGTTTACTGATAAAAGGATTCAGGAAAATTGTAAAAGAACTTACCTAAGGCTGCATTTGTTTGAGGTGTAAATTCAAATTTTACACCATGGAAAAATGTGAACCGGTTTAGTGGTAGATGGAAATTGGGATTGATTGATTTTGAAAATTTACACGGATCATGTTTGGTTTTTTAAGGTGTAAATTAAAAATCTATTTGATTAAAAGTGAATAAATTGGGTCTTGATGGAAGAAAAAGGTGAACAAGCAATGCTTACACAGTGAATCTTACCGCTGCATAGTGAATCTTACGTAGTGCTTCAATGGGTACACCGACAGGATTTGCACTAATACGCCGCTCGCCACTACTAGAGCTTTGATACGCCGGAACTGGGTCTGGATGAAACTCTGATACACCACTCACCACTCACTACTCACTAATAATGTCGACTCCTAGTCCGTTTATTGGTGAGGGGGATTGTAGGATTTGCACTGATACGCTGCTCGCCACTCACCGCTAACCACTCACTGATACACCAGTGCTGGTTCACTCTCTTCTTCGATTGAACTCTGAAACGCCACCGCTCACTAATATGCTCACTAATCACTAATACTCTCTTCTTTGATCAAACTCCGATACGTTGCCGCTCACTGATACGATGGAGCTGGTTCACTCTCTGGACGGAACTATGATACGCCGCCGCCATCGCACTGGTTCACTCTCTTCTTCAATCGAACAAAGAGATGCAGCTGTTGGACAGAGGAGACGCGAGGTAATCGTTGGACAGAGGAAGAGGAAGGTAAAGTTTTACATCGATTTTATTGATATAAACTTTCCACTGATTTTTGATGAATATATAGACAAGAATGAAATTTTACACCCATTGATGAGATATATTAACACCTCTACCAAATGCCTGCAAAATTGAACCGAGGTGTAAATTTTACCCCGATCCTCATTTACACCTCTACCAAACGCAGCCTAAAGAAAAATAATTTTACCTAAATCTTAGTTTTATTGATAAAAGAATCCGGAAGAATTGGTTAACTTTGACCAACTCCCCCCCCCCTGCAGTTAGATTGTAAAAGGCATTTGGTGCGATAGAGCCAAATTATTATTTTAAAGATTCAAACTCCCACCTAACCCTAATCCACATTGTCAAGACCGGAGAACCATCTAATCAGATCTAACAATCCACCCTTCCTATAGCATAAAACCGTAAAAGTACAATTTGTTATGACCCCATCTAAAATTATTAGATGAAAAGATATTAAGGCCTTGTTTGTTTTTCAGTAAATTACTTATCCGGGTAAATGCAGTTACCTGGGAAACATTTACTCAGGTAAGTACATTTATCCATGCTCTTTTATTTCTCATGTAAATAAGGAAATGACCATTTTAGCAATAAAAAACCATTATTAAAAGGGATATTTTTGGCCCATTCAAGTATTGGCAACTTTCCCCCTAGGTAAGAAAGTTATTTACCCACCTAGGAGATGGGTGTCACTTACCCGGGTAAGTGGTACCCAAGAAAATAAACTTTCCCTAGTCCCCACATAAATCTGAAAAAAGAACATGCGATTCTTGGTCAATGGGAACCAAAATCCCATTGACCAACTTCCCCCCCCCACAAAATATGAAAAAAGAGTGCCCCCTAAAGCCTTGTTTGCTTTTCAGATACTTACCCGGGTAAGTGTTTCTCAGGAAAAACTTACCCAGGTAACTGCATTTACCCATGTTTTTTAATTTCTCATGTAAATAAGGTAATGACCATTTTAGTCATATAAATCTATTATTAAGGGGGTGTTCTTTTTTTCGATTTTGAGAGGGGGAAAGTTGGTCAATGGGATTTTGATTCCCATTGACCAAGAAACCCATGTTCATTTTTCAGATTTATGTGGGGACCAGTGAAATTTTATTTTCCTGGGTACCACTTACCCGGGTAAGTGATACCCATCTCCTAGGTGGGTAAATTAACTTTCCCATCTAGGGAAAGTTGCCAATACTTGGACGGAACAAAAATGCCCTTTTATTAGTAGAATTTTTATGGCTAAGATGGCCATTGCCTTATTTACATGGGAAATAAAAGAACATAGGTAAATGCACTTACCTGGCTAGGAAACACTTACCCAAATAAGTGCATTTACCTAGGTAAGTGACTTATCGAAAAGCGAATGGGGCATAAAAGGGGCACTTTTGTCCCATTCAAGTGTTGATAACTTCCCCTTAGGTGGGAAAGTTATTTACCCACGTACGAAATGGGTCCATAAATCTAAAAAAAGAATATGGAATTCTTGGTTAATGGGAACCAAAATCCCATTGACCAACTTTCCTCCCTCTCAAAATCCAATAAAAGAACACCCCCTACGGCTGAGTTTGGGAAGAATACAAATGCAAATATGTAGAATGCAAAATCTTATATTTTATATTAATTTAATCAGTTCTGCTGGGCCATGTGACCAAGAATTTGGCCACCTCAGACCACTGTTCACTCACCCATGAATGATTTGGCCTGTAATTGTTCTAACTTTCACACCAGCAAAGAATGTAGCTCTAGAAGAGTCTGCATGTCACCATCTACTCAATATTCACGTGACAACTTCCAGAAAATAGTCCTCATATATATATATATATATATATATATATATATATATATATATATATATATATATATATATGACTGATTACTTCAACGAGTAAATAGGCAAAATGTTATAAAAGTTTATTTGACTATATAATAAGGAGTGGATGACAAAATTGTTGGGGAAGATGGGGTCATTGTAACTTTGGAGGAGAAGCTCTGAGGCGCGTCTGAAGACACTGTCTTTAGAACGTTATTTGCCCCCACTCAGTTTTACTGAGTTTGCTGTTGGGTTACAGGCAAATTCGTTCCCAGGATACAACAGAGCCTTTGGGCGAGAATCTGCAACCACCAAAGTTGAAGAGTCTCCAAAGAAACCTTCTGTGAGACTGTAGCAGACCGGACTGAGAGAGAGAGAGAGAGAGAGTGAATTTCGAAATTGTGTGTTTTTGGAGTCTGATTCATGCTCCTTAAATAATTTGTGAAGAGGTATGAGGAAAAGGTGGGTGATTAACAGCTGGAAACTGTTAACTTTGAATTGTGCCTCTTGATCACACCCGATCGAATCGTGACCGTTGATCTCATCAACGGTGATCAACGGTCATCAACGCACCAAAACCAAAACCGCCCATCGCAAGCCACGCGTGCGCGTGCGTTGCGTGGTATCGAATCCCCATACTCTCCTCTACTAATTCTAAGGAGTGTAAATCAGCTCCTATTAAAATACTGAAAACAAACCTTATAATTATCCAATGTGGGACAAGTTCAAAACTGGATTTTGTAAGAGAAAAACAGATTTTTAAATCAAGTGTGTAGGTGCAATTTCTCATGTAATTGACCAATGAAACCCATTGGATTTAATCTCTTATGAGATTAAAATCCAACAAAAATCACCACGCCTAGCTCAACGCAACCATGTTACTAGGTAGGCAAGCAATATCGTCTGGAGATGGAAGAGCTAATGTGATTTGAATGGTTAAAGAAATTGTCATTCTCCCCCACCAAACAAACCCTATTTATCTATTGCTTGTCACGTGTTTTTCTCTGTTGAATCCTGGTTTTTTGGAACAAAGCTTCTTCACATGAAAGTACAATATCCATCCCGCGCGCAGAATCAAATTGGTTAGATATCTTTGCCCTTTTTCTTTTCTTTTTTTTTTTGCATTTGTGGATCCAATTAAAATCTTACAAACGTCTAACCAACCCAACTTTGATCTTGAAAAAACTTTCACAATTCAACATTAAATTGGGTTCATCTTTCTGCAGATTTATTTTTGTTTTAAATTTTGCTATGTTTCATTAATTTGCCTACCTAAAGCAAAGTAAATTAGTAAAACTGCAAGCAAAAACAAAGTATAGTCACATTATTCTTCTAATTAATTTGCATTCCTACCAATGAAAATGAAATTGAACTGCAAACAAAGGGAGACTTAAAGTCTTGATAGGACTGCTGATTTCATTTGAATGTCATCATGTCTTTTTCTGAATTTGTGTGCATTCAAGTGGGCGGGCGGCTTGACTGCTTCGTTGCCTTCCAGATGCTAATTGTGGGTGATATTCACTCCAATGTTGCTATCTCACGCTGTCATCCACACATTTTGAACTCCTAAGTATTCACTGGCTACTTTAATTAGATATAGGCAAAATCTATGGCAATGAACTGCACTGCCAAGCAGAGAAACTTGAACCGGTGATAAAAGTAGTGATACATAACAGTTGAGTCTTTTAATGCTTTTAAAGTCTTCAATGAAAAGTATTTGACGTAATATTGTCATTGTCATTGTCATCATCATCATCCAAACTAGTTAGTCATATTTCTATCCTATTATTGAAAGAAAATGGAAATAAGTTGCATTTCTTCAAACATCATTTATATATTGTCCTAGCAATCAGAAACAGTCTTGCTATTACATCAACGCGTCCAAATTTGTTGCAAGTGTTTTAGTTTTATAAGCTTTGACATGTTATAACAACAACAACAAAAACAGGAATTAATCTTGCCCGTCATTGAATATAATGTCTGTAAACAAAACCAATCAAAATCCCACCGTTGTCTATTAACCCCGTTACCGATTTCATCTGCTATTAGGAAATTAGGTTGTGATTGGATAAGTTTCAGGGTTTGTGCTTTCAAAGCCCAAAAGCACAAAACCCCAATTTATTTGATTCATTTTTATTTTTTATGGCTTCATTTGGGAATAGTGTAAATACAAATATATTCAGGGTTTGACTATGATGCCAAAAAGATATAGTACTAAAAAAACTTACAATCAACCAACTAGCATCATCATAAAAGTAAGAATCAATGATCAGGTGGGTTTTCACCAAAATTTATGGGATTGTGACTGGTCAAATAAATTGGGGTTCTAAAGAAGTCAATTAATTAAGCCATATAGAGGTGCTATGGAAGTTTGGAACTATTCTCTACAAACGAAACTAAATAGATTGATGTAACCTTATATATATATATATATAGAAATAAGAGTGCAAATTTTATATATTAAAATATTACTCTAATTTTTTTTTTCTTTTACATTGACAAACATTACATCATCCTAGATTTGAAGAAACTGAAAAATATCACTCTCCAACAATCAATCCCCTTTCAGAACTACTTAGACTAATAGCATTCCAGAGAAGAACACTTGCTGAAGTGGAACCATATTTGGGTTCTGGGTCTCAGGATTTTAGCCCTAAAAACAGTTGCGTTCAAAACTAAACTACTACTGTTTCTTGTTCTTCCCCTCGAAATCAAGGAGGTCCTCCAACAGCTTATCATCCAGGCACTCCAATTCAATAATTTGTTTCCCGTTCCCACTCTTTGCACTCTCGTACTCAGAAGACGACGATGACCCCAGCACAGAGGAAGAGTAGCTCGACGACAGACAGTCATGGCGTGGCAATTTATATTCATCTGGGAAATTGAGGATGGCCAAAGGACCCCTCATTGCGTAGGCAGCCCGATCATAAGCTCTGGCCGCCTCCTCTGCAGTATTGAAAGTACCCAGCCACAGCCGAGCTCCGTGCCTGGTGGAGTCCCGAATCTCGGCGGCGAACTTCCCCCAAGGTCTCTTCCTCACGCCTCTGTGCCGAACCTCTCTCTCCTCCTCGCCTTCTTTCATCCTCCCTTGATGATCAGCTGGCTCTTCCGCCATCTATGGACGCAACGTCGTCCGTCGCGCAGGTAGTTTTATACTTCTCCCTCCGCATTTAAATTGGTTTGGAAAAAGCGTCTGATTGGTCCCAAATCGAGGGTCAAGATTCCTACAACTGTGAAATCCAATGGCCGGGAATTCTTCACACGTGGTATTCGACC
Source organism: Nelumbo nucifera (assembly GCF_055504915.1). Classification (NCBI taxonomy): domain Eukaryota; kingdom Viridiplantae; phylum Streptophyta; class Magnoliopsida; order Proteales; family Nelumbonaceae; genus Nelumbo; species Nelumbo nucifera. The sequence continues at coordinate 51,486,779 of NC_142651.1, read as the reverse complement.
TTCGGTAGAGAGGTTTCGATGCATTGTACGTGGATGTTCTCAACGGTCAAACGATGGCTTTCCCAGTTTCCCTTTTTATTTTTTTGGTTCGTGCGGTCTCTTTTTTCTTTGGATTTTTTTTTCCCATTTAGATAATTAAGTTTTGCCTTAATTCGGCCTCGTGCTTATTTGCACCACTCATTTGCTTAGTCGGCCCTGACCCGAGGTCATACGCTTACGTGTTATCTGCTTGCTCATCTCTATTACGTTTATTAAACACTAAACAGTAGTATTTTATTAATGGTGGATCCTTCTTAATGAGTGGGTGAGCTTTCTGACGTCAGATTGGAATCTCCTAGAACCCACCCCCCCTACCCCACATTTTCTTTCTTTATGTTTGTTCTTTTCCCAAGTCCTAACTCGTTACCCACACGGCGATGAGTTACTCCACCGTGTATTCTAATGTCTTATCTCTCTTCATGTCGTGATGGGTCTAGCTTGTTGATTTACGACCATTTTATTGTTTTTTGATTAATAATGTTATCCCAACAAACTAACAGTAGAATATCCGACACATGGCAAATGATCCGCAGTACGTTATCTCCCAATGTTTTAATGCTGTGGGTCCCGGTATCCAATTGCGGGGGTGCTTTATTTCGTTTCATTTCATGCGGACGTAAGCATCTAACATTTGCTTACTCGTGGATCTTGTGATCAGAAGCTACCGGGGGCTCTCTGCAGCACAACCTCGTCATGACTAGCGGTTGTCGTCTTCCGCTTAATTCACCGTTATTCACGTGGGTTGTGGTCATCCATCGTATTGTATGTGGTTTACCACAACTAGGCTGTTTATAAGAATGTCCAACTCGACCAAATCGATCAATTCAGAACGATCCAATTTGAGTTGGTCAGGTTTTCATCAGTATCGGTCAGTTTCGGGTTGAAAAATATATAAATTGATATATCGGATCGGTTTCGGTTTTATTGTGTGAAAACCGAAACTAACCCGATTCGACCTGAACTAGTTCGGTAGTTCATAGTTTGAGTAGTTTCCTACTAGAACTAGAAGGCCCATTAGGCAATTACAATTAAAATAGGCAATCTATCCTAGTTTCTAACTTTCTATAATTTTTTACACCAAATAGGCAACCCATTAGCCAATTACATTTAGAATTCAATTAGGTGTCTTTTTGTACAGGAGCAAAATCGAAACCGACCCAAACCAACCCAACCCAACTCAAACCGGCCAGGTCGGTTTGGTTTATCAGTGGGTCGGTTTTGGTTTCCACCTCAGGTAACCCGACCAGGTCGGGTTGGTTGGGAAAACCCCAATAAACCACCCCAACCCAACTCGTGAACACCCTTAACCACAATAGTGGGACTCTTAAACTTGCAACGTGTTGGTGGAAACTCCGTTTACTGATCTGATTGTTACAATCCTATGTAGTAGAGAGTCAGATTAATACGGGTTTGTTGGGTTGGCTCAAACGATTTAGAGGTGTCAATTGGACTGGATTTGGTCCAATTAGTAATGGATTGGATCCAATCGAATCCAAATCTAATACACACCAAATCCAGTACAATACATTAAAATGTAAATGGAATAGATTGGATCTGATCCAAATCGAATGAAATATCAAAAATTATATATAAAAAAACAAAACATTTAAAAATAACAAAAATATATTAAAATGAAGAGATCTAAAAATTACAAAAATATACTCTTTCGGCATTGAAAAAGCACTTTTATAAAAGTGCTTTTGTAAAAGTACTTTCATAGAAGTGCTTTAAAAGTACTTTCGTATAAGTGCTTTTGTAAAAATGCTTTCATAAAAGTACTTCTATAAAAGTACTTTTGTGTAAGTGCTTTTATAAAAAGTACTTTCGTAAAAGTTTTCATAAAAGTGCTTTTGGAAAAGTGTTTTTTTAAAAGTACTTTCATAAAATTCCTTTGGTAAAGTCTTTTATAAAAGTACTTCCATAAAAGTTCTTTTGTAAAAGTGCTTCCATAAAAGTGCTTTTATAAAAATATTTCTATAAAAGTTCTTTTGTAAAATTGCTTTCATGTAAAAGTACTTTTATAAAAGTGCTTTAGTAAAAGTGCTTTTATAAAACTGTTTCGGTAAGTGTTTTCATAAAAGCACTTTTGTGAAAGTGCTTTCATAAAAGTATTTTTGTAAATGTGTTTTTGTAAAAGTACTTTTATAAAACTAATTTTATAAAAGTGCTTTTGTAAAAGTACTTTCATAAAAGTGATTCTATGTCGGCTTCAGTTTTGATCAATTTCAAATTGGACAAGGGTTTGGCCTCATGATCAGATTATTGGGATTTTGGTTTAGGTCTAATTCAGACAAATAAGAATATAGACCAATTTATTTTAGATTGGCCCAATCCAATAATTATATGGACCGTCTAAATCTGATTTGATAAGGTTTGGATTGGATTGGATCCAACCCAAAACCAATCTCCTTTGGAGATGTTGAGAGCAAAACATGTTCAAAGGGTATTGTTGGCATATAATAAAACTTTAAAGGTAAAATAGTCACCCAAATGCCTATTCTCTATCATTCACCGCTTAAGTAGGCTTTAAAGGACTTCTGATTGGCACCCCACATGCATATCTCACCGTAGATTGGGAACATATCCCGTACTTGTTATGGGATGATGTTTCGCGTGCATGGGGTGCATAGTGTGGGGTCGTTGATACAATTCTGTCAGTTGTCAGAATGACGAATGTAGATTTTTTAAACCTTAAAACTTATGGAAGAGTACAGATAGGCTCAATGCAGATTTCTGAATTTCACTGTAAACCTATAAACATTCAAAATGTTAAATACCCACACTACACTCCATGCACTAATGTCCGCCTGTGAATTGGCATCAATTCCGAACTGGCACCTACCTCAATAGTACTTTGTGCCTAAAAATTCTGATAATGAGCTGAACCGTTATTCTCCCTAAAACTTATTATCTAATCATATTAAATAAAATATGTGTGATAAAACCCTACGCTTCATCTATTCAGGTTGGACATGGTCTTAACCCTTTGGTACCTTGAGCCCAAACCTAACCTTAGCCTAACTTAGTCTCGGCCCAACTATACACACGTAGTCCATAGATACATATATGCATGTACAAGGATTGAATTATTAATATTAAACAATTGCATTTGTATTAGTGTACCCAAGTATGCTTGGATACATCAATACAAGAATTTTTTAAAAACCTTAAAATTCTGAAGTAATAAGTGGACCCTCGAATACTTATAAATCACAAAAAGGTAAGAAAAATAAAAATCAATATTATATTGATCATATCGATATGCATCCCAATTCACAGTATCAGACGTATTGATATTTTAATCCTATTTAAAGGTTTAAACTATTGATCGTCAATTGGTTAATGCAAATTTTTACTACATTGGGCCTGATAGGCCTACTTAAGCCCAATTTAACAACTCAAGGTCGACTTGTGCTGGGGCTTAACCTGAATATGCCAAATTACAGTTGAACCTGAACTTAGGTTGGATAGGTGACGCTTTAATTCGGGCTCAGGCCTTAAGTTGTTAAGCCAAGGTTGATCACAAACTTGGCACAACCTATCAACATACACTCTTATTTGTATTAATCATGTAAATGAAATATAATATATTTAAAACTAATTCAAAAATAAAATTATTTTCTTATCTAGGTGGTGGGACGATGGCCCAACCAAGATAGGAATATAGAAATTTTGTATAAAACATTTGGTCACATCTTTGGTATTACATTTATCATATTAAATAGAAATAAGGAAAATTCTACTTTAATACCCTGACCTTTGGGGGTTGTGTCAAGCTAGTACTCGAATTTTTAAATGTGTCACTATAATATTCAAACCTTTAAAAAGTATTAAATTGGCCCAAAACTGTTAATAAACGTTAAGTATCATATAAAAGAACAAAAATACCCTTCACCCATCATCTAATTTTCTTCTTATTCGTATTGAATCTCTAATCACCCCCTCCATTTCAGTGAGACTGTAGTTGTAATTATTGGGTCCCGCTTCTAGAGCTGGAGACAAAAGCAGATTATAAGAACTCTAGAAAACTTCTTTTACAGTAAAGCTAAGCATGAGAAGCTGCTTGTTAGTTAAAGAACATCAGGTTAGAGGTTAATCCTCAATTCCAATACGAAATCAATAAACACATAGCAAAATGCTTCTGAAAAGAGATGTAAACACTGACGAAGAAAAATATGCATCGTATCGGACACTTTATGAAGCGAAACGAAAAGAGGCAAATCTATCACTACAAATACTAGGCAATTTTTGTGGTATCAAAAAATAATATTACTAAGAATATTTCTGGTTACGTAGAGATAATTTCTTGCACACGGAGAGACTAGAAGAAAACTAACGGTCCAATTCGAACGGAAGGTTTTGGAGAGCAATCGTGGCGGATGGAGTTTTAGAAGTTCAGTGGTGAACGAAAAGGATTGGGGAAGGAAATTATTTTTGAAATTATAAATAAGGTAAATTTCTTAAGCTACTCTTATGATTTAACTAATTGATTAAGTTAATTCTTACTGTTTTAAAATTAACTAATGAGACCTCTACTGTTTTAAAAATGACTAATACTTATTAACAATTATCAACTTTCAGGGAAAGTTTCAGGAATGCTTAGAAACTTCAGGGGAGGTTTTAGCACACTACAGGAAAATGGGGCTATAGCTGCGGTCAAAAAATCCGTAGCTAAAATATGAGATATAACCATGAACAATTCGATTTCTGTGGCAAAAAGTTGAGCTTTAGCTACGGACAATTTGTTCGTGGTTAAATGTTATTCTGTTCATGGCTAAAAGACATTTATAGCTACGGTTATAATGTATCTGTGGCTATAAGTTACAAAAACAAAAATTGGCTTTTAGCTATGAACAATTTGTCCGTGGTTAAAAGTTATTCTATCCATGACTAAAAGATATTTATAGCCACGGTTATAATGTATTTGTGGTTATAAATAACAAAAGCGGAAGTTGAGCTTTACTTATGGATATTTTGTTTGTGGTTAAAAGTTATTCTGTCCTTGGCTAAAAGATATTTATAGCCATGGTTATAATGTATCCGTAGCGATAATTACAAAAGCAGAAGTTGAGCTTTAGCTACGGACAACTTGTCCGTGGTTAAAGTTATTTTGTCTGTGGCTAAAGAGCTATTTATCACTATAGCCATGGGTAACTACAATTCCATGGCTATAACTACGAAGTTAATCATCTTTAGATACAATCATTTTATTCCTGACTCATAAATAATAATCATATAATATTTATTATATATTAATTACTTTTTATAGTAAATTAAGAATTAAGAATTTTTAAAGTAAATGAATATAAGTAATAATTAGTAATTAACAAATTGTTAGCTCATTACTATTGCGTAACAATAATAATTAATGATTTATATTTAATAATAATTAAACTAGAAAATAACTTATTAATAATTTCATAAGTACATTAATAAAAAGAAGATAAGTTCTAGAATAGAAATAAATAAGTATTAATTATTATTTGATTAATTAAAACTAATCATCATAAATTAATTTAATTATTTAAGTAAATTAATAATTAATAGAAAATAATAAACTAATTATGAAAACCACTAATAGTAAATTAATTAATTACCTATGAATGAAAATAATATTGACAATTAAACTAAATTATTTAAATTCATAAATAAATTATTAATAAAATAATAGTTATACAATATAGATAAATAATTATTAATTATTACTTTATTAATTAAATAATAAATAATAATTTATTTAATAAATTATTTCAACCACTTTACCAATTTTTTGCCTTAAAGTGTATTTTTTGACTTTTTTATTTGTGAAAGATGAAAACGTAAAATAAAATATGCAGATATTCTGCATATTTCAAAACAACATTATTTATTCTATATATAATAAAACATATAACACTAACCAATGTTTAGAAACTTGGACGAGACCAGCTAGTGAGATTATTGTTAAACCATGACCCAACCCTTAACCAATTTGGTCATACACCTAATTCTATTTACTACAAAAAAAAAAAAAAGCCAAAACCATCCACCAAACTGGTCTAACCCAATAACTAATGAATTGGTCTTGGGTAACTTTTTTGCTACCTAAGTGTTTTAAAGTACTGAGGGCACCTTACCCTGCTATTTTTGCTATAAAACAAGGGTGATCATTTTAGCGAGTTGGAAAATTTTGCTCTTGGACCTAGATTTTGTGTTTAAGCCATGGCAAAGGCTCGGGCCCTCATTAGAGTCTCAAATTTTAGGGTTGGGCATAGGCCTACTACTTTAAACCCACCTTGGACTTAACTTGACCCACATATATTTAACTATATGTATATTATAGATAATATATATGTTATTTTATATTACATAGAAATAGGGCATTCAATGGGTCAAGTTCGACTCGACGAACCTGATGTTCATGAACTAATTAGGTTGGTTATGGTTCTAGGAATCGGCACCAATGAGTTGACTCTGGTACTGAATATATTGTCCCAATTATTATCGGTTTGGAATCGGTTCCATCTAGTCCTGAACTGATTCAAACCCGAACCAATAGTCAAATTTCTTCTATTCTCTCCTCTTAGTGAAACCTTTTTGTGTTGCGAAATTATCTTATTTAGGTCGCAGTGACCAAAATCTAATGTTCAGTTTATAACACTAATGACCAACCATCCCCATTGACCTTTATTCACTAATGACATAGAGACAACAAACACACTACAACCAAAGGAATGGGTCATGGAATATTTGGTGTTTCATTTTTTCATCTCAAAAAGCAAATGTCATGCCACAAGCAATGAAAGCTAGGGGTACTCAAATTTGGTTATTGAAACGAAAACCAAATCAAACCAAACTAAATAAGCAAATTTAGTTTGATTCATTTGATTATTGTTTGATGGTGGCTTAGTTGGTAGGATCTCTAGTCATTGTAGCAAAGACCTAGGATCAAATTCTGTTGCCACTAGGGTTGGGGGATATGGTACCTCCCGTTGTGTAGACCCTTAAGGCACATATATATATATATATTTATTTTCAAAATTTATATATAATAAATTAATATAAATATAACATAATAAATTTACTATATATATTCATATATTATACAATATATGGAATATATTTTTACACTTCTAAATATATTTATATAAACTTTATATATTAAAGGTAGAGATTTGTGCTCAAATTCAGCTCGACTTAAAAGCTCATATGTTTGAGCTCGAATGTGAGCCAAGCTTCTTATAAAAATAAAATCATACATATAAAATTATTTTTTATTTTACATACAAATATTTAAGAATTATAAAAATCATTTATTATCATATATACAAAAATAAAAATATTATGATACATATATATATGTAAATCATTGGTGAGTCTCATGAGTGAGCTCAATTAGCAAACGAGCCTATATATTGGGCTTGAGCTTGGCTCGAAGCTTGATTTTGACCGAATCGAATCAAGCTTTTCACGAGCTGAGCTCAATAGCTTGTGAAAACCTCAATCGTTTCCACCCCTACTACTGAGCCTAGCTTGTATCCCTAATCGTAAGAATAGCAACAAGGTGGGTTTAGGAAAGGGATCATATTCCCTGTCCCCAACTTCAAATTTGAAATAAATCCCCATCACCAACCATGTTCCCTATTGAAGATAAAAGTTGTCCTCCATCCTCGATCCCTGACAAAGATGGGTTCCCTACGGGGACCCAAATCCCTGGGATTTTTCAATCAACATTATTTTTTGAAAAATAAATGTACTAATATAAAAGAAATTTTAAAATATAAATTATATACTTATTATTAATTAGCATGGTTTTAAAAATGACCCAAAAACGGAACCATTCTGGTCATTGGTTTCCGGGTCAATGGTTTGACTATCCAGTTCAAATGAATGGCCCATTCTAACAACAAAAATTAAAAAAAAAATTAAAACAAAAAATGGCCCAAAACCATTAAACGAGTTGATGGTTATCATGTTTGTCGGTGTTCTTTATTTTTAGCTTCATTTTTTCCTTTTTTGATTGGATTGATTATATCAATGTGTAATTTAAGAAAATATATGAGAACCCTTCCATGGGAAGAAAGGAATCTTGAGGAAAACGGGAATTTCTTGAAGAAAAAAATGATGCTTTTTTTTATGTCTTAAGGTTTCGAATTTCTTTGACGACGACAATGATCATGTCCTTACTTCTTAGTATTTCCTTTCCTTTGAGTTACCTTAATTATTTTAATGGGAGAAATTTAATGGTGAATGTAGTCCATCGACGGAATTGGTTAGACATGAGGTGCTGGTATTTCGGGTATTGTGAGATTTTTGGGTGCATTTGTGGCAAAGGTCATGAGCGGTGCATTTAATTCTGTTAGGTGGTGGGGGCCTGGGGGGATGCTGGAGTCGACAAACATCCTGCCTAAGCAGTAGTTTGGCGATCGCTTGTTTGTTGAGGAAATGGGCTTCATGATGCCTTGAAAATAAAGAGAGTCTTGAAGGCATTTAGCCTTCTTCTAACAGCATCTACACTAGGAAATGAGCCTAGTGCTTTCTTAAATTCCATTGCTTATAAACGAGCCTAGAGTCTTGAGGCATTTGGGAAAAAACAGAGGGCCCACCTCCACCCAAGCCTACAGTTTACACCAAAAGCAACTAATTTGGGAAAGGCTGAACCTCAGTCTAAGCCTCTTCTCTCCCCCCTCCCCCCTAGCCAAGTTGTCAGCAAGTTTATTGACCAACCTCTGGACCCATGAGAAGAATAGATACTATAATATACCAGCAAGCTTATTGACTGTTGCATATAATAAGAAAATCTTGAGAATAAACTGTACAATTCAGATAATATTAGCTAGGACTCAATTGGTTTATTGGGCAGTTGGCTCTAAACACCAAACTATCAAGTCTGTTATGCTTCTACTATTAATAATGAGAATAATATCTGTAATTGCATTTGAGACAGATGGGCTGATCTTGTTTAATTCAGACCTTGTAATTCAAGGGGTTCTCTGCTTTTAATGAAATACTTTACCTTATAGTTTCAAAATGCCTAGTGCCCAAGTAATTAATAGTTATAACACAACTTAAATTAAATATATTAAGCTAAGAGATCCCCTCAATGTATCAAACAAATGCACCAAGCCCAATTAATTAGAATTTTAAAATTTATCTTGTATTAAACAAAATATTATTGGATTTCGTTATCTATCTCTTTTCACATTTTTTCATTGTATATTACATATTTAATTAAATCAAACTAATCATTGTTCTATTTTTTTTTTGTTTTTCTTTGTAGGTTAAAGATGCAATGCGTGACTCTTCAAGCATAGTTGAAGACAATGGATAATTCTTTTATATTTAAAACTTCTCTATTTTTTTTTAAAGTCATTGAGAGTTTAATATTTATGGAGGGAATTTTGACATTTGTAATACATTTTAAACAATGGATGTATTGTTGACGTTTGGTGTGGCTAAGTAATTCAACAGCCTCAATTACAATTACACCACCAAAAACTGCTACATTTATCTTTTGGTATGAATGTTGTAACAGTCACAATTACACCACCAAAAACTGCTGCACCTCCACTTCCCTATTTTCTTCTATAAAAGGGGTGCTTCCTGGGGGTAGTAGGAGTATAGAGAGAGAGCATTAGAAGGCTGAAAAGATTGGGAGAACTCCATCACCATCTTCTGACAAGATCTACTCCTACTCTGTTTGGATCGTTCTTCTTCTTCACTACTGCCATTAAGGGTTTCTCTCACACCAGCTCAAAGCAGTCATCTATGCCCTTTTTTTGAGTACTTCAAGGCTTTGTTAAAGGCATTTCGGCATTAGTAAGGTGGTCAGTTTGTAGTTCTCTCATCAAGGGCATGAATAAACATGTTTTCTTTTTTCTCCCGTGGATGTAGGTCTCTTTGACCGAACCACGTAAATCTGGTGCCATCTTTACATTTCTTTTGCTCTTATTATTTGCTTTATAATTCACATATTCCTCAATTATTTTTCTTGTTTGCCATACTAATTAATCGGTAATTCAGAGTTTAATCCTAACATGTATTTTTTTTATAGAACAATGAATGTATTCAAATTATATGTGGCATGTATTGAATTATTACAATAATATAAGTATTTGCTAGTAGTTATTATATAATTTTTATTTGATGCATGAATAAAATAGGTGTTGCTTTAAGGTGGCATTCCTAATTGTCATTATTTTACTATTTTATTTGGAATAGAGCCACAATTTTTTCTATAGATTAAAACAAGTAGCTATGGTTTTCCAAGAAATTGTGGGCATATATTGCATCTTTTAGCCACGGTTTATCAAAAAACCGTAGCTATAGGTTAAAGTATTTAACTTCGGTTTTAGCAGAAAAGACCGTGGTTATAGGTTAGTACATTTAGTTATGGTTTTGTAGCAAACCGTAGCTATAAATAGAAGAATTATAGCTACAATTTTATAAAAATCCATGGTTATAGATTTGGGTATATAACTACAAACAATTTAAAAACCGTAGTTATATGCATCTTTTAGCTACGGTTTAGACCATAGCTAAAGGTTCATATGGATTATGTTTGCCCTTTAGCTACAGACAAATACCGTAGCTATAGATGAGTTATAGCCACGGATTAGGTGAACCGTAGCCATAGCCTATAGTCACACGAAAATAGGATACGGTTTTTTGTCCATAGCTAAATCGTAGTTATAGGTCTATAACTACGTTTTTTTTTTACCTTTAGCCACGGTTTTGTCCGTAGCTAAAGGTCATATTTCTTTGTAGTGGCATTTTGTCCTTTAAAAAACATCGGCTTCATATTGTTAATAAGTATTTGATAAAGATATAATTATTAGAATTTATTAAATAAAAATACCTTAAATACAAAATTTAATGGGAGAGAATGCGAATTAGTTCCTTAAATATAGAGCTTAATGAGAAGGGAATTAAATAAGGTGAAAATTTGTAACGGATATTACATTATTAGTCCTCAAAATTAAAGAGGAACTAAATTCAAAAATAGGGGTAGTTTAGTAAAAAAGAAAGTTCCACACCTCATTGATACTTTTAATAATGTGAATAAATATACTATGGAGAAAAGTATATACATACATACATACATACATACATACATATATATATATATATATGTGTGTGTGTGTGTGTGTGTGGAACTTTCTTTTTTACTAAAAACAAGTTCCACACCCTCATTTGAATAAATTTAATGAAAAGAAACTAAAAACAAAAATCTTATTTTTCCCCTAGTAAAACATGGACAACCATTCTATTCTTCTCTATTTGATCAATTTTGTTTTCTATGTAAAAGTATTAGGGGTACTTTTGGAATATGGATCCGTATCCTTGTACATTTTCCACCCAGTTTAGGGGTATTTTTGGAATAAACAACCATTGGTGAACATTTTCTACTTATTTTAGCATGTTACTATATTTGAATGGCAAAACAAATATTTCTTAATAAAAGGTCGACTAAGTAAATAGGTTGCAAACTATAAGGGGTGTTTCAGTAAAATGCAAATTATGGGTAGATTTAAGCAAATTTGTGAAACTATAGGGGTGTTATAGTAAATGACCCTATAAAATAAAAAATAAATATATACAAAAAATTCCAACTTCATATGGATTACACATGGAAATTTTAAATTACAATAATAATAATAATAATAATAATAATAATAATAATAATAATAATAATAATAATAATAATAATAATAATAATAATAATAATAATAATAATAATAATAATAATAATGATGATGGTGATGATGATGATGATAATAATAATAATAATAATAATAATAACCATGAGTTTATTTGAAAAGTTGGATTATTGACCCAACATCTAGATAGGGAAATAATTTTATTTTTAAATCAATTTTAAATTATTTATTCATCTACATTATATAAATACTTTTTTTACTTATTACACTAATTTTTTGTTTGATATAATTAATATATAACATTAGAGATTTATACTTTTTTTTATAATTTTTGTATTCTTTTGGTTATTTGTATTTTTTTTACTTTTTAAAGATTTATTATTTAACTATGACATCATTAGTTAATTCATTTGACAAAACCCAATAACCCACCACCCAAAAAGGATAATAGTATTTTTCTTTTCAAAAAAAAGAAAGGAAAATAGTTTGATTTTTAGGTTGACTTTAAATTATGTATTACATTTATATCATTGATAAATTTAAATATTGTGTATAACATTTATTTTTGTTCAATATAATGAATGTATAATGATGATGCACGATTTGGTTGCTCCTAGCTGGACGACAGCTCGGATGTCGGTCAATTAACTGGTAAGTCAAATTGCAAGAAGAGGAAGTTCAAAGAACCCGAGGTGGCTAACCTGACGTGGTCACTCCGATGCTTAAGTTAGTAACTGTAATATGTGAGCTAATAGCTTGAGAAATGAGAGAGTTAGCATGCACTAAATCATACGTACCTCGTGTCATTGGAGTTGGTGCCTTTATATAGGCATTGTTTGGTGTGGGCTTCATGCATCATGTCCGATATCTCAGGGAGGTAGCCATACATGTAGACTAGTCTTCGTGCCTTGTTCGGTCTCCTCCGGAACATTCGATACGGGGGCCAACATCCAAGAGATCCAGTAGTGATGGGTTGTGCATGCAGAATTGGTCGGCGAGCACGTCTTGCAGGTCGCCACCTGGACCTCAATCAAGCCGACAAGCCCTCGAGGGAGGTTGGTCCTCGCATCGAGGTCACTTTAGCTGGTGATGAGGTGCTATTGGTCAGTCTTGGATGAGGTGCTGCTAGCAAGCCTAAGTTGTGATCGAGGTCGCTAGGTCGGTCACGAAGTTGGATCGTGATCTAGAATTCCATCACTTTGGCTAGGGCAAATCATCGCCTAGGTGGTGTCTAGGTGTCGTCCAGTTGTTTCGAGATGCCATTTGTCATGATGTCACTAAAGGGCCAAATCTGCCCTCATCATATAATATTATAGATGTACCCAATATTTTATTTTTTATAAATATTACATATGTGCCCAAAATTTTATTTAGTTTTTTTATATTTTTGTAATTATTTTTATTTTCTATTCTGAAAAAATTTATTATTTGACTATGACATCATTTCATTTATAGGTTGAATTTAGATTTGACATTCCATTTGCATCATTAATAAGAATGCTTCTTATATTTCATACATATTTTTGTTTAGTTTAATGAATATACAATATTAAAGATATGCATAATTCTTTTTGTTTTTCTATATATATTTTATTTATTTTAATTTTTTATTATTAAATTATGACATTGTTGATTAAACCATTTAACCCCAAATGGTTAATTGCTTACCCACCACCGAGAGGGAAAGAAAATGGTTTTGTTTTCAAATAATTTTTCAAAATATTTATTTTTATAGTAATAAAGTTAATGTTGTGGATTTAATTACTGGAATTTAATGATGAGAAAAACATATATGTTCAATATAGGATTTAATGAGCCAATGTAACTTAGATATGAGATTTAAAAAGAGAATCTGAAAATAGTTTTATTTCAAATTGGTTTTAAATTTTATATTCCATTTCCACCATTAATAAAAATAATTCTTATTTGTCATATTTATTATTGTTTAATATGTTAAATATATGATGTTAAAAGTGTTCCAAAATTTTCTTGAATTTATATATTTTTTTGCATTTTATCTATTTTTGAATGTTATATTATTTAATTGTGGCATCATTTTTTTTGGTATTTAACACAACACACTAACTTTTCAACAGGTGGATAATTGTAGCAATATGAGTTGATCAACCCATTTCTTATCATCACCTAGATGAAAACACTATTTTTTCCATATAGATTTAAAAGTATAAATTCTTATGTTATTGAAATTATTAATTTATTATGTATGAATTTAATTAGTGGAATTTAGTGATGGGAATAAATAAAGATACTTTAAATATATGATTTAATGAGAGTGAATGGGAGTTAATACCTTAAATGTGTCATTTATGAGAGTGAATTGAATGCATTAAATAATATCATTTAAATTACATTTTCTACCCTCAAATAGATGGATCATATTTCAGAAAAAAATGTATTTTAGTAAAAAAAAATTACAGAAATTTATAGGCTATTTGTAACTTTATAGTAGTATAGATATTTATGGATTGAAGAGACACCTTTATTCATAGACTAAAGCTACAGGCATAGTTGTAGAACACGAGAATGGGGGATCCATAGTGTGAGCAAGAGCCCTACATACAGCTGCTACGGTAGAGAACCCAATGACCTATGCGATGACACTTTCAGAGAGAGATGATAAAATCCAACCGAAAACTAGTTGAGCAAACCAACGCCAAGTATCAGTAGTGGGATTATTGATGTGGAATTTTAGTGGGTGGGCATGGTATAGAACATGGTTTTCAAAATCGGACCGCACCAAATCGATTTTTTGTTTTCCCCAAAAATTGGATTTTCCTTCAAAATCGTTGATTTTGGTCAGTAAACCGCTGATCCGAGTGGTTAACCGTTCGAATGGTTTTGACCTTTTTTTAATTTTTTTTGATTTTTTTTTTTATTTTTCTGTCAGAACAGGCCGAACATTCGATTCAAATGATCGGATCATTGGACCTGGTAACCAGACCCCTGACCAATTCGGTCACCGGGTCGGTTTTAAAAACCATGGTATAGAACCATCCCTTAACCCTATCATATCATGATCATTGAATATGAGAAAGAATTATGCTTCCGAGACATGGTAATTCTCATTGTAGAGGACGACGACTGGACGATTGAGCATTCGTCACGGCAGACTGAGTGGTGAAATCAGTAGTAGTCATTGACTGTGATACCATTGAGAAAATACTTCAATATATAGCTTATTGGATAGGTAGTTTTTCCAAGTTGTTGAAAGACGAGAATATACAAGCAAAATATGTGTGTATGCAAGATGCATGATCTTGCACAATCAATCAGTGAATGGGCGGGGATGAATGGAATGTCATTGAGTTGCAATCAAATTCAAATTCATTGGTAGATGCATGATGATCCTCATCCAACCGAGACTGTAAAGCCACATCATCATCCATTGTTGTCTTCATATGCTGATACAAAGAGATTCCGTACTATTATTCTTCTCTCATCACTCAATTGGAAATGTGTGTGTATTGCATTGACAAAGGTGTTGGATTATACATGAGCGCTTCAGTGTGCTGGAGTTGCAATATACTAAAATTATGAAGGTGTGTCACCTTACCTCGATAAACAAGCAACAAGGAAAGAAATTAACAGGGCAAAGTTATTAAAAGAAATACACAATTTTCATGAACTGGGAAGAAGAAGAATTAGAAGGCACCTCTATTCTAGATGAAAGTCGTCAGTATGTGTTAGGAACCTCTCCAACCTTGCTCTAATCTAAAAATATTTTATCATACAAGGAGATATAATAGAGGGACAGGGGAGGATAAGGACAAGATCCTTCATATTCTAAATGTGGACATCGGCATGTTTTAAGCTCTCGTTTGATTTTACTTTTAATAATTACTTCTTTTAAGAGCTGGAGTCACATATTAAATGGTTATTAAGTACTTGTTAGAGAAATACTTCTCAAATAGAACAAGATGAATCAGTCCCTGACATTTTCTTTTAATACCCAAAATACACTCACGTGAGGGTTTTATTCAAACATAGTGAACCAGGTAGCGGCACACCTAGTCACAGGTCCATCGGCAACGATCAGCCATGAGGAAAAATGGTCAGTAGACCTGTTGTTTTGCCATTTTCTTCCATTTTATGAAGTTTTGCTTCTCATTAAATCATTTTTCTTGGGTTTTTTAAAACTTGAAACTCCCCTGTTTGTTGTGTTCGTAGATCTACACTTTGGAAGAGTTTAACGGTGACAATCCCATTGTCTAGCCACCGACGACAAGGAGGTTAGTTCGCCCAACTCCTCCCTTCCATGTTTGATTTTTATTGGTTTTTTTGTATATATGTATGAGTGAAGTGAGGGATAAAATTGTCATTTGTATCAATATAAGCACTTATGAGGAAAGTAGCTTACCAAGCATCCCAACCCAATAAATGCTTAAAAACATAATAAGCAATTTGCACAAATACTTCTTTTAACAACCATTTAATCATCAAACAGGCCCTAAAACAAGCTCCGTTCATGCATATCCTCTTTCTCCCTCTTTATCTAATTTATTTATAGAGAAGTACAGAGATGCCCATTGCAGAGTTACAACATTTCGAAATGTCAATTACCCCCACCATATGCACCATTGTCAGACCGTGAATTGGCATCAATTCCAAGTTGGCACCTATCCCACCTGTACTTTAGGCCTATGAATTCTAACCCTGGGCTGAACCGTCATTCTCCCATTTATCTATTTGTATGTTCTAATTTATATATATATATATATATATATATATATATTATGCTAACTCCAACTTTGACAAGTATAATTAATTATTAATTTTATTATTCAAGGCGACTCATTTCTATTCCTTCCATCCAACACAAATTTGATTACCTGTATTTTTATATGAATTACCTTTGTCTTTCTAGCTACTACTTTTATATCACTTTTTTTAGTAAATTGCAGATTAGTACCTTATATTTTGAGGGTAGCCTCACTTTAGGCTATGTTTGATTTAAACAAAAAGGTAGGTAAATGAAGGAAAGGAAGGAAAATATAAGGAAACCTATATAAAATTAGTATTTTACCTTTCACTTCCTTTTCGTATATTTTTTTTCCTTCAAACCAAGTATAGCCTTAATACCCAAACCATAAAACGTGCCAATTTGTGCCTAAACTCCCAAAAACTGCTATTTTAGGCCCAATTAGTATTCCATCAATTATTTGGTCCACATGATATTACATGCCATTTGAAACTTTCTTTCCTCAAGACTAAACCAAAATAGCAGTGAGCAAAATCCCAAACCCACCAGCATTCCCCCTCCTCTCAAAGATGTCCAGATGCCATCTATTAGTCATCCTTTGGAATCATGGTCAAGAATTCCTTGACCAAACACTTGATAATCTTGGATGAACGGAGTGAGTCCCCTCAATATAGGCAGCATGCAAATAGAAGAAACTAAGTCATTGATGACCTGCCAAGTGCCAAGTATGAAGGTACTTTGTGCTCTTCATCCACCAATACATCGGTTTTGAAAACGTATTTGATTGTTTATGATAGCAAAGTGCAGTTTGATAATTTTATCATCCACTAAAGTGGCAATTTTTAGAAGTTCAGGTACTATGGTAACATGTTTTAAAATTTGGGTATTAAAGCGAGACCATCCTAAATTACAAAATACTAATATGCAATTTACCCCTTTTTTTCATCTTCTTAGTAAACTAATAAATTGCAACCAAATCGTCAAATCATTACTTTAGGCATCTCTCCGTAAGTATCATAATTAAAAGGTAAATTAGAGTAATTAATTTATCTACACAAAGGCTTCTGACAGTCAAAAGAAATAATGAGCTTCTAGATAATCATCTTTGCAGTCCAAAGATTATTTGGTTGGAGGTGCATCTTTACATGTGTCTTTCCACATGAATATAAGATTTGAGTATGCGAAAAAAGACAAGAAACTCCATTTCTAATTCTCAAAATAAGTTCGAATTAAACTTTTCATGTCTTTTTGGGGCATGGTCTTTTGGCGGAAAGATCTTCCCCCAACCAAATAGAGAAAGATTGAAAAACAAACAATCGAGCTTCTAAAATACAGACAGTCCACATGAAAAGATGCACCAAACATAACCTTAGCAATTTGAATTTTTACTAGGTTCTAACCTGACCTACGCTTCAACTTAGAAATAGGGTACATGCCTAGGCCCAGTTCAAAGCTTTAAACAATTTAATTGGTCCCATCCTGCTTTATCTGAATTTCTTGTGAAATTCTTCATCTGAATAATATATTCAACTCACACTAATAACGAGTCCATCCCACAGACCTTTGGGATGGGACCCGTGTTGCTGGCACGAGAGGGATCAAGGGACCGATCGCCCTGAATTAGATGTTCCTCTATCCAATCCCACGGAGAGAGGTATTGGCCCCAGCCTCCGCCTATAGATCACCAACTGAATCCTAAATTTGTAAGGTATCTAACGGATAGGCACCCGATTGTCACGGGGGTAATTGTTAGGGTCCCGTGCGGCATTCGAAATGGGTGAGTAAGCCTACAAAACAAAGCAAATACACACAAAAAGGCAATAAGATGGCACACGAATTAGCAAAAGGCTATTTGTATTGCATCAATCAGTGGTAAACACAAGCACACAGTACAGTGTCAAAGGGATCTCATGCTTAACCTTTACATGCTTATGAGCTCACTCGACTACCTACCTCCCCTCAAAGAGTACGTTAAGCTTTTGGGGGAGTGACAAAAGGAAACATCAAAAGAATAGAAAAACATACTAAGTAATTACAATAACCTTGATGGCGCGGCGAAAGAATCATCTGTGACACGACAGTGATAAGATGGCCACGGGAAGCGTTTATGACCACCGCTCGCATAAACACCCCCGGTTCCCCCAATTTTGGCGATTTTTTTGGGATCAAGTATCTGAACGTCTCTATCGTCCTTTGAGTTTTAGCATTAATGAGGGTTCATCAAGTAAACCACGTTTCGTTCGCAAGTCCCCAGAAAAAGCCAAACGGGTGGTTTTATTAACATTTTTTAACATCTTTATGTATCTCGAATGCAAAGTTACAAGTCTCTTGCAAGTTGCAACTGGTATCTCGTGTCTGTTGTGTACTACTAAACTAAAAAAGTGTGTGTAGTGTTGAGAGACTTGGAGCAAGTATAATTCAATAAGATTAATTATTCAAATTTCCAAATTCCAAACTACTATCATTACTGTTATATCCATCATAAAATTGACAGCACCTTTATATTATATATATATAAAGTTTCCTATTGATTGTAGTGGAGATTTGAAACCGAATCTCATCTGTACCTACGTTAAGTATTTAGGGGATAGATTACCACTGTATAGCCCTTTATTCAGACACACAAATCAAATCAATTTTTTAAATCTATAACCATGTTGTGTTTTGGTATATATCAGAAATAATGAGTGTGGCTACCATGGAGTAAGTGGATACAGCTTATAATGCATTGGTTGTATAAGCCCCGATTGTTCAGGCTGGTGGGCTGCTCTTATTCAACTCAAGTCATTTTAACCTTCACCAAACTATTTATTTAAATATGTCATGTATTTTGAAAACTTATTTAAATATTTCTAAGCTGGTCCCACATAATATTAACAGGCCCTTTATTTATATTTTATAAAACAAACGGTCTAATAGTATATTGTTTTAATGTCAATCTTGCCCCTTTTGAAAATATTGTTCATCTTCTTCAAAACTGAACTCTAGACCAAACACTACGACTATTCTGTTCTCTTTTTTTTTTTAAAAAAAAAAAACATTATGGGTCAGTTCATTTCTTGGATTTGAGAGGGGAAAATCGATTCTTTTTTTCAGATTTATGTGTAGTCCACAGAAAAACAATTAATACCAGTAGCTAGTCGCTAGACACATCATCTCAAGTTTCTCACAAACTTGGGCTGAAAAGTACTTTCTGGACCCAAGCAAAGCTAGGTAAATGATCTTTGAATCAAGTCAATTCCGAGGCGTGCATAATCCTTTATCATGTTGTGTTGGATATTGGGATTTATATGGAGCTTTGCCTCGGATTCAGCCAAGCCAAATACTGGAGGCTGAGGGCCATTCTCAGGGTTGGGCCTAGATTGGCCAAAATCTAGACGAGCCCGCAAAGTTGAAACAACTCAGAGAAATGATCGATTTTTAAAACGACCTTGAAACCCATGTGGGTTGTAGCAAATAAGTTGGTTCTTAAAACAAAAATACAGAAAACAGATAATTGGTTCTACCTCTCAAACCAATTTATTTGAAATTGGGATTTGCTCTTCACAGAGATCTGTTGGTATTTGGTTCTTCAGTGAGATCTGTTGAATCACATTGAACTAATGTGATATGTACCAAAAAAAAACAGAAATTAGGCTTATATGATTATATTTCTGGTTTAATAAGACGGGCCCAGCCGCATCCTGACCCAGAATTTGTTGAGATTAAATGAGCTATTAGGCCGTGTTTTATTACTAGAGCGAAAAATTAGAGTCCGACTATGACCCAGAATTCATCGGTATCTTGTCTACCCGGCACCGGCATCATGGTTTTATTTTTTAATGAGCCCAGCCCGAAGGCATAGCCCAGCCATGAACAGATCCACCACGTGAACACTACGATAAAAAATGCCTCCATGCAGGATTGAACTACAGACCTTCAGTTTACAAGACTGACGCTCTACCACTGAGCTATAGAGGCTCTACGCTTTAAATTGGGAGCCATATTCTATCTATTAAATTTCTGTATAAATTAGCAAATAATGACTTTTCTCCCTCGTAGATTCCAAAATCAGTTGACAATTTCGGTTCGTGATTGATTTTTGGCGTGACCATTTCCATATAACTGGAATCTGCATCCATTCATTTTACAAAATGCACAAAAAAAAAAAAAAACGTTTTCTGTTTGTTGAGAACTTTGAGAAGTGATATAGGCTCGGTTTGGAAGGAATGTAAATACAAATATCTACTAGTTGAGAAATACAAAACACAAGGTCTTGTATTGTGCACTACTTCCAAACGGAGCCTTAACATCCATTTTACAGATGCCAGCTTCAAATGCTTGAAGTTGGAATATGAATCAATCAGCTTATACGCCTTGCTTTGCTGCTATATTGCTTCAGGTAAAATAGAGTGGATTTATTTTATTTTATTTTTCGTCTTTTGTTGAATCTTTTTTATAGCTCGATAAGCCAATGATTTATTTATATGATTAAGCAACATGTTAATTTAATCGGTTACAATAAAATGGAAATGGATCGGACTTTTGGTGTACATCTATCTACTTTCTTTACTTTCCCTAAACAAAGCATAAAAGCTCATATAGGAAGTGCCCAAGTGTAGATGGCTCCTACTTAAATAAGATTCGACTTATGTGTCCTTCTTTATGTTCGTTATACTTAAGTTAATAAATTGATACTAATTCATATTTTTAGAATAAAATTAATATTCAAAAATAATAACTAATAACAAAATAATAATCATTAAATAATTAAAGATTATGATAATTAAATAATAATCAAATTAACGAAATCATTATAGTAATAAAAACACAGTTAAAATAATAAAATAATTAGAATAATGATTCAAAATCATTAAATAACAAATAACTAATAAATTTATAAAACTATAAAATAATCATAAATTATTATTATTTTAATAATAAATAATAATAGTGATGATCATGATCATGATAAAATAATAAAAATAGTTAAATAATAATAAAAGTAATTAAATGATTAATAATAATTATTATGAGTGTTTTAATAATAATATGATTATTATTGTTAAAATAATATTTTAGTATTATTGTTTATAAAGTTTTAGTATAGTAAGAGTATGTTACTAATAATAGATGTTGAATAAAATGTGCGAAGGAATTTTGCGGACAAATAAAAAAAATATTGTCAAGTTTGATGTTTGATGTCTAATAAAATAAGAGATTCCATCTGCACCCCACAAGGGAGCGCCCCACAACATCCCCACCGTGTATTTGGGAACATCTCCCAAGTACCAGAAATGATGATATCATCATCGGGAGATGTTCCCAATACACAGCGAGGATGTGCTCTAGGACGTTGTGGGGGCACCCCCTTGTGGGGTGCAGATCTGAACTTAAAAATAATAGTCTAGCATCTTTTTAACCCAATCAGCTAACTCGCCCAACCCACGGGGCCATAGGTTGGGTTGTATTCATTTAGTCCTACGTCATTGGCAGGTTGGTTAATTAACCCAATGAAGGGACATTTAATGGATTAGGTGGTTTGGCTCAATGTTTTTGAATCATCGTTGACCTAGACAGTCGGACGATTCGGCCCGAAAATCGTCCAACCAATCGATTCCATTTCACCCCTAACCCGTTCTTGGGTCAAAAACCATTGACTTCGTTAGAAAAAATCTGACCCGTGCGGTCGAACCATCAACTCGTTTGACCCTGCTAGCGATTTGCAATATAAAGTTGCAGAGAGGAGAACTCAAATATGAGATCTAGTTTAAGACACGAACTCAAATCTAGATCTCAGATCTGGGATCTAGCACAAAGAGAAGAAGAAGAAGAAGAAGACTACAGGTGTTTTATAGAAATCGATCTCATATCTGAGATCCAAGAACTCAGATCTCAGATCTGCATCCGTTGCCATTGCCTCACCATCACTGTCGCCGCTATCGTCGCCAGTGAGTATCGAATCCTCCTTCTCCTCTTCCTTCTTCTTTATTTTTTTCTTTCTCAGCCAACAACAGTTCTCCTTTCTCCTTTCTAACTTTCTTAGCCCACATCTCTTCTTTCTTATATGAGGTTTGCATATTAGGACAAATCTCATATAAACATTTTCCCTAATATGCAAACCGTCCGAACCGTTTAACCCAAACGATTGGACCGATGACCCAGAAACCAGTAGCTAAAACGGTTATGTTTCCACGTCGGTTTTTAAAACCTTGGTTTGGGTCATAATTAACCAACGGGTAATGCATTAACATTTGACAGTTCGACTTTCCTCAATCAGTCATGAAAGATTATTACCATTTGTGATGTTTGACTGATATTATTGTAGTTATTCCTATGATAACCATCTCAGCAAAGTTGCAGTTTGATTCATGTTGTTTAATGGTAATAGACTTAGGGCTGCAAATAAGTCGGATCAGATCCGATTTGAATTAGAACCTGATCGATTAGAGTCGAATTCAGACACTTCTCTTTATCCTAATAAATCGGATCAGATCAAGAAAGTCAATCCGTTTAGTTAATAGATCGAACTCATGTATACCCCGATCTGATCTACCATGAACCAATCTGATTCATGTTAGTTATGAAATATTATATATTATTATCTTATTATACTATATAAATAATATAATAAATATTTATATTATATCATAAATTTTTTTTGTTACAATTCGAATCAAATTGAATATCCGATAAGATATTCAAATTTGAATTCGAATCATTGACGGATTTCTATCAGATTTAGATCGGTCGGATTTCTTATCGGATCAGATCTGGCATACCCTTTACCAAATCCTATTTAGCAGCTCAATTTCCCCAAATATGTAGCCCAATTTCGCCAAATAGGAGATTGGTTTGTCTTTCTCAGTTGCTTTTTCATCCTTGGCTTTAGGTTTTAGGTTTTATTAGAATTCCTGTTGTTTCTCCTTTATTGTTTCCTATTTAGTTTAATTAGTCATTTTACCTAGGCTAGTTTTCACTACTCTATCCGTTTATTTAGTGGTTTTCTCTTTTGTGCTTGTATAATGTTAATTCCACAAGTTCCCACAGAATATAACCATTGGGGGAGTTCTAATTAATTTAATTAATTCCAATTCCTATAAATACCCATTTCCACCATCATTACATCAATTTTCATACTCTCTTTAATCCTTAATTCTCAATTTTGTCTAAGTTTCAATAAGAAGAAGACTTGTTCAAGTATCTCAAGTTAATAATTTGGGAGGTTTAGAAATTCCAACAATTGAAATTCTCAACTGGCAGATCAAGTAAGTTGTAATTAAATTAATTTTCATTTTTTAGTTTTAATGCTATAATTTTTTAAAAATGGCTGGCTCATCTCAAAATCAATTTTCCAATATGTTCAACTTTGATGATGTTCAATCACAGTACGTTATCACCGATATGGTTGATGTTACCGGAGCTGCCACCCCTAGTACTACTACTTAAGGGATTAGAAAAAGACCACTAACCTAACTAATCCACTTTGGAAAGTATTTACTATAGAAAACTTTGAAGTTAAAGGAAGAAGAGTTTTTTGTAGTAAATCATGAGTTATTTTAATTATAGTAGCTCTATAGCTCACTGCAAAATTCTAAATTACAGACCCCCATAGTCTACAAGTAGCCCCCCCCCCCCCCCAAACCACATCCTGCCCGTGATTTTAGCATCAATCTAGTGTCAAGATTCATCCCCATCCCCTGTACAATGGAGCTAAAGAATTCTGAGATGGACTGATCATAGAAACATGTAAAAAAGAAGAATGTTTTCTGTGTTTTCTAGTCTTATATACCCTTGAGTGTATAAAGACCAAGGTTCAAGGTTCAAAGCACTAACATGATAATCCTAATACAGGGCATATCGAATTAGCATCCAAACTCATGGGCTTTTGTGCCATTCAAGTGTTAATTCTGGACCTATGGTCGTAGTCATGACCACCACTGAAAGATGGCAACAGTCATGACCGCTGCTAAAAGTTCCTAATCATCATAGATCAACAAATATATCCAATTATACTAACGGTCCAAACTTTTTAGATCAATGGATTTTCCCATAAAATTGGAAGAATCCAAAATTATAAAATCTAATTTTTATATATTTTAAATGATTTTCATTGAAAGAAATAATTATAAAATAGACCTATCAATGGCATATTAATCTCATTGATCTAATAACAGTTCGTGCCAAAAATGACTTTCTCTTTAAATTTTTTGGAAAAATCTGAAATTTTAAAAAATAATTGATATTATTTATTCTAAATGATTTTCATTGTAAGGAATAACTATAAGATGGATCCACCAATGGTCTATCAAATTCGAAGACTTACAAACAATTTAAGGTGTCTTGTTGATGTGTGGCTCATTGTGACACTAGCAAGTGCACTAGCCGCTCAAGTAATAGAGTAGTGAGTAGAGTATCGTTCTCACGATGACTTATGTAGCAACTACTAGTAATAAATCAGTCTACTGTTATCTGATCAGCCGAAATATAAAACTAATGAAAATCTGAAATTCTAACTACAAAGTTATTTCGAACACACTGGACCAAACACCTTGTATGCAAGTGAGGAGACAAGCTAAAGATGCATAGAAAAATAAATTCAGCAACTAGATTTCTAGGCAATTCGAGTAGAATAGGATTCAGCCTTGGTTTGGTGAAATCCCAAAGCAATGAACAACCTCTCTCGAGCGCATGTTCAATCTATGCATGAGTGATGGTCCTTATATCTCTATCAAGGATCTAATCACCATGCATACATTCAGATCTAGCAATTCTAGGGCTTCATTTTAGCTAGATGATCATCAACTCAGCTGAATGAACACCAACCGAATTGTGCAAGTTATCTCTAACCTTGCACTCAATCCGGCTCTTGATTGGCAGATCTGAATTCTTAGAGTCTTTCTCAAGCACTCTAAGAATTCCAAGAAAGATGAACAAATCGGCCAGACTGAATTAAAGCTACCTGAATTCTTTCTCAAGTAATTTAGATATTACAAGTTCATGATCTGAAATCACATATCTGATTTTATAGAATAGTAGTTCGGATCTCACTATTTCATGATCTGAATTTACAGATCTGAGATTGGAAAATAGAAATTCAGACCTTGTAAATTCATGATCTGAAATTTCGGATATGAGATTTCAGAATAGCAGTTCGGCCAACAATCCACAATTGATATTCCAAACAAGAAACTTCAAGATTAAATCTACTTTACTCGAATGAACTTAGAAAATAAATTACAGAATTGAATTTGCATAATACATGCTTTGATTACAGCAAGAAGGAAAATTTGATGGAGAAATTACATAAATCTTAGCTGAATTCGATTACCAATTTGTGCAGAAATCAAGTGAGGATGAAACCTTGATCTCCAATTGCTTTCTTCCCCTTCGAATTCAGCTTCTTCTTCTCTTGAAGCTGCTTGTTCCTCCTCTCTTCTCCTCTCTTGCGCCTATCTCTCTCTTTTCTTCTCTCTTAGAACAAGAGCTCAATGAGAGTTTGAAATCAGGTGTTGGACCCCTTTTCCCTTGAAATCAGGTGTTGGACCCCAAATTATCAATCAACAACTTATTTAATTAACATCCTACATAAATACTAACTAAACTCAATTGATATGAATGAGAAAAGCAGAAACAAAAACAAGAGAGTTTATGACTAAAAATCTGAATTGGGTTGCCTCTCAACAAGCGCTTGTTTTTGGTCTAAAGCTTGACCTTCTAGTGAGGTACTGACCGCTGGCCTAAAAACATCCACCAACCTCAATCAATGACAGTTTTCGAGCTAAAGCTATCATGTGTTCCCGAGACACCCTCAACCACTTTTTCTCTTTGCAAAGGACTCAAATCTGCTGATATGATTACTGGTAGTGCTGATGGAGCCTCTAAGAAAGCCTACTCTAGTGGTGGAGGGGGTTGCTTCAGCTCAAGGGAGGGTGGCTCTTGGGTTGAAGGCTTGCTTATGGGTATTGGCGGGGTATCCAAGCCATCCAACTTGAGACACTCTTTCCCTTGAAAATGTGGATTGGCATTCAGGTATGCTGCCATGCCTTGCATCTTTTCATTCTCTTCCCTTGCAGCTCCTCCCTCTTGTATGCAAAGCTCAAGGTTGTTGGCCAACCTGCTAACCTTGTTTTCAGCCATTCAGGTATGCTGCCATGCCAACTGCTCGACTTGCTTCTCCAAGTTCTTTATTGCTGTTTCGTTATTCTGAAATCTGGTTTCAGCACTAGCTATGAACTTGGTCATCAGCTCCTCTAGGTTAGATTTCGGTTCCGGCTGATGGAAGTTTTGGTGGAAAGGCTTAGGTGCATGCTGATTCTGCCATGGCTGATTCAGGTGGCCTCTCCATCTGGGGTTATGGGCACAAGGGTATTGACTGTATTGCTGCCTTGGAAAGTGGCCAACAAAGTTTACCTGTTCTGGAGGCTGCATAAACTGATTTCCAACTTGGCATGCAGTGCTGATGTGGCCTCCCCCACACCAATTACAAGTCATGGACTACACATGCATGGCTTCCATCTGCATTTCATCTATTTTCCTGCTGATTGCACCTATTTGTGCAAATAAAACTGTATATGTGTCCACATTGTGAAGACCTTGCTGCCTTCTAATTTGTGCTCTTTCGGAATGCCATTGATGGTTGGTTGTTGCCATCTCCTCTATCAAAATAGTAAAGAAACTATTGTACACTAATTAAGGAATGTATGCTATCAAACAAGCAGCAATCCTAAGAAAGAGGAACTGTTAAACACTAAGAGAGTAGAAATCTACAAAGCAAAGAAAGATGAATGCTACCTAACAAGAAAAACTTCAAGAAAAAGAACAATCAGCCGGCTGAAAACTAATATAGATAGATCTGAAATCTGATATACAAGACTGAAATCAAGAAGACTGTACACTACCAAACTGATATACAAGATTGAAACAAGAATAGCAGCCTAAGATTTCTAATTTCAGCAATGAAGAGTAATTTACACATATCTGAACTATAAGAATTTTATAAAGTACACTGAAACTACTGAAACAAGCTAGATCTGAACTAGGCAAAGCAGTAATAGGAAAATTCAGATCTGAATCATACTACAGATATCGGAAAATACAGATCTGAATCCTACTACAACGGAAAGAGAATTCAGATTAACCAATGCAGAACTAAAAGAAAGGATTACCTAAATTAGTAATTGAGTGTGTGCAGATCTGAAGAACTACATCTACCAGCTACACTACTGAATTAGAACAACTATGTATGTTTTTTTTTTTTTTTTTTTTTTTTTTTTTCTGTGTTCAAATCTGAATTCTGATTTCAACAATGAAAAGTAATGTATACAGATCTGAACCACACCCTTTTTATCAAATATGCAAGACTAGAATGCATACTACTGAAACTAGAAAAGCAGACTTAAAATTTTTTTCTTGTGTGCTCAAATCTGCATTCTGATTTCAGCAATGACAGTGAATGTATGGAGATCTGAAGAACACGGTTTTTTTTGAAGTATACAGAACAAAAGAAAACACAACTCCACTACTGAAACTAGAACATTATTTTATAAAATATGCAAGATTATACTACTGAGGCTAAAACAGCAATCATTAATGAAGATCAAAAATCATTTTTTTTTCAGTGTGCTCAGATCTGATTTTTTTATTTTAGCCATGACAGTTAATGTATACAGATTTGATCCACACTATTTTTATGAAATATGGAAACTAGAATGCAGCTCTACTACTAAGACTAAATAAGCAATCGAAGATGAAGTAGATCATCAATGGAAAGAGAACTAACTAGATCAGCAATGGAGTTTCATGCATACTAATATGAACTATAATGCACAAAATTGAAAATCAGATTAACAGTGGCTAATAGTTCCTAATATTGATACAACAAGTCCCCGGCAACGGCGCCAAAAACTTGATGTGTGGCTCATTGTGACACTAGCAAGTGCACTAGCCGCTCAAGTAATAGAGTAGTGAGTAGAGTATCATTCTCACGATGACTTATGTAGCAACTACTAGTAATAAATCAGTCTACTGTTATCTGATCAGCCGAAATATAAAACTAATGAAAATCTGAAATTCTAACTACAAAGTTATTTCGAACACACTGGACCAAACACCTTGTATGCAAGTGAGGAGACAAGCTAAAGATGCAAAGAAAAATAAATTCAGCAACTAGATTTCTAGGCAATTCGAGTAGAATAGGATTCTGCTTTGGTTTGGTGAAATCCCAAAAAAATGAACAGCCTCTCTCGAGCGCATGTTCAATCTATGCATGAGTGATGGTCCTTATATCTCTATCAAGGATCTAATCACCATGCATACATTCAGATCTAGCAATTCTAGGGCTTCATTTTAGCTGGATGATCATCAACTCAGCTGAATGAACACCAACCGAATTGTGCAAGTTATCTCTAACCTTGCACTCAATCCGGCTCTTGATTAGCAAATCTGAATTCTTAGAGTCTTTCTCAAGCACTCTAGGAATTCCAAGAAAGATGAACAAATCGGCCAGACTTAATTAAAGCTACCTGAATTCTTTCTCAAGTAATTCAGATATTACAAGTTCATGATCTGAAATCACAGATCTGATTTTATAGAATAGCAGTTCGGATCTCACTATTTCATGATCTGAATTTACAGATCTGAGATTGGAAAATAGCAATTCAGACCTTGTAAATTCATGATCTGAAATTTCGGATCTGAGATTTCAAAATAGCAATTCGGCCAACAATCCACAATTGATATTCCAAACAAGAAACTTCAAGATTTAATCTGCTTTACTCGAATGAACTTAGAAAATAAATTACAGAATTGAATTTGCATAATACATGCTTTGATTACAACAAGAAAGGAAAATTTGATGGAGAAATTACATAAATCTTAGTTGAATTCGATTACCAATTTGTGTAGAAATCAAGTGAGAATGAAACCTTGATCTCCAATTGCTTTCTTCCCCTTCGAATTCAGCTTCTTCTTCTCTTGAAGCTACTTGTTCCTCCTCTCTTCTCCTCTCTTGCGCCTATCTCTCTCTCTTCTTCTCTCTTAGAACAAGAGCTCAAGGAGAGTTTGAAATCAGGTGTTTGACCCATTTTCCCTTGGCTCTCTTCTCCTTTTATAGCCTTCTCCTCAGCCCCTTTCCTCCTCTAGAAAGTTCTCTCATCTAGAAAGTTCTACAATGCTGTTCCAGATAATTCGGGCTCGATTTTGACCCCGATTCAGCCCGTGTCTATCAAAACTCAAAACATAAAAGTTCTAGAACTTTTCTTTATCTTTCCAATCATCTTGAATCATCTCAATTGGAGTCCGGATGAGAGAATTATGCCCAAATTACTATTCGGTGCCGAAATTGTCTAGAATTACCCAATTAGCCTTGTTTTTCACTTAACGCCACCTTTCTCTCTTCTAGAAAGTTTCCCGCCTTTAGGCTCCTTGGGCTGCACTTTGGGCTGCTCTTGATCTGCAAATGGGCCTCCTCATTGCTGGGCCGAATAGACTCCATTGGAGAGCTTCGGTTGTGCTCTCTCTTTGGGCTTTCCCAAAGAGTGCAGCATGGGCTGCATGGGCCTAATGGCCCTCCTTTGAATTCTCGACTGGGCCTTGCTCCCAGCTGGGCTGTATCACCTTCTATTTGGCCTCTTTTAGCATGATTTTATGCTCTTTTTCCCTAGGCTTGTCCCCTTTGACAATTTCCTGAAATCAAGCTAAATTGGGGTAAGAATTCACACAAATCAACATCAAAACCATGCATAAACACCAGAATTTATATGTAAATTGTGCACACATCACTTGTAGTGGTATCATTAGTAAAGTTATTGTATAATATCTACATATATGTTCTAAACTCCTCATATTGTTGGGTAATGTATCTCTTCATATAAACTATTAAACTGTGCATACCTTTCATATAAACTATTAAACTAGGCATTCCTTATGTATTTGTGGGATTTGTAAGAATTTTCCCAATTATCCAAGCGTGTATCCATATCTTCGCACCACATTCATGTGCATCCAAAATCTATTTGCAATATGTATCCCCAAGCTCATTGATATGACAGCAATGTTGAAATTTTGAACCTTGACATAGGCTCAATTAGGGGTGCCAATTGGACTAGATTTGGTCCAATCCGATACAGTCCAATATGAGTCCATCACAGATAGACCATGTCCAATACAATCCAATGAATACTTTGGACCATTTTAGACCAGTCCAATTCAATGTTTGGACCACCCAATTCATTCAAATTGGTTTTAATGTTAGATTGGTTCCAACCCAAACCTGGTCTATCAACACCCCTATATTCTTATCTTCTATCAATGGACCAGATATTGATCCAATCCAACATAAATCCATTATGGAAGGTGTCCAATTCAATCCAATAAATACTTTGGACCATTAAGTTGGGACTGGTCCACTTCAATGTCTTATTGATCCTTCTATCCATCTTAGGGTCCATTTGGTTTGCATCCAGAATCAGAATCAGAATTGGAATCGAAAACCTTCAGATTTGGAATCGGAATGGTCTATTCCCATAGGCTGTTTGGTTCAAACAAGAATGGAAATGGAAATTGGAATCAATAGGAATGGAATTTCATTCCCAAGGGAGAGATAGGGAATGGCCATTCCATCAAATGGGGTATGCCATTCTATTTGAATTGGGAATGGGATCCTGATTCCAATCAACCAAACAATTAGAATCAGAATAGCCCATTCCAATTCCGATTCCAAACCCCTATTCCCACAAATCAACTGGGGCCTAAATTGATTTTGTTTTGGATGGGTCCAATCCAAAATCGGTCCATTGACACTCCTAGGCCCAATGGTGCATTGTAAAAAATATACCCAAACAAAGAAAAGTCATAATCAAAAGGTTGCCTAATTTAAAATTAATAGAAACTTGGTAAAGGAAATGTTACACATGAAAAGTTGTGAAATGAAAAATCATTAATTTTAGGCCAAATTTCTTAAACTAACCCTAAGGTTTAGGAACTTGATTAACTATACCCCTACTATTTCAGCATTGTCTTAAAGTATCCCTATTGTTTCTGACAATTGACTAGCTCTACCCTTACTGTTATCATCCATTAATATTCCATTAAAATCCATACACACATGACACCATGTGACATAATTTTTTTAAAACCCAATTTTACCCTTCACTCACTCACTCACTCACTCACTCACTCACTCTCTCTCTCTCTCTCTCTCTCTCTCTCTCTCCTTCTTCCCCTTTGTTCTCTCTCCCCTATTTCATCATCTCCACCTCTAGTCCCTCTCTCACTCACTCACTCACTCATAAAAGGTGCCCAGATCTGCAAAAAGTTGAAGTGCTTCCCAAGATCGGAAAAAGGTTGGAGATCTCAAAACTTTCAAATAGGTGCCCAAATCTGTTGCGTATCTCTCAGACCTGCAAGGAACCCAAATCTGAGATCTGAGAGACGATACTTAGATCCACCATCGTTAGTCAGAGCAAGGGTTTGTAAACCCCTATAGAGAGAAAGGGTCAGAACAAGGGTGGAGGCGCCGGTTGGAGCAAAGGTTTGTAAACCCCTATATGAGAAACTCAAATCCACTGGCATTGGTTGTGGAGGCACCAAGTCAACGAATGATGCTGATCCTAATGAGCAACTACAATAAAAAAACCTAGTAGATGTAGGAGAAGCAACAACAGCCGATGAAGAAGTCCAACGCTCGTCTACTCAATCAACATAAGGTCAAGAGTCGGTTGGGAAATGAAAGAGAAAAGATATAGAAGAAGAGAATGGAGGAACAAAACCTTCATCCCTTGTGGAAGATGAGAACGGAACTTCTTATGCAAGGGTTAATGTTCTTATGACAAACACATTCATTGTTCTAATGTTCGTTAGGGAGTTGCAAGATTCAGCTTCATCTCTAATATCCAAGACCTTCAACGAAGAACAAGCTCTCTGCTATACTGTTAAGAATGTTGGGAATAATCTCTATATTTTTCCTTGTGAAAAATCAGAAAGATCTTAACCACAAATATCAAGCATGCAGCAGTAATAAAACAAAGTAAGCAACAATAGTAGACACCAAGTTTTTAGGTGGAAAACCCCTCAATGCGAGGGTAAATACCACGGGACCAAAGTCCAAATCATCCACTATCAGCAATAGTAATGGGGTACAATGTTTTTCTATCTAGCTACAATTAGATGATGAACATCAAGAAAGCTCTTGGATACCAATAACAAAAAACATCATTAAGATAGATAACAAATATGAAATCTCTTAACAAAGGTGAAAGCACAGCAATGGAAGCAAGAAGAAATGCTGAAATCGGATTTGTCTTCTTTGTTTCAGCCCTTATAACTCTTCTTCTTCTTCCCAAAAACCTTTTCTCTAAATCTCTTTCCTGTTCTCTCATATTTTCTAAAAAGTTGTTAGAGTTGAGAGAGTGGAGAGTAGAAGTGAGCTCTCTCCAATTCGTTGGTTAGCCAAGGACATATTGGCTTGCAAGCCAATACAAAAAAAGTCTCTTGACTTTCCATTCCTTTCTTTTTGTCTTTTTCTTCTTTTCTTTTTTTTTACCTTTATTAGTATGGTCCCACCTCATAAGGAGGTGAAAAGAACCACCACTAAGTCAAAATGAGCTGAAAAAATTGCGCTACAACTAAAACACTGCCACCGCTACAACTTCTAGCGGCGTTAAAAGCTTGTGCACTCTGCTCCCCGTCACACCATTTTTAGTATTGCCAATTCCATGTTGCCTTAAACAAAACTCTTTTTCCCCTCTTCTCCTTTTACTAGTTCTTTCTCAATCCCTAAAATCCAAACAAACTTTCTACTCATTAGCTCTCTTGCAGAAATGTAGCAGGTCCTTTGATTTTTACAAGTTCAAATTTCTCGGCAGACTTCGTGGAAGTCAACCAAATCTGATGTCGTTGATACTGCTGGGAGCAATTTTGTATTTTGTTAACAATGCCGCCACTACCGGCAACGGAATCTAACATACAAGCAGTGGGAAATGCTTCTACTTGGTCTCATTCTCAAATCATGGTTTTGGGTCCACCTCCTTATTTGAAATAATCATTTTCAATAAATTGTCGAAAGTTTCATTTTGAAAATTTAAAGAAAAGTGATGGGCAAAATAGTCTTTTTAATCCTTCTATTAACATAGGTTGGCCTTTAGAAAGATTTAGTTAATTGTCAGAAACCGTAAGGATACTTTAAAACAATACTAAAACAATAAAGATATAGTTAGTCAATTTCCTAAACCTTAGGATAGTTTAAGAAATTTGCCCTTAATTTTAAAGTAAAAAAGACATATTTAAAATACACTTGAAATGAAATGACACTTTAAAATGAGAATAGACACTGAAAATGAAAAATGAAAAGACACTTGAAATTAAAATTTAAAATAGGAATTTATTTAAGAATCTTGTCATATACATATGTTGGAATATATAGCGTGTGAAAAAAGACAAAAGAAAAAACATTAGAAGACCCCTGTACAACAATAAAACAACAAAGATACAACAATTCATACCAAATCCTTTTCCTTGTTAAAAGAAACTAGGACGGTCAATATGTCAGGTTAAGCTACCTGGTCTCCAATCAATACAAAAAACACCCTTTCTATAGATATGACCTTTGGGGTTTTTGTTGTTTGGTAAATCGATCTGAACTCTTTATCCATATAGAAGGTTAAGTTCTAAGGTGTTGAGATCTCTTTTTCCTTGTTCTACAAAAATTATTTATCAGTTGCAAATTTGCAAATTCAAACTTTAATGAAATTTTAAAATGTCCATAATATCCTCCAAATGCAATACAAAATAATTGTATATGACCATTAAATCCTTGCATGTTATTTTAAACCATGAATTATCCTTTTACAATTTTAAATAACAAGATTATCCCCTACTTCTTCAGAAAACCTATTTTACCCACCATTATTATCCATCCAAACCTACTTTATCCATAGGATGCAAATTCATGCCTATTATTAATTGAACTTAGGCCTCATTTGCTTTGCAAGAATAAGGGACTGGAATCAGAATTGGAATATCCAGTTGTTTCATTGGGTAGAACCGGAATCCCATTCTCGTTCCTGCTAGAATGGCATTCCCCCATTTGAGAGAATGGTCATTCCCTGCCTTTTCCTTGGGAATGAAATCTCATTCCTACTAATTCCAATTTCCATTCATATTCTTGTCTAAACCAAGATTCAAAGCATCGATATGCCCCTGTGTATTGCTAGGGGTGTATCAGTACTAAAAACTCAACGCTCAATGCTTTTTTTTAGTTTTTTTTTTCAAAATTTGATTTCTAGAGATGATTTTTAAGTGTTTTTTATTGAAATAAATGGGGTCCCAAAACACCTGTAAATAGGTATATTGAAATCAAAAGATAAAATACGATATGTTCAATATGGGGCATATCGTATCGATAGTTTGAACCTTGGTCTAAACCAAAGAGACTATGGGAATAAGCCATTCCAATTCCGATTTCGAAAAATTTCGATTCTGACCCCAAACCAAACAGACCCATATTAGGTCTGATCCAATAAGATTCAATTAGAATTCAAATGCTTTTAATTGCTAATAGTCACCTCTCTTCTCTCTCTACTTTTCCTTCATGGTTAAAATAATGACCTAGTATGGGCGAATAATGAGAAAAAATATATAACTAATTAATTTGGAGCCACCTTTGTCATGTGTTATATACAATGTATATACATATATAATTGGTTCCAATTTAGTCCAAAACCCTATCATAATTGGGACTAAAATGTAGACATTGTTAAAAGGGGTTTAATGAATTCAGGTCGTGTTTGGTTCACGGGAATAGGGGTCTGGAATCGGAATCGGAATGTGCTATTCCGATTCCTCCTGTTTGGTTTGACGAAACTGGAACCTCATTCATATTCTTGGTGGGATGGCATTCCCCTATTTGAGGGAATGGCTATTCCCTCCCCCTCCTTTGGGAATGAAATCCCATTCCTAGTGATTCTAATTTTCATTTCTATTTCTGTCTAAACCAAACAAACTGTGGAAATAGATTGACCATTCCAATTCTAAATGATTTTCAATTCCAATTCCAACTGTAAACCAAACAGACCCTTAGTTCAATTGGATCAACCTAACTTATTAGCATCCTTAGGTTGCTTTTGGTACAAATGACATTTATTCTTGAAACATTTTGGGGTTGATCAATACAAATTGGTAAAAATATATGTTGTTACATCATATAAGAGAGTCATTTCTACTAAAAATTGCATGTGGGAGATCAATCATTGTTGTTTAGAGTTGCATCCTCAAATTTGTTGTTTTACCAATAACGGCAATGGCACTTGCATTCTCTAGTTGAAATGAGTCTTTTCATGTGATGTGACAAGACATGTCCCCCAATTTGTATTGATCAGCCCCAAACCTATCAAGAAGAAACGGCAATGATACCAAATACATTCATAATGTTGTATTTGGTTTGTCAAAAAATGAAATAAAAATTCAAGGGAATGTATAAAGCCTCCTAAGAACTTTCCCTCTACTTTCTATTTCTCTCTTATTTTTTTGATAATAAACCAAATAGAGACTATGAGAAATATTAGGAAAACTCTTTGTAAGTGAGGTGGTAAAGCAATAGGGAATGGTCTCCTTGAAGGATGAAGATGGGATTGGTCTTAGGTCAGGATTACAGGTAGGCTTAATTCTTTGGAGAAAGAAAGGCTAGGGTTTTTTTTTTTTGGTTAGTGAATCCTAAGAATTCTCAGGTCCCACGGCTTGTTTCTTCTCCTTTTTATAGAGGTAATCCCGATGTTATAAGGAGAAGAGTCTAAAAGAGACATTTTCCTATTAGGAAAAGGGATATTTGTCCTT
The DNA here is from genome assembly GCF_055504915.1 of Nelumbo nucifera. NCBI lineage: Eukaryota > Viridiplantae > Streptophyta > Magnoliopsida > Proteales > Nelumbonaceae > Nelumbo > Nelumbo nucifera. The sequence goes on along the minus strand of NC_142651.1, from coordinate 51,450,572 downwards.
ACATCAATTATCAAACAAACTCTACTAGAATTTCACCACATGTCCAACGAGATCCTCCAGGAATAAAGATTCCTTTCTCCTAAAGATTCTCACATAACACGCATTGGCTACATCCCTTCATGGGTTCTCTAGCGGCCATATGTCGGGGACAAAGTCCTTGATCAGATGGCATATCCAAATATCTCATTAGTCATCCTCGATGTGCCTCATTTACAGTTCACGGTGACTATAAGACACATATGTTGAATGTGAATAGGTATTGTCGGTTTTGGTTTTCATCTACCATTCACCATAGTGTGGGCTTCTATTCTATGCTCATCACAGGGTACTAATGGTGTTTTGTGTTCGTCACAGGCTTGCGATGTCATTTTATGACCATCATAAGTCTCAGATAGCATTTTATGCTCATTGCAATTTACAAAAGGAATTTTATTCTCATCACAAGTCTTGGATGACATTCTGTTCTCATTGCAAGTGTACGAGCCTTACATTGCCTTGGTAAAGTGTCATTGTACTATTACAGAGGTGTCTCAATTACTCTACTACCTCTAACACTATTTATCATCTTGTCCAGTCTGACCAATATATTCTCTACAGTTGGGGTTTCTCTATGCAATCCTTATCCAAGGCTTCCATTGCAATTCCAGTGATGACGAGCTACATGTACTTACACTCTTATCAGCTAATACTACTTTTTATGATATTGAAAGAGAAGCTACTCCCATTTCTTTTTGTTTCCAAGCCACAAAGAATGGAAAATGAGCCATAGCTAGGACTATAACTAATTAGATTCAGTTTCGATCTAGGACTTGAATATGACCCAATCAACATTCAGACTTGGATCTAATTTTATCCATTAGATTTTGGTCGACTCGGGTCATACTCCCAACTATATGGGATATGTTGGATTTTAATCTCATAAGAGATTAAATCCAATGGGTTTGATTGGTCAATTACATGAGAAATTGCACCTGCACACTTGATTGAAAAATCAGTTTTTCTCTTACAAAACCCAATTTTGAACTTGTCCCACATTGGAAAATTATAAGTTTTGTTTTCAGTATTTCAATAGGAGCTGATTTACACTCCTTAGAATTAGTAAAGGAGAGTATGGGAATTTGATACTGCGCAACACGTGTGTGCGGTGCAATGAGGCGCTTTAGAGGCGCACTTTGCTCGCACTTCGCACGCACCCGCGTGGCTCGCGATGGGCGGCTTTGGTTTTGGTGTGTTGCTGATCGTTGATCACCATTGATGAGATCAACGGTCACGATTCGATCGGGTGTGATCAAGAGGCACAATTCAAAGTTAGCAGTTACTAACTGTTAACTACTTTTTAAACAGTCACAATGTTTGAAATTGTGACTGTTCAAGGTGTCTTCTCTAAACCAGCACCTACCTTTTCTTCATACCTCTTCACAAATTATTTAAGGAGCATGAATCAGATTCCAAAACACAGAATTTCGAAATTCACTCTCTCTCTCTCTCAGTCTGGTCTGCTACAGTCTCACGGAAGGTTTCTTTGGAGACTCTTTAACTTTGCTGGTTGCAGATTCTCACCCAAGGCTCTGTTGTATCCTGGGAACGAATTTGCCTGTAACCCAACAGCAAACTCAGTAAAACTGAGTGGGAGCAAATAACGTTCTAAAGACAGTGTCTTCAAACGCGCCTCAGAGCTTCTCCTCCAAAGTTACAGTGACCCCATTTTCTCCAACAGGATCTGTTACATGAATCCTTTTTCACCATTCTATTCTAATATTTATATCAGTAATAAAGTAAATTACAACACAAAAATACCAAAATCATATTTTATCATTAAATTGAATTAGAAACAAAATTGATATTAGTAATAAAATAAATCAAAATAACTTCCATGATACATGAAAGTATGAGCCTTAAATGAAAATGTAATATTTAAACCAGCTTTGTCAATAAAAGTATGTTCATGTTATATATAGACAGATGCATATGCATTGTTAATACTATCCAACTCAAGGGTAGAGATAGGATTTTTTTATAGAGGGAGGCCAAAAACTAGTAAGCATAGATAGGGGGCCAAAAGCTAGTAAACATAAGAAGGGGTTCCAAAATATAGGTAAGATTTAAAAGGGTATTATGGGATTTTTAGAGGCATAAGAGGGAGGGAGTGGCCTCCCTCTACCATCCCCTAGATCCGGCCCTAATCCAACTAGGATCGTAACTGGATTGGACTGAGGTGGACTCAAAAGCGAGATCCAATCTGATTACAACTGAATCCGGTCTTTTTGAGATCCAAATCCAGGTTTACATCCCAAATGCCCCCCAAAATGGTGGATGGTGCAAATCCCTTCCTTCTTATTGATTTTTCAAACATTGGTGATTTTTTAAATTAGGTCGCATTTGTTTGAGGTGGAAAATCGAACCGGGATAAATTTTATATCCCAGTTCAATTTTACATGCGTTTGGAAATTGTGTAATTTTATCCCATAAATTGGTGTAAAACTCCACTTTGAATTCTCTTTACACCGATAATCAATGTAAAATATACATCCAAATTATCGAAGTAAAACTCCTCTAACCTTCACGTCTCTCTCCTTCATTCTCCGTCTACTCCATTTCAACTACTGTTTTTCTCTCTCGCCGGCATCACTACTTCTTTGTCAAACATCTGGTAGTTTCTCTCTCTCTCTCTCTCTCTCTCTCTCTCTCTCTCTCCCCCCCCCCCCCCCTAGATCTTTCTCTCTCTCTCTCATTCTCTTTCTTGAAGGTTCGAAGGTCTGCTCATACAGAAGACACTATAAACATCATCGTCCCTATCTCGCAACGAACAAGGTCTACTATAAACATTATTCTGGCCAAATGAAGTCAGATCTATATGTTTGTCACCGGATCTGAGCGAATGTTGCCAATCCGTCTCAGATTTGTTGACAAGTCATCTAAACATAGGTTCAGCAAACAGATCTGGTGATATTTTATCAATCTTATAATGTTTGGAATGTAATGCTCAATGCAACTTGGACATCGCTCTGCCTCTCGGTCACCTCAGAGATTTAGACGTTATGTCCATTCTCCCTTTGGAGCATTACATTCCCAAAACCAGTTTTTCATCTATGACAAATAATTCCATCTAATTTACACCTTAGACAACCAAATATGGTTGGTGTAAATTTGCAAAATCAACCAGTCCCAATTTCCATCGATCATTAAATTGGTTCACATTGCCCATCATGTAAAATTTGAATTTACACCTCAATCAAATGCAGTCTGTGATTTTTCAAAAATCACCAAACTTTGTTGTTTGATAATGATTCTCAAGGATGAATTTTCTTTTCGTTGGAATTAGTATTCAATATGTTGCACTCTCATATTTTAGATACAATCTATGGCTCAAATGGTAAATCCATATCAAAATTACATACAACTGCAGAGATTACAAAAATTCCCCAGAAATGGTGGCAAAAAATGCATGAAATTGCAGAGAAAATGTACAAAATTGCTAAAATAGTAGAAAATTGTAGAAAATATGCAGCAACTGCAGAGAACTACTAGAAATTAGCAGACTTTTGTAGAAAGCTCATGAAAAAAATACCAGAAAATTGTTGATTATTGCAAAAAAAAATGTAGAAATATTATAGAAATTTGCAGAAAAAGGTACAAAATTGTTGAAAATAACCAAAAGGTGCAAAAAAAATGCAGGAAATTGAATGACATTGCAGAAAGCTCTTAAAAATACCAAAAAAAGGCAGAATTTTGCAGAAAACTCATGAAGAATAACATGAATTTGCTGATTAATTCAGAAAATGCAGAAATTTTATCAAAGATGGTAAAAAATGTAGATTTTTGTTATCATTCATAACAACTTCACAACAATTATGGATCCACTCTAGAGCTTCCAACTCAGTTTAGAAGGAGTACAAATACAAATATGTACAGTACAAATACATACAAAATAAAACAAAATGTAAGGTTTTGCACTCTACGTATTTGCATTTGTACTCCTTTCAAACTAAGCCTAAGGCTTTTTTCTGTATTGCATCATTTCTCCTTTCAATCAATAAAAATTTATTCTACGTTTTCTAAAAAAAAATGTTGGTCATATGCAAAAGCCTATATCTCAACAAACAGAAGCACAAAATTTTGATAGGAAGAAACGGAATTATTGCACATGAGCATACTAAGAAAACACTAGCTATTATCATATTACATATTCCTTCTTAGGCATTGGTTTTCTGAAAATTTTTTAGGGAGAAAAATATTTTCAGATCGATTTGGATATGCATAGATTCAGTTACATCTCTAGGATTGACTAAACAATTTACCATCAAACTGGGATTTGGTCAAGAGCCCCTTTGAGTAGAATAACTACTAAAAGCTTAGTTAATACAAAGCATTCAAGCTGGTTTTTACAAACCATTGGGATCAAAATTAAAGATTTTGAAGGTTGAAAAACATATCGGCAGTGAGTTATTCCTTCAAAGTTGAATGGAGCAAGATAGCCTTTAAATCTTGAAAAGGAACATAAAGCATTAGCTTCATATCATTCTTGAACAGGGGAGCTTCTGGCCATCCATTGTAGTGGTGGTTCACCCTATTCAAAACTCAAAAAGAGGGAAAAAGACAAAAAAAAAAAATTATTACTATAACCACCTGTCGTCGGTGATCATTTACAGCGACGAGTGGTTGGTACTCCACGAATAAAGAAGCAAGGAATTGACCGACTTTGGAGCAGCAGTGTATCCTCTCCTTCGTAGCTTTTCTAAGAAAGGTTGGGAAATTAGGGTTTTTCCTGCAAATTGGAGCATACTGGTGATTTTGTGAAGCACTAGATCCAAGGTTTTTAAAACTAAACCGGACAACTAACCAATTAGGGGTCTGGTTCCTGGGTCAAATGATCTGACCATTCCAACCAAACAGATGGTCCGTTCTAATAAAAAATAAAAAATAGTCAAACTGTTGGACGGTTCAAATGGTTTGATTGCTTGGGCCAACGGTTTGCTGACCAAATTAACAACTTTTGGAAAAATAACAGTTCTGGGTAAAAAGGAACCGGTCACCTAACCGGGTTTCTGGTTTTTCTGGTCCAACCATGCAGTCCGGTCCGGTTTTGAAAACCATGACTAGATCACTATCGGTTGGATGCCATGTGATCACTTGAAAAACAATCGGTTGGAAATCGATGAATCACTGGAAATGGTGACCATTTTTTCATGGATTACCCAAAAATTGTCAAAATTGCCTAACCAAACAGCCTTGTAATTGGCGATTCCCAATTTGCTGACGTGATGCCAACATGGCAGCGAAGCAAAATAAAACTTCTTTTGGAAGTGAAGCAAGGTTATGTATTCCCTCAAAAATATACTTTGAATGACTACCCTCCCTATGGAAACATCTTGTGCTAAGGTTGCAATTCTCTCTTTAAAATGGACAAAAATTGTGTTAGACTCAAATGCTCCAGTTATTGTTATTTCAACCTTATTTGTACAATGGGAGCTTTGTTTTCAACCTATTTTGTAATTTGCTTTGATGTGAAAAAGAAAAGCCTAAATATTTTAACCATGGTTTTCAAAACTAGATTGGACCGGACAATTAAATCGGAAAAATCAGGAATCGGTCAGGTGACTTGGTTCCATTTTTCCCCAAAACCAAAATTTTGTCAAAAAATATTGATTTGGTCAACAAACCGTTGATCCGGGCAGTTGAACCATTCAACGGTTTTGATCGTTTTTTAATTTTTTTTTGTCAAAATGGGTCATCTGTTCGGTTCGACCCAAGATCCGGTTTGTTGTCCAGTTCCATTTTAAAAACCTTGATTTTGACATTAAAAACTTTCATCCACTTTACATATTAAAAGCACAAAGCCTAAATAAGAGAAAAATAGGGTTAAAGAGTTTGCTAAATATTTTGACTATGTGTGGTTTGATAGAAAATAAGAAAGAAAAAGAGAGTTAAGGGAAATTTCTCAAGGAATTTATGTTTCTTTGTTAAGAGCTTTCCCTCCTTTTTCTTTCACTATTATTTTCTATCAAACCAAACACAGCCTACTTTGTCCTATCTTGTAAATAAATTAAGAAATATTTCCACCTAATAATTCTCCTTTCCTTAAATTTCTAAAATCCCTAATGTGAAAGTGAACCAATCCATTATTTTGGAACTCTTTTTTTTTCAATACAAAATAGATGAAATTTTTTATAGGCTGAAGTAATTGGGCTATATTTTCATCTCTTTTGCGATGAAAATTGTATTTGCTTTGTCATTTGAAACATATAAAAAGGGATAGAAAACAAAGTAAAAGGAATAGAAATAATAATTAAAATATTCCAATTGAAGAAAATTTTATGAAGAGACAAACGCAGCATAATGAGGAAAACCATAAACAGAGAGCAAAATGTGGAATCTCAACAAGTAAATGATAAAAATTTGAATCTTATTCTTCCCCCTTTTTCCTTGCAATGTAATGCGATTGTACTGATATACAAATTCACCCATTCATGTAAATGGCAGTATGTAAAATCTCTCTCTCTCTCTCTATTTCTCTGAAGTGGGCAGGACACGGGCCAACTGTCAAGCCAAAAGGAAATTAGTTTTTATTTTTTACAAATATATTTTCTAATTTAAAATTAATTAATGAATGTAGTGCCTCTGACTGCACAGCGCAGTGTGGCAGTGTTGTAATATGCTCCGGTTATTTAATGCAGTGATGTAGTGTGGACTGTGGACTGACCGACTGAGGAATGAGAATTGCCCATAACGTAATGATCTTTGGTCAACATTTGAATGTGTCAACGGTTTACTACATTCAAGGTCAAAGATTGACGGCCTAAAAGCACGTGTTAACACGTGCACAAGGATCTCTTTTTTGAATGGTAAAAGTCTCTACTTCCCAAAAAGTAATAGGTAAATCCCAAAATATAAAAAAAGACACTGAGATTCAATCTAGAACGTTCATCAGAAGGACAAGCTGTTCTTCTTCCCTTCTCTGACTTTAACAGCACTTTTCCCAACCAAATTAGCTTTCAAGACTCGAGAGCCGTCGTGCTCGTGCACACGACGACGTGCGTGCAGCTTCGTCGTGTGCATGTGATTGTGCTGGTGAGTGGTGAGTGGTGAGTGGTGACTGCCTGACCGATGATACTACGTAAGCACAGCACCTGACATCAATATTGAATTCTACCGGGCAACAGACACAGACACGTGGTGGTTGCTGAGGATGTCGGTAGCCCCTTATTTTGCGGTTGAGGTTTTCAAACTTTCTTGCCACGTGGCAAGCTTAGTGAAGAAAGTCAGATTAACCATCTATAACATTACCGGTTTCACTCGGCCAAACGAATACATATCTGAACCACATGTTGAGATTTCATTTGAGAGATGTCTGCACTCTGCAACTCCACGCTCCCACAACTAAAACTGCGAAACTGCAAAAATATAATGGCCCATGTGGACCCATTTATTGTATTCGACCCACTCGTCAGTCGCCATCTGTGGTCCTCCTCCCTTCCTCAATTCATCGATCCAAACCGCCCAAATGATTGTAACCGTCAGATTAATGACTTATCCTCTAGGAGGTCATCAAATTGATAGTGAGATGGCAACCACAACGACAATGGCCGAATGGGGCTTAGTCATGACTCATGAGCTGCACACTGCAAGTCAAACTTACTTGTAGACCAGGGCATGTCCGTTTGCGAGTGCTGAACTGAAGGTTCAACTACACTGGCCCAGTTGTTTTTAAACGATCCCCATATATATAATTCAATCAAAGAAGCTGAAATGGACAGTCCTTGAAATCACTGGCTGACAAGTGACAGCCAATTTGGGTTATCTGGATTTTAACCAAACATGTTATATTTTGGTTGCCACTTCTATTTTCAATAACCCACTTATTAAAAAAGCTTGACAGCAACTGAACCAGCTTAACTGAATCTTGAGCTCAACCTACCAAACGGGTTCTAAATCCGGACAATAATGAATAATCCACTCCAATAAACTCTCACGATGACCGGTGTGAACTTCTCCTCCTTTCTATCTTCCCTCACAAGTCTTTCAATCATTCAATAAATTCTGCTGTCTTTGATTGACAAACAAGTCTCATGGACCTTTTACACTCATACTAGAACAACAATATTATATCAAATTAATAAATAAAAGGAGCCCTTAGTACTTAATAGTTTTGCACCGTCGCCACGAGAAGAAGAAAAAGGAATTAGGGCGCTAAGGTCTCTTGATTCACTCACCTCACGGTCACGGGTCCGCGTACCTTCTGAGTTTGTATGTCTGTTTGGCCCTAATAATGATATATAATTGCCAAACACAAAGTCAAATATCAATTAGAATATTTGAATTATCAATTTGGGACACGCCATCATCTGCCGCAGCTGCTTCACTTGATTAGCAAATCTTGACCGTTCTTTTCTCTTCCCCTCTTTTACGCATGTTCCATCATTCAATTGGCTTATAGTGTAAAGGAGACATTGGCCCACCACATAATTATCTATCACTTTCTTGTGGGCCACATAAGTCAGCACAGAGGAATTATTTTTCGTAAAAATAATTAAAGCTACACTTATTCTGTATCCACTGTCATGTATGAAGTATGGAACTAAGATCCAAAGTTTGTAGTATGAACAATGAAGTTTCAACATCAATTGGGATTCTGTTTCTTACTTTATTTGATTTGGGTTAGGCACCCTTTTCTTCTTTGGTTTGATTTTTGGGTTTCACTGTCCCAAATGCTTGATGTGATGTGAACTAAGAATTGTATGTTTTTGAAAGGAACCGTCAGGTTCAATGCTCTGGACTTAAAAGGGTGACACCCACTTTAACTCAAAACAGCCTTGATTCCTCCTTGTGTCCCACCCTCTCTGTCTCTCTCCCTCTTCCCTCTGAGTAGCTCTGTCCGGTGACTCCAGTCCTCACGCAAATTTTTTTTTTCTCCACCATGTACTGACACACAGAGAGACTGTCGGTTCTGTTACTTTCTTTAACTTGTTTTCTCGTGTATTCGGTTTCGAGTCTTTGACTTTTCATCAGAAAATACAATACAGAACAGTGGAGCCTTTGGACCCACTTCATTACAATTATCTGCTTCAATCATCATTCTTGCTTTCTCACGAGAAATTGCTCCGAAATTCTCAACTTAATTAGAAGATGATTCTCTTTCTCTCTCCCCCATTGGAAGCTCTGGAAATTAATCTCCATTACTGCTCTTCACAACAGGGTAGGTACCAGCCGTTGATGGGGAGCTTCAAATCATTTAATCAGGTACCAGCCACATGATCAAAATCAAATGAACAGAATCTATAAGAGCCATTGGATCGAGTACCCATTTGATAATGAGAAACCAAAATTCTAGAATTTAGACTTCACTAGACAGATACTGTAATATTTTAATGTACGTTGGTTGCGTTACACATAAAATATCGTGAGAATAACCAAACTACCATGCTGTGCACTGGAGGAAAAAAAAATCGATTCAAACAGCTGTGTCATTATAATATTCCAGAAATCTGAATTTTTTTTTTCCTCGTTGATATACAAAACGCGAGAAGACGACCAGCCAGGGGGAATCTCTTTAGCTTTATCAATCCTGTATACTCTGTATTCTTCTCCTTCTTAAAAGTTGAAAAGAAACAACCTTCTCAATCCCCGGAAAGATTGTGTCTCTGTCTACAGTTTTTCTCATTTAATCCGCTTCTTTTCAGCAAGTCCCTTTGGTGTTTTGTCTTTCCATCTCTTTCATCCTTTTTGTGTATGCAAGTTGGGAGAATTACAGGTCATTATAATGCCATTCCCTCAAGTTTCCTCATTAATTATATATATGTAGGATATCCTTCTTTCTGAAATGCTAAGAAACCCTTTTGCTGTCACAGCTTTAACCAACCTCTCTCTTGCTCTTAGAATTACGTTTAATGGCCTCCATTTCAGTTTTTCCATTCTCCCACCTGGGCAAGTAGGTTTATTTCGTTTTCTTCTTCCTTTTTCTTTCTTCCCCTCACAACCTTCAATCATCTCTCCGAGTTTTTTCTTCCTTTTTCCCACTATTATGATTCTTTCTGTTTCGAGATCTTAGAAAACCCACCAATCAATCTGATTCCTTCTGCAGCTCTGCTTCAACCAAAATCCTCTGCTTCTCTTTTTAAGACCAGTTTGATTCTCTTCTTTGATTTCTTATGGATCCAGGACATGGATATTTGTTTGAGCATGTCCAAACTCCCCCTCTTATGGAAAACCAAGCAAACGTGGTTTATCATCCCTCCTCTCCTTCTTCAGACACGAGCTTCCCCATCTTAGCCATTGCAATACTAGGAATCCTGACCACAGCCTTCTTACTAGTGAGCTACTATGTCTTTGTGATCAAATGCTGCTTGACTTGGCACCGTTTTGATCTCCTGAGACGGTTTTCTATGTCTCAAGCTCGAAGACATGAAGACCCACTAATGGCCTACGTTCAAGCGACAGAGAACCGTGGTCTTGATGAATCTCTGATCCGTGCAATACCAGTTTTTCAGTTCAAAAGAGGAGGAAAAGGTGAAGAGAAAAGTTACTTCGACTGTGCAGTTTGCCTGAATGAGTTCCAAGAAGAAGAGAAACTAAGAATTCTACCCAATTGTGCCCATGCATTCCACATCGATTGCATTGATATATGGCTCCAGAGCAATGCCAATTGCCCTCTCTGCCGATCAAGCATTTCGACAACAGCCCGGTTTCCGATTGGTCAAATCATTGCCCCCACCCCTTCTCCCCAAGATCCACACCCATTTACAGAGACTCTCATGGGTGGTGATGAGGATTTTGTAGTAATTGAACTGAGGAATGAAGAGAATGGAGGTCAAACAGCTCACAGGCATCAAGAATCAGGAAGTTCAGGGGAGCTTCTGGGCCCAGCCCGAGAGGTTAGTCCTTCACCCAGGAAATTTGAGCAGAAATTTCTGAACAAGAAACCTAGGAAGTTCCATCATATTACAAGCATGGGAGATGAGTGCATTGATGTCAGGGGAAAAGATGATCAGTTCTCAATCACACCCATCAGGAGATCTTTTTCCATGGACTCTTCGGCTGACAGGCAGTTCTACCTCTCTGTTCAAGAGATCATACGGCAGAACAGGCAGCCCAATGAAGTCAGTCCTAGTGAAGGTTGTAGCAACAGAATCCGCCGGTCGTTCTTTTCGTTTGGCCATGGCAGAGGATCTAGAAGCGCAATTCTTCCTCTCCAATTCGAGCCCTAAGGCAGAGAAATTAATCTTGTTTTCCACTTTTCTTTTCATCTTTTGTTTTCTGAGATATAGATATTGGAATTAGGAAGCTTTAAGGAATAGTTTGTGATATAAACAAGACTAAATTGAGTGTATAGAAAAAATTGGATTTTTGGGTGTATCTGGCATGAGATTAGAAGCTTGTCAAGTTTGTGCTAATTGAATCATGAACATGATTATAAGCATTAATGCTTAAAGCACTCTCTGTGGATAAGGCCTTTTCCTTTTAAATTCCAACCTTTCCATGAATGATATTAATTGATAATTGTGGTTGATCCCTTTCTCTCCCCTTTACAAGGGCATGACAGAGAGAGAGAGAGAGTACTGCACTAGAAACTATAAGAATGGAGGGTCCCCCTCATCAACTACTTCTTTTGTCTCGACTAATGAGTCATAGTTTGGTGAAGGGCAGAATTCATGATTGATGATTTTGTATACGTATCTGCAGTGGTTTCTAGACCAAAACGAATAAAAGTCTGGTTTGGTAGGCGAAAGGAACCAAGGACCAACTTTTTCCCTATGGTTTTAAATTCTTGTAATATGAAAAGAAATTTAAAAAAAAAAAGGAATTTGAAGTTTCGAACTACCCAAAAAAACAGAAATTGGAACAATAAATAAGGGAAAAAATTAATGTAAAATCTGTTGTGAGTTCAAAAACAAAGAACCCAAAAATTCCAACCAAGAAAATGTTGAAAATATTTGGTCAAAACTGAAATTAGAGGAGGACAGCTAATTGCTCTGGGTCTGTTTTCTGTGAGAATCCTGGGGAAGATCGCAGCAGGAGACCCATAACCGAGGCCAAAACCAAATTCCTCTTTCCATTTGTTTTCTTGGTCAAAACTGAAAACAAGAGCGCAGTACAATTTTTTATTTCTTGGGTAATAAGCCAGTAACTAGGAACAGGGTATCGTAGTAGTACTAATACCTTTAATGGACTACTGCTTGAGAGTTGTGGTGTATGGCCATATTTAAGCAGCCCTGAGCCCCTGACTGAGGATTAGGTCCAGCTGGGTTTCAGGGAAAGGAAACAAAATACAACAAAACACGAAATAGTGAAGTTTACGATGATGAGATATGCAACCTCTGCTCAGTGAAGAATGCTCAGTAAAGAATAGTAACGATGAGGACAGCTCTGTTTCCAGGGATAGCATATGAGTGATGACTGATGAGTCGGTAAAGAAAAAACAAATCTCCATGAGTAAATTTACTTGATTTCAACTTTTAAGTGCAGCTCCTTCGAGGTATCGGCAACTGGGTTTCATGTCTCACTTGTTGCAGAGTTGCATATATAAATAATGCATTTAGCTCGCTCTCTTTGAGGTTACAGTACGTAATCGATAGGATTAAGAAGGCTTAAACCCAGAACTCTAGATTTCTACTGTTACATACAGATGCAGAAGCTCTGCTATCGAAATAATATTTATTGATTTTAATCTGGGGACTCAGGAGCTTGTGTTCAACTCATCACCTATTCGGTTCCTTGGTGAGCAAGCAACCAGCTTAGCCTCGCGTTGTGTCCACGTAGTGCACCATAATCAAAGATGATGCCCCCAAGGTAGGAAATGAAGAAATACCAGGTATCCTAATTTGATTTGCTCTCTGTTCTTTAGTGAGTTCAGCTTGCGTTAGGGCCATAGGGACAGGTGCCAATGGATCGGATCATCCGATCCGAGATCCAATTGATCGAATTCGGATCACTCATGTTCGGATCTTTGGATCAGATCGGAATAATAGGTTCGCATTCGGATCACCCCTTATCCAATCCGATATATTATATTTACATATATATATTACTTATTTTTTTATAAAAATATGTATATATATGATGAAAATAATTAAAAAATACTTATATTTTTTGTTTTTATTCTATTTAAATTAATATATTTTATTTTTCTTTTAATAATTTATTAATTTTTAAAGAAAACAAGTTAGATCGAATCAGATCCAACTTACCGATGGGATTCGAATTCAAATCAAGTCTTATCATATCCGGTCAGATCCGACATAAACAGTATTGGATCCATTTAAATATACTCTAATTCAAATCTAACCCAATCCGTTTGCATCCGTAAGGGCCCATACTTCAATCTGACTGGGAAGACCGATTAGTCCAATCAAGCTCGATCCAAATTGATTCATGCATTATGTCAATTGGAGATATAGGGTCGGTTTCAGTTTGATTGTATGTAAACTGATCATATTTTAAATTTAAATTTTTTTAATAATACTACTGCAATTATTAATTAATTTTATTGTTTTAAATATTGGGTCGAATCAAATCATATTTCCTTACTTAACAAATTAGTTCTAGGCTGTATTTTGAACCGATTAACCAAATTTATAAATTGATTCAAATGGATGCATCTGAATTGGCTGGTTTTTACTAATAATTAATCGGTTTCAAGTGGCCAATTCCTTAATCTAATTAAATCAATTCAATTAACCAAACAGCCTACAATCAAACCGGACCAACCCATAAATACCCTTAAATCAATGAAAGACTTTGGGTGGGATTCAGCTTTCTTTATATATCCAGAAATTGAAACCAACCAAACTCTTCAAAAATTGCCAAACCTTAGATTCCAAAATTGACATGGTTTTGGAAGCATTCCAAAATTGATAATATTCCCTTCGATTCAGGAATTGAAAATTTGGAGTTTTCCGTAAACCAGTTTCTATCTTCGTAGTCGTAGGTCCCATTACCCATTACCCATTACATTTGCGCTCTTGTGATGTTTTGTTGATGTTATATGTGGGACCTGCTTGAGAACAAGGAGAAATGGTTCACGTGCAAGTGTGCAACGATGTTTTCTTGGTCTTGATGAATTAGGGTGCAGCAGAACTTTTGCTGGGCCATGACTCTATTGGTAAGAAAATTCATTGGGTCCATTGGATAGAGGTTTCTAAGGGTAAAAAAAAATGAGAGCTTATCGGTATATGGACGTATGTATGTGTTTTAGAGAGACTAGATGTTTTTTTTTTTAATTTAATGAAAAGAAAAGAGACCCTAAATGTTTAATCTGGCCTTATTGAAGATTGGGGGCTAGATTTGGAGCCAAGTCAGACTCTTTGTGGACCTGGGTTTAATATCACAATAACTATGCATAAAAGATAAAACCCTGAAAGTACTGGCTTTTTCACCTCACATTTGGAATTAAGGTTTTGAAAACCAACTCGGAACTAGAACTGTTTCGGGTCAATGGTTTGACTGTCCTCTTCCAATGGACAGCCTATTCCAACTTAAAAAAAAAAATGGCCAAAACCATTGAACAGGTTAATGATTTATCTACTCAGCGGTTTATTGATCAATTCAACAGTTTTTTATCAAGGACAAGGTTTAGAGTAAAACAGAACCAGTTGCCTGAACAATTTTCAAGTCGAATGGTCCGATCGTCCGAATCAATGATAATTCAAAAACACTGTTTAGACTTTGGAACATCATTTCTCCATAAATGTAACATAACATACAAGAGATGTTCTGAATGTGCAGGTGGATGTCAGGGTGTGTACAAAGTTTTGCGGAAGGGAATACAGACTTGAATTATAAAGCCAATCATTTTCTTATGGGTGGATGGCAATGGTTTTCAGAATTTATGTAGAGTTTTGTGGGGAGTAAATTCGGGCTCAGTTTATAATGTCAATATTTTCCTAAGGCTCGGTTTGGAAAGAGTATAAAGACAAATATGTACAGTATATATACATACAAAATATAAGGCTTTGCATTCTACCTATTTGTATTTGTATTCCTTCCAACTTGGGAGACAAATTTGGGTCATGGTGCTTTCTGGCGATGAAAATTAAAACATCCTAAAGGGTAGGGGCATACCAAACAAGGGATGTTTTTGAAGCTTTTAAGATTGATGATCCAAAACCAATTATAGTATCCGGCATCATTAAAAAGGATGTGGTGATCTTATTAATCAATGACCACCAAGGGAGGTAAGAAATGAAATCCTTAAGGCCCTGTTCGTCTTTTTGTAACTTATTTACCCAGGTAAAGTGCATTTACCCATGTTCTTTTATTTCTTATGTAAATAAGGCAATGACCATTTTAGCCATAAAGATCAATTATTAAAAGGGGTATTTCTATCCCATTCAAGTATTGGCAACTTTCTCCCACGAGGAAAAGTTATTTACCCACCTAGGGGGTAAGTGATGCCTAGGAAAATAAACTTTCACTAATCTCCACATAAATATGAAAGAAGAACATGGGTTTCTTGGTCAATGGGAATCAAAATCCCATTGACCAACTTTCCCTCCTCTAAAATCCAAAAAAAAAAATGCCCCCTAAAATCTGCATCCCCGATCTAATTAGGTTGATGAATTGGTTTGGATCTTTTGAAAGGAATGAGAAATTAATTCCCAGTTTGCTCAAACATATCATGTTGTTAAGAGGTTAGAGACTTAGGCCCTATTCACTTTTTGGTAAGTTACTTACTCGATTAAATGCACTTATTCGGGCAAGTGTTTCCTAAGAAAGATTTACCCTGGTAAGTGCATTTACACGTGTTCTTTTATTTCCCATGTAAATAAGGCAATGACCATTTTAGTCATAAAAATCCATTATTAAAAGGGGCACTTTTGTCCCATTCAAGTGTTGGCTAGGTAGGAAAGTTATTTACACACCTAGGAGATGGGTACAATACGCAAGAAAATAAACTTTCCTTGGTCCCCACATAAATCCGAAGAAAGAATATGGGTTTTGATGGTGTGCGATTTGGTTGCTCCTATCTAGATGGCAGTTCGGACGTTAGTTACTTAGTTGTTCGATCAAACTACAAGGAAGTAGAACTCAGAGAACCCAGGGTGGCTCACTCGGTGTGGTCACTCCGATGCTTAAGTCAATACTTAATGATTGCAAGCTAAAAGTTTGTGAGTAAGATAGCTAGAATGCAAATAATCGCATGTTCCTGGGTTACGGGGGATGGTGCCCCTATATAAGTGAATTGCCACGAGTCTCACGAAACCACCTCCGAGATCCTCGGCCCATGCTGTTAGGAGTTCGTTCCACAATAGAAGGTGGATATCGTGCTATCCGATAAGGCTTATCGAGTATGTCTGATCCGGGCGAGATGAGGATAAGGCCTACAGTCGTACAATGTGATCCTGAAGAGCTCGGAGACAGCGGGCATGCTTCTAGAAGTCTGCTACATGTCACCTCAGTAGGTTGGAACATCTTGAGCTACTCGGAGCTCAGTCTTTGCCGAAGTGCCTCGAAACACCCGAAGTGACCTAGCCCACTGAGGTGACAAGAAATGCTGAGTCACAATCCAATCAGCAGGTCGCATCCACGTGTACGCTATGTAGTAGGTCAGGCCAAATCACCCTTCATATTCACCAAATTCAACAGCTTAGGTAAAATACTTAGGTCTCCCCTTATATTTCACGTAAATACTAAAAATATTCCCTCACTTTTTAAATTGGACCTAGACCTCGACAAAAGACCTCTTTCTTTTAACTCTCCATTAGGTTGTATTTGGTTTAAAGGAAAAGGTAGAGAAAGAAAGGACCTTTAATATAATATCACGTGCAGTTAAATGTATTTTAAAAATCAATTATATCCTTTATTGCCTCTTCTTACTTGATTGTGTCTTACATGGACACAAACCTCTCTTCACCGGCAACCTTGAAAAAAGGACATTGTTTATAAAAAATAAAATAAAATAATTACTTTTTTTTTGTTGCAAATGTATACAAACAAATGTGAATGTGGAACATACCTTTTACGGTTAAATTTCTAATTTCAAATTATTTTTAAATAATTTACAAGTATAAAGATAGGGGGATTAGTGGATAGATGCAGTTCTGTCAGTGGTCAAATTTTCATTGTTCTAAGGATGAAGATAAGCAGATTTTTCTCTAAATTAATTAAAAATCGATTTAATTTCAAATTTAAACGGGGTATATTAGTTGTTTTCCTTTCTCTCTTAGAAATAACAGTTTATAAATATGAGAGAGGAGATTTAAGTCTAATTTAAAAAGTGAGGAGATGTTTCAGTATATAGGTGAAATATCAGGATAGGTCTAAGTTTTTTTACTAGAGCATAAAGGATGCACATTAGCAACCCCCCACCCCCAATAGAAGCAATAATCCTCTACCTGGATCTTAAATAAAAAGAATATACCAACACCAACCGCGTAGAATATAACTTAACGAGATAGAAATCCCGAGACATTCTACTATATCTGAATCTGATTACTGACTATATTCTATTCTAAATCACTAAGAAAATTATTTAATACTCACTTCATGAGTTTTCAAAACCTTCAGGGAGTAATTGTCCAAAACATACCTTCCTTAAGCATTTAATTATTTTGCATGAACAAACTCTATCTGAATGGCCAATCAAGTTTATTAAATATTTTTTATGACAAAATTATCTTTAACATGGGTCCAGGCCCACACTAGACTCGTAAATTTTAGAGTTGGGCCTGAACCTGACTCAACCCACATATATTTAAAATATATGTACACAATTATTATATTCGAGTAATCACAGGTAGTTTTATCATAAAAAAATATTTAATAAGGTTGACTTGCCAATTTAGGGATTGTTTGGCCATGTAAAATACTTAAATGCCTAGGTGGATCACTTCTATTAATGCTCACTAACAATGATTTAACAGAAATTTAACAAAAGGTGAGTTTTGGACAATAAAATTCACTAATAAGGTCCAATATATGGGAAGGTTTACCGAAAAATATATAAATGGGAAAAATTTATGTCTTGCGTTCCACAGCTCGGGCTATATACAGGCTCTCGGCAATCGGCATGATCATTGATACGTTACTCCTAATACATTCTTTCAAAAACCAATCACAAAAGGTGGGATCTGCTCCTCACATAGGAAGCCTCACAACGACCTCACGCAGGCATATCTCATCATGCATTGAGAACATCTCTCACACACCGAACCTGAGCAGTGAGAACCACCAACGCTGTTTACATGTGGAATCACCGCCGTGGTAGATACCTCATACCTTGATCAGTCTCCGCTAGTCCTTCCCTCACATCTTTCTTGTGCCTCGCTCCCACCTCGTTTTCGGCAATGGTCCTCTGCCCCTGGCTGCAATAAACCAGCAACAGATCTTGTCAAAGGGGTGGAACTGGAAAGTGGAAACCATTATATGCTTCTGACACTACCCACAAGACACTAAAGCCAGCCTTGCATAGGCAACTTCTAGCCGTGAATGACAACATACTACAAGTACGGGAGAAATTCCCGATGTGTGGCTGCAGTGTGTCGTGGGTAAATGTATGTAGGTAGCCAGATCCGAACGCCAAGGGATGGAGTGATGTGATGAGATGAGATGAGAGGGATGGGGAGTACCTCCGATGTCTTTGTCGGAGTGATCGTCTTTGCCGGAGTTCTCGCCATTAGTTTGGATGGAGTGCAAGGGTCACGTTTTTTTGCTGCACAAAGATAATATATTACTGCAGATTATCAAAATAAATGTATCCAGAATGTCCCTTGAGTCTCTGACCAAGGAGAAATATCAAAGCCTCTATCAACAGACAAAAAATACCAAACCAGACTCAGTAGATAAAGCTTTAGCAAACTGTGCCATTCTATGAGCAGGGCTATTTACATAATATGAAGTCTAAAAGGCCCGACTACTGCAACAAGAGACCTAACTTTAGCTAACAGAGACCAGAGATTCGAAGCTCCTTGACTTTTAGTCTTCAAAGCCAAAATAACATACAGCATCCAGAAAGATGATAACATTTCTCCATTGTCTGCGTTTAGTCCAAGATAGTGCTTTGAAGATGGCCATCAGCTTCTTGTCTGGGCAGACTTTAGTAATCTTGACTTCCTTAAACTTGGAAGCATGGTCCTACTCCAAGTTCATTTCTACATTGTACAATAATATACAACTCAGAGAATGTGCTCATTTTACTACATATTCCTTATTGTCTAAGGGTAATTTGATTTTTCTAGGGACCTAGAAATGAAATTTATGCACCTTTTCACTGATACAATTGAAGCCTGAAGGGAGAGAGACAGAAAGATAGAGACAATCTAAACATGGTAAAATCTTGGGAATATATTGATAATTTCCCATGAATATCTAGGAAGGTTTGACTATCTTCAACAAAATATCTCTCAGCCTACAACATGAAATTGTTGTTGTTTTTGTTGTTGTTGATGATGGTGGTACCGTATGGCCTTTCATAGACCAAAATAGAGTAATTTTACTGATGCTTCCAATCCCACCTAAGTGGGATAAGACTGATGATAGTAATACCAAACACTAATTTTCAGTAAGAGAGGTTTCACACTCTATTCTCCTGGATAAATTTATATTAGGAAATCTGTTGCTGAGATGCATAGAAATGAGTTTTCAATGTATAAACTAAAGCTAAAAATGCTATAACTATTAATGCACAACTACTACCACCACTATAACATAAAACACAGCCTTAGAGCAGAATGAGGGAATAAGTAGGTGCTGCCAACCCACCTAAACGGGTTAGAACCTATGATACCCAGATACATGTACGAGGGTGCCATATCATGTTGGATACTTCAAATTTTAGGTAAATTTCATATCTATACTGTATCCAGGCATGTCCTTTCTGTATCTGGATAAAATAGGTTGGGACAGGTTAGGATGTGATTTTTTTTTGATAAATTACAGAAGATTTTCATTAATCAAGTCAAACTGATTACAAAGCAACCATCATTAAAACAAGTAAACTTTATATAACAGAAACAAATTCCCCACACCCCTACCAAGAAATCTTTTCTACGAAATTACAGCCCAGTCCAGGGCAACCCCATAGCAGAGAATCCCTCCCCACTCCATCTCTTGCTAAAGAATCTGCTAACATATTTGCGCTTCTAGGGATCCAATTGAATGAGGCATTCAGAGAGGACCCTAGTGAGATAACCATCCTTACCAAAGCCTTAAATTCCCAAGGCATTTGTTTCTGACCTTTCATCTAGCAAATAACACATGACAGTCTCCCTCCACTATTACATCTCTTAACCCCTGTTGTTGCAGAAATTTTAAACCTTGTATTTGAGCCATCAATGCTGCTCTCAAAGACTTCCCTTGTCCCACTGGGCCTGAAAAACTAAGCATAACATTTCTGACAACACTCTCTACACTCAATAGCCCCGGATTTCTAATACAACACCCATCAAAATTAAACTTGATTTTCCCACAATCTGGTGGACTCCATTGCATCCCTCTTACCTGTTTACTTCTTTGGAAACCCACCACTGTTTACCAGTCTCTAATCAATTATTAAAAGGTACATCTTTAAATTCTGTTGCCACTAAATCCCAATGCACCACTCTTATCTTTGTGGGTTTATCGCCTCCTCCACCTGTTTGTACTTCTCAAACAATGTTGCATTTCTCTTATGAGTCTGCTCTCAGAGACTGGTGGAGATGTGATGATTATCAGATTTTTAGGATTAGTATTAGCAATCACTAATTTACACAAATATTGGATTCATACATAAGCTGCTTTCCATAAACATAAGAAATATCTATTGGTGAGAAAGAAAAAAGAGATTTGGCGTCCACATTGCTAAATCTTGGACAATCACCCCATAAAGTCAATGCTGACCTACAAAGCTTCATCTTGGACAATTCAAGGTTGCATCCAAGTCCATATTCTCAGAAATATTGCAAGTCTAACTTCAACTCTTGATTAACAGCATTTGACTAATTCAAGGTTGCATATCTAAGGCACAAACTAGTGGAATTTCTCAGATTTCTTTTCTAGGAAATAAAGTACCCTCTCTCCATAAATCAATCTCTCTCCCTATGTCAAAGAAAGACAAGTTATTTGAAATTTGAAAAGCATCCCCAATGGAGTGCTATCTGTTCTGTGTCATCTCCCTATTCCTCTTCCAGATGTTTGGTCCACCTTTAGAACAACTTAATTTCTTTGGAGTGTTGGAAGAAGATAAGGCTCTAATATATGTGACAATTGACCAAAAGCACGAGTCCCCAAATATGAACTAACGAAGGAGGTTAAGAGGAGGTTGTGATTTTGGTGCCCCCATAATTCAATGTACTTCAACCTGGTACCCTGTAACTTACCACATATTACATATACACAGATTACTAGGATCCACCATTGGATGAGTAAACCATAAGGTTGTGCAAGTGAAAAAAAACGTGATTACAGTACCGAATTTTTAGCTCTGAAATTTGGAAAAGAAAATTACTATACATAAAATCACCCTCATGTTTTCTTGAATTTTAGCAGCAACCATCCTTACACATGGCACCTACCAGATAACACTTTTTTCTTCGAACGCCTAGATTTTTCTTTACAAACCATAGCTTCTAGACCTCCATAAGCAGCAGTTTTGAAATACTTGTACCTGCTCTCTCTATTTTAAGCCTGAATGCACCCATATGCCATCCCTATTCTAATCAATACAGTCAAAGCCCTATTATATATACTATATCCCAGTTTATATAATTTTTCCTTCTTCGAGAAAGATGAACTTCTCATATAATGGCTCTCTTCAAATGTTTCAGGTCCATGGGCATCAGGGCATCTCATCAAAGAAGGTAAGCAACTAATGGCTATAAATATGGTATAATTTGATTAGAATAATAGCAGAAAATAGAAGGAAAAAAGAGAAGAATATAGGAGAGAAAGAGAAGAAGAAGAAACTACCTACTGAGCTCTATATAGTTCAGTCTATTAAACAAAATGAGCGGAATTTTCAGAGATTTTACCTCTCGAAAGTAGAAACTACCTTTTAAATGAGAAAAGGAATTTAACTTGCCAAATTGCAATACAAAATCTGTTGTATCCTCTAATTTAAGGGATCATGAATCGGCTAGCATAACTCAGAAATGAAAACAAATCAATTAAAAATAAAACTTACCTTGCTGTGGTCTGGTCAGGTTTGCAGCGAAAAAACTGGGGAGTAATGAAAAAATAAAGTGTGAGAGAGAGAAGGAGAGGAAGAAGAATAGGAAATGGGAGAGAAAAAATCAACAGAGACTTACCTTGTTGTCACCGTCACCGGAGTTTCGGTTCTGAATTTCAGATCACTACTTTGAACTCCAGCTGCCGAATGAGGGAGTAATGAGAGAGAGAGAGAGTGAGGGTTAGAAAGTTGGAATCGGGTTGGGAGAGGTTTGAGGGTTTTTTTGTCATTTTGGTTTTTTATGCGAAAGAGCAGGAATGAGATTCCTGATCCGGGGGGTGGGTCAGGAATGGCCATTCCCAAAAATGGGGGATTGCCATTCCACCCGAAATAGGAATCGGATTCCGATTCCGCCCAACCAAACGCCTGGAATTGGAATGGACCATTCCGATTCCGATTCCGATTCTAGACCCCTATTACTGCAAACCAAACGGACCCTCAATATGTTCAATAATTTCAAGATGAAAATTTTTCTTTTAACTTAATTTCACCCCATTGCCCATTATCTCTCATTAAATCTTTTAATTTAAGTTGAGACAGCCAATGGAACTGGGCCCCAAGGCATTCTATATCTGACATTCAATTTGATTCAAGGAACATGACAGATGGCACGAGAATCATTTTGCTTTATCAAATATCCCACTTCAATATGGAATTTAAGCAAAACTCGAAACCAATTTCCAAACAAAAGCATTGCTACTTACCTTTAAAGAAAACAAACTTGAATTCTTCAAATATTTAGCTTTCCACAATGAACCCAAATAGATTGATCCTCAGTGAGAAATCTCCAAGATAATTTCTCCAAGAATGCTAAATTAACAATTTCTGATTTCCTAAATCCTAATCCTCCTCCAGATTTTGGACAGCACAGTTTAAACCAGGAACACCATCTACTCTTGTGGGTACCCTGAGATCCATTAGACCACCAAACTGCCTTTGAACTTTACCAATAATCTGTAAAATCTTTTGAGGCAGTTGCATAACCAACATACAATGGAGAGGAGCTGACTGCAAAACTGATTTGATGGGCACATGTTTACCTGCTTGTGAGATTGAGTTTGCTTTCAGCCTTTCAAGTTTGTTCTTCAGATTATCCAAAATAAACTGCAGAGGCTGAGACCTATTCTTATTAAAATGTAAAGGCAAACCCAAATATTTGTTAGATTTATCTAAAATTTTCATTGAGTCAGCCTCTAATCATTCTTTGACATGGAGGATGTACAGATTTTCTACACATTATGCCAGAATTATCAAAATTAATTCTTTGACTCAACAGAAATTGAAAATCCTCCAAAATTAATTTGAGATTTGCAATCTCATTTCTATGGGTCGGGCTGTCTTTGATATGCCAATCAGTGAGATCCTTAGCAGGGGTCAAAACCTGGGCATGTTGGGGCAGTCTGAGAATTCATCTGAGTGGGTGATCATAGTGACAAGATCAGCCCCTTTGTCGGACAAAGGTAATGATCAGGAATGCACTATCTCTGATGGAAACCAAACTGCCGGCAGTTGATTTCAATCGTTGGAATTTTGTTTTGCAAAATTTATATATGATATATATATATATGTACGGTTTCAAAATGTTTGCAAATGGTTTTAATTCCCGGGATCCATGTGAGTGGAGAGTGCGGCACTGTTCCTTGCAGCCAAGGGAGAGGTCCTCTCTTGTCGGGCAGTGCTTGATCATTAAGGGCTGAGAGGTTAAGTGTAAGACCATTTAGGATACCTGATGGGCTAATCTTGCACCTGCCCACAGTCCCTAGGTTTTTATAAGATGGCTTGGCCCAGGGACCACTTAATGTAAGTGTTGGGCCCATAGGGTCCATGTGATGGGCTCAGGGGTTTACTGAGTTTTTCAGTGAATTCGGCTGGGCCTTGTAATAAAGGCTGGGTCGAACCCATGTGGCTGGTGTGTAGATCAATGCTTGGGTCCCACGCCATACAAAGAAGCCCAACTGGGCAGTAGATTGGAAACTAGTTAAGCACTGGACATTTAATGGGCCAAAAGCCCATTTCGAGCTGGGCTGATATGATCACCCATTTATGGGGCGAATCTGGGATTAGAGTTAGTAAAAGGAATGGGCCTTTAACCTTATCCACTCAGGGAGACCAAATTCAAATCAGATTTGAATCTGGTAACCTCCTGATAAGATCAGGAATAAGCTAACTTAATCTTCAGATAGGATTGAGATCATCCCCTATCCAAATACTGATTTGGATTGGGATAACTCCTAATTAGGAGGTTTCTTAATCAAGAAGAAAAGAGGAGAAACCCTAAGAGAGAAAATCAATCAGATTTCGAACCTAGGGTTGTGTGCAAGAAACCTGCGAATTGAGATAGGATCTCATACACACTCCAGAGAAAAGAGAAGCAATTCAGCCATTTTCGTCCCAGGAGTTCTCCTTCAGCCGCCACCATTCTTTCTGGCAAGATTCGATCTTTGAGGAAGAAAGAAATCAAGAAATCAATTCTTGACATCAGTCTTGCAGAAAAGACTAAAAAAGATTTGGTGCTCAGAGTTTCCAGAGGATTCTTGCGAAGGATCCAGTGTGTAGGACGCACTCTGCTGGTTCCGTTCCACATACAGCTATGTCATCTTCAGCAGGAGCGGATCTTAGTGTCATCTTTGGGTGTGAACACCAACTTTGGGAGATACTGCTTCTCTGGATCAGGTATAATTCCTCCATTCCCTTTGGTTCAGATTTGGTTCGATTATGGTTCAAGTAGGATCCTTGAATATTGTATTCTAAATTTAGGGAATACGATTCCCAGTTGGAAGAAGGTAGGAAAATTTTTGAAATTCGCCCACCCATTCCACAATCTTCATAGCGTCCATTAGATGGATCCTACCATTCTTTCAAGGTGTACCATATCGTATCTTTGGGTCTCCAAAACACTAAATATTAAAAGTTTTCAAGGTTGGTTTGTTTTATATAATTTTATATGATGTGACAACATGTCTGACAAAATATAAAACAAACAGTATAGGTTTGATCATTTTAAACTCTCGATACACAAAATTTGTGTATCACAGTATCAATACTTTGAACCATGTGCATAACTAGTACTTTGAACATAGAAATTCTAAAAAAAAGTAATGGAAAGTTTCTTGATTTTCTTTTTTTTCTTAAAAATGTCATGATCCAACGATCCAAGAAATGCTAATGTCTTTCACGTGAACAATAGATAAAAGAAATGGAATATAAACATCATACCTCTTATGTAAAAATCCAAAAAGGAGCAGAAAAGATTACTAGCGTGTCATATTTCGCCACTTGTCCTTCAAATCAACCTGAACATTGCAATCTCTAATAAGAACAACGTAACTCTCTGAAACAGTAATTAAGTTCACTTATGGCAATTGACCCCACTGGCCAGAAGGCCAAAACCCCCTACTAGGGATGATCATGGACCAGGCTTAACACCTATGTTAAGGGCTATAGCCGAGGCTCAGGCCTGGGCCAAGTTCCAGGCCTATGACTTTAAATATAAATATTAAATGTATATGATATTTTATATTATATGAGATATAAAATCTGTTTAAAATTTATGTTATACATTATATAATATAAAATATTATATATAATGTGTATAATAGGTGTCATGTTATGATATACAACCTAAAATATTACATTCTATCAAAAAAACCTAAAATATTACAAAAATTAACATGTATCATAAGTGTGGATCAGACCTAAAGTATTGGCCCAAGCATGGCACAGAAATTTCCAAGCTGGGCCAGGCCGAGCTATAAATGATCACCCCTACCCTTTACTCCCCATTTACTGTATTAGGGTCCAGGCAGTCAGTAGTTACTTAAGCATATAAGTTGAACACCAAAATCCTTACTTAATATTAATTATCTTACAATAACAAAAGATACTATATTATTTGCTTATATTAGAGAAGTCCTTAATATAATAATTGATATAACAAAATATCCATTCTTGCAGACAAGGTGTTCAAAGGTTCCCAATTGACTGGGAAACAAGGGAATAGGCAGGGAAAAGACAGGAAATAAAGATACGACTTACCATGGTTCGAAATGAAATTTTTCTATCTATCAGAAATTTTTTCTATTTTTCAATTTGCATGCTTGCTAGTTAGTATATAATATAAAACAAAGAAATTAACCTAGAGATTAAGTTTTCCTTTGTCAAATTCCACCACCCAGGTGGGCACTTAAGAGTTCCACTGTTTCCAAGAATCACATAACACCTTGACACCTATGTATGAAATTTTGAAATACTTCAATTTTCCTAGTGGTAAAGCTAATACTTGTTTTTAGCATTTACCTATGCAATTAATGCGGTAGCTCAATATAGTTATTTCTCTGAAAGTAGATAAATAAAATTCTAATTTTAGTCAATAGACATTGTCTGATTAATGAAATGCCTTGGGATGTCAGAAGTTCTATATAGGTTGCCTACACTGCTTGAGTTCAAAACATACTTACCTCAGTCCTCTCTTCAAATACATCACGATAGCTATTTAAAATGAACTTCCAATTCCCTCTTCCATACCTTCACATGAAAAGAAAAATGTGAATGTAAAAATGACTATCCTCATCAAATTACAGCATAATTATTTACTGAAACATAAAAACATGTAAAATAAACATCCAAGTAACTTATGAGAAGACATGTAGATAGGCATAACTTTTAGTAAGACTCCGCCAAAAGCAATGATGATGAAAATAATAGCCATGTTGAAAGGCACACATACTTTTCTACAGCAGCTCTCAAAGTTTCTTCTTCCAATGAACTCCACCTCTTAGTCTTCCTCCTCCTAGCAAATTTCATCGTTTCATACTTCTTTAAGGGAGAAACAGCCCTTTTCTTTGGACTAGGTAAGTGAAGTTTCTCTGAATGACTTGATGATCCTTCAGGTCGGTCCTGAACATCATCCCACTGTAGAGAGAAGATCCTATTAGTTAAAGAAAAAACAATAGACTTAGATTAAGCACATCTTCACACAGCACATATTTAAGAATGATTCATTTTATTCTCAACAGCAACACATTAAGTTTAACAGCTTGCCAAGATAGATTTATCACCCTAATCTAAATACTCCAAATTACTTCCTGAAAGATGCCTAAAATCGGATGGACTTTAAAGCTGGTTAGAACTCATAAAAAACCTTCTACAATAACTATTTGAGCTACTACAAGTTTGAAATGATTTTCTAGCAAGGAAATAGCTTGAAATAAATATTAAACATAATTAAGGAGCAAGAAAAATAAAGATTAAGAGAAAAAGATAATTAGAGGAGTCATGCTTCTCTTCCCGAATCAAGTATGGGGTAACATATAACTCAATACAAGGCTTTTCATGGAGTCACACCAAGGAAGGGAAGTTCTTGAGCATCATATGATCATGAATAGCCTAAAACTTTAGTTAGTTTGGTTTGATCATTTGATGTATCTTTTTAGTTATTTTAATAATTAGAAATTCAGTCAAAAAGTCTGTTAGGTATTCAAGTCCACTAAACTAGCGAATGATTAAATACAAAATTAGACAACTGCATTAGAAACAAGAAGTTCTAAAATAAGTAGAACTAAAATAGAACATGTGCAATGTAAATTTAATAATAATAGGAGTGCAATTCAGGGTACACTTAAGATTGGAGACCAAGAGATAACTCAACGTGACCTCTGCCATTACAGCAAGATGGGCAAAATGGAAGGATTTGTTGGGGCCCAAACACCCCCTTCGAACCCAACTACAGATGTGGAGCAGACCTCCAAATTGAGGTCAGACTTCACCAGGTGGTGAACGAATTCAAGGAACTCAGAGTGCTTGTCTCCAGTATCGCCTCTCAGCAGCAGACCGGTGAGACCAGCCACCTAGCAGGAGCGGAAGCCTCTGCTTCCAGTAGCCAAAGGACAGGGGGTTACCCCATCAGGAAAGTCACTAAGATCAATTTTCCCAACTATTCCGGTGGAGATCCTATTCCTTGGATCTTCTGCACAGAAAGATACTTCGAGTACCATGAAACTCCTGCCCACCAACGTGTCTCCATCGCCTCCATTCATCTAGAAGGAGACGTGATTCTATGGCGCCAGAATCATCCCCATGTTACTTGGTTGGAGTTCACCGAAGCCTTGTGCATCCGCTTTGGGCCGATGGTGTTCGTGGACTATGACGAGTTGATCACTAGGCTGAAGCAGACTGGAACGGTAGCAGAATACCAACTCGAGTTTGAACGGATGGTGACCAAGGTGCATGGCTGGCCGGAGAAGGCCTTAGTAGGGTGTTTTGTGGGAGGGCTTAGAGAGGATATCCACCTAGAAGCGAGAGCACTCCGCCCGGCGACTGTCATGGCTGCAGTGGGATTAGCTCGCCTGTAAGAAGAGAGAATTGATAACCTTCGTCAAGCTAGCAAACAACCCTACCCAATCTTGAAGACTCCTCCACAGGTCGACCAATTGCCCATGAAACCGGTTGGTGATCCTCCTAAGCCCATACTACATCGGCCCACTATGCCTTTCAAGCGCCTCTCTTGGGCTAAGATGCAAGGCCCGACGCGAGAATGGCCTTTGTTATAACTATGATGACAAGTTTGGAGTGGGCCATAAATGTCGAGTCCAGCGGGTATTTCTCCTACAGACAGAGGAAGAGCCAGACGAGTCCAACCCAGAGAACTCGACTGAATGTGAATTGATTCCAGATGGTCCAAAACCTGATGGGGCTGAGATCTCCTTGCATGCCCTCATGGGCCTCAACTCTCCATTTCATGCGAGTAGAAGGGAAATTGATGGGCCGGACCGTGATGATTTTAATTGACAATGGCTCCACCCTGAATTTCATCACTTGCCGCTTGGCTAAGCAGCTAAGTATGACCATACAACCCACCCCTCTCTTTTCAACTCATGTGGCTAATGGGAATCAGATGTCATTTAATGGTGTATGTAAGAAGGAGAAAATCCTCATACAAGGCCATAATTTCGCGGTGGATCTCCATCCATTGGATTTCTCGGGGGCTGATATTATTTTGGGGGTTCATTGGTTGCGTGGTTTGGGCCCTGCACTATGTGATTAGGCCCAAATGACAATGGATTTTCACCAGGATAGCCAGTCTTGTCATCTACAGGGGGTGCAGCCTCCAGGCCCTCAAAGTGATACTTTAACCTCCATGATACGGGCCTCCAAAGCTGCAAGTCAACCCATATTTATGCACTTGGGCCTTCGGCCCACAGTTCCAATTTTGGACAACCAAGGTTGTGTCCACCCCACTGAAGTTCAACAAAGGGCCCTACGACCGATACTCAATCAGTTTGTTGATGTATTTGAGGAGCCAAACCAATTACCCCCATCCCAGACTCGTGATCATCAGATACCTCTCTTACCTGGCTCTAATCCAGCCAATGTAAGTGTTATGGGCCCGCGCGTAGGATCTCGTCACAGGTCGGTCCACCGGAAGAGACTCCTGTCTTCCCTTGCCCTTGCCCTTGCGTACAGACCCTATTGTGGCAATCACGTGGGTGATTTGTCCAAGAGATCACCCGAACTCTCCTAATGGGTGATTTGTCCAAGAGACCACCCGAACTCTCCTCACTCTCTTTCTTGGCTGGAAAACTGAATGCCTTTATTTCAATTCGTGGCTCCTTAAATAGGAGATTACAGAAGGAAATTCCTAATTAAACTCAAACTCCAACTTGAACTCAAACTCCTAATTACCTACTCCTAAAGGTAACACAACTCTTACTGAAGATAAGATAAGGATAAGGATAAGGGATGAGGAATGGTGTAGCTGGCGGCGAGTTGGCGGGCAGAGCTGATGTGGTAAGATAAGTGTGGACCCACCCTGATGAGCTGTCATGTGGGCCCCGCCCTACTACTGCTGCCCGGGCGGTGCGCGCGTCTCGCAGTGCTGCTGCCGTGTGGTGCGTGCTGCTGTAGTGCGGTGTGTGCTGCTGCCGTGCAGTGCGCGTTGCTGCCTAGTGCTGCTGCCGTGTGGTGCGTGTTGCGCGCTGCCGGGCGGTGCATGCTACTATGCGCGCTGCCAGGCAGTGCGTGCTGCTGTGTGCGCTGCCGGGCGGTGCGTGCTGCTAGGCGGCCCGCTGTGTGTGCTACTGCCTATGACTGCGTCATAGTGCGCTACCGGGTGGTGTGTCCATAACAATAAGGCCATATAGATACCCTTACTTTCAAAAGCTGGAAATTGAGAAGGCAGTAAGAGAGTTATTGGAAAAAGGGCATATACAGACCAGCACCAACCCTTTTTCATCTCTCGTGCTCTTAGTAAAGAAGAAGGATGGTAGTTGGCGCTTGTGTAGATTACCAGGCCTTAAATCAGACTACTGTGAAGGACAAGTTTCCTATACCCCTCATTGATGAGTTGCTTGATGAGTTAGGAGAGGCACGAGTGTTCTCCAAATTAGACCTGCACTCCAGGTATCATCAGATCCGGGTTCACCAAGCTTATATCCACAAAACGGCCTTTAGGACCCACAATGGCCATTATGAGTTCTTGGTTATGCCTTTTGGGTTCACAAACGCCCCCTCAACCTTTCAGGCCATCATGAATGACATCTTCAGGCCATTTCTAAGGCAACTTATTTTGGTATTTTTCGACGATATTCTTGTGTATAGCAGGGATTGGGACACACATATGGAACACCTAAAACTCACCCTCACAACTTTGAGGAGAAATCAGTTACATGCCAAAATGACAAAGTGCTCCTTTGGGCAAGGACAAATTCAGTACCTAGGACATGTGGTTGCAGCGAGTCAGGTCATGGCAGATCCACAAAAGGTAGAAGTCATTCAGAAGTGGCCCAAGCCCACTATTGTAAAAGCATTGCAGGGCTTCCTTGGGCTTACAAGATATTATGGGCGCTTCATTAAGGGATATGGGCTTATGGCTGCCCCACTAACGCGTCTATTGAAGAAAGATTGATTCAGGTGGACTGAGGAAACCCAATGGGCTTTTGAAGAATTAAAGACAGCAGTTTCTAGCCCGCCAGTCCTCACTCTTTCAGACTTCTCTCAGCCCTTTGAAATAGAGTGTGATGCTTCGGGTGTAGGGGTAAGGGTCGTCTTGATGCAAAAAGGGCAGCCCATTGCTTATTTCAGCAAGGCTCTCTCAGTAACTCACCAAAATCAGTCCACTTATGTTAAAGAAATGATGGCTGTAGTGATGGCAATGCAAAAGTGGCGTGCATACCTCTTGGGACGCCAGTTTGTTATTAGAACGGACCAACGAAGTTTGAAGTATATAGAAAAACAAAGGATGCACACCCCAGAACAGCAAAAATGGCTTAGAAAACTGATGGGCTTTGACTACCTCATAGAGTATAAACCGGGGCCCGCAAACAAAGTAGCTTATGCATTGTCACCAGTAGAAGAGTTAACCCAGCTAACCTGCTCTCAGCCCAGCTTCCCTTTATTTGAAGCTATACGACAAGAAACCAGGTCTGATCTATAGTTGCAGGCCATTAGAAATAAGTGGAATCGAGATCCTTCACAAGTTGTTGGTTACCAAGTTGTGGGGCCTGATCTTTTCTTTAGGAGCCGGTTTGTTGTAGCCCAGAATTCGGCCCACAAAGCTGAACTGCGAAGGTTGTTTCACAACTCCGCTTTGGGAGGACACTCAAGGGTGCTACAGACCATAAAGAGGCTCAGCAGCCACTATCATTGGGTAGGAATGTGTAAGGATGTATTACGGTATATATCCGAATGTCAAACCTGCCAACAGCAGAAATACTCATCACAGTCTCCCAATGGCCTTCTACAACCTCTCAGAATTCCAGATCAGGTGTGGGAAGACCTTCCCATGGATTTCATCACGGGTCTTCTTCGTTCTGCAGGAAAGGCGGTTATCATGGTAGTCCGTAGTGGTTGACCGTCTCACCAAGTACAGCCATTTCTCTGCATTACCTCACCCATACACCGCAGCTATGGTGGCTGACATCTTCATCCGGGACGTCGCCAAGCTACATGGGACCCCAAGATCCATTGTCTCAGACTGGGACCCTGCTTTCCTGAGTTCATTCTGGAAAGAATATTTTCGCTTGCAAGGAACCCAACTGCACCCTTCCACGAGTTATCACCCGCAGAATGATGGACAGATTGAAGTTCTTAATTGTTGCTTGGAGGCCTACCTTACATGTTTCGCAGGGGAAAAGCCTAAACAGTGGGCTCACTGGCTCTCGTGGGCAGAATATTGGTACAATTCGACCTATCAGTCAGCTGCTAGGATGACACCCTTCAAGGCTCTTTATGGCAGAGAACCTCCTCCCATATTACCTTATGAGTATGGGTCAACCAATGTGGCAGAAGTGGAGAACCGTCTGATTGCAAGGGACGAGATCCCTAGATTGCTCAAGTCCAATTTGGCAAAGGCCCAGCAGCGAATGAAGGCCCACTATGACGCTCACCACCGCCCATTGGAATTTCAGGTGGGTGACTTCATTTACCTCAAGCTCCAACCTTACCACCAGATCTTAGTGGTAAGGCGGGCTTGGCACAAGTTAGCACCCAAGTATTATGGGACTCATATGGTTTTGGAAAGAGTGGGCCCTGTTGCTTATCGGTTGGATCTCCCTGCAACCTCGAAGCTACATCCAGTGTTTCACATCTCACTTCTTAAGAAGGCAGTGGGGAATCAGACCCCTATCTCACCCAACTTACCCCGGTTCACTAAAGAAGGGGACCTCAACACTGAGCTTGTAAGAATTGTGGATTTCTGTTGGGTTCAACGAGGAGGTCAAGTTGTGCCCGAAGCCAAAGTAGAGTGGGTTGGGCTTCCTCCAAACGATGCCACTTGGGAACCTTATCTTAGGCTGAATGAAAGGCTTCCAAACCTAGACCTTGAGGACAAGGTCAATGTTAAGGGGGGAGAAATTGTTGGGGCCCAAACACCCCCTTCGAACCCAACTACAGGTGTGGAGCAGACCTCCACCAATCAGCATTTCACTAGAAGACAAAGAGGCTAGCATGCCACGCTGGCAGAGCCTTTCCAGAGTTAGTTACACTGCCACCAGAAGATATTTTCTTCTTGATTGCATAGATAGGCCAGCTATATAAGGCCCTGATCATGTAATAAGTGGCATGAATGAGCATGTCTCTCTTTCTCTCTGTTATCTTCTTCCTCCCATCCCCGTTCTTCCATCTTTCTGTTTCAGGAGGTTAAGCCACCCTCGAAGGGGCTTCCGAGGTGAGCGGTAACTCATCAGGATGCATCTAGAGTCTTATGTGATAGGCGAATACCACTTCAGCTAAAAGGAAATTTCTATAAAACGTTGTAAGGCCAGCTATGTTGTATGGAGCAAGAATGTTTAACAGTTAAGAAAACAGCATGTCCAGAAAATGAGTGTGACAGAAATACGAATGCATAGATGGGTGAGTGGTAAAACTAGAAATAACAGTGTTAGAAATGAAGGCATGCGAAGAAACCTAGGAGTAGCTCTGATAGGCAAAAAAATGTGAGAAAGTAGATGGAAATGGTTTCTTCACATACATAGGAGACCACCTACAACACTTGTTAGGGAAAGTGAAACATTACAAGTTGAAGGGGATAGTAGAGATAGGGATAGTCCAAAAAGGACTTGGGCGGAAATAATAAGAAATTATTTAAAAACCCATAATTTAACGATTGATATAACACTGAACATAACAGAATGGCAGGATAGGATTCATGTAGCCAACCTCATATGGTTCGGACAAGGTTTAGATGAGGTAATCAAGTTCACTAAGTTCCGACATTTTGAAGATCCAAATTAGAAGTTATTGAAATTTATTCCTGGTATGATTTTAAGAAGATTCTCATTTTATTGGTTTATCTTATAACCAGTCAATAGTTATTAAGGATATATTTCTCTCTTGAGTTTATTAAAGATGGTTAAAATATTGAGACATGTGACCATCACTAAGCAAACTCAACACAATTCAAGTGACACCCAATTTCTATCTTTGTGCAACCCAGATTTCTGACATGGATATAGTGAACACACAAATCCAACATGTGAGTGGGATAAACACTACCTCTTGTGTAAATAGTTGCATTTTATCCTTCACATCACCTATTGGGAATTGGGAGGTTCTTTTTAAACAGAACTTCAACTTTTAACTACAACCTAGCAACCTGGAAAGAACAATAAAGTGGATTTGGGTACAGGTATCCAAAAGAAAAACTGGGAGCAAGAAAAGCACACCAGATGAAGTTGACCAACAGTGAACAGATAGTGCAAAGGCCCTTTTTGGTAGTAGAAAGGAAGTGCCCTAAGTTAGGCAGGATCATCTCTTACGATCCTATCTAGTTTTTGTCCATCTTGTTCACTTAATTCACTTTCTATCCATGAATCTTCTATTCACTAGAAAGTCAACTCCTTGATTACCCTCATTACAGGCATGTGATGTTTTAACATTTAATCCATACACCTTGGCAGTCTGAAGTGTATAAAACAATTGTCCCAATGCACTATGATAGGTTGCATTTCCTTTTTTTTTTTTTGGAAAAAGGTAAAGTAATTTATTCAGAATAAAAGAAGATTACAACAAGGTCCACACCACTAGATCTGCCTGGGCCCGAGACAGATTACAAGATCATCCATGATTTAGTGCATAACAAATGAGATACATTCTGATTTTTAAATTCCTCATTCACCGACACCCAGGAACAAATCTTGCCCACCGCTTTCTGCACTACTTCTGGGCTTTTGAGTTGACCACAGAAGATTATGTTATTTCTTTCAGTCCAAATGGACCAAAGAACAGCTTGCGGAATGGTATTCCAAACAAGCTTACCTTTCTTACTGAGACCCTCCATTCTCCAACACATTAGCAGCTCCTTCAGAGATCTTGGCATAGACCAACAAATCTCCAGCTTCTTGAAAAAATGTCCCCAGATTGAAGAGGAAACCTAACAATGGATACACAAGTGCTCTATGGATTCTGCACAGTTTCCACACAAAACACAAGAGGGGTCCAGAATCTGAATACCCCTTCTCTCCAGGTAAATCCTAGTCAAAGCCATTGTCCAGACCGGGAAGTTGATCTTGGAGGGGCTAGTTGGATTCCAAATCTGCCTAGCAGGGAAGTTCTCCTGACCTGAACTGCACACCTTAAGGAATAGGGATTTAACTGAGAAGCTACCATCTGCATTCCACTTCCAAGACCATTCATCTTCTAGACTCAAATCAATCCTCTGATTCACTGCAATTTGGTACAGACGAGGAAAAGCTACAACCAAGGGACCCTCCAAACACCAGGGATCCTTCCAAAACTTGATTGTGTCCCCCTTGCCGACCTTAAAACTGATCCCATTCAGAAAGAGAGGGTTGTACTTTGAGATGCTAGCCCAAAGAGATTTACCCCCAATTGGATGGGGATCCAGAGTTCTCCAATCACCCCAATCCACTCCATACTTTGCCGCAATAAGACTTCTCCACCATGCATTCCTCTCAGAAGCAAATCTCCATAACCATTTACTGAGAAGAGCAGAATTAAATTCTTTCAACTTCCTAATTCCCAGTCCACCCACTTCCTTAGGAAGGCACACTTGCTCCCATTTTACAATGTGAATCTTCTTCTAATCTTCCCAACCCCTTCATAAGAAGTTCCTTTGGAGTTGTTCCAACCTATTTGCTATTTTGTTTGGGATGGGAAAGAGAGAAAAAAATAAGTGGGGAGGTTGGAGAGGGTGCTCTTAATCAATGTAACCCTACCACCAAAAGATAGATATTTTGCCTTCCAAGAAGCCAACTTCTTTTCCATTCTCTCAATGATTAAGCACCAGATAGAGGAGGAAGAATATTTGGCCTTGAGAGGTAGACCCAAATACTTTACCGAGAGGAAATCAATTTGACAAGCCATCACTTTTGCACAATCTTCTAAATTTGAAACATGCCCCACTGGGATGATTTTACTTTTACTCAAGTTGACTTTGAGACCCGACACCACATCAAACCATCTCAGAATTCCAAGCACTGAGTCCAATTGAGTCAGAGAAGCATCCGCAAAGCATAGGGTGTCATCTGCAAATTGAAGGATATTGACTTTCTCCTTTCCAGGGGAGATAGCAAACCCATTCCATAAGCCCGAATCTGCATCCTTCTTGCTAAAAAGTGTGAGAATTTCCATAACACATATGAACAACAAAGGGTACAAAGGGTCACCCTGCCTCAGACCCCTCTGTTGGAGGGGACCATGTCTCACAAACCTGTCACCTCATAGTTGATGAAGCAGCAATAAGTCCCCAAACCCTACAGAAGTCATCAACTTTAAAATCTAAAAACTGCTTTAAACTTTTTACCCAATGTGCCACCCTCAATGTTATTGTTTCCACTAAAGCCTCCTTGCATTTTTCCTTACTTTCAAATATTCTATCATTTCTTTCCTACCAAATGGTCCAAATTATTGCTACTCTAGTGCACCTCCAAAGAATCCTTCCCCTCCTTGTCTTACCACTGCAACCATTAGGGTTGAATAAACCTTCCAACCGGTCAGGAGATGACCACCTGCACCCAAAAAGGGAAGTAAACCAACTCCAAATAAAACCGACAAAAGGGCATGATGAAAGAAAGTGGATAGCAGTCTCACCATTCAACTTACACAGGACACACTAGTTAGGGGACAAGCACCAATTTGGCCTTTTCCTTTGAAGTACATCAAAGGTATTAATACAACAATGAAAGGCTTCCCAACAAAAAGCACTGATTTTAGGGGGAATAGGATGGCACCAAATTTCTTTGACTAGAAACTAAAGAGAAAACTATGTGGCAACCATCGAATGAAGAAAGGATTTACAAGAAAAAGATCCATCAGAATTAGTACCCCAAACTCTAGAATCTGACCCACCTTCCCCCAAGAAAACTGAATTCAGCAATCCTAACAACTCAGAGACTACAAGCAGTTCAGACTCTCTAAGATTCCTATTAAAACCAAGGTTCCAATTCAATCCTGGAAGGTGAGAATGATGGTTTAGGAAATCAGAAATAAGCTTACCCTTGAACCTAGACAGATCACAAAGAGAAGGAAATTTCTCCCCTTAGGAAGTATCACCAATCCACAAATCCTCCCAAAATACAAATCATACCTGATAAAATTAAGGAACATAGGGAGGACATCATGAATGGTCTTCCAGGGAGCAGCCAAGTTAGCCCTACGTAGACAGGCAACATCCCATCCGTTGCACAACATGCCATGAATGCTTGCAACCACTTTGTGCCATAATTTCTCATTTTCATTTGGAAACCTCCAGAGCCATTTGCCCAGCAAAGCCCGATTCTTCATTCTAACATTACCAATTCCCAAACCCCCTTCCTCTTTCAGTTTACTCACCTTCTCCCATCTAAGCAAATGATCCTTATTTTTTTCCCCTGGCTCCCATAGAAAATCCCTCATGATTTTTTCAACTTTCCTCACTATCTTTTGTGGCATCCTAAGCACTGACATATAGTACACTGAGAGATTTGCTAAAGTGGATTTAATTAGGGTTATTCTCCCCCCCCCAATGACATATAATTTATTTTCCACGCCGCCAATCATTTCTCTATCCTTTCCACCACCGGAGACCAAAAACAGGCAGATCTAAGATTATCTAAAGGGGTAAACCCAAGTATTTCATTGGCCACTCACCTTTCTCACAACCTAGGGAACTTGCCAAGAATCTCACTTCATCTTCTTCAATGTTGACTCCAACCAATAAGCTCTTTGACCAATTAATCCTCAAATTAGACATCTTCTCAAAGAGATTCACAACCGCCCTCAAATTTTCCACTCCCTCAATGATGATAATAATAATAATAACACCAAGAAATGACACCAAAAGATGTATAATGCAGTAAAAAGTAACTAAATAAATTTATTGAGCAATACAGAATAAGAACCCTGATTAATAACATATACAATAACTCATCAAGTATAATAGAACACTGAGTCATTCAAACATCACCTCATAAGTGTGGGCAGTACTATTCCGTTCCATCAAACTAGGCCTTGGCATATTCTGATTACTAGAACTCTCGTTTCCAATATTACTGTTCTTTGCTTGAACCTCTACGATGCCCTCATTGTCATGGCTTGATACAGCAGCATCTACCTTATCTTGATTTTCTTCCGAAGGTTTGTGATTCATGTTTTCTCTTGCAGTGTTTGACAGTACAGTTTCTGCAATGTGTAAAGCATCAAGAAGAGGGTCTTTCACCAATGTTTGTAGATCTGAAGTACTCGACTTGAGAGCTTCTTGTATTTTGCTAACTTCAGGTGTCGGCAAGCAATCATATTTATTACATGCAGTATCCACACCCATTCTTGCTGCGTAAGTAATCTCAGATTCTTTAGAAGCTAAGTGATTGAACTATAGCTTTATATATTGGAAAAGCCAAAGGTTTGACAATAACACACATATTTTACGAATTAAAAAATTAATTTGGAAAGAGGAGGAACCCAGTAAATTAAAATAGAGAACCAGTGCACTAAAAACACGGTGATTTTGCAAGGAAAGAATGAAGCAAAAAAGGAAATGGCATCACTAACCAATAGACGATGAATGAAGCATCACTTTCTTGCCATCTTCCGCAGGTATGTTTATAGGCATTTCAGAATTCTTATCTCCCTCGGGGATGAGAGTTGAACTCGCTGCTCTCTGTCCCAATCCAACTTGATCAGGTATTGAGACACTACTAAAATCGTTCGTTTCCAATCCCATCTCGTTCATCTTTTCAGCTGCGAATTCCAGAAAAGAGGGGATCATCGCTTCTCTTGCCTCGTTTAGAAAAATTTTTAGCAGTCTAAGAGCATCATTTCGCGTATCCTTGTTTAAGACATTTTGACAACCGGTGGCACTCCATTTTGCCGCCTCGATCTGTGCCAACGCCTCTTTAAATTGTTCCGAAACCAACCCAGTTTTTCCTGAAATCATTTCGCCTATCCTGACCTTCCATGTCCTCTTGACTGAATCAAAATAATCAGCACGCTTGTCCGGACCCTCTCGCAATAACCTCACTGTACAATCAACTGCTACCGCGCAATAAGCTTCCTTCATCGATTCCAGAATGGAATTTCCTTCCATATACTCTAACTCTTCAATCCTTTCTAGCGATTCAAGAACCCTCTCCGAAACGGAACCATTGGATACTTCTGAAGAGATTCTCCTTAAAAGTATTGCCTTCTTGAGACGGAGATCATTGTCCGACAGGGGAAGGACATAAAGAAGAGCGTTCACCACACTATCGTCGATTGGTTGTAGAATCATAAATTCAGCAATCCAGCGTGCGATTTGTATGTCCATTGGCGCATAATTATCTGGGATTCGAGTTAGAGTTCCTCGAGAGGGAGGCTCAGAGAACAAAGAAAGGAAAGGGTCGCTCTCGCTCCGTTGGAGTGGCTTCGGCCGATTTCCCGCCCGTTCCCAACTTCTGTACTTCGGAATTTGGACCCAGGGCTGAATCCGCATCTCCTGCCCCGGAGAAGGAGAACATAGTACTATAAAAGGGGAGATGTTTCCATTCACGGGTAGAGGTGTTAACGAAAATCTGAATTCGTTCGATTATTTAATTCTTATATATAATATATAAAATATTTTATTTAATGTATATATAATAATTAAATTATATTAATAATTTATATATTTATATATTTTATATCAATGAAATATTTATTTTATATTTTTATTAATTATCTAAAATAATTAATTAATTGAATTCATATCAATCAAATTTCTAATCAGATTTGAATTTAGATATTATCTGATTGGATTCGAATTTGATATGTTTACACTCTGATTTACAAGGGTAGTGTATTGTAGGTAGGCGTGGCAGAATTCTTGTGGGCAAGAGATCCGGAATCCACAAAACTAGGGCTTAAGGGTGATCATGGGTTGAGCATTGCACTTATAATAAGGGTTATAGTTTAGGCCGGGGCCCGACTTAGTCCGGCCTGGGATTCCAAGTTTAAAACATAAGCCATAGTCCTAGTCTATATGGGCTCGAGCCGGGTTGAGCATGACTTCAGGCTATATATATAAACTTATTTTATATATTATATAATATAAAATATTCATATTATAAAAATTATATATGTTATGTTATAATATTTATATATATAATATAATATGTAAAATAATATATATATATATATATACATTATATACAAAATATATAAATTTAAATATATACGGGCCAGACTGGGCCCAAGTCCGAACTTGAAGTATCAAGCCCACCCCTCTACCACCGCTAGCTTCACTGTCGTAGGGACCCATAAGATTTTTTATTTTCCTAGAAGAAGCAAAAGCGTTATTCTGGAATCCAAATCCATAAAGAAAGGTCAGATTTTTCTACTACATTTTTAAGACAACTGAAAGTTAACTAAATAAGACGAATCCTTTCTCCTGACTTTCAAAGAATTAAATATACGGAAAAGTAATGAAAAGATGGCAATGACTCAGCGTTAAAAAATGAATATAATACTTGGGGAGGTTTGAGGTTTTCACCCAGATAAAGATAAAAACACGAGAATCGGAGGCAAAGGGATGATGAAGGGTAAGATTGGATTTTTCAAAAAAAAATAGCATGCGCATGAAATCACGTGTAAATGGATGTAAATAATAGATTATTAAATGTTAATGTTAATAGAGGGGAGGCTGCTGTCCGATGACATCATACAATAAGGGAGGCTCTAGTCCAACTTAATTTATGCTGTCCGATGATATAAATTAATGTTGGGGATGTTTGGAATCGTGGTCATTTTTCAAAAACAGTGCTACATCGAATCTATATAGGCGTTTCAACAAACGTGTAAATATTTTACTGTTTGGTTTAAAAGTTTATTGAAAAACCGGGCATATCTCATAAATCAAGACCCCATCGATGCATGAAATGTTTCTCGATGAACCGAGTAGATTAATGGGCACGTGATGTCAAGTGTGCCTTAAAACAATTCTAAATCCCAAACTACCGTTGTATATTTTACGAGATTATTTTGCCATCTACTATATCGAGTTATAAATTAAAATCCCCAAACTACCCTGTATTGAAGCAACACAATGCTTTGTGCACTAATCATGTCCATTTCTGTTATATTGCAAATTTATTATTTCAATTACTCAAAATGAAAAGTTTCTCTTATTTGCCAAGTGAAGTACAATTCAACGCCCCACAATGACACCATTTCAAACTTTCCCAACTTCGAATCCCCTTCTCCATGTTGTGCTATGCCTCTCTTCATCTCCCTCTCTCTCCAACTTCAATGGTTGAAATCGCGAAACAACCCAGAAGACCAAACCTTTCCTGTCTTGCTTTGGGTTCTCAAGTTCAGTCCTCAACTAGTCAACCCCGACGACATAAAACTAGCGAAGACTAACAGTGACTCTAGTGGTTGGTCAAGGTCCCGCACAAAGAAACCCAGTGTCACCAAAAACCATTCCCGTCCATGCTCCCACCACGATGATGCAACTGATGTTAAAGACATTAGGTGGTCATAGATCATAACAAAATTGCCTAGAAGCGTTAGATTCCATCAAAAAATACTGTAAACCGTTATTTATTAAAAATGTTGAAAAGGTCAAAAAAAAAAACTGACCCAGGCGGTCGAACCACTTAACCGTTTGACCCAAACAACGGTTTGCGGGTAGCAAAATTTATTTTCGCTTGATTTAAAAAAATGTCATTTATATCTCCAGTCCCCCGATTCCAGCCTTATGTTAATTATGTTAGGGTTAGAATGAAAATTTTTCATTTTTGTTCCAACCCTTCCAAGTTCCAGCCTTCCTTCCTCTCACCTCATACTCCAACGACGTGATCAACATCGACTAACAACCTGTAGCAGCCACAACCAATGGTGAATCACGACGACCAGCAACTACGACGGATTTCCTTCCTCAAAAGGGCTTCCGCGGTGAACAACAAGGAGTAGTGGCAGATTTCCTTCCTCTTTAATCAGTAGCAACCAGGAGTAGCGGTGGTCGACGATTTTGCAGTAGCAACTGACGATTTTGTAATAGCGGATTTCCTTCCTCTTGTAATTAGGAGCAACAAGGAGCAGCGGTGGTTGGAGATTTTGCAGCAGTGGCCAGTGATTTTGCAACGGCGGCCAACCTTCCTCTTGTAATCACCAGCAACAAGGAGCAGTGACGGTTGGCGATTTTGCAACGGCGACCAACGGTGAGCTTTGAATTTTTTGTTTAATTTTTATTGAAAAAAATATGATAAAAATTTTCATATGCAGATCATCATGATTCATGAAAATTGCTTAATTTTCATTTTACTGTATTATTTTTGTATTTAAATAGTTTTATTTTCTATATTTTTATGTTTTTTATTTAATTTATATTATTTTTTATTATATATAAATATATTTTTAATTTTTAATTTTTAATTTATTTATGACATTATGGGTCGAACTGTTCAACCTTGACGGTTGAACTGCTTAACCAGAAACCGGTCCCCTGACCGATTCGTTTTTAAAAACCTTATTTGGGATAGTGATAAAAGGGAGGTTTGTTTTAAATTTTCCAAAATTTCAAGAAAAAATATTTTTTATTAAAGTCAAACTTGAGTGGAGGTTTTTATGATTATCAGAAAGCTAAGAGAAGGTTGGTAAAATATCTAAACACTCGTGGGTTTTGCGAAATTGACTAACGCACATATACTGTTTGCAACAAAATGACCTAAAATAAAATACTTAATTGGAATTCCTGGTTTTAATGATTTGTCTCTTTTTGCTGTTAAAATGCCCTTTTGCAACTACAAAAGGGAGATAAATTTTAACAAGGACAAATATCTCCCATCTGTTAGGCAGTCGTGACATTTAAAACCCAAATTTGCAATTCCTTGTAGTTTATGCAGACCTGATGCTGAGCCAACACTTCGTGGTGGTCGTGACATCCTAGGAGATTAATTAGATGCAGACGAAGATTGTAGTTACCACAATTCATGGGGGTAGAGTTTTGGCCGATGATGTA
Source organism: Nelumbo nucifera (assembly GCF_055504915.1). Lineage (NCBI taxonomy): Eukaryota > Viridiplantae > Streptophyta > Magnoliopsida > Proteales > Nelumbonaceae > Nelumbo > Nelumbo nucifera. The sequence goes on along the minus strand of NC_142651.1, from coordinate 51,407,532 downwards.
AGGCCATTAGATGCAAACAAAAATGCAGATTCAGCTATTGGAACGGGCGTAATCTTTGGATGTTCTCGAAATAGTCGAGAACAGGGCCATGTTCTTATTGGATTTCGTTTGGCTCAGATTATATCGGATTTACCATGAAAGTTGTGGTTCGTTTTTTCTCTAGGAAGTATTCATTGGTCTTTATCTGAAACATTTGAGATGAAGATTAATTTTCTACCGATTTCTAGAAAGAGAGAGAACAGGGGCTGTGGTCATGGGATCACAGTCTAAGACTAATTGAAATTTTGATCAGAAAGTAGAGGGTAAAATGGACTTTTCACTCTCTATATGATGGCGATGTCCTATTCTTAGTCAGACAACTTTAAATCATTTTTACGAACAATAGGCTTACAATTAGTCAATTTTGCAAAACCCAGTTGACTGAACGGCGGTGGCATAGCCTTTACTTAATAAGGCTATGCCAGTTGACTGAGCAGCAGATGGGTTTCCCTCCATCCAACAGCGGTGGTGAATAATAAGGGTGAACAAAGAACAACCACCCGCAAAGGGCTTATTCATCTGAACTGAATGCCTGGAGACTGAGCACCATCTTTGTACAACTTTCAAATAATAAGGGTATTTTAAAAATTTTAAAATAATTACTATTCATGCGATGTCACATGTGAACGAAAACAATATCTAAATAGCTGATCTTTCTTTGCTTTCCCTGACTTCCATAGAAAATCCCTCGTTACCTTTTCTAGCTTCTTCCTTCACACATTTATTTCTCAAAAGGAACTCCAGTAGAGTTTCCACGACCAAAATCCATCCCTTACTCTGTTTTCCAAAGGGGATCCAAATCAGCTATTTTCTACCCTCCCCAAACCATTCTGCCAACATGATGAACCATTCTTTAAGATTACATCTTAACTTAGCTACAAACACCTTCTTATTCCTCTTCAATTTGTTCTTCCAATTCTGCATTTCCTCAACACTAGTGTCTCATCCAAAAAATCTTTTAGCCAGTTTGTCGATTCTCTCGGGAGGTATACCATAGCACTTTCTCTTTGCTGATCTTCAGGTTAACCAGGTTCCTTGATTTCACCTCTTCAAACTTGAATATTTTTGCTTCAATTGAGACTTCCTTTCTCCACCTGCCCACAAATTCGAACATGCTATCTTCCGTCTCACCCATTGCTTCACAAGGGCAACCTGTATTTAATACTAATTTTCACAAGTATGGATAGCTGAGGCTGACCATCTATCCACTTTTTTGTACTCCAAGTTATACTGATTGATAAGATTTCCGAAGAGTCGCTGGTTGAAGTTTCATGAAATTTAGTTTCAATATGTTTTGGTAATGATATATAATATCAAATTCATTTTATTAATATACACGAACCAAATTTGGATCCAAATATACATGCATGAACTAAATTTGGATCCACCTTATATCTGATTTGGTCTAATCTGTTTGCAGCCCTACCTATCAAGCAATGCAACTTTTGGCCCAAAAGTTGGTCTAAAAGAGCTCCATCATTCATTGACAAGATCAGTTTAGGAGAAAAGCATTGTTAAATAAAGAAGATGTAGTAAAGACTCAATATGCCATTTATGCATGTACCTGGAAAAGAAGCTCAGGAATGAATGCCTCCAAACCAGCAAGAGATAAATAAACAACGCAAGCCAACTTGTCATCTACATCCCAAAAAATTTCACGCAGAACTTGCAATCTTAGATATAGTAGACAATTCAGGACTGTGATCAGTCCAATTCTTGATGCAGATTTAAAAGAAAGAGAACTGGCGAAGAGAGAAGAAGAAGAAAGAGGAAGAAAGAAGAGAGAAGAGAAAGATGAGAGAAAGAGTGATTGGCTATATCTGCCGCCCCACTCATCTATTTATAATTACATTAAAAGATGATAATTACATTTAATTCCCTATTGCTTACATAGGCAAATAACTAATAAACTAACTTTCTTAACATCATCCTAACAACACCTAATAACAAATATAAAACCAAATAACAACAGTAGTGGGGATCATAATAAATAATTAACAACACAAGTTATTTCTCTGCATCTTTATACTCCCCCTTAAGATGGAAATAGATGTTTATCATTCCTAACTTGCGTAAATCTGTTTTCAACTTAGTTTTTGTAACTGCCTTGGTGAAGAGATCAACAAGCTGCATATCGGAAGCAATATATGGAAGACACACTGACCTAAAGGGCGACTTACCTAAAAAAGAAGGGAGTGACCTCGGAAACAAGGGCAAATACCACTAACCTGGAAGCTAGTGTGCGACCTCAAAAACACGTAGTGTCGAAGCAAGACGAGGAGGATGGGACTCCAAGGCCCTTATTTATAGCCACTGTAGTCGATCTTGGACGGTCCAGGTCAATGCAATCCGACGACTTGTGAAAACCGGTTACACGCCTCCCGAAGCCGAAATTGGTTGAGCGCGCGTTTTGACGTCCACAGAGTTTTTAACCTGCGTGACGTCTACACGTCTCCGATATGCGATCTGGTTTTGCAATCGAGCCGGGCGGATGATTGTGGTATGACTGTCGAACCGGACCTCAACCCAGAAGGAGACTAGGCCAAACCCACCTGAGCTCGTCATGAACTCCCCGCACTGGGTCAGGACCCCTAGCACGGGGAGTGGGGGCAATTGATGAGGGGTAATTTTGCTTGACCTACTAAATATCGAACATGTGGACGCGACCCGCTGACTAGATTGTGACTCAGAATTTCCTGTCACCTCAATGGGCTAGGTCACCTCGGGTGTCTCGAGGTACCTCGGAAAAGACTGAGGTCCGAGTAGTTCAGGATGGTCCAACCTACCGAGGTGACATGTAGCAGACTTCTAGAAGCATGCTAGATGTCTCTGAGCTCTTCGGGAGCACACCGCACGACTATAGGCCTTATCCTCATCACGCCCGGATCAGACAGACTCGATAAGCTTTATCGACTAGCACAATATCTACCTCCCAATTTGGAAAAGACTCCTAACAGCGCGAGCCAAGGATCTTAGAAGTGATTTCGTGAGCCTCATGACAATTCACTTATATAGGGGCACCATGATCTTCAATCTAAGAGGTGATTTCTGTTCCCTATGCGGAACATGTCGAGCATTCTTGACATTTTGTATTGTATCTCCGGTATGGGAGGATTGGATCCATGATCTTCTATCCATGAAAGGATTCGACATGAATCTTGGTAGAGATCAGATATCTATTATTAAGCCCGTGCCTTCTTAGCGTAGCCTTATCTCTTGCTGTATGAGTCCTATCTGGTGTATGTATCTTAGTTGTTCTTGCTTTGGTTTTCATTATTCATTTAGGAGTTTGTATCATAATCGCAAGAGGGAGCTAACTCTACCTCTGTATATATATATCTTGTAATGATCGGCTGACAGAAGATATAGAAAGAAAATCTTTCCCTTCAAACTCAAGTTTCTCATGGTATCAGAGCACGGTTCCTTCGACTTTCGCGCCACCTTCTGAGCCTGCAATATTCGATCTTCTCTGACCTCTGTTCGTGGAGCAGATCGCTGAAGAGTTTGCAGAACTCTATTTGCTTTCGATTGTCAAAGCTGGTGGCTGCGATATTTGATTATTTCGGATCATTGCTCATTCGATCTTCTCTGACCTCTGTTCGTGGAGCAGATCGCTGAAGAGTTTGCAGAACTCTATTTGCTTTCGATTGTCAAAGCTAGTGGCTGCAATATTTGATTTTTTTTTTGGATCATTGCTCGTCAAGCATATCTCTAAGGATTCTGCAGGGTTCTCTTTACGACAGTCAGTCAAAGCCGGTATTTGTTCTTCGCTGAAATCAAGAAGGAAACGGAGACATCTTGCTTTGGCCGATCAATCATGGCGGATGGAAGAGAGAAGCAGAATGAAGGTAAGGGCGGAAGCATAAAGGTAGTCTCACCATACTACCTGGCGGCCAACGACAATCCGGGTAATATAATTACCCAAGTCCAATTGAAAGGAGATAACTACGAGGAATGGGCTCGAGCAATGCGAATGGCACTCCAAGCCAAGAAGAAAATCGGATTTCTCGATGGAACTATATCTCAGCCCGCGGACGATTCACCGGAGTTGGAAGACTGGTGGACTGTAAACTCGATGCTGGTTTCATGGATCCTCAACACGATAGAACCAAGCTTACGCTCCACAATCACGTACATGGAGGCTGTGAAGGACCTGTGGGACGACATCAATGAACGGTTTTCAGTGGGCAATGGGCCAAGAATTCAGCAACTCAAGGCAGATCTTGCGACCAGCAAACAGGCCGGTCTCCCAATCGTGACATATTATGGCAAACTGAAGCAAATATGGGAAGAACTTGCTAATTATGAGCAAATTCCGACATGCGTCTGTGCGGGCTGCAACTGCAACATCGCTGCAAAACTGGAGAAGAGACGAGAAGAAGAAAGAGTCCATCAGTTTCTGATGGGCTTGGATGACTTAGTATATGGAACAGTGCTTTCCAATATTCTGGGCACCGATTCGCTGCCAAACTTGAACAAAGCCTATGCCATGGTAATACAAGAGGAGCGGTTGAGAACCATGACCCGCGGCAAAGAAGAAAGAAAAGAGGCGATGAGCTTTGTTGTGCAAGCATAAGGTGGCACAAAAAGATCGGGACACGATACAAAAAAGAAATATGGAGTGTGCACAAATTGCGGACGAACATGACATGAGGCTGAGAGTTGCTTCCAACTTATCGGCTACCCGGACTGGTGGGGAGACCGGCCGAGATCTACTGGGAGTGGGAAAGCTAGAGGCCAAGGAACACAAGGTAAATCTGGTCGTGGACGTGGAGGCGGACAGAGAGCAAATGTTGCACAAGCGGTAGGGCAACTTCTAAACCGACCCACGCGACAGAGGGAGATCGCACTGCATTCGGTGGATTGACTAATGAACAGTGGTCCACTTTTCTTAATCTGTTGAATTCTTGCAAACCCAGCACAAACGAGAAGTTGACAGGTATGAATTGGATAATTGATATAGGAGCTTCGCACCATATAACAGGAAACCTGAACCACTTGCGTAATACCGAGACTGTGACCGGTTGTTAGGTTGGATTGCCCGATGGAAAGCATGTCATGGCAATAAAGAAAGGGATCGTCATTTTGAATGAACACATGAAGCTTACTGATGTGTTTTACTAATAAGTTTTGTGTTATACAGGACCGCACTTCGAGGATGGTGATTGGTGCGGGTGAACTACGCGGAGGGCTCTACTGCTTCAAAGGTGCGTTCTCAAGCAAGGTTCACAAAGCAAAGATTGAAACTTCATACGAGTTATGTCACAAGAGAATGGGTCATCCCTCTGAGAAAGTAATTAAACTTCTTCCTGATTTGAACATTAGATGTGATAGTGGAAATAGAATATGTGGTGTTTGTTCAAAAGCCAAACAGACAAGAAGTACGTTTGATTCTAGTGAAAACAATGCTAAAGGGACTTTCGATTTGATTCATTGTGATTTATGGGGTCCGTACTCGGTATGGGCGTCTTGTGGTGCACGTATTTTTTGACCGTTGTTGATGAGTTCTTAAGAGCCGTTTGGATATTCTTACTTAATGACAAAAGTGAAGTAGGCAAAACACTGTGGAACTTCTTCACTATGGTTAAACGCCAATATGAAAAATTGGTAAAGATAGTTAGAAGCGACAATGGTACTGAATTTACTTGCTTGAAGGAATATTTCTCTGAGCAAGATATAATACATCAGACCTCATGTGTTAAAACACCGCAACAGAATGGACGTGTCGTGAAAAAGCATAGACAGATACTAAATGTTGCCAGAGCTCTTAGATTTCAGGCCAATCTCCCTATTGAGTTTTGGGGAGAATGTGTTATGATAGCTGGTTATCTGATCAACAGGACCCCCTCCACTCTCCTATTGGGTAAATCACCGTATGAGATGTTGTATGGGCAAAAACCAAGCTACAAATATATACGCACATTTGGGTGTTTGTGTTATGCATGAAGCCTGAATCGGACCAGGGACAAGTTTGCCAATAGAGTCAGATGTTGTGTCTTTGTGGGATACCCCTTTGGCAAGAAGGGATGGAGAGTTTATGACTTAGAAAATAATGAATACTTTGTTTCTAGGGATATGGTGTTTTCAGAAACTGAGTTTCCTTATGCTATTGAAGAAAAACAAGTTGAACGCAAACCCGATGATGGTAATCTTGCTTATAACTAGGAGGAGACTGAAGAGTATGGCGAAGAGGATAGTGAGAGAGGAAGAGGCAATGGTACTCGTGAGATCATAAGAGAGACAGACCAAGGCGACAGGTGTGAAAATAATGAAGGGGAGCATGAAGTAAGGGGGGTTCTATGGAAGAAACGAATGCAGGGAATGAGCAAATTGGACGAGGCCATAGAGTGAAGCATCCTTCCACCCGTCTCAAGGATTACGTCATACACACAACATGGTGTTCCGACCACAGTCTGAGCCTTTCTGCTAGTTCATCTCGCCAATCTCACTCCTCAAGTACTCCTTATCCTATAACACATTATGTGAATTGTGATAAATTCTCTTTGCGACACCGCTCTTTCTTAGTAGTTGTCACAGCTAATCATGAGCCCCAGAGCTATTCAGAGGCTATCAAGGACTCTCGTTGGAGAGAGGCAATGAGAAAGGAAATTGAAGCCTTAGAAAACAACAGAACCTTAACAGTGGTGGACTTGCCGCTAGGGAAAAAGACTCTCGGAAGTAAATGGGTCTACAAGATAAAGTACCACTCAGATGGCACAATAGAGCAGTACAAGGCGCGTTTGGTGATATTCAGAAACAAACAGGTTGAAGGGATAGACTACAATGAAACATTTGCGCCTGTGGCAAAGATGGTTACAGTCCGTACATTCCTTGCAGTGGCTAAGGCTAAAAACTGGGAACTGCATCAGATGGATCTGCAGAACGTGTTCCTTCACGGAGATCTGCAAGAAGAAGTGTATATGAAGATGCCCTCTGGATTTGCTTCGAGACTACCTGGGAAGGTGTGCAAGCTGCACAAGTCACTTTATGGTTTGAAGCAGGCCCCTCGTTGCTGGTTTGCTAAACTAATGACAGCCTTGAAACAGTATGGCTTTACCCAGTCAAAATCTGATTACTCCTTGTTTACGCTCCGACGGAAGCAGGAACAGTTGAATATCTTGGTGTATGTGGACAATCTTGTCATCTCTGGAAATAATGGCAATGCCATATGGAGATTCAAGAAGTATCTGAGCCAATGCTTCCACATGAAAGACTTGGGAGCTTTGAAGTATTTTTTAGGAGTAGAGGTCACCAGAAGCCAGAAAGGTATTGTCCTTTGTCAGCGGAAGTATGCTTTGGATATTATATCAGAAACTGGATTGCTAGGATCTAAGCCAGCTGGACTTCCCTTGGAACAAAATCATAAACTAGCTCTGGCAGATGGTCCTCTGATGATGAAACCAGAGAGTTACAGGAGGCTTGTGGGTCATTTAATTTACTTAACCATTACCCGTCCTGAATTGTCCTACTATGTACATGTGCTTGCTCAATTTATGCAGAACCCCCGTGAAGAACACTGGGAGGCGGCTTTACGTGTGGTGCGATATTTGAAAAGTAACCCGAGACAGGGAATTTTCCTTCCGGCTGACAGTGATCTTCGATTGTATGCTTACTGTGATTCTAACTAGGCCGGGTGTCCACTAACACGACGCTCTCTCACTGGATACTTTGTGTTATTGGGACAAGCACCTATCTCGTGGAAGACAAAGGAGCAGCTTACAGTATCCAGATCATCGGCTGAGGCGGAATACAGGTCTATGGCAACAGCTGCATGTGAATTGAAATGGTTAAAAGGGTTGTTGCATTCGTTAGGAGTTGGTCATCCTGATCCTATGCGATTACACTGTGATAGTCAAGCAGCCTTGCATATCGCTACGAATCCGGTCTTCCATGAGAGAACTAAACACATTGAAGTAGACTGTCACTTTGTCTGCAATGAAATTTAGAATGGGAATATACGGCCTTCCTACGTCAGGACTTCCGAGCAACTTGCTGATATGTTTACGAAGGCCCTGGGCAGGCAATCATTCGAGCATCTTCTTGCCAAGTTGGGCATTTCCCATTTACATACTCCAACTTGAGGGGGAGTATTAAGCTCGCGCCTTCTTAGCGTAGCCTTATCTCTTGCTATATGAGTCATATCTGGTGTATGTATCTTAGCTGTTCATGCTTTGGTTTTCATTATTCATTTAGGAGTTTGTATCCTAATCGCAAGAGGGAGCTAACTCTACCTCTGTATATATATATATATATCTTGTAATGATCGGCTGAAAGAAGATATAAAAAGAAAATCTTTCCCTTCAAACTCGAGTTTCTCATCTATCCTGTCAATTTTTAACCACCTGTTTCTGTTTGTTTTTTTCGGTTAAAATAGAAAATAATATTATGCATGGAGGGTTCGTCTCCTTGTTCATACTTTTGTGTAATTTGGAGTGACAACAGGCTTTCTTTGTCAGGACTCAGGAGAGATCAGCTCTTAGAAATCAGAATGCGAACAGTGACCAATCCAGGCAGTATCCTTTTTGTTGAGCGGCTGAGCATGACACGTCCTACACATGCATGTGTGGCATTGCTGTGTTCGATCAAACAGCCAACAGGGTCTATTTTGGCAGCTGTGGTGCAACTGGGCTCGGCCCGAATAAATATTTTACACTGCTTTAGTCTCGGGCTTCGGGTCGGGTACATTGAAAATTTGACAAAAATCCCAACCATGTAACCCGCCCAAGTTGCACCCTCCTGTTGGCCTTACATTTTTTGTGAAATGTAAGAAAATGACAGTATGGCACTTCGAAAAACATTCAACTTGGCTCTTTTATTTTTGGTAAAATACAATTTTAATGGGCCGAATTTAAACCCAGAAACCTTTCCACATGGTCAGAATAAGTATGGAATTTTGATATTGAAACATTAATATCTTAGGTTTGATTTGTTTCCATTATAGTTTTATTTGCATTAATGCAAAATTATAGAAATGCCGCAAATTCTGACTTATTTTTGTTTCAATCTTTCTTTTATTTTGTTTGTTTGCATGGAGATGAAGAAAAAAAAAACCCAAAATAGTAAGATGAAATCCAAGGCAAAAATGAATTAAAATTTGCATTTTTCTCATTTGCACATTTATGCATTTATAATAATAAAAATAAAATTACACTACAAACAAACAGAGGATTAATGACCATTTATATGAGGAAGATAAGATAGATTACAAGTTCATCAGGAATGTAGAATTTCATATGTAGGTGGGCAATAGAAAGGATACTCACTTGGTAGACAGCTTGTATCGGCCACATCAACCCTCCATGTGGCAGAAACATGGCATCTCATGTGGGAAAAGTCCCTATTAATTGACCTGAATATAAAGTAATTTTAAATATATTTCAATTATTATTAGCAATACCATATGTAAAATTTTTGGTAGGAATGGATAATTATATTGAAGCCATGAACAAGGTACACCACCAACAAACAGCGAGGAAGATACAGGATTGGTCAAAAGGAAAACAATTTTTTTGCCAACGAAATTGGATTGGGTTTAGAGTTGGACCTGACCTTAGGGGTGCAAGTAGGGTAGAATGGGCTGGGTTTAAGCTCAACCCAGGCCCAAGCCCAAACCAAATCTGAGGCCAAACACAGGCCCAACCCATATTGAAATCTGATGAACGCAAGTTGGGCCAGGCTCAGGTTGAGATATTGGGTTGGGCTCATGCAAAGTTCAGGCTACATAAGAGCTACAACCAAACCTAGCCGAAAAAAAAAAAAAAAAACATTTGGACTTTGGCCTTACCTGAGGAATGAAAATCTAAGGCCTCATTTGGTAAAACCTCCCTTCTAGACATACCAGACGCGTTTGGTATTGTATATGAAAAGAAGATCTGAAAGTTTATTAGATTTGAAATGGTAAGACATGGCTCATAACGTGGTTAAACGCCTTTCAGACTTGCATCAATGGCTAAAATACCCCAATTAATTTCAAAATGGCATGCAATTCCCCTTTATTAGATATTTCGAAATCCCTCAAATTTTCTGTTTGGGTCATAGCTGAGCTGGTTTTAAGAGACATGTGGCCGCCCAGTCATCGCTCAGCCACGCTAGCCTAGCTCGGCCACGTCAGCATAACTCAACCATGTTGGCATAGCTCGGTCAAGCTACGTTATTATTGTGCCCCCCCATCTTATCCTTTCAGCCACGTTAGCTACACGTCACACGGATGAGTACAACTATGGATAAAGAGGAGTAAGGAAGACGACTTCGCTGGGGAATGGGATTCTATCCCGAATACCTCGACGGCTAACCTCATCCCGACAACTCCGGAAGCCTAATCCCAACCAGGACACAAATCTTTGGCTATAAAAAAGTACTCCATGCTCAAGGTAAGGGACCCAACTTCTGACACCCATACTATTACTCAACTCGGACCAGCACCTATGTAGCTCAGCCCGACCATCCTCTACTTCATACTGACTTGAGCGTCGACCCGGGGATAACTCCTCGGGCCTCTGATTTCTCCTTTCTTGATCACAGGTCTTGAAGCATGGCCTCGTCCTTGTAGCTCGGACCCGCCCTATCAGCAAGGACTATCTGCTTGCTCTCCCCAGTTCGTGCACCACCTCGGATTGAGCAGCATCAGATTGGCGTTGTCTGTAGGATACGCACAAAAAGCCTTTCCAAAAAATCTTTCCTTCCTCACAGTGCAATCAAGAAAGTGATCAAGATGCCCAAAAACCAGCCCGATCGATCAATAGGTCGATCCCCATCTCGGGAGCCTCGGCATCGCAACCCTCTGCATTAAGAAATTCCACAGCCTCCAGCCGCGGTTGATCCTGTGCAGTTCTGAGCAATGCAAGAGAAGGTCAACGAGATCTTTCAAATGATGCAAAACCCAGGATTCGTGGCACTGCCCAACAAGATCGTCCCCCTTCATGCCCCGACGCGTAGGAAGGATGATCCTCGCCTCGAGGACCCCAAAGCGCACTGGGCGAACAAGGGTGTAGCGCGGTCCAACCAAGAAAAGCAAGATACAAGAAGAAGGTCAGCCCCCTCCGTCCGCTCTTACAGCAGGACGCACCAAACCACACGGATCCCCACCAAAGAAAGGCTTGGTAGACGAGTGCCACCTCGCATGGTCTTCGTCACCGAATCGAGCTTCGTGAAAGACCGCACTGTGTTCCCTAAGAAGGAAAAGGCAACGCACATCGCAGCCCCAAACCATAGGGATACCGAGATTCGGGAACTTCGACAGCGCTTGGAAGAGCTAGAGCACAGCCAAGTCTAGAGAATCACGGTGCTGGTCGTAGATCAACTTGCGCAACTAGCTGCGCCAACTGCTAAGGAACCACCTTTCACTCTGGAGAGTGGACGAGGTACCTCCCATAGGGTGGTGGGCACCTTAGCTTGACAACTACAACGGAAACACTGATCCTGCCAACCACATCGAGGCATTGAAAGCTCAGTTAATGTTACACGGATCTTCCGAGGGCCTGATGTGCAAAGCCCTAGTGGCCACCCTCACAGGTCCAGCCCTAACCTCGTATTCTTCTCTTCCTCCATGCTCAATAGCGTCGTGGTAGTAGTTGGAAACTTGGTTCCGTGCATAGTTCACAACAAGTCAAAAGCACTAGAAGACCTCGGCCAACCTCATGCATGTATGACAGAGGAAAGCCAAATCTCCCAAGGACTACCTGGCGAAATTCAACAAAGAGGCACTACAGGTTAGAAACCTAAACCAGTCAGTGGCTGTCACCGCCATTCAATACGGCCTCCACCCATCGCCATTCAACTTCTCTATCTCCAAGAACCCTCTGCAAACCATGGCTGCACTGATGAGCCATGTGTAGAAATACATCAATGCGTAAGAGGCACAAACACACCTACGGGACGAGGAAGAGAGGTCCGACAAGAAGAGGAGAGATATTGAGGAGTGGAAGTTAGAAAGATCAGATTGGGACCATAAGAGGCAAGACCGCCGACCCGATCATAGACCACGGACACCCCCGCCGACCTATCAGAACTTCACGCCGCTTAATATGCCATGGTATAAAGTCTTGATGCAAATCCGCGACCACAATTACATTCGTTGGCTTGAGAAGATGAAAACGCAAAGCAAGAAAAGGAACCACGACAAGTATTGCGAGTTCCATAGAGATCATGGACACGACATGAAGAACTGCTTCGACCTATGGAACCACATTGAAGACCTAATCAGGCGCGGGTACCTCAATGGGTTTGTCAACAAAACCGAGAAGCCGACATAGGAAGAACAGCGCGCGGAGAATGTTCGACCACCACCCCGAGCCCTTCCTGCTGGTCTGATCCATGTCATATCAGGAGGAATCACCGCAGGAGGGGAGAAAAGCTCGGGGTAAAAGAAATATGCGTGACTGTACGAGATCGACAACTAGGGGCACAAGAAGAAGTGTGGTCAATTTATTACATTCATCTACGATGACCTCCGGGGGGTTCAGACCCCGCATGACGACACCTTGGTAATCATAGTCGAGGTTGCCAACTTCGAGATACGGCAGATCCTGGTTGATAGAGGCAGCTTCGCCGATGTACATCGGCATCGATAAAGAGCTCTTAAGAGCCGTTTGGGAAGCTCGGCATCGATAAAGAGCGCCTTACCCTGTCAACACTCCCCTGATGGGCTTCTCTGGAGAGTCCCTCCTGCCTATTGGGAGAATAACCCTTCCCCTACTGATCGGAGATGGTGACATTACTGTGGTCATGGTGGACTTCATTGTGATTCTTTGCCCCTCTTTGTACAACGACATCCTCGGTAGGCTAACCCTTAATGCTCTGTAGGCTACGGTCTCCACATTCCACTTTGTCATGAAGTTCCCCACCGAATATGGCATAGGGGTAGCATGTGGGGCTTTAATTGCGTGGCAATGCTACTTGCTCTCCTATTGATGACCACGCCAGGCTGTGGAAACATTGATGGTAGAAGCCTATGCCCTGTGGGATGAGGTAAGAACACAACAAGGCCAACTGGTTGAAGACCTCATCCAGGTGCTGCTCAACGAAGAAGACCCCGAGAGGACGGTCCAGGTCGGCTCTCTTCTAGATGACTACCTCTGGGAAGAACTTGTACAACTGCTAAGGGATCACGTCAACATGTTTGCTTGGTCGGTGGCGGATATGCCGGGGATTGACACACACTGCCTAAATGCCGACCCTCGCTACCAACCCATCAAGCAAAGGAAGAAAATCTTTGCTACAGAGTGGTGGAAAGTGATTGCTGATGAAGTACAAAAGTTACTCGACGCTGGTTTCATCCGCGAAATCAAATACCTCAATTGGTTGGCCAATGTGGTGATGGTGAAGAAGGCCAATGGAAAATGGAGGGTATGCATCGACTTTACTGACCTAAACAAAGTCTGCCCCAAGGACAGTTTCCCCCTATCGAGGATCGATCAGCTCATCAATGCAACAACAGGGCATGAACTCCTAAGCTTCATGGATGCATTCTAAGGGTACAATCAGATCTGGATGCACCCCGACGACTAGGAGAAAATGACTTTCATCACCGACCGCGACTTGTATTGCTACAAGGTGATGCCCTTCAGCCTAAAAAATGTTGGCGCCACTTATCAGTGGCTGGTGAATGAGGTATTCAAGGACCAACTCGGCCGAAATGTAGAAGCGTACGTCGACATGCTCGTAAAAAGCAAAAAAGCCGAGCATCACCTTGCCGACCTAAAGGAAGTCTTTAGCACCCCCAGGAAGTATAAGATGAAGCTGAACCCGACCAAATGTGCCTTCGGGGTTAGTTTCGATAAATTCCTGGGGTTTATGGTGGCACAAAGGGGGATTAAAGCGCATCCAAAGAAAATATAGGCCATCATCGACTTACAGTCGCCCCAGACTCACAAAGAGGTGCAACGGCTCACCGGTAGAGTAGCCGCCCTTAGCAGATTCATGTCCAAATCTGCGGACCGGTGTCTGTCCTCTTTGAAAGCCCTCAAGCGACCGAAGGACTTCTAGTGGACCGAGGAATATGAGCGGTCCTTTCAAGAACTGAAGCAGTACTTGAGCTCATCACCTATCTTCACCAAGCCAAGCCCAGGGGATGAGCTATTGCTCTACCTCTCACCCGGGGATGAGGTCGTCAGCTTGGTGCTGGTTAAGGAGGAAGATTGGGTACAGAGGTTGATCTACCACACCAGCAAAGTCCTCATTGGCGTGGAAACCCGTACTTTTAGGCCCATGGTATTCGAGTGCTCAAGGACCAGCCGTTCAAACAAGTCCTCCAAAGGCTGGAAGCATTTGGCCGCTTGATCAAATGGAGCGTAGAGCTAAGTGAGTTCAACATCGAATACGCACCCTGACTCGCGATCAAAGCTCAGTCTCTAGCCGACTTCATTGTCGAATGCAGATTCACCGCCGAGGATCCTGCCTTGCCGTTGCAAGTATGAACCCTACATGTGAATGGCTCACCAAATCAGCAAGGCAGTGGGGCCGACCTTATTCTCCTCGACTCGGATGACTCAGTGTTAGAGCATGCTCTCAGGTTCGAGTTTAAAGCATCCAACAATGAGGCTGAGTATGAGGCCTTGATCGCCGGACTACACCTCGCCCTAAACCTGGGAGCTCGGAGAATAGAAGCCTTTAGTGATTCTCAATTAGTAGTCAACCAGATCCATGGACAGTTTGAGACACAAACGCCCACAATGACAAACTATCTACAGAAGGTGCAAGAGCTCATCCATCGACTTGAGCACTTCAACATCCAGCAGATCCCTCGAGTTGAGAACATACAAGCCAATGCACTATCCAAGTTAGCTAGCTCTCCAAAAATTGGTCTCAAAAAGACAACACGGTTGGACACACTGGCCCAGCCGAGCATTGCACCAACAACTCTCCTCATCCTCCTGGTACAGCATGTTCCGTCCTGGATGGACCTCATCGCTAAGTACCTCCGATAAGGTACACTTCCAAAAGATCGGGTAGAAGTGAAGAGACTCTAGCATAGATCATCTCGGTACTGCCTTATCCAAGGCCAGCTCTACCGTCGCTCACACACTCTCCCCTACCTGAAATTCCTCTCCCCATCTACGGTAGACTACGTCCTCAGGGAGATCCACGAAGGTATCTGTGGAGACCATCCCGGTGCACGCACCCTGGCACACAAGGCACTCCGGCAAGGTTATTTTTGGCCGACGATGAAGCAAGATGTAGCCCAACTAGTTCAGAAATGCAACAGTTGTCAAAGACACTCCAACCTCCATCATCAGCCTGCAGTCTCCTTGAAGCCGTTCACACAGTAGGGGATGGACATCCTCGGCCCTTTTCCCACCACGGTTGCGCAAAAAATGTTCCTCCTGGTGGTGGTAGATTACTTCACCAAATGGGTGGAAGCTGAAGCTCTGGCACACATTACTGTGCACAATGCCCAGAATTTTTTCTAGTAAAGTATTGTCTGTTGATTTGGTATTCCGCATGTCCTCATCATAGACAACGGGACACAGTTCCCCGATTGAAAGTTCGAGGCCCTCTACACTAACCTGAAGATCGACCATCGGACCACCACCGTATACCGACCCTAGAGCAATGGGCAGGCTGAGGTTTACCAACCGAACCTTATTGCACGACCTGAAAACTTGGTTAGACCAGGCCAAGGGGAGGTGGGTCGAGGAACTGTCAAGCATACTCTGAGCATACAGGACTACTCTGTGGACAGCCACCAAAGAGACACCCTTTAGCCTGACCTATGAAACCGAAGCTATGGTACCCGTAGAGATTGGCTTTCCAACCCTCCGAACTGAGCTCTTCGATGAAGACCAGAACAATGAGGATCTCCGCGCAGAGTTAGACCTGATTAAGGAAGCCCGGGATTGAGCACATGTCAGGATGGTAGCATAACAGCATAGGATGGCAAAATACTACGACACCAAAGTCAGAAGACATGAGTTCAAGACAGGTGACCTTGTCCTCCGCAAAGTCATTGTACCCGCGCCTAGGGAAGGCAAGCTCAGACCAAATTGGGAAGGACCATACAAAGTCACCAAGGTTCTTGGTCTGGGCACCTACAGGCTCAAAGACCTTGATGGTCAACCAATATTGAGGAGTTGGAACACAGGGAACTTTCAAATGTACTATCAATGATTCGATGATAATGGAGAGCACTTTGTTCAAGCAATGTGTTGATTGCCCGACATAGCACACACACACACCACTACATGAGCACCGAGCTACACGACCGCACAACACATGTGTAGCTCGGTACAACTCACTGACTCGGTTGATCTCTAGATGGCTCGAGCCAATAACGCATAGCTCGACAGCATTTTGCCGACCAACTTGACTTGGCTGCCCATGACCTGAGCCTAAAGAGGAGAAGAACGCCCCCGCCCATCAAGGCTTGAGGACGATCATTAAATTCCGCACACCTACCGACTAACAGTCAGTCAGAGCTAGCTGAGCAATGGCTATCCCTCGAAGGGTCCCAAAGGCTCCCAAGACCGGAAGTTGAGCATCCCAAAGATGAGAGCTCGGAACACACTCCCGCTTCACCAATCAGAGGATGAAGATCTCGGCCAAGGCAAGCCAAGGAACCAAAAAAATGAAATTTATGAATGCACACAAGTTTAGAACCAGAAAGTTTCATTAAGTCAAATGGTCAATACAGCAGATGAAAGCTCGACATACTGAGCCATTATAGGAGCAAAAAAAAGAAAAGAAAAGAAAAGAACCCGCAGTAGTTCAACCCGTGAAAGGGAGATTAGCGGCCTCATCACCACCATCTTCATCATCATCGCCGCCTCCGCCCTCCTCATCAATGAGTTCATCCGAGGCTGGGGGCGTTTTGTTGTCGTAGGCCTCCCAAGTCTGTGCAATACCGGCTAGCTCGGGACAGTAGCGCAATGTTCTCCGTCGGAAGATGTTGAACCCAACCTCGAAGGAAGCCGAGGCATACTGATCCATGTCCCGCCGAAGCTCTACCGAACCCATGTACCACACCACTGCCTCCTCGGTGGCCTCTTGCTTTAGCCGTTCCCTCTCGGCCTTCAGCTCGGTAATCTCATGCTTTAGGCCACAGACCAAATCTACTTGCTCGACCACCTCCTTCTTTAGTGCAGTAGACCGCTTCCTGGCCGCCTGAAGCTTAGCCAATTGGGCCTTCACCTGTAGGTGCTTGGTATGCTCCTTCTCGTACAATCGCCACAACTGACGAAGACGATCAACCATGGAATGGCTGAGCATGCATTCTGGGGACACAAGAAGCATTTTTAGTACGAAGAAACGTGCTTAAAACAACGAAGGCAAGTACGAACTTACCTGAGCCGCAACCTGAATAAGTGAGCACTCTAAGGTGCTGCTCCCAGTACTCTCGGCCTCTTCGGTGATGTATGCCATCATCATCCCATGGAGTAGCTACTTGGGAACTTTGGGGGTCTCTAGCCCATCCTGGCTGCAGACCATCCAACCTGGCATATGGATATCTAAGTTACTACTCCCCACCTCAACTTGCGAAGGGAAGGTAGCCTAGTGAACTTCCCCAGAATCCATGACCACAACGTCCTCATCGTCATTTCCCTACCGCGAAGCTCTTTTTTGGCGATGAGATGCCTTCTCAGAAGACCTCAGACGAGGAATTGCTTCGGGACAGACCTAAGGTGGCATGTCAGCCCGGTTCTGCCTTTGGTGATTCTCCTTCATCCGACGTACAATTTCCTCCTCACTCACCATTTCTACACTTGAACTGTGGAAGCACGACAACAAGTACAATATCAAAGAAGCAAAGAAAGTACGAGCAAACAAAGCAACGAAAAGGATGGACCAGCCACTCTACGCATCAGCCCGTTGAGCATCAACATCTCCAAGTATGTGTATGCAGCTACGTCTATCTCGTGAATCATGCTCAGATCCAACCTCTCATCCCAGGTAAGTGCAGACCATTGAGGTTGGGGCACTCTCGTTCTCAGCTTTTGTAGCACGGTCGGGAAGGGGAGGCACCCGGGATGGTGCACAAAGAAGAAAGTTTCGTTCCAGTGCTTCACAGTGGAGGGGCCCCGACCAGCACTCTAATGTTCTTCCTAGTCGAGAAGTAGTAATAGTCCTGCTAGTGATGTTTGAGCTGAAGAAGGAAGCTCACCATACCCACGGTCAGCTCGATATCACGAACGTTGCAGTAGGACAAAAGGCTGACCAAAAACCTAAAGGAGTTCGGCATCAGCTGCACTGACAGTATTCGGTACCATGCAAGCACCTTGGCAACCCCTTCATTCAGAGGAAACCTCAGCCTGGCTTCCAAACTGTTCTCGTACAGACAAATCTCACCGGGTCGGGCATCGGTTGCCATCTCACCAGGCTGCGGGCACCTCATCTGGAATTCCTAGGGGATGTAGTACATAGCTCGGATCTGAGCCATATCCTCAAGGGTCAAGACACAAGGTGTGGTCCCAAACCAGTGACCATCCCGCAAGGGAAGCTCAGCTTCCACCCTAGAGGGACCAACCTCGGCCTCCTCAACCTCGGCATCCTCAAAATCCCCAACCTCGGACTTATAATCAGACTCACTAGAACCAGAAGAGCTAGAAGTGGAAGAAGAATGGGAAGATGGGGAAGACATCTTATCAAACTTGAAGCCGAGGAATAAAAACAAATGCCGAGCAACGCTGACAACACCCCGCCGAGCTATCCAAGCAACTCTTCTTGCAAATGGCAAAGGGGAATGCCCGTCCACCCCTTCTTATAACCCACAGGAACATGAATTGACGTCAGATCTATGGTGAGGATCAAGCGCTGCTCTAACAAAACTCAGGAAGACTAATCGACGCGACTGTTACCACATGCACAAGGTCTCGGGAACAGAAATGATGACCTTCATAAGCAACGGCCAGGGCATTAATTGCCCCAGTCCACCCTGTAGCAACAGTCCAACCAACATCACTGATTCTCGAGGTTTGGCCAGGACCATTGGGTCAACCAGTTTCTCTGGTTTCTTCCGGACGCCCAACAACAAATACCAACCAAAGGAGGCCTCGTTGTGCCTCAGCCGAGCACCCCACCCTTCGAGTTCGGAACTGGGGGAGTGGTGCTCGGATTCTGAAATTTCAAGTACAAGTTCCTCAGTTGAAGAGTAGAGACCCTGGCTCCGCAGCTTGGCACATTTGAGGCTCCCAACTTCGAAGCCCGGCGTACCATGGCCGAGCATCATAATGGCCTCAGCTCTGCAGCTTGGCACCTTCGAGGCCCCCAACTTCGAAGCTCGGCATACCATGGTCGAGCATCATAATGGCCTCAGCTCCATAGCTTGGCACCTTTGAGGCCCCCAACTTCGAAGCTCGGTGTACCATGGCCGAGCATCACAATGGCCTCAACTCCGTAGCTCGGCACCTCCGAGGCCCCCAACTTCGAAGCTCGGCATACTATGGCCAAGCATCACAACCACCTAAAATCTGAAGCTCGGCCTCCCACCGGTAGCAAAAAGCCTTTCCTCGGCACCCTGTCGAGCTAAGCCCCGACTTCGGAGCTCGACACATCACGACCAAGCATCACAGCAACCTCAACTCCAAAGTTCGGACCCAACTCTGGAGCTTAACACACCATGGCCGAGCATCACATTGACCTCAACACCGAAGCTCGACTTTCACTGAGAATCAGAGACCCCTTCCTCGGCCCCACAAGGAAGACAGACCTCGAAGCTCAGTTTGACACATCGGCGCCTCGTCGAGCTACGCGACCGTGCAATACTTCGGACCAAGCACTCTCCCTCCTCGACTCCAGAACTGGGGGAGTGGTGTTCGGATTCCAAAGTTAGAGTTCTGCAATCGATGATGGAAGGATTTTTCGGCTACGTTCCATATTGCCAGGATCCCAAGATTATGGCAGGTGTCGAGGAACACTAAAGGGACCAAACGCTCAAACAGACTTCAACTTGGAAGTTCTTCAGTCGATGATCGAATTGGGAACACTTCATTCCTCGACTTCAGAACTGGGGAAGTGGTGTTCGGGTCATGGCTGATCACATCTTATCCTAAGAGACCTGTGGCCCCTCATCTTATCCTTTCAGCCATGTCAGTTACACGTCACACGGATGATCACAACTATGGATAAAGAGGAGTAAGGAAGACGATTTCGCTGGGGAATGGGATTTTATCCCGAATACCTCAGCGACTAACCTCATCCCAACAACCCCGGAAGCCCAATCCCAACTAGGACATGGATCTTCGGCTATTAAAAGGTACTGCATGCTCAAGGTAAGGGACTCAATTTCTGACACCCATAATATTACTCAGCTTAGACCAGCACTTACGTAACTCGGCCCGAACATCCACTACTTCTTACTGACTTGAGCGTCGGAGTACCTAGCCAGGGATAATTCCTCGGGCCTTTGACTTCTCATTTCTTGATCGCAGGTTTTGAAGCTCGGCCTCGTTCTTGTACCTCAGCCCCGCCCTGTCAGCAAGGACTATCTATTTGCTATCCTCAGTTTGTGCACCACTTGGAATTGAGCAGCATCATGTTCTTCTTGAGTTATCTCTACATCGCTTCTTATCCGATGAACATTGCGAGCATCAATGGTGGTGATAAGTGATTTCTATCCCATTTTTTCTTTTATCTTTTTTTTTTCATTTCTCCTATTTGGTTCTATTCCCCCACATCACTTTCTTCTCAAACAATAGTTGTAGACCACTTTCTTCTCTACGTTGCTTATTCTCTGACAAACATTGCAAGCATTGACAAGCTAGCAACTACCCACTTCAACCTCCTATGAGCAAAAGGCTAAAGGCTAAAGAAGAGGAGCTTCATATGTAGCAGTGATTAGTTATCTGGCGACCAAATGACCAAAGAGTGCTTGATAGTAGCAAGCTAGTGACAAAACAAAAACAATGGCTTTGTAGTTTGTGAAGTAAAATCTAGCAAACAACTCAAGAATCTTTTTTTTTTCTAGTTGTATAGATTTTTAACTAGACAGTAATTGCTATATAGGTTTTCTCAATTTGAGATCTAATTGTTTTTCAATTTCTCCTTCATAAACAAATTTGAATCATTATTATATTTCTTTCTATGATATTCTTATTATTTTGGGTGCTATTGGCATTATATTTTTTTGGGTTGAAATTTTAATAGGAAGGTTTGGTTCTTGGGGTTTTGAAACTGATAAAATTTTTAGTTATCGAACATTAGAGGATCACCCCAACATAAACACTTAATAGATTTTCAGAGGTTTTGAAATGCAAAAAAGTATTCTACAATTTTTTAATAAAAAAAAACTTTTGACTTTTTAGACTTTAGATTTCAGAATTATCAAATGCCACCTAAGTAAGAGGTGCACATTCATATTATGGGAACCCGAGAAAAGTAAGAGGTTTATCTTTGTGAAAAAGATAAATTAGCTAGCGGCTAGAACTCCTGAACCATAGTGTTGCATAGTGATTTTAATATGATATTTAATTTGGATGACAAAGTGGGAGGACGAGAAGTGAGGATGGGAGAGATTAGGAAAACTAGAAGGTTTTTGCGGGGACGGGATCTTGAAGAAATTCTGAACTCTAGACCCAAGTACACATGGACAAATAGGAGAGACAAATGCCATATAAAGGCCAAACTAGATAGGGGCTTGTGTAACCTGAGTTGGAGAGAGTGATATTTTGGTGCAAAAACTTTGGTCATAACTACCTATGGGTCTGATCACCTGCCTATCTGTCTAGACACAAATCCCATCAACTTTAAAATTAGAAAGCCCTTTAGATTTGAGGAAATGTGGTTAACTCATGAAAAGTGTGATGAGGTAGTTAAAGAGGTTTGGATAGATCAGTAAAATAATTTTTCATCTCCCACAATCACTAAGAAGTGTGAAAACCTTCACAGGGTTCTAAGAAAGTGAAACAAAGAGAAATTGGGTAAAGTTCAAGAGTAGATTGAAAAGATAGGGCAAGACCTAGCTGATGAACAGGAAAAACAGGGATTAAATTACAATCATCAAAAAGTTATGGATCTTGAATAGAAATTAGATATCTGGTTCATGAGAGAAGAAATCTTGTGTGCCTAGAAATCAATGATGAATTGGTTAAAGTATGGGGAAAAAAATACTAAGTTCTTCCACAACTTTACTATAATAAGAAGAGCAGAAAAAAATAGAATTTTAAAATTGAAAAATGAGAATGGTGATTGGATGGAAGGACAAGAGCAAATCAAGAATATCCTTGTAAACCACTTTCAAAATATTTACACTAGATCCTCCCCCACGGACACAAATCTGGCCTTAGAAGGAATTAGCAAGACGATAAGTGAAGAGGACAATGACGAGCTTCAAACGGACATCACTAAAGATGAAATAAAGGAGGCCCTTTTTTCAAATGGCTCCGAGAAAAGCCCTAGGCCTGGATGGTTTCCCAAATCTTTTCTTTCAAAAGGACTGAGACGTGATAAAAGAGGATGTGATTAGGGAAGTAAACTCCTTTTTTAGAGATGGAAGGCTTAATGCGAATGTGAACTGTACTTTTATAACCTTAATACTTAAGGTTAAACATCCGGAAGATGCCTCCCACTTTAGGCCAGTTAGCCTGTGCAACATAGTCTATAAAATAATTGCAAAGTGTATAAAATAATTGCAAAATCCTTGCTAACAAATTAAAACCAATTCTAAATGGGATCATTTCGGAATATCAAATTCACAGGTCAATAGTGAAGAGATCTCTTCACTAGCAGTAGAAATTGAAACACTCTTCCAAAACTAGTTTTGAAGGATGCTGCTGTTTTTCAGCTACCGACAAGGCTTCCCTTTTGGTTGCAGAGGCCAAAGCCCATTTGAAAGTAGTTGAATTTGCTGTGCAGATGGGATTTCCAAATTGTGCTTTTTGAATCTAGTTGTTCAAGCCTAATCTATAGCCTCAAGACATTAAAGCTCTAACTACAATGAAAAACTTCAGCTTTCTATTTTTGCCAAGAGAAGCTAATGGCCGCGAAGTTTGGTAGAAGTAGCAGTTTTAAGTCCAGTGACTCAGTCCCTGTCAGACTTGCTAGTGTCCTTACTTTGATTTCTTTTCTTGGTGTTAGTTTGATAGTTTTTTCTTCTTTCTCTGTCTTTGTTTTTTGTTGTATCCGGTTCTGTAGTTTCAATGAAAGTGCTTTTGACCAAAAAGAAATCAAACGCCACCTAAGTTATAAAATTATGGGCTGGATCAGCCTATGCTTGGGTTGGGCCCAAGTTCCACCCCTACTTGCAAAGATCACAACAGTTACTCTAGTATTTTCCATGAATAAAAAGTTTCCTATTTATTATGAATAAATAGTCTAGGTTGGAACTAGTTCTAAGGGTGGGGCCTCTTTCAAATGAAGAAAATCTTGACCATCGGTTTTTGTCGAATTTGAATCAAATTTCTATTGTAGATTTGTAGTTAGATATTAAATAGAATTAGTAAATCAAATTAAAACTGATCAAGAAGCAAGGTATTATATATTAGGGTGAATTACAGGGTCCCCTCTGTACTTTGGGGGCATGTGATT
Source organism: Nelumbo nucifera (assembly GCF_055504915.1). Taxonomy (NCBI): domain Eukaryota; kingdom Viridiplantae; phylum Streptophyta; class Magnoliopsida; order Proteales; family Nelumbonaceae; genus Nelumbo; species Nelumbo nucifera. The sequence goes on along the minus strand of NC_142651.1, from coordinate 51,384,039 downwards.
TAGCCTCCTAAATTAATATTTGCAACTTTTGTTTCTTTTTTACTTTCATATATTGTCAAAGCCCCCAACATTATTAACGGTGAATGAGGAGTTATCAATTGTTTATACATTTTTTTTTTTGTTTTAAATCAAGAAATTAAGTGATATCTAATGTTTATTATATCAAATATTATATATATTCTAGCATATTACTTGGACGTCTCAAAGCCGTTGATCTATTTATGGATGTCATTTTGATGAACTAGATTATTGATTTAATTTGATAGATCACATGGTAGATTAATCCATTGCTCTAGGAGACCACATTTTTTGGTAGAAGAAAGTATGATTTTATTAATAAGCCAAAGAAAAAACTCAAAAAAGGACTGATGGGGCCAACACCATCCCCTATAGACAAAAGAAAAACTACATTATGGTGGAAATAAAGCCTCATAAGTGGCAACTTAAAAAAAAAGGCTCCAACTAAGGTCGCCAATATTTGATAGGATGCATGAACACAATTCAAATGTGCCACAAAGTTAATGGGTTTGAATTTACCTTAATCATTTTTGTGTAAAAATCATGTCGGCCCATTTAACATAATTAATAAACGGTTTAATTTCAGGTTAATCCACTTAACTCAAAAATGACATGTTTGTCGACCCTTATACAAGTTGGATGGTTTCTAGATTAGCCAAGTTATACAAATCGGATGGTTTTTATGAATTTGTCTTAATAATGGATTTTTATGGCCTGAAATTGATAAGCAGATTTCAGCCCTTAGTTACTTGTATAACTTCGCTAATCTAGAAAAAAAAAAAAAAAAAGAACACCACGACTCACCGGGGGCGGATTAGCTATACACACCCGGCTGAATTACTTATCACGGTTGGACATGCCAGTGTTCAATACAGCTGGGTCTCAGATGGGGCCCGTATTGAGCACTGGTATATTCAACTGTGATAGGTAATTCAGCCGGGTATGTATAATTTTGTCTCCAGCTCATCCAGACTGCGATTCACCAGGGTATTTCCCCAAATTTGGACCTATTGTCATTGTGTCTTGTTTAAGATCTATTTGTCCCTCCCCAACGTTATGCAAGAAATATTGAACCTAGAATAGACAATTCTGTTTTGGTCAACATGGTTGGCTTTAGTTGTGGTGCTTTTTAAGAGACCACTTTAATATTAATTCAAGAAATGTACTAATACTTCAAACTAATATTGTCCTATCAGCTATCAGTTAAGGCATCAATACTTTTAAGAAAACTATGTCAAATAAAGTGATATACAAAAGATGACAACGGTTTGGATAATTAAAATGGCCTCCCAAGATTAGTTAATCAAATTGAACCATCCCAAATCATGTATTGCAATTTCAACTAATTTAGCCTATCCAAATGAGATACCAAACCAATAGATCTAAGCCATTAAAGTCATTCACTATTATCAATGGATTGAAAAACATATTTGTACATCATTTTGATGGTTGGAATCGATTGATTAATCTTTAGATGCCATTTTGATGGCCCAAATTTTAGATGATATTTGTTACATCAATTAAATATTTGGCTTAAGACTTTTTAGAAAAATTGGGGCTTTACTTGAATCGCCAATTTGCCAAGATTAGTTCAATCCTTGGTACATTGTTTGGGTGGCAAAAAATAGTTCTCTTATCTTAGGAGACTATTGTATATATAATACTTAGATACTTTTTGTTGATTTGATATATGGTTTGAATGGCTCAGATTAATTTAAATTTTTGTACATCACTTGGTTGAGATTATTAGTTCAATGGTCTAAAGAGATCACTTTGAAGGCTTAAATATTTAGATTATTTTTTTTGGTTAAGATAATTTAGATTGATTGGATTCATCATTTGAATGGGTTAGAATTAGTTTATTGATCTTGAGGCATGAATTCAATGGTCCAAATCTTTATTTAGAGAATCATGACTTAAAATATCTCACTAGTAACATTGATTAGGAGAAAGAAGTAAAAATATCGTTAAATGAGACAAAGCATTTTATGTCTAAGAATGCACATGATATGCACATGGGTACATTCTGTTAATTCTAACCATCGAAAGAAAAGGAATTTCTTGCCATGAAATAAAAGTATAGGGCTGAATTAAGGTTCAAAGTATCGATAAGTATTGTGGCGATGGCTTCCCGATACGTCCCTCCAGGGGTTGTATTGGGTCAAACACTGGTTCAAAGGGTAGACATGCCTTAAACTGACCCCTTTGAACTGGTTTCAAAAAAAAAAAAAAAAAAAAAAAAAAAAAAAAAAAAAAAACTAAAAAAGTACCAATATAGGCTGGCATATCGGCCTGTATCGATACTTTGAACCTTGGGCTGAATGTCACAAAAAATGGTACAGGCAGCTGAGTTCACACCCCCAAAGTATAGACTATATAGTAAGGTCCTTCTAATCTACATATTATTAATAAAATGATTTGAAATTAACTGAAATCAATAAAACAGAGAAAAAAGAGAATTATCCAACTAAGAACCAATTAAACAAATATATGCATAAAAATGATATAAAAGAAGAATCAAATGAGGATAAACAAATCAAACTATAGTGAAATAAACTAATCTAAGTGTGAAACCCAATTTTTCTAAGATAAGTTGCAAACTAGAACAAAAATGACAGTGAGTATGATCTAAGCATAATAAGACAAATTTGATATTTACAAACCACTGATGAATCTTTAGTTTTTTCACTAATGGAAGTGAACAAGTATGAATAAGAAGATTCAAGTTTCCAAAAATTAAAATGGTGATATTTAATAGCCAGGGACAACGAATCCTAAATTGAGAATTTACAAGAGTCTTGAAGTGAAGACACCTAATGAATGTTTAAAATATATATTATAACTTGAAGTCAAACCAACTTTGAAATGGGCAAGTGGTAGAGTTATCCAATAGGCAATTCAAAATCACAGTAATAGAAATCAATATTTACACTCACAAGATACCAATCAATAGAAATCAAGCTAGGTCTTTAAAGATTTTGAGGATACTAATAAGTCATAAGATATAAAATGCTAACAATTTAAAGAATTTTCTTCTTTGAAACTACTAAAAAAATGTATGAAATCAATAGGATTATTACATATCTAATAATCAGAATAAAATGAGATAAAAAATTACAAAGTCAAAGAGGTTTAGATCTTTCCTGTTAATCAAATCGGGATGTTGTTCACATCAATTATTGGCTTCTTCTCTAATGAATAGAACCAAATTTCAACGTATTGGTGTTATACCCACACTACAAAAAAAAAAACACATTTCTAGCGGCAATTTATAAACGGGTTGTATGGCAACTGCCACTAGAAATATTGATTTTTAGCGGCAATCGACTCTCTCTTCACGTTTCTTCTTCCCTCCCTCTCCATTTCTCTTCTCTCCCAATTGACTCTCTCTCTCTCGTGCACACGGATCAGTAAACCTATATTTCTGCTTTATTGATAGTTCATTTTCGATCATAGTATATAATATCAAGCACTTTTAATTTATTAATGTTATTCAGTATGTGATTGTAATTCAATGAATGAGATTCAATTTGGCAAATTATGTCAATGAATGTGGCTGGTCAATAGATAAATGTAGGGCAGTGTGAAAATGTATGAAGGAAGAAATTACACATCAATTTGAAGCACACCAAACCAATGTAGAGAACTGCACAAGGAGTTATTAAATGAAGCTGCAAACTACAAATTAAACTGTTTTGGGCTAGTAGGTCATTCTCTTTAAAGTAAATTGCGTTCGTCCTCTATGATACAACTATTTTGGTAGACACGTCCTCTATGATTTTAGGTATGAAAAATTGGTTGTTTCAAATTAACTAGAATTCCTTGTGTCTATATAGGTTGTTACTAGATTATTTAGGTGAATTATAATCTTAATTAGGTGAATTATATAGGTTACAAAATGTATGATTAAACATGGAGAATTTTGATATCACTTCTATTTTTCCTTTGATTTTTATTTCTCCCTTTCTGTATAATCATCTTCATGTTCCATTTGTTGTTTAGTTGAGACCTATTAATAGGTATCCCCTTGTTCTGAACCTATAACCTGGTTGAAGAATAGACAAAATATTGACTAGTATCAACAAGGAAATCAGATATGATTTCCATTTCTATGAATTTTACTTGTTTCAATTCTTCAGAATCTTTAATTTTAATGTTTCATTTAGGTTTGCTCGTTATTATTTGTGTACCCAGTCTATGACAAAAGCTCTGGAAACCCAAGTTAATTTAAGAGCAAGGTCTCTATAAAAGTAAGTTTTCACTACTTTGTTATGTCTTTATTAGTTTATGTTGGGGTTTTGTCTAACAGGCCAAGCTCAGGGTTACTCAGAAATTTGACTTCTTTATACTCCTCTTAATAACTTTGAAGTATGAAACTAGCCACAATGAAGAAAATCCTATAAAGTTTCTGATTTGTATCCTGTTGCATTTTGGAATAAGGCTTTTTATTAATTGCGACATGCATTTTTCTGCCTCTCATCAATCATTATGGATTTAATTAGATGATAGTGCAAAAATAGTTACATTGGTTCTGCTTTTATTTTTGTCTATTCTTCTTTGAAGAATTGATAAGACCTCATTACATAGTGATTAAATCAAGCTTGAGGATGGTTATATTCACAATAGATAACTATAATATAACTTTGGCTTGGGCATAGGTGTTCCAATTAGGGAGGTTAGTGGTTGGGTTTCATGTGGGCTTTGCTCACCAGAACCAACCCAAATCACACTGACCTGAACCCAAACCAAATGAAATGAGATACCAAACTTGAATTGCACCCAACCCATGATTAGTACCCATATACTCATTTAAGGCTATGTTTAGAAATGTTTTGGTGTTACTTTGTGGTTGGGTTTGGTAGGGGCAACCTCAACTTGAACCCCAATAAAGGCGGACCTTACCCTCACCCAATAGGATTGGGTTAAAGCGGGTATACTCTTTAACCTGATCCACTGACATCCCTAGTTCCAATTGCATCTTTCACCTTATGTTTTGTCGTGAAGAAAGCAAGAGAAAAGAAAAGAAAATATATTTTTCTCTTAGGAGTAGGGCAAATGCTTTCATCTTACACCCCTATTTTCCTCTACTTTCTCTACGCTTTCTTTTAGATATTATTTTCCTTCTTCTAGCCAATCCTTCTTGTAGTCTTTTTTTATTTATTGAAATCATCATCTCTACACTAATTGTTCTCTAGTCCCCATTTCTACATCTCTCTTTGACATATGGATGAACAATACAATTAACATATTGCATTTACACAATACGTAATTTGACTTGTGATTGCAATACGTATTTAGAAGAAAGGAAAGACAAAGCATAAAAGTACATATATTCTGATCATAGGTGGCCTTATCCCTGGGTGTCCTCTAGTCATGCCTAAGTGATGCCTTGGATGCACACCTACTTCAAAAAAAACAAAACAAAACAAAACAAAACAAAACAAACAAACAAACAAACAATGGTAAGTATTTGTTTCTGCTATGCTAGATAATCCTTTGACAAGATCATCCATCATGTGGAGGAAATTTTGGATCAGACATGTCTTTGCTCCTACAATCTATACTGGCCCTATATATTGGACCTTGCATTTTTACTTGATTGACAATAGCCACATGAACTCTTAAATTTTAACCTAAAGTTTCACTATAACAAGGGTTTATTTTGGAACATGGCAATGCTAGTTGGGTTGAAATTTACTCCATGAACAAAGGCCAAGATAGGAACACAGGGATCCTTTTGGACACTAAAATAAGTTGCCATGTGGAGGATTGTTTAGTCATTCTTTTATAGTTTCATCCCTATAAAACCTGACCAACAGAAGTGAACTCGTCCTTTGTATGTATTGGACTGTAATTAGAATTTCTCTTGTTGTAAAAATTCTGTGCTCAGGTGTAATACTAAATTCAAGATTTACAGAGCTAATTATTAGATCTTGCACCTAAAAAAATCTTACTTTTGGACCATGATCCCAAACAACAAGTCAGCTTTGCAGTATACAAGTTATTTCACAAATAATGGATGTAATAATGCAGAGAAAAAATGGTAAGTAGAGTTGGTACTAAATGGATAAAATCATATATCATAACTGAAGTTGAGAACAAGAAAAATGAGATACCAGAGAAATGTGGCAGGACGAGTTAGTTGTCATTAGAGATCTGTATTGGATTGGAATTGAATCATAACTGAAATTGAGATTAATGAAACCGGTATTCTTATTATGTACTCTTTAATAGAGGGACAAGACGGGTATGCTTTATTTATACAAAACCAAGGCCCATTTTCTTATATTCTTTTTCCCCTTTCTTAGAGGAAAAAAAAAGAAATAATATATGAGCATAAATGTGTCTATATGAGAAAACTAATGTGCCATATGATAGGTAATTACTTCATTGGTGATTCTAAATGGTTAGAAATAGCAAATTGAATAACTAAGAGTGGTAAGTTAATAATTGACAAAGACTGATAGATTGTAACATATGTAACCAATAAAACTCTAGTAACTGTTAAGTTGGTAATTATAAAAGCAAAGTTGTTTTTCATTTAAAATATTATGATTTTATTTAGGTGTTAATGTATTATTGGTTGCATTTGAAATATTCCTAATGGGTATATAACTAGTTTATATCCTCTTCTTGGGGTGGGGAAGTATCTGATGTATTCATGTTTTATCAATTCAAAGAATATTTCCCGATTATAGCTACTGTAAACCATAAGATTGTTTATTTCCAACAAAGAAGCATAGAATTGTTGAACCTAACTATTCTCATTCAGTCGATTCTTATCTTGTAAACAATATCTTTATTTCAATCTGTTCTTATAGTTTCACTCTTTGATTGCTAATAGATTTTAGGAAATTTTGTTAACATATGTTCTTATAGTCCTGTTGTCCTTTAAGTAAAGAAATTTTCTTTTGTTGTGAATTGTGATCCCATTTGAAGGTGCCAACTGGCTTGTTGGTTAAGTCACTTTCTAGTTGTATGAAGACCTGGGATCCAATGCCACCCTCATCAGGGTTAAGCAGCTTGGAGGAGGGCTTCCCCCATTGTGTTGATCATTTCCCTAGGAAGTGTAAACATTCCCTTTCACATTTTCTTTTTTACATGTGCATGCACAACAGGGACATTTGTAATTTCATTTAACAAATGGTTGTACCTCTAAGATCCTGCTTTGTTTTTTTTTTTTTTTTTGGATCAATTCTAAGATCCTGCTTAGTTATTCTTAATCCTTGCAATAAATACCCTTGAGTCTCCTTTTACGAGTACTTCCTTGAAATTGGGAAATTTGGCCAACCTTATGCAGCATAGCCCATAACTTAAATGTTTATTTGATAGGATTGTTTTTCAGCTTTCTAAAAAGCCCAAGTAAAGCTATAAAGGAGGAAAAGCTAACAAAATACCTTCATGGAGAAGAAAACTAAGGAAAAAGAAATTAAAACTTGAATTTTAATGAAAAGATGATATAGATACAACTCATACAAGGTAGTAAAGATTTTGAAACCCAGAAAATGCTCATGAAGATTTCTACCCAAAATCTGAACCGACAAGAGGAATCTGAACTTGATCAAGTTAAGAGTTAAAGAGGTGGATTAAGGCTAGCATTGGGGCTCTATAGGAGCTATTTGATCTATCATCTGTTATAGGGTGCAATAGCCATTGGTAAGCATGATGTGCTGATATAAATTACTACTGGATGCTCATGTCTAATTCGTGGTTCTTTTATTGGTTTTAGATATTTCTTTTTTCTTTCATTTTTCACATTTAAAATCCTTTAGTTGGGTTGAGATGAAATGAAGTCTAGAAAGAGGTGGCAAGGTATTCAAATGGTCCATATTGGTGCACAGGTGGGCCTTGGGGCTTGAGGCTTGGGTTCTCTTAGGAGGACAAAGGGTTCATCAATCTAACTATCAGATTTATAACCTTAACCAAGAAACTTTGGATTGCAAGCTTTGTAAATCTCAAGCAAGCTTTGTAAGAAAGGGCTGGACATAAAAATTCAATCTTTGAAATGGGCAAGATGCAAAACCGCTAAATCTTCCCACCAGACATTTGGATTAGAAGATCATTACAAGCATGAGTTGAGAGAAGAAAAGATGTTAGTTAAAAATAAGGGACATGGCCATGAAACTTCAGTTCTAATGCTTCTTTTTCAATAAGTTAATTTAATGGCTGCTTTGGTTCCAATTTTTACCAAAAATATAAAGAACTTCAAAACCAAAGTGAGGTTTTTCCTCAATACTAATGATTTGTTTCTTTGGACCCCATGAATTCAGTTCACTAGTATGCTATAGACAATTAGACTTCTACATGACAGTGAACTTTTTTGGACCAACTATACACGCATCATGGTTCATAATATTTGTCGTAAAGCAGAAAATTTACAAAAGAGGTTCCTTGCTTTGTCCTTTACTTTGCCTGATCAAAAGAAAGATGGCTAAAATAATTGGTGTTGTTATCATAATCAAAGCCTGTTAGAGGTTGGGCCTTGTTATCTCAGGGAAAAAATGTTTCCATACTTTATTACAGCAGCACTCCCGAGACACCCAGCTCCCAGTTTCCACAAGTAACTTAGATCCTCCTCTGTTAACCACAAAACTGCAACAATCAGATTAACAATGAGAATAAACTAAAATTGTTTCTCTAAGAACTTAAGAAAAACTTCATGAAGATAACTTGGAATTGCATTAGGAAAGAATAATAAAAACATTCTTGAAGCCTTTGATGTAATATGAAGCTTTTCAAGGCTCTGATTTTCTATAGTTTCAACAAGTCTTTGATAACTTGGAAAGCCTTTCAAGTCTTGAGTCCAAGCCAGGAATAAAAAATTTGGACTTGGCATCAAATCTAAATGATCAATTCAGGGGGCTATCTAGTTAGATATTGGATTTACTATAACTTATTAACTTGAGTCTCGACTTGGTCATGCTATTGGGACAATTATGGCAGGTTGACTCATGCCATTTTTACATGGAATTTTCAAAGATAGTGGTGCAAATACTTTGATTTTCAGGTTTTTCTTTAAAATCCTTTGCCTTACTATATTTAAATTAAATGCCAATTAATGTTTATTAATGGCCATATCTTTGCACAATGATCTCTAGAGGATAACATGCCAGAAACTTACAGATACTTGAATAGTGCTACCTGTTCCACATACATGTGCAGCATTGGTACCCATAATCAGTAAGGTAAGTTATCGTATGTGTATCCCTATACCTGAGGTGCTTCAACAGTGTGCAAATCTAACCAAGTTTTTTAGAGAAGAAGAAATTGAGTTCTATGGATCCAACCCAACAACTGCCAAGGTAAAGGATGATTAGGACTCTCCTACCTAATGTGGGCCAGTAAAGCTACAGCAAATATCTTTTTGCACCACTTAAGTTGCAAAATCTTCCAATTCATTGAAATCAAACAAACAACTCCTGTAGAGTAGCTTCAAGCAATTCCCTGCCTGTACATTGAAAAAGGCCAGATTTTGGCCATAGGGGTACCTTAAACAACACTTAACCAATTGGGTATTTTATTCCTTTTAGAATTTGGATATGCATATTCCTTTTTAAAAGTTTTCTCTTTATTTCAATCTGTGTTTAAGCATGCGTTTTTATGTGACATTCTTAACCTGTGGTCCTAGATTTTAGTAAATGGCACATAAGGTATTAGATATGAGAAGTCTGGGTGCTTATAGTTCAGTTCTTAATGTCTTAGTGGGATTACGTGATGATTTTCATTCTTCATAAACTAGGATACTACACCAAAGTCTCCTTCTGTTGATGTTGTTCTTATTATTATTATTATTATTTTTACTTTTAATTGTTACCTTCTATTATGAGTTACCTATACATCAGCTTCATTCATTTACCATTTGAAATTTCATTGTTACCCTAAGTTTATTTATGATTGTTTTCATCCTTTGTTCAGGTATTCATCTTCGTTGGATTTTAGGAGAAGTTGTTGTAAATCATGTATTTTGAGAATGGATTATGAAAATTGTATTAAAGAATCTATCAATTTGAAATCGAGATGTATTAATTTGTGATTTAAATGTACTACAATTTTTTTGGTAGAAAAGTATATTGAATGGAGAAGACTTTAATTTGCATTTGTATTGTTTTTTGTATTTCATTCCAATTTCGATGAATGCAGACAAAACAGGTTATTTGAAGCAAAGCATGAATAATTTTAAAAAGATTACAAATTGTATGAAAAAAATAGATTTAGCGGTAGTAAAGTCCACGACTGTCGCTAAAAAAATGCGTCATGCATATAGCAACAGTCATTCATCCTTTGGCACCAATTGCGATTGTCGCTAAATATAGTTTCAGTGGTAGTTTTTAATTTGTATTGGCAGTCACAAAAACTGCTGTTAGAACCTCTAGCGACAATTCTTTTAGCGGCAGTTTGCCAGTTGTCGATAAATTTTCTAGCGGCAATCAAAGTCATTTTTCTTGTAGTGCCAAATCAAAGAGAGTTTGATGGATATCCAAGATTGTAAAAGAAAACTCTATGGTTGAGTTTTTATAAGAAGCAAGTTTTGTTAATCTTGAATATCCATTGATTTCTTTTCTCTTCTTGGAGATGTATTCTTTGAAGAAGCCAAAAGGTCCCCTTTGGAATTTAAAAGGCTCTAAGAGAAATATGTTAGGGCTTCCTCCTAAGATGGAAAGAGTAGGTAGGGGATAAGAGAGAGGAAGAGGGGAATAATGGTGAAGAGAGAGAGAGAGAAATATGGCGGTGAAAATCAAGGAGGGAGATTGCACAGAGAGATGGAGAGAAGAAAAGCATCGGGAGATAAAGAAGGGAGGCAGAAAAGGGAGAAGGGAAGAGAATAGGTAAAAAAGAAAACAAGAAAAAAAGGGATGAGGCTTGCAAGAGGAGAGAGAGGAATTAATTTAAAAATATAAAAAAAAATAAAATAAAACTCGTGCTTACAATTGTCCCTTTTTGCCATTAGTTGCATGCAATGGGTAGCAAAGAGCCTAAGTTGAATGAAATGGGGTTCCAAGATTTTAGTGAGAGGGTGTAACTAAAGAAAGGTTGCCCCTCTTGGATGTCTCGTGTGGAAGCACATGGCAGAGAGAGAGAGAGAGAGAGGTAGGCAAGAGAAGAGAAAGACGAAGAGAAGGTAGGCCAAAGGCAAATAAAGAAAAAGATGAACAACAGCATACAACCATCCTTATAGGCTTTATTTTGATATAGCAATAGATAGAAGAGAGTAGCTAGAAAGAAATGTCACTCTAAAACTTAAAAGTGAAAAAAAGCATAGAAAGAAAGGAGAAAAAACAAAATAAATGCAAACAAGAGACATTTTTCTTTAAAATGTTGTGTAAAAGTAGAAGATAGAAAGTTTAAATCCAAAATAAAATTGAGCAAAGAAGACAACAGAGTTAAACAAGGACATTGAAGACACACCAAATAAAAAATATAGAAAATAAATGAAAAAAAGGGAGAGTAGTGTGGATTAAGTGCATATTTGAAAGGAAAGGATAGTTGTTTTAGTGTGTGTAAGTGAAGAAAAGAAAATGGTTTTGAGGGCAAAAAAGTAGTAAATTTTAAAAAAGTGAGTGTGAAGATGATCCAAAGAAAAAGAAATGAAGATAAAAAAGAAAACATAGTAAATGAGTTAAAAAATGAGAGATCTAGATAAAGTAATAAAAATAAAAACAACAGTGGTAGTAAGTAAATGAAATGAATGAAAGATCAGATCTAACCAATATATTTTGCAAACACATAAAAGTACTTATAGTGATAACATAAGTCATGGATAAAATTTCTTCAAATACTTTATGTCAATTAGAGAATGTATGGGTAATACCATTAGCATGAGTTAAGCAATAAACAGAAACAAACTACGCAATAATGATAACAAATAGTTCTTTTCAATTAGGATGGAATTTATCATGATAGTGGAAACATGATTATCAAATCATCAACATTAAAGTTACGATTACACACATGCTTATTATAACAATGAGTTTTTGGTAGGAATGCATATTATCAAGAGTATGCAATGGATATTATTCTAAGAGGTCTATGTGTAATTGATGAAGTGTATTATGTAGAATTTTAGCTTTATGGGTAAAACAACTTTGGTGTCATAGACAAGTGAATACAGTGTGGTGCCTGTTGGTGTTGTAAAAGAGGTGTAGTATGTTAAGAAAGTGAGGAAGAACTTAATTAACTAGTCTTTTCCTTATTCAAAAACAGTTTTTTTTTTTTTTTGTAAGGATATTTTTTATTGTTTTGTTTAATATTTTAGCTTGTCCATTGGATTGGGGATTATAAATTGTTGAGAAACAATGCCTGATGTGGTAGATGTTGCATAGTTTGTCTACATCTTCATTGCCAAATGGTTTTCTGTTATTGGTGACAATGCATTTAAAGATGTCATAATGGCATAAGAAATGTTGATAAATGTTGCTACCTAACATGGGGAAAGCAAACTATGGATTTCACATCTTGAGATTTTAGAGGGGTAGCTTCTAGCCATTTAATAAAGTAATCCTACTAGTGACTATGAATTTATTACCATGAGAGGGTTCAAAAGGTCCAACAATATCAAGAGCCTAAGAATAGAATGGCAAGGTATGGTGACATTGTTTAGAGATTTGGCCGGTACATGGATAAGAAAAGTGTGATACTGACAAGGATGACGTTTTACAAGATCATGGCAGCCTTTCACCATAATGGGCTAGTAGAAACCTGTCATAAGAACATATAACAATTGTTCCTATCAAATCTGGAGGGTAGCTTAGTAACTTTCGAGGTCAAGAAGGATCCCACCTACAAAGAGTGGAAAGACGATAGAGGCCCCAGGAGTGTACATGAGAGAATAAAGTACAGAATTCAAGTGAACATGAGAGCCCTTTAATAGTCGAAGTCGTCCGTGAGATGAGTAATGGGCAGTTAATAACAATCCTGTGAATCTCGGTCATGAATGTGTATTTTATAGGGATGACAGCCGAGTGTTACCCCCTCATATGTGTGTTGGGAGTGAGTTCAGCCGATATTGTAATGCTTATAATAAATGCTCCGTAGTAATGATTCAGGGAAGTTATGACAATGCCCGTAACAAGTCAAAGTGACGAAATTTCCCTTAGGTAGTAACATGTGTCGTCATCTAGTGAAGTGGCCGATTATACCTACATCAACATAATGATTGTTGGAACGAGATCTTTGAGGAATTTTTAAGTATGTAATGTGAGTGAGCAACTTGTCCACTAGTACTTTGTAAAAGGAGTAGTTTGGGGTCTTTAGTTTGATAGGATCCTTTGATTTGATGGTCAATAAGTTGTGAATCGTAAAAGATTCTGATATGTTTAACATATAAATCAATGTCTACTTGAAGGCCTTGTATTAAAGCTTCATATTTAGAAATACCTTAGAGGTTGGAAAAAGCTAATCAGTAGACTTTAGGAATTAGGATGTCATTAAGTGTGGGAAAGACAACTCTAAGCCCTTCACCATGTTGGTTATAAGAACCATTAAAGAGCATACCTCAACATGTTTTAGGATGCTCATTTATGTGTAAGATGGACTAGTATGGGAATTGAGGATTTGAACTAATGTTTTTGAACCGTCGTTGATTCGGACGGTTGGACCGTTCGGCCTAGAAATTGTCCAAGCAACTGGTTCCATTTCATCCCTAACTCGTTTTTGGGTAAAAAAATCGTTGACTATGTCAAAAAACTGCTGACCCGGACGTTCAACTCGTTTGACCTGGACAGCGATTTGCAGTATCTGAGTTCGTATCTTAGATTTGAAGAAGAAGAAGAAGAAGAAGAAGAAGAAGAAGAAGAAAAAGATCTGAGAACTCAAAGTCTGTTGCCTCCGCTTTTGCCATCACCGTCGCCATTATTGTCGCCGGTGAGCATTGAATCACCCTCCTCTTCCTTCTTCTTCCCTCCTTCCCTCCTTCCTTTCCCTCTTCTTTACTTTTTTCCTCTCCTTTCTTTCTTTCTTTTTTTTTCTTTTTTTCTTTCTCAGCCGACAACATCTCTTATCTCCTTTCTCAAATCTCATAACTCATAAAATATTTGCCCTAATAGCAAACCGTTCGAATCATTCGACCCAGAAGGTCAAACCGCTGACCCAGAAACCGGTAGCTAGAACGGTTCCATTTTCGGGTCGATTTTTAAAACCTTGATTGAAGGAGTAGAAGAAGGTAAAGCATGGGCATCTAGCTGATCGACAATTGCTTGACCTTTGATTGCAATTTGGTGTGTATATTGGATATTAAATTTTGAAAGAATAAAAAGCTACTTAATAAAGTGACCAGTGAAGGCTAGTTTGTTTAGGAGGTATTTTAAGGGGCCAAATTTAGTAATTAATTTGATTTGGTGATTAAGCATATAATGACATAATTTTTGAACAACGAAGATAATAACCAAACAAGCCTTCTTCTCTAAAGGAGTGTATTTGCATTTGTACTCTATTAATATATAACTTAGATAATAAACAACTCGTTCTATATTGGCAGAGTCATATTGTGCTAATAAGCAACCAAGAGTGACATTGTTAACAAAAATATAAAGGAGTGAAGAATTGTTTGGTTGAGGTGGAATAAGAATGGGAGGGCAAAGGAAAAAGGGACTTGATGTCTTCAAAGGATTTTTGGCAATTAAGGGGTCCACTCAAAGGGAATGTCCTTTTGTAAGAACTTAGTAAAGGGTTTGCATCAAAGGGATTGCTTTGATTTTGAGAGGGTTACTTCAATTGCCGAGTGGTGAGTAAGAAATTCAATCATTTGGGTCAAATGGGCCAATACATGATGTTATAATTAAATAATAAAAATTTGAAATAGAAATAATTATAAAAATTAAAAATAAAAAATTGTAGAAAGATGAGAATTATTTTCATCAATGATAGAAAGGAAATCTAAAATTTAAAACTGACCCAAAAATAAAATTGTTTTCTTATTTGGTGATGGATCAATAATTCAACATTTTGAGTCAAATGTATCAATCCTTAATATTAAAATGAAATAATAAAAATTAAAAAGTAAAAAAACACAAAAGTTACAAAATTATAAAAATTTTATAGAAAACATTTAGATACATATTAATATTATATATTCATAATATAAAATAAAAATGAATATGATAAATAAAAATTATTTTATATGTAAAAATATAAAAAATTAAAAAAAAAATTTAAACACGTATTATCACTATTTTGATCACCATTTAATTACCACATATAAATCACATATAAAACATATACTTATATTTTTATATGAAATCCCATTTGGATGGATTCAGTTCAAAAAAAAAAAAAAGGATGGATTCAGGTTCAGTTCAATTATAAACGGAAATTTTGATGATGGATTCCCTTTATCGTATTGAATTCGTATAAACCAGCACTATTTGCAGCCCTACATGAAGCTAAGCTCTGAATTCTGATACCTATCGAAAAAGCTCTGCAGGTTCAGTTCAAAAAAAAAAAAAAAGGATGGATTCAGGTTCAGTTCAATTATAAACGGAAATTTTGATGATGGATTCCCTTTATCGTATTGAATTCGTATAAACCAGCACTATTTGCAGCCCTACATGAAGCTAAGCTCTGAATTCTGATACCTATCGAAAAAGCTCTGAATTCTGATATGCTGTCTGGGTTGTCCGATCCATCTAGGCTGGGAATATTCGTCACCACGTAAAGCAGTGCCTGAAGTGGCATCCTCATCCGAACTCCGAAGTTCAACCTATTTTTTTTTTTCTTTTTTCTGAGAAAAGAAAACCTCATTTCCAAAAGTGGCAATCTTATCCGAAGCTACAGAAGAGTATACACAGCGGACTACTCTCCTCTGTTTCTGTTACTGCTTTCAGCTACGGTAACGGTGGTCGTGAATAGTACAGGAACAAAGATGAAGATCATGGTCGCTGTAAAGAGAGTCGTCGACTACGCCGTTAAGATCAGAGTCAAACCCGACAAGGTAATCAACACAATTAAATCAATTTAATTTTAAAAATAAACTTGTGAATTTATTATCTTGAATTCTTGATCACCATCATCATGGAGCTCGTGATTCAATGATTATGTATTCATGCATTCAAAACTATCAGAGCGGTGTGGAGACCAGCAACGTGAAGATGTCGATGAACCCGTTCTGCGAGATTGCTCTTGAGGAAGCTCTACGCATCAAGGAAGCAGGATTGGCGTCGGAAGTGATTGCCGTCAGCATGGGCCCCGCCCAGTGCGTCGACACCCTTAGGACTGGACTCGCCATGGGCGCTGATAGGGCCATCCACGTCGATTCTCCGGCTACTCTTTATCCCCTCTCCGTCGCCAAGCTCCTAAAAGCCCTTGTGGATGTCGAGAAACCTGGCCTCCTCATCCTCGGTAAACAGGTCCGTCAGATTTAACTTTTAATTTGCAGAATTAGGGTTTTGGAGTTCAAACTTTCCGTTCGATTTTCTTTTAAATCCTTTTTCCTTGAATCGTGGCTACTGAAAGATGCACATAAGTAGAATATTATCTGTTGGTTGTCCGAATTGCTGTGCAGGCTATTGATGATGACTGCAATCAAACGGGGCAAATGGTTGCGGGGCTGCTCAAGTGGCCTCAGGGAACATTCGCTTCAAAAGTTAGTATTGCCCATCTTTTTAGTACATAGCAGAATTGTTGTATCTCTCAGTTTCTTACCTATCAAATTGGTTCATTTTCTTTTGCTCAGTTTAGGAACTTCATTGGGCCAAGGAACATTCTTCTATATTAAGATAAGAATAAATGACAAAAGACATGATTGATTGCCATCACCGGTTCATCAGTGCTATACATAAAAAGGCGTTCTATACATGAAATATATGGCAATGAATCCTAACCAAACAGACTTTCCCTATTTGCTACAGACTTGGCTAATCCAACCATGGCAGAGTCAAGCCCCTAGAAATCCATCTCAAAACAGATGCTCAAATCCCAATAGTTGTTGAATGTCATTCAACTTGTTAGGTATCCATTCCATGGGCCTCTCCCAAAATCCTTTCTCCATCTGATGGCATTCAGAATTCCCTTCCACTAGAATAGAAAGAGGAGGGACCATGCAATGTAGCTAGGGCCATCAATGGAGTCTGAAAGCATGAGACCTAATCTGATTATTCCAGATCCGGATGATCTGTTTACATAAATGGTTCGGATTCAGATATTAAAAAGTGCATCTTTTTAATAATTGGATTGGATGTGTATCTAAATCCACTTGATCCAATTAAGATTCAAGTTTGACTAAATTTTTATATAATATGCATATGTAAAGTTTATGATTAATAAATCTATTATTTCTATTTGTATAAATTTATTCAATATGTAAGCCAATGAGTGATTAATGCATTTGTAATTTTTATTATTGTAATTATTATTATTATTATTATTTAATTTAAAGATGGTGAAATGGGCTCAGATGAATCCCATCTGATCTGAGACCCCCCGATCTGATCGGATTTTGGATTTTAGGTTTTTAATGATCAGATCAGACTTGGATGTGGCTAGATCCAATCTGAATTTGACACAATTATAGCTGTAAATGCAACACTATTAAGGCTGACAAGAAGAGTTGTCACCTTTTGCGGCTTTGCCTAAGTAACACTTGAACGAGTGTCAAGGTCTTATTAATTGTGCTTGTGGTGATACATCCAACATCAACCTGGAAGTTATTTTTATTTTTATTTTTTGCTGAAAGATATCATTGATCTTGCAGCTGGCTTATCTGTTTCATTTGCTTTTTATTAAAGAGACAGTAACGGTGGCTCATGCATTAGTGAACAAAGGTTTTAAGGATCGGGGATGGTTCTGTAACATTGCCCCTTGTGGATTTGTGAGCTTGCACTTGATCTGCCAAACCTTGGTTAATTGTTCTTGTTGTTTGTTTTCTGTGTGGCTTGCCTTTTCTTTGTCCTCTGTTGCTGGGCTCTTTGTTGTTTTCATAGTATAATTAAGTATTTCCCTTGTAAAAAAAGAGCTATTCAATCTATGCACAAATGATCTTCTCTAATGTAATGATGTAGCATTGACAACCCATCTATGGGAAAGAGCATCCAGCCTAGTAGTCTCCTTCTTATGGAGTGTTGGTGGGGATAAAAGAAAACTTTCTTTGGTTAATGGGTTTCTGCACTAGCCTTCTTGGTGTTTTGGGTTTCAGAAGGATGGGTGTTATGAAAGAAGCTCTTCTAGGAGAGTGTTTGTGGAGATTCCCTAGGGAAGAGGAAGAAATGCTACTCTTTCTAACAGTGTTAGCTTTTGAAAAATCATTATTAGAGACTGCAATCAATGTTTGGCTCTACAGCTTCAATGTGGAAGGTGGTTTAAAAGTTAGATTTGGGGAAGATAATTGGAGTGGTGGG
The DNA here is from genome assembly GCF_055504915.1 of Nelumbo nucifera. Lineage (NCBI taxonomy): Eukaryota > Viridiplantae > Streptophyta > Magnoliopsida > Proteales > Nelumbonaceae > Nelumbo > Nelumbo nucifera. Next base: position 51,365,695 of record NC_142651.1, on the reverse strand, counting down.
TATTTTTTGCTGTCTTTGACACATTGTAATGTTTCTATGTGGCCCTGGCAAGGGACCTAAGAATATATGGAGGCTGGTTCTAATTATGGTTGTTTGACACCCCCTAGAGTTGAAGCTTTCATGTGGATGGTATTCCTGAATCATCACAGTCAACCACATTAATAATGGGGGCATTCTGATCTTTTATTTGGGAGTTAATAGGAATCCGTGGATCAATTGTTGCTTTACTGCCTTTTTTTTTTGCATTACAGGAGCTCTTTTCTTTATTTGTCATGGATTGCTTTACCTGCAGAATATGTGTTCCATTCATTTTGATTGATATATCTGTTCTATTCTTCTCTCCTTGCCTGTCTGAAGTATTGCCTCTTTGGGAGAATTGGTCATGGTTCCCTTTGTGATATGCTGGTTTGTTTGAAAAGGAAGAACATAACTTTTGGAATTTGAAAGGGTCTTTCTTTTTCATGTGTTTTGGTTTTGGTGCCGAAAGAGTTCAACATGTTTAAGAAAAGGGATTTTGTCTTTAATTGGGTGGTTGCAATTGATCTAGAGGGTGGTACACTGTAAAGCCTTCTGGGTTGTTTGTCTGTTCCCTTTTTATTACCAATTCTCATATATAAATATTTTTTGGATTTCTCATATATAAATATTTTTTTTTGGATTACTCATTGTAAGACACATAATTCTAAGTTCAAACTTTGTATGTGCATGTGCCTACAAATAATACCTAGTGCACAAGGTGGTTGCCTAGGGGTAAAAATTGGTGTCATTATATTATGGTAGGTAATATTATAGTATAATAATCTCTCTCTCTCTCTCTCTATGTGTTTGTGTGTGTGTGCTGATGCTTTGACAACCATGTCCACATGTCCATAAGTTTTTCTTTTCCTTGATAGCAACATGATGATCACTTTTTTTTATCTGCAAAAGAGCAGCATGATGATCATTGGGTTTTATAGATCCTGAAAAGAAACTTGCTGTTGGAATTGAAAGGAAGTTTTTGTTTTATTCCATTCTAATAGTTCTTTTATTTTGTTATGACCTTTTTCTGTTCTTTAGTAGGTTGTACTGGATAAAGAGAAGCAGGTAGCAACTGTGGAAAGGGAGGTGGATGGTGGTCTTGAGACTCTGTGTTTAGACCTACCGGCTGTAATCACGTAAACATCAGACCCTCCTCATGGTTTCCTTGTGGTTATTACAATTTTTTTGATTTTTTTTTCTATCATTGGAACTCAGTCTCATAGGATTCTTCCTGGTTGGTACAATTATATGGTATCCTCCTTACCAAGTGTCTCTTAACATATTGCAGTTGTATCCTACTGGATTTTAGTATATGTGGAGCTTTTCATTTCTGAGGTTGCTGAATTGATTACCTGTTTTATGTGCAGTTCCCATTTAATAGATGCTATTTGCCTACAGCTAGGTTTTAGCATATGTGGAGCTTTTCAGTTCTCAGGTTGCTAGTCTTGTTGTCCATATTTTAGTGTAGAGCGCTATATTATATATGCTTGATGTGGGTACTGATACAATTAGTGTTAAATACTTCCAGAACTTACTAGAAGAGAAGATCTAAAGTGCAGCCTTGAGTTTTTAAATTCCGTGAAAATGTAAAAAACATTTGGGGCTTGATTGAGTTTTTACCTGCTGGTTGAAGTCAACCTTGTCAAGCAACATGGTATTATCTTCCTAACTGAACCTCTGAATCCAATGCTTTGACAGTATAAAATATTTGTTGTAACTATAATCCAGTAATATATAATCTGATTTTTTATATCAAGTGAGAATGCAGTGTAAAATCAAAATCTCAAGTCAATTTCCAAATGAGAAATTTCCCGTTGAAGCCCTAGGTTTGCCTATGTCAAACCTGAAATTGTAGCAGTAGCATAAATGATTAGAAAATTTATAGCAGTAGCATAGGTTTGCCTATGTCAACTTATGGTAGAAATATTTAAGGGGTGTTTGGTAGTGCTGAATTGACCTCCAAATGTTGAAAATGATGCTTTGCAGTAGTTGGAGGTCATTCGGTTGCATCTCCGGGTCGCTCCTCCAAACGTTGAAAAGGCCTCCAAAGAGTTCAGATGTTGAGCTACATCTGAATGCGTTTGGAGGTAGCGAACACAATTTTCTTCTTTCTCTCTCATCTCTTCCTCATTGTTGGTGAACAAAGGAGTTGCGAACCAGGATCGAGCCCAGCGCCAACTGTTCTCTCTCTCTCTCTCTCTCTCTCTCTCTTCCCTGTCAGAGAAGAAGGAAAAGAAAAAGAAGAGGGGGGAATGGGGAAGGAGAACGGTAGTTTGGTGGCACTAAGAAGAAGGGAAATGGGAGCGCTAGTGGTCACCCCTTTGTTCTGCATTTTCGTTGAATTGGGCAATAGTAGGTGGAAAGAAGAAGAAGAAGAGAGTGGGGGAATGACAAAGAGAGGAGATAGGGAGAAGGGTGGCTTCAGCCGCTCATGAAGCAAAGATGGACGGAGTCTAGGTGTGCCCTTGTAAAAACGAAGACTAAAAACTTTGAGAGAAAACATTTCCTCTCTTAGCTCAAGTGTGCCCTTTGTAAAATTAATCAAAATTGATATTTCACCCATACTTCGTTTTTCATCTTCCTGCCGCCACCACTACTTTGACTCCATTTTACCTTTTTTTTTTATATTTATATTTTACCATTTTCTCTCTAGAATTCCAATATTTTCTATAAACAAATTAATATGATTTTATAATGTTTTATAAAATATTAAAATATTTGTTCAATTAAGATTATTTTATAGTATTAATATTTGAAGACAATTATTATTTTATAATATTTTTAAATTAAAATTATTTTTATTATATTAATCATGTTAATCATATTTATTATTTTTTTAATTTTATTATTTCTTAACATTTATTTTTTTGTTATACTATAATATCAAAATATTTTAATCATTTTTGCTAATGCTGTTTAAATAATAATTTGATGGGTAAATTTGTAAAATGCACATTTTTAGACAACACAACATTCAGATTACTCAAAAACTCCACTGCATTTAGATTTCTGCAAAAGTAGAAACGCAAAATTTCCATGGATTACTTTCAGAGCGTTTCAAAGTTTTTTTTTTTAACTTTTCAGACTTCAGACTTTGGATTTACTGAACGCCACCCTAGCCGTAAATTTAGCAGTAGCACAGACTGAAATCTTCTCTAGATTAACTATTTGGAAGGTTGTTTTGTTATAGGGGCCATTGTTTTGGTGTAATGGTAAAATCTCGGGCTGACAAGTGGGTTAAGTCTGAGAGAAGCCACTTGTGAAAAAAAATGCCAAAGGTTAGGTCTAAAGCTGCAACTTTGCCTGGGTGCAACCCAAGTTTTTGCATGGGTTGAGCCTAAGTTTTCAGGCTGCAGGCTGAGCTTGGGCTAGAAGAATTGAACCTGATTTAAACTTGGGTTGGGCTTGGGTTGAGGCCTTAGGTAGCCCAAGCACGACCCAACCCAAGCCCACTTGAAGAATTACATACATGCATGCATTTTTATTTAGAATAAAAAATTATCTTTTTTTCCTAATTGAAGGGGATAGCCAATTTGTTACTCTTGGCTTAACGCTGAAGAGGAACCACCATGAAGGTTTAGAACTGTGATTAGGGAAGCCCAATCCACTAGATGTAGCTTGAACTACTTGTTCAGGTGGACAGAAGGATGTATTTGGGGAATACCTGGGATGTATTTGGGGAATACTTGTTCAGGCTAACACCATAGCCAATAGCTTAGCTAGAGCAGGAGTGATGACACAAGGATGTATTTGGGGAATACCTGGGCCTAGGGTGCAATTGTAACCTGAAAGTTTTTTATTTTCATGTATCTGTGTATGGTCAGCTTAAGTTGTTTTTATGTACTTCCCTTGCTGTCGAGCCTGGACATGCATGGGGGTTTCTTTTAAGGCATATAATATAATACCACTGTTATTTATAAAAAAATGTATATGTACGTTTGCAAATGAAGCTGTGTTGATTGGAGATTAAGGCCTGTTTGGGAGGGCTTTTGTGTTGATTGAGCCGCTTTTGAGAAGCTACTGAAAATAGCTTCACTGAAAAGTTGATTTCTCAGCTCATGTAGGCCTATTTTTGGCTTTTTGGGGTTTTCACCAAACATGACTTGATGGCTTTCCATCTAGAGCCTACCTTGCAATGCAAGCAGCTGCTGTGTGAAAGCCCTCCAAAACGGTCATATAATGAAGAGGTGGACAGCTTATGGAGAGAAGTTATTTGCTCGAAGTATGGCAAAAGGGAAGGGAATTCTCTTTCCTCTTTCTTTCTTTGGATTGTATCCATTTCAGGAGGTTGAACTCCCTTGAAGAAGCTCAGATTCACCAACAGAGGAGTGGGTTTTATCAATTGGTATCAAAGCCCATGATCCAACCATGCCTACATCCAGATCAGTGCCTGTGAATGAGTGTGTAGATCAAATTGAAGTAGACCTCCACAAATTCTCTAGAGATCTGAAGGAGATTAAGGAGGCGCTCTCGGCAGTGACGACCCGGTTCGATCAAATCTCTCCAGCCATCAAAAACAGATAGTAGGATTTGGACTGTCTCCTTCCGGATCCTTTACTTGTGCCTCCTTTAAAGCCCTAATACAATCGGAAATTCCTATTGGCTTGTCATTCTCTGTCAAGGAAGTGTGGTGTCAACCTATACCTCCAAGGGTTGGGAGTTTCTGTTGGGAAGCTTTCCTGGAAAGAGTTAACACAGGTGATTTTCTTCAAAGAAAAAGACCCAATAGCTGTTTATCTCCACACTGGTGCGTTCTTTGCAAAATTTATCTCCACACTTGTTTTGGCAAAAAATATTTGGGAATGGTTTGCTTATTTGTTTGGGTGCAGGTGGATCTCCCCAACAAATGTGCAAAGCTTGTTTTCCTTCTTCTCTTGACTACCCTACAAAAAGATCAAGAATCATGTGGAGATGTGTGAGGGCTGCTGTTTGTTGGACAATATGGGAAGAAAGAAATTCAAGGATCTTTTCAGAAAAGGAGAGAGGTTTGGAAACTATGTTAGAAGTGATTCATATAAGAGTATTACATTGGCTGAAAACAATGGATGAGTTCACAGATTTTTCAACAGATGATATGTTAAGAAAATGGAAAGAAATTTCTAGGTCAGTCTCAATTAAGAAAACCTCGAATCTCACATGGAACCCTCCACCTCCTGGTTTTATTAAACTGAATTTTGATGGTAGTAGCATGGGGAATCCAGGGCCTTCGGGTATTGGGGGGGGGGGGGGTGTGTTAAGAGATGAGAAAGGTAATGTAATAGCTATGTTCTTTGGCCCAATTGGAGTGGGAGACTCTTTGAGGGTTGAGGTGTTAGCAGCTTTAGAAGGGGTACAAAGGGCTAAAGACCTAAATGTCAAGAAATTGATTATAGAGGGAGATTCTGTGATCGTAGTGGATTGGCTAAAAGAAGAAACTTCTAAGATGTGGAGCTACAGTAATGAAAAGAGAAAGTTCAAATGGCTGATCAAGAATATGGAAGTTCAGTGTACTTTTGAGTAAAGAGAAATGCAAACTCCTTTGCTGATGGATTAGCTAGGCAAGGGGTTAATAGGGTTTCTAGGCTCTGGGCTCAGTTGTAATTGTTGTTTTTATCAGTTTGGGTGCATTCCCAAATTCTGGGGAGTTAAGATACCTTAGCTCCTCTTCTTTGTAAGTTTACTACTATTTAATGAAATCTGTTGTTATTGATAAAAAAAAAAAACAAGGAAGATGAGTCTGAAAGCTCCTTTGTCGGTAGTTCACAAAGATCTAGAGCTCCACTTGGATGAGTGGGAAGGCTAGATTTCCTTTTTTTTTTGGTGAGGATCCCTCCCCCTTCATAGAGATGAACACTACTTTGAATTTCATGAGACTCTTGCTTCACAACGAGTCTCTATGGCTTTGATTTTCCTAGATGGTGAGGCAAGCTTATGGTTTCAATGGTTTCGAAGGACCCACTCCCAAATCACATGAATGGACTTTACTGAGGCTTTTCGTGCTAGATTTGGTCCCTCTAGGTTTGCTAATTTTGACGAGGCTCTAACTAGACTTAAACAAACTAGAACTGTGAAAGAATACCAGCAAAAATTTGAGAGGTTGGCTCTCATAGTTCATGGATGGCCTGAACATGCACTTAGAGGGTGTTTCATTGGGGGGATTAAAGGTGACATAGAATAGAGGTTAGGGCTCTACAACCCACCTCAATCTTGATTGTATCATGTTTGGCCAAGGTCCAGGAGGAACAACTCAACCAAATTAAAAAAATGGACAAGCCCCGAGATCCTATACTTAAATCCCCTAGTCAAACCAGAATAGATCTTAGGCAAGGGACTTGGTCCGACCTCCACACCTGGTCCAACTACATGCCCTTGAAGTGACTCTCATGGATGGAAATGCAGGACAAGCATAAGAAAGGTCTATGCTACAATTGTGATGAGAAATATACTCCAGGCCACCGATTTAAGGCCCAAAAGTATACTTTGTTACAAGTGGATGATAGGGGTGAAGAACTGACCGAGGGCAAGACTTAAGATCATACCTTACCAAAGGAGGGATATGTCACATACTACTCGGAAATATCACTACAATCTCTCGCTGTGCTTCCCTCTTCTCAAACTATGAGGGTAATGGGCTGAAAGGTCTCCATTTTGATTAATAGTGGGGGGAGCTCCCTAAATTTTGTTACCACAAAGCTGTCCAATTGTTTGGGCCTAACTGTTCAGCCCATCACCCCATTTTCTATGCACATAGCAGATGCCAATCACATTCCTGCGATGGAATTTGCAAGGGCGTGGGCATGAAAATTCAGGGAAACCAATTGTCAGTAGACTTATATCCCCCAAAATTCCCAAGAGCTGATGTAGTTCAAGGGATGCATTGGTTATGTTAGTTGGGTCAAGTCACTCATGATTGGGCCAACCTCACTATGGAATTCTCCATTGGCACAAGGCAGTACCACATCAAGGGCCTCAAACCCACAAACCAGACCCAGGAGGCCCTCCAGGTAATCCTCAAATATTGTCAGCAAGGGGACTGTCCTATATTGATGCACCTAGGCCCGTAGGCTGTTGAGCCCAAGTTGACTGGTGAAGAAGCTACAACAAAAGACTCAATGCGGTATGACCAATTACAACAGCTCTTGTGAGAATATAATGACATATTTTAAGAGCCCATGACCCTACCCCCTAACCAGGCCCACGGTCTTCATAGTCCCATTTCTTCAGGGGCTGAACCAGTTAATGTCAGACTTTATAGATACCCCATTACAAAAGGATCAAGAAGATGGTGAAAAAGTTACTTGGCAAGCGTTTCATTCAACCCAATAAGAGCCTGTACTCATCTTTGATAGAAAATAAAATTAAAAATAAATAAGAGCCTGTACTCATCTTTGGTGCTTCTTGTTAAAACGAATGGCACCTGGAGATTTTGTGTGGACTGCAGGGCCTTAAATAGCATAACTATTAAAGAAAGGTTTCCCATTCCACTCATTGAGGATCTATTTGACAAGCTTGGGTAGGCACAACACTTCTCCAAACTAGATCATCTATCTGGGTATCATCAGATCCAAGTTCATGGGCCAGATATACACAAAACAACCTTTAGGACTGCAGATGGACACTGAGAATTTATGGTTATGCCATTAGGATTAACAATGCTCTATTGACATTTCAAAGCCTCATGAATAACATATTTAGGCCCTATTTATGTAAATATATTCTGTTATTCTTTGATGATATCCTTATCTATAGTGCAAATTGGACTTTTCATATGAAGGATCTTTGCAGCACCTTAGACATCTTAAGGCATAACCAACTCTTTGCTAAGCTGTTGAAGTGTTCTTTTGGGCGAACCAAAATATACTACCTTGGTCATATTATCTTTGAAGGGAGGGTCCAGACAGATCCAGAGAAAGTGGCATGCATGCTTAATTTGGCTTATCCGTCCACACTCAAGGGTATCAGAGGATTTCTGGGCCTAATTGGATACTACCGCCAATTCATACAAGGGTATGAAGTCATAGCTGAACCCCTGACTTCGCTGCTCAAGAAAACTCCTTCCATTGGGATGGAAGAGCCGAACAAGCTTTCTTGGATCTTAAGAAGGCTGTCATAACACTACTGCCCTTGATTCTACCAGATTTCAACAAGGATTTCTCAGTTGAGTGCGATGCTTCTGGTAAGGGTATTAGTGCAGTACTCATGCAGCTAAGGCCTGCCCATAGATTATTTTAGCAAGGTACTTCCCTTTGTAGGCCCAGCAAAATCCACATATGAAAAAGAGCTAATGGACTTCGTACTTGCAATTCAGAAATGGAGGGCGTATCTTATTAGGCAAAGATTTACTGTTCAGAATGATCACAAGAGCCTCAGACATCTCTTGGAGAAGCATGTTCTCAGCCCAAAACAGCAAAAGTGGGCTTCAAAGTTATTGGGTTATGATTTTATTATTAATTATAAGGCAGGAAGGCAAAACACAATGGCCAATGCTCTCTCAAGGGCAGAAGAGCTCAGGTCCATGGTTGTCTCCAAGCCTGTCTACTCTCTATTGAACCAGCTTAAGGAAGAAGCCCAACAAGATCCGGAGTTACTGCAAATTAGGAAAAATGCTTATACAATCCAGCAGTAGTTTCAGGTTACATTCTAATCGACTCTGACATTCTACAAGGGGAAACTGTTGGTGTCTATGAAATCTGCTTTTGACCAGCAGCTACTTAAGCTATTCCATGGCTCTACATTGGGTGGCCACTGAGGTATACTTCGTACCTACAGATGCTTACTCATTACTATTGGCATGGAATGAAACATATGGTCAAGTAATATGTTGCAGCTTGTTCTACCTGTCAACACCAGAAATACTCAACTCAATCACCAGCAGGTCTGTTATAGCCCCTGTCTGTACCAGAGAAAATATGGGATGAAATCACCATGGATTTCATAACTGAACTTCCCAAGTCCAGTGGCAAAGGATCGTCTCAGTAAGTACTCCCACTTTGTTGCCCTTCCCCAGCCTTACATAGCAGCCATGGTTGCCCAGGCCTATGTTCAAGAGGTTGCAAAACTGCATGGCACACCTACCAGCATCATTACAGATTGTAATCCCTTATTTATGAGCAGATTCTTGGAAGCTTTTTTCAAGGCCCAAGTGGTGGAGCTTGACCATTCAACAAGGTATCACCCACAGATGGATGGGCAGTCTGAGGTTATCATCTAGAAACCTATCTCTGGTGCTTTGTTGGAGAACATCCCAAGCAATGGCTTCACTGGTTACCTTGGGCTGAGTACTTGTATAATACTTTGTACCACGTAGCCCGCGGGGACAACTACCTTCAATGCTGTGTATGGGCGTGATCCACCAGCTATTATACCTTATGAGAAAGACTCAACTGCAGTAGCAGAAGTTGACAGTCAGCTAACATCTTGGGATGACATAACTCAGGTCACTTAAGCTTCACCTACATAAGGCCAGACAGCAAATGAAATCAGTCTATGATCGGGGGCACAGAGATGTAGAGTATGAGGTGGGTGAAATTATGTACATCAAACTCCCGCCTTACTGTCAGAGGGTCTGGCATAAGCTTTCTCCTCATTGTTTTGGGCCTTTCAGGGTGATTGAGAGGGTGGAGAAGGTGGCTTACCACTTGGAGTTACCCCCGGAGACAAAGCTACATCCTGTTTTTCATGTCTTCTTACTGAAGCCATATGTGCCTAACACAGCTATTTCCAGTCAGCAATTGCCCCAGCTCAGTGATGATGGGAAACTCATTGTGGAGTCCATGGTTATCACAGATTTGAGGTGGGTCAGATCAGGAAGGAAAATCACCAAGTAGGCCCTGGTTGTCTGGAGTAACTTACCTAAGGAGGATGCTACGTGGGAAGATTATGCCAAATTACAACAGCAATATCCTCACATGAACATTGAGGACAAGGTCCATCTCAAGGGGTGGGAACTGATAAGACCCACAACAGCCCTGTGACTACAGCCCAGGCCCATGACTCCTCAAGAGCAGCAGCCCAGGTGCAAGCCCAGTTGGCCAGCCACAAGGAAACCACATGTTACATGCCTCCTCTTAGATATGTCTACATGAGGAAACATCAGTACTAGTTTGTTAGAGACCATGTGAATTCAATTGTAAGAAGCTATAAGTATCTCTCCCTACCTCTCGAGAGATCAGTTAAGATCTGAGATTTCCCTCCATTCCCTATTCTCTTCTTCTCTTTCCTATTTCCTCTTTGGATTGTATCCATTTTAGGAGGTTGAACTCCCTTGAAGCTCAGATTCACCAACAGTGGAATGGGTTTTATCTGAGTGGGACCAGGTTCTGACTTGATCCTTGATGTGACGTTAACACTTCCGAGTTTGTATTGCACTCTTTTTGATGTACTGCGAGACAAAGAAGCAATGGTAGCAGTGATGTTTGTTCACAATGAGGAGATGATGTTATATTTTTTGTGCAGATGAATTAGAAATGGCGAGTAGCATTTTTTTTCGCACTGCAGGGTGGTTAGAAGACTACAGGCAAAGTTGTTTGATATCTTTGGGATTCAATGGTGTTTCCCAGAGATGATGTTGGAGCCTTGGAGGCCAAAGGGCTGGTACATTCCTGGGCTTAGAAGAAAAGGAAATGTGATTTGGGGAATAATGCCTTTGGATTTAGTATGGACAGTGTGGCTGGAAAGTGATATGATGAGATTATGAAGGCTCTTTTTGAATGATGTGGAAAGCCATATGATGAGATTATCAAGGCTCTTTGGGGCATACTCTACTCATGAGTTGTAGTGCATAACTTGTTTAGAAACAGACCTTACATATCTCTTTTTTTTTTGTTTATGATACTCTTTTTGTAATTACCAAGGAGCAAGCTGAAGTATAGGCTTTTATTTGGCACGGCTCCTTTTTGTGTTTGGATGCTTTGGTTGTATTTGCGTTATCGTATTTTATCCTATTATATTAATATATTACTTTACCTTTCCTCAAAAAACTCTACTCCTAAATTGGACAAAAAATTCTACTCCTATTAGGTCCATATCTAGTCCACCCCTCTGAAGACCCTGAATAACTGGGACCAACAGTAGGTAATGGGTCAGTCCACCCAAGCCCAACCTGACCCAAAAAATGTAAACTGGTTTTATTGGTTGAAAATATGCAGCTTTTGGTGCTATGTTTACCAGGGACAATGATTTTTGTGCGATGTCATGTTATATGAGTTTATTATGAGCTGACAATGCATTTTATTTTGAAAACTAAAAGAAAATTCATTAAAGAAAAAGAAAGGTGACAAGTTATCACTTGCCTTCCAAGTGCAGAAACACCTATATGAAGGTAAAGAACAGTAAGTCATCCGTGTAGCACAACAAAAACATCCCCACTGTCCAGGTGGAATGATGGTGCCTACTGCAAAGTCCTACCTGGGTAGTGGGGATGTGATGTAGGAAGGGGTAGGCTCCTACTAATTTAAGATCTGGTGGTGGGCTTTGTGGGGTGAAGGGTATCTGGTTGATTAAAGATGAAGAATATAGATGGAAAAGGCAGTAGACAACTTGCTGTCCACCAAAGAATGAGCAAGAAATTAGAAGAGAGAACTCTTGCTGGTGAGAGGGGGAAGAGAAATTTCCGGAAACAACCAGATCTCACTAAACCAAACTTTATTTCATCAAATCAACTCTCCTTGAACTCCAATTACAATGACTCTATTTACAGCCTCAACTTATTGCATTGGATGTCCCTTTACAGGCTCCTATTTGGATAGGAAACTGACCTAAAACAACTTCTAATTGTTTTAAAACTAAGACAAATCCACAAGGACACTTAAATGAGGAATTTAACTCCTAAAAAACTCTAATAACACTTTACTAGTTCACTAAAGTTCACTTAATTTGAAACATCAGAAATTACTCAAAATAGTAATCCATGAGTTTACCAAAAAATAGTAATTACAAGAATTACCATAAATAATAAGTCTGGAAGTTACCATAAAACAGAACCATGTTCTTAAGACACCAACAACTAGAAAATAAATAGAAAAAACCGAAGTAGTACCACTATTCTATAACCCAAAATTGGCATAGGAATTGGAAAATTGGTTTGTTCCCCCATGAATTCTTTCCTTGCTCCTGCACCTGTATTAGGATGTGTAATTTTGTGTTATCCATGCATAACCCAAGTGCTCCCTCCGAAATCCTAATGGTTTTTAGAAACCATCTTTCCCAAAACATTTTTGGTTCAGATGCATGTGATTTATTATTTTAGTATTGATAATGGTTTTCTTTTCTTTCTTTTGCGGGTAGTGGAACTTCTTATTGCTACATCCTAATTAATCGATTGTGATAAGCAATATATTTCAATCATTTATTTTTCTGATATTAACATTTCCATCACTTTGAATACCACAGTTTTCATTGGATATCATTTTCTTTCATCTGGGATGAAGTTCTTATTTGAATGAGAACATCTCCTCTCATCTTTTTTGTCCTTGATGCAGAACGGATTTGAGACTAAACCAACCGAGATATGCGACGCTCCCCAACATAATGAAAGCAAAGTCAAAGGTTATTAAGAAGGTTACTTCCAAGGAGCTGAATGTGGAAATTAAGTCTGATTTGGAGGTAGTTGAAGTTCATGAGCCCCCTAAGAGGAAAGCAGGGGTGATGGTTTCCTCTGTGGATGAACTCATTGACAAGCTTAAAAATGAAGCTCATGTCATCTAATCATTGTTTTTATTCCAAATGTATCTAATCCATCCGTTAACATCTCAAATGATAATCGTTCAGCCATTGCTTTTTGTTTTCATTTTGCATTTGCTTGTCCGATTAAAGATACTACTGCAAGACATATATCTACATACATCTGCTTCTTGTATGCATGTGTTTTGGATACAGTAGTTCCTTCTGGTGTGTTTCTCTGGAACCTTCTGTAAGGGGGATCAAGACCACTGAGCTTCTAGCAGTTTGATTTATTTTAACCCAATTGGAATCAGTTAGGTCAAGATATTGGTGCAGGAAATGCCAGTATGTTGATCCCAGTGTCAGATTATTGAAATTTCAAATAAATATCAAGCCTTCTATTGTTTTCTGGATTAAGGAGTAAAATTGCTGCAGTTCTATCTGCAGACTGAGATGACCCATTTAGTTTGGTACAAGCCTTTGCTTTCCCTGTGGGGGATTGACTAGTTTCATTGACAGTGGCTGCCAATGGAAGAAAAATTAAGATGTTTTGAAACCCAAGAAGCTATACATTAGGCCTGATTGATTGTTCTGATTCCTGGACTGAGCATGGAAATTATATTGAATTGGAAAGTCAAATCACAATCGATCAAACCAATTTAATCATCGAAACGAGGAAGTTAACCTTGCTGATAGTGAAATTAGGAAGTTGAAATAGCCAGCCAGCCAGCCAGCCAAAACAAACCTCCGATTTGGACTTTACTACAGTGCAAGATATCACTAAACCATTTGAGTTAAGCTGACAGCTGATAAAATATTAAAATGTTGAAAAAGATGCATCAAATGATTCAAATCAAGCATAGCTTGTAAGTGCTATCATGGACCAAAATGATCCATTAGAATATTAGATGGCATGTTTCTTGTCATCTATATGACGTAAAGAATGTTTAGCTGGGACCCACAAATTCTCTTTCTTTCTTAATCATCTCAACGCCACGTATTCTCATATCTATCAGCACCCTGTAGATGACCATTAATCTATATTTGTATGTTTATCTATATCAGTCCATAGAGACTAGAGAGTGATCCGCTTTACAGTTTACACAGCGCATACAAATTACAAAAATATACGAGGGCCGTTGAGACTTGAGACTGCAACTGCCAAAACGACCAAGTAAAAGAAAAAACAATAATATATAATAATAAAACAAAGTCCAGCCACCAAAAGTCAAGCCCAAAATCCCAAATCCCACAACCCTCTCTCTTTTCCAAGTTCTCAGTTCCAAGTTGTGCGATGCAGTTTTATTTGGTGGTCGGCTTTCAAAGTGGGGCCCCGATTCCCTTTTTCCGATAATTTTTTTTTTCTTTTGGTAATGGTGGGTCCCTTATTAGAATACGTTGAAAGCAATGGACCAATTAGACGTACCATCACACCTTTTATTTTATGGCCATATGACTTGGTGGGAGGGATGGAAGAGAAACATGTGGCGTGCTCCTTTGGTGGCCTCCCATGTCAATCCATCCCCCACTTCTCTCCTCTCAGATCCATTCCATTACATCCCAAGTCGTTTACAAATTACAGTATGCAACCATAATAGGATTGTCAGTGGGTCGGGTGAAGTGGTAGACCCGCACTTAACTATCGGGCTAGGGTTAGATCTTATCGGTTTTTGGGATCGGGTTCCAGCTGGTATTGCAGCATTAAAATCTTGGGGTTTTTACAGTTCAGTCCACCCTTAGGGTGGAGCTAGGATTTCTAGGGGTGGACTGAATCCTACCCGTGGATTGATGCTAAATTCATAGGTAGGATGTGGTTTATAGGTTTGGAGGGTTGAAAATTAGAATTTTAAGGTAGAGTGCTGTCTAAAAATTCTTAAAATAATTTTTGTATATAGGTTTGGGGTTTATCTTTGGCATTAGGGCCACCAATGAAGTAGGAATAAGAAGACTTGTTTTTAAACATTAAAAAAAAATGTGATACAAGAGTTTGGATCTATTGATCACAACACATTAGGTACAATCTATCTATACTATATATAAAAGTGTGGATGCATGGTGAAAGTTTTTTTGTATTAGAATTATCCTCTATTTCTTTATTTGTGAAAGGGTGTAAAAGTTATTTTATTACAGCTTTAGTGGCGCTTTTAATGGCACTAAATGCCCATATTTGTTTATTTATTCCGTCTCTAACCGTAAGGGTTGAAAATGTAATTTCAATTATTATATTTCAACTCATTTAATCCACTCTTATTAAGTCTTATACTTAAGGTATTAACTCCCATTTTCTTTTATTAAATTCTATATTTAAGTTATTTTCACTAATAAATGACACTAATTAGATCTATGCCAATATCTTTAATAATATAAACCCACATGTTTTAAAACTAACTCAAAAATAAAATCATTCATTATCCAAGTAGTGGGATAAGCAATTCAACCATCATCAAATTGATCAATCTATGAAGTCATAGTTAGGTAATAATTTTTTTAAAATAGAAATAAATTTAAAAAATTACAAAAATGTAGAAGAAAATAGGCACATTTATGATATTTTTGTTAATCAAATTAAAAAAAATTATAATAAATAAGAATTATTTTTATTGATAATGAAAATGAAATGCATTATTCAAAACTAACCAAAACTGAAATTATTTTATTATTTGGAAAAAATCAATAGTTCAACTTTTGGGTTAAATTTAACATTTAGTGTCATAAATAAGTAATAAAAATTAATAAAATGTCGAAATATAAAAAATGAAAAAAATACATACATTTTACAAAAAAAAGCAGGATATAATATTATATTAAACAAAATATAAATATGACACATCAAAATTATTTTTATACACAAATAATTTTTATAAGGGAAAATGTACCAATCCTGACCCGTTAACATACCTATCGGTCTAATTAACTGACCCGTCTAATTAGCAGCTGGCAACCATCTTTCATTTATTACACTTACAACACACACAGATGGCTTCAGATATTTTCACCAACTGCCCTTTTCCAACGGAAGAAGCTTTTTAGCAGTTAGCACTTTTTATTGACGAGGGAAGCTCATTCTTTTTGGGGGTAGAATTGTCTTTTCAGTTCTCATAGATCCTGTGTGGAAGGTTTCAAATGCAACCGTAATTTACCCTCTCTGGGCTTCTCGCTTCTGATCGACTGCCAAGTGCCAATGGACAAGGCCGAGGCGCCAGAATTCGATTCAGATTTTTAGGGTTTCTGAAACGCCTTGTTTCTTTCTTCTTGATATTTTTATTCAGATATTTTTTACTTGTTTTGGTTTTCGAATCGCAAGTAATGGATTCATTCCAGGACAGTAGTTGGAATCTTCTCGATTATAGTATAATCGAAGACGGAACATCTACCGATTTCTATTGGAACAATCAGGAGTATGTTTTTCTCAGACTTTTCTTTTTAATCTTGTTCCTTGTCTCATATTATATGTTCTCATTGTAATTTCTGATTACATGCATTTCTTGGATTAAAGTGGTTATCTTAGGTTCCTGGTTTTTGATCTTCAAGTTTTAGGATTTCAATGCAGAAGTGTTTCTGTCAAATATACTTTTGTGTTTGCTGCTGTTTGATTTGAGGACTTGTTCTTCTACTGATCTCCATTTTTGTGCTATTGTGTGGAAAGCAAAGAAGTTCTGGTTGCTGGTACAAATATGTGAACTGAAATTTTGGAACATATAAAAACAATCATAAAAGGATAGGGTTTATGAAATGCGTGAGTTGGAATATAGTTAGGAAAGTTAAAGCTATCTTAGTAATGCAAAATATATCAAGTCTATTCTTCAATGGCATTGGGGGAAGAAGCTAACGACCTGATCTAACTGAATTGTGTTAGCGAGAATTCTAAACTCAAAATGTCTGTAGATTGGTGCTGGTCTGAAAAATCCTCGTCTATAATTACTGCAATTACTTACTCAAGATTGGTGAATGAATTTTTAGAATATGAAAATCAATGGATTATTGATTACTGTTCTCAAACCTCTCTTTGCAGCTGCTGCTTGGATTTTGATGTTTCACCTATCGAGTCCATTCTCCAAGAAAAAGCATGCACAAGAAAGAGGTATGTTTTATAATCTATTTGTTCTAGATCTTTATATGATACCATTTTTTTTTTCATATATTATAATTGAAAACAATAAATCACTGATAAAAAAATGGAAACAATAAATCTTCTCTGAACCTTTCTTTTGAATGGTGGGTAGTTATGTTTGTCAATAAATTCCTTTGTCAATGATCACAAAAAAAAAAATAAATAAACTACAGTGTATAAGAAATAGGAGTGCAATAGTTTTCTCCCTGTAAATATTTCAGAACCCGGTCTAGTTTTATTTTGCTTTATTTTTCTATTTTTTTCTAGGGAATTTTCTGGTTTGGGGCAAGGTTCAAAATATCGATACAGGGCGATATGCCGGTAGGGCGTATAGGCCTGTATCAGTACTGTTTTCTTTGTTTTTATTATTACTTTTTGAATCTGGTTCAGAGGGGCCGGTCTACCCCTGAACCACTCGCCGACCCGAAGCACCCCCTGTAGGGGCATATCGGGAAGGCTCTGATACGATACAAAATTTTGAACCTTGGTTTGGGGAGGGTAGCCTGGGAATATGATCTCAAGTCAGCAGGATCTACATCCACTGACATTACCAGATGAACTAGCTGGCATTTGCTTCTGAACCTGCTCTAGTCGTTAGTTTGTTACATGACTGAACTTAGATATGGCTATGGTCAAGTATCATATATTACATGGGACTTATGGGTACTTTTCGTTGAACCATTCACGTACAGCTTATCTTTCAATATACAACAATATCCCTTGGGGTTCACCTGTTATGAACGGTGTTGTAAGTTAGCAATGGGTATTATCTTGTACTTGTTTCCCTACTCAAAAGCACACTTTGTTTGTGATATTCAGATGAAAATATTGATCCATGCTGAAATTGAAGAACAGACATGATATCAATCATTTCTAGGGATGTTTTAGGATAATGTGAATTTGGTTTAATTTGATTCACTTAAAAAATAGAAAATGGCCATTTTTGTGTTAAATAACCTGTAAATTTTATCTTAAAATAGTACTACATTACCTATTCCTTTGGTAAGTAAGTTGGGATTAAGCCCCAAACTTAGTGCAATGCAGAATCTGAAATAAAAAAAGCTATTTTGGAGATTTTTCTTTTGTCTTTTGGTGGTCAAGTAAATAACCAAACATTTGTATACCTTTAGAATGCCAACTTTGGTTGCTACATTCCAGAATGGGGAGAGAAACTTCCGAATAGTTGTGTAAGGATTTGATGTTTACTTGCTCCATCTTAAAGGTCCTTTCATTCTTTTGGACAATGTTCTGTAAATTAACAAAATCTGAGCAGTTTAGCAGTAAGGCAACTTTGTGATCCATTGATTGCTACCTTGGAAAGTTGCTTTTGTTCACACTTGGATTTTATTTGTTTTTCTTGATGTTTGTGTGGACATTTTGCTTTTGTTTTTTTTTTCATTACCAGATGTTGCTGATGTTAATTTTATGCTTTCTATGATTCTACATTTTCATGAAAATGACTTACTTGGTAATAATATGCAGGGGACGCAATGAGTCATGCAGTGGACCAGGATCCAAAGCTTGTCGTGAGAAAATGCGTAGGGACAGGATGAATGACATGTATGCATCTTATTTTTAATATGGTTCTTCTTCTGAATCCATCCATTAGAGTTTTAGCATTCAGACGTCAAAGCTTAAACATTTTATGTAATAGTGTGAAAAGATATTGCATTTCGTATTTCCAAGATATGGTCCTAGACAGAGGAGAATGGAAGAACATGATTTTATATATTTGACTCTTCCTACTTAGGACAAAGTTGATACAGATGATGATTGATTTCATTTCTCATCAGTATATCTGTATATGTAAACTGTTGTTTGAGCAACTTCCACCCCTTCTCCTTCTGATCATGGTTCTTCCTTATGAATGTAAACTATGCTTAAGATTCCGAGAACAGTATATTTGGTAGGTGCTACCTTTTACTGCTTAGGTTCCATGTGCCTAGAAACATGATGTCACTCTTCCTGAAGAATGAAATGTTAACTCAACTGTATCCTGAACATTCATCTATTTTTTCCTTGGAGGATTGGGGCCATTAGCACAGTTCATTAATTACAACAACAGTCTCATCTTTATGGAGGTCTTCCAAGTTCATCTATCTATTTGAAATCATGGTACCATAAGATGAAAGTTCCGTAATGGAATATCTGTCTGCTTTTCAGGTTTTCAGATTTGACCTCAATTTTGGAGCCTGGGAGACCTGCTAAGACTGACAAATCTGCCATACTTGGTGATGCTATTCGTGTTCTGAACCAGCTAAGAACAGAAGCTCAGGAGCTTAAAGATGCAAATGAGAAGCTTCAGGAAGACATAAAGAACTTAAAGGTAAAAATTTGCACCTCCAGATACTCAACATCATATAGGCTATTGATATCCCGTGTGCTTCAATACATTTGGACAGGTACCATATGCACAACAAGCATTGACTTTATACTATAATAATAATGACAATAAAATGTTATAAAATAATAATAGTTAAAATAATAATAATAGTAGTTGAAATAAAATGTTATAACTTATAAAAACAATGCAATAACAATAAGATATTAAAGTCTTGCACCCTCATTAACAACCAGACATGTGTAACTGGTTGCAGTCTTGTAGAAAAGTGCAAGTAAAACCTAATACTCATAAGATGTGAGAGAACATAAAGGAGTGAAAGTAGGGGTGATCATTTATAGCCCGCTCCAGAAATTTCTGGGCTGGGCCTGGGCCCAATACTTTAGGACCGGATAGCACATATTTATATTTATTATGTATACTTATGTATATGTGTTATTTTATGTTATATTTTAAATTACATATATATATATATATATAAATACTGTATACTATATATAATATTTTATGTTATGTTAATGTATAACCTAAAAATTAAACATATGTTATATGTCTATCAACTTTGTTCTGCTGATACAGTGTTTTAAAAAATAGTTGGAAAATTACTTTTGTGGCTGAGTATTCATAGATACTTTAAAGTATGAAATCTTGGTTATTTTTTTTTTCGATTCTGGATTTTTTTTTTTTTTGGTAAAAAGTCAAGGGATAGTGGCTTTGTAAGGTTTTTGGTTTCCCTTTGTATATCTTCTTGTTGTACAGGGTCTTTTGTCTTTAATGAAATATCTATACCTATCTTTTCTCAAGAAATATTTAAAGTCATAGGCCTGGAACTAGGGGTTATCATCAGCTGGGCCTGGCTGGGCTTAGCACCTAAGGGCTCTAGTTTGGGCCTGGGCCAGCCCTTATTTGAAGTTTATGACTTTTTTTTTCAGCACAAAAAAAAAGACATAGTTTTGAAAAAGATGAAAAGACATTTAGATTTTGAATTTTTTTACTGTAGTTATTGAAATGTCTTAATCATTGATTGTGAGTATTAACCTTATATGATATGATGCTATTAAAAAACTCTGATTTTACTTTTATAGCCTGAACAGAAACTAAGGCAAGCATTGGCACTATATAAATGTTATACTTTATATAATATAAAAATACAGGGTAAAAGACTTTAAACTTCCCTTGATGTTTCTCCTAAATATTAGAACTTCTCTCTTTTCAAAAAGGACTAAGACCTCCCTTGTGGGTGACGTCATCAGACAAAGACCTCCCATCTGTTGACAATCTATCAATATCCATTTGTATGTGACATCACACGTGGCTGATTTTTTTTAAACCCAAATTTGCCCCTTTATGGTTTGGGTTGGTTTGACCTTGAGCAGTGTTGATATTTCCTTGGTCCTTCCTAGGCTCTCCATTCTAGAACAAAACAGGTGCATTTCCAAATATGAAATCCACTGTTTGCTCAAGTGAATGCATATACAAGGTATCTCGATACCCTTCGAAGCTACAACTGCAGAAAGTGGACAAGTTGGCCCCATTTTGGACCACTGCTGCCTGGCCCTTGGCTAATCCTGCAGTGTTGTGGAAGGTTGTATCTACCATGGGCAAACCTTGTCCAACCATGGTTGTAAAGGAATCATAGTTAAAAATGAAAATAAAAATAAAGGAGAAAAATTAATTTGATGATGAGAATCAGCTTATCCGAGGTTACAGAATGTAGTCGTACCATCACTTGCGCTATGGCTGCCAAGTTGTCTGAACTCTGTTTTTGGTGGGCTGAGATAAAAATGTTGTCCAGTGAATGTGAAGTTGTCTATCTCTGTTTTCTGGTGCCACAAAATGCTGTCTGTGTGCAAACAATGAAATCTCAATGTTATGGCTGAACTCAGAGCACACTTCTGCTGGCATCAAAAGCCGTATAAGCTTTGGATTTCTTGTACAGTTTACCTCTATAAATATAGATGAAGATCACTAAAAACCAGTGTTTAGAAAACCAGACCAGACCGGCCGGTTGAACTGTGACATGGGGCCCTGACCGGTTCAGTCATGCCCCAATAACCAGACTTGCTCAAACCCCGCTGAAAACCGTCTGACCGGCCGGTTGAACTGGAAAACAGGTGAACTGGTCCCGGTTTCATGAAACCACCTAGGTTCATACATAAGTGAAATTTTAAAATGTTAACAAGATTTGAACTCAAGACCTCTTATTTTCACAAATTACTTAATTACCAGTAATCCACCTCTTATGCTAATTAATGACTATTTATTATACATATTACATTATTATGCACGCACTTTAAAGAAAATGTAAGTTAAAAGGCTTGAACCCTAGTCATTTGTTTTAAAAATTAAGAAGTTTACCATCTGTCCACCATATTTAACTACATTAAAAGTTGTAAAATATATTATATATAGTATTTATATGACCCGTAGTATATATATGCATATGCCATGTTATCACGGTTTGACCTCTGGTTTGACCGGGGTCAAACCTCTGACACGTGAACCTCTCCCTTCTCCGGTTCTATGCCCGGTCCTGTTCTCTGAACACTGCTAAAAACTACAGTATAAGAACTTGTTTGTATGCATTGGCAGTGAGGTATCAAGTTCCATTATCTGTTCAGGAAGACCAACATCATGTGAAACAAAGATGGATTGAAATTAATAAACAAACAGACCAACGCATGAAAATCAGTGGGACTGTGAGAGGTATAATAACCAAAAACAGATCAACCTAAGAATTAGGATTGTTTTCTGAGAACTGTAAAACATCCAATAACACTAAAATAACTCCTTCTCAAGCTGAGAGAGAGAGAGAGAGAGAGATTTCTTCAATGAAACCAACAAAAAAGTATCTTGAACTCTTATTTCCAAACTTAACGCTTTCAATACATTAAAATATTTGACCTGCTCTTTCCTTGGTACATATTTTCATTGTTACACCAGATTTCAAACCAAAAGGGTTAACCATGCCTAATGGCTTCCAGTCGGTCTCCCTACAGCTACGACTACCAAGACAATTGCTGGTGCTACTGCTACTACTACAACAATGGGTTGTAAACTTCCTAGTTGGGGAAGAAAGACTTAAGCTTAAGCATATTCACCATCTTGAGAGTGTTCTCAAGGAGAAATCAAACACATCTTTCATCTATCTAATCTATCTACAGAGACCAGTAATCTCTTTGTCCAATTCTATGTGCACAAGATCAATCTGCAACTTGATATGAGCTTCTTTTCTGGCTTTTATTTCGATTTCTTCTCTTTGTGAATCCCCCCACAAGTAAATAGGGCGAGAAATTCTGTCTAGCTTAGTGTTATTGGAGAGAGGTGCAGACATGCCATTTCTGAGTTTCCATGCCAGTGTTGTTGCTTGGATGCCATTGCCATGAGAACAAGTTTGTGAGAACACAAACAAGAGTAAAGGAGACCTTTTATGACTCTGTTAGACAACTCTGTCGGTGGAGGTCTTGGTCCATTTTCAAAAGGAGAGGATTTAATATTTATGAGAAACCTCAAGGGATGTTTAAGTCTTTTACCCGGAATTATATATATATATATATAGATGAATGTATTGCGGGCTAGACCAGGCCTGCAAAGAAAACCTAGGTCCAAGCCTGGAGATTTCCTAGGGTCCAACCCCTAGGTGATATGGATGTTTTTGAAGTCAGAGATGCCTGAAGCAATGGCTTTAGGCAAGGTAAGAATATGAAAATCTAAATTCTGAAAGAAATAAAATGTTTGGAAAAATTTATTAGCGCAATTGGTTAGAGCATCTCACAATTAACATGAAGGTTGTAGTGTTGTAGATTCATGTCTTGCATAGGTTAAACTGTTTAAACTGTAAAGATACAAGCCACGACCTTCAAGATGTTAACTTGTCGATTCACACATTATTCAAGGTTAATTCATCAAAACATAACAAGAAGCCATGTGACCAACTGATGGCAGCTCAGTTGGTAAAGTTTCTGGCTAGTTGGAGCAAGTGACTTGGGATCAAATCCTTTTGCCACCAGGGTTGGGATGGAGTGTAGTCCATTAGCCTACCAAAATCATATTTCCTATTCTGAAATGTCTCCATACCACTCTAAGCTACTTCTGGAGATTGGCTGGGAAGCTGCTTATATAATACTTGGGGCTCCTTGGGGAGAGGTACTTCAAAGGCAGTTTGGAAACCTGTAATGTAGAGGCTTGACTGGACATTGGCTTGGAAAGTTAAATACTTATTAAAGGGTGGTAAAGTAACATTTATGAAACAAAGGGTGGTAAGGTAACCCTTGTCAAAAGTGTTATGTGCTAACTCCCAACTTACATGTTATCTCCTTTTCCAATACTGACTAGTATGGTAGCTTTGATGTAGGGCTGTCAATTGGACTGGATTTGGTCCAATCCGGTCCAGTCCAACATTGGTCCATTTACAAATGGACTGGACCAAATCCGGTCCAAACCCCATGCAAACCGGATCCAGTCCAGTCCAATTGAAATGCAAATGGACCGGATTGGACCCAATCCAGTCCAAATTAAATGTTTTCCTCATAAAATGTTTTCCCTACTTAAAAATCAGCATAAAAGGATATGATTTCATTTCACACAAGCAGTTTACTGCGTCATCTGATCTGATTTGAAAGCCATTAACGTCATCTGAAAGCCATTAATAGTCAACATAAAAGGATATGATTTCATTTCACACAAGTAGTTTACTACATCATCTGCCGGTTCAGTTGTGGGTCACTACCATTAACGTCTCAGTAAACCTTCTCATCTCTGTGGCTCTATAGTAATCAATTATCAGGGATGATACCAGAATCTATTGGGAATTGTACTAAATTGGAAGAACTATATCTTACTGAGAACCAGTTAGTTGGAGTTTTGCCTAAGAGCCTAAACAATCTTCAGTTCCTTGCTTACTTGGATGTCAGTTCGAATAGACTTGAGGGCAAGATAAAGTTGGGGGGTTCAGGTAGTTGTAGGAATTTGCAGGAGTTGGTCTTGACTTACAATCAATTTAATGGAGAAATACCATCAGGCTTGGGCAATTGCAGTGGCTTAATATTCTTGGCAGCTCTGGGTAATAAATTAACAGGTCAAATCCCCTCTTCCTTTGGATTACTAACTAAATTGGAGCTACTTTACCTCAATGAGAACTCTTTGTCAGCGGTAATTCCACCAGAGATTGGGACCTGTAGTTCCTTGAAGGAATTACTCTTGCAGAAAAACCAACTCGAAGGCAAAATTCCAAGTGAGTTGGGATCTTTGAGTAAATTAGAGGAACTTGCGTTGTTTACAAACAGATTGACTGGAGAGATTCCAACCCTCAAATATCTCTCTGTCTATCAGAACAATTTGTCTGGGGAATTACCTTTAGAGATTCCAACCCTCAATGTCAGTGATGATGAGGCAGGAAAGGGCCCTAATGCCGCAGAGGCCTTGAGGGCTCAGGTGAATGCTGAAGAAAGAGATGAATAGACTTCAAGTTCAAGTGGGAGCAGTGAGAACAACAGTGAGAGTGGGAGTGGGAGTGGGAGCAGTAGCAGTAGCAGTGACAGTGAAGCGGGTGATGAAGATTCAGTCAATTCTATCTGAAATATCAAAGTAAGGTGGGGTTAACTTTTATTTAAACACCCCAGATAACAGGTCTTAAGATACAACAAAAACAAAAATGTGCTCTGCAATTGGTCAAAGGGAAAAACAGAAAAAACAAGTAAAATGTTCCTCCATGTTAGGGAGCATATTTGTGCAGGGTGCTTTAGTGATTTTTACCTGCGTTTGTATGGTCTCCAAACTCCCATTAATATCTTTTCATGTCTTTTATAACTCTGGCTTGTAGAATTTGACATAGAGCAGTAGTCCACTGCAGCCAATCCCTCATATACCATCACATGGCTGATATCTACTTCCACAGGCTCTCTAATGAGAGCAACCCTTCAGAGCTTTTTTCTATTCTATGTACTTTTCAACACATGAACTTACCTTAGAGATCAAGTGTAAGACATCATATGCATAGACTTCACTTAAAATGAAAGAGTAAAAAGCCCAAATTGAAAAAAAAAATTTAACATCTGAAAGTATAGGCATCAAAGGCCAGAATATAGACAGGAAAACCAATTATTTTAGGCAAAAGAAACTTAAAATCTAATCAGTGATGATATTTTTTTTGTTAGGTATGTTAAAAAACAAATTTATTGTTCATGGTCTAATCAGTGAAGTGGGTTTTTCAATTACATATCCAACCTAATTTATTGTCCTAAAAGAAATAGAAAGCCTAACCCAAATGATCAAAACCTGGTAATCCCAAACAATATTTAAATACATGTACAGGGTCATTAGATAACTGTGAATACAGTTGGACAAATGTTCAAAATATCACAATGTATCAGTGCATATCATACAATATATATCCCTATTTACTAGGAGATAATAGATCTCCATAAATCCCTCTCAACGTAGCTGTCAGTACATACTGAACTGAACAAACAGAAGGAAAAAATAAATAAAAAACATTTCCCTTTGGAAACTCCCGTTTTTCATATCATGAGTGTCTATACAATGAAGCATGCATTTGGCTTTCTAAAACAGAAAAAGAAAATAAAAGAAAAAATCTGAATAAATCTATCATTCTTTTAACTGAATTATGCATTTGGCTAGATTGACTCCCATAGGTACCCATAGTAGCACTGCCAACACGTTTAATGGTGTAGGCCTTGCCACCGCCCGTCCGTTGTGGAAGATTAATGGCTTTGGATAATCCTTTCTCGGGAAGGATGGGGCCTTCCCCTCCACCGGAACAAAGTATACTTCCTGCAAGTGACTGGCTCAAATGTAGGAGAGAGAGAGAGAGAGAGAGAGAGAGAGAGGACATGGCATCAGGCATGGTGAAATAACAAAATCAGGTGATCAAATGAAATACCGCCATCTGCCGGCGAGACTGAGGATGGAGCGATGGAGGCACAGAGGTGCTGAACCCTAGCCTTCGAAAGCTTCCACACGTGATGCTTCAAAGTTCAAATGAAAATGAACATTGAATGGACCATTCGAACTAGTGGCTTTGTCCACTTTCGGTCCATTCTATGAATCGACTATTCATGTTCAGACCGGTCCGCATCCATATCATTTTTAGGACCGTCCAGTCCGTCCATATCACTTCCGATTTGGATGGTGTCCAACCCGAAATCGGTTCATTGACACCCCTACTTTGATGGAAACAAGGATGAAAGATTTCTTATGGCAAGGGTGGAAAGAGGAATTTAAGACACATCTGGTAAACTGGGACAAATTTTGCAGTCCTAGAACAAATGGTGGTTTGGGTGTTAGGAAATTAAAATCTTTTAGTTTGGTCCTCTTGGGCAAGTGGTTTTGGAGATACAATGAGGAACAGTCTCTGGAGACAAATCTGCTTGAAGATGACATGGACTGGGATCTAGGTATCGTAAGCACCTCTTATGGCTGTGCCCTGTGGAAGGGTTTACAGAAACATTACTCGAATTTCACAAGGGGAATCAAATATGAAGTGGGTAATGGAGGTAGGGTGAGACTTTGGATTGATCCTTGGTGTTTTGAGCAGCCATTGGAGTTATTACCCTTAGCTGTTTGGGCTGGCCCAGAACAAGGAGGCTCTCATTGCAGATGTACTCATACATCACAGGGAATCAGGGGCTTGATACCCCACATTTAGGAGAATCTTTAATCATTGGGAGGTGAGTCTTTGGTGGATTTGATGCAGAAGATTTATGCTGTTACACCTGATGGAAACAAGGCAGAAAGGAGGGTTTGGGTTTCGGGATAAAGAGGGTTTTTTTCTCAAGTCAAATCTTTCTGTAACAGGTTGGCTCATACTGGCAGAGGTACCTTCCCTAGCTCTCAAGTCTGGAATACTGTTATACCTACAAAGGTTGCATTTTTAATGTGGACATCAGTCCTAAACAAATGCCTGACAGTGGATAATTAGGTGAAGAGAGGTATGACAGTGAGCAGCACTTTGTGCATCATGTGTAATGAAGACACAGAAACTGTGGATCACTTGTTTCTGCATTGTAAATTGGCTAGGAGGCTGTGGCCTGTGGGTCATGATTTTGGGCATTTTTAGAGAGTGAGTTTGTTTTCCAGAAAATGTGGTGGCATTTTTATGGAGCTAGCATCTGAAAGGCCTCAATAGAAAGGGAAGATTGTGTGGGGAGCAATTCCACTGGTGTTAGTGTGGACCATCTGGACTGTAAGGTATCCTTGTGTCTTTGACAATATCACCAAGGGAGGACTCTTTTGTTGAAATTCTTTGGGGCAGATTTTACTCGAGTGGGGGTGCACAGGACTTTAGGGAAGTTCCTTATAGTGTTTTTTTTGGAGATGGGTATACCTTTTTTTTATGTAATTAACATACAAAAAAAGATACTGCAATATGTACAACATGATTGTATCCCAGCAGTTCCTTTTCAAAAGAGATACTGCTTCTGGAGTGGTAATTAGGGCATACACCATTTTTGAAAAACATGCCCCCAAGTGAATGAAACAAATTGATTCAATGTAAACCAAGAAACACCCTATGCACTAACTTTTAATAGGCTACCTTGTCTTTTCACAAGGATTGTGCCCTTGTCACCCCTTCCCTTTACATGATGTCTGTTTGTCATTCAAGTCCTTCCAAATAAATAAATAAATTAGAAATTACAAAAAGAAAAAGAAAAAAGGTTGGCCCTGGCTCAACATTGATATGGGTATTGGAATCCATAGTAGATATTGATCATCAGTACTGTATGGCATGTATTTGCCAACACTTTGAACTGTTCTAGTGCTTTAGAAAAATGTATTAATCGTATGGAGTCTATTACATGTAAGATGTTGAATGAGTATGAGAAAAGTAATGCCTAAAACCGCACCTTCGGTGTTAATTATTTTAATAATGTAAGGTAAATAATGTAAACTTTCATTCCAATAAGTGTTAATTATTTTAATATTACTTTTAACAGTATAAGATTCTAATGTCTTTTGGGTTAGGGGCAATATAACTTCCACTCGGTATTACTTTTACGTCACTTCCAGGCATTTCTCTGAGAGCTGTTTATTCATTTTCCTTTTTCTCTATATTTGCAGGCAGAGAAAAATGAACTTCGTGAAGAGAAGCTCCTACTGAAGGCAGATAAAGAAAGGATGGAGCAACAGCTCAAAACCATGAGCATTATGCCTACGGGTTTTGTTCCGCCAGTTCCTGCAACATATCAAGCTGGAGCAAATAAATTGATGACCTACCCTAGCTTTGGTGGCTTCCCGATGTGGCAATGGATACCCCCAGCTGTTCTTGACACATCTCAAGACCATGTTCTCAGGCCTCCTGTGGCTTAGTTTTGATTGTTGTTGCTTGCATCATTTACAGACGCTTGGTTATACAAATGTCTGAAACTGCAACCGTTGTTTACTTGTAAATACTTTGTGTTTCATGCTAGTTTGGGTATCTTCAAACTGATAAAAGTGCAAATCCTCAGTGTGATTGACCGATGGTGTCAATCAACTGGTAGCTATTTCTTCAATAAAAGTTTGATCATTTGTCTAACTGTCTCAACGAGTACCAGTTTGCAGAGTTTTCTAGATTGTGCTGTTGGTAGGGGTTTTGGTCTGTAATGACTGTTTATGAATTAAGGTGCTTGGCTTTGCAGCATTTTTTGCTGCTGTTGTTGTATATGAAAGTTGTCACATCAGCATCGTAGAACTGTAGAAGTTTGTCTTGAATTTCACACTAGGGGACGGTGTTGTTTGAATGTCATCTGGGGTTTACTGAATTACTGTTTATGTTGCCGATTGATTTGGTGCTTCGTACTGCACTGATGAATGGAGCATGGTACTTCCTGGGTTTTAAGTCCTTGCAGTCGTCCCCGTCCCCTAAAATCTCGATTAATCAAAGTATTATTTTGAAATCTCTCGTTCCATCTGTCTTCCTAAATCCAAATGCCCAGGACGAATGATCCAATCTCAGATTTATTGGATTATCTAATGTCAAACATAGGTGACACTTTTGAATGCTTTTCTTGCGATGCTTGGTAGATGAGTGGACTACATCATGCCAAAGACATAATTTATTGAATTCACATCTGCTGTGGTCATGGTTGCAGCCCTTTCTTGCACCCACCCAATAAAATATGAAAAAAAAAAATAAAGGTAAGTTGAATTTGAAAACAAGAGGGGATCAGCCGGGGCGTTCAGTTGTATGTTTTGTTGGCAGTTGGCAAGAAAATACGACGGCCACGGTGAAGGCAGACGTGAGGGACCTTTGAAGTTTGTGCTGACATTTTAAGTCATGATTTTAATGAGAAATTGGATTTTCCTACTAGTGGCTCTTGATCTCGTCTAAC
Source organism: Nelumbo nucifera (assembly GCF_055504915.1). NCBI lineage: Eukaryota > Viridiplantae > Streptophyta > Magnoliopsida > Proteales > Nelumbonaceae > Nelumbo > Nelumbo nucifera. The sequence goes on along the minus strand of NC_142651.1, from coordinate 51,336,255 downwards.
TTTTCTCTGTCAAGAGTTTCTTTTTGTTAACTTGTGCATATTCTTTTGTAATTTTTTTGAGTTTTTTTTTTTTTTGCCCCAATGCCCTCGTAAAGATGGTTGATTCTTTCAACATTTTACTGAAAGTTGGTTAAAACGATTATGGAACCATCCGGTTTAATTCTCATTGTAATTGCAAATAAAGGCTCTTTGCCTCAACCCATGAATTGTAGATTTCATGAATCGCACGACAGGATTTGATTCACGTTAATTTATATAAATTGTCTTTTGGGGTACGCTTGTATACTCATGTGCAACTGCTTCTGTTATATTGTTCATTCAAGTTCTACAACTAATGTTATTTTCATGCTACCAACAATTTGTAGCGATGGAATGGGTGGGAGTGAGACTTCAGAGAGGGAGATAAAGAAACTTAGAATGGAAGGTGATGGTGCGCAATTCGGCTGGTCTTAGTTGTCAATGACCTTGCCTCTGAACGGAATTGCAGGGAACCTGAAACGAAGAAGATGAGGAAGCTCCAGGGGGAACCCGGTGTAAAGGCTCCGAAGCTCAAGTTAGAATCCTTCAAAGGCAAGATAAAGCCAGATAGCGCAAAGTTTGCATACCTTGTTCTTGGGGGTAGGGGGCCTTTTATAGCCACCTCGTGCACTCACTCCTAAGCTTCTGTTAGGTCGGGTACGGTTACCTCTGGTCTTCTGCCAGTTCGGGTGTCATCCCCGCTGCTGGTCAGAACCGCCACTGCTTCCTTTTGTCGGAGCCGTCTCTGCGACTGGCGATGATGGTGGCAGGTGGCGGTGGTAGGTGACCGTTGAAGCGCGGCTGTCAAGTGTCAGATCCCAAGTCAGTCAGATGCGCCGCCCCTTGGATACGGACCTCCTCGGTGTCAGGTATGGTACGTTTGTTCAGTTCGGTGTCTCGGAGGCGAAGTGCTGGAGTGGTGAACGAGGTGAAGTCTTGAGTTCGGATAGGGGAGTGTCCCGAACTGCCATGAGGTGGGCCAGTTCGGGTCACTGCTTTGTGTGGCTCGGGGCCCAAGGGAGAGTTCGGGCTCCTCGTAGGGAGTTCGAGTTCTTAGTAGGGAGGTCGGGCTCCTTGTAGGGAGTTCGGACTCCTCGAAGGGAGTTCGGACTCCTCGAAGGGAGATCGGACTACTGGTTTTTTCCCTTTGGTGCTTGTGCCCTGGGTACGCTGTTTTAAGTGTCGAACTATTCGTTTTTTCCACGTGGAGTGATTGCGAGGTCGGGCCAAATCTTCCTTCATCAAAAGGGATGAAGGGTTTTTGGGAGTCATAATCATTACTACAATTTGAGTAGGCTGGTTAGAGAAAGGTAGCCAAAGACTGGTACAATTTGAGTTGAAAGTGAGAGTTGAGAGGTGTTCGTGAGAATGACTATGAAATCGAACAATAGGAACGAGGCTTAGCTCAAAGTAATTAATAATTAATAATAATGAAAGAGTAAGTGTATATGGACAAACCAAATAGGGTGGAATTAATTGTATTGCAAAGAGCATGGATACCACTTCAGTCTTCAATTAGCTTGAGGAAGTGGAGTAGAGGAGTATCCAATTAATGACATAGTGGATAAGATGTCCAAGGGCAATGTGGGTGCAGGATGACTTACATTCCAATCATGTTGATAGGGAGATAACAAAAAGTATCTATTTTCCTACCAAAACTACCAAAGTAGAATAATATATCAACAAAGTTTTTGCAAGAAAAACAGAGCCAAGTAGTCAAATGATTGGATAATTACAATACTGACCAATTTGGAGAAAAAGATACAACTAATGTGATCACTCACTCTTTACCATTTTTTCCCCTTCTTTCTATTGTTTAGTTTAATATCCCCCAAGCTCCCTTTTATAGCTGATTATTGTGGATGCTTTAGTTGGAAATGAATACAGTCGCAGACAGCAGCAGTAATGGGCGTTAGATTCAGTGTTCCTATCTTATCTTATCTACATTCAGTGTTCATATCTTATCTCTTAGCTAGATTCAATGTTCCTATTAATTAGGCAGTAGCATTATTATTTCCTAGGTCTTTTAGAAAGTTTCCTTTTAGAAAGTTTTCTAATGTTTTTGGAAAGCCTCTTTTTAGAAAGCCTCTTAATGTTTTTTAGAAAGTTCTTTTTAAGAAAGTTTCTTTAAGAAGGACTCTTGTAATTCCTATTTAAGGAGCAGATGTTATTCAATAAATCCATCCAGAATTTCAGTCAAGAAAGAATAGAGGAGAGTTGGTGATCTCTTTAATAAATCACCATTAAGGCGCTAAAGATAGGTTCTTCGAAAAAAGGGAGAAACAAGGGAAAACAAGAAGTTTTCCCCATTAACCAACCTGTGACGAGATCCTATTCATGGGCCCTTAACAATTTGGTATTAGAGCAAGGCGTCATGGGTGACTTTGAGCAATTGAAGACTAGGGTTCATGATCTGGAGCACAAACTCGTGGAAAACAGCAAGGAGGTGTGCGAGATCAAGGACGATGTCTGAGAATTGAGGCGCTTGATGGAGTTATATTTTTCTAGCAAGGAAAAGAGTTCAGAAGGGGCTGCAACCACAGACGGCCGCCGACCAGACATGGCAGAATCGTCCGACGAGCAGCAGGTCATTGCCCAGGGAACCGCGATCGTTCCCAAATACAGCAGGCTGTAATTTCCTTCCTATAATGGAACTGGAGATCCTTTGGGATGGCTGTACAGATGTGATCAGTTCTTCCACAACCAACTAACAAAGGACAGGACAAGGTAGGCTTAGCCGCATTCCACATGATAGAGGAGGCGCAACTCTGGTTTTATATATTGGAGCAAGAAGAACCTGGGCTCAGTTGGACCCAATTCAAATCCTACTGCCTTCTCAGATTCAGGCCCCCATTAACAAGCAATCCATTAGGCAAACTAATCAACCTCAAACAGACTGGAACTGTGGCTGAGTATCAGTGCTAGTTTCAGACCCTCCTTACAAGAGCATCTTCAGTACGACCAGACCAACAGGTTGACATGTTCACCGTGGGGTTAGCGGAAACTTTGAGGGTGAATGTGGAGATGCAAAATCCCCCCAATCTGGTTACTGCTATGAATTTGGCTCGCACTTTTGAATGCAAATTGCAACTCAACCGCAGAAGTATCAGTATAGGGCAGCCTCAAACAACATGGGCAGCCCCGAAACCACTCGGAATGGCTCCATCTTCAGCAGTCAGCCAAGAATAGAAACCACAGATGAGCAACAATTCCAGATTGGCATCCAGTGTGGAAAGCAGCGTTGTTGCACCCCCTATTAAGCGCTTGTCTAGGGCTGAGATGGCGGAATGCAGGGCGAGGGGACAGTGTTTTAATTGTCACGAACTTTTCTGCCTCCTAGTGGAACAAGAGGAAGATGAGGATGAACCCTCTTCATTAGAACCCGATCCAGGACGGCAAAATCATTCCACCTATCATGGATTCCTTTGACTGTGTTTCAAGACACCTATCCTGAATTTGAGCTTGAGGACAAGCTCTTAGTCCAAGAGGGGAGTAATATTGTGGATGCTTTAGTTGGAAAGGAATACAACCGCAGACAACAGCAGTAATGGGTGTTAGATTTAGTGTTCCTATCTTATCTTATCTAGATTCAGTGTTCATATCTTATTTCTTAGCTAGATTCAGTGTTCCTATTAATTAGGCAGTAGCATTATTATTTCCTAGGTCTTTTAGAAAGTTTCTTAATGTTTCTTTTAGAAAGTTTCCTTTTAGAAAGTTTCCTAATGCTTTTAGAAAGTCTCTTTTTAGAAAGTCTCTTAATGTTTTTTAGAAAGTTTTCTTAAGAAGGATTCTTGTAATTCCTATTTAAGGAGTAGATGTTATTCAATAAATCCATCTAGAATTTCAGTCAAGAAAAATAGAGGAGAGTTGGTGATCTCTTTAACAAATCACCATTAAGGCGCTAAAGATAGGTTCATCGAAAAAAGGGAGAAACAAGGGAAAACAAAAAGTTTTCCCCGTTAACCGACTTGTGACGAGATCCTATTCGCGGGCCCTTAACACTGACATTCCAAAATGTATGTCAGTTTTCCTTTGTAGAACATTTATTTTCCCATCAATTTATAGGTGCCTAGGCTATTAAATGGTCAAATTTGTATAAGGTCTGAACTGGTTCAAAACTAATACTTTTTCTTATATCACCAAAATCTCATTCAATGGATATAAAAGAAGGAGCCTAAACCCCAATTCTAGTGGATGCCTATAAGTTACAATAAAAGATGTTAAATCATTTTACAAAAGATAACAAAATTTATATCTATGCACATCTTTTACCATTATAATTCAAAAGCATGTTACTCTAAAGGAAGGAAAAACCTGTAGCTGGTCTGACATTAATACTTGAGAGCGGGGTGGACTCAAATAAAATTCCTGATTCAAACACACTATTTCTAGACTGATTGAAGTGATATTAATAGTAGATATATATATAAAAAAAAACAAAGATGAGATATCTAGCTCTCAAAAAAGAAAAGGCATTCATTTTAGGGGTATTCACTATTCACAGTTTGGTTAGGTCTGGCTTGAAGAGTATCTCATACCAAACCAGAAATTATAGTTTGGCTTGATTTCTAACACGGATTGTGCCATTTTATTGGGTTAAACCCAATTAAAAAGCCTAAATACTATCCTACTAGAGTTAGTGAGAAGTCAATTCATATAATTCAAATAACAAATTGAGAGTGTAAGAAAGTTAGAGAGAAGTTAATTCATATAATCCAAACGCATACATTTGTGGAATGGTGTGAAATAATGCACTGAACCGGTATTTACACTCCTTCCAAACACAAACACAGCTTTAAGGAGTTTGATGTTTGGGGTCCAACACTTGATATTTTCTTGCGGTTTAAAATTCATGTTGAGATTATATTCTCTTGCAAAATTAAGAATATCCAATCTAATTAAGTAGGGAGGTGATAATTGATCCTTTGCAAGATATTTGGATCACTTTGTCATTGCCCATCATATTACTTGTCATCATTCTCAAAACGGCTCTATTGAGAGATGCCACTGTACTGCATTCACTCTCCTTAAGCATGCATTGGATGAGAAATGTGTGGCTCCAATTCACCAAAGAGCCATACTGTTGATGATTGATGATATTATTACTCATGGTCCACGTACCATAGTCAAGCCGGATGCATGCCACGGTAACAAGATCTTAGGCTCAAGCACAACCACCTCGGTTATATTATGCTACTTAATTTTCTGATCCTTCTATTGAGCCCACCTCCTCTATAGTTTGGCAAAAGTGAAGAGTGGCATTGAGCCATGTCTGATGAGTTTGATGCTTTGATGAGAAATGGCAATGGTCTCTTGTACCATACTATCCAGGTATCAGGTATGAATTTTGTTAGTTCTAAATGGATTTACACGATAAAAATACATGCTAATTAATGGTTCTATAGGGCGCGATAAAGCTCGACTTTTTGCTTGTGGTTATACCCAATGTTCTAGTGCTGATTTTCAGGATACTTTTATATATCCCAGTTATACAATTTGTCGTGCGCTCTCATTGGTTGTTCAAGAAGATGTTTATATGGCTCAACCTCAAGGGTTTACTAACCTTCCAAGTCCAGATTATGTTTACAAACTTCATAAAGCTCCATATATGGGCTCAAACAGGCCTGATTTCATCACATATCTATTGGTTTTCATGGTGCTAGTTCTGATCTATAATTGTTTATCTATGAGAAACAAGTATTCTTTTGTTTATTTTCATCTATGTTGATGATATTTTGATTATGGGTAACAACTCCTCTATCATCTCTCATCTATTATGGCAACTCACCAAGGAATTTTCCATTAAAGACATTGGTGAACTTCATCACTATTTGGGTATGGAAGTACCTTCATGGGCTTTTACCATCTCAACAGAAGTATATATATGATCTCTTGCGGTGGACTAATCTTGATGGAGCCAAATCCGTGACATCTCCAAAGGTACCCTTTTCTTCCTTGAGTCAGTCTGATGGTCAACCTCTTAAGGACTACCTCCCTTTCGAAGCCTTGTTTGAGTCTTACAATATATGACACTAACACAATCAGATATCTTTCTTATGCCGTGAATAGGGTTTCTCAATATATGCTGTCCCCATTTGAGCAACATCTCATTGCAGCAAAACACATAGTGTGTTACCTTAAGCACACGTTGGACCATCATCTTTTCCCTAAGGCTGGTTGAGCTATTTCTATTGCTGCCCACGCCAATGGAGATTGGGCTCGCTGTATGTGTTGATGACTTCTGGCCCACAGGTGGTTATGCTATTTCTCTTGTTTTTCACCTTGTCTCTTGGAGTTCATGGAAGCAGTGCATTATAGCATGGTCAAGTATATATGGAGTCAGAATTTCTGTCTCTAGCTGATACCTTTGCTGAAGTAATATGGCTGACTTGAATTCGGGTTTATTCTTAAGACTTCACTAGGTCTATATTGCAATAATGTTGGTGCCACATATTGATCCCCAATCCTATATATCGTGCACACACAAAGCATCTTGCAGTAGATTGAAACTTTATATAAGAGTGGGTTGCAAGTAAAAGTCTCAGAGTCCATTTGGTTCATAATTGGAATCGGAATCAAAATCCTCCGGAATTGGAATTAGAATGGTCCATTCTCATAGTCTGTTTGATTCAAATAGGAATGAAAATGGGAATTAAAATCAGCAGGAATGGGATTTCATTCCTAAGAGAGGGACAGGGAATAACCATTCCCTAAAATGGAGGAATGCAAACAAGATTCCAGTTCCACCCAACCAAACAGTTGAAATCGAAATAGCCCATTCCGATTCCGATTCCAAACCCCTATTCCTGCAAACCAGACGGACCCTCATGTTCATCACATAGCCACTGAAATCAATTGGTAGATGTTTTCACTTTTAACCAAGAGTCTAGCCAATCCTTGATTTTCAATATTGTTGCACACCAAGCTCAATGTGGTGTCTTTCACCCCCTTGAGCTTGTAGGTGTGGGGGGTATTAGAGAATCATTGACTAAGAAAGAAATCCTAGTTGTAGTACATTAGCAAGAGATACCATGATATAGAATTCCTATTATATTAGAATTTGTGTTGGTTTTGTATTTCATTCTCCTTTTGTACCTGAAATATTTCTTAAATCTATAAATGTCTTATTTGCCTAATTGGGTAGTGAACTTTATTCTTCGAATTATTCTCCTGTTAGTTTTGTTAAAACCATAATACTATTCCTCCATGAAACTTTTCAAGTTCAAAATTGTTTAGAATCACTTAAATTAAGTCAATTTTCTAACATGTGATTTCAAAACAAGAAAAACGATCTAAGCCGTCACTATAGAGAGAGAGCTAAGGTGGTATTCTTATAAAGACCACCACCTAGAAAACTAAAATAAAGAAAAACAGAAATTTGGTGGTGGTCTTTGAAAATTGGAATGCCAGTTTTTGCAATTGAATTGGACTTGAGCCAGTCTAAATAATTAGCCTATTGCATTTGAGAGAGAGAGAGAGATCAATTGCACACTGGCGTTGAGAGAGTGGAAGATTTGTAGGTCATTGGTTGACGAAAAGGGTGAGTACTAACTAGTTTTCTTGCCTAGAAAAGAGGTTTTCTCCCTCCTTGCATAAAGCTCAAGAACATTTTGTCTCTTATAAACACCAACCTTTTTCCTTTTTGCTGTTAGGAGTTGGGACTGTGGAACCACTCGGAAGTTTGACGGGATTTTGTCAAGTGCTAACCGAAAGAAAATTTTGAAAGAGAAACCTCTTCATTCTATCCACTTATGAAGTCAAAACTTACCATGCATCAGCCAAGCAATCCTTCCATATTAAATGCAAGCTTTTGAACTTGAGAATCTACTATCCTACAATCCTAAATGTTTCATTGAAAAGATTTATCTTGACAGAAAAACAAGTGCACTGTGCACTGTACCACATCTAAGTTAAGTCAAGAGGCCTCTCGCGATAACTCTAGATATATGGAACATGCTTGAAGGAGAACAAATTGAAATTAGCTCTAATGAATATAACCAACCCAATGATGATAAAACAAAGAAATTAGTTAAAATTTTGAGTGCCACTGCACAAACTCCAAACAAGTTGACCATATATTGATGATTGGAGAGAGAGCAATTTCCATTGAAATAAAGGAAGAAATATGGGAATTTTTTAAGGTACTAAACTCATTGATGATTGATTTATTGTTTTAGTTATAGAAAAAATTCAAGGTGAATGACTGAGTGAAGGTTTTCTCTATAGTTATTAGGTAAAAAGTGGAGGGATTGAAAATCCACTTTGAAGAGAGAGTATTATGACTCAGATCTAGATAGTGCAGAGACATTACCAATTGAGGAGCTTGAGGATCAAGTTGATTCAACCTAATGGGAAAACTTGGTACAATTTTAGAGGTCTAAAGTAGAGATTAGAAGTATGTTAAATATTTCAACAAATTTGTTTTTTATTTAAATGAACAAAAAGTTAATTTAATGTAGGCAAAATCTGCAACCAACAAATCTCATAGTTTCAAACAAATAGTTAAAAGAGTACGCAAGGAATTGGTAATTATACAAATTTGATATGCTTATTATACATTTATATTCATTTATTTTTTATTTGTTAAAAATAATTAATATATTTCTTGGTTACGGAGGTAGTTTTTGCAACACATAAGAAGAGGGATGGAACACTTTTAGATTCAATATTGGGTCATTTAATTAAGTGTGTATTAAATTGTTTTAAAATACTAATAATTTTGTATTATATTCAAGGAAGAAATGCAAAATTTCATGTCTCAGGAATTAGAAACCCAAAATGGAGGCAATGGAGAACAATAAGAAGATGTCTATATTCGGCGTGCTAGGTCAAAAGTGTTGTGGCCGAGCCATGATGATGTCTTGAAAGTTGTTAATGGAGGCTAAAGAGCAACTGAAGATCATTCATATAAGCTAGAAAATAAACTTATGTTAATGCAAGTACGAAGGGATGTAGTGGAAACTCTATTACTTAGTAAATGGGTATCATCCTTTTTTACATTTATATTTAAATTCTTTCTACATGAATATGAATGCATAAATTGATTTGATATTTATGTTTCATTACTTGTAGACAAGGATTGGGGGTGGGGGTGAATCATCTCAATTATGAATTGAATTGAAGGCACTCCTCCGCACATGCTTTTCAAAGTCCCTTTTACCACCAATTTATAGTTGTAACATTGAATCACATTAGTAAGTGTTATTTTCCCCTTGTGCCGTTTGATTTAAGCACAAATGAGATTTTATAAGGTGTTTGTTGACATGAAGAATTACATTTGTAAAAAGGCATGGAATGTAATTATTGATTTTCAGTCAAGGTATTGGAAAAGCAACAACCACAAGTATAGACCCTCAAAAGATTGTAGGTGGTGTGACGCTTGCTTATAGACGGACAAAAGTAAAAGTTGTGATTAGTGTTCCAATTATAAGTGGTGAATCACCACTACACCCATACGGATGCTATAGAATACTTGGAGCTGTCAATGAACCGGTTTTGGGTTGGACCTCGTCCAAACCAAAATCAATTTGGACAGATAGGATGGACCCAACATGACATATTGAATTGAACCAATCTAGACTTAATATTGGTCCAAAGCATTTATTGGATTGGATTGGGCCTGGTCCGTTTGTAATGAATTGGGCCAATATCTGGTCCATTAATAGAAGATAAGAAAATAGGTGTCAATGGGCCAGGTTTGGGTTGGAACAAATCTAAATTAAAACAAATTTGAATAGATTGGATGGTCTAGACATTGAATTGGACCGGTCGAAATGGTTCAAAATATTCATTGGTTTGAATTGGACCTAATCCACTTGTAAAAATTTGCAGGTTTAACCATTATGCCAAGTGGATTTGTGCTACAATATGTGCCACATTATTTGAGAATTTAAATTTTTTAATGTTTGGATATTGTATTTAAACAATTTTTTAATCTTCAAATTAATAAATTTTGGTTTAAACTACACTTTTCTTGTTTATGTTTTCATGTATCAATTGTCATGTGATTTGTACCGGTTCCATTTTCCCCAAAAACCGGTTTTTTCCCCAAAACTATTGATTTTGGTCAACAAATCGCTGAACCGGCCGATTAACCGTTTGAATCGTTCAAATGGTTTTGATCATTTTTCAATTTTTTTTTTTTGGTTTTTTGTCAGAATGGGCTGGCCGTTTGAGTTGAACAGTTAGACCGTTCGAACCAGAAACCGGACCCGACCAGTTCGGTTTTAAAAACCATGAAAAATAGCACTAGGCCCGTGGTTTTAGTACCACCATCTAAAGAAGTAGGCGATGTTTAGTAAGATATAAAGTGGGGTCAGACAAGATCTGAGGTGGCAATTCAGACTGTCCCTCAAAAGAAATAAACCATTTTTGGCAATAACTAAATCCGCCTTTAATAAGGCTAAGTTGGCGGTTCTGATAGAATATTCCTCAGTTTCTATCTTTTTGGCAAACAGAATTCACTTTGTGAGATTCCAGATTTCCTGCATGTGAGTCCTGCATAACTTCCTGTGATCCCAATTGCAGGGCGCCATGTCAGAATTGCATCGTAAGTAGATTTCTCATGTGCGAGTAAAATTAATCGATGTTTCAAACATTTTGAATATCTTTATAATTTAATTTATAAAAAAATTACAATTTAATTTAGATGAAATAAAAAATAGAAAAATTCCTAAAATTTCTGAAAATAGGGTTTCATATTCCTTCTTTCGCTCAAAGCTTTCCATCACTTAATTGAGCATGCATGAGCACCAACAGACCACCGATGAAACACATTTGAGATGAACAATAAAGTTATTCTGTTTTACCTTTTCTTTTGATTTTTTTAAGCAAATAAACAGTGGGAATCTTAGAATAAAAAGCTGCCTTCTATTTTGAATTTATCATATAGAAGATGAGGCATATGAGAGTTAGGGATAGATTCTGGATGCGGGGATGCGAGTCATGTGTTGTCTTGTTAAACCAAGCTGCAACAACGGTAGAGTTGAAGCAAATGCATTGTTTGGGTGGTGTAGAAAGTTTGAATCTGTATATTTTGTACATTAAATGGAGAAATCTGTGACTGGTCATATATCCCCTCTATTCCGACTTACTTTTGAGATTTTCATTTCTAATCTAATTAATGATTTAGATAAAGGTCAAAATGAGTTCCTGCATTGATTCTCAGCTGTGCAGTTCTCCATCCATAGTCGGTTGGTGCTCAAACTTGCAGTTCTCCATCCATAATCCATCAGTGCTGAAGCGTGTTGCTCGGTGGAGAAAAGCAAAGAAATAGTGTTTAAGAAAGTTAGAAGAAACCCAAAGAGATAGACATAAAAACCCTTCTTTTATCCCTATTTTTTATTCCATTTAAATTTTAATGTAATTTCTCTTATCTTAAAAATAATAAGGTGCACGAACGTTTCAAACGTCTGTTAAATCTCCTCGCGCATGAAAATATGCATGTGATGCCAATGCTGACATGGCGCCCTGCAATTGGGAGTGCAGGACGCCATGTGCAGGAATACAGAGTCACTTTACAATTACTCTCTTGAACTTTTGTTTTGGATGCCACTCTTCTCTCTCCTCTCTCTTCTGTTGAACTTTTACCAAATATAACGTGTTGATGTAGGACTGGCCCGCTTCAAAAAATAAGAATCAATGCACGTTGATGAATGCATAATGCCTTATGATGTTTTATATTCTTTGTTTTTTAAGCATAATTTTATGGGAATCGCACCTCGTCAATCAATTCTCTTGACAAGAAGCAAAGCACCTCACTAAATGTTTAAAATCAGGGAAGCAATTCTTAGAATCAGATGGAGTGATTAGCTGTATTTGTCTGTTCTTTTTCAGCCAAAGTAAGTGTTGATGAGTAGCTTCCTCCGTGTGTAAAACCAGAGCTTTTCTGGTTTATTTTTCTCTGTCTTTACATATATATATATATATATATATATATATATGAATACAGCTATCGAATCTCCTAAATTTACAGGGATTGAAACCTATCTATCTTATCTAAACTATACAAGATAAGGATAAGAAGATATATTGAATGGAGACTCTTAATTTAATCCCAACACCCCGAATGTCCAACTTGCGAAGAAAGTACTCAAATTCTTTACGACCTAGTGCCTTTGTAAAAATATCAGTCAGCTGAACGGTAGTCGACACATAAGTAGGACGAATGCAATCATTTTGAATCTCATCACGTACAAAATGGCAATCAACTTCAATATGTTTCGTACGCTCATGAAACACTGAGTTTGATGCAATATGCAAGGCTGCCTAACTATCACAATATAATCACATTGGGGTTGAATGCGTAACTCCAAGAGCCAATAACAATCCCTTCAGCCATTTCAATTCACACGTGGCAGTGGCCATAGAACGATACTCTGCTTCCGCTGAAGAACGAGCCACAATGTGTTGTTTCTTAGTTTTCCAGGAAATAGGCGATTTCCCAAGCAGAATAAACCATCCAGATAGAGAACGTCGGGACAAAGGACAGCTCGCCTAGTCTGAATCACACCATGCATATAACTGTAAATCACAATCTGAACGCAAGAGAATTCCTTGACCAGGATTTCCTTTCAAGTAGCGCATCACCCGCAATGCAACATCCCAATGTCTTTCTTGCGGTTGCTGCATGAATTGTGACAGAACATGCACACAATAAGACAACTTTGGATGGGTTGCTGAGAGATAAATAAGCCTGCCCACCAAGCGCTTGTATCGCTTAGGATCAGATAAGAGAGGCCCATCTGTCAAGGCGAGATTGTGATTCTGCTCCAGAGGAACAGGAGCAGGTTTTGCACCAAGTAATCCAACTTTATAGATAATATCTAAAGCATACTTACGTTGAGACAGAAAAATTCCTGTTGAGTTTCGCGCTACTTCAATGCCTAAAAAATATTTCAATGGTCCCAAGTCTTTCATATGGAAGCAGTTACTCAAATATTTCTTGAAGACTTGAATTGCCATACGATCATTACCTGACACAATAATGTCGTCCACATACACAAGAACAAGCACATGCACCCTATCTCGACGAAAGGTGAAGATGGAATAATCTGAACATGATTGCTGAAACCCATATGTCTTCAAGGTTGCAGTTAATTTAGCAAACCAACATCTCAGTGCTTGTTTCAAGCCATACAAAGATTTTCGCAACCGACACACCATACCTGGTTTATCCGACTGAAAACATGAGGCATTCACATGTAGACTTCCTCATGAAGGTCACTATGCAAGAATGCGTTATGTACGTCCATTTGATGAAGCTCCCGATTTCTAGCTGTTGTAACTGCAAGGAATAACCATTTTTGCAATTGGGGCAAAAGTTTCATTATAATCAATTCCCTCAACTTGCTTGTTCCCAAAAATCACAAGACGGACTTTGTATCTTTCCATTGTCCCATCAGCGTTACACTTGATTCGATACACCCATTTGCATCATATGGCTCGTTTTTCGGATGGCAAAGGCTCCACAATCCATGTCTGATTATTTTCAAGTGCCTGTATTTTTTTCTACATTGCATCCCTCCATTTTTCATCCTTTACGACCTCAGCAAAAGAAGTAGGTTCAACTCCTGTGGTGATAGCTGCCAAGAAAGCACGATATCGACAAGAAAAATTGTTACAGTTCACATAGTTATCTATGGGATAAGGACTACCTGCAGAAGGTGATTGGCTAAGTGAGCTTGCAAAGGGACGCGGAGAGGGACTCAAGCGCTGTGTGCTCAAGCACTCTGAATTTCATTTGGGGTGTGGTGTGAAACACATAATCTCTCAACCTTGTGGACTGCTGTTTCTGTTGATGCCCATGCCCCAAATGAAATTCAGAGTGCTGTTGTTGCTCAATATCGCCACCCCCTGACATCAGGACCGTCTTCGCTTATATTTTCTGTGGTGGCATCACAAGAATGCATGGGTTCACCAGCATTTGCATTCGGGTCCACGCAGGTTCCTTCTTCAGCGGGTTCACCTCACTGGTTAGCCTCCATCTCGCCATTTGCTAGTCCAGGTAAATAAGCGGATGGTACCAACACCTCATCTATCCCACCTATTCCAAAATTAAATTGGCCTTGTGCTTTGTTCGGCTGTGCATCTTCCTTGTGTGCATACAGGAATTCATGCTCTAAAAAAGTAACATCTCTTGATGCAAAGAACATGTCGGACTCTAAATCATAGAAGCTCCATCCTTTCTTTCCAAAAAGATACCCAACAAAAACACACCATCTGCTTCAACTGACAAATTTATCCCCTCCATGTCCATGATTGTGTGCATATGCTAAGCAACAAAAAACTCGCACATTATCATAAGAAGGAGGTCGCCCAAATAACATTTCATAAGGAGTCTTTCCCTTCAACAAAATGGACGGTGTCCGATTGATCAAATAACATGCGGTCAGGACACATTCCCCCCAAAAATCAATAGGCAAGCTGGCTTGAAAGCGCAAAGCTCGGGCAACATTGAGTATGTGGCGGTGCTTGCATTCAACCCTCCCATTTTGTTGAGAGGTCCCGACACAAGTGGTTTGATGAATAATATCACTTTCAGCAAAATAACTAGCCAAGCATACAAACTCAGTCCCATTATCAGTACGGATCACCTTTACAGGTTTGTTAAATTTCCTTTGAACAAAAAAAATTCGAAGAACTCATCCCACTTCCGTCTTATCAATCAGAAGATAAGTCCAAACGCCTCTAAAAAAATCGTCTACTATGGTCAAGAAATAATGAGCACCACAAGAAGCTGTAGTTTTATAAGGACCCCACAAATCACAATGAATTAACTCAAAAATGTCGAATGCTTTATTATTACTAGAAACAAATTCTTCTCGACATTGTTTAACTCGGAAGCATGCATCACAACCCTTAATACTGTCATCGTTATTATTCTTAGTACTAATAAAAGGCAACAACTTAACAATTCTATAAGAAGGATGCCCTAACCTTTGATGCCAAATATCACACGTCCTGCTCTCTGTAGTCTTCGTTGCTCTTGTTGATGCAATGCTCCGGAAATAATAGAGTCCCTCTCGCTTCTCACTCGTTCCAATCAGCATTCTCGTAGTGTGGTCCTGTATCACATAGAATTTATTAGTGAATTGGACAATACAATTTGATTCCTCAATCAATTGCGATACGGAAAGTAAATTACAATTTAAACTAGGCACATATAAAACACTAGTTAGTTTCAAATGATCGTCTAGTGCAACTGTGCCTTCTTTCTCTGCTATTATCGCTTTCCCATCTGGTAGTCCGAGAGAGCACGGAATGACATTCTTTATGTCTCTCATCGATTCGATGCTTCTTGTCATATGATGAAAGGCCCCTGTGTCTATTATCCATCCTGACAATTTTTGCATACCACTTAGTCGTTGACTCCCCTCTTTCTGTGTGTTCAAAAGGTTGAGTAACAAGTTCCACTGCTCACTACTCAGTCCATTTAACCCAGTCTTGGCTGCACCAATTGATTCTCCTTGAGACCCATTGCCTTGCGTAGAGGCTTTGGCTATATGGGCCTTGACTTGGCCGCCACGACCTTTTCCTCCTACCCCTGCTCATTTTTCTCTATTTTCAGCCATACCGACTATTGTGTCTGAAAACCCACCTCAGGAACTACTTCGAGGACAACCCTACCTCGTCACACATGAGCTATTATAACAAATCTGACAGGTGTTCTCAGTTGTTGCTCGAGCTGGGCTGGTTCTAGCTGTTGGAGTCTCGGTGGGCTGATGCCGTACTTCACAAGTCTTGATAGAAATCCAAATCCCAAAAAGACAAAAGGGAGTTGAATCCTCCTACTGTGATTTCGACGTGATGGTGGTGGTTACAACCGCAATTTAGGCGATCGTGATCGCGGGTACGAAGATCGTGGATCTCACTACTCGAGGGGTGATGGGTCTTCTGACAGAAACTTGAGGAATTGATGTGTCGAATATGTTTAGGTCTGGGTTTGGGTTGTTGTGTGTTCCTTGGGTATTCCGTAGATGTTTTTGGAGCTCTTAATGTTCTAGGTTCTTCTACGAGAGCTCCCGTTTTCGACCGTTGGTAATAGATCGCCGCCGCTGGAACGACTCCCACCTCTTAGTGTTTGCTAAAGAGGAGAAACCGCTACTTCTGCTGGCTGCCCAAAAATAGAAGACGATTAACAGTTTCAGCCCAACGGAACTTCTGTACAAGAGGAAGACCGAAGAACTCTGCAGAGGTCTTGTCTGATCTGCGAGAATCGGAACTCAGAACGGACCCGCCGGTTGCAGCCTTGTCAGGACGAAGGCGAAGATCGAACTCTACGGAAGACGGAGTGTCGAACGGAATCTGGAGTGCAAAGTCTGTCCTTTCCTGGCACCGAATAATGTCGTTGCCGTCACTGATCTCCAGAGGTCTTGGAACACAGACCTCTCGCTTCCGTTTCGTGGCTATGATACCATGTAAAACCAGAGCTTTTCTGGTTTATTTTTCCCAGCACCGAATCGAATCTCCTAAGTTTACAGGGACTCAAACCTATCTTTCCTATCTCAGCCATACAAGATAAGGATAAGAAGATATATACAAAATCTTGACATTAGCATAGAGAGTAGCAGAATTTGATATGCAACTTTGACGTAAATAAAAAAAAAGGGAAAACCTATACAAAAAAGGGATTTGGTTCATCATTTCCACTTATTTATATCGTTTTTTTCCACATAAATTATGGTTTTTATTTCGCTGAAATACATCACTATTCACTACGAGTCACTTTACATCTTCAGAAATCCATTGAGGATTTAAACATCCAAGAATTCCTTTGAAATATCTGCTGAGGCAGCTTGTATATTGTGTTCTTTATCCTCTTTTTCGCAAGTTAAAGAGGAGAGTTCTTGAGCTTTTTTGCTGAATTTCTGGTCCCCTTCTTTGCCCCATAATATCAAGTAGAGACCGATGATGACAGTAACCCCTCCTAGCACCCTAAAGATGCCCAGAAGAAAAATATTCAGAACCTTTAATCTCTCTCTCTCTCCCCTCTTGTGGGTGATCGATGAGTAGAAACATACCTGCCCAAATAGAGCTTTTCACCAATCACAAAGTATGCCACAAATGCGACCATTATAGTTCCTAGAGGATTAAACATGGTCACAAAAACCGGCCCTCTTTGTTCTGTGCACCATAGTTGAATGAAGATTAGCAAACCAGAGCAAACCACTCCCTGCCACAGATTTATTAGCACTAGTTCAGAGTTCTGAAATTTTTGAATTTTGCAATTGAAACTGTAAGACTGTGTAGATTGCTTCTTCTTACTTACAGCATATAAGATTGCCCAAAAATCAACGTTGAATCCAATTATCCATGCTCTGGGTTTATGTTCTACGAAGACCGTGAAGACAGCTGATTGTGCTCCTCCAATAAGGCACAACCATGTGGTCAGTGAAAGCTGTGCTGGATATCTCTTCAGTGTGAATGCCTACAAATTTATTCACAAAATGAAAGAGGAAAAGTAGATATACTCATTAAGCGATGTTCTTTCCATTCCCTTTTATCTCTTGATCATTCTTTGGGTTATTCCATCCTAATATTTCAGCACTTTCTCTGAATATCTTTCCTTGGAAAGTTAAACTAAGCCAGTCCAGAAGAAGTGAGAATTATACTGCTTAATTAATACCTGCATGATATACCATCCCGACCAAGTGATGCAGCTAGCCACAGTAAGAATCGGACCCTTCAACCAATTTTCATGGATGCTACCATTTCCGATATTGATTAAAGCAGCCGATATGTTTCTTGCTGCAGGACCCTTGTACAGTGTCATAGTCATGACAGCAGCCAAGGAAACCAGGGTCCCAACAATTTTTGCTATCCCACGAGGGTTTGTAACATCAACAACCTCCAACCTACATCATATATATCCAGCATTAAATTAAAGCTTCAGTTCAAATCCCATGCTAGACTGATCATGAACAATGTCTATATATCTGTAAATGTTTCTCTGCAGGCTTTCGGCTTATAAGCTTTTGCTTTTGTGGATCGTCTCACCTGAATACAACCGCAATTACAAAGGTCAAGGCAGCAATGGTGTTGAGCATGGACGTAATGAACGTAGGAGAGGTGTATCTCAAGCTTGCTAAATACATGTTCATGGTTAAACTGATCCTGCAATCAGAATTATATATATTAAGCAAATTGAATCATCTATTAGTCCTTTAATTTCCATTTATCAGCTCATGAGCTATATATAACTAAAATGTTATTGCATGCATGCATGTATATACATATCCTCACCCAAAGAAAGACAGCAGAAATATCTCAACAAACAACGCTAATGTCAGCTTAGGTCTTACTTTTCTGCGAGAAATTAAGAAATAAAGGAAGGTGATTAGGTATTAATTGTTTGATATGGTTGAAAAAATTAATTAATGATCAAGATACTGAATATATATTGTCAGATGTTGCTAAACATGTACGGTGCGTGTGATATAAATTAATACGTACCTTTCAAGAAAAAATGCAAAAGGAAACAGCGCTAAACCAGCTACAATATGTCGGTAAGTTACGAAGACATGAGGATTCATTCCATGATTGAACGAAGCTTCTGTAATAAAGTAGAGGAATGTA
Source organism: Nelumbo nucifera (assembly GCF_055504915.1). Taxonomy (NCBI): domain Eukaryota; kingdom Viridiplantae; phylum Streptophyta; class Magnoliopsida; order Proteales; family Nelumbonaceae; genus Nelumbo; species Nelumbo nucifera. Next base: position 51,317,661 of record NC_142651.1, on the reverse strand, counting down.
TAACCTATCTGAACAAGAACAATGAGGAGGTGTGGTTTGAACCTCCTATAAGCCTCCCCAAATCTACTAGCCTTGAATGCCATTATTAATTACTTGTTAAACGTAGACAGCGCACAAACTCTCTAGATCTGTCTCTCTGTTTATGTTTGTCGCTGTGGAGGAAAGAAACACGAAATGCAGATATTTATACATGGATAATGATCGATGGGGTAGGCTTTGATTCTTCTCGTATTCTGTTAGGCGCATCATGTTCCATTTGAACAATTTCCCACTTGTAAATTGAAAAGTAGTAACCCGATAAGATGGAAGAATAATATTCTTTTTCCATGTTTAGTCAGATGGAGCTGTCAAATTTAGTGTTCTAACGCTGGAATCAATGCCACTTACAGTAATGGAATTAGTAACACACAAACCATCATCTTCTTCCTGCTGGCTAGCTACAAATTGTGAGCCTTCCCATGAATCATTATGTGCTTTATTGTATTGTATTAAGGTAATTATACATAATCTAATTTTTATTCTCAATTGACAAACTGAAACAAACAGTCCAGCAAACTAAGAACTCTGTCTCTCTCTCTCTCTCTATCATGGCTTTTCTTATATATTAATTAAGGTTCAATGTATAGATATGATACGTCCGATATTGGACATCTCATATCAGATTTTGACAGGATTGCCATGTGTATTGGAAAGCGTGGAATAATGCTACTAGCTAGATGGCGAATACGTAATTTACAAATTTCACCACTAACTTAGTTACTTGTAAGGGCCCTTTTGAAGCCTTATTGAACTGCTTTCAAGAATCTTACTAAGGGCATGTTTGTGTTGACTGAGCTGCTTTGCTTTTGAGAGAAGCTAAGATAACTTCGTCGAAAAGTCGATTTTGGCTCATATAAGCCTATTATTTTCAACTTTTAGGTTTTTAAACAAAATATGGCTTAATGGATGAAAGTCCTCCCAAACGGGCACTCAAACCTGGGATTACTCATTTGACATACAAGTATAGCGAACATGGGCCGGGCTGGGCCTGAATACAAAACCTTGGGCCTAGGCCAGAATTTCCATGCCGGGGCGGGCTGAAAATGATCACTCCTACATATAAGCATCCTCGTCACTATACTACACCACCTACCACCACATGTCAAAATAGAATAAAGCCAATGTTTTAAAAACCAACCTGGAACCGGTACCACTTTGACCACTGGTTTTTGGGTCAATAGTTCAACTGTCCAATTTGAATGAATAGCTCATTCTAATTTAAAAAATAAAAAATGGCCAAAAATTATTGTCCAAGTCAAATAGATCTATGATTCGACCACCCGGATCAGGCAGTCACTGACCAAGTCAACAATTATTGGCTAAGATACAAGTTGTATGGTTTCTGAACCAAATGGTCCGACCATCCGGATCAACACGTTTAAAAAACCAAGGAATAAGCACTCACTAGAGCATTTAATAAGCTGTCCTACTTCAAAAAAAAAATCCTTAAAAGCTTGTAAAAATCTAATTGGTCCCACCATTCGCTTTTAACTTGTTAGTATCCCACTAGGGCACTAAAAGCTACGTCTGATGTATGTTCAAGAGTGCATATAATTAACAGAAGAATACATGAGCAGCATGTGGTTTTATTGAAGGAACAAGCTAGAGCTAGAGCTAGAGCTAGAGGTAAAATATTCCTCGCTTGTGTGGTGGCTGTTTTTATCAACCAAAACATGTGCTTCATTAAGAAAGAATTGTTTCTCTCCCTCTGGTGATAGCTAGAAGGCGAGAATCCAGTGTCCAAGATCCAATGAGCTAAATTCACCATTAACAGGAATATAATAGACCTCAGCTCTAATATTTATCCTGACCTAGAGAGAGAGAGTGGAATTAGCCTTTTTCTCATTCCAATGAAACAACCGATGACTTCATGCATGCACCAGAGTGTTTTGTGGATAGGTGTGTCTAATCCAAGGGCTTGTCATGCAAGCTGATCAGGCAAACAGAGATTCGTTGAATACGTTGGGGCTTGTCACTGCGTCTGTTACGTTGGGGCATTTGCTTTCTCTGAATTCAATTCATATTATTTGTCGCAGAATTGAGAACTCCAACATGTTGCATCTCCCTTCACTTAATCTCCCTACACTGTTATCCTCAGTTCAATGACGTTTATTAAAAATATAAGTACATAAAACTAAAAGATATTTCTTTGTCATCCAAGCCAATGGTCCCAAGCCCATTTGGATGAAGAGATGATCCCAAATCTATTAGGGAGGGATGGCATAATAAATTTCACTGTCACTTAACTTTGGTTCATGGCAAACTTGAATGAAGGGATAATATAGTAAATTTCTGAAGGGAGGGCTTTGGAGATTTTGAAAAATTAATGGGGAAAATGAAGGAGAATATTAGATTATAATCCAAAAAAAAAAATGTGCATAGATATAATGAAAGGAAAATAAAACCAACCTGGATCAATCTGCTGTGCCCAACGCGCCTGTGTTTGAAATAAGAAATCAGTTGATATGATGCCTTGAATTTATTTAAAACACTCGTGTATTCCATATATTTCATTGGGTTTCCCTGCGTCCACGGTCACAGCAGATGCCATCTCTAGATCTCTTGCATTTTTCTGCACTTTCATTTCATATGTATCAAATCTTGCATTATAAATATGTGTATAAATGTTCATACATATATATAGAAATCACACTTGTAATGGTATACCTTCTCAAGAATCCATCGTTCAACATAAAGCTTATAAGCTCTTAGTGAGGTCTCTGAATAGTTTTCTTTTTTTTTTTTGTTTAATTCTCTAACACGTTCCTCACATGAAAGCCCTATTGGGCTTGGAGCATGGATACTGAATAAATACAGGCTCACCCATACCTTATGCTGAAATTTAATTTATTATAATAGGAGTGATTGAGAATTGAATGCTAGACTTGATCAAATAGACTCATATCATAGGTAGGGCTAATGGACTAGATCAGCGGCCAGCGGGTATATCCGATCCAGTTTGATAAGAACCCGTTGTGTTTCCAGAATTATGATTCAAATATCTTATTAGATATCCGGTTCAATTTGGATTATAGGAAAAAGAAAACTTGACGATATAATATAAACAATATATTATATTATTATATAATATAAATAATATATTGTAATATATAATATATAATCATATAAACAATATATATAATATATAATATTTCATAACTAATGGATCGAATTGGGTCGTGACAGAATAGATCGAGGTATATTCAAATTCAATCCATTATCTAAACAAATCAGCTTTTCCAATTCGATATGATTTGTTAGGATTACGGGAGATATCTCCAAATCCATCTGTATTGAATTCAAATTGAAATCGAATCTGATCCAATTTATTTGGAGCCGAACCATTCAACCTAAAAAAATGTTATTGCTGTGAAGGTGGGGTCTCTAAATAGTTTTTTTTTTTAACACCTGTCACAGAATGAATGGTAATGCAGTCAAAGAAAGCAGAAAAAAAAAGTGTAAGAGATGGGATGTTTGGTTTGAAGAAAAAACTAGGGATAGGAAAAGAAAAGAAAGGAAGTGAAACCTTTACAAATCTTGTATAGGTTTTTCTTCATTTCCCTTCCTTTCCCTATTTTTTCCTTCAAACCAAACATAACCTAAAATAAGTCGAATAGACTAGCATAGGACAAAAGTAACTAGGTTGATCCACAGAGGGAATATTGGCCAACAAAGGGATATGTGGTCGATGGACGACTTCAAATCCTATTCTTTCCTACTCATAAAAAATCTACTTTTCTTAATAAGCCTAAACCAAAATAAATAAATAAGAAGTTGAACAATCCAAGTTTTTTTTTATTTATTTATCTCTACCAAGAAAGTTAGCTAAGAATTCTTCATTAATTTTTCTACTCCTCCAAAAATCCAGTGAACAATAAGAAACCAATGAACTCTTCGCCCTATGGAAAGACATGTTCAACGAAACCTTTTATATATATATATATATATATATATATATATATATATATATATATATATATATATATATATATATATATATATATATCCTGCAATATTGTTTTTCCACGAGTCTCGAATATATATGGGGAAAAGAATAGAAGATTTACATTTTAAAGTTTAAACTGAAGAGTGAAGATAATGGATTCCCAGGAGAAGTGGCAAACAGGGTTATCCATAATTGTGCCAGTCTGACTAAAAAGAAAGATGTGGAGAAGAACTTTAATTTTGATGGTGCCAAGGAACTCTACCATGCCACCCCCAGTATTCCATATAATAAGTCATCAATTCTTTCTCTGCACTCTACAGCCACTCTTATTAAGAATCCCCATTCCTTTACACGGTAGCAGTGGTCAAACCATATTCAAACAAATCGTGGAAATTAAACTCTTTTATTCCCCATTAATTATTCTCATTTGTAGTATGGAAGCAAAATCTTAAACTGCTAGCTGACGTTCTTGAACAAGTTTTTATGTTTTAACATGCCTATTCTTTGTGTTAAAATTTAATTAATTATAATGAGATACTGAAGATCGAATACTAAACCACTTTATCAAATTGGCTCTGATATATATCATCTCAAGAAATTGTTCAACAGGTAAGGTCTCTGAATAGATTTTTATTCTTTTGACACTCACTTTCTTTTTCTCTCATATTTCTATTCAAACCAAACGTAACCTTAAAAGTTCTGACCGATCAGGAGTGTAAAGATATTCACCATGCTTAAGAAATTGATTTGATGAAAACCAAAATGAAAGATCATAGCAGATTCACATTTAGTCCAAAGATGAAAGATGGATTCAAACAAATCGACAGATACATATTTATAGCCATATTGATGAATTGAACAGCTTCTACTCTGATTCCTTCTTTCACTTTTTTTTTTAAATGAGAATCATATACAGACTCACTTGGTTCCGTATACTATATGATGATGGGATCCTCTCTCCATAACGGTAGGTGACGGCAGCTGCTCGATTCACATATATGATTGATTATCCATAAAAAATAATTAATCCTATTCTTGCATGCTCAAATTAGCCAAAATCTAAACCAACTCCTTATCTATTGACCACTTATCAACCACAAGTTATAAATCAATTAAAACTCCATAAAAGTTAAGTCAATTACCATTCTAAAGCTGGAATTACCATGGAAGTGCACAGTCACAGTGTGGAATATTTTCTCATGCTAGTTTGTTGGTTTAGAATCTAAATTTCCAGTTTTGAAAGAGTACAGCAATTAGGTGATTGATTAATGCACAGAAGTACTCCAGAATGAACAAGCAGACCAGATTCTTATAAGGGTAACGTGGATCAGATGCGTTTTCCTTATGTCTAACTATTTATTACAGGTTCGGCTTATAAGCTGCTAATGCAGCTTAAAGACCTTAAGGCTGTGTTTGGTTGTAGTGCAAATTTATTCGCATTGATGCAAAATTATAGTAGTGCAAATGATTTAAATGCAAATTCTGATATACTTTTGTATCAAATTTTACAAACCCAAAACTAAAATAAACGAGAATTTCAATTCTTTTCATTTGCACTCCCATGCATTTGTATCAGTGCAAATAAAATTGCACTGAAACCAAAGACAGCCTAAAGGAACCTGCCGCCAGTCACTCTGATAGCCATTCAATTGCTTGGTTGCCTTCTCTCCAGGTGTGGCTTCTAATCTGAAGTTTTCCTTCAACATTTTGCATTCGTTTGCTGAAACCATGGCGGTTGATCATTTTTCATAGGCAGTCGATGATGATGCCAAGTGGCCATCTCAGCTACTGGATGCGGCCACTACTTTTTGATTTGATACAAACTAGGAATCAACTAAAATGGTGAGTCTGTCCGAATTACCGCTAGTGAAGTAACAAGGCATTGTCTTTTGGTAACTTCTTAATCATTATGGTGGTGGTCTTTGGTTTTCTTTTTTCTTTTATTCTTTTTTTATTTTTCAATGATACACAGGACAGGAACCCTGAGAATCACTGAATTAGGGAGGAAGAGAGAAGAAACTGAGGAGTATTTAAAGGGATTTGACGGAATTTCGTACACCCCAACACCCAGCTTTTGGTACTAACAAGCAACAATAAATGGGGCGGTGCCTCTCCTAGTCTCCCTTCTGAGGAATATTCCCAAGACTCACCACCGACCATATGTACCAGTGATGAGATGTTCCCACTTCCCAGAAGATGATGATTTTCCTCACTGACCACGATTCGCATCACCTTAACGTGGGGAAGCTGCCGCAGTTGCACAAAGAGAAGGCAAACTCATGTTCAATCAGCAAGAAAAGGAGAAGGTGGCTGCCTAAATGGGACCCTTTTAATAGACGGCCACAAGGTTGGTGTTGATCAACTCAATGGACACAGAACGTTTGGAATTGAACCCTTTCTGAAGCATCTCAAATACCCTGTTTGTGAAGTATTACAGCTCCCTCTAATCTGTCAGCAGAAGTGGGGAGGTATATATACCAAATTGATCAGAAAAAAAAAAAAAAAAAGGTGAGTGAAGGCCCAGTGGCACATCATAATGTGTTAATGCAACTTTAATGGCTCTATTACTTACATATTTTGAAAGGAGATGTCGTAACTTCGCCATAATTCTTTTTCCTTCATTTCTCATTGCCATGTTTCATTCATGCGTGTGTAGTCCGCCATGGCCAATCACATCCACCAATCATGCCAGATTGGACATCATAACAACAATATTACCAGCATCAATTAAAGATCAAAATTTTGATATATATCAGGCCGTATCAACTGCTGCGTATTGTATTGGAAGGTCACCGATAAGTATCTACAGGGGTTGTTTCGGAGTGTGCCATGGAGGGTCCTTGGCTCCCCCCCCACCCTTTTATTAAAACCATCACTTATATGTGGTTACTAAGTGGGCTATTGGAGGTTGGATCAAAATCTAATAACCAAAAATCAACTAAAATGTAAAGAAATACTCTTTCGCATTCCTCCAACTCAGAAAAAAAGTTATTTTTTCTTTAAAAAAATGTAAGAGAACCAGACTGTCCCCGAAAAAGAAAATTCATGGCTCTGCCACTGGTTCAGAGGGTAGACGGGCGTTAAACCAACCCCTATCAACCAGATTGAAAAAAAAACCCTTAAAAAAAAATAAAAGCGAGTTAAGATACAGGCCGATGTGCTGAAGACATTTTGATCCTTGTCATTAGTTCACCATACACATGTTTTTTAGTAAACCAGAGGAGATTCCTCTTGAGCATAATTGCCATAATTTGCTGAAGATATATCATGGTCACCATCCAAACATGATGAGAATTCACACCTTGATCCATCCTGTTCTTTGGTAAGTCTATTACTAACTTTCACCGATTGCGTTCATCTCTCATTGTTCATCAGGCCGAAACAGAATCTAGTGTTTAAATTATTCCAGTTATACTATCGATGAAACAGCAATCAGAAGTTGGCATGGTTTTATTGACAATGCAAATTAGATGGTTGTTGGATAATGGAACCAGTTTCACCATCAGTTGGTTTTTGAGAAATATGTCGCATGATTGACCGGAGGGGGGTAGTGAGTCTAGTGACAACAAAACAGGAAAAAGGTGACCATCCTGGATGAATTGGAATACCAACAGAGGTCCAAATTTTTATGTAAAATTATTGTCCTAAAACCAAAAGCTGTGTAAAAAAAATAGCAGTGACATTGGAACCTCCAAAGACAATTCTTCAAATTTCGTCAGATAGAATACTTTCAATTTTCTTTTTCTTTTTCTTTTTTTTTATACACAGTTTCGTCTTTCAACATTCTCCATAGAAATCATTTTTTTCCAGGCATCCAACCTTCGCTTCTTAGACTTGAATCCTTTACCGTTCCTACCATAGCCCAGCTCTGAGCTAGAGAGGCTTCCATTCATTTAGCTGTTGAATTTTGTATCCTCCTGTACATTTTTTTGCTTTCTCATTTTCCATTGAAACAAGGATAGAACTGTTCAAAAGAAGTCCTAACCTGCTGCCAGAAGCCAAAACATGATAAGAGAAGATATCTCAATCATCATCCAGCTCACAAAGGCCAGGCAGACTGACATCTGGAATTTTGGGCAGTCTGGCACACTGTAGCCTCTCAAATCTCTGGTGTATAAAACAGTTACCCCTGCTGCAGAGGATGCTGCTGCTAGAGACAATGTAGCTGTGACCTGTAATAATACATCCAAAACCATTAGATGTTGACTTGAATAGAAACACAAGTTACTTGGATTCAATAAAAGAGCAAAGGCATTTTAGAAACTTTAAGTGAGGCTAACCCAGTCTCCAACAACAAAGAGGCTGACCAAAGTAGTATTGTGAAGGATCTTCTTTCTTGCCAAGGCGTATGCATCCAATGATGCAAGTCCAAAGCTCCAGATGACTTGCAAACCCATTGAAGCAATCAGGTAGCTGCAATGGACAACATAAAGTTCAGAATAAGATTATAAACCTCCACCTACAACAATGAACAGCATTATACTAAGACACAAAAATGAAAACTACAGGCAGTAGATCCAATAATTTAGAAAGATTAGCACTGTCTATGCTTTTAATCCCCTAAGACATGTTGAGGACAAATGATGCTGCTGTTTGGCACCGTGTGCATTTCAAGTAGCAATGCTGCCATCTCAGTAGACCTCTTGCTTTGAGACCATTTTGAGTTTAAAACAGCCAAAAAAAATGCTTTGCATAGAAATCCATGCAGGGATGTTTGAAGAAATGCCAAATTGATGCTCCTTGCTCCAAGGGGCAAAGTCTCAATGCTCTGGCTGAGGTGGCATCTGTTATGAAATCACAAACCTAAGATCTGAAACCAATTGGGAGAGTTTGAAGAAATGCCAAATTGATGCCCTTGTTCTATGGGGTAAAGTCTCAATGGTCTGGCTGAAGTGGCATCTGTCATGAAATCACAAACCCATGATCTGAAACCAATTTCTGGTGTTTGAAGAAATGTCAAATTGATGCTCCTAAAACAACTCTAAATGCCCATTAATAATCCTATTGCAACTAAAGCCAAAAATAAAATAAAATAAGTGCTATAAAAGTGTTAACCCGCTTATACCACTGCCTAGGAGACTGCTTTAACACACATGGTCTTCGTTACCTAAAACAAAGAAACCTTCCAGTTAATGCATGTAAAATTTCCCCTTAAGCTCACCATGTAAAAATGCTTTCTTGACATCAAGCTATTCAAGCTCCAAGTCAAATAAAGCAACTATAGCAAGCAACATACAATAAAACTTTGCTTCACAACTCGAAAAAGTACTTCATTTAAGTCAACACCTTCTCTTTGTGTAAAGCCCTTAGCCACTAAACATGCCTTGTACCTTGCATCTTCAACCACTGGGATTCCATCTTTCCTCTTGTAAACCCATTTGCACCCTACGATCCTCAGGCCTTGTGGTGGTCTCACAAGCTCCCAAGTTTGAGTCTTGTGGAGAGCCTCGATCTCTTCACTCATAGTAGTCATCCACTGAGAAGACCCATCACAAAAGATAGCCTCCCCATAAGAACATGGATCATGACCATCAATGTCCTCCACAAAGCAAATGCAACTAAATCATCATAACCGTATCTCTGAGATGGTCTTACTTGCCTCCTCTGTCTGCTTGTAGCAATACTATATCATTATTCCTCAGGTGCATCTTCAACTGAGGATCACGTAATTCATCATGAATAGGCTGAATTGAAGTACCTTCTCTCACTGTCTTTGGAGTTTCAACTTCTAACTCCTTGGTCCCTATCAATATCAACAGATCCATTTCCCTCATAGAGTGTAGCAGACTCATCAAAGGTCATATCCTTGCTAGTGATAAACTTGGGTGACTTGGGATCCGTACACCACAACTTGTATCCTTTCACCCCAACTACATAACCTAGGAGTATATATTTCTTTTCCCTAGGCCCAAGTTAATCATTTCACATGAGAACATAAAGGACAACCAAATATTTTCAATTTGAAAAAATCACCATGAGAACTAGACCATACCTCCTTAAAAGTCTTTTAACTCAATAAATGTTGAAAGAGATATATTAACCAAGTAGCAAACCATGTTTACAATTTCAACCTAAAACACTTTTGACAAACCAGCATGTGAGAACATGCAATGTACTCTCTCCAAGAGTGTTCTGTTCATCCATTCTGCAACACTATTCTACTGTGGTATTTTCTGATAGTATGGTGTTTAACTATTCACTCATTCTTCCAGAGGTCATCAAACTCACCTGAATAGAACTTCAAGCCATTATCTGTTCTCAAATGCTTTATTTTCTTACCAGTCTTCTTTTTAAGACAATGCACCTAGAACTTTCTTGAATAGTCATCAATAAATGTCAACAAATATTGTGAACCACCCTTAGATATAACTCTTGTTTTTCAAGACAATGCACCTAGAACTTTCTTGAATAGTCATCAATAAATGTCAACAAATATTGTGAATCACCCTTAGATATAACTGGAGAAGGACCACAAAGATTAGAGTGATAATCAATTGTACCTTTGGTTTTATGAATAGCTACACTAAACTTCACCCTGCACTAACATAACGCACATAGAAATCCAACTTACTAGACTCTGGCCACACAGCAAAACCCATTTGTTCAGCTTTGCCATACCCCTCTCACTCATATGCCCTAGACACATATGCCATAACTGACTGGAGACAAAATCAAATCAGCTAAAGAAGAGACATCAAAACGACCAATAGAGGCCACTAACTTCCCTTTCATCACAGCCAGAGCACCTTTAGAAACCTTCAAGACTCCACCTTCAATTGAAAAGTGATAACCAAGGGAATCTTCAATGCTCAAAGATACGAGGTTTTTCTTTATTTTTGGAACATGCCGAACCTCCAATGTTCTAACAATACTATCATACATCTTAATCTGAACTGTGCCCACACAAACAACAGAGAGCCCTTTGTTGTTCCCCAACAACACTGTACCACCATTCGCTGCCTTGTAGATGGAAAACCATTTTTTATCGGGAAACATGTGAAAATGTACAACCTGAATCACGAATCCACTCATCACCTGAGCAATTGATAGACACTTCAAAAACATTTTCAGCATTAGCAACATTTACAGCTTTAGAGTTCTTTTAGACTTCTTCCTTTTATCTTTGCACTTTGGACAATTCTTTCTTATGTGCCCAACCTCGTGATATTCATAAAACTTAACTTTCTGAGACTTAGATTTGACCTTGATTTGTCTAATTGTCTCTCACACCTGATCCCTTATCTTTTGTTCTACCTCTCGCAATCAAGCCATCTACCTGATTCTCAATCTAATTGACACCCGTCTTTTCAACTATTTAGAGTTCAAAGCTGTTTTAACATCATCCAAAAAGATACTATCTCCCCCATACAATATGGTATCAACAAAATGTTCAAATGAGGAGGTAACAAACATAGCATGATAAGGGTCAGATCTTCATCTTCAACTTTTGCTCAATATTTCTCCAATCAAGTATTATTCTATTGAGTTCATCAAGATGGGTCTTTAACAACTATACCTTCTTTCCTCCAGAGAGTTTACAACATTGTTTCAAACACAACCAGTTCATCAAGGATTTGGTCATGTAGAAGGATTCCAGTTTAAGGCATAACCTATCTGTTGAAGTCTCCTCTACAACCTCTTCAACACCTCATTGGACAGGCAAAATTGAATCAACCAAGGTGCATTCTTTAGAAGATCCTCCATTTCGTCTTCAGACATCATTGTTGGTAACTGGTAAGGCTTTCTTCTCTTTCAAATTATGGGACACAAATATGCAGCAACCCAAGTCCGGCACATCCACCATAGACCTCAATGAATTTTCCCCTTCAGCTTCTCCTCCACAAATGTTGGGTTGGGTCATGGTGGGCCACAAATGTTGGGTTGGGTCTTGGTGGGTCTTTTAGCCAACCCACCACCACCTTGGAGTCCTTCTATTACCAAACTCTCCACACCTGACTCTTTTGCAATCTGAGTGCCTTGTAGGAATTGATATAGTTCTGCCTTTGGAAAGTCTCCATTCCCCATTGGTCCTGAAAAGAGTGCTCTTAAATTCCCTTCCTTGTCTCTTATAGCCCCTCCTATTCCAAATGGACCTAGGTTGCCTTGACTGCTCCCATCAAAGTTTAGTTTCAGAAATATCTTCAATGGGAGGTGTCCAAACCATCCTTGCTTTTACCTTCTGTACTGAACTAGAAGCAAACAAAATCCAATTCCTCCAAATATCATTGAAAGAGAAAGTTTTGAACAGGTCCAAAGTTTGTAGCCAATGTATAACCCTGGTCATTACACACTCCATAATTTGTTGTTTGCTTCTTTCCTTCTCTTGGAAGATTTTGGCATTTCTTTCTTCCCATAGTGTCTAGACCACTACTACTCTAATGCACCTCCACATTATTTTTCCCCTTCTCTTTGGCAAAGCTAAGGTAGATGGATCAAACAACATTTTAATCTCCATTGGAATATTCCACCTACACCCAAAGAAAGAAAAAAACCAATCCCAAATTTCTATAGCAAATGAGCAGGAGATTAGTAAGTGGTCACCATCAGATTTACATAGAGTGCACTAATTTGGGAAAATACACAGAAAAGGTCTCTTCTTTTGCAAGGAACCTAGAGTGTTAATTTTCCCAAAAGCCACTTCCCAACAAAAAGCCTTAATTTTAGGGGGAATCAACTGAAATCAAATTTCTTTCCAAGGAAAGGACAGAGAGGAAGGGGACTAGCAAAGAGCTTTACAAAAGGAAGCACAAGAAAATAAACCTTTAGGACTTGGGCACCAAACTCTTCTATCTAGTTTAGAGAGCTCTAAGTAGAGATTATCAAGAAGAAGAAGAAGCTTTGAAAGACAAATAGCCTCCTCATCTCTCAACCCTTGTCAAAACCCAAAGTCCTAATTAAGACTCATAGGCAAAGAAGGACAAGAAAATTCGAAATCACCTCATTTTTATACAAAGAGAAGAATACAAAGAAGGGAACAATTCCTTTAAAGGTTGGCTACCAAACCAAATATCTTCCCAAAAATGAATTAAGTTCCTTAAGCAAACACCATACCTGATATACCTGAGGAACTGAGGGAGGAGGCTATGAATTGCTTTCCAAGGTGCTGCCAAGGTAGCCCTTCATGATACACCAACATCCCAACCATTCTCCAATCTCCCATGTATTCTAGCCACTATCTCAATCCACAAATTTTCCCTCTCTAAAGGCCATCTCCATAACCATTTCCCTAAAAGAGTTGTATCCTTCTTTCTTATTGTTATCGGGTTTGTATTTAATTAAATAAATAAAAAGAAGGCTTCTGGTATGAGCCTAGAAGGAGAAGGGATGAAGAAGAAGAAGAGGAGAAGGGTCGAACAGAATAAGGCTTTGTAGTTTCTTTCGAAGAAGAGAACTGCCGCCCAGAATGCTTAATTCATAATAAAAGGTAAAATTACACTATTACCCCTGTATACAAATGCTTGAGAATAGAGACAAAAAAACACTGATTTAAAGAAGGGAAAAGACTAAAATGACCCTAAAACAAAGCTGTATTTTAACACTCCCCCTCAAGTTGGAGCATATATATCATACAACTCCAACCTGTTATAAATGTATTTCATCCGAGCGCCACTCAAGCCTTTGGTAAACAAATCAGCTAGTCGATCTTCAGACTTCACAAATGGGGTAATGATTTCTCCATTGGCCACCTTTTCTCTAACAAAGTGGCAATCCACCTCTATGTGTTTGGTCCTCTCATGATACACTGAATTGGAAGAGATATGAATGGCAGCCTGGTTGTCACAAAATAGCTTCATGGGGGTTGTGATTGATATTCCCATCTCTTGTAACAATTATCTTAGCCACACCAAGTCACATGTAGTGTGGGCCATGGCTCTGTACTTGGCCTCAGCCCTACTCCTAACCACCGCATTCTGCTTCTTGCTTTTCCAAGTAATCAAATTCCCTACCAAAAAGGTGCAGTAACCAGTTGTTGATTTCCTGTCAGTAACCGACCTTGCCCAATCAGCATCTGTGTATCCTTCCAAGGAAAGTTCTCCCTCTTTCTTATACAACAACCCTTTACCTGGAGCCCCCTTCAAATAGCGTAGAACTCTAACAATACCTTCCCAATGGGTTATCCTTGGGTTCTGCATGAATTGGCTCAATAATCCAACGCTGAAGGAAATGTCAAGTCTTGTAATGGTTAAATAAATCAGTTTTCCAACTACTCTCTTGTACTGTCTAGGATCATCTAGGGGCTCCCCCTCACTATCAGACATCTTCACATTTGGATCTATAGGGGTATCCACTGGTTTTGCCCCTAAAAGACCAGTTTCTTCCAATAGGTCAAGCACATACTTCCTTTGTGAGAGAGAGATTCCCAACTTTGACCTTGCTACTTCTATGCCCAAAAAATATTTCAAGTTCCCCAAGTCCTTAGTCTGGAACTGGTTTTGTGAAAATCGTTTGAGCTTTTCAATGCCATGCTCATCACTTCCTGTGATAATGATGTCATCAACATAGACTGCTAACACAATCTTCCCAGAGGTAGTGTCTCTACTGAACACTAAATGATCAACCCTAAATTGTGTCATCCCAAACTGTTGTACTACACTATTGAATCTCCCAAACCAGGCCCTCGGAGATTGCTTCAACCCATAAATTGCTTTCTTCAACTGACACACCTTACCTTCCTCCCCCTGAGCAATGTACCCTGGAGGTTGCTCCATATACACCTTCTCTTCTAGGTCACCGTGAAGAAATGCATTTTTAATATCCAACTGAAACAACAGCCAATCAAAGTGTGTAGCCAGGGAAATAAGCACTCGAACCGAACCCATTTTAGCTATAGGTGAAAAGGTATCAGTATAATCAACACCATAGGTTCGTGTATACCCTTTGGCTACTAAGCGTGCTTTATATCTCTTCACATTACCATTGGCAAGATGCTTAACAGTGTAAACCCACCGATAACCAACTGCTTTCTTTCCTGGAGGCAGAGAAGTGAGGTCCCAAGTATGATTAGATTGAAGAGCATAAAATTCCTCATCCATCGCCCTTTTCCATTCCGGAGAGAGAAGAGCATCTTGAAGAGATCTAGGAACAAACACAGATGATAAAAGGGATACAAAATTCCGATAGGATGGAGATAAATGGGCAAATGAAACATAACGAGATATAGGATGTTCAATACAAGCATGTTTACCTTTGCGAAGCACAATGGGAAGATCAAAATGAGATGGATTCGTCGACGGAGGAGTCACTGATGGTGGAGATAGGGATGGAGAAGGTTGAAACACAATACCATGAGAGCCGTGAGCATACACTCGATGGATCGGTGGTCACATTGACTCTTGAACAGCAGGAGTAGGCACAGACACCTCCTCCACTGGTAAGGGAAGAGGAGGTGGGGATAGAGTATCAAGGGAAGTAGGTTCGGGTGAGGAAAAAAAAGGAACATTTTCAAAGAAAGTCATATCAGGAATAACAAAAGAGCGCCAAAGGGAAGGACTATAGCACTAATATCTTTTCTGGGTCTGAGAGTACCCTAGAAAGACACATTTAAGAGCACGAGCGTCCAACTTATCCAACAACCGCCCCAAGCGATGAACAAAACAAGCGTAACCAAAGACACACGAAGGCAAAGGTAGTGGAGATTGAGAAGGAAAGACAATAAAAAAAGGAGATGAGCCACTTAACACGGAAGATGGCATATGATTAATGAGAAAGTAAGAAGTAAGAACAACATCACTCCAATATTTTTTTGGAACTGACATTTGAATCAAAAGTGTCTGAGCAGTGTCAAGTAAATGTCTATTCTTCCGCTCAGCTACTCCATTTTGTTGTGGAGTAGAGGAGCAGGATGATTGATGTATTATGCCATGAGATTCAAAGAACATATGGAATGGGCATTGAAAATATTCTTTTGCATTGCCAGATTGAAAGTATTTAATGGAGATAACAAATTGATTCTTAATTTCAACACAAAAGGAAAGAAATATATCAAACACCTTTGTATGAGATTTCATTAAATAAATCCAAGTCATTCTTGAAAAATCATCAACAAAGGAAATAAAATATTTAAAACCATTGTAAGATTCAACTAGACAAGGACCCTAAACATCTGAATGAACAAGTTCAAAAAGACTCGAGACTCTAGTAGGTTCCCTTGGAACAAAAGAGACACGATGATGTTTACTAAGCTGACAAGCTTCATACTATAACTCACAAACAGACACAACCTCTGGAACAAGACTCTTGAGAGCTAGAAGAGAAGGGTGACCCATCCAATAGTGCCACTGCAACGGTGTAATAGAGGAATGAAGAGTTGTTTGTGACCCACCACCATCAAGATAATGTAGTCCTCCAGCTTCATGCCCGCCACCAATCGTCTTCCCCATCTTGAGATCCTAAAAAATGTAATAGGACGGAAAGAATGAGACGGAGCAATTCAAAGATTTTGTCAACTTACTGGCAGACATAAGACTAAAGGGAAATTTAGGAACATATAGGACCGATGGTAAAGTAAAATCAGAATGTAACAAAACATCACTGGTACCAAAAACACAGGATGTAGTACTATCAGCCAGAGTAACCAATTGGGCGGTAGAGGGAGGGGATAAAGATGCAAACAGGTCTGAGGACCCAGTCATGTGATCTGAGGCCCCAGTCATGATTTAAAGGAAGAAACAAGACATGTTGTACCTAACTTTGCAAGAGTTGCAGTATTACCGAAAGAAGAAGACAGACGAAGTTTTTCATACTCTTCTCGGGTGATGGAAACCATTTCTTTCTCCTTCCCAGTACCTAAAGCAATGGAGTCATCTCTCGTAGTACCACTATCTCCTTCTACAGTAGCATGATTGGCCCAAGTAGAAGGTGGGCCATGTAGATTATAACAATAGTTTACAGTGTGTCCTTCCCGTCCACAATAATTGCATTCTTTGATCATTCCTCGATCAGCAATATTGACACTATGACCTCTAAAGTTCCCATTTCTACCACCATTGTGACCTCCTCTCACACCATGGTTACTACTTTTGGGATAGCTACTTCTACCACGCGAGCCACCTCTACCACCTCTAGTTGCGGCTAGGGCCGACTTCTCTAATACTAGAGAGTTATCTGTATGTGGACTCGTAACCCTTCTTACTCTGGTGAAAACTTCTGATAGTGTAGGTATGTCACTGCTACCTAAAATCTGGGCACGCACTGGTTCAAATTCAGGCCTCAATCTGGAAAGAAAACATGCCACATCCAACAGATCTCTCTATTGTTTTTGCACTTTGTAGTGGAAATTTTTTTAGTATAATTTCTCACATAACATAATTCACCCAATTAGACTAATAACTGGGTTTTTTGTTATTTGGATAATCCCCATTCAGGAAATCATGTAGATATTCCCTTAATTACATCTCTGCTAGGGGCAGAGAAAACCTTTTGATTCTAATTCAGAAGTACCAATGAATAGAGACTAAACTAAGTATGAATTTTCTACAGAATTTTCCTTTGAAAATTCTGGTATATATTTCCTCTTTATTTGAGAGAAAACCAGCATATAAAGAAACAAACATTGTATGCATAACAAGTAAATAGGTATCATAAAAAGCATGTTTCATCAATAAGGCTACAAATGGCCTTTAAATTATGGTTGTGTGCATTATCATGCTGTGAAGAACCATAATCAGCCAAGTTTCATGAACAAGGCTGTAGATGGTTTTTCCCCTCACACATAGGTTAGTAGGTTGTAAAGAAACCATAATCAGCCAAGTTTCATGAACAAGGCTGTAGATGGTTGTCTCCTTACATGTATTTCAATATGAAACAAGGAAGAAAAGAAAAAATAAAAGGAAGAAAGAAAGGAGTGAGGAATTGATAGAATATGGGCTTCCATCTCATGTGAGAAACACAAGGAGTATCATATTGAAGAGGTGTAGGAAGAACACAAGATTCCCTACCTTCTTCTTCCTTTTTCTTTTATGCTCTCCACACCAATTTTCTTCTCTTTTCTCTTCCCACTTGTTTCTTAATGCTAGAAATCCTGCAAATCAATTAGTAATAGCCAACAAAAAAGGCATTAGCTTCTCCTTGTAGGAGAGGGGTTTATATAGAGGAGGGAGGTGGTTAAGTAACTCCCCACTCCCCTCTTCTTAGAGTGCCAAGTGTCACCCCACTTAAAATGGGTTAAGGAGGGAAAAGAAAAAGAAAAATTTTCCTTCCTAAGGTGACAAGTGTCCCCCCACTTCAAGTGGTTAGAGTAGGGAAAATGACTCCTCCTTCCTAGGGTGACATGTGTCCCCCCCACTTCAAGTGGTTAGAGGAGGGAAAACAAATCCTTCTTCTTAGGGTGACATGTGTCCCCCCTTCAAGTGGTTAGAGGAGGGAAAACAAATCCTTCTCCCTAGGGTGACATGTGTCCCCCCACTTCAAGTGGTTAAAGGAGGGAAAATAGTCCTCTTGTTAGAATAGGACAAGTGGCACCCCCTCATAAATAAGTGGGACACCTCACAAGAAATTAATTAAAATGGATTTATTCTTCTAGGGCATGTTGTTCCACTAAATGGGCTCTACTACAGGCCCATTAAATGCTTATTGCATTATAAATAAGCCCAAATAACTTGGGGCCTGTTGTTCACTAAACTAGACTGCAGGCCCCTTTCTTTACTAAAGCGTTTCAGCCCACCAATAGGATTGATTGGGCTTATAAGAAAGCCCTTTTCTCTTCTTTATTATTATTTTTTTAAGCTATGACTGGAAGTATCTTAATAACCTGCTCCCAGTCCAGCAAATTTACGGACTTAACACACTTTGAGATCAATCGAAAGAGGCTGATACGAATCCAATTGATTCCGCAAACTCTTCAAGCAAGCATAGTACTCTTCCACACTCCTATCACCTTGCTGTAATTGAAACTATTCCTAATACAATTGATAGATTCTAGTTACATTGTCTTGTCCAGAATACAACTGCTTAGCATGTTCCCAAATTTCTTTCGCAGTGTCAAAGAACATCAGGTTCACACTGATATGAGGTTCCATACTGTTCCAAAGACATGTCATAATCTGTGCATTCTCCTGGATCCAATCATCATACCCTGCAGCTCCTGGGTCTGGTTTGTTTTTTTTAATATATTTTAACTTTGCTCTCACCGTCAAATTTGCCTCCACCGACTTTGCCCATGGTACGCAGTTGGTACCATTAAGTTTGACCGACGTCATTTGTACAGCCATGGAATCGGGTTGTACCATCACACTTGTTTTGCATTCACTGCCAGAGGTAGCCATCAGTTACTTCTGCAACACTCTCCCTAGACGAACACCTTCCCGACTCAACAACAGCATTCAACTGACTTGACTATTGTTTTTGAAACTTCAACAGCATAGCTGCAACCCATAAACCTGGAACATCAGCATAAAAACTTCTTCTACGAGTCAACCATCCTCCCAATTCCTAGAAAATAACCCACCAAACACATCAACCACAACCGACAATCAGCTGAACTTCACATTCACAGTCCCTCTTCGAACTGCCAAGTAGAGGGAGTCTAAACCACCACCAAACAGTCGACCAACGATGCAGGTTGAGGCATAGAAGCCTCTAAACCTTCTGGGCGATCAGTCCTTTTAGGTTCTTCCCCTTCCTTTCTTCTCGTATTGGTATAAAAAACTCAGTCGAACCAGTTGCAGGCATCCTTCACTGATGCAGTCAGGAAACTCGATCAACTAGGCTCTGATACCATGTTATCAAGCCTGTATTTAATTAAATAAATAAAAAGAAGGCTTTTGGTATGAGCCTAGAAGGAGAAGGGATGAAGAAGAAGAAGAGGAGAAGAAGGGTCGAATAGAATAGGGCTCTACAGTTTCTTTCAAAGAAGAGAACTGCTGCCCAGAATTTTTAATTTATAATAAAAGGTAAAATTACACTATTACCCCTGTATACAAATGCTTGAGAATAGAGACAAAAAACACTGATTTAAAGAAGGGAAAAGACTAAAATAACCCTAAAACAAAGCTGTATTTTAACACTTAGAGCAGATTAATGTGTTATTTGGTTTCCCCTTTAGAGAAAATACCAACCCCTGGTGTATCAATTTGAAGAACTCCTGTTTATTGTTTCCTTTAGATTGCTGCAATGTGATAGTTTCGATTTTTCAACAGAAAGTGGGTGGAATATGTTTTCTCACAGGCAAATGCATTCAGTAGTTCAGATCTGACTAGAGAGAGGCTAAAAGAAAGATGAGAAAGGAAGAGACAAAAATAAAAAGTATCTTTATTTGTCCAGAAATTAGGATCTCAAATATATCTAACTTCTGATCACCTTGGGAATGCATAGAGATTTTCTAGGCAACACCTTGCCCTGACAGCTTAAATGACTCAGCATCATCTGGATTCCTTGACCATAGTAGCTTCTATGATAGAAACTTATCAAAAACGTTATGATGCTAGTGCTGCTGTCTTGTAAATTTAGCAAGTTCTAGTTACAGAAAACACCCGCAAGATAGTATTCTAGATTCTTTTTTTTTTTTGATAAATAACAGACTTTTATTAAAAGATAATAATAGAAAAGGTACAAAAGGAGGGATAAAAATTCTTAACCCTCCCAAGAAAGCCCAGAAGAAATTAACTCTTCCCACCCCTTGTTTGGCCAACGAATCTGCCAAGGAGTTGGCGCACCTCTTTATCCATTGAAACTTGACTTCCATATTTTGGGTGAGATGTCTAACTTTCTTTTTTTCATTCAGAAACTTCCAAAGGCTAGAAGTATCCTTCATCAACCAATTTATAGCCAACTTAGAGTCACCTTCCACTATCAATTTTCTGATATTTAACTCTTGCGCTCTTTTTAACCCTTCCAAGACAGCCAATATTTCAGCTCTAAGAGAGTCCCCCCATCCAATAGAACCAGAATACAATGCAATAATTCGACCTTCATCATCTCTGAAGGCTCCCCCTATACCCAACAGACCTGGATTTCCTTCACTACTACCATCAAAGTTTAGTTTAGTGAAACCTGAAACTGGAGGGGACCGAATTGGGTGGGATACATTCTTTCTTGGAGCTGACCAAGCCACTTCGTTCCACTTCCTGATGATGCCTCCTTCTAAATAATTTTCAAAACTTTGCAAAGTTTTAACCCAATGGGTCACCCTTATAGAAATCAGTTCAATGATTACACCATTATTTCTTTCTTTCCCATGAAAGGTTCATTGATTCCTTTCCTCCCAGACTGTCCAACATACAGCTGCTCTTATACACCTCCACAGAATTTTCCCTCTCTTCTTCAGCCCCTTAACAGTAGTAGAATGAAATAGGCTTTGAACATTTGGGGGAGGGGTCCACCTGCCACCAAAACGAGAGAAAAACCAACACCAGATTTCTTAAACAAATGGGCAAGAAACCAATAAGTGATAGCAAGTCTCACCATTCTTCTTACAAAGGATGCACCAGTGTGGGGATAAACACCAATTAGGCCTTTTTCTTTGAAGTAAGTCGCAAGTGTTACACTTTTCAAGGAAAACTTCCCAACAAAACACTAATTCTGGGAGGAATTGGTCTACCCCAGACTTCCAAAACTGGAAAAGGGATTCCAAAGACAAGAGGGGAATGAGCCAGTTCCTTGAAGAAAGAGGAGCAAGAGAAGATACCCGAAGGAGGAGTCCAAATCCTACTATCCCTCCTAAGGGGGTCAATAACCATCCCCTCAAGGATATTTAGCAGGTCAGCAATGAGGTTCAGTTCCAGTTCTCTAAGGGCCCTTCTAAAACCAAATTCCAATCAATGGTTGAATTAGAGGTGGTCAAAACAGTGGAGACAGGCTCATTTTTAAACCGTGATAAAGAATACAAGGAAGGGAAAAGTTCAACGGAGTGCTTCCCACCCAAACACGATCCCAAAATTTCACGCAGTTACCGGAGCACATATCATACCTGATTAGAGGAAGAAAAGAAGGAAGTATGGCATGAATTGATTTCCAAGGAGAAGCTCTCGTAGCCCTAGTTAAAACTCCAGAGTCCCAGCCATCCGCTACTTGCCCATGAATACTTAAGACAACTTGAAGTATTCTAGATTCATTACCAATGAAGAACAAAAGGAACTCCAGATATATCAATCTAAGATACGAATTCAAAGAAGAAAACTTGATGAACTACCTCATTGCTTTACTGAGATCTCCAGACCATCTTTAGAATGTAACAATGGATACTTGAAAAATTGGCACCTTAGACTTGTGCATTTTCGAATAAGAACAAATTCTGAATAACCAAGATGTGTAGTTGCTATCTAAAGGAGAATGACACATTTTTGTAGGTTTAAATTTCCTTCTATTTATCTTAGGTGGTATTTCCTGCATATTAGGAAGAAGTCAAACTCACAGTATGTAAATGGTATAAGATAAGACTACATGTTTTTACTAATTTTTTCAATTACTACAATCTTGGCAACAGATGTCCTAAAAATAATCTGCTCCAACTTTAAAATATTTATCCACTTTGGCAATCAATTTGACGTAGCAATCTAAGCATGGGATACATCATAATATGAAATACTGGAACGTTAGTGGGTTGACATTCCACAACCTGAACCCAATCCTAATCTGATCAAGGGCATATCAAACCCCATCCCAATATGATGGGCAGGTTACGTGATTAAACCATCCCATTGACATCCCTATTTCTACCCATCTCAAAAATTATTTATTTTTTAATTCTTCAGAATTAAAAAAGAAAAACAGATAAGAATAAGCACAAATACACTTGACTAGAAACCAACGGTAAATATAAAGAATGTAGTGTCTAAGCATTATAGATAGAAGGAACATACTAGCCCAATTATTATAGTGCCATCGATTTTGAGACTAAATCTTTCAGCCATGTCCTGTAACCCTTTATGAACTCTATAAAGTTCTGAATCCATTTAAGTGAACTGAAAACTTTATAGTCTGTCTTAAATCATAAAAGGCATCTATTGAAGCTCTTCATCAAAGTTACTGAAGTCTAAATCCATCAAGATTTTAGATTTCATCTATATGATCAGTCAAGCAAGCTGCAGTTAAGTTTCATTTCATGCTTATGACAAGCCTCAGCCTTTAGATTCCTGTTGATCCAAAAACATGGAATACAAGCTTCAAGATGAAATCTGAAAACCAATCATTTACTAATGCAGTTTAGACTAGCTAAATGCTCCCTTGTCCTTACACATCTAACTCTTTGGTATTTACCAGATCAAATCTGAAAATCTTCCCAAAGTTGGATGCATATCCACACTAACCCACTAATATTTTTGAGGTCATTCTTCAAATTGGTGGTAATATTTGCTCCATACACAATGTTGAGAAGTGGAGAAGTTTGATATTCCTAATTGATCACAAGAATCTTGTGGCATTACCTTGTTACAAATCAATATCCTTTAGCTGAGCTTTTCTAAAATTAACTGTTCACCTCGTATAATTAAAGGGCTTAATGTCCTTCAAATTACAAGAAAATGGGTTATGATATTAGTTGGACATCAGTCACAAAGATAATAGCATTAGGAGTGCAATGGGTTATGATACAGTTCCTTAATATTCCCCATCCCATTAGGAGTGCAACTAGGTAATCCTTTCAACTTTTCCTGTTTAAGTATCACCAGCCAAGGTACTCATAAAAAAATGTATCACCAGTTACATTTAGAGGACCTAAAATTCTTGTTCTGTGAGAATATCATCAATTAGTTCTCTTTACACCATATATTTATTCCATCCTCTGGTCTTCTGTGTATCCATTTGTGGCATCATGTTCAAGAAGAATCTAGATGATACCCCATTGCACACTTACTCTCCCCCTTTTGTTTCTCCAAATTTCCATTTTCTCAAACATACATGGAAGGAATTCACTTGGACCAATAAGAGAGATGATAATCCATTGCAACCTCGGTTGTGTTCCCTTTTATGAACCGAGATTTACTTGGACCAATAAGAGAGATGGAGCTGAAAATGTCATGGAAAGAATTGGCATGGATCTCAGTAAAGAAAGTTGGATAAGTACATTTGAAGACACTAAGTTTATTCACTATTCTAGTGGATCAGATCACCTCCCAATAGCTCTTGACACTAACCCTCCAAAAGAAAAGCTCAGGAGATCTTTAAGGTTTGAAGACATGTGGACCTCGAGTAAAGACAATGAGGATTTATTAAAGATATTTGGGGAAAGAAGAGCAGAGGTCCAAGTCAAGCCAGGCTGAAAGAAAAATGCAAGAAACTGCAATCCACCCTTAGAAAGTGGAACAGATAAGTTTTGGGAAAATACAAGACAGGATAGACGATGTAAAAGCTGAGTTAGTAGTGGCAAAATGGGACTGCATGGGTCATTTTAGTAATGAGAAAGTGTTGGATTTGGAAAATAGACCGCTTGAGGAATTAAAGAGAGAGATGTTATATGCTCAAAAGTCAAGGCAGAATTGGATGGCTTTTGGGTGACAGGAATACAAATTTTTCCCACAGAGCTACTATGAACAGAAGGGCCAAAAACTGAATTGTAAAAATTAAAAATGGTAATGGGGAGTGGATTTCTAGACACAAGGATATTTTTAAGGAGATGGAGGATTATTTTAAAATATTGTTTTCTTCCTCAAATACTGGAAATACAGAGAGAGTGGTAGATGATTTAGAAAGTCATAGAGGAAGATAATTGGTGGCTTTAGAGAGAGATAGATGATGAGAAATCAAGGAAGCTCTATTTCAAATAAACCCTAGGAAAGCTCCAGGATTGGATGGTTTCCCCAATTCTTTATTCCAAAGGTACTAGAACATTGTTGGAGGTAGTGCTGAGGCTATTATGGATTTCTTTAGGACTGGGAACATCCATAAAGATTTAAATGAAACTTTCATTACCATAATCTAAAGTCTAAGTGTCCTGAAGAAGCAACCCAGTTCAGACCCATTAGTCTTTGCAGCATAGTCTATAAAATTATCGGAAAAATGATTACAAATAGATTGAAGCCCATTCACGGCCGAGTTATCAGCACCAAAGTGTTTTTCTTCTGGTTAGGATGATCTCAGATAATATTTTAATTGCCCATGAAATCCTCCATCATATGAAACACACGAAGCAAAAAAAAAGTCTTATGGCTTTAAAGCTTGACATGAATAAGACCTATGATAAGAGTCTAATGAAGCTTTCTCAAGGCTATCCATAGTAAAATGGGATTCAGGGAGAAGATTGTGGGATGGATTATGGATGTGTCACATCTATTTCCTATAGAATTCTGATAAATGGATGTCCTACTAAAGAGGCACCCCTTCTAGAGGCTTTAGATAAGGTGATCCTCTTTCCCTCTATATATTTCTGATTTTCTGAAATGTGCTTCTAGAATGCTTAAGAAGCTATAATTTGTAGGTACCATCTCAGGCATTAAAGTGTCATTTGCTAGCAATTGCCCCTTTGTTTGCCATGCCTTCTTTGTAGATGATTCTTATATCTTCTTAAAACTGACCTTGCTGACAATGATGCAATCAAGAAAATAGTTGTGGGTTATGGGGAAGCATCTAGGCAGCAGGTAAACTTCCAAAAATTTGAGGTCTATTTCAGCAAAAATCTGCACCATAAGTTGCAAAAAATTATAGAAAAGTCTGGGAATAAAAATGGTTAGTAAGCCCTTAGTGTATTTAGGTCTCTCCTCAGAGCTAGGAAGATCTATGGTTAAGGCTTTTCCTACCTTCTGAGTAGAATGGAGTCTAAGGCAAAACAGTGGAAGGGTAATTTCTTGTCCCCTGCCGGTAAGGAGACCCTCATTAAAGCAATTGACTGCTATCCCTACTTATACAACGTCTTGCTTCTTGTTACCCATGGGTTTGTGTAAATAGAAGGACAAAATTATTTGAAATTTCTGGTGGGGTGAGAAGGATGGAAAAAGGAAAATCTGTTGGGTGGGTGGGATCAGCTTACAACAAACAAGCTGGATGAAGGATTGGAATTCAGGGATATCTATTGATTTAACCTGCCTTGTTAGCCAAACTCCCTATGGGCCAAAATAATCAAAGCAAAATATTTAGGGTCCAAGAGTTTTTGGTCTGTAACTCAAGATAAGAGTGACTCTCAGGGTTGGAAAAACCTGCTTGCTGCAAGAGAAATCCTTAAGCACGGAGGCTGTTAGGCTGTAAATGAAGAGAAGGGCATAAGAATTTGGGAAGATCCTTAGCTACCAAAATTGAATTGCTTTAAACCAATGGTTCCCCATTCATTCTAATGTTCAAGAGAAAGGGCCTTGCCCGGAGATTAAGGTAGGTGAATCAACTCTGAGGGAGCTCTTCAATGGCAAGCTTACATCAAACGCTCTGCAACTTATCCAGTTTAAGTTTCGCAAGGTCAGGATCCTATTTCTTCTTTCTTTGACTTGGGATGGGAGAGTAGGGATCCCACGGTCGAGCACCTAGAGAGACTCTCGGAGAGGGAGTCAAGAGAAGGGAATGTGAGTGAGCTTAGGGTGGAGGTGATGGAAAAGGGAACGAACAACGAGTCCAAGGACTGGGAGGTAGGAGGTGACAAGGAAAAAGGAGGTAGCTTTAAAGAAGGTAAGGGTGAGAAGGCGAATGACTTGAAATAGTTAAATCAAGATGCTCGGCTTTGGAACGATTCTGATTATTTGGTATCTGAAGTGGTTGTTGGAAGACTGGGAGTTGATTTAGGCTGAAAGGCCAAAGAGTCTAGTTTGGTTGAAAGTGGTGATGTTCCAAGGATTCAAAAGAAGTCCAGAGCTTCAAGTAAGCTCAACGTAGTTCATGTCACAAAGGTTTTTTCAAGTCTAAAAGATGGTCTAGTGGAATCTGGGCCGACCAACAAGTACAAAAGAATCTATAAAAGAAGGGGAATAAAACTCAAAACCTAGAGTCTTGTGAATCCTCGTTTGGAATTTTCATCGTCTTCCGAAGGGGCTGGTAAGTTGATTCCTCTGGTGGTTTCTCAATGGGAGAAGTCGAAAAAGATTGATTTATTAGGGATTACAAGTAGGGACGGAACTGATGAGATGAGGCCTCTATTGAGGTGTTGCCGAAGGAAAGGGATGTCAAGAAAGGAAGTGTAGATTTGAAGACTCTAGTTGATAAAGAGGTGGAAATTGGCAAGTCTTTCCTAGGATGAGAAATCTTTTCTAGGAAAGCTTTTGAACTATTTGAAAGAAAGAGGAAGGAAGAGAATATGAGAAAGGCTTCTGAAGCCTTAGGGGGGGAAATATGCGATGAGGATGGAGGTCTAGAAGAGTTTCGTGAGGTGGAAGATTGATCTGTTCCTATCAATGTTTTAAAAACTGACACAAAGGTCGAACCATTTTTGTCTTCGAGTCGTGGGTCACCGGTTCGACCGTCCGAGTTGAACAAGTTAGACCATGCCATGTCAGCGTTTTATATATTTAAGTATATCTATAGTTATATACATATATATGTGTATATATGTATGTGCATGTGTATGAACACATATTTTATCAATAAATAATATGTATATATATATATATATTTGTGTGTGTGTATAAACACACATTTTATCAATAAATAATATATAATTATAATCTACACATAATATATGCATTATTTTATGTTTAATTTATATTTTAATTCAAATATTAAATTTTTATTTGTAAAAAAATAGTGGGGCAAGGCACCTATGGCACCTTGGGATGCATAGATATCAAAAAGTTGCCCAAAATCAAAAAGAAAAAAAAAGATCACCTCAATCAGACATCAGAGTGCAAAGTTATGGCCTCCGGAAGTTTGCATACATGTTTAATGTACAACCCATGACCCAGTCACCAAGTCGAACAGGTCAACGGCCCGACTGTCCGTGTCAGATAGTTTTTACCTAGTCAATAACTTTTGACAAATTTTTGGGTTTCACTAAAATCAAACCCGGAATCATGGCCAGGTGACAATTTGAATGGTTCAACCGGTTAGGTCAATGGTAGGTTGAAAACGAGACTTGTTTTGTTGGTGATGCAGTTGTTTGCAAATGTGGCTTCTCTTTCTTTCTTTTTTGTTGTGTTGATGTAGGAGCATAGTAGGAGATGTTGTTGGGTTTGGGGGTGTTGTCTTAACACTTGCCTTTAAGCTGTCTAGTTTTTCTTTTTAATAAATTTTGTTAATTATCAAAAAAAAAGGTTCCCGTCTAGCAAACCCTAGTGTGGAATTTGTCGAAGACCTAATTGATGCAAATAATAGGTGTTGGAAATGGGATATCAACTCTCAAATGTTCCGTCAGCATACTATATTGCAAAGGAGTTGGATAAGTATTTTCCTATTCCACTCCTAAAACCCTAGTTCTTTTGAAGAAACATTGGAGTAAACTCTAGTCAATGGAAGTAGAACCTAAAGTTAAAAGTT
The DNA here is from genome assembly GCF_055504915.1 of Nelumbo nucifera. Lineage (NCBI taxonomy): Eukaryota > Viridiplantae > Streptophyta > Magnoliopsida > Proteales > Nelumbonaceae > Nelumbo > Nelumbo nucifera. The sequence goes on along the minus strand of NC_142651.1, from coordinate 51,289,355 downwards.
TTACTTGGAAGTGCTGCTTGAATAGTAAAGCAGCATAATCAAATTTGGCTAACATAGAGGTGATAGATGATCCTACCTGCCCTATTAGTGGCTTTGGTCAAGAGACTAATATGCATACTCTTTTCTTCTGTAATGATGCTAGATGCACCTGGTTTGTTAGCAAATTAGGGATAAAAGTTGATGCTTTAAATGCATTGGCAGCTATAGTGATTGGTGGAGAGATTGGGTTGATTCTCTCTCTTCAGCTGAAGCAAAAAAGAGCAAATTGTTAGAATACTCAGCTGTTCTGCTTTGGCTAATTTGGAAAAGCATGTATATGAGGAATTTCCAACAGGCAAGGGAGTTGGTCTTGAATCCCTCCTCAATTCCAGCAACATCTAGTGGCAGTCATAGCCACAGTAAATGTTTTTGGAGCCCACCAGGCCTTGGTTATATAAAGGCAAACTCTGATGGTGGTTTTTTGGCAACAGGCTCAACTTCTTTTGGTTTCATAATCCTAGATGAGAATGGGAGTTTTTCTGGCAGCAAAATTTGCAAAATCATAAGCTGTTTCCCCCCAACAATCAGAAGCTACTGCTATGCTGAAATGCCTGAAATTTCTTAAGGAAAAGAGTCTCGAAAATGAGATAGTGGAAGGACATTGCAAAGAGATAATGCAAAGTTTAATTCCCAATGAGATGGCAGCAGAAAAAGAATCTTGGTTTATCATCGAACACATCTAGGAATTGACGAAAAATCTTAGTGTCAGGTTCAGCTTCGTTAACAGAGAAGGAAACAAGGCAGCCCATGCTGCTGCTTCCCATGGTTTTCAGAATTCAGGATTGGCTATCAGTGCAACTCCTGATTGACTTTCTTCGATCTTACTCAATGATATTTTTTTTCTGGTTTTCCTTAGTAAAGTCTGTAGGATAATTTTTCTGTTTCCTGGTTTTATGTTTCTTTAGTTGTGTATTTTTTCAATTTGATGGTCGTATCTTTTGTTTTGCTTCTTTCTGAATGAAATCTACAGATTTTGTACCATAAAAAGCATATAATGCATTTTTTGAATAAAAGTATATGATGCATTCAACCGACCTCCATTTCCTCAAGCACCAATCAGTACAGAAAAAGACAGATTGTCTACAAAGAAAATAAATTTTGAAAAATCAGAGGCTCATCAAACCAGGCATATAATGTCACTACCAACTTCTTGATGTTTTGAGTTCCTTTTGACCAATTTTCACAAATAGGAAACTGAGAATCAGTTCAGATGTGACATAGGACTTGGGGAATGTACAGAGAAGGAAAATAGCTCTATTAGGGAAGTGGCTTTGGAGATTGCCTTAAGATAGGGATAAACTGTGGACAAAGGTGATTAGTGAGCATTCATGGACTCTTAGACAATGGATGGGATGTTGGTGTACTGCCTAGGGTAAACAGAACTTCTCCTTGGAAGGCCATCAGTGCAACAATGCACTGCCTATGATCCTCCCTTTTACTAGGTACAATTTGTGTAAAACTGTTCAGAGATGGACAGATCTGCACATTGGTCTAAAACATTGGAGATGTTCAGAAATGTTTCCACAAATGACTTATTATGGAAATGGTCTGAAGTGGTACAAACAGATATACACAAAGAAGTAGTGATAATGGAATGGAAACCTCCAAGGCCAAACAAACTGAAATTAAATTTTGATGGGAGCTTCTTTGGTAATCCAGGGAGGGCAAGTATAGGGGGGTTTTCAGAAACCATCAAGGTGCAGTTGTGGCCTTATTCTCTGGGTCAATTGGATTTGGCAACTCGGTTAAGGCTGAGACTATGGCTCTCTTACAAGGACTAAAACTGGCAACACAGATGGGTGTCAGAGAGCTTGAAGTGGAAGGAGATTCCTTATCGGTTATTTCTTGGGCAAAACAAACTATTTCAGCTCCTTAGAAATATAAATTTGCCTTCAGGGAAGCTGTGTTATATCTGTCCAAGACTCTAAAGACTAGCCAAATATCAGGTGGTGATTGCACAATGTTATGAGATGAGAAGTGATCAGTTGGTGTGGTGTCCCAACCTCAGACGATCTTTGCTGGATCAAGAAGCGGATGAGTTCATGCTGTTGCTAGATAAGTTAGAATAGTCCTAGCTAACATTGTCTTCTAGTGATGGATTGTGGTGGAAGGAATGCAATGATGGGATGTTTTCAGTGAAATCTTTCTATCTATCTCTGATCAAGGAGGAATTAACTGCTAATCAAGTAGATGGAGTATGGGCGAACCCTGTCCCACGAAGAGTGGAAGCCTTTGCTTGGCAGGTAGCACTACACAGTATACTAACAACAAAGCATTTGAAGAGAACGGTTTCTCTATGGCCAGTTACTGCTACCTCTGCAGAAAAGAGGAGGAATCAATATGGCACTTGTTCTTCTCCTGTGAAGTGGCAAATTTCATCTGGAAATTTTATTCCTTTCTTTTCAGCATGCCAGTGTTCCAGCCTTCCTCACCTGCAGAGATATTCTCAGCCTGACCGAGGTTTAAAGGAAGCAAGAAAGCAAAAATATTGTGGAGCTGCATCCCTTTTGCAGCATGTTGGACTTTTGGAAGGAAAGAAACAAACAGTTGTTCGAAGACAAGTCCAAAAGCATTGAAGCTGTGGTGGCCTCAGTAGGAAAGCTTATTTCAAACTGGGTCTCAATTCTACCACAATTTGAGCGACTTAATAGTGTAGACCTAGAAGAAAATTTCTGGGGTGTTCTTGAGATTCCAGCTTGCAATGTAAACATGTTTTCATAGTTTCAGTTGTTTGGGTGTTATCTTGATACCTTCTAAAGCTGTATTTTTCTTTTAATTTAAAAAATTTTTCTTCTTTACTCTTCAAAAAAAAAACAAAAATGGATAGAATAATGAACTGAGTATTAATATTGACCATTACAATGGAGGAACAAAACATGTATGGTCCAAATTTTTGCCTGTCACCCCATGTATGTAGCCTCTGCTTGGGTTCTAGTAAAATGATCACATACCTATTAATTTCTTGTCCATTTTTGTGCTTTATCTGGGCTTGGTTCTCTTTTATCTTTGGTCGCAGGTGGACACCTCCCCCGGATGTGGTAAGCCTTTTTTGACCCAACTTGCTTTTCTACATGTTCCAAAAATGCCTATCAACTTGTATTTTGTTAGTAGTATAACAAATTCTTTAAATTGTTCAATAACCTTCTTCCCTTCTTCTTGTGTTATTTAGGATTTGGCCTCGGGGAAGAGTCGGTAAGAGTCAAGTTATTTTGTGGCACAATCGCCTTGATCATTTGTCTTTTGAGTCATTAAAAGTGTTGCTTCCTAAGCTATTTAAGTTAGTGTTAATGTCTGATTTTATGTGTCAAACTTGTTAGTTGAATAAATAATGTTGAACTTATTTTCCTTTGAAAAATAATAGATCTGAGTTTCCTTTTCATATTGTTTATGCTAATGTTTGGGGCCCTATTACTTTGCCTTTTGAGATTGGCTATAAATATTTTATTACACTCATTGATGACTATTCCAAGTATACATGGGTGTATCCATTGCGGTCAAGAGAAGAAGTTCCTAAAATTGTAAAAGAATTCCAACAAATGGTTTTTACTCAATTTCAAACCAAGATCCAAATCTTCCAATCTGACTATGCCAAAGAATATTTCCATAGTGACCTTTAGAATATTTTGCTTCATGTGGATCCCTTCACCATAGCTCTTGTGATCAAACACCTTAACAAAATGGTGTTGCGAAAAGAAAAGATCACCATTTTCTTGAAGTTGCTTGTGGGTTACTTATACATATGAATGTTCCAAAACGGTTTTGTCTTGAAGCTATTCTATGTGTTGCTTATCTCATCAGTCGTATGCCTTCTCGGTGGTTAAAGTATATGGCCCCACATCAACTTCTTTTTCCAAAAGCTCCCATGTTCCCTATTCCACTTCGTGTTTTGGGGTGTCATTGTTTCGTCCAAAATCTGTCCCCCACCCATGGTAAACTTGATCCTCGCATCATTCCTTGTGTCTTCTTAGGGTATCCCTCTTCCCAAAAGGAATAGCGTTGCTTTGATCCAATTTCCAGGAAATACTACATTTCCAAGGATGTGTCCTTTTCTGAGAGTGACCCTTACTTCTCCATTTCTCCTCAGGGGAAGTGTAGTAGGGTTGAGGAGAAACATGCTCAGGTTCACCTTCTATTCTTGATCCTCCCGCGTTTCGTGTATTTTTTCAACACGAGACAGCTGAGTTGAAGAAATGTGGAGCATCCGGATGCTATATTGCCAGTGCCATTGGACTCCCAAGGGATAGATCCTATTCAGCCAAGTACTCTTGTTCCCATTTATATGACTGATCCCATTAACATTGATACTTCTGTTGTTGATGGCCTAAAACTTCCCATTGCTCAAAGGGTGTTAGGTCATGTACTACAAATCACCCTATTTCCCATTTTATCTCTTATGAGAACATCTCACCCTTTTTTAGTGCTTTCATCTCCTCTACTAACGGTGTTCCTATTCCCAAAAGTGTGGCAAAAGCCCTCTTAATTCCTGAATGGACAGATGCAATGAAAGAGGAAATCAATGTCTTACACAAAAGTGGCACATGGGAATTGGTAGATCTTCCTAAAAGAAAAGAACTAATAGGATGTAAGTGGGTTTTTACAATAAAACATAGAGCTGATGGTACAGTAGAAAGATAATAAAGCTTGATTAGTAATAAAAGGATTTACTCAGGTGTATGGAGTGGACTATGCAGAAACATTTGCTCTAGTGGAGAAGATGAACTCTATCAGGGTCCTCAAATATCTTAAGAAATTTCTAGGTGTTGGGTTGTTGTTCCAAAAACATGGACATTTGAAAGTTGAGGTATACACATATAAAGATTGGGTTGGATCTGTTGATGACAGAAAATCCACCAATGGTTATTGTACCTTTGTGGGAGGGAACCTAATTACATGGAGAAGCAAGAAACAAAGTGTTGTGGCCAAGTCTAGTGCTGAAGTTGAATACCAGACTATGCCTCATGGAGTGGCTAAGATCATGTGGATTAAGAATTTGTTCGAAGAACTGGGATTTACTATGGATAATCCCATGTCCTTATATTATGATAACAAGGCAGCTATTAACACTGCAGCTAATCCTTTTCTTCATGATAGGACCAAACACATTGAGGTGGATAAGTTCTTTATTAAGGAGAAACTTGTTAGCAGAGAAGTATGTACACCCTATGTTGGTTCTGAAAAGCAGCTTGTAGACATCTTCACCAAGGGTTTACATCACTTACGCCATAATGATCTGTGTGACAAGTTGGGCATGATTGACATCTATGTCCCAATTTGAGGGGGAGTGTATTTTGTTGCTAGTAGTTAACTACTAGACAAAGACTGTTCCTAGTAGTCAACTACTAGACGAAGAGTCGACTACCAAGGCATTCCCTCTTTTATTTTATCGCCCTAATATAAATAAAAATGTTGGCGCCACCAAACCTCACTTTTTGACTCCAAATCTTCTCTTCTCTTCCTTCTTCTCTCTTCTATTCAGCAACTTTTCTACCAAGAAAACTGGCATAATTGGAAGATTTCGTCCAACTCAAAAGAGAACATGTTAGCTCCAAGTAGATTGGTCAAATAAATTAAAAGGCAAGACAAGAAGTATTTTGTTTCCAAGAGAGCTAAAAGTGACAGTTAATGTTGTCATCAGAAGTATCAATAACCGACTCTTTTCAGACCAACTGAAGATGCAACCATGCTAATATTATTCTCTAAAATCCTACCAAGTTATTTAGGCATCCAAGAATCAACTACTAAGATTTCCAGAAGATATGGAGAATTGGAGTTCACCAACAACATGAGACCAGGGACACTCTCAAAATACATAAAAGTAAAAACTATGAAATTGCTTCTATCTCAGAATTTCTCTTCACAAAAGGGTCAATGAGACAAGTAGCGATGTGATAAGAAGTAACCAGGGTCTGGTCTCTAATAACTTCAGGATGTAGGGATTTTATAAGTAGATATTGAAACATCTTACATTCATAAGATCACCTGCAAGATGGCACGACAACTAAGACAAAAGTTTCCCCACTTTTGTCACATTGATCTGATCAATAAATTGTCATCCAGTCAAGAAGGGTAAACATTCCAGAATCAAAATGAGGTAATACCTAGGCCTTTGGATTATCCCGACATCTACTAAGCACCAATCCTTGTGAAAAATCCAGTAATATTCCGAGGAATAATATACCATCATTTACCAGCTTTAATTAGATTACAAGACGGCCAATTTCATAATGAAAATAAAAGTTTGAGAAGCTGATTTGAACTGAAAAGGCAATATACCAGAAAGCTGTGGAATTGAAGAAGGTTGGTGCAGTTGCCATTGTAATTATTGAACCACCCGCGAATAAACACTGTAAAATCCGAAGAATGAGCGCAGTCAAAGTCCCAGGTGTTCCTGGAAAATCCTTCATTTTCACGAACCCAGAAAGAAGAGGAAAAAAATTCAGAACCTTCACCCAAGAGAAAGAAGAAAACCCATCTTCTCTATCACAACAACACAGAAGAAACCTCCATTAAACCCCAGATAAGGGATCGCACATTGAACGCCCAGTTGGAAAGAAAAAACAAATAAATAAATATAAATAAATAAACAAAACTAAAAAGAACCCATTTTCAAAGGACCCTCTGGTAGAAACCACCCTTGGCACCCTAAAACCGATACCAAGAGAATAAAATAGAAGTACTGATGTAAAAGAAAAACTGGGAAAAGGAAGGTTTGAAACAGAGCTTGAGTTGGTAGAAGGAAATACAAGCATCTCAGACGAAAAGAGAGTCGAGAGCAACAGTGCACCAGACGGCTAAACTTCAAGCTCAAGAAGAGAAAAAGCAGGAAAAAAAAAAGTCAGAAATTAGAACCAAACAATTTCCTTTGCTGCTCCAGATATTCACACTTCAACCAACAAAAACAGTGCCAGCGGATTTAGTTTGCTTTTGACCGGGCAAGGTTGCATTCGACTGGATGGAAAGTGGAAATCCAGGATTTTTTTTTTTTTTTTTTTTTTTGCCACCTTCAATGAGAAAAAGAATTCGTCGTTGTAAGGAGGGAATGCTACTTTAAGTGGTGAAAAACAAAGCCACGTCGCCTATATTTTTAAAAATTTTAAAATTTTCAGGTGACGTGGACTTAACATCCACCGTAAAATTAATTATTCCGTGCTCTTTAAAGGGAGCAAAAGTGAACCCACCTCGAATTGCTTCCCTTTTCTTTTCTAACGATCTCGAATTGCTTTTCCTTTTGGTAAATGACTAGGACCCCCCCGTACTATGGGCCAGACCTCTCTACTTTTTTTTTTATTTGTGACAAAGGCCCCTGAATTTTGGCCGTTAGACAAAGACCCCTTGACCGTTAAATCAGATGATAGAAGACGTTAAAATACCCCACTAAGTTTTCTCTAATTTCTTTTTCTTGTCCGTCATCTCCTTTCTCTTTCTTTCTTTCTATGCTCCTAATCCATTCCCTCTTAAACCTACAAAAGAACAGGTCCTCAAACAAATCACACTGTCAGTCAAACAAAAGAACAACTAGATATTGAGAAAAGAACAGTAATAGATACTCAGTTCAAGAAATGTTGTCTTTCTTTCTTTGTTTTTTCACATGTTCTGGTTTGATTAATCGCTCTTGCAGCGATGGATGGTAATTGGTAAGTCGTTGTTGTTAACTATTATTATTTTCCGACAGAGTAGGAGATATTTAAATGTCTCCGACCCTCCACTAAAAACAGAGAGAGAGAGAGAGAGAGAGAGGTATAGTGAGTGGTCAGTCGTTGTAGACCTGTTGCCGAGGAGACGGTGCAGACGAAGAATGAGATCGATCCTCCTCATCAGTCGCGATCTAGCCTCGCTTAATGGAGGGTTGGAGATAATTCAACCACTAGAGGCAGTAGCTTTTGCCACAACGAAGCAGCCCCGCCCGCTTCGGCAACGTCCACCACCGTTCCTCCCCTTCTCACTTTATGTAATTGGACAAAAGCTCATCCTCTTCTAGCATCCAAGGCCCTCGCTTTAGATCCGCCGCCGATGACGAAAAAAGTGAAGCAATCGATCTCACCAGGGTGACAATTTGCAATGTTTATGTTTACTTCAGGTAATGCCAAGAAGGCAAAGATATCATCTTCAATTGGTGGAGGTGGTGATGGGGAGGATACGTGTTTAGAGAATATAGCGAGGGAGGGAGAAATGAGGGTCACAACAAGAAATTTGATGTTGTGGGTCACACCGATATCACTGATATTGCCAGCAATGAGGGTGTGTACAGGGAGGGAGAGAAGTTCTTCCATGTAACACAATAATCAGACTAAATTGAAACTACCTAACAAATTACACCAAAATCATTAAGAGCATAAAAAAAAGAAGAGACAATCGTTAATCAAAGCATACATGGGGTTTCCACTATGGTATCCAATGAAGGTTTCCATGTCTGCTGCTTTGAGCATCTCTCGGTAGGTTGTGGTCTTTCATCCGGTGGCTCCATTGTTTTAAATACCGATGAAGTCAAGTAGAAGTCACTAAACACAGCCTACACAAGGAATATCTTTCTGATATTGTTAGAGCTTCCACGCTTGGTTGCTTTGGATGCCCTGTATGAAAGTGTTTCTATCTCATATGTAAGCACGGAACAGAGTATATCCATGGGAAGAAGAAAATAGAACTGGCCTTGCTCGAGCTCTGCGCCGACTGTTAAGCCAGGAACTCGGTGACCCATATTGAGATTGTATGGGGTCATGGTCGAACTCGCTCCGGACGCCATGTGGCTACCCAAAAAGCAAGCAACACAACATTTCGACCGGGTTTCCTACTAACTCAATTCTACAATCCTCACTACTAACCCAATAAAACAATGCCACCTGTCTCTAAACATGTTTTAGAATCCTAACTTGTGCAAATAGTTAACGGTTGTTATTGCCCTTCCATTAGACATGTTTTCCTAAAAAAATATTTTTTTCTTGTGCATAATTTCTTTGAAATTCCTTTCACCCTCTCCTTTTTGGTGTTGCCGAAATTTACTATATTCACTAAACAACAAATTTTTGTCACCTAACGTCATAATTTTTCTCACTACAATCATCTAATTATATATATGCTGATTAAGACGATTCCATCTTAGATGCCCTCTGAACCTCTCAAAACCCTTCAAATATAAGTCAATCTCTTATTCAATATGTATGGAAATTCCAGCTCCAATACCAATTCATGTTGAATCTGCATCAATCTTGTTAATAACTTGTTTTGAACAAGTTAGAAAAGGTAGACATCCCTTTATTTTTCTTGCTTTTACTTTTGTTTTCATCCTCTTTGCTTTTGCAACTCAATCGAATATAAGCACTATTGCTCTGTTTTCTGTAACTGAAACAAGGCAAACTAGTTCATAGTCGGTCATCCAAACTTCACTCCTCCTTTGAATGGAAATCTACCACTGTATATGGAGGCTATTAGACAATTGATTCCAAGCTTAGAATCCAAACCATAACAGTTCTATTATGAGACTCGTTCTGCTCACTTTCAAACCCGATCCTCCCTTAATTGATCTTTGATGGTGACTTGCCTTTCCATTGAGTAAATCTTGAAATGCCATTGTGATTCCATTGAGCTCACAATTAGGTCAAGAACACCCATATTCACTTCAGTTTTATCCTTGTAGTCATACCTTGGGTCAAAGATAACATCGAGCATAGAAGAGAGAGGCAGAATCATGCATATTTTTTAAGGAATACATGTCTAACGGAGGGGTAATAACATCATCCGTGTAATTTGCAAAGTTAAAGACTCAAAAGATGTTTAGGTATAGGTGGCATTGTTTTATTGGGTTAGTAGAGAGGATTGTAGAATTGAATTAGTAGGAAATCCAGATCGGTACCAAACACCCCTAAAGTTAAAAGAAAATGATATAAATATTGGGTATGTGTTTGGTTCTGTGACATTTATCTTAGGGTGTTTATTGCTTTAAACATTTATTTGAAAAATTTTACTTTTAAATGTTTCATGTTTTTGTTGTTTGATTGAGCATAACTTTTAACGTTTCCTACTTTCCACCTTAGATTAATACCCCAAAAAATATTTCACATAAGCATTTCATTTCAAGAAATGTTGGGGCATTGGGGAAACAAGGGTTTGACATTTTCCCAAATACCTCATACATAAAATCCAAGCATTTATGTTTTTTAGTGTTTATTTGATAAACTTTGAAACCAAACAGTGGTTTCATGCATAATAAACGCCAACACCTATATGGCGCTAATGTGGCAGCCTTTTTTCAATAAAAGCCAGTGAACCAAACATAGCTTAGATGATTATGACCTTCACTTTTATTACCACAAATTGGAATTTGTTTCTCACAAAACATTCCTCACACTAACCTCACAGCCACATCCTATCATGTAATGGGAATATCTCCCATGAATAATATAACATACAAGTACAGGAAATGTTACAGATGTGCCGCTACTACATGCTGTGAGGTCTGGGTGAGGAACCACACGTTTCTAGGTAAAACCATGAAATCGTGGCCTTCAACAAGGTGGAATCACACATATATCAGACTGTGATTTCACAATTTTAGCACAGGGCTCAAACCATGTCTTCGTAAAAGTGGATTGGATGATTATCTATGATAATATATGAACCAAAAAACTTCCATAAAAATTGAACCTGTGACCTTTGGTTTACTTTGGTTCAGCAGAAAATAATGGAAAAACCACGTTGATTCCTTCTCCTCCCTTTTATCTGATAAACCAAACACTACCTTCATGATTTTCTTTTTGACAAAAAAAAATAAAAAATAAAAATAAAAAGAAGTAGTTTCATTAATGGATTGATAACTGCACATGAGAGTGGGTGTAATAAGACATATCGTATAGAAATCCGACCCTTACAATCAAAATAAGCAAAAAAGATGTACCATCTAATTACAGTGCCTATTGACATTGAACAAAAGAAAAAGATGTAAAAACAAGCAGTAGCCTTCTAGTATGATTCCATTGTTTGGTTGGGATTGGATCTCAGCATCATAACTTTCAATGGTCAGCTTTTTACCCAGTTGGGTTTCGACTATAGCAATTGGGTACTGTTGGTAGACCCATTATAATTTATTTAGGTTCCGTTTGTTTACAATACAAATGCCGAACTGAGGTATTTATATACCCCGGTTGGCATTTCAAAAAATACTTTTTGGAAGAGAAAAAGACAAAAGGATCACTTTCTATCATGATAATGAGCAGAATCATCCAACCACATCTCTTTTATCTACCCGGAAAAAATATATGCTACCTTTTATATTCATTTGATTACAATTTGGGAATAAAGCATGCGTAATCACCCACCAACTACTCCTTTAGTTTTATTGACTCTTTTCCTACTAATTACTTTAATTGAGATTCTAGAGATGAATTTTTTGGAGAAGCAAAATCCAAGGGTCTCCATGAGTTTAGGAAATGAACCCACCAACCCCATTTCTACTCTAGTTGATCAAGAATAATGTTTATTTACTTTTAGTAAGCAAGTGTTTGGTCATGGATATTGACGGCACCTTGCAGAGTCAATCATCAATGAGAAATTGACCACCCAGTTAAGTAATTCAGAATTCAGGCTCACAGATTGAAATTAATTTCTTTTCTCTAGCCTTCTTAATGGAGTTGTTTGGAAAGAGATAGATATGGTTTTAGAGGGCGGATTACCACTTATCTTCTATAGCTATGATGTTTATGCTTATCTAGATCTGCCCGTTGGCAAAAGAACTAGTAAATTTGAAGAGAATGGCACATGGAATTGAACTTCTATTGCCTTAACGTAAAAGACTATCCAATACCTTCTCGAATTGAGCTAATAAATACTCAACCACAAAAATGTTTAGGTTGTGTTTTGTTGCGTGCAAATTTTGAATCAGATGCAACTTTTTTATCCAGTTCAGTTTTTGCATATGTTTCTTTATAATCATGAATGGCACTCCTACTTGATATAAAAAATTATATTATTTACATTCATTAATAGTGCAAAATTTGCACATCTAAAATTGATGCAAAATTTATACCACCTTCCATCTATCTCAATTCTCTGATTTAATTTATATAAAGTGGAGACAACATCATCTTTCCATCTTACTACCAAACAAATAATTAACTCTCCTCCATATAAAGTGGAACTGTTAGAGTATCTCAGTCTCGATAGACTTGTGACTAGGATAGTTATCTCAGCCATGATAACTATCCTAGATAATTGGGATCTCCTTATCTCATTATCCTGTACATTACTAGGATAGCTTATCTTCTGATAGTTTTCTTGTTAAACTCTAACTTTGTAATTGTTATTTCCTATACATACTTATCCTCTTGTAACTGGTTATCTATTTAATGCTCAAGAAACCAATCAATATTTGACTGAGTCATTCTCCCTTTATTGTTCTACTCTTTCTCGTATATGGTATCAGAGCTATTTGACAAAAGTCCATGGCTTCAGAGACAAGCACCATTGCTCATGCTGTCTAGAGACAGATGCAACCTGGATCAACAGATGGTCGAACTATTATGGTAGTCTCACTTTTCAGCTTTATGAATATAGTTTTAGTAAAATTGGATTGTACTAACTTCTTGCTTTGGAGTTCTCAAACTACACCAGCTCTCAGAGGGCATCGTCTATATGGCTATGTGGATGGATCTTTTCCCTATCCCCCATTCTTCCTAGAAGATGGAAGTAGCCAAGGGTCCAATCGCAACAACCCGGATCATGCAGCATGGATCAAACAAGACTAGTTGATCATAAGCTGGTTATTATCTTCATTAACAGATCTAGTTTTGGCTCAAGTAGTCGGTTGTAAGACGTCCAAAGAGGTATGGTCATGTCCTATTTTCTTCCACAAGTCAGACTCGAATTCATTATCTTCTTGGTGGTTTGCCTACTGAATATGATACTTTTGTGGTCTCTATGACTATTAGACTAGATAGTCTCTCTTTGTCTGAAATTCAAAGCCTGTTACTTATTTTTGAAAAGCGCTTAGAGTGTCACTCTTCATAATCTATGCTGGAATCTCCCTATGCTAATTTGGACAATAAGAAGAAAAACTTCAATCACAATCAATCATCTTCTTATAAGCTTCAACAATTCAATAATGGTGGTGATTCTAACAATTCCAAGAAAACTTCCTACAATAACAATAATCGAAGCAGATCCAATTCTAAGAACACCACAGTAGTTTGCCAACTCTGTAGGTATCTTGGTCGTACAACAGCTACTTGTCGCTGTTATCTAGAACTTACTGCCAATAAGAATACCAAGCAAGCTCATACAACATCATCTTCACACTCAGTTCGTGATGACAATTGGTACCCTAATCCAGGAGCAACCAATCATATGACTTCAGATCTTGGGAACCTCTCTCTTCACGATGAGTATCATGGAACAGATCATATCACAGTCGGAAATGGTACAGGTCTAGAAATATTTCATATTGTCTCTTCTATTTTGAATACTGATTCCGGGTCTCTTATTTTGAATAATATTCTCAGAGTTCCTAATATCTCTAAGAACTTACTCTCTGTTAGCCAGTTTTGTAAGGATAATAATACAACTTTTATTTTTAACGCTACTGGCTTCTTTGTTAAGGGCAATGCGACTGGAAAAATTCTCCTCCAAGGGTCGATTAAAGCATGGCTTTATCAACTAAAGGCAAATTGCACAAATAAAGCTCCATCGACATTCGTTGGTGAGAAAGTATCGGTTTTAGTATGGCATCAGCGGCTAGGATATCCCAGCAAGCAAATAGCTGCCCACATCTTATCTTCATTTCAGCTTCCAGTTTCAAATAGGGACATCTCTTTTTGTCCATCCTGTCCACTGGGCAAGAGTCATACCTTTCCATTTTCTATTAGTAATTTTGTCATGAAGTATCCATTAGAACTTTTATTTTCTATTGTTTGGGGACCAGCCCCTGTCTCTACAAGACATGGTTTTCGATATTACTTGATTTTTGTTGATGCTTTCAGCAAGTATATATGGATTTTTCTTATGGCCTCTAAAACTCAGGTTGTTTCTATCTTTGTTGTTTTTAAGAAGAATATGGAGAATTTATTGAGTACCTCTATCAAAACTCTACAAACAGAAGGAGGTATAGAGTACAAGCCACTTCTACCTATTCTCACCAATTCGGGCATCACTCATCGTCTCTCATGTCCTCATATTCATGAACAAAATGGGGCTGTAGAACAACGCCATTGCCATGTTGTTGAAATGGGTCTCACCCTCCTAACTACGACTTTAATGCCCAAACATTATTGGTATGATGCTTTTGAGATTGCAGTACTTTTAATTAACCGACTTTCTACTCCAATACTGTAGATGAAATCTCCTTTAGAGTGTCTCTTTGGCACAAACCCTGATTACAATATGTTGCGCACTTTCAAATGTGTTTGCTATCCGCATCTTAGACCCTATAATCGATCTAAACTAAACTATCGCTCCAAATGTTGTTTGTTTCTGGGTTACAATTTACATTACAAAGGGTACAAATGTTTGGACTTAACATCCAATCATCTCTATATTTCTCGAAATGTGGTTTTTGATGAGCATACCTTTCCATGTACTTCTAGCAGCACCACTCTAGTTCCCAGTTTGGCTACCAACACTGTGATTGGCCCACCTATTGTTACATATCCGTGCTCTTCTCTTGTACACATTCCAATCCCCACTGGAACTACCTCCCCTATCCTACCTATTATATCCACTGATGTTGATTCTGCTGAATTGATCCAGTCATCATCACCCCCATCGGATACACCATCTTGTTCCACTGCACCCCCACTTAATACTCATCCCATGGTGACACGGGGCAAAAGTGGTGTTCGCAAACCAAACCCTAGGTATGCTTTGGAAACATCTGTTGGCCCCAACCTTGAACCTTCTTGCTACACTATTGCAAAGAAAGATCCCCATTGGGTGCTTGCCATGGAGGAAGAGTACAAGGATCTGTTAAACAATGATACATGGGATCTTGTACCTCCGCCTCCTCAGAAGAACATTGTGGGAAACCATTGGGTTTATAAGATTGAGAGACATCCGGATGGGACCATTGAAAGATAGAAGGCACGATTGGTTACCCAAGGGTTTATTCAACAAGCTGGCATTGACTTTGCTGAGACGTTTAGTCCTGTTGTCAAACCTACCACTATTCAGTTAATAATATCTCTTGCAATTCACTATGGCTGGAATCTTAGACAACTTGGTGTGAGCAACGCCTTTCTTCATGGATACCTCAGTGAAGAAGTGTTTATGAAACAACCCATGGGTTTTGTTGATCAAGAACGGCCACATTTTGTATGTCGGCTTAAATGTTCCCTTTATGGTTTGAAACAAGCCCCACGAGCCTGGTTTACCCGATTAAGGGATCATTTGGTTCATCTTGGTTTTCTGGAATCTCGAGTAGATAGTTCTCTACTCATGCGTCAGACTGGCACTGATGCCATTTTCCTTCTTGTATATGTGGACGACATATTGACCATTGGATCTTCTAATTCTGCACTTACTCAACTCATCTCTCAGCTCTCTACCACTTTTGCTCTTTAAGATCTTGGGGAAGCTCATTACTTCCTAGGGTTGGAACTTCATCACACTACAGATGGTGTGCATCTATCCCAACACAAATATCTTCATGACCTTCTCGTCAAGACCAAGATGCATGAGGCTAAACCAATTCATACACCTATGGTGGCATCTACCAGACTTGATGTCACTCATGGTTCTCTTCCAGATGCCACTGAATACCGTAGTGTGGTAGGGGTGCTACAATATATTACACTTACTTGGCCGAATATCAGCTTCTCTGTTAACAAAGTTTGCTAGTTTATGAAGGAGCTCACTTGTGTTCATTGGAGTGTAGTCAAGAGGATCCTCCGTTATCTTAAGTCAACAATTGACCATGTCATTACTTTTTGTTCTTCTCAAGAATTGGCTCTCGAAGCTTTTTCTGATGCTGATTGGGCTAGTTGCCATGTTGATCGTCGCTCCCAAGGGGGTTTCTGTGTTTACTTGGGTGATAATTTGATTTCATGGAGCTCTTGTAAACAGTTCACGGTTTCTCGCTCCAACACAGAGTCAAAATACCGTAGTCTTGCCTCCACTGCCGCTGACCTTCTTTGGCTCTAGATGTTACTAAAGGAACTTGGATTGAAGCTCCCTCGACCACCTGTCATCTGGTGCGACAATTTGAGTGTCAAGTTTCTCTCATCCAATCCTATTCACCATTCTCACACCAAGCACATAGAATTGGATGTTCACTTTATACAAGAAAAAGTTGCAACGGGACTTTTACTGATCAATCACATTTCCAACCATGATCAGATTATAGACATTTTTACCAAACCTCTGCCATCAACGGGGTTTCATGAACTTACAGCCAAGCTTACCGTCTCCAAGAGACCACTAAGCTTGCAGGGGTATGTTAGGGTATCTCAGTCTTGATAGACTTGTGACTAGAATAATTATCTCAGCCATGATAACTATCTTAGATAACTGGGATCGCCTTATCTCATTATCTTGTACATTAATAGGATAGCTTATCTTCTGATAGTTTTCTTGTTAAACTCTAATTCTGTAATTGTTCTGTTCTTTCTCTTATAGAAACTTTACAATTTTACTTATATTACTTTTCACAATAAAGAAAACCAAAGCAAAAATAAACTGAAATTTACATTCAACCTATTTGTAGTCCCATGAATTTAATTACACCAGAGTAAATGCAGCATAAGGCAATCATTTAATTGGGATTTGGGGGGGTATTTAGTATTTACCAATAAGACCCATTACTGGAGCCATTACTGAATCCAAGGCCATCAGGGGCAATTGATTGTTAGGCCTGCATCATAACATATTGACAGATGGCCAACAACGATGATTGTTAGCACTAGCCATTCCAAAGCTTTGTAAGCCCATACTGACAACTAGATAATAAGGTCGACTAGCAGTAGTAGGAAATAAAAAGGCAGAGATAATGTCATCCAGAGCCCTACGCCTTTTTTCGGCATGAACAGCATTAATTGCACCGCACCGCACCGGACGGACCATATGATATATACAGAGAGCACAGAGCACAATTGTTGATTGCAAACTGCAAAGGGGACGAAGGGATATGGATGATTTGAATAAAAGAAAATGATATCAATTATATTCATTTCTGACAATGCAAAAGACATGAAAAAGCTACCAACATCATACTATCAAAAGCAAATAAAGAGAAGCACGTTTGTTCTTTATAAAAACAAAAAAAAAAATGTAAATTAAAATTGGGTTTGGTTTTGCACTCATAAATTTTCAATGCCTTTGATTTTGAGGTGCAAACATGAATTTCAAGGCTAAAACTGACTTATTCTACATTAAGCAACTTTGAGTGCAAAATTTGCCTAATATAATATTATAATATTATAGATTCAATGTATATATTATAGTCCCAGGGTGTAGGCTGGGCTGGGCCTAAACCCAGCCAGCCTATGCCCCTTAAATTTAAATGCTAAGCCCAGCGTGGCCCATGTTGATCGCCCCTAATCCCAGTTCTTGTTTAGAAGAATGCTTACGCCGTTACGCACATCAATGCAATCATATGACAATATAGAAAATAAATAAAAAAGAACTTCAATATACACAATACAAGGATTCACATAGTTTCTACAACTTGGTTACGTTACAAATGAAGACCAATATATACAATATCAAAATATCAACTGATAACCTAAAACGTTACAAATATCAAAGAGAAAAATCACATTTTTACAGGACCCTCATAAATTGATCTATCATCATCTAGGCCTTGTCTCAATTATATGGGGTCTTACATGAATTTTGTTTTGCCATGTTCAATGTCATTTCCATCTTTAAATCGTTGATGCTTAAATCATTTCTTATTAATTCTACCCAATTCTTTGTCGGTCTGTCCCTATCTTTTTAGCCCCTTTAACTTGTAATACATCATTTCTTTCTAACAGGTGTTGTAGTTTAGATGATCATCTATATATAATCCCTAACCAAAACACTAAAAATCCTAAAAACATAGGTTATAAATTATGTAGAATTCCCTAATATAGTGAATCTCATATCAGAAAGTACAAGCTACTAACTGTTTAGAACTCCAATTTTTTAATCAAGAAACACCCAAAGAGATAGAATATGGGATCCACAACTATTCAGTTTCTTACTGTAGGTCCCATGTATTTTATCACTTGCTGGGGCATTAGCATTGGTTTCACAGCTCGCTACAGCTAATGCATTCAGCTAATCCAACAACCTAGAAAAACTCTCATGAAAGTCTAAAAGTCTTTTACCCAAAAAAAAATCCCAAACTATGCATTTATAGATATAGAAAAAAAAAACCATTTTTCATATATCTATATTACTATTAAAAGTGTGAATGAGAGTGTGGAATTTTTGTTTGACTAAAACACTCCAATTTTTTACTTTGGTCCCTCTCTAATTGTAAGGACAAAACTGTAATTTGAATAATTTACTTTTCTCCTCATTCAAATCCTTGTCATTACGTCTTATATTTAAGGCATGGTTTTGAAAATTGGATTGGACTGAATGATCATATCAGTTGACTTGGGAACTGGTCATGGCTCTAGGTCTGGTTTTGGACCCCAAAACTATGTGATCATTTGACCCAAGAACCACTGGCCAAAGAGGTTCGATTTTTTAAACTGTGATTTAAGGTATTAACTTCCATTAACATTCATTAAATCCTATTCTTAACTAGAACACCCCTATTTTTGAATTTAGTCACTCTCTAATTGTAAGGGCACAAAATGTAATTCCAACTACTACTATTTGACCCAAGAACCAGTGGTCAAAGAGGTTCGGTTTTTTAAACTGTGATTTAAGGTATTAACTTCCATTAACATTCATTAAATCCTATTCTTAACTAGAACACCCCTATTTTTGAATTTAGTCACTCTCTAATTGTAAGGGCACAAAATGTAATTCCAACTACTACATTTCTCCTCGATCAACTTCCTCTTATTAGCCCTTATATTTAGGGTAACTCCATTATTTCATTGGATCCTATACTAATTAACCATATCAAAGAAAAACAAGTGTGACAAAAGTAATTGTTTTATTAATGATATAAATAAAATACAAATTTAAAACCAACAAAAAATTGAGTTGTTTTCATGTTTAGTGGAAAGTCAATAATTCAACCTTTTGTTTAAATATGTCAACACTTGATGCCATAATTAAATAATAATAAAAATTAAAAAAAATAAAAACACACAAAAGTATAAAATATACAAAAAAAATGGAGAAAAACATTCTGGCCACAACTCTAATATTGTATATTTATCATATTAAACAAACATAAGTGTGATAAAAAAGAAATAGTTTAATAGATATGGAAATATAAAAATTATAAAAAATTTTGAAGAATACATTATTTACTATCATAATCATCATCATCATCAAACATTGGCACATGCAAAGCATGTGCACACTTACTAGTCAAAAAAAGTCTCCCAAAAGATAGTATTCATTTAGAAATAGGAAGCCCACCCAATGGTTAAGATGGTCACTTGGAAATTATCCAAAAATGGAGAGTATACGGTTAGATAATACCTAAATTTTCATCTCCACCATCTATTGTAGTCCAGTAGGAGAGTGTAGGATTAATTGTTATTCTTAGCATATTTATGTCCTAGAATTTAGTTAGAGCAGGGAGTAGTGGTAAATTCCATAACCCTTATAATTAGGGATCATAATGGATTGAAACCGGGCTGGTAAATTCCATAACCCTTATAATTAGGGATGCCCTAGAATTTAGTTATATATATATATATATATATATATATATATATATATATATATATATATATATATATATATATATATATATATATATATACTATACAAGTTTTAATGGGGGAGGGAAGACGCTACAAATATTGACTATTGAAGAGGAAGGTAGAGAAAGATTTAAAAATGATTTTAGAGAAGACTAATGACAGATTTTTAACAGAAAATTAAGACATAATTAAGAGAGTTTTATGAGGAGACATGTTTATACATTAATGTGCTTTAAGAAACTTTGTGATAGAAGAATAAGATAATTGATTTAAAAGTTTGATTTTTTTTTTTCATATTCTCTATTTTTAATTTTTACTCACATGTGTGAAGGAGAGAATGGGAGACTCATCCCTGATTTGGTTGTTTCTAAGTTTGCATATAATTCCCCCACTACAAACTTATCAAAGTTAATCAGAATTTAGGAACTGAATTCAAATAAACATACGTCTCAATTGACTAGTGTAGGGAGGGAGAGAGAGTATATAAACTATCACTCATGACCAGGGTGACTAAGGTGGAACTGACTTGGATTACATGTTACATGCATGTTAGTAAAAAGCAAAACTACAAAATCTGCTGTTGATGATTTTGGTACCTCAACCCTTTTTTTAGAGAGAGAGAGAGAGCGCACTGCACAAGCAACTTGGGTGGCTAACGACTCTAACGAGGGATAGAAGTGAACATATAGAAGACATGCTTGGAATCCAAACTTTTGCATATTAAAACCTTATAAAATGATCACACCTTCACTTTTTCAGTGTACAGCTAGCCTTGCATAATCCTTACCTCATATATATATGGATTCACTCAATAGGGAGTTGAAAAGCAATTGGAAAAGGAAAGGTATCATTCTCATTTGTCACTTTGTATTCATGATCCTACTCACTTCATTTGTTATTTTTTGTAGGAAAATGATCCATCATTTGCATCACTAAAGTATATACATGCATAACCAAGTTGACTCCATTATTGGATGAGAATCAAAAAGCCCAACTAATAATAAAAATAATTAGAATCATATTGTAATTTGTTACAGTTTACTAATTATATATTCTGATCTTATGATAATAGCAAAGGATCAATCCCATTATTCTCAATAGTTAAACTATTACAAAGACTACTATTTTTGTGAAGAAGCATTGGTCCATGAAATCATTGATCACATGGTTGTAATTATTATGTTAGGTTGTTTTATGAGCTTGATCCTGTAGGGGTCAATCCCTTCCCATTTCACATGGTAGGTCTTTTGTTTCAATTATTTATGTGCTATAATGATGATCATTGGTATCTCATACCATTAAACAAACTTTTCTAGATACCCCACCCTTCTTAGAAAAGCTCTGCTTTGAATTTGTTTGGGAAACATATTTTAAATGAAAATGTCCCCATTTTGTCTAGAATTATATATATATATATATATAACAAAAAAGAAAAGAAAAGGAAATAATACTAAAAAAATATTGTAGGGATTTCATTCTGCATAAAGATTTTAACTTTTTAACATAAAACTTGATCAAAAAGGTTGTCGCTATCAATCACAAACAGGAAATATAAAAAATTCTATAAACATTTCTTTTGTTAAAATAAAAAATTTGATTTGCTTGGATTCCAGGTAGGAAAAGGAAGAAGAAAGATTGATTTGATCCTATTCCATGACATTAAAAATGCTTTTATAGTATTTTTTATGTGATTTGGGTTGGTAAATTAAAGTTTATTAATAAATCATTAGTGATTGATATCATTTATGATTAAACCCTCTGATGTAGAATAACTGTGTAACTTCAAGTACAGTTATATATTCCTTAGCAAAAAAAAAAAAAAGACCAAAGCACATGGGAAACTTTGGAGAAACAATACTTGATCCTATTAATATTATAACTTTATAGTTGTAAAAGCTTTATTATTATTATTATTATTTTGCTTGCTTGTGTGTGGAAAATTGGTCTCACAATTGAATAAGTATATGCATTCAATTCATCGGCTATAGAGATATAAATATTAGAATATGACTCATAAATGAAAATTTAATTTAATATGTAATAAATCCATTAGTTAATTTTTTAGCGTCTCCAACTTGCTTAGTTTTGAGTGAAAATCCTGTTAAGCATGTACCATCAACAAAGTATACTTTAATTTTCCTGTTTTTGTTTATTGTTATTGCACTATTTTTCTTGTTACAATATAAAATTTTGCTTTGAGCAATAAATAACTAAGCTTGTTTCTCCACCTTGCATGCTAATTAATAACAATGAAAAGGTGCAAAAATGGAGAAAAAATTAATTATTTATATGTTTCATTCATTTTTCGGGAAGTTTTTTATTTCTGAGGTAAATAAGACAATAACTGTTTTAACTATAAAAAACCATTTTTAAAAAGGATAATTTTGTTCCATCCAGTGTTGCTAACTTTCTCCCTAGGTGGGAAAGTTAATTAGTTATCCACTTGGGAAATAGGTATACCAAGGAAAATGAATTTTCTGTGAATCCCATATAAATTTGAAAAAAAAGAATATGTTTGTCTCGATCAATGAGAATCAAAATCCCATACTTCCTCCCTCTCAAAATCCAAAAAATGAATAGGTCCATAGAGTCAAGATATCATTCCCTCATGGGAAACAGGGATCTCGAAAGACATTGTTGCATTGGCGAGGTACATAAAGGCCCTGTTCGCTTTTCGTTAAATTACTTATCCAAGTAAATGCAATTACCTGAGTAAGTTTTTCCTAGAAAACACTTGCACGTGTAAGTGCATTTATCCATGTTCTTTTATTTCTCAGGTAAATAAGGTAATGATCATTTTAGTCATAAAAATCCATTATTAAAAGGGCCATTTTTGTTCCATTCAAGTATTAACAACTTTCTTCCTAGGTGGGAAAGTTATTTACCCACTTAGAGATGGGGTACCACTTACATGGGCAACTAATACCCAGAAAAATAAACTTTCCTTGGTCCTCACATTAATCTGAAAAAATGAATATGAGATTCTTGGTCAATGGAAACCAAAATCCGATTGACCAACTTTTCCACCTCTCAAAATCAAAAAAAAAAGAACGCCCCCAAAAGATTAGTGAACAAACATGCCATGAAATCTTGCAGAGTTGTATCAGTTTCTTAGAGATCCTGGATGAGTGTGAATGGATTGAAAAAAAGGAAGGAGTTTTTTTGATAATACCGGGAAGCATATTGTTCGCCAGACTGGCCTGATCATCACACCATTTGTGTTATCATGTTCAATCCTTTGGCTGCCACTCTGTGGACATCGATTAGCTGATAGTTCATGGTACGTACCGAAGGGGATCAGAAACTTAGATATTGAGGCTAGCTAGTATAAATGAAAGTCCTATGAGGCAATGTGAATTGAGTGGTGTCACCTTTTACTACCAGCATCATTGCATAAGGAAATATAGGAAGCATAGGACAGCAAATTTCATTTCATGGATAGGGAAAGATGCATGGGATGTAATAGATGATAGGTAGATGAGAGACAACCTTTCACTAAGACATCATCTTGTTGGCCATTAATATTGGCATTTCCATCAGACCTTAATTAGCTCACCCATGCTCCAGAAAGAACCATGAAACCCTAACTCTCTCTCTCTCTCTCTCTCTCTCTTACAATGGAGATATTGTTAATGGTGCCACATATAGTAAATGTATAGTACTGGATATATTGGTTGTTCTAGAGTTGTTACTGATGAAAAAAAAGTGGCTATTAGCTAGGCATACACTTCCAACCATATTTTTTAAATAGGTACATGTATGTTATGTGTTTTATACGTATATATATTTTTTTAGATTTTGATTAAAATTTTTTAAGTTAACCCTAAATTATTCAAATATGTAAAAATGATATATAAATGGTATAGGTTTTAAAAATATGGTTACTTTTAAATATATTTTAATCATTTGAAAAAGTTTAAAAATGCAAATTATATACAGGGATTAACCAACAACCTAATAACTTAAGCTTTTGAATTAAATATGATATCCCTACTCTTCTATATAACGGTATAAACCCCAATGTTAGCAATATCCATCATGCATATCCTCACAATATTTATATATCTTTTTTTTAACTAATCCTTTCGCCTTTTCCCTCTGTCCCGTCTAATTTGTTAACATATTTTTCAATATTCTTTAAAAAAATTTCAATACTCTTGAAATATGGTCCTTTATTATGGTTTTTAGTTTTTATCAACAGCCAATACAAGTGTAACGGTAATAACGAAATATGTCCTTGAAGTTGCGAAATTTGTCCATTCTTTTAGAGGGAGAGAAAGCGATGGCGTATAAACATCGAGAGTTGTATAGAGTAAAGGTAACAACGAAAAAGAAAATTTTGAAAACGTATACATATCGAGAGTGGTATAGAGTAACAGGAGCAACTTCTCTATATAAACTATGAAGCCTTTCATCAACTCCAACGCCAAACTCAAATCTTTTGCTCTTTTCTTTCTTTCTTCTCAAGCTTGAATTCTCTATAATATAATTAAGCTGAGCGCAATAGTTTTGTATAGAAATGGCTGCAACTGCATTGCAAATGCAGACGCAGTTCATGAATCTGAAATGCTGAACGGTTCTTTAGAAAGTGCTCCCGCCAAAGTTTGGTCTAGCAGTTGCAAACAAGTTCTGATTTGTTCTTCTAGAAGCTAGAGATCAAACCTCGATCTTGTGGTGAAGAGGAAACGTTTGCTGTTGAAGTCGTGGACCCGAAAAGTTGAAAGGCAGCAACATGGTCTTGTCTCTCAAGTCTACGACTTATTTTTCTTTGGCGAATTCAATCTGCTTAAAGCTTTTTCTTCGAGCACCATTTTCGTTTTCTTGAAGGTAGAGAGTCAGTTGGCCTACTTAAACGAAGCTCCAAGAAGAAACCCTGAAATTCATGGCTAAATGTTCCAACAGAGTGAATTGCATAGAGATTTTCGTCACGATCTTACTAACTTGATTTTCTAGTGATTGTTAATTAGATTCCCAATATTTTAAATTCGTTTGAGTCTTGGGAATCTTTAGTGAGGGGTTATCGAGAGAGAGAGAGAGAGAGAGGGGGGGGGGATGGACCACTTGCTGCTTTCTACAGTCGGACCACCCGTAAAATAGCGAGCTGGTTTGCGAAGGAAACAGGGGGGAAGAGGTTCTTACAAAGGCAGTTAAAGAGCTGAAGCTCAGAAACTTTAGAGGGTTATTGAGGATTAACCCTGGGAAGTTAGTAGGGGTGTTAGAGCTTTGATCAGCGAAAAGATGGATTCTCACTTGCAGCGAACTCTCAGAAATCTTTGTTTCAAGACAGAATGGAAATACGCCATCTTTTGGAAGCTTATACCTGGAGTTCGCACGTAAGTTTTCTTTTCTTTTCCTTTCCTTTCCTTTTTTTTTTTGTTTTTTGTTTTAATTTTCTCACTAAATAATCATGACCCCGTATAAGTGCGGGGTCAGTATTCTGATTTTTTTTTTATTTATGTATTTTGATAAATTTTGTTTAATAAATGTAGGTTATTAATTTATTTGATTTTTTATGTATAGATTTTTTTAACTTAAAAGATTAAGTCAATTTTTATTTCTAAATAATAACCCACTTTATATATACTATATCATTTGAAATGAGTTTTTTTTTGTGTTTTTTTTTCATTTTTAGTGGAATTAACTACCACTAAAGTAGAAAAAGGTAAGGAAACCTTTACATATCTTGTATAGATTTTCTTACCTTTCCCTACATTTTCCTTCAAACCAAACATAATTGTTTTGAGAGTGGAGGTACGTAAAGAAGAAGAAAGTTTTTGTTTGAGAATGAAAATAACCACTTTTCTTGAGGAAATAAGATGCCACTTATACAAGGGAAAAGCCAAATCCCCATTACAACCATACAAAGACCTTACAAAGTGAGTCAGTTGGCGCCTTCTTTACTTTACCCGTTTGCCAATGTCTTTGCATTATTGTCGGCCATAAAGACCTGAATGAAAATTACAAGACTAGGGTTAGGGTGGCTTTTGGGTGCATAAGAACAACAAACGTAGTGGGGTTTGTTCGTGATAATCACAATCTTGCAAGGCTGTGTTGTGTGTTGTGTTTCTTTGAGTAGTTTTTTTTTATTTCTTTCCTTGTTGCATCTGCTGAACTGCCTTGGGGTCTAGAAAGAAGTGTCAACTTGTTGGTTGAATAGAAATGGGTCCAACTGTCCTAGTCGACTCAGTTTGCAGGAGTAGTTCATTCAGCATGTGTGGTAATTAGACCTGTTCATGGGCCAAGCCGGGCTGGGCTTTTACTCATCATTAATGGAAATATGTTAGGCCCGAGCCCAAAGCCCGACCTAATAAAAAAAATTACAATTTTTCCTATTCAAATTAGAATTAAAAATTCAAATGGTTTTTTTTCCTATTTAAATGAACAATGGGCCTACAAGATGATTTTTTTCCTTTTCTTTTACGTTTTAAAACATAGTTTTACATTCTTAAATTAAAAAATTTATTCAAATGGACATATAATCACATAACCCATTTTAAGTCTAATTTTAGGTCGGGTCGGGCCGGGCTATTTTGACAAAACTCGAGCCCGGCTCGAATTTATTGCGGGCCGGGCTTTTTGGCCCGAGTTTAAGCCCACGGGCCTATAAACATATTCAAGCCCGTCTGGGGGCCGGGCCGGTCCATGAACAGGTCTAGTGGGAACTAAGTTTCACTTGGAGAATGTAAATAATCAGAAACCATTCCCAGTTTAACTCTTTAAGTATTTCAAGATTGGCCAAGGCAAATTTCTAAACATAATTAACCAATTGCTATGTTGAAAGGATAAACATCGCTTATTAGAAATTCAAATTGTCTGAGGATAAACATCACTAGTGCTAGTGCATTTTAACTATATCAAATTAGTTATCACATACTGGTCTGAAGTTAATTTGTTTCCTTCTTTAATTTGGTTTTCTGGGCATTTATCTTAATTTCAGGATGTTGATTTTGGAGGGTGCTTATTATGATCACAACGAGCTACCTGATCCTTCAGAGAATATGTGCTCTAGAGATACTCTTATGAGCATGAATGATGGATACCACCTGCAAGACCTGATTGAATTAGCCCTGGCAAAGATGTCACATCTTGTATATTCTCTAGGAGAAGGGTATGATATCTAGAACTCATGATATGAGTATCCTTGAAAGGTTTTATGATGGAAATCAACTGGTATAAAGTAAATCCAATTTATGAATTTTTATGCTCTTGCTTTTGTACTGTTGTATCACTCTCATTCTGTTTTTGGTTCTGTTATTCAAATCTATATCTATCAGAATAAATAGCATATTTGGTTGTTTTATATTCATTTATTTCTTTCTTGAGCAGGATTATAGGTCAAGTGGCACTTACTGGAAAGCATCACTGGATATTTTCAGATATTTATGCATCTAGTTCTTGGCTATCCTCTGAGGTGAGGGAGTTCCTTTCTGAGCATATAATAAAGGTTTCAGGTGTATTTTAATTTCCATCATAAACTGATGGTATTTATAGTTCTTTATACATTATTCTATCACTATTCTTATTTCTTCATTTTTGTATTCCCCAGTACTGTGATGGGTGGCAAATTCAATTTGCAGCTGGCATTAGGGTATGTTTTCTATCTCTTTTCT
The DNA here is from genome assembly GCF_055504915.1 of Nelumbo nucifera. NCBI lineage: Eukaryota > Viridiplantae > Streptophyta > Magnoliopsida > Proteales > Nelumbonaceae > Nelumbo > Nelumbo nucifera. The sequence goes on along the minus strand of NC_142651.1, from coordinate 51,261,910 downwards.
TTTAACATTTGACTCATATAATCATATTCTTATATGATAGTATAGATAAACAGACAGTTTGATCATCACAAGTTTCATTGAAACTTCAATTCACCACCACCAATGATGCCAGTACCTCACATTTTTTTTTTGTGATAACGGTAAGGTAATTTATCCAAAGAAGAGAAAAATAAAGCACACAAGTTGTATATATAGGAAGGGAGGCAAGACAGTACTGCCTCTAAAAGAGAACCAAAAAATAAACAGAACCAACTCCAGGCACAACAAAGGTGGAGCTGCAGAACAGACCACGCACAACACTAAACAAAGCCAAACCCCACAAAAGGACTAGACCCAATCCAAGCCAAACCGGGCCTAGGCCCAACTAAAACGAAGCTCCCAAAAACTACAGAAAAGCTAGACAGAAGACAAGAAACAGCACATCTTCCAGACGAAATTAGCCTAGTACCTCACAATTCCTACATGTTAGTTGATTAGATATACGTGTGTAGTTTGGATTAGCATGCCAATAGTAACCCTTTTCATCATGGAAGAAAGAGCTAAAATTAGATTATGGAAATCCAGACCCATCAATGGGGGTTGAATATAACATATCTCATGTTACTAACAACAACTTGAACCATCTAATGAATTTGGTTCTTCTGAGTGGTAACAAAATATAAATGGATGAGGATCCAAAATAAATATGGCAAAATGCATTAATTCTCAGGAGGATGGAACTATTCATACTGCACGATTTTTCTAGGCATGGAGGTGGTATTGGTGTTACAATTGGGTATTTATGTCCACATATGTAGGACTCAAATCATTAATGTTTTGGCTGTCAATATGAAATGGCTGAATTCAATGGTTAGAAATTCCCCATATTTTTTTTTTAACTTGGGGGAATGGCTGATCCAGGGGGTGTCCAACAATTGATACTAAAGATTGGTTTCTGCAAGATTGATGCAGAACCTAGGCATCTCCTTGTGTGTTTAGGATTCGGTGAGTTAAATATCACCCATGCACTGTATGCAGTATTCTTTATTCTACATCTCTGTAAGTCGCATTATTTCAATAAATTCTTCTTAAATTTGTTTTGTTGGTAAATAAAAGGGATTTCCTTCCTGTTGTGCAGACCATTGCTGCTGTAGCTGTTGTTCCACATGGAGTGATACAACTTGGATCTTTAAATATAGTAAGAAAATTGTTAAGTTTTACTTGCATTAGTATTTCTGAGTATGTCATTGATTATAAACCAGTATTTAAAAGGCAATGGCATGAGTTAAGGTGCTAGAACCACATAGGTGCATCAGGTGTAAAGATGCGAGCTTAAGTCTCTTAAGCCGGCATTGTTTTAGAAGAAAACATAGAGTGCATATAAAATTAGAGATGTAAAAAGTACTATATATTTATATGAGAAATTGTATATAAAACATATATGCACCAACTTATATCACCACTTCACAAGTGATACTTCAGTTCTTTCTAAATCCTTTTTTTCCATCTCATGAATTTGTTTTACATGCAAATTATAAACTCATGTATTTTTCTCAAACCTACTATTGCATTCTCATTGCTCCTTTACTTGTGTGAGGATCAGGTCAATGAGGACTTGAAGTTAGTAAACCATATCAAGGATGTATTTTCTTCACTTCAAAATTTCTCTATGGAATTTGTGTCCAATCAAATGCAAAATATAAAGATGATCACCTTATGTCCAGTAAGTTTCCTCTGTTTTATTTTGAAAATTTTGTTCTTGTATATATAAGCATCTGATATGAATGTCTTTCCAGTCAGAGGTATCAGCAAAAAGTTCAGATTTAGGTATCGTAAATCAGTGGCTAGACAGAGTAGATAAAGACAAGAGCAACAGAAGCCCAGATTTTCAGTCTAACCATTTGCCATCTATTGGAAGGCATAATAACTTCCATCATGTTGTTGTTCCACTGCCTGATCTTAATGGGAACAAGGAAGTTAACACAGTTGAACACATAGAGGTTGAATCTCCCACATTGAGCAGTGATGAGAGAGCTCAGTTTCTTTATGCAAGGTCTAGAATCTTTAGTTTGGAGAACCAAAAAGAGATACATATGCAACTGCTCGAGTGCAAAAAGTGCAGAGAGGGAACTAATTGCTGGAAGGATTTTGTTTGCCAAATAGAAAAAGATGCACCAGAGTTGCAGAATTTACTCAAAGAGAATGCAATAATAAATACTATGAATCCCTTAACCAAGTATGGAGAAGATTGCCCCTTCTTGCATCCAAATCTCTTTAACCCTGCATCATCATATACAGAAATGTGCATCGGAGTCTATCTTCAGAATGAGGGGCTTCACTTTCCTGGACCATCAGAAGGCTTGGAGCAGAACACGGACTTCAGAGCTGAGATCAATTGCATGGACACTGACAACAATTCACTTAGGCTCTCTACTGTCTGTGAGCTGGATGAAGCCCTTGGACCGGCTTTTAGGAGAGAGCAATGGTGTTCTCCTCGGAATGAGGTTGAGGGGGAAGAAACTGGAATACCCGTTCAGTTCCAGGAGGGTATGGGCAATAGCCAGTTTATACTAGAGAATGGATCAGAGAATCTTCTAGAAGCAGTTGTAGCAAATGCTTGGCAAGGTACTGACATTGTTAAGATTGAGTTCTGTAAGTCAGAAGATTCACTAGGACCAACAGAAAAAATAACAGAGTTGTGTTCCCATATTGAGAATACTCATAATTCAGGTGGACTAGCTGAATCCTCTCACGAGAAGGATTCACTTTGCAGCTTGGCATGTACACGGAATTCAACAGAATCAACTGTTGTAACGACTCAAAGGGAATTATCATTAACAAAATTCAGTAAATGCAGCCAGAAAATGGAGAGGAGTGTAGAACAACCAAAAGTCAATAAAAATAAGGCTATACATGGTCAAATTTGTAGGCCTAGGCCAAGGGACAGACAACTGATCCAGGATCGTGTTAAGGAGCTGAGAGAGCTTGTGCCTAATGGGCCCAAGGTAAGTATTCCATGGCTAGTATCAAATTGAGTTTTTGATAAATGAGGCTTGCAAATGATTCTCATTCTCATGAAACTGAAAAACAAGAAATGGTTGCACAGTGCAGTATTGATACACTGCTGGAGCGTACAATCAAGCACATTCTCTTTCTTCAGAGTGTCACTAAACATGCTGACAAGCTAAGGAAATGTGCTCAGTCAAAGGTAAGCATTTCTATTTACTCCATTCCCCTCTGGTTCAGTTGTTGAACTGAATATGGCTATTGTTTGGTGTTTGAGGAACCTGTTAATAGAAATAGTTAACATCACTTGGGAAAAGAAAAACATAATTGGAAATAAATTTTCTCTATTGGTGTGGTAAATTATAATCGTGGCCATTTATCTCTTTGTGTTTGCCTGGATTGGGTCCATTCTTGATTTTTAGTTTTCCAAACCTAATTATTTGACATCCTGAGTATGTTCCACAAAACTTTTGATTACTGCTATTTCTAGGTACTCAAAATAGGGGCAATTACTAATTGTGTAGTTTCCAATCATCAACAAAAAATGACAATTCAGGATTCATGTTCATTTAGAGTTTGGAAAAAGGTTTAATTCCAGCTTCCAACCTGACACAACCCTCCTTTGTCTAGGCTTGTGACCAATGGTGTAAGACAAGTTCACACTGGTACAATAAATTACACAGTTTCCAATATTGCATGGCTTATATTATTGAATCTCTAATCTTATAATCTAAGACATCATCTATTAGCTCATAATTCACATTCATTGTAGCTTGCACTAGGAAAAGAAACTTTTAATTTTATTTGTAATTGTCTGCAATGGAACTAACATCTTATTTCTCAATCTGTAGTTGCAGTGCAAGAGAATGGATCTACTAGGATCCTATAATCATGAGTACAATTCAAGTTGCAATCTAGAAGTAGGAATCCAGATAAAAACTTGTCCAATAATAGTGGAGAATCTTAACATGAATGGACAAATGCTTATTGAGGTTTGTACTTGTCAAATATAAATAAATTTCCCAGTATTTTCCATTTTTTTCTCTAATACAAAGTATTCTGGACAAACTCTGTAGATTTTGTGTGAGGAAAACAACCATTTTCTTGAGATAGCTGCGGCTATTAGAAGCTTGGGTCTAACAATATTGAAAGGTTTAATGGAAGCTCATGATGAAAAGACGAGTGCATGCTTTGTTGTTGAGGTATAATTCTGATTGCATATCAACTCCTAGATTTCTCAGAGCTTGAGGAAATCTCTCTCTAAGGGGTTCATTGGAAACCACATGGAGTGAAATGATTTATTTTCTTTTTCAAGCATTTGAGTTCATAGGTTAGTTATAAAGAAATATAAGAATACTATTAAAAATAGAAACTAAATCATTTGAAGATTTCAAGAAATAAAATCATTGTACAACATTCCGGAAATGCCCATCTTCCTTTTTCTTTTTTTCCTTTTATTTTTGGTATCTATAATAGAGGCCATTTCTTGGTGAAATGGTAAAATCTTGGACCTGAGAAGAATGGCAACATGGGTTTGAGTTTGTGAGTTGCCAATTCATGAAAACAATGGCAAAGGCTAGGTCCAAATCCAATCCACCACTCCCAAGATCCCAGACAGCCAGGGCCAGTATTGGTTAATGGTCGTTTATTTTTGTCAGATATATCTCCATTTTGGATGACGAAAACATTAGTTCAAATGTTATTATAATAAAAATGAATTGATTTTCATTACATATAAAAGAATGGTGAAACAGGATTTATGTATCCAACTCCATATAAGACTTAGATGATGATGGTTTTCTTTACATAAAAACCTGCTAGTATTTTCTTTACCCTGCCTAGAGCTGATTTGTTTATTCAGATTACAGAAAACATGATGGGTCAGGCAATAATAACCAGTGCATAGGTAGAATTTATCCTCACACTAAGCCCTAAGTGTATGAACAAAAGAGAAACAAAAGGGTCATCATCTATTAACAACCATCCAAGAGAGGCAGGTGACACCATAGTGAGGGACACTAGTAGGACACCTCTTCCCTTCTCTACTGTGGATGTATGTTTTTGGAATGAAACTTCCCCCATAAGTAGAGGGTGGCAAGAGGAATAGGGGGACACCCTCTGGACTTCTCGTATCTTTCCACATTGAAGATTCCTGTGCTGTTTGGAGACATATTGGGGTACTACACACACATAGACATATTTGTGTATGGGGATCATTGTTTAGTTTGATGGTAACCTCGAAAAAACAAGTATTAGAACATGGCTTGAGTACAAAGCAGTTAATTTGTGCAAAAAAAAGACAGGTTAGATCTGTATGCAGTCCATCACTCCCAAGATCTGTATTCTATTCTCCATCAAACAAGTTCAGTGAAGGATTAGCATATTCACCCAGATGGTAAACATCAGTGAATGTGATAATCCTTCACTGGATTTGTTTATCCAACCCAATTAATAGGATACATAATTAGAGGGTATTGTAGTAACTTAACATTTAAGTTGGTTATCTTCACCAAGGTACAAATTAGTTACAAATCATCCTATTTTTACATGCACGTTTTCCCTCTGTAAATTGTATATTACTATCTAACTAGGAAAAGATAAAGGGCAATAGATTAGACTGTTAATTTGGACAAGAATATTCTCCTATGAAGTAGTGAAAGTCACCGGGTTGATAAAACACAATAAACATGCATACTTCATACTTTAACCTGTTCGGATTAGGTTCAATCTCATCAGGATCAGGGTGGCTTTAACCTGTTTCCATCCCCAAAATCAATTGGTTGGCATTATACACAAAAGACAAATTGGGCAATCCTATTGTTGCATGCATGGATTTTTCCTAAATATCATCAATGATTAGTTTATCCATTCAAGTTTTAGATCTTAATCAGATGGTTAAATCATCTGTTCTATATAATGTTTAAGCCATCTCTTAGCTACAGATGGGTCACCAATCGAATGGTGAGCTTCTTGCCTAGTGCCTGTAATTTTCTATTATTTTATTTTACAGATCTTGAGTTTCAGAACCATTGCAGGGACAGAGTAATAGAGGAATGCATAGGATGGATATCTTGTGGTCACTCATGCAGTTGTTGCAACTGAAAACAATCATTTGATGCTACAGAGTTAGCCAACCTGAGGTGATGGTGGAAGTGGAGTTTGTAACTACTGTGAGGCAACCTTGTTGGCGCACAACTACTGAAGAACAAGATGGAATGGTGGAACAGGATTCATGTAGCCAACACGATATAGTTGGAACATGACTTAGATAATGATCATAATGATGATAATAACCCTTACTGGTGCACAATTCACATTTCTAGAAAATTAGCATGTTTGATGATGTACCCAGGTGAGCTAGCTTTGATGGAGTGAAAAGTATATCATTTTTGTAGGGCAATCAATGTAGTGCCTAGATATAGATCTTGAATTTGATAAGCATTTTAGGGGAATTGTAGCAAAATCATGCGTAGGATGGATATCTTATGATCTCTTATGTTGTTGCAACCATCCAATGCTCATTTAGGAAATAATCTGAGGTGATGGAGGTTGAAGTTCAGTTGTATATACTGCAAGGCACCTTAATAGGTGCACAATTGACATTTCCATAGCATTTATCTTGTTTCTGTATATGCTTCACTTTACTTTTAATTTCCTTTAAGTTTTAAGAACATAGTTTCTTTTGTTCCGTTAATTTTGTGAAAAATAGCAGCTATAGTCCAGTCTTTTCTGTCACGACGACTATGATACCCACCCTCTTTTTGAAGCTCAAACATAAAATTGGAGGGGACAAGCAGGGTGCACGTTAGGTCCACTTATAATATTAACATCACATTCCAGTTATGTGGGTTTGCTCCCACACCTCCCTTTTTCAGTGGAGTGACAAGTGACCATCTCAGTTACTAGGTCATCACCATACTAATTTCCTTCCTACGCACTATAACCAGTTCCAGGTTTTCTCTGCATTAGTTCAAAGACAGGGTGAATCAAGAATATAAAATAAATGTAACTACTTGCTATATTAGTATTATTTACCAAAAGCAGATGAGTTGAGTTCGTGAACAAGTTAGTTACTCGTGTATTTCCAATACCAAATTAATGAATATGACCAATGAACTTCTTGAATTTAGAAAATCCACATTCTAAATTTATTATTATCCAGGGAGTAAATGCTGAATTAAATGTAATTAATTGGGTTCAGTAATCAACTTATGAATTATTAACTCTGAATGAAGAAGATCAAATCCAACTGTAAGTTTGGAAACTATGATCTGTTATGGAAAAGAAAATTACCTCTTGTTTTTTACTGCTTTAGAGCCAAACAAGTTTTCTCCCTCTCAAATCTCTTCTTCTTCTTCTTCTTTGACATTTTTCTCTACTGCAAACTGAGCAACACTTTTCATCTAAAAAACAGTGCTGATGGAGGATGATTTGACCCGACCTATGAAATCATGACACGTGGACCTGACTCAGCACGGGCAACAACTCAACATCATAGCCTGATCACGACTAAGTAACGAGCCTATAGAGCAACTCGTTATATCATAGTTCGCTGTAGGAGGAGCTCGCTACAACACGAGCTCCGGGTCCCCCGAGCTACCCAGAAGGGGATACTCCAAGATTGCTTCAGCTCGCGAGCTAGGGAAACCAGCTCGCTCCAGCCCCTAAACGGATAAGTCACCCCAGAGACCAACCTTAGTAAGGGTAAGCCCGAAGTATTCCTAAGCTCGCTACAAAGTAGCTCGCGAATGAGCAGCATGGATGTTTCTCAGGAAGCTTCTACCTAACAAACCGTACCGATCAGACTGCGCCACGTCTCTTGACTGACGGCGCAGTCCCTGTCCTTTCGACAGTCTGCACCCACGTCTCTCAGCAGGCGGAGGCGTTCCTGCCCCTTTAAGACGTGTCACTCATTCGAGCAAGAGGTACGTTGCAACGATCACCTGCACAGCCTTGGCAGGTAATGGCTGCGGCAAGGGCCCAGTGGTGGTTACGCCAGATTTGACAAGAACGCCCCTATAAAAGCCCTTGAGGCAAAGGAGAAAAGGGATCTTCAGACTTTTGAATACTTTCGCACTCTCATCTTCTCAACCTGAGTCTTTACTTGCTCGCGAGCTAATCTCTCGAGCACAGTGATAAAGCGCGACCTACACTCTTAGCTTTCACACTCTTTTTTCTCCTTCCCCAACGTTCTGACTTAAGCTTCGGAGTATTCCCACTGGGTAAATCCCCGGGAATCCTTCTTTTCCATCTTCTTAGGTGTCGTCTGTTGCCAACAAGGAGCCAGTCAACAGCCAACTAGGAGTGCCCGGATTGTAACGCATCATTTGGCACCGTCTGTGGGAAACGCTTCTAAAAGCCTTCCTCCGAGCTTTCACAAGTTCCTTCTTCCAAAAGAAAAACTTAGCATTCTTCATGGCTTCTTCCAGTAAAGCCGGACGTGGCGCTAGCCAGAACGCTTCCGGGGAACAGCCCCAACTTCCTACTGTCTGCATCGGACATTTTACCGTCCCCTCTCAGCGGACGGAGTTCCTAGTTTGAACATGCTTCTTACAATGACACCCGTCGTTGCTCCACTCCCTACTACACCAGGAGCAACCTTCGCCGAACCCTCGGTTGCGCCCCTAGCAGCCAACCCAAACCAACTGGAGGACTTGGTGCAATGCATGTGGGCCATGCAGGCTCAAATGCAACAGTTTCAACAGTTTCAACTTTACCAGCAACAAGTGCTGCACCAGGTCTCCTAGTACCAATACCAGCAGCAGTTTCCTTCGCTACCTCAGGCCCAGCCGCCGCTTCCTCCCTAGCACCCAGCCGCAAAGCAAACCAAGCTGTCCCGCCGAGGTGAGCGACCTCGCCGGGGAGAGGTGTCCCAGGTCCAGGATCCTACTAGGAGCCAAGCCTCTTCCCGCAGCAGGAAGGAGAGCCCGACAACCCCCGCCTCCCAGTCTATGGGCAGGACGGGGGCCTCCCAGCCAACTAAGCCCGCGTCGCCACAACCATCACAGTTCGAACTCCCGCTCACAGAGAACCTGTTCGAGGTCTTGGCCACAGACTTCAGACAGGGCCCTTCAGTCCAAAGTCGTCACCAGCAGTCTAAGCCTATCGAGCTTGATGACACTGAAGCGTCAAGCGCCAACGCTAAACCGGCAAAGCAGCAGCGAAGATGCCGGCGAGCCCGCCGCACCGCGTCCAGAGCCGCTCCCGAGCTCAGAGGGAAAGAGGAGGTATGCTCCGGTGAAGTAAAAGCTACACCCCTCCTCTTAGTTTCTTCCCCGCTATCTCCCGAACTCCTTGCTGTCCCCATGCCAAGGGACTTCAAGCTCCCTCCTCTGGATAAGTATGATGGGTCTTTTGATCCAAACGACCATGTGGACGCCTTCCAGTCCCAGATGCACCTGGCAAGAGCTAGCGAGTCCTGTGTGCGTGGCCTTCTCCACCACCTTCAAGGGAGTCGCCCGCACCTGGTACCGAAACCTCGTGCCCAACATGGTAAGAAGTTGGGCGTAGTTCGTGCAAGTTTTCGCCTCTCACTTCATCACCAGCAAGAGGTGCCCGGGAACCCAAGAGAGCCTCCTCAGCATAGTGCAGAAGGAAGGGGAGTCCATCCGGAGCTACATCAAGCGGTTCAATGACGCTTGTTTGCAGATACCCGACCTGGCAACCTCAATTACATGTTCCTATTAGTACTGTTAAGTTGGATAATTGTTTCAAAATAATACATATAGACATCTAGGGTGGTTATCAAACCCCTTCTTTGTCAGGTAATGGTGCATTCTTTGTTCCTAGACTATCACTTGAACAGTATCATCAACTCATCACCGTCCTAAGTATGAGTAAGCAATCAACCCCTGCCTCCAATTTTGTTGGTAAGTCTTTAGATCCATGCTCAATCTTAAATACTAAGTATTGGCTACTTGATAGCGGTGCCTCAAATCACATGGCTCCTAGTACAAACATATCTAATTAAAGCCAATTCAGAGTGATTAGAAGGGCATTTCATCTACTTGATGGTACCAAATTAATCATCGAGTCACATGGCTCCGTGAACTTAGCAGTTAGCACCTGAGATTCAATTAAAAGATGTTTTACTCATTCCTAGCTTCAAGTGCAAACTATTATCCATTAACAAGATCACTTATCAACTGAATTGTGTGACAATATTTTTTCCCACCTTTTGTGTATTACAAGTTTTAATCTCCAAGAGAGTGATTGGGCTCGACAAGGTGTGTGATGGTCTTTATCATTTTGTGTTAACCACACAATCCTTATACTCCCTAGGTTCCAATACTGATGCTTGTTCCAGTCTCTGGCACTCCAGGTTGGGGCATGTGTCTTGTGAGTGGCTGAACTTAATTCTTGAGATATAAGTTTCTACACAAAATAATAAGAAATGATGTGACACTTGCTTAAAGGCTAAACAACATCAATTACATTTTCCTATTAATACTATTAAGTTTGATAATTGTTTCGAAATAATACATGTAGACTTCTAGGGTGGTTATTAGACCCCTTCTTTGTCAAGTACTAGATATTTTCTCATAATTGTAGATGACCATTCTCATGCTACTTGGGTTTATTCGATGAACAGTAAATCTGATGCATACATATATCTAATTGTGTTTTGCAATCTTCTTTCAACTTAGTTCCAATCTCATGTGAAATGCATATGGAAAAACAATGGACAAGAATTCCATTCAGGGCCTATTCAATGCTATTTTAATGAACATGGAATTCTCCATCAATGTTCCTATGTAGACACTCCCCAACAAAACGGAGTGGCGGAATGAAAACATCGGCACCTCCTTGAAATTTCTTGAGCACTAAAATTTTAAGCTGGTCTCCCCATATGGTTATGGGGAGAGTGTGTTCTCACTGCCGCATACATCATCAATTACCTTCCTATTTCGATTTTAATAGGTAAAACATCATATGAGGTATTATATCACCAGGCACCCACCTATGATCACCTCAGTTTAGTTGCCTCTGTTATGCCAACACACTGCAACAAGGAAGAGTTAAATTTGCTTCACGATCTAAAAAATGGGTGTTTCTTGGTTATATCCCCATGGACAAAAGGGTTATCGCGTATGTAGCTAGGAGGAAAATAGACTTTTTGTTTCTCAAGACATCCATTTCTTTGAGGATAAGTTTCCATATTAGAATTCCATCACTAATGGCATTCAACTTTCTAGCCTAGTCATACCATTACTAACTCTTGATTCCTATTCTAGCTTTTAGTTGAACCAAACAACAACAATCGAAATCGGATTTCGATTCTTGAATGAACCAAACAGGTGTTGGGAATAGGTGATTCCGATTCCGGTCCTGTCTGTGAACCAAATGGACCCTTAGAATATAAAGTTGTCTTCTATATATCTTGAATTTATCATATAGAAGATGGGGCATATGAGAGTTATAGTTGGATTCTGGATGCAGATGCCAGGCATGTGTTTTCTTGTCAAATAAAGCTGCAACAATGGTATAGTTGAACCGTGATTTTTCAAAATGTTTATAAACTTTGGGAGCTATAGAAATCTGCATTATTTGAATCTGTATATTTTGCACATCAAATGTAGAAATCTGTGACCAGTCGTAGATCCTCTCTATTCTGATATTCTCGTTGCTAATCTAATTAATGAAATTCAGAAAAAAGGTTAAAGTGAGTTCCTGTATTGATTGTCTCAGGTATGCAATTCTCCATCCGTAGTCGGCCAGTGCTCAGACATGGGTTCTCCATCATAATCCATCAGTAGTCAGGCATGTTGTTCGGTGGAGAAAAGGCTTGAGCAAGAAGAAGAAGAAATTGTATTAGAGAAACCGTTTTGTCTTTTGATAGGCATAGAAACCCTTATCTGATCCCTATTCTTTATTTCATTTAAAATTGAATGTAATTTTAGATGTAGGAAAGTTTTAAATGTGTATTCACATATGAAAAGTGTGCATGTGATGTCAATGCTGACATGGCGCTCTGCAATTGAGGATGCAAGACGCCATGTGCAGGAGATCCAGGCTCCGTGTTAAAATCATAACTGAATGTGACAGCTGTAGTTTGTTAGGCAGCTGTTAAACTGTTAAAGTACTTATATATATTAATCACCCTCGAATCAAATGACACACACAATTTTTCTTGCCAAAGATTACTGAAAATGAAAACATTAGACTGAAATAATACATGAGACGATGTGCTTCAACTTTATTCAATAATTATCATCAAACAGCAAGCAGATCTAGAGACGAAGAGATGGTAAAAACGACCAAATTACAAACGTCTCATCTCACAACTTAAAATAATCTAACACAGGGCTGCTGCCATCAAATCCGCCTTTTGAAAAGAAGTATGAATTAAATTCCGGGATCGTAGTTTCCCTGTAAATGGGGGGATTCTCCTCAGATAGCAGCTCCTTGATTGGACCATACTTCTTGATGGATTCCTGAATGGTTGTAGGGAAAAAGCATGCCACCGACACTCTGGGGCCTATGTTCTTTGCAACTACTCTATGTTCCACGCTTTTAAATCTATCATTTGAAATAATCTGCTGCATGCATCCAAACAAAATTTGATTTTCTTGTGTACTTGTCAATGCATGCACCAATATCTAAACCCAAAATAATATATTACATGATGCACATCATGCAGTCCTACCCTTTAATTACTTATAAGCATCCTTAGATCGTAACTTAGAAGCTAATAGGGCTGTTTAACAGTACGTATGTACGCACCCATGTGTTGCAGCAGGAGGGTACGCTGTATTTTTTGCTTCTTTTGTAGATTTGGACTTTAAAGTAAAAGAAGAAAGATTATTACTAAACTGTTGTGATAAACTAGTGCCACGTCTGACGGAATGGACCAGGTTTAAAGTCAACCAAGGTCGTTAAAACTGGTTTCAAAGTCGAACCTGGTCTGTTTAATCCAGATCAATTCAGACAAAAATTTAATGTTCATATGTATGTATGCATATATGACATAGGTATACCTTAAAACTCGAATCATATAAAATTGTGGGCTATATCTGTTCAAGCTTGGATTGAGCCCACCCATGAATGAGGAATGAGGAAATATAATCAATCCTACAGAAAAATTAAGACAACCTGGAAGTCGAAAACTTGCCTGCAAAACACATCCAATGTTGACAACGAGGGCCCCACGCAGAGGGGTCACATCAAGCCAATGGTTTTGATGAAGGACTTGGAGGCCACCAATCAGGTCTTGTAGAAGGATGGTGATAAAATCGTTGTCGGCATGCTTGCTTGTTCCCAGTGTCAGTTCAGGCTGTGGGCAGGCGGGGTAGTAATGACATGCAATGGCATGACTCTCGGCACACCCTATGTCTACCAGGTGGCTTGGTTTAAGCATCAAAGCCTCCGATAGTAAAGCCAACAATGTAACTGCCAATCTTTCAACCTGCCCCGAGTACTTGATCATTATATCTCTACAATGTAAGCACCAAAAATACTGTGTATTAATTCTCATGGATTAGGATTAGGATTACTCACAGCTAAAGCATCCAAATAAAGTAGCATTGAGAAGAAGTGCATGTAGCTAGCCCAACGCATTCCAAATATAACATCCACATATATTAACTAGTGGCTCAGGTTGGGTTGGACCATGGGTGTAATCGAGTTGACTCAAGCCGAGCAGCAGGTTATATTCAAGTTTTAGCTTTACTCAAAAACATAGAGCTCGAAACTCGATTCAAGTTTGACTGAGTTTCATGTATTTGCTTCAAACTCGACTTGAGTTGATACTTGAGACAATTATAAATAATTAGTACTAAAATTTATTAAAAATAAAAATATATTATGAAAATTAATTACAAATATATTTATTTATGTTATAAATAAGTTAATGCCAAAAATTAATGTTTATTTATATTATAAATATAAATATATTAAAAAAAATAATATTTCAGGCTTGTGATCCACTCGAGTTGGGCATTGCGAAGCTCAAACTGGGCTCGACCAATTATTCAACTCAAACTCAATTACTGCAAGCCGAGCCCGATCGTAGCTCCCAAATAGCTAGGCATGGCTCCACTTACACCCCTAGGTTGGGATCGGGTTTGCTCCACTCTTGTGATACTTGATGCCTCAACTCAACCCTAACCCCAACTTAATTAGAGGAATTCACATCAGCTCTCTATAAGGGGGCATCTCACAGTACATTTCATTCATATATTGAGAATATCTCATTTTTCATTTTGTTATTGGGAGATGTTCTCAATACATACACAGTTGGGAGGTGCTGTAAGACATTGTACATTGTGGGGCACTGATATAAACTCAACTTATTCTTAGAGGTATAAAGTGAACCGTATTGATGCGGTTCTACACGTACGTACCGGCACACTTGAGGAATTTCTTCGGGGCTGGGAGGATTAGGAGACATAAGACAATGGAAGGTGTCTCTCCAATTAACTGCTGCTGACTGATACAAGACGAAGTTGCTATTGTAAACCACCTTTTTGTTGGTGTCGCGACTGTAAAATCTCTTCCTTACTTCAACGTCTTGCTCGTTGAATCTGCGAACCCCTTGAAGCATCTCATCCAAAACACTGGTAGGGATTCCATGATTCACCACCTGAAAGAAGCCCCATGTCTCCGATGCATGTCGGACTTGGTCGACGACGTCTTTCCGTCGAACAGCATCTTCGTGGATGCCGTTCAGGTCTATGACCGGAACCGTAGAACGTTTCTCATCACTTGAAATAACCAGCTTCTCATCGGATTTAAGTGATGGGTCGATGAATATACGAGGGACCTTCACAATCCCAGAGTCTACGAGTCCTTTAACACCAGCTTTCGTGTCATCGAATTCCTTAAGTTCTTTCATTCGGTCATAATCCGATGCAGACTTGGTAGAAACTTCTTCAGCGCCTGAGACCACCATTTTCGTAGGCTTGTAGTTGTAGGAAGGAGAGGAAGATGATGGATGTGGATACAGCAGGAGTAAAGTATAGATTAGTGTGAGTTGGATTTCCTGCACTTGGGTGGATGTTGTATTGCATTTATAACAACATTTACCCACAACACAAAGAATCAACCCAACCCAACTCAACCCACCCATTTGCTGCCACCCCTACTTCCAATCAAATTGGGACTTGCATGGCACCACGGATCACACACTTCACGCCTATAAGCCATTTAAAAGGTCAGTTTGTCTTGTTATTTTGTTTTTAATTTCTTTTTGAACACCCAGTTCGAGAGAAAACCAGAGTCCTCAAGAAAAAGATTTTCTAAATTCTTCATCTGATGTTAATGGTGATACTTAATTTCAATTTTAAAAATACCGTTTTCTTCTTTTCAGTTTTTCCACTATCAATGTTCTCGGAACATGTTAGTAGTTAAATTGATTTTAATTTTTTGTACTATTATAAGACCAAAATATAAAATGCAGCCACACATTTTTCATAAGTTGTTCTCTTTGAAATAAACAATAGCAGTTAAATTAATTTTAATTACTTGTACTATTATAAGATCAAATACAAAAGAGAAATTAAAAGACAAGCACACATTTTTTCATGGTATTCAACTATTATAGAAGCATTAGCCACGTTGTTGGATGCATGTAGCATTGGGTTCAAACTATTTGTACTTTTATAAGACCAAAATACAAAGGAAAACCACACATTTTTCATGATATTCAACACTTCAACTATTACAGATGCCACGTTGTTGAGATGCATGTAACATTGGGTTCAAATTACTTGTACTATTATAAGACCAAAATGCAAAAAATCAATCACACATGTTTCATCATATTCAACTATTACCCAAGCCACGTAGCACTGGGTTCAGCTATATTTTCTTTTATGCTAAATTTATCTCATTCTTCCACCAATTAGGAATGCACAATATATTTAATATTGTTTTTAAGAATATCTTTGCAATATTTATATTTTACCCTATTTATGCACGTAACCCAACTAATAATATATAAAAAGAGTTTTTGGCTTAATGTTTTTGTCCTTAATCAACTCTCACCTTCATGATCCACATCCACCTGCCAAAATAGTTTGCCAGCGTTTAGACTCTCTCTCTCTCTAACAACTCAACTAAAGATTTCATCGTCCCTAAGATTCAACACTTTATTTCTCCATCGCCTTTTTCAATAAGTTGCTTTCAATTGTTGGAGTGAGTACTGTTGCAACATGTCCCAAAAAAAGCAACTTTTCAGGTACTGAGGAACTGTACAATTTCTTCACTGAAAAATCGAGCTCAAATCCTTCAGTAGTGCTGTCTTGACCAATGGAACTAAACTGAATTCAGATCAGGAAACAAGAAAAAAAAATGAAAAATCAAGATTTGCAATAGAGACAGCTGTAATATATTTTTTAAAATGGTACTGTATAAATCATTTTAATAAATATCCATGTTTATCCAAACAAAAGTTATAATATCTCTGTTAGTAATCAAAGAACAGTGAGCATCCCTAGACCACGGCTCCCTAGGTGTGTCACCTCTGGTCAATCAATCACTCAAATCCCAATGGGCTCTCTCTAGCCTAGGTGTCACCTGAAAAACCAGCCCTCGATTATCTATATATATATATAAATAAACTGACAGATTGCATTAACGGCTAGGACAAGAACGCAAAAAGGAAAAGCCACTACTATCCTCCCTTAATATATCCATAACTTGCTCAGGAATAGACCTCGGCCGGGCCGGGTTCGTATCGGCTTTTTCTTTTTATAAACAGAAAATTATTAGACCCGAATCCGAGCCCAGCCCGACCATCCGCTTAAATCTTGAGCCCCAGCCCAACCCTAATTAAAGGACAAAGCCCCATTTTGATATGCATTTTATAACATATTAATTATATATTATTAATAATATATTATATATTATATAATATTTTATATATTTAATACATATAATACTCTTTTTGCTATTAATTTTATTATTATATAATACATATTATGTATTATTAACATATATATTATATTTACTATATATGTTTAATATTGTTAGGTCGGGCTTATTTGAGAAAACCCAAATCCAGCCATAAAATAGTCAGATCCGTTTTTTAGAGCCCAAACCCACGGGCTTAAAATTTTATCCAAGCCCTATTTAAGATGGGTTAAGCCAGGTAACCCATTGGGTTACCTGGCCTATGAACAGGTCTACTCAGGAGGATTATAAAAAAAACTACACTTACAACCATGATTCACAGCTTCATTAGCTGCCTTGTACACATTTATTAGCTTCTCTATAACAGTGATAAATAGTTATGGAAGAGAACCAGTCCATAAGTATTAGAGTACTATTGATTATTGAAGAGCCCTTTATTTGCCATTTAACAAACCTCCAACTCTTAATGTTCATAAGAGTGGATAATGAGTCAGATTCAAACATGAGATTGTTAAATCCCCTTCACTTAGCTTTTCGAAGACCTTCATATATGGCCCACATTTCAGTCGCATCATTAGTTGTGCAACCAATAAGGATCGAATATCCTCCCTTCCACTCGCTTGTAGGCAAGGTTCAAAATTTCATCACGTATCGGCTGATACGTATCGTATCTTAGGGTTTTCGGCATGGGAACGGTCCCAAATCAATGGTATTGTTCCTTTTCATCGTATCAGTACTGTATCAGTGAGTTTTGATCATGTATTGGCCGATACACTAATGATATGGTAGTGTATCGGCCGCTACACTAATGATATGGTAGTGTATCGGCCGATACACGATGACTTTACTATTGTGAAAATTGCAAATATAAATGGTTTCGAAAGTGGGCTTTTAAACCCATTTCAAAAGCCCTCTTTCTTCCCCAAACCCTCCCGAAAGCTTCTCAACCTTCAGAGAAACTCAAATCTTGCAAAAATCTACCAAAATATTTATAAACTTGCAAGATTCAACAAGTTTTTCAAGGTTGTGAAAAAGGAGTAAAAATAAGTTGTTTTTCTTCAAATTTTTCACATTTTCAGCCAATGTTTTTGGGTTTCTTTTAGTTTGGATGCTTAGAAACATCTTTATGCATGTTGATCTGCTATTCTTGTGCAAAAAAATCCCACTTATTTTGCTGCTATATGTAGATCTTTGTGAATGTTTGAAGAAATTCCAAAAAAGTAAAAAATCTGAAAAAAAATGAAAATTTTAGGTTTTTCTTGTGATCTACCTCTACAAATTCATTATATTGTAGATCTATGGATGATCTAACATGTCCATAGATCAATTGAAATTTCTTCTAAATAATTTATTTTTTTAATTTTCATAATAATATATATTTTATTTATTTATATTATGTGATCTAACTCTATAGGTTGAGTATGTTGTAGAGCTAAGACAAATCTAACATGGTCCATAATTCCATACATCATTATATTCAAATATCATGTAAAATTTTTAATTTGATTTTTTTTTTATTTTTTATTTTTGATTATAAATATTTATTTATTTCTCTAATTTTTTTCTATGATCTAAATTCTAATAATAAATATCTACAGTAAATATATGGATGATCTATTATGTCCATAAACCCATTCAATTTTTTGGTTACATATTAAATTTTGTAATTTTAGTTTAATTTCTAGAATAAAACATGCAAGATAATTATTTGATCTATTATGTCCATAAATCCATTCAATTTTTTGTTACATATTTACTTTTTCTTAATTTTAGTTTAATTTTTAAAGTAAAGCATGCAATATAATTATTTAAATAAAAATAAATAATTATTTAGTTTTTAGAAAATTAGAATGAATCATGCAAAATAATTATTTGATCTATTATGTCCATAAATGCATTCAATTTTTCTGTTACATATTTACTTTTCTTAATTTTAATTTAATTTTAGAATGAAACATGCAAAATAATTACTTGATCTATTAGAATGGAACTTGGAAGATTATAGCTGAATTAAGTATTTTATTAGATAGTATGTTTCTGTTCCCGTATATTGATTATAATGTTTTTTTCATAAAACCCACTAAAATATGTTATTTTTATGCATAAATAGATCATTTGTGTCTTATATTTAGTGATATTGATGTTTATTTATGACTTATTGGAGTATTTATAGCATTTCCATGCGTATCTTAATTTTTCATCTGTATCCATGCATATCCAAGGCATATCCCGATATGTCTCTTAAATTTGCCTTTTCGATATGCATAGTGTTTCTGATACTTTGAACCTTGCCTATAGGAGTGTCAATTTGATTAGATTTGGTCCAATGCTATCCAGCCAATGTGAGTCCATTATAAATGGACCAGGTCTAATTCAATCCAATCCAATGGATATTTTGGATCGGCTCTAATTCAATGTTTGGACCGTCCAATCTGTTCAAATTCATTTTGATTTAGAATGGTTTCAACCCCTGGTTCATTAGCACCTATGCTCTTATCTTATATCAATGGACCAAATATTTGCTTAATCTAACCCAATTCAATATAAATTTATTATGAATGCATCATGTCCAATCCAATCTAATAAATATTTTGGACTGGACCATGTTTTTATAGCTTGTATTCGGCCAAGATTTGCCCTAAACCACCGTATACTCTATTTGGAATGAAGTTTGAACCCAGGCCTAATCGAAGTATTTTAGAGAATTTGTCCTATTCTCAATCAGTCAAAAGTAGTTAAGAAGGGCTTGCCCAATTTACCGCCCCTTGTTAAAATTTGGATTATTTACTAAAACACACCCTGTACTTAATAATATTAATTAAAACACCTGCTATAGTTTGTATATTATTAAGACACCCCGGTAACTTCTAGCTTCTACCCATCTAAGGCGGTGTGTGGGAGGGCTTAACAATATTACTTCATTCTTGATAATTTTTACTTCTTATTGTAAATGGATAAACACAAATGGAAAATGTAGATAAATTTGGGTTTTGGGGGATTTTTGTTAGAGCAGGTGGTGTTTGATAGCACTTTTCAGACGTTTGAGGTTTGAAAACGTTGCTTTTTAGATCTCAAACCCATTTGGTGTATCTTCTTAAAATTGATCTTAATTTTGTTTTCAGATCTGAAAACGATAGTGCGCGGGCCGACTTTTAACGCGCTCAGACGCATTTCAGAGCTAGTGTATGGTCAAAATTACCCTTCAACTCTTTTCACAATGACACGCTTCACCCCTATTTAACCTCAACAAAAAAAAACTAGGTCATTCATGTTTTCTTCTTCTTTTCGAGCTCTCTCTCTTTCTCTCTCTCTCGTGAACCCATTCAACCTCTTTCTCTCTCATCTTCATACCATCGTCACTGCAACTCTCAGCAATGGCATGTTCTCACTCTCTCTCTCTCTCTCTCTCTCTCTCTCCCTTGTTTTCTCGCCACCATTGATGCAACTTGTAGTAGCGGTTCTCTCTCTATCTCTCTCCCTGTCTTCTTGCCACCGCCATTGCAAGTTATAGTGGCGATTGAGTATTAATAATAATAATAATAATAATTATTATTATTATTAATTATTAATTATCTTAATATTTTATTAATTATTAATTATTTTAATATTTTTATAGTCATTACTTATTTTTTAAATTTTAATTGTTTCATTTATTAATTAGTCATTTTTAATTATTAATTTTTTATTTTTTATTTGTACTGCTTCAATATTATTTTGAAGTTGAAAATTATTTTTCATGAGATAATTCGAATTGAACTCAACATTTCCAAATAGTATGTTCAAGGGGTAAAATAATATGTTCGAAGAGGTGTTTTTTCTAATTACTTATTTTTAAAATAATCTTTTTGTATTGAACATTTGATGAGTTGTTTATTCCATAAGTGATTATTCAAAAAATAAATAAAATGATGAATTTAACCGAAAAATATAAGGTTAAATTTCTTAAACTATCCTTATGGTTTAGCTAATTGACTAAGTGTACCCTTACTATTTGAAAATTGACTGACGCTACCCTTATTGTTTCTGACAATTGACTAATACTTCCCTTACCATTAGCATCCGTTATTATTCTGTCAAAACCCGTATACACGTGAGACCACGTGGTGTTTAAAATTCTTTTAAAACCCAATATTACCCCCTCCCTCGATTCCCATGGAGCTATAGAAATCAGTGTTCCTGGAGAACTTAGATGTCATTTTTGGTGAAAGAATAGAGAATGTTGGAGCCTGAGTTTTTACAAGGTTGACTGATTTGGCATCTTCGGCAACCTTCATTTCACCTCCAAAGCCTCTAAATTCCTAGGAAGAGAAAAAGCTATTAGCCTGTGAAAGGATGATGAATTTCTGATATCTTTTTCATTCCATCGTGTTGTGTATTTATTATACACATACAAGAGATCTGCTAAAAGGGAAAAACTAACACATAGATATGTACAAGAGATAAATTAGAAACTAAACTAACAAATATTTACAACATATATACTCAAGAGTTCAGGTTTTTCTCGAACTCTTGAACCCGGCCATACATCTCGGACTAGGTGACTAACAGCCTATGATGACAGTTCAACATTCCGATTTATGATCACTAACATTGACCGTCTGTATTCCAACTTCTCTCAGATCATGATATCGTTTACTAGGAGGTCAGCCAATTAAGTTGCTCATGAAGTGCCTAAGAAGTTCCTGGTTTTGCAGATCTTCGTTTCATCTTTGGCAAGATAGACGGCTTTGGTTTTGAGAGAGAGGACGCAGAGGAAGTCACAATCGTAGAAGTGGAGGCAGACTTTAG
The DNA here is from genome assembly GCF_055504915.1 of Nelumbo nucifera. NCBI lineage: Eukaryota > Viridiplantae > Streptophyta > Magnoliopsida > Proteales > Nelumbonaceae > Nelumbo > Nelumbo nucifera. The sequence goes on along the minus strand of NC_142651.1, from coordinate 51,240,286 downwards.
AGAGCTTCTATGGAATGGATGTTAGAAGTGGAAGCGAACTCTAGAAGGTCATCTACCCGTTTACCTTAGAGAAGAGATGGAGAGGTTTATCGTCAATGACAAGTTCTTAAACCACCTGAAAGAAAAAGTAGAAGAGGAAGAATGAGGGAGAAAGGAAGCAGCTACTGCCGTTGGTTCAAGTTGTAGCAGTGGTGGCAGAACAGGGGAGAAAGAAAAAGAAAAATAAGAAGAGGAAGGAGCATGGAGCCCAAGTCTTCAACGTGGAGTCTGCGTACTGGATCTGAGATTTTCCCATTAAGTTCTCTTAAAACAGTCAGAAAATTATCTTTAGATCTGCTTCTAAGACTGTTAGGGCCATTCTTTCTACTTCCAGGGTTTGATGAACCAGCGTTTCTTTCCCCTTTTTCTTATTTTAAGTATTAGTCAATTGTCAGAAACAATAGGAGTAGCTTCAGTCAATTTTCAAAAAGTAAAGGTACACTTAGTCTATTAGCTAAATCATAAGGGTAGTTTAAGAAATTTATCCAAAATATAATTGATGTACCCATTCACAACTGGTGCATGCAACTGCCGGAACAAAAGAAGTTGAGCTGATGAATCTGTAAACAGGGACAAATGGCTGCCAAAGTGATTGGCCACCGCTGGAAAATGCATCATTGCCTTTCAATGAGATGCATAAAGGAGAAAAATGAGAAAAAAAAAAGAGGAAAATGGACCATAAACCTAAATTGGGAAGGGAATGAGAAACGGTATAAAGTAGGTGAAACCTTATCATGTTTGATGAGGGGTATTATGGGTATTTCAAGAAAAAAGGAGGGACAATGATGGAAAGAAAATATCAAATAAGTGCTTGAAAAGAAGTCCGAAGTTGGAGCTTATTTCAATGAAAAGTGTTTATTCAAATTACTATTTTTAAATTCATTTCATTCCCTCTCATTAATCCTATATTTGTTGTAATAACTCTCATTCTCTCTCATTAAATCCTAAATTAATGGTAAATTAAATTATGAGCTTTTTGGACTTTTCTTGACCAAAATATCCCTATTTATGAATTTGGACCCTTTATAAGTGTGTGGGCAAAAAGAATCCCCTTCATTAAGGTTATGTTTGATTGAGGTGTAAATGTGAATCGATATAAAACTCAACCATTATTTTGCATTTACATCCATTTGTTTCCAGTGTAAAACTCTACACCCGGTCCACTTTCGCAGCCATTTGTTTTCCATGTTAAAGTTACATAAAAAATCAATGTAAATGACATGTCAATAAAATCAATGTACTTTTAGATCCATTTTCACTTAAAAAATCCCAACGGTCTATGCAGTTTTAAATCGATGGACCTTTACACTGAATTTTTCCATCGATTAATTTCCATTCTCTATCATCATATACTTTATTTGAAGTACTTTTGCTTCCCACCAATAAATTTTACTCATTAAATTTATGTTCAATATTTTTAATAATATAAAACATGTTTTTCAAAACCAACATGAAAATAAACCACCATTTTTGTCCGAGTGGTGGATAAGTAAGTTCAACCATCCATTTCAATTTTCAAATGAATCAATCAATAATTCCATAGTTAAAAGATAAAAATTTTAAAATAAATAACAAATAAATATTACAAAAATTACAAAATTTTGTGAAAAAAGTTAGGCACATATCTAATATTATATATGTATCATATTAAACAACAATAAGTATAATAAGCAAGAAGTATTTTTATTAATAACAAAAATAAAATACATAGTTTAAAATTGACCCAAAAATGAAACAAATTTCCTATTCTAGTGATGGGCCAATGGTTCAACCCTTTAGGTCAAATGGGTCAACCTATGATGTTATAATTAAATAATAAAAACTTTTAAAAGATAGAGACACAAAAACTACTAAAAGTATAGAAATTTTATAAAAAAATCATTTAGGTGCATCTCTAATATATTTTTAATATTATGTATGTTCATCATATTAAAAAATAAGTATGACAAATAGCACTATTTTTATTAATGATAGAAATACAATGAAAAAGTAAAGAAACTATAGGGATGCAAATTAGGTGGGTGTACTTGAGCCCAGACCAACCCAACTCATAATTTTCGGCCCTCAGGCTAGGCTTAGGAGTTAGGGCTAGAAATAAGCTCAAATGGTTGGGCTTTTCTATTTTTCATGTTGGGCCTAAGCCTAACCCTTAGGTAGCCCAAGTTAGGTCTGACTATGGACCATTTTGGATCAGGTCCAATAAATACTATGGACCATTTTGGACCAGTCCAATTCAATGTCTAAACCGTCTACTTTGTCCGAATTGGTTTTAATTTAGACTGGTTCCAACCCAAACTTTAGACTATTTAGTCTGAACTGGTCCAATACAATATGTGGTCTGTGCAATCCGTCCCAATTGATTTTGATTTGAATTGGGTCCAACCCCAAACCGGTCCATTGACACCCCTAGAAGAAAGCTCTTCATATCCCTGGTTATTTTTCCGTGACTCCTTTTCTGATCACTTCGATCAACTTAATAATGAATGAAAGTTCATAGTTTTCAGGTGTACCTGTATAAGGTACATGTATCTGTTAAAAACTTAAAATGTAGTTCAAAAATCCTATTACATTTCGTTGAATAAAATCAACACCGAACAATCTGTGAAGAACTTAAATTAAAAACATCATGAGGCACAGGTATCCAATAAATACAAATAATTTGCCTTTTTTCCACAAATTTATTCTATAATTAGAGTTTTCTTATCTCTACTCTTTAAAAAACCAAATTTACCATAGGATACTAGGATAGTGCTTCGGTTAAGTCCGAACGCCACCCACGACCACGACCACGAGCATCGAAAACAGTAGACTAAAACAATTTCATGTGCTTGAACTTACGCATTCTCATCAATCAACGAGTAGAGTAGAGAGACGAAGAGGTAAATATATGAATGTATAGACGACGTCTCGTCAGTCGTCACAACTTGAAATGATCTAACATAGGGCTGCCATCAAGTCCTTTTGAATAGAAGTATGAACTAAACTCTGGGATCGTAATTTCCCTGTAAATAGGGGGATTCTCCTCTGATAGCAACTCCTTGATTGGGCCATACCTCTTGATGGATTCCTGAACCGATGTAGGGAAGAAGCAAGCCACCGACACTCTGGGGCCTACGTTGTTTGCAACTACTCTATGTTCCACGCTTCTAAGTCTATCATTTGAAATAAGCTGCATCCAAACAAAACTTTGTTGTGTTTTTGTCAAAGCACCAATACCTAAAGTCAAAAACACTGAAAAATCCAAGCCCTATTGTAGGATGGATCGATTGAGCCCACCCATGAATGTGGAAATAAAATCATACAGAGAAAGACAACCACGAAGACTTGCCTGCAAAAGATCTCCAATGTTGACTACTAGAGCCCCACGCAGAGGGGGCACATCAACCCAGTGGTTTTGATGCAGCACTTGGAGGCCACCAATCTGGTCTTGTAGAAGGATGGTCATAAAATCGTTGTCGGCATGCTTGCTGGTTCCCATTGTCAATTCAGGCTCTGGGCAGGCAGGGTAGTAATGACATAAAATGGCATGACTCTCGGCACACCCCATGTCTACTAGGTGACTTGGTTTAAGCATCAAAGCTTCAGACAGTAACTCCAACAATGTAACTGCCAATCTTTCAACCTGCCCTGAGTATTGGATCATTATATCTCTACAATTTAAGCACAAAAAGTACTGTGAATTCCATTGCTAAATACAGCCTAAAACCTCTGTGTTTTAACTTAATTACTAGTGGGAACCCGTGCGATGCATGGGATTTGTTTAGGGAAACTCAAATAACATATTTAAGAAAGGGATGCAATGCTGTTTATAATAATTAATCTTTATTTTATTACTTTGTTATAAAAATAATTTAGTAATTTAGATTAAGTATAGTATTTTTTAGAAAAATATAAATTACTGCCAATTACTTAATAAAAATAATTATTTTTCCATATTATTTGTTAGTGTTCTGCTTTATTTATTTTACTTTATCAATGGATGAATGTTACAATTTTTTGTAAATATAAAAAATTAGGTTATAGTCATAATTAAATTAATCTATAAATTAACTTTTTTTAATTATAATTAAATTAATCTAAATTCAAACTTGAGGTTTATAACTTTGGGACCAAAAGCAATATGACATTCATAACTGGACTGAACCAAACTGAGTACAACTTATACATGCTTTATTTTTAAATTTATAAGTATTTTTAGATAAAAATTATTAATATTAAAATTAAAGGCGTAAGGTTACTCACAACTAAAGCATCAAGACCGGGCTTCACCCAGTCTTGTACTCTGTGTTCTCGGACGTTTCACGGCTGATTTCATAACCACGGGTAAACACAGAAGTGCTCTCACATGAAAGCATCCATAGTTGCCCCCGTCTTGGGAACTGGGATACCCATATATAACTAAACCCTGAGTCTAACCCCAACTCCCTGGAGTAGATGTGAGAAAACAGAGCACAGAAAGGAAACAAAACATTTCAGATTGGATGATTGTGATAAATTGTGCTTGTTGTTTTTAATTTGTAAAGGAATATATAGTTACTTGATGTGTGATTGGGTTCAACACGTACCTGCACACTTGAGGAATTTCTTCAGGGCTCGGAGGATTAGGAGACATGACGCAATACAAGGTATCCCTCCAATTAGCTGCTGCTGACTGATACAAAACGAAGTTGCTATTGTAAACCACCTTTTTCTTGGTGTCGCGACTGTAAAATCTCTTTCTTACATCAACGTCTTGCTCGTTGAATCTACGAACCCCTTGAAGAATCTCATCCAAAACACTGGTAGGGATTCCATGATTCACCACCTGAAAGAAGCCCCATGTCCCCGATGCATGTCGGACTTGGTCGACGACGTCTTTCCGTCGAACAGCATCTTCGTGGATGCCACTCAGGTCTATGACCGGAATCGTAGAACGTTTCTCACTTGAAATAACCAGCTTCTCATCGGATTTAAGTGATGGGTCGATGAATATACGAGGGACCTTCACAATCCCAGAGTCTACGAGTCCTTTAACACCAGCTTTCGAGTCATCAAATTCCTTCAATTCTTTCATTCGGTCAAAATCCGATGCAGACTTGGTAGACACCTCGCCAGCGCCTGAGATCACCATTTTCCCTTCTTTGTTCAGTGCGCTTGTAGTTGTATGAAGGAGAGGAAGATGATCGAGTTCGAGGCAGATACAGGAGCCAAATATATTAATTAATGGACCTGGTCAGAAATCAGAATGAATGGGCCGCCCCATCCCTTCGATCATTCAATTGCGGTGAATACTGTAGAGGCTCGTTTGTTGGATCCACTGGCCACTATAAAGGACTGGGTCTTGGACTCGTGGTCGTGGTTCAATTATTCAAAGAAAAAGAGAGCATCTCCGGACCACGGGCCACGGAGCCGTGGGTGAGTCACCTATGGGCTATGGTCAGTCAAAGTCCAATGGGCTGCCACATGGGAGATCAGGATCCTTGGCCTGAAAAGTCAAACCTCAATTATCTGTACCAAGTACCAACTCCTTCTACCAGTCGTCTCCTCCACAATAATTTCTCTCCATTAAAACCATACAAAAATAGATTTCGTCAAGTTTTAGATGATGTGCCAATATCTATCTGTCGGGTAGCCTTAATATCTAGGTTGGGATGTCAACGGCTCGGGTTAAGCATGGGTTTGCCTCAATTCTAATCTGACCGTTCAGTGTTCAAATTCAATCTAATTAGATTTTATCCCATTCATAGCATTTCAATTATATTTTTTTAACACGTTTTGAAAACTTAAAAATCATTAATTTAAATTAGAAATTTGTTTTATAGATTTTAAGATGTTACTTTTTCTATTTAAAAATGTAAATAAATCCTAAATTTGATGACTACGGAATTAGAAATCAAAAAAATTACAAGAATACTTTTTATATATAGAGGATATCATGACCGTGTGGCGGGTCAGCCAAAACCTGAATCTGACTCAGGTTAAAGAACTAAAATCCTAACCTGACCCTATAGGGCCGAGTCAAGCCAGATTTACCGTTTAACCCAACCATTGACATCCCTAAGTGTAGAGAAGAGAACTGGTGAGTTTCAAATTTTCAATCTCAAGGAAGGTCTGAATTGACCATTCTATTTCCCCACATATAATAAATTGAAAAAGGTGCAGTCATCAACTGAGGTACCTTGGTTTTATAGCTCTTGGACTGGGCCAAGATCAGCCCTGGACCAGCCTATACGCAACTTGGAGATGAGGTTTGGGTCCTGGGCCAGTCTAAGATTTTGGAGAAGCTGTCTTACTCAATTAATCAAAAGTAGTTAAGTAGGTCTAGCCCAATTAACTGCCCCTTGTTAAAATTTGGATCATTTACTAACACGCATCCTGTATTTAACTATATTAATTAAAATGCCCCATGTAGTTTGTGTATTAGTAATAAGACATCGAGTAGCTTCTAGCTTGTCTTAGCCTCTTACGCGGTGTTTGGGGAGGATTAACCTGATATATTTTAATATTTTTATTGTAAATTGTAAATGGATAAGCACGGATAGAAAAAGCATATATATTAGGGTTTTAGGGGATGTTTGGGAGAGGTTTAGGCAAGTATAGGTTTCCCTACCTTTCACTTCCTTCCCCACTTTTCCCTTCTTTTCCCCACTTTTTCTTTCAAACTAAATACAACCTCATTGTTTAAATAAGTGCTTATTTCAATAAGCAATTATATGAGTGTTTGGAGAGGTGCTTTTTTCAACTAGAAAAAACAAATACCCACTCACAACTAGTGTAGCTTCCACTGCTTGAAGAGGTGCTTTTAAATAAGTGCATATTCCAATAAGCACTTATATTCCATAAGATATTATTCCATGGAAAATGAAAATTATAGAAAAAAAAATACAATTGGTGTACCCACTCACAACTAGTGTAGCTCCCACTGCTTGAAGAACAAAAGAAGTTGAAAGGAGAAATGGCGATCAAAGTCATGGCCACCACTGGAAAATGCACCGTTGCATTTCACAGAGACAAATAAATGAGAAAAATGAAAAAGAAAAAAGAAAGGAGGAAATTAGACATAGAAACTGATGCAGCGCGATCCGGATACTCCTATTTGGCGAAAACCTTGCTCCTAGCTAGTGACGAACGATACCTGAGACCAAGAGGAAAGTGAAGAATTCCCAGGGAGCTCGCCCGGCGGGAACACTCTGATGCTTAAGTTAGAACTCTGAGAGAACTGTAGAGAATGCAAAGAGAGAGAGAGAGAGAGAGAAAGAGCTAAGAGTGCAGATGGCGCAAGTTCAGTACCTTTGCTCCTTGGGGATCGGGGTCCTTTTATATTGGAGATCTGTCAAATCAGGCGTAACCACCTCTGCAACAGCCGTTACTGCCAGAGCCAAGGTGGCGGATGCAGGCAGCCGTTGCAGGGTACGGAACTGTCAGGCATGCCACATCTTGTAGAAATGGCAGGCACGACGCCGCCTGACGAGAGACGTGGACACAGCCTCCAGATTCAGTAGGTACTGTTGTCAAGTAGATCTTTCCTGTAGATTGTCGAGCTACTTTGCACCAAGATACCTTACACTAGGGTGCTGGGGGTGCACCGAGGTGCTACTTTGCACCAAGATACCTTACACCGGAGTGTTGATGGTGTTGATTCGAAGTGTTTCCACTTCGGGGTACTTAGCCGCAGATCGGGGTGTTCCCTTCTCAGGAAAGAAGAGTTTGAGGCTCACTGGGAGGAGCTCGGGTCTTGGAAGGAGCTCGGGACTCCTCAATTGGAGGGAGCTTGGGGTGCTCCTCCCTTAGAGAGAATTCGGGGTGAGCTAGATGTTACTTCCCGGTTAGTTACCACATCCACCGAGTTGTCCGGCCGCGCTCCGACGAGTTCGTTATGCCGAGTTATGGCCAAACTGTCACGCTAAGTTGTCACTTATGCCAGGTTCTGTCCATGTGTCCCCGTGCTATGAGGTCGGAACAAATCACCCTTCATCAATTGTCCCCCACTCCCCGTGCTGGGGGTTCTGACCCAACGCAGGGAGTCTGTGGTGTGACGGGTGGATTTGGCTCGGAGCTTAGGCCTTCTTGTCAGGCAGCTCATTGGTCGACCAGTTCACTGCTCGGCTCAATCAAGGGCAACCCGGGTCAAGTTCTCAGCATTCGTCTTGAGCTCGCGTCTGAGGTCTCTAGATCGGGTCAAGTCTCTCCAGTTCGGTTGTTTTTCCTTGGTGAGTCCCCTTAGCTTTTCTTTTAGTTTCCTTATTCCTTCCAGTTCGTTTTCATTTTTCGCCATGTCTAGTTTCGATAGTCAATTGGATGAGCCCGAGGTGGGTACCTCGGATCAGGATGACCCTACCGAAGTCCAGTCTCACGAGGTGCGGGAGGCCTCGGGTAATCTGGCGTCCACCTCTCACCGAGGTCGGATGCCAGATAGGTTCAGTCCTTCCACCATGACCCTGGAGAGGTTCCGACACCCTATCCAGCAATATAACCTACCTAGGGAGTATACCTACAGTCTGCCTGCGGGTAACTTCCCATGGGAGCATGGTCCTGACGAGATCGTGATATTCCAGGAGCAGCTCGTAGCCAGGCTCCGTCTTCCTTTCCACCCCCTTATCATAGAGGTTTTGAATCACTTCAACGCCACAATAGACCAGCTTCACCCGAACTCCATTCGTAATGTGGTCGGGACCATTCCCCTCTGCTTTTATTACGCCCTCCCTTTAGACTTAGATATTTTGTGTTCAATTCTCTCAATAAAGAAGAGCGCTTCAAGCGTTCTCCCCGAGCACAGGCAGGCCTACTACCTGTCCCCTCGCCCAAGTTTCAAGTTACACACAAGCTTCCCAGCAAACTCCCGGCTTGGAAGCAGGACTACTTTGTAGTCCAAAACACCGCGGGGTGGCCCTTCCCCACTCATTGGAGAGCGGCTGTTCAAGACCCCAGTGTTATCCTAGACAAGAAGATAAGGGAGATGCTCCAGTCATGGGCTAAGCCCGGGTTTAATTACAAGGATTATATCGCCCAGAACAAGCTCATACAGGCCGACTTGAGCCCGAGTAGGTCGTCTTACCTAGAGTTAAGCATTTTACCTTAGTAGCTTGTACCTTTGAGTTGCTAACGCCAAGCTTTGTTGCAGGACCCATGGAGGAAGAGAAGCTCAAGGGAGAGAGGCTTTTCAGCCATATAAAGGGGAGGAAGAAGCAAGCTACCAAGAGACTCACATCGAGTCCCCGCAGGCCCCCACCTCCGAGTCCGAGCTTCCCCAGGCTCCTACCTCTAAGCCTGAGCTCCCTGATGTACCTCCGATCATCGATTTGGAGGAGATCTTACCACCTCGGGAGCCCGAGACATCGGTAGAGCCTGTTCCAAAGGAAGCTGTGGAGCCCGAGGTCACCACCGAGGCCGCAGATGCAGTAGCTGAAGCTTCCGCCGAGCCCATTCGCATAGCCGAGACGGAAATTTCCAGCACAGGGAGTCAAGAGGGAGCCCGGAGCATCCTGATCCCTCAGTGCAGCCTTCGAAAGAGTAAGGGAGCTGTCTACGCCGAAGAGGTCTCCGTTTGAGCCGACCTCACTCCTGCTCAGCTCGGAGCCCGAGCTTCTACCCACACAATGGTGGTAAGTTATAAAGACTTCTCTCCCCCCTTTTTTTGTCATTATCTCTTTGGTTCTATCCAATCTTCTCTTGTCAGGTGAACTCCGCCGTGCACGCCTTGACCCTTCAGTCCGAGAGGCACCTGAAGCGGGCTCTGGCTGCCGAGGACTTGGCTCAAGCAGCCCACACCGATTTGAGGGTAGCTCATAACTAAATCTATCGGCTGGAGAGCGATGCTTCAGCTCAGAAGAACGTCATCGAAGCACTGATGGCGGAGAAAGAAGAGTTGGCACGCGAGAGGGACGGGCTGAGGAGCGAGGTGAACGCCCTCAAGGCAGACAAGGGGGCCTTAGAGCTCGAGGTGAAAGGCCTAAGCAGGATAAGGGAGTCATGAAACACAAGGTGGAGTTCCTCAAGGCTGATATTGAGGAAAAAACCGAGATCTTCACCCAGGCCAGAGAGGAGACTAAGGTCAAGGCCGTCATGGACTATGTCAAGTCGGATAGGTTCGATACCATGCTGGGGGAGGCCTATCATAAGTGTTTCAAGTTTAGCAGGTGGTTGATAAGGCACACGTACCCCAAGCTCGACACAAGTGCCATCACCACTTCAAGGATCACGAATGATGTAGCCCGACAAGCTACAAAGGATCCGGATTTCGAAGAGGAGGGTGGCGACGACGAGGTAGATGTCACCAACCTGGCCGAAGCTCCCAAGGAGGTCCCGAGTAGAAACGACAAGCCAAAATAGTTGTCCTTGTACTATGAGCTTGCGAGCTCAGCTTTAGTTTCTCCATTAATGAAATTTGTTTTTTTCCAAGTGTTGTCACTTGCCGAAATGATTGTTTTATCCGAGCTATCAGAGTTAAGTGCACGAAGTAGGGTTTCTCAACTATCGTCACCCCGAACTGTCTCCCATAACTTTGTAGGGGTGGTTCTTATAGCGTACACCGAGGTTACTTGTCTACTCCTAGGTTACTTGAATTGATGGTTGTCCCTAGCGGGTCCGACCTGTTGTATGCCGAGGTGGGCTATGCACCGTAGGGTCCACACCCGAGCTGCTTGCGTCCTTGGCATACTAAGCCTACGCTGATGAGGCGGTTAGGTCATATGTAGTGCCAACGCCCTTAGTTAGCTCGGCGTTTTAGCCCTTTGGCTGGGGGAGTGACTTAGTCACACCCTCCTAGAGTCTGCCCATGTCGAAGAGGCGCCTGGGTCTTATAGTTCCGAGGTCATCGTTAGCTCAGCGTTTTGGGCCTTAGGCTCTGGGAGCAACTACGGTCCACCCCCTCCTGGTGTTTGCCCATGCCGAAGAGGAGATTGGGTCTTACAGTGCCAAGGTCTTTTTGTTAGCTCGGCATTTTGGCCCTTAGGCTCAGAGAACGAGTTGTAGTTCACTCAGCTCGGCGATTATGGGTAATATTGCCTTAAGTTGACAATGTTTCATGCCCGAGGAACTTGTTTCCCTTCTAGGGTTTCGAGCTTGTAAGTACCTTCCCCGAGCACTTGCTTTACTCGGTAGGGTCCTTCCCAATTTGGCTCGAACTTACCAACACAGGGCTCAGACACCATAACTTTACGAAGAACCAGGTCTCCGACGTGGAAGTTCCATTTTTTTACCTTGGCGTTATAGTATCAAGCTACTCTCTGTTGGTAGGCCGTAGTCTTGATATATGCGAGGTCCCATACCTCGTCAAGTAGGTCGAGGTTGGTGTGTAGCTCATCTTCATTTGCCTTGTCATCATATGCTTCTAGTCGTAGCGTGGGGACCTTGATCTCAGCTCGGATGACTGCTTCAGTGCCATAAGTGAGGTTGAAGGGAGTCTCGCCTGTTGTAGTCTTTACTATGGTCCGATAAGCCCATAATACGCTGGGCAGCTCGTCTGCCCATAGTCCCTTAGCTCGGTCCAGGCAAGCCTTTAGTTCGGAGAGGATTGCTCTTTTCGTGACTTCCGCTTGACCGTTTGCTTGAGGGTGTGCCACTGAGGTGAAATAATCGACTGCCACCACTAAGAACCTTCTTTGCCCTGTTGCTGGTGGGAATGGCCCGAGTATGTCGATCCCCCACTGTGTGAATGGCCACGGGCTAGTAAGATATTTTAGGTCGGCGGCAGGCTGGTGATGGATGTTGGCGTGCTTCTGACACTTGTCGTATTTTTTGACGAGCTCGGTCACGTCTGCCTTCGTCATTGGCCAGTAATACCCCTGTCGCATGCTTTATGGGAGAGGGCCCTGCCCCCCAAGTGTCCGCCGCACAGGTCCTCATGAGTATCGCGGAGGACAAGCTCGGCCTCAAAGGGTCGCAAACAACGCAGATAGGGGAGCGTGTAGGATCTTCGGTACAGCCGTTCATCTATCATGACATATTTGGATGCCTAATGCTCTACCCTTCTAGCAGCATGACGATCTGCAGGGAGGGTTCCGTGTAGCAGGGAGCTCGTGAGCGGATCGATCCAGCTCAGCTTTGCTTGAATGACGGGAGCGACCTCCTCTGCCCCCCCGAGAATGCTAGGCCGAGGTAAGTTCTCTATATACACGGTTCTCATGGTGTTATCACCGGTGCTGGCTAACCGGGATAGGGCATCGGCCTCAGCGTTCTCTGATCTTGGGATCTGTCGGATGAAGTGTGACTGGAAGTTGAGCAGAGCCCCTCTTACTTTGGCTAAGTAAAAGATCATGGTTGGCTTGCGAGCTTCGTACTCACCTGTAACCTTGTTGACCACGAGCTGAGAATCACTGCAGATGACAATGTGCGTGGCTTTCACTTCGTTTGCTAGAGCCAGCCCGGCTAGTAACGCCTCGTACTCCGCTTCGTTGTTGGATGCCACGAACTCGAAGCATAGTGCATACTCCAGTTTCACACCGCTTGGCCCGTAAAGAACGATCCCAGGTCTGTTGCCCTATTGGTTTGACGAGCCATCTACGTGAAGGATCTAGGGCTCTTCATCCCAGTTCGCGCGTGGTCTAACTAGGAGAGATGTCGCGTTGGTTGCTACTTCACGGTGCTCGAGCTCAATCGGCCTGGAAACCTTAGGTTCATCTGAGCTGGGGGCCTCGTGTTCGACCGACCTGGGGATTTCGGAGCTAAAGGTGCATTCTACGACAAAATTTGCTAAGGCTTGGGCCTTGATAGTAGTTCGCGACTTGTATTGGAGATCATACTCACTGAGCTCGATGGCCCACTTCGTCAACCTTCCGGAGACCTCGGGCTTGAGAAGGACTTGCCTTAGAGGTTTGTTGGTAAGGATGATGATAGTGTGAGATTGGAAGTATGGACGGAGCTTCCGGGGTGCAATGAAAAGTGGATAGGTCAACTTTTCTATCTCTGGATACCTCGTCTCTGCTCCCTACAACACTTTACTAACATAATAGATGGGTCGTTGGACCCGATCTACTTAACTTATTAGTACCGAGCTGACCACCTCGTCACTTGCCGAGAGGTACAACTCTAAAATATCACCCTCTTCGGGTTGAGTTAAGACTAGGATGCTGGCGACGTACTTTTTGAGCTCGTCGAACGTGAGCTGGCACTCTTCGGTCCATTCAAAGACTTTGCTTTTTATTGATTTAAAGAAAGGCAAGCAGCGATTTGCCGATTTGGACATGAAACGGCTCAGAGCGGTTATACGGCCGTTCAATTTCTGAACCTCCTTCAATTTCCGGGGTGGTCCCATTTCTAGGATAGCCTAAATTTTGTCCAGGTTAGCCTCAATGCTGCGCCGGTTGATGATGTACCCTAGGAATTTACTCGATGTGACACCAAAGACACACTTATTCGGGTTCAATTTCTTGTTAAAATTACACAGAATTTCAAAAAATGAATGCAAATCTTGTATTAAATCATGTAAAAATTGGGTTTTAATGACCATGTCGTCTACATAACATTCTATTTTTCTGCCAATCAATGGCTCAAATAATTTATTTACAAGTCTCTAAAAGGTTGCCCCAACATTTTTTAACCTAAAGGGCATGACCTTGTAACAATACAGGTCGAGCTCGGCTATGAAGGCAGTCTTTTCTTTGTCAGCTGGGTCCATCCTGATATGGTTGTAGCCCGAATAGGCATCTAAGAAAACTTGGCAACTCATGCCCTGATGTCGCATCCACCAGACGGTCGATCCCGAGTAGTGGGAAGCAGTCCTTTGGGCAAGCTCGGTTCGGGTCGATATAATCGATGCACATGCACCACTTACCGTTAGCCTTTCTTAACAGAACGGGGTTGACCACCCAGCTCGGGTAATGGACTTCCCTGATGAAGTCGGCTGTGAGGAGCTTCCCAACCTCCTCGTCAACTACTTTCCAATGCTCTGGGCTAAGTTGCGTTTCTTCAGTCTAACGGGCCTAACTATAGGATCAATATTCAGCTTGTGAGTTATGATGCTAGGGTCTATGCCGGGCATCTCTGTCACGGATCATGCATAAACATCTAAATTTTCAAGTAAGAAACTAACTAGTTGGTATTGCAAAGGATCATCAATAGAAGCGTTGATCTGAAATGCCCGAGCTGGGTCCTCTGTCGATGCTGGGATGAAGACAGTCTCTTCGGTGGGTGCAGCTCGCTCCTCGCACTGCTCCGCAGGTCACTCCAGCTCGAGGTCGTCTACCACCTTGGCTTTTCCTTTGAGGGCGGTGACGTAGCACTTGTGGGACTCAAGTTGATCGCCTTGCTCCACCCCGACTCCAAAGTCTATAGAGAACTTCATCGCCAGATAGTAGGTGGAGACCACCGCATGTAAGGCATGGGTGATGGGCTGACCTACTATGGCATTGTACGGGGAGGGAGTTGCGAACACCAAAAAATCATGGTTGAGCCTTACCATGCTAGGCCAGGTGCCAACCTCCACAGGTACGGTGACTCTTCCCAGGGGCTTGACTTCCTCTCCGTTGAAACCTACCAAGGGAGTGCTCGCAAGCTTGAGATCGCTCTCCTGGAGCTGAAGTTTGTCGAATGCTGCTTTGAAAAGGATATCTGCCGAGTTGCCAGAGTCAATGAGGACACACCTGACTTCAAAGTCATTGATCTTTATCTTTATGACGAGCGCGTCATCGTGGGGGTAGTGGACCCCGCGCGCATCATCCTCTATGAAGAAGATCGGGTCATCCGTCCTTGGCTGCTTCAGGGGATTCTTCTCTTCCCTGGCAGCCTCACGAGCTGATTCTCGAGCTACAGTCGAGGTGTAGCCCACGACGATTGAACCTCCGACAATCACATGAATAGTTCCCCGAACTGGTCTTTCTTCATGGGGCTGCCTCTGCGGCTACTCTGCTTGCCTGCTGGGTTCGGGAGCATCTCTACTCTGCTCCCCCTGCCGACATGCTTTATTATTATTATTATTGTTCTGTACAAAATTTCTTAAGTATCCGCAACGGATGAACTTCTCTATCTCGTCGCAGAGGTTTTTACAATTTTCTGTACTATGACCGTGGTCTTTATTGAACTTACAATACAAATTTTTTTTTTCTTACACTAGGATCCGCCTTCAGCCGAGGTGGCCACTTCACATACGGGGCATCCTTGATCGCCATAAGGATCTCGGACCACTTCGCGTTCAGGGGCGTGTAGTTCGTCCTCTCTGCCATTGGAGCTCGGAATGGCTGATGTGCGAGCCACCCCTTTGAAGGTGGTGGAGAAATCCACGCACATGCAGGACTCGCTGGCCCTCGCCAAGTGCATCTGGGACTGGAAGGCATAAACATGGTCATTCGGATCGAAGGATCCGTCATACTTATCCAACGGGGGAACTTTAAAGTCCTTGGGCATAGGAACAACAAGGAGTTATAGAGATAGGGGGGATGGAACTGAGAGAAGTGGAGTAGCTTTTACTTCACCCGAGCTTACCCTTTCTTACCCTTGATCTCGGGCAAATCGTGAGTGATAGCTCGGCGAGCTCGATGACGCTTCCACTGCTTCTTTGCTAGCTCGGCGTTAGTACTACTGGCCTCTGTATTACCGAGCTTGAAGGGCCTAGGGAGGCGCTCAAACTGTTGCTGGTAGCTACGAACTGAGGGGCCTTGCCTCAAATCTGCGGCCAGTACTTCGAACTGGTTTTCGGCAAGTGGGAGCTCAAATTGTGAATGATGAGGCAACGCGGGCCTAACTGGGTGAGAGGCCCCCGACCTAGCTGTAGGCTGCGAGGGAGGGGTAGCTAGTCTCTCTTTCCTGTCGTGAGACGATGCCGAGGTCTCTCCCCGGCGAGAAGGACGTTCGTTCCGACGGCGAGGCTTGGCTTGCTGCGTGGCTGGATGCCGAGGAGGGAGCGACTGTTGGGCCTGAGGCAGTGGAGGAAACTGCTGTTGATACTGATACTGGGAAACTGGATGCAGCACTTGGCTGGCCACCGGAGGAATGATGGAGGGTTCAGTGAAGGTTGTTCCAATCGTGGAAGGAAGTGGAACGTTCACAGGTGCCACTATCTGAGGCACATTCAGGTTGGGAACTCTGTCCGTAGAGAGGGGGATGGTGAACTGTCCAATGCAGACAGTGAGAAGCTAGGGTTGCTCCTCAAGGGGGTTTTGGTTTGCACCTCGTCCGGCATTGCTAGAGGAAGCCATTGATGCTGAGTTTTGAGAGTTGCAGAGATTGGAGGAAGGCTTTTTGAAGCATTCCCACAGACGGCGCCAAATGATGCAGCGCTATCCGGACACTCCTAGCTGGCGGAAACTTGGCTCCTAGCTGGTGATGGACGGTACCTGAGATGAAGAAGAAAGTGAAGAATTCCCGGGGAGCTCACCCGACGGGAACACTCCGATTCCTAAGTTAGAACTCTGAGAGAACTGTAGAGAATGCAAAGAGAGAGAGAGAGATAAGAGTGCAGATGGCGCAAGTTCAGTACCTTTGCTCCTTGGGGATCAGGGTCCTTTTATATTGGAGGTCTGTCAAATCAGGTGTAACCGCCTCTGCCACATCCGTTATTGCCACAGCCGAGGTGGCGGATGCAGGTACCCGTTGCAGGGTACGGACCTGTCAGGCGTGCCACATCTTGCAGAAATGGCAGGTACGATGCCGCCTGATGAGAGACGTGGGTGTAGCCTCCAGATTCGGTAGGTACTGTTGTCAGGCAGATCTTTCCTGCAGGTTGCCGAGCTACCTTACACCGGGGTACTGGGGGTGCGCCGAGGTGCTTATGCTTGAGGCGAGCCTTAGGAAAGTATGGACCAGTGTTGATGGTGCTGATTCGAAGTGTTTCCACTTCGGGGTACTTAGTCGCAGATCGGGGTGTTCCCTTCTCAGGAAAGAAGAGTTCGGGGCTCACTGGGAGGAGCTCAGGTCTTGGGAGGAGCTCGGGACTCCTCAATTGGAGGGAGCTCGGGGCGCTCCTCCCTTAGAGAGGATTCAGGGTGAGCTAGATGTTACTTCCCGACGAGTTACCACATCCACTGAGTTGTCCGGCCGGGCTCCGGCGAATTCGTTACACCGAATTTTGGTTAGGCTGTCACTCTGCATTATCACTTATGACAGGTTGTGTTCACGTGTCCCCGTGCTACGAGGTCGGACCAAATCACCTTCCATCAGAAACAAACCTGGATCAATTTCTTCTTGGGGACGCCGTTGTTGCTTAAGAGAACGATGAAGGCAACGAGAAATGGCAAAAAGTAGGTGAAAAAGAGACTATTTAATTATTTCAAGAAAAAAGAGAGGAAAAAAATGGAAAGAAAATATCAAGAAAGTACTTCAATAGGCACTTAAAAATGAGTCCAAATCAGCTCCTCACACCGTCCTCACATAACTTAGGAGTGCCACGCGTCTTTGATTCGTGCCTAAAGAACACAGGTGCAACCGGAAAATTCATCCCATCGGCGAGTCTGGATCTGCTCCTCACATCATGCCTCCTCAAACTGTCCTCACACAACTTAAGAGTGCCACGTGTCCTTTGACTCGTGCCTAAAAGACACATATGCAACAAACAAATTCATCTCGTTGGCTCTTCAAAACCCCCAATTTCAAATTTTACATTGTATTCTCCCTTCCCGCCCAAACATAATTTGTCTCTCTTCCTCAGACAAAACCCCATCGACTGCCTTTCTCTCCCCGTCTCTCTGAAGTTTTGGGAGAAGAGAAAGGCATAGAAACCTAAGAAGTTGTAGTAGCAGAAGGTGAAGTTGCGGCAACCGAAAAAGCTTCTTGACAAAACCTCTGAAAAGCCCACTCGAACAAGCTCTGGTTCATCTTAAAATCCTCCCCTTGTTGCACCATCGATGAATTAGTAGGCGGCAACGGCGGCACCACCGATGGTGGAGCAAAACGTGTCGGAAATATCATCCACTGAGAACACCCTATCCAATAGGAGGCATGAATGTCGACTCCTTTTAATCAACCTTAACATAACTGTTAGAATAAACAATTAGTTGTAAGACATTTGGCTAACCACGTGTCACCTACCGCTTGCATAAATCAGTTACAAGCTGGTTACACTAACACTAATTGTATTTATATCTCAAACATTCACACTTTTCAATACAAGAAGTCATGCAATGAGGTCCCACCCTTTCGCGATGAGCTCCCAAATACGTGCGATGAACATTCAGACTCTGTTTTAATTTTTACATGGTATCAAAGCCTATAATTCCTTCCACTGCTGCCTTTCACTACTGAGACGATCTCCGACTTTCTTCTCTCTTCTTCTTGTCTCCCATCACTGTGTTCCTTCTCCTTCTTGTTACACCCGCCGTTGTTTCCAACTGTGACGGTCATGGAATTTGATCCAATTTCCTTATTACTTACACCCATCTGATAACCCAAGGAGCATTCTTGTATCCTTTCCTTTGACTGGAGACAATGATCAGATATGGCAATGAGCCATGAGGAATGCATTGAGAGAAAAGAATAAATACCGATTTGTGGGCAGATCTTTGCCATAACCACCAAGATCATCACCAGAAGAAAACGCTTGGGTTAAAGGTAATTCCATGGTGGTTTCTTGGCTGTTCAACTCTTAAGCCAAAGAACTCCACGAAAGTGTAACCTTCATTGATTCAGCTTCTGAAATCTAGAAAGAGTTAGAAGAAAGATTTGCGCAGAGCAATGTCCCGCGGCTCCATTAGTTGAAATGGGACTTGGCAATCCTACAGCAAGGAGACCTAACCATAGTAGGGTATTTCACAAAACTCAAAGGGTTGTGGGATGAATTGGAAGCCTCACCGATCTCCCTCAGTGCACCTGTAGAGCCTTTAAGGATTTCATTGCTGATCGTGAAAAAGAAAAACTCCACCAATTCTTGATGGATTTAAATGAATCTTTCAACATCATTCAATCAAACATTCTGGGATCGGATCCATTACCGAGTTTCAATAAGGCGTATTCTCTTGTAATCCAAGAGGAACGCCACCAGTTGTCATTCTCTCTTCGTGGACCACCCAACCCTGAAGCTGATGCAATGAATAGTATATCAAGATCCATGCCTTGATACTCCTTTAAGAATCACAATCGTTCCAAGTACATTTGCGATCACTGCTAGAAAACTGGACACATAAGGGAGCAATGTTATAAACTTGTAGGATACCCTGCCAAATGGGAGAAAGGCAGACCAAATCGCTCTGTAAAGACTAACAAGATTCAACAACAGAGTTCTTGTGCTAATGCAGACACTAATGATGATGAATCACCAATCGTTGGTATGAACATCCAGCAATACAACTAATTGATGGGTCTTTTAAGCAAAGAGAACCATGAATTAGTTGCACATGTAAATCTTTCTGGTAAGCATTCTAGCATTTCCGTTGGATGGATTCTAGATAGCGGTGCCTTCGACCATATGGTTTCCAATGCATCATTGTTATCTAGTCGCACACAACTACATTCTTCCAAACCAATTCATCTTCGGAATGGGACAATCACAACTGCATCTCAATACGGAATTGTGAATCTTGGACCGAACCTGAACATCAATCATGTTTTACATGTCCCGAAATTCCACAGCAACTTACTCTCTGTTAGCAAACTTACAAAGGAGTTGCAATGTGTTGTTCTGTTCTTTTCTTCATTTTGTGTTCTCCAGGACCTTGTCTCTTGGACCGTGATTGGAATGGGTAAACTCGTGGACGAACTGTATTACTTTACCGCTGCTGGATTTGTAGATAATTCTGCTATGTTTTCTGCAACTTCGAATAAAGGCCAAGAACTTTGGCACAGATGACTTGGACATGCCTCATCACAGTGCCTTTCTCTCATTCCAAAAACTCTTACCCTTCCTCAAAACAACTGTTGCAATGCATGCCACAGGGCCAAGCATTTCAAGATACCATTTCTTGTTCAACACTCTCGGGCTGCTCAACCTTTTGACTTGATACATTGTGATTTGTGGGGAGTGTACAAGACTCCATTACATACAGGCGCACATTACTTTGTTACCATTGTTGATGGTCATACGAGATGCACTTGGACTTATCTTTTGACATTTAAATCTAAAGTATCAATTTCCATTTCAGACTTCACACTCAACATCAACCAATCCCGTCATCCCATTACTTGCATCCGACCATGATTCAACCATATCAACTGATCCATTGGTCCATGACATGCATGAAACACCACCACCAATTACAAGTACAACCGGTGGCAGCCCAGAAATAGCTATTGAAGAAAATAACCAAGTCTAAACCCAACCTAGCCCACGACTGTGTAGACCTCGGAAAGTCTCCACCTACTTGCACTCATATAACTACCAACTTCCACATTCTCTTGCTAATGCGGTCACCAGCTCGAGTGCTTGTCTAGCTATGATTTCCTCAGAGATAGAACCATCTTCCTTTGCTGAGGCTGTCAATGATCCCAAATGGCGACAGGCAATGACAACCTAAATTGAAGCACTTGAGCGCAATAACACATGGACACTTGTAGACTTACCACCTAGAAAGAAGGCCATAGGTTCAAAATGGGTCTACAAGATCAAGTTGAGAGTTGATGGTAGTATTGAGAGATACAAGGCCCATTTGGTGGCAAAAGGTTACAATCAAGTCGAAGGCCTTGACTACCAAAACACCTTTGCACCTATAGCAAAGATTGTTACTGTTCGTTGCCTACTCATAGTGGTTGTTGCCAAGTGTCAGGAACTTCACCAGCTTGATGTAAACAATGCATTTCTCCATGGTGAGCTCCAAGATGTTTACATGCGCATCCCTCTCGGATTTGCCAAAGATGACGATGAACGAGTTTGCAAACTCCAAAAATCCTTATATGGCCTCAAACAAGCTTTACGGATGTGGTTCCAAAAATTCACTCACGCGCTCTTGGATGCCGGTTTTACCCAATCAGTGGCAAACTACTCACTTTTTACAAGCAAACAAGACAACTCCTTTATTGCAGTCCTTGTATATGTAGATGACCTCATCATCACAAGAAATGATCCAAGTCGTACCTCCCTTAAATCTTACCTCAATGAGTGCTTCAGCATCAAGGACCTTGGACCCTTGACATATTTTTTTGGCATTGAGGTGGTTCGTTCAAACTCAAGCATCTTCTTAAGCCAGCATAAACACATGATTGACATTTTGAATGAAACTGGGATGCATGAATGAAAACCATGTTCAACCCCTATGAAACAACAATGGCACTTCAATAATGATGTCTGATGAAGGCAGATTCGGCCCTCCAGTGAAATTGCGACACGTGGCACCTCGTGACAACTAAGCAAACAACCAGGCAACAACTTACTAAGTTGGTGTCTCACCCGGGCACCGGTCTGGCCAGCCTGGCGCGACCTGCACGCGACCTACAAGCGGCCTGGCGCGGCCTGCATGGCCTGCGCGCAGCCTGCGCGGCCTGGTGCGGCCTACACGACCTGGCCGACCTAACCGCCCATAAGACGCCCACCGATAAACTCGGCATGCATACCCCACGAGCTCGGTAGCTCACCAAGGAGCTCGCCAAGGAGCTCGGTAGCTCACCAAAGAGTTCACCAAGGAGCCAGGCAGCTCGGCATAGCTCCCCTGGGCAGCTCGCCACTTGTAGGGTAGCTCGGTACAGAAGAGTAGTTTGGCGTATCGCAGGAAGATCTCCTGCCTGACAACCTGGCCTAGACACCGACCCGCCAACTGACATAGGTGCCGACCTGGCCGCCTGACACAAGCGCCAGCCTGACAACCTCGAGGAGTTCACCATCGTACCCCGGTTCTGATGGGATGTGATGAGTCTTACTGTTTGAGGGCTTTTCACCCACCTAACCCGCGAAGACTCCAGTATATAAAGACCTCACCCCCCAAAGGGGAGAGGAGAGAATGGAAAAATGGAGGTAATCCCTGCTCTCTAGCTCTCTCATTTCTCCAATATCATCTTCAAGCTCTCTACAATCAGAGTGCTAACCTAAGCGTCGGAGAGTCCTCGCCGGGAAAATACCCCTAGGTCCTCCGATTCAGTTCTCGCAGGTCCCTCAGCTCCCGCCGCCTAGAAAGAGGAGGAAAAGATGGAGTTCTCGCAAGTCCCTCAGCTCCCATTGCCTACAAAGGAAAGAAGATCACCTCATGCAGAGGGCAGTCGGGTTGCGCTGCACCAGGGAGCTCCACCATTCTCTGAGTCACAGACCGCCTAGTAGGGAGCTCGTCACTAGGGAGCTCGTCACCAAGCAACTTGCCACTAGGCAGCTCACCACCTCACAGGGAGCTCGTCACCAGGGAGTTCGCCACCAAGTAGCTCGTCACCAAGCAGCTTGCCACTAGGCAGCTCGCCACCTCACAGGGAGCTCGTCGCCAAGCAGCTCTCCACCAGGCAGTTCTCCACCAGGGAGTTCATCACCAAGTAGCTCTCCACCAGGGAGCTCGCCACCAGGCAGTTCTCCACCAGGGAGTTCGCCACCAAGTAGCTCTCCACCATGGAGCTCGCCACCAGGCAGTTCTCCACCGAGGAGTTCGCCACCAAGTAGCTCGTCACCATGTAGCTCTCCAGCAGGGAGCTCACCACCAGGGAGTTCACCTCCAAGTAGCTCATCACCAAGGCACTTCACCACCAGGTCAAATAACGAGGTACTTTGCCAAAAAAAATTGATACATCACAAAAACTGGTACGTGACCAGAAACGGTTACATCAATTGGCGCCGTCTGTGGGAACATGCTACAAAAAGCTAAGTTCTCATCCTACAAAAGGTAAGTTCTCATCTTACCAAAGCTAAGTTCTCACTTCTTAGAAATTGAAGCTATCGCTTTATAGTTTACATTTTTTATGAACTCAAAGACTATGCAGGGAGCTAACAGATTAAGTAGCTCTACCAACCTTACTTTCAATTCAGATAAAGCCTCAACAGTCCTCTCCGCAAGGTCCCCCTACAAAGATGAGCTCTTCGTGGCTTCCGCTGGAGCTGGCAGCCAACAGACTACATAGGCGCCCTTACCGGTCGAGCCTTCCAAGGCTCCCATGTGAGCTGGTGACCTAAAGTTAGTAGTGTTGCCCCCGAAGGTCGAGCTCCTAGTAGCTTCTTGTAGGAGTGGGTGACCGGCATTACAAAGCTGATGCAGCGCAATCATGGCTCGGCACCTGGTCAGCTCGGCACCTCACAGGTAGCTCGACACCTGGTCAGCTCGGCACCTTGCAAGTAGCTCAGCACTTGGTCAGCTCGGCACCTTACAGGTAGCTCGGCACCTGGTCAGCTCGGCACCTTACAGGTAGCTTGGCACCTAGTCATCTCGGCACCTTGCAGGTAGCTCGGCACCTTACAGGTAGCTCGACACCTCACTGGTAGCTCAGTGCCTAGTCAGTTCAACACCTCACAGGCAAAACCTACAGGCCACATTACTACTAAAGACCCAGTCGCCTCTTCGGCACGGGCAAAGTCAAAAAAGAGTAGACTACGAGTCACTCCCAAAGCCTACGGGCCACACTATTGCTAAACACCCAGTCGCTTCCTCAGCATGAGCAAAATCAGCAAAAGTGAACTATAAGTTGCCCCCAGAGCCTAAGGGCTACACTACTGAACTAGCGGAGACCTCCTCACCTTACTGGCAGCTCACCACATACAGGCAGCTCCCAAAGCCTAAGGAATTGGATCAACACTTACTAGCTCGTCAACTTACGGGCCAAAAGAAATCTACTCCCTTCACTGAGTTACTCTCAGCTCGGGAGTGGGGGGCAAATGATGAGGGCATATTTGGCCCTCCAATGAAATTGCGACCCGTAGCACCTCGTGACAACTAGGCAAGCACCCAAGCAACAACTTACCAAGTTGGTGTCCCACCCGGGCACCGGTCTGGCCGGCTGGGCGCGGCCTGGCGTGACCTACACGCGGCCTACGGGCGGCCTGCATGCGGCCTGCGCGCTGCCTGGCACAGCCTGCGCGGCCTGCTCGCTGCCTGGCACAGCCTGCGCGGCCTGCTCGCTGCCTGGCACAGCCTGCGCGGCCTGCTCGCTGCCTGGCGTGGCCTGGCGCGGCCTGTGCGACCTGGCCGACCTGGATCAGCCTGGCACATGATCCGACCTGGATCAGCCTGGCATATGATCCGACCTAGCCGCCCATAAGACGCCCATCGATAAACTCGGCATGCATACCCCACGAGCTCGGTAGCTCACCTAGGAGCTCGCCAAGGAGCTCGGCAGCTCACCAAAGAGCTCGCCAAGGAGCCAGGCAGCTCGGAAGAGCTCACCACAAGCAACTCGGCATAGCTCCCCCAAGCAGCTCGCCACTTGTAGGGTAGCTCGGTACAGAAGAGTAGTTTGGCGTATCGCAAGAAGATCTCCTGCCTGACTACCTGGCCTAGACACCGACCCACCGACTGACACAGGCGCCGACCTGGCAACCTGGCCCAGGCGCCGACCTGGCCGCTTGACACAAGCGCCAGCCTGACAACCTCGAGGAGTTCACCACCGTACCCCGGTTTTGACGGGATGTGACGAGTCTTACCCTTTGAGGGCTTTTCACCCACCTAACCCGCGAGGACTCCGGTATATAAAGACCTCACCCCCCAAAGGGGAGAGGAGAGAATGGAAAAATACAGGTAATCCCTGCTCTCTAGCTCTCTCATTTCTCCAATATCATCTTCAAGCTCTCTACAATCAGAGTGCTAACTTAAGTGTCGAAGAGTCCCCACCGGGAAAATATCCCCGGGTCCTCTGATTCAGTTCTCGCAGGTCCCTCAGCTCTCGCCGCCTACAAAGAGGAGGAAAGATGGAGTTCTTGCAGGTCCCTCAGCTCCCACTGCCTACAAAGGAAAGAATATCACCTCATGCAGAGGGCAGTCGGGTTGCGCTGCACTAGGGAGCTCCACCATTCTCTGAGTCACAGGCCGCCTAGTAGGGAGCTCGCCACCAGGGAAATCGTCACCAGGGAGCTCGTCACCAAGCAGCTCGCCACTAGGCAGCTCGCCACCTCACAGGGAGCTCGTCACCAAGCAACTCTCCACCAGGGAGTTTGCCACCAAGTAGCTCGTCACCAAGCAACTCGCCACTAAGCAGCTCGCCAGTTCGCCACCAAGTAGCTCGTCACCATATAGCTCTCCACCAGGGAGCTCGCCACCAGGCAGTTATCCACCAGGGAGTTCGCCACCAAGTAGCTCATCACCAAGGCACTTCACCACCAGGTCAAATAATGTGGTACTTGGCCAAAAAAAAAAATTAATACATCACAAAAATTGGTACGTGACCAAAAACAGTTACATCAATGTCAGTCCAATTTTTTCAGATCCATTACCTTATGGCCACAAGGCCAAATATCAACTCAGCCAATTCATGCAAAATCCACGATAAGAGCACCACCAAGCTTCTTTACGGGTGGTTAAATACCTCAAGTCCACCCCTCATCATGGGATCTTTATCCCATCCACTAATGACTTTGTGGTCTAGGGCTATAGCAATTCCAACTGGGCAAGTTGTCCACTTACCCGACGCTCTACAACAAGCTATATCACGATGCTTGGGCAATCTCCCAATCTCTTGGAAGACCAAGAAGCAGCACATTGTGTCGCGATCCTCTACAAAAGCTGAGTATCGAGCTATGGCAATCACAACCTCATAACTTATTTAGCTTAAACGGGTCTTTGCGGATTTAACAATCCACATCACAACACCCATAAAATTATACTATGATAATCAAGCTGCTCTCCATAACATTGCCAACCTGGTGTTTCATGAACGGACAAAGCACATTGATATTGATTGTCATTTCGTTCGAGAACGGATTCTAATCAATAAGATCAAAACATTTCACATCAGTAGTAACAACTCCTGACCAAAGCTCTAGGGGTGTCATTTCAAAAACTCATTCTCAAGTTGGGCATTACGTCTTCTCATGCTCCAAATTGAGGGGGTGTTAGAATAAACAATTAGTTGTAAGACAGTTAGGTAACCACGTGTCAATTACAAGTCGGTTACACCGCATGAATTGTATTTATATCTCTGTCATGCGATGAGGTTCCACCCTTTCGTGATGAACTCCCAAATATGTGTGATGAACCTTCGCACTTTGTTTTCTATATTTTAATTTTTACAACAACAGTTGTTTAACGTTATCTTCTACCCGTCCGGTTGAACCAGATGTAAAAGACAAAAAATGAAAAAAATTCCTCCCTCCCATTCTCGATCACCGCAATTTTCCTGCGCAAATGACATCAAGTTGCGAGGAATCAATCAGCAACAAAAAATACTCCTCCTACCCTCTCCTGGCCGTCACTCTTTGCTGCCCCTAGAGAGCGGCACCAACTCCTGCTGCCCCCGCCGCCGATGCTACCTGGTTAATCCTCGTCGTCACCGGTGCACTGAATTTCTGTGCTGGCATTAACACAACCCAGAAACTAGAATTAATTAAATAATTGAGCAAATGAGTACCAACTTGTGGATTGTGAAAATGCTGCAAGTTTGTTGTCTGAGCAGTGTAAGACAGAGATCCGACGAATCCGTTGTACAACCCTTGACCTGAAGCTTATGGATTCAAATAGAGAAAAATTAAGAAAACGAAAAAAAAAATTAGTTTTCTCTTTTTTCAAATAAGGGACTCACTGGTCTTGGAGATATAAAGGAAGTAGTGATGACATCATCCCAAGATCGATCTACGAGAAGCCTAGAATCCGAGGAATCAGCAATGGCCAGGCTTAGAGGAAGTGGGCGAAGCCCCGACTCGCTACCCTAAGAGCTAGTGTTGGGAACATACGACAGTTATATCGCCATTCAAACGCCGCCTTTCGAAAGAAGTAGCTGCTATTGAAGGGCCAGCGTTTTGGCAGCTAGTGAATTCCCACTTATCTAGTTCCGATGAAGCCGTGAGGCGAGCAGTGTGCAATCGTCGAGACCGTACTAAAGGTTTTCCGACTGCAATGAGAGGTTTCGCCTTTCGCCTTTTTCGACGTGCACACCTTTTGAAGTGCGCTGGTCCGGCTGCCGATGGAGTGAATATTCTGAAGGTTTTCTGACTGCCGATGGAGTGCACCGGTCCGACAACCGATGGAGTGTGCCAGTCTATGGATGAGAGGTTTGCTGGCTATCGATGGAGTGCGCGGTCCACTGGAAACCATACTAAAGGTTTTGCAACGAAAGGCGAAAGCCGGTGGGAGAGAAGTTCGAATGAAATTCTAAATTTTAAGACGAGTTTCATTTTTTTGTCTTTTAGCGTCCGTTTCATTTAACGGCAAACGCCTGTTATATTGAGGTTAGTTCAAAAGGAGTCGACATGCACGCTGAGGTTTCACGCACCCCCGTGAACCTAAGGGTCCACTGAATTCGGACTCTACCAAATAGCCACCAAAGTGAAACTTATATTCCTGAATTCAATGATTTAGAGCTCTAGATAATGATGTAATCATTTGATTTATTGGCCCCAGTGCACATTTGGCCTCAGAACCGTAACACCCAAGACCATGTTGGAATGTTTTCTGCAACTTTCAATTAGTAAGCATTTTTGGTTCACAATTTGCCATTCTTTTTTACTTCAAATTGGCTAAAAGCATGTAGGCAAGTTATTAATCTTTTAGTGCAGCTTGTACCAAAAAAATATGGCTCGACTTTCAAGTTTTGTAGTTATGAGTCTAAGAATCTGATGTCTAACTTTCAAGATTAAAAAGCCCAGTTGAAACTGTTGAGTGGGATTTGGGTTTTACTTGAAAATCTATATAGCCTTTTGTGGAAGAGGATAGACAGGTGGTACCCTATGTCTCAAATATGGCTGCCATCTTTGATTCAGAGACTCACTAAGCTATACAAGTCCTAAAATATGTGAAAGCAGCTAGAGATTTAAAAGTTACAGAACATACTGCGACCAAACACTTAGATGATATGATTTGTAGTGATTTTTTTTGTTGTGTTACATGATTATTTACCTTTGAAGGAGCATATTTGTAGAGTGTATGTGTATTTTTTTTCTTGGACGCATCCCAGCAGGAGGTTTACATAACTCCTGCCAGTGGGATATGACAGATTAAGAACTAGTTATTCAGCAAAAAAAAGGAAAAACTAGACAACTTCTAAAGTTGATGGTCTCTGTACGAAAATAATGAGAAGTTGCTGGTCTCAATGAACAAACTTTCCAGAAAAAGGAAACACTACTTACTGGAGCTGGTCTCTGTATGCTCCAATTTGAACTAGAAAACAATGCATTCATTCGGACCAAGTTGGAAGAAAAAAAATACTTTGAAGTTGGTTGTGGTTGCCGGTGGGAGTATTCTGTAATTGAAAAGGAGAAACAAAGAACCCCAACATGAGAGACTGAGTTTTCAACAGCCTTTTGTTCTTAGGATTTTGGGGGAGATTTGCCTGTGTTTAAGTCACCGGTGTCTATTCTTGCAGATGACATTAATCTCCGTTGGAGAGATGAGAGGTTTGGGTCTTAACATGATTGCAAGCAGTGGAGATTTAATATTGAAACAGGGTTGAGAGTTTGGGCAAGAAAAGAGAAAGAAGTAGAAATGCTGGAGTCTCGTTTCGTCGGTGACCATTGGAGAAGTGATTGCAACCAGTGGAGGGAGGGATCTAGGGCTTCAGCCCTGACCTGGAGACTTGGAGAGAGTATACGCAGGGGTGAATGTTTTGGGCACCAAATGCAAAACCATCGAATTTGGATTGGTGGAGTAATGGCTGTCCATGCTATCTACGTTGGCTCCCCTCCACTCACACACGAACCCAGGGACGTGTGGCACAATCAGCCGTTGTGACTTGTGAGGCACTCAGCTTTAAGGAGCTGATCCGCACTCTTAAAAAGAGTCCCAACGTTCGAGCTTATTTTATAAGTGCTTATTTTGGGCTTATCTCCGAAACGAGAACAACAGCTTATTGGTGTGGTCCCATCCTAATATAAGAACATATTCCAATAAGTACTTCCAAGGAAGGGCTTAGAAGTGTTTGTACATGTTAATGATTTTGAAGTACTAACAATTAGTCAGGGGGTTAATTTGGACATTAAAAATATTCAAGGTGTTAATAGTCTTTTAAAATGTAAATTCAAAGGAACTAATAGCATTTAAAAGGGAATCTTAGAGTTTTAACATGTGGTCCCCACTTTAAACACAAAATGCAAAAGCCAAAAACCAATAAAATACATCTTCCACTTATCCATCAAAACAATGGGTCATTCCAATTCATAGTGTTTGGTTGATCGGAATGGAAATCCCATTTCCATTATAGGTGGAGTGAGATTCTCCCGTATGGGAGAATGGCCATTCCCGATCCCCCTAGAGAATGCAATTCCTATCCCCTAATCGACCAAAGCTGTTGTATGAGCAATTATATTCAGCCTCCATACTAGCCACTGCCACCACCAACCCCATCTCCAACGAGGTAAGACCGCCACCAACTATCCTTCTTCCCGACCCCCCCTCCTCCTCCTCCTCCTCCTCCTCTTCTTCTTTCAAATCAAATGCCCCTCTTCTCACTACTACTCCTTTTTATTATTGATTGCAATATGGTACTCTGGTTCGAATGAACCCCTACTCTGATTCGTTTTATAGGTCCACTCTGCTCTAATTCATTTTATAGATCCACCCTACTTTGGTTCATTCTACAGATCGCTTTACTCTAGTGAGATAGAACTTCACTGGTATTCATGATAACCTCATATTTCCCATTGTAACACTGAACATTTCTGATGAAGGGAAATTTGGCCCGACTTCGCAATCGCCCAACACGTGGCAAAGGCAAGCAACTCGGGACAGTAGAGCGCCCGAAGCGAACATCGGAAGCAAGTCCAAGCTCACTACCGAGCTCGAACTCCAAACCGCTCTACTGAGTCCGAGCTCCCTGTTAAGGGTCCGAGCTCCCTAAATAAGAACCCGAGCTCCCAAACAGTCCGAGCTCCCTATTAAGAGGAAGCTCCCTACTGGGAGTCCGAGCTCCCTATTAAGAGCGAGCTCCCTACTGAGAACCCGAGCTCCCTGCAAGGAGCACGAACTATACTGGGCCCCAAGCCTCACAAAGCTGACCCGAGCTGGCCCATAGTAGCTCGGAACACTCCAAACCGAACTCAAGACACCTCGCTCGCCACTCCAACACTTCGCTTCCGAAACACCAGGCTGACCAAACGTACCCGACACCAAGGACGTCCGTATCCAAGGGCGATGCACCTGACTGATTTGAGATCTGACGCCTGACAGCTACATTTCAAACGGCTTCCTGCTACCGCCACCTGCAACCGTCGTCACTAGCCGCAGAGACGGCTCCGACAAAAGGAGCAGTGGCGGTTCTGTCCGACCAGAGGAAATGACATCCGAACTGGCAGGAGTTCAGAAGTAATCATGCCCGATCTGACGGAAGCTTGGAAGTGAGTGCGCGAGGTGGTTATAAAAGGCTCCTACCCCCCAGGAACGAGGTATGCTAACTTTTGCGCTATCTGGTCTATCTTGCCTTTGAAAGACTCTAACTTGAGCTTCGGAGCCCTTACGCCGGGTTCTCCCCGGAGCTTCTCTTCTCCTTCCATTTCAGGTCCCTGCCACTCAGTTCAGAGGCAAGATCGTTGACAGCTAAGATCGGCCGGATTGTGCATCATCAATTTCCATGCATTAGTGAGCTTAGAAAACTTGCTCTGTAATTTCTTAACTACTAGCATTCTAGCCCATAAAGAATGATTTAAATAGCCATTGATTAAACATTTCACTAAAAAACATTTCTTCATTAGATTGCAATGGCATGAAAATTTAGGCCTATTTAAAAATAAGAATTTCAAATCGAAACTCAAGATTCTCAAACCATCAGTCTCTTTTGCTTCTAAAAAGACATACTTGTAAAATAATTCTAGAATATTTTTGTTGCAATTCAGAAGTAAAATTGTAGCATTCCATTCAACAAAACAAGAATATACCATGGAATATGGATTAGATGCTATTAAAATTCCTTGGTTCCACTATAAGAAAGACAAACAAGTTTGTGTGGAAGATAATTATCTTCTATCTGTACAAATGTGTCATATATTTATAAACCCTGGCCATTCAAAGAAGAGAAAGTACAAAGTATAAACATCAATTTGTTCCGAGAGGATCCTTTTGGTACCTATTGACCCTAGAGTTTTTAAATGGGATTTTATGCACAACCAGATAGTATATGACATATAGGGGTTCAGATGGGTTACACATTCATTGTTACAATGCAGGCTACACTTCCAATCATGTTCTAACACGTCTAATTTTATGGAAAATGCGAAAAAGATTAGATAACCTCTATTACTCTCTATTTTTTTTTTTTAAACGATAAAAAAATTTATTAACTTTTTTCTTCCAACTTTCAACTTCAGCAACTTCCCGATGATGACAAATAAAGAAAAAAAAAAACAAAATGAGACCATTTCCATTAAAATCCTTGTCTTCTCCATTAAAAAATGTGTTTTCATTGAAATCTTCCTCTTCCCACAAGCTACATTTCTCAATCTATATTTGCCTTTCGCATGTATTTGTTATGAACAACAAGGAACTTTTAGAACTCGAAAAACTATAAACAGAGAAAAACCACAACCAGAGAACATCTTATAATGTAAAGGAGAATACCCCACGTTTGCTTCTTTAATCCGTTTCTTCACATACATTATAAGAAAGCTATAGAGGGTAGGAGGTTGTAAGGGGGAATGCCCCTTGTAACTTTCTTTAAAACAAGTGGGAACACCCCACGTTTGTTCCTTTATTTATTTATCTTTTGATATAGCTTCTATTATTCATAATGTTAATCTCAAATGGTTTTGAAAACTTGGAGAGATTTATGGCAAAAGTAAGGCAATTGGCCAATCAGTTGAAACTTTTAAGGAAGTTGTACACTATATAGAAGTAGATGAGACAAAAAATGATAAAACACATATTAACAACAATGATGATGATTTAGGTGATGAGGGTCAATCAATTCCTCAACCTAACATTTCAACTTCTACAAGCACAAGTAGTTAAGGAGACAAAGAAGTTGTAGTGCAAATATAGATTAATTTGGAGGTACAATTCCATCTATTGTAAATATATTTTGGTCACTAATAGAGGATATTGGTATCCATTCTAAGACTATAGCTTCTGCAATGGCTTATAAGGATGCACGTGAAAAACAAATTGTTGATAAATAACATTGTGGATGAATTTTAGAAGATTGAGGGATTAACTAGTAGTGATGTATTTAGAGCGATTAATAGTTTGTTTACCGATGCAGCAAAGCTTAATGTGTTTTTATAACTTTCAAAAGTAATAAGGAGACAATATATGTTAGAGCTTTTCTATCCTAGTTTGGTGTATCTACCTATAACCACTAAGCGATATGCTATGCATATTATCATTACATTTTGATATATTGCGATATTTTTTAATAGATGGATTATATGGTGGATTTTGTTATATTTTGCCACTAGGTTATCTGAAGTACTATAGACTTTTTTATTACATGGATATATGGTGGACTTGGTTTTATTTTGCCATATGGACTTGGACATGATTTTATGTTTTTATGTTTTTGTTTTTTTATTGGACTTGAATTAGAAAGGTACAAGTGGATATACGATGAGTTATGATTTTGATTCCTGATTGAATCAAACAAGCGCCAAGAATAGATGATTCCGATTCCAATTCTAGTCTTATCCACGAACCAAACGAAACCTTAAGGAGAAGTTAGACCCAACATGCCATATTTTCAATTATCTATACCAATTCTTCCTATTAGGCCAAGTTTGGAAGTGCTTATTTGAAAAATAAGTACTAAATAAGTACTTATTCTAATAAGCACTTATGAGTGTTTAGTGAAAAAAGCACTTCTTTTAAATAGGGAAAGTATTTTTAAAATGACATGAAGGGCCAAGATAGGCTAGAAAGGAAATAAGCACTTATTCTAGGCTTATTTCATAAATGCAAATAAGTGTTTATTGGTGTGATTATGGCTCAAAATAAGTGTTTATTCAAATAACCACTTATTTTTAAGCACTCCCAAAATTAACTTTATTGGTAGGAACCACAGTAATTCCTCTCCAGTAAAAGTTAAAACCATGCAAAAATAAACTTTGTCAAGTGTTAGATGGTGTGCCAACCACTAACAGGTTGCCTTAATGTCTATAGAAGCCATTCAATTTCCCCACATATAACAAATAGAAAAAGGTAACGTCACCATAACTTGGATTGAGCCAAGATCAGCGCTAGACCATCATAATCTCATCTTGGAGAGATTTAGGCCCAGGCCCAAACGAAGTCTTTTGAGAAGCTGTCCAACTCCCCAATCAGTCAAAGTAGTTTCGAACCTTTTGTCCAACTCCCAATTTACAAAAAGAAGCTGTTCAGCACCCAATTTACAACCTTTTGTTAAATTTTTATATACATTTGGTGCAATTAATATGGGGTAATTTCACGTTCCTTAATCTATTTCATTTTTTTTCTAATCTAACGCACTAAAATTGTAAGGCTGTAGGGCATATGTTTGACACCAAACTGCAAAGTTCAACTTCAATCTGGTTGAAAATTTAACCAACTTCATGATTTGCTGATAAACCCTTCTTGATTTAAAACATTGTTCTGAATTAATCTAAAATCACAGACCAGACCCACCATGAACCAAATATTATGAGCTCACCTAGCTTTTTGGTTTTTAGACTAACTCTGAATCAGACCAAATGAATCAGGTTAATCAATTAGTTCTACCAATCAGATCCTAGGCCGGCCACAGCTTCACTAATAAAATAATTACCTTGTTCCAAACCCAACACCTATTGCATGGGAGTGGACGTGAAGTGTCAATAGCCAATCAACCATCTGACTAAGGGCCCGTTTGGGAGGATTGAATTGAAGATTTAGTTAAGCTGGTTCAATCAATTTAGGTTCTCTGGATTTTCATCAAACATAGCTTTTAGGCTGCCCATGTGCATAGCACCTCGGAAAGACAAAAGCCACTGTGCTTCAGCCCTCCCAAATGGGCACTAAGTTAAAGATTAAGAGTTTAAGACATAAGCTCGTTCAGTTGCTTTGAAGTGCTCTAGATAAGCTATTCAAATAAACTGTAAAGCAGACAGCCCTTACCAACAGCAAATCTGGGCTCTCTAGATTTTTCACCAACTATAGCGGTCCATGTGAAGCCCGTCTCGAAAGCAAGAACCTTCTGCGCTTTAGCCCTCCTAAATGGGCAATATTGGCATCATCTAGCTTTTGTTTTAAATTCCCCCATGAAGTCTAACATCTTCCTGTAAACCGAAGACTCGCAACTGATGCATTTGCACATGAATATAACATTTTCACCGAAAGTTTGCAGCTTTAGGTCTGACCGTGAATTGAGCAAATACTAGGCCAACGTCCAACCATAAAGATAAAAGGAGCATATTTACATGACTGCCGAACTCACAACTTGAAACGCGTCAATGCAGAGTTCCCATCAAGTCCTTTTGCAACGAAGTGTTTAGTATACTCTTGGACCGTGGTTTCCCTGTAGATGGGTGGATTTTCTTCTGACAACAGCTCCTTGATCGGCCCATACAACTTCCCTGATGCCTGATTTACAGGTGTGGTGAAAAAGCACGCCACCGATACTCTGGGGCCGATGCGGTTTGCGAGTACTCTGTGTTCTACGCTTTTAAATCTATCATTTGAGATAAGCTGCAGGTAGAAACCCAAAACAAATTGTCAATCTGAAACTCTGAACCAGCAAAAGCATCACACCCATTCTAATTTGGGTAATTTATTAGAAGAAAAGAAAAAGGCTTACCTGTAGAAGATCTCCAACATTGACAATCAAAGCTCCAGGCATCGGTAGAACATCGACCCACTGCTTTTCACGAAGGACTTGGAGGCCACCGATGTTGTCTTGTAGAAGCACAGTAAGGAAATCATTGTCTGCATGCTTACTGGTACCCATCGTCAATTCCGGCTCTGGGCATGATGGATAGTAGTGGGTCAGCAACGCATGCCCCTCGGCACACCCAATGTCTACCAGGTGTTCTGACTTAAGTGTCAAAGCCTCAGACAGTAATTCAAACAAGAAAATCCCTAATTTTTTCACTTGTTTGGAGTATTCCATCATTATATCTCTACAATTCAAGAACATACATAAAAGTATACCAAAATTAGTTCTGAAAGATCAACGATGTTATTATAATTAATTGCCATCTAGGCCACCTTATAATTATCACAAGATGATCCAAAAAAAAGGGGAAGCAAATAGAACCAAGAACATAGAGAAATGAAAATCATGATAAACTTTCTTTTCTATATATGAAGGTTCATTCAGATATCATCTGAAGTGAAGATGCTAAAATGGGCTAGGCCGACCCTGTTAGCCACCCCATCTGAAGTGAGGTGGGTGTCAGGAGAGCCTGATTCCACGGTTTTAGCCCAGCGCTATTCGAACGAGAGTAGCTTACTTTTCGGAATCAGATGTTTGTTTATCTCCGAGGCAAGATGATCAGAGGATAAGAGTTGTTAGATTCCTGGAAGGCTTAGTCTTGGATCTATTTGTTCTGGTTGTGGCCTCTCGTGGGAAGTTTGGGAGATTGTGATTGCTCTAGAGTCCTTCCGTTTCAGTTGATATAATCAGGAAAAAAAAAAACAAGAATTTCATCCTTGGCTGTATCAATTATATATGAAGGTTCATTTATCATTGCTTGATACGTACCAGGTCGTCTATTAATTTCTTTGTTCATGACATACCTACACACAGCAGGCAAATCTTCTGGCTGAGGAGGCTCCGGAGCCATGAAGCAATAGAAACTGTCCCTCCAATTAGCTGCTGGTGATTGATACAATTGATTATTGCTATTATACACCAGTCTGCGCCTCAAATCACGTGTATAGAACTTTTTCTTCACTTCAATATCCTGTTCGTAGAATCCACGCACCCCTTGAAGCATCTCATCCAAAACATTTACAGGGATCCCATGATTCACCACCTGAAAGAAGCCCCACATCTCTGATGCATTCCGAACTTCCTCGACAATCTCCCTGCGTCGAATAGCATCTTCGCCGATGCCATCTAGGTCTATGACCGGAATTGTGAAGTGGGTCTGATTGGAAACTGACCTACCATCATACTCTTCAGGTGGGTGGATGAATATACGAGGAACCTTCACCAGGCCAGAGTCTACTAGTCCTTTTACGCCAGCTTTAGAGTCATCGAATTCCATTAATTCTTTCATCCGATCATAATCCGATTTTATCAGTACTCCAGATGAATCTCCGCCATCGCCAGAGACCACCATCCTCTTCAATTTCTTTTTTGGGTTTAGAAGATCTGGACGAGGAGATGGAGGAAGTCAATCGCCCTTAGAAAGAAACAGAGCCTAGAGATCAAAAGAAAGTTGCTAAAAAGATGAAACAGACAGGCATGGAAGTTCTACCAAACTCACAGCATTGACGGACAATCTCAGGCCAGTATTGCTAAGTAGTCTTTTTGTATAGGAAAAATTCCTATCACTTATCATTTCCTGACTTTCAAATGTCTCTGAGTGTGTTTTTTTCAAAATGGCAAAATTACCCTTTTTATACTTATTGACCATTTCACCCTTTGCGTTTGAGTGTTCAAACAATCGAAGGGAAGAAGGAAAGGAAAACAAGAACACCGAAGTTCACCGTCAGTGATCTCACAGTAAGCTCGCCGTCAACGATCTCCCAAGTTCAAGCTCACCATCAACGATCTCCCAGGTTCAAACTCGCCGTCAACATGCCACTGTTGAAGATCTCCTTTCAGTGTCCACCGTCAACCGTGAGCAACTGTTGAAGTTCTCCATTCAGACTCCATCGTCCACCGTGAGCCAATACTGAAGCTCCTCGGCGACGACAACCGTGATCCCCTGTTCAATTTCCCCCATCCCCTGTTCAGTCTCCATCGTCCACCATAAAACACATTGCTATTCCTATCCGAAAATCAAGAAAAAGTAAAGATGTCTGAACCCAAAATAACATACATCCATCGACTAAGCAAGACAAAGAAACCATGGGATTTGGTCAAGCTCCCCCTCCTCCTCCTCCTCCTCTTCTTCTTCTTCTTCTTCTTCTTCTTCCAAATCAACCACCCCTCTTTTTGCTCCTCCTCCTCCTCCTCCTCCTCCTCCTCCTCCTTTTCCTTTTCTTTTTATTATTGATTGCAA
Organism: Nelumbo nucifera; assembly: GCF_055504915.1. Lineage (NCBI taxonomy): Eukaryota > Viridiplantae > Streptophyta > Magnoliopsida > Proteales > Nelumbonaceae > Nelumbo > Nelumbo nucifera. The sequence goes on along the minus strand of NC_142651.1, from coordinate 51,203,277 downwards.
TATGGTGGTCCATTTTACAAATATGCCCCTACTTTGGTTCGGATGCACCCCTGCACTGCTTCGTTTTATAAGTCCACCCTGCTCTAATTCGTTTTATAGATCCACCCTACTTTGGTTCATTTTACAGATCCCCCCAGCTCTAGTGAGATAGAACTTAACCGGTATTCATGATAACCTCATATTTCCCACTGTAACACTAGATATTTTCATGCATTAGTGAGCCTAGAAAACTTGCTTTGTAATTTCTTGACTACTAACATTTTAGCCCATAAAGAATGATTTAAATAGCCATCTTATTGATTAAACATTTTTTCTAAGAAATCAGCTTGATGAGGAGAGAGCACTTTTAGAGATTCCCTTATGAAAAAGGCTTGTATTTGGGTCAAACCTTCCAAGACCAACAGGTGATGATGTTGATGAGGAGAGAGCACTTTTCCACCTTCATTATGGAATCTACTTAACACCCAATAGAGGGGGCAAACAACCCCCTCATATCAACAAAAATCCCACCTAACACCAATCTAATGATCAACATAATGATGGGCCCTATTGAATTAGTTAGGTTTCATGCGAGTGAGAAACACATGGATCTTTTGGGTGGGTGATGTGGAAGCTTCTTGGGCCATGAATTTAGTATTCGAATTCAGTTGTTTGGACTATTTGGAAGAAGACTAACCAAACAAAAACCTCATCTCCACTTTTCCTCTTACTATTCCCTCCTATTAGTATTAGAACAACCTAGAAAACTTTGATCTATGGTTACTTAAGTAAAATTCAACAAAGGAAAAGTATACATTAATAAGTCTTGTTTCAGATATCAAATCAAAAACCCAGGAATTCTTACAATACTTCATGCTATTCCAAAATAACAACAAAAACAAACTGAGGACAGAAATATAAAATGACTTATTCACCTCTTAACTTAACTACTTCTAGACACTTTGTTGATTTATGAACCTGGGAATAGAACAAAAGTTATAAAACTAAAAGAGTGTTCCATAAGAAAAAGAAAACAACTTTGATAAAGAAAAGATGAAGTTCCTTGATGAAATATCAAAACAAAAAACCCAAGAATTATTCTAATAATTCATGTACCTTTCAAAAAAAAAAAGAAAAAGAAAAAAGTGATGACTAAAATAGCAAATGACATTACCTTGGCTGGTTCTAAACAATTTGTTGATCTCTAAAGTTGAAAGTAGAACAAAAGTCATAAAGTTAATAGACTACTCCATAAACAAATCTATTCAAAGAAGAAATTTGAAAGAAAAAGCTGAAGTTTCTTGTTCAACAATGTCAAAAAAGACAAATGTTTTATGGTATAGGGTTGAGGCAGATATGTCAAGAAGATGGACTTCATTGTTCAGGAGAACATATACATGAAAATTTTGGTGCTGCACTTATGAGATTTGATCATAAGTTGAAAAATGAAGAATTTTTGAAAGAAAGAAAATTTGACCAGCTACTGAAACAGTGTAGGTTCTCTATCATCTTCTTAATCCCTATTATATCATCAATAAGAGTTACCCTTTTATCAAGTATCATGAGAAATGTTGTATGAGTATACACAGTGGAAAAACACCCCAAGTTTTGGGTCAGCTTCTACCTTTTTTTTTTCGGCTGATGGTTCTACCTTTTATTTATCTGCTCAGCCATTTTGGGTACTGAAATAAATTTCAAAAGGTTTTGCCATTTATTTTTTCTGGAATAATGTTCTTATAATCCATCATGCTTCAATTGAGAAAAGGAGATGTCAGATTGGCTTTATTCATTCCAATTGATGGTTATGGCACTCCTAATTGGCTGAGAGTTGGCTCCTAGCTGTGATGGACGGCACCTAAGAGGAAGAGGAAGGTGAAGGGTTCTCGGGGAGCTCTCCCGGAGGGAACACTCCGATGGCTAAGTTTGGACTCCGAGGAAAACTCAAAGAAGACGCAGAGAGTTAAGAATGCTGAAAGTGATAGCTTCAATACCTTTGCTTCATGAGGGTCGGGGTCCTTTTATACCGGAGCTCGGTCACATCAGGCATAACCACCACTACCCTAGCCGTTACTGCCAGGGCAAGGGTGGCAGGTGCAGGTTGCTGCTACAGGCTACTACTGCAGGGTACGGACTCGTCAGGCGTGCCATGCCTTTCAGAGACGGCAGGCAGAACGCCGCCTGACAAGGGATTCGAGCACTGCCACCAGATCCGACAAATACGGTTGTCAGGCAGGCACAGATGTCAGGAAGATCTCCCTGCAATCTGCCAAGCTACTGTGCACCGAACCACCTGGGGCAGGTTTGCCTTGCCCCAAGGTGCCGAGGTGCCGAGGTACACCGAGGTGCCGAGGTACACCGAGGTGCCGAGGTACACCGAGGTGCCCGCACTGGAGGTGTTGTACCGAGGTGTTTCTCCCTCGGGACACTTAGCCAAAAGTTGGGGTGCTTCCTTCTTAGGAAGGGAGAGCTCGGGTCCCTTTGTATGGGGGAGCTCGGGGTGCTCCACCCTCAGGTTCGGGGCGAGCTAGGCCTTGCATCTGGACGAGCTGTCACACTCGTCGAGTCGTTTGGCCGGGCCTCGGCGAGCTCGCTGCGCTGAGTAGTGGCCAGGCTGTCACGTTGAATTGCCACTTATGCCAGGTCAAGTCCACGTGTCCCGTGCTACAAGGTCGGGCCAAATCACCCTGCATCTATTGCCCCCCACTCCTCGTGCTAGGGGTGTTGACCTAGCGCAGGGAGTCCGTAGTCTGCCGGGTGGATTTGGCTCGGAGTCCAAACTTTCTTGTCTGCCGGCTCATAGGTTGGACCAATTTTCTGCTCAGTTCTGCTAGGTGCAGCTCGGGTCGCGTACGGTCTACGCATGGACACATCCAAGTTATAAACCCAGCGGACATCAAAAATCGCGCTAAACCAATTTCGCCTCGAAGGTCGCACAGTCGATTTTCATGAGGACCGTCAGATCGTTTCGATCTCAACCGTTGATGCTCACTTATAGTGGCTATAAATAGCGGGGGTCCTCGCCTTTTTCCTTCACCACAAATCTTCAGTTGTAGTTTTGAGCTCGCGTCCAAAGCCTCCAGCTCGGGTTAGTTCTTCACAGTCCGGTCCATCTCTTTTCGGTGAGTTACCCTAGCTCTTCTTCGGTTTTGTTATGTCTTCCTTAGATAGCCAGTTAGATGAGCCCGAGGTGGGTACCTCGGCTCAGGGTAACCCTACCAGAGTCTAGTCCCCCGAGGTGCGGGTGGCCTCGGGTAACTTGGCGTTCACCTCTCACCGAGGTCGAATGTCGAACAGGTTCGGGCCTTCCACTATGACCCTGGAGAGGCTCCGTGAACTCATTAAACAGTACAACTTGCCCAGGGAGTACACCTACAGTATTCCTGTAGGTAACTTCCCATGGGAGCACGGCCCTGACGAGGTCGTAATCTTCCAGGAGCAGCTCATAGTCGGGCTGCGCCTTCCCTTCCATCTACTCATAGTGGAGGTCTTGAACCACTTCAATGTTACGATAGACCAACTTCACCCGAACTCGGTCCGTAACGTGGTCGGGACCATCTCCCTCTGCTACGAGTATGTCCTCCTCCTTAACTTGGACATATTCTGTTCTATCCTCACCATCAAGAAGAGTGCTTCATGCGTTCTCCCCGAGCATAGGAGGGCTTACTATTTGTCCCCTCGCCCGGGGTTCAAGTTGATGCATAAGCTTCCTAGCAAGATCCCGACCTGTAAGCAGGACTACTTTGTAGTCTAGAACCCTACGGGGTGGCCCTTCCCTACTCACTGGAGGGCGGCTATCCAAGACCCCGGCATCATCCTCGACACAAAGACCTAGGAGACATTCCAATCGTGGGCTGAGGTCGGTTGTAGTTTCAAGGACTTCATCACCGAGAGTATGCTTCCAGGCCGGCTTGAGTCTGGGTAGGTAGTTAGTACCTTAGTTGTCTGGCCTGCTCCTTTCTTTTACTCGAGTACTAATGTCGAGCTCTGTTGCAGGTCCCATGGAGGCAGACAAACTTAAGGGAGATTGGCTCTTCAAGCACATGAAGGGAAGGAAGAAGCAGGCTGCTAAGAGAGCCCGTATCGAGTCACCTCTAGCCCCCACTCCTGAGCCCAAGCTTCTGCCGGCTCCAACCTCCGAGCCCGAGCTCCCTGGGGCTCCTCCGATTATTGACTTGGAGGAGGAAATACCACCTAGGGAGCCTGAGACTTCGGCCGAGCTCGCTATGAGGGCGGCAGCTGAGCTAGAGGTCGCCACTGGGGCTGCTGACGTAGCAGCCGAAGTCTCCGCCGAGCCCATTCGTATAGCCGAGACGGCGGTCTCCAGCTCGGGGAGCCCGGATGGGGGCCGAAGTATCTTGGTCCCCCAGTGTGGCCTTCGAAAAAGAAAAGGGGCCGTTTACAACGAGGAAATCTCGGTCTGGGCTAATATGCTTAACCCTTCTCAGCTCGGGGCCCGGGCTACCACCCACACTATGGTGGTAAGTTCTCTTCTTTTCCTTTCCTTTTCTTTTATATATGTTTTTTTCTTCGGTACCAACTAACTTCCTTTGTCAGGCGAACTCCGTCGTGCACGCCCTTTCTCTTCAGTCCGAGAGGAACCTGAAGTGGGCTCTAACCGCCGATGAGTCTTCCCGCGCTGCCCATACCGATCTGCGGGCAGCTCGCGAGCAAATCCATCGGTTGGAGAGCGGCGCCAGGGGCCAGAGGGATATTATTATGACGCTAACGGTAGAGAGAGATAAGCTAGCACGCAAGAAGGACATGCTGAGGGGCGAGGTGGAGGCCCTCAAAGCAGAGCTGGCACACGAGAAGGGTGTGCTGAGGGGCGAGCTGGATGCCCTCAGGGTAGAGGCGGAAGGCCTTAAGGAGAATAAGAAGGCCCTCCTGCACGAGGTGGAGTTCCTCAAGGCGGACCTTGAAGAGGACCGAGATCTTCACTCAAGCGATAGAGGAGACGAAGGTCAAGGCTGTCACGGAGTACATCTAGTCTGATAAGTTTGATGTCGTTCTGGGGGAGGCTAACCGCAAGGGGTTCAAGCTCAGTAGGTGGTTCATAAGGCACACATACCCCGAGCATGACACAATTGCCATCACCACCTCGCGAATCACGGATGAAATAGCTCGTCAAGCTACAGAAGATCCGAATTCAGAGGAGGAGGATGGTGATGAAGAAGCGGACACCCCTGACCAGCCCGAAGCTCCTGAGGAGGTCTCACGCGGAGACGAAGAGCTCCCAAAGTGATTGTCCTTGTATTCCGAGCCTGCAAGCTCAGTCTTTGTAGAAGTTCTTTTTTTTTTGGCAAGCTCATTGTACAAAACTTTACTTGTTAATGAAATTGATCTTTCTTTCCCAAGTGTTGTTTTATCCAAGCTATCATGGTTGAGTATGCGAGGTGATTGACATAGTAGGGCATAGTAAGGCACATGCCCGAACTGTCTTGTGACGTGCACTGAGGTGATTGACAGTGAGACTTAGTAAGGCATGTGCCTGAACTGTTCTCTGGCATACACCGAAGTGACTGACAGTAAAGCATAGTAAGGCATGTGCCCGAACTGTCCTCTGGCGTACACCGAAGTGACTAACAATAAAGCATAGTAAGGCATGTGCCCGAACTGTCCTCTGGTCGTATGCCGAGGTGAGCTAAGCGTCACAGAATCTGCTGGTCTGTTTACGCCCTAGATGCATCATGTACTATGGTGCCGAGCTCCTTGGTCAGCTCGGTGTCTTAGTTCCTTAGAATTTGTTTGCATCATAGGGGTGGCTAGGTTATTATGCCGGAGTCTGTTAGTTCGGCATTTTGGCCCTTGAGACCTGAGAGGCCCATGGCCTGATCCCGGTGTTCGCCCATGGCATAGGAGCGATTGGGTTTTATTGCGTCGAGGTCTCTGTCAGCTCAACGTTTTGGCCCTTAAGCCCTGAGAGTGACTCGTGGTTCACTCAGTTATTTAAAGGTAATACTGCCTTAGGTTGACAATATTCCATGCCCGAGGTACCTGTTCCCCTTCCAGGGTTTCGAGCTCATACGTTCCTTCCCCGAGTTCTCGCTTTACTCGGTAGGGTCCTTCCTAGTTTGAACTGAGCTTGCCAACACCGGGCTCAGGCACCATAACTTTACGGAGAACCAGGTCGCTAATGCGGAGAGTCCAATTTTTTACCCTGGTGTTATAGTACCGAGCTACCATTTGCTGGTAGGCCGCGGTCCTGATGTATGCAAGGTCCTACACTTCTTCAAGCAAGTCGAGATTAGTGCGTAGCTCGTCTTCATTCGCCCTGTCATCATGCGCTTCTACCCTTAGCAAGGGGACTTCGATCTCGGTTGGAATGACTGCTTTGGTGTCATAGGTGAGGTTAAAAGGGGTTTCTCTTATGGCTGTCTTTTCTATGGTGCGATAGGCCCACAATACGCTGGGCAGCTCATCTTCCCATAGTCCCTTAGCTCGGTCTAGTCCCGCCTTTAGTCCGCGGAGAATAGCTATATTTGTGACTTCCGTTTGACTATTTGCCTGAGGGTGTGCCACCGAGGTGAAGTTCTATTGAATTCCCATGTCTCGGCACCAGTTTTGGAATTTGATGTCTTTGAACTGCTTACCATTGTCGGAGATCAGTACCCGAGGTAATCCGGAACGACACACTATGTTCTTCCAAAAGAAGTTCTGCACATTTTGGGCTATGATTTTTACAAGAGGTTCAGGTTCGACCCACTTCGTAAAATAGTCGACTGCAACCACCAAGAACCTCATTTGTCCTGTAGCTGGTGGGAATGACCCGAGTAAGTCAATCCCCCATTGTGCGAATTGCCACGGGCTAGTGAGGTACTTTAGGTCGACAACAGGTCGTTGGTGGATGTTGGCGTGCTTCTGACACTTGTCACATTTTTTGACGAGCTCGGTCGCATCTGCCTTCATCGTTGGCCAGTAATACCCCTGTTGAAGTGCTTTCTGAGCGACGGTTCTACCCCCAAAGTGTCCACCGCACAGGCCCTCATGAGTATCGCAGAGGACGAGCTCGGCTTCAGAGGGTCGCAGGCAGCGCAAGTAGGGGAGCGTGTAGGATCTTCGGTACAACCGTCCGTCTATCATGACGTGTTTGGCTGCCTAACGCTCTACCCTCCTGGCGGCATTACGATCTTCAAGGAGGATCCCGTGTAGCAGGAATCTCATGAGCGGATCAATCCAGCTCGGCTCTGCTTGAACAACGGGAGCGACCTCCTCTACCCCCCTGAGAATGCTAGGCTGAGGCAAGTTTTCTATATACACAACCCTCATGGCGTTATCACCAATGCTAGCTAACCGGGATAGGGCATCGGCCTCAGCGTTCTTTGACCTCGGGATTTGCTGGATGAAGTGTGACCGAAAGTTGAGCAGAGCTCCTCTCACTTTGGCTAAGTATGCTACCATGGGTGGCTCGCGAGCTTCGTACACACCCATAACCTGATTGACCACGAGCTAGGAATCGATGCAGACGACAATGTGTTTGGCTTTCACTTCTTTTTCCAGATCCAGCCCGGCTAGTAGCGCCTCATACTCTGCTTCATTGTTGGATGTCGCGAATTCAAAGTGTAGTGCGTACTCCAGTTTCACACCACTTGTCCCGTACAGAACGATCCTAGCTCCATTGCCTTGCCGGTTCGACGAGCCATCTACGTGAAGGATCTAGGGTTCCTCGTCCCAGTTTGCACTTGGCCTAAATAGGAGAGAGGTCGTGTTGGTTGCTACTTCACGGTGCTCAAGCTCAACCAGCCCGAGGACCCCGGGCTCACCCGCACAGGGAGCCTCGTGTTCTACCAGCCTGGGGACTTCGGAGCTAAAGGTGCATTCTGTGACGAAATCTACTAAGGCTTGGGCCTTGTTAGCAATTCGCGACTTATACTGGAGTTCGTATTCGCTGAGCTCGATGGCCCACTTTGTCAGCCTACCCGAGACCTCGGGCTTGAGCAATACTTACCTCAGAGGTTTGTTGGTAAGGACAACGATAGTGTGAACTTGGAAGTACGGGCGGAGCTTTCGGGCTGTTATGACCAGGGCATAGGCTAACTTTTCTATCTCTGGGTACCTTGTTTCTGCTCCATGCAACACTTTACTAACATAATAGACGGGTCGCTGGACCCGATCTACTTCTCTTATTAGTACCGAGCTGACCACCTCATCACTTGCCGAGAGGTATAGTTCTAAAATATCACCCACCTCAGGTCGGGTTAAGAATGGGATGCTGGCGAGGTGCCTTTGAGCTCGCCGAACGCGAGTTGGCACTCTTCAGTCCATTCAAAGCATTTGCTTTTTATGGCCTTGAAGAAAGGCAGCCAGCGATCTGCTGACTTGGACAGAAAACGACTCAGGGCGGCTAACCAGCCATTCAGCTTCTGAACCTCCTTTAATTTCTGGGGTGGTCTCATTTCTAGGATGGCTTTGATTTTGTCCGAGTTGGCCTCAATGCATCGCCGGTTAACGATGTACCCTAGGAATTTATCCGAGGTGACACCGAAGACACACTTGTTTAGATTTAGTTTAATATTAAATTTATGCAAAATTAATATTAACACTCTACTTTTTTACCAATTAATGGCTCAAACAGTTTGTTTACAAGTCTTTGAAAAGTGGCCCCAACGTTTTTCAACCCGAAGGGCATGACCTTGTAACAGTACAGGCCGAACTCGGTTATGAAGGTAGTTTTCTCTTCATCAGTTGGGTCCATCCTGATCTGATTGTAGCCCGAATAGGCATCCAGGAAGCTCAACAAATCGTGCCCCGAGGTCACGTCCACTAGACGGTCAATCCTAGGAAGTGGGAAGCAGTCCTTTGGGCAAGCTCGGTTCAGGTCGGTGTAGTCGGCGCACATGCGCCATTTACCATTGGCCTTTTTCACCAGAACGGGGTTGGCCACCCAGCTCGGGTAATGAACTCCCCTGATAAAATCGGCTGCAAGGAGCTTCCCGACCTCCTCGTCGACGGCCCTCCATCGCTCTGGGGCTAGGTTGCGTTTCTTTTGTCTAACGGGCCTAACTACAGGATCAGTGTTGAGCCTATGAGTTATAATGATGGGGTCTATGCCGAGCATTTCTGTCGTTGACCAAGCAAAAACATCTAAATTTTTGAGTAAGAAACTTAACAGTTGAGATCGCAGGGGTTCTTCAACAAAAGCACCGATCTGAAGTACCCGAGCTGGGTCCTCTGCCAAAGCCAGGATGGGGATGGTCTCTTCGGTAGGCACGACTCGCTCCGCAAACTACTCCGCAGGTCATTCTAGCTCGAGGTCGTTGGCTACCTTGGCCTTTCCTTTGAGGGCGGCTATGTAGCACTTGTGGGACTCGAGCTGATCACCTCACGTCACTCCAACTCCGAAGTCTATAGGGAACTTCATCGCCAGATGGTAGGTGGAGACTACTGCTCGTAAGGCGTGAGTGATGGGCTGACCTACTATTGTGTTGTACGGGGAGGGGGTCGCGACCACCAAGAACTCGTGGCTGAGCCTTACCACACTAGGCCAGGTGCCGACCTCCACAGGTACAGTGACTCTCCCTAAAGACCTGGCCTCCTCACCGCTGACTCCCACGAGTGGAGTGTTTGCGGGCTTCAGGTCGCTTTCTTGGAGCTATAGCTGATCGAAGGCTACCTTGAAGAGAATATCTGTCGAGCTGCCCGAGTCGACTAGGACGCGCTTGACCTCGAAGTCGTTGATCTTAATCTTTATGACGAGTGTGTCATCATGGGGGTAATGGACCCCTCGCGCATCTTCTTCAGTGAAGAAGATCGGTTCCTCCATCCTTGGCCGCTTTGGGGGGTTAAGCTCTTCCCTGGCGACCTCGCGGGCTGATGACCGAGCTGCTGCCGAAGTGCAGCCCGCGACAATTGATCCCCCGACAATCACATGGATGGTCCCCCGAACTGGTCTCTCGTCGGAAGGCTGCCTCTGTGGCTGTTCTGCTTGTTTGCTGGATTCGGGAACTTCTTTATTCTGCTCCCCGTGCCAACCTGCTTTATTATTATTATTATGTTGTACAAAGTTTATCAGATATTCACGACGGATAAGTTCTTCTATCTCGTCGCGGAGGTTCTTACAGTTTTCGGTACTATGACCGTGATCTCTATGGAAACTACAATACAAGTTTTTATTCCTAACATTGGGATCGACCTTAAGCCGAGGTGGCCACTTCACATATGGGGCGTCCTTGATCGCCATGAGGATCTCAGACCACTTTGTGTTGAGGGGCGTATAATCCCTTTCTGTTTTCGGAGCTCGAAAAGGCCAAATTGGCTTTGCCCCCCGAGCTTGGTCCTTCTTCTTCTTGCTGTCACTTGGAGTTGGGAGCTCTGGTTCCCTTTTTCTTTTTTCAAGGGCATGCTCGCCCTTCTGGTTGATCTCATCCTCTGTCCCTATGAACCGATCTGCCAGTTCGAGAAACTCGATCACGGTCTTGGGTTGGTTGACTCCCACGTGCCATCTGAACTCCTTGTGGGTAATGCCCCGCTTGGCCGTAGTGAGCCAAACTGTAGGGTCTAGGTCGGGTATCTGCAGGCAAGCGTCATTAAACCGCTTGATGTAGTTCCGGATGGACTTTCCTTCCCTCTGGACTATGCTGAGGAGGCTTTCTTGGGTCCTCGGACACCTTTTACTGGTGACGAAGTGGGAGGTGAAGACTTGCACGAACTGCGCCCAGCTCCCTATTGAATCTGGCGCGAGGTTTCGGTACCAAGTGTGGTCTACTCCTTTGAAAGTAGTGGAGAAGGCCACGCACATGCAAGACTCGCTCACTCTGGCAAGATGCATCTGGGACTGAATGGCGTCCACGTTGTCGTTGGGCTTGAAGGACCCATCGTACTTGTCCAGCGGGGGGAGCTTGAAGTCCCTTGGCATAGGGACAACAAGGAGCTCTGGCGACAAGGGGGAGGGAACTGAAAGAAGTGGTGTAGCTTTTTCCTCGCCCGAACTTACCTCTACCTTGGTGCTGCTGGCCTCGGTATTGCTGAGCTCGATGGGTCCGGGGAAAAGCTCGGACGGCTGTCGGTAGCTGCGAATAGAGGGACCTTGTTCCAGGTCGTCGGCCAGCACTCGAACTGGTTTACGGCAAGCGGAGGTTCAAAATGCGAGCGTTGAGGTGACACCGGCCTAACCGGCTGGGAGGCCCCCAACCTAACTACAGGCCGCGAGGCGGGGGTAGGGGTCTTTCCTTCCTTCCATGGGATGATACCGAGGTCTCTCCTCGATGGGAAAGAAGATCACTCCGGCGGTGTGGCTTGGTTGGCTGCACAGCTGGATGCCGAGGAGGGAGTGAAGGAAACTGTTGCTGATACTGATGTTGAGAAACTTGGTGCAACACTTGCTGCTAGTAGAACTGGAGTTGCTGAAACTGTTGCATCTGAGCCTGCATGGCTCGGATGCACTGCATCAGATCCTCAAGCTGAACTTGGCTAGCCACTGGAGGGAGGATGGTGGGTTTAGCGAAGGTTGTTCCGACTGCAGAAGGCAGTGGAACAGTCACGGGTGCTACCATCTGAGGCACGTTCAGACTTGGAACCCCATCCATAGAGAGGGGGACGGTGAACTATCCGATGCAGACGGTGGGTAACTGGGGTTGTTCCTCAGGGGTGTTCCGGCGTCCGGCATTGCTGGAGGAAGCCATAGGTGTTGCTGATGAGTTCTTGGGAGAAGGTTTCACAGAAGTTAGAGGAAGGCCTTTTGAAGCGTTCCCACAGACGGCGCCAAATGATGTAGCACAATCTGGGCACTCTGAGCTGGCTGAGAGTTGGCTCCTAGCTGTGACGGACGGCACCTGAGAGGAAGAGGAAGAGGAAGGTGAAGGGTTCCCAGGGAGCTCTCCCAGAAGGAACACTCCTATGGCTAAGTTTGGACTCTGAGGAAAACTCAAAGAAGACGTAGAGAATTAAGAATGTTGAAAGTGCTAGCTTCAATACCTTTGCTTTGTGAGGGTCGAGGTCCTTTTATACTGGAGCTCGGTCACATCAGGTGTAACCGCCACTGCCCTGGCCATTACTGCCAGGGCAGGGGTGGCTGGTGCAGGCTGCTGCTACAGGCTGCTACTGCAGGGTACGGATTCGTCAAGCGTGCCATGCCTTTCAGAGACAACAGGCAGAACGCCGCCTAGCAAGGGATCCGAGCACTACCACTGGATCCGGCAAGTATGGATGTCAGGTAGGCACGGATGTCAGGCAGATCTCCCTATAATCTACCGAGCTACTGTGCACCAAACCACCTGGGACAAGTTTGCCTTGCCCCGCGGTGCCGAGGTACACCGAGGTGCCCGCACTGGAGGCGAGCCTTAAGCAAGTACGAACAGGAGTCTCGATGGTGTTGTCCTGAGGTGTTTCTCCCTCGAGACACTTAGCCAAAAGTTGGGGTGCTTCCTTCTTAGGAAGGGAGAGCTCGGAGTCCCTCAGGAGGAGTTCAGGTCTCAAGAGGAGCTCGGGACCCTTTGCATGTGAGAGCTCGAGGTGCTACACCCTCAGGTTCGGGGCGAGTTGGGCCTTGCTTCTCGACGAGCTGTCACACCCGCCAAGTCGTTTGGCCGGGCCTCGGCAAGCTCACTGCGCCGAGTAGTGGTCAGGCTGTCACGCTGAAATGTCACTTATGCCAGGTCATATCCATGTGTCCCCATGCTACAAGGTCGGGCCAAATCACCCTACATCAGTTACTTCATTATTACAGAAACTACACACTATACCATTTCCCTGTTTAAACAGAATAGAAACTTGTTCTCTACTTAATTCCATAAAAATGATCATTTTCTAATTAGGGGGTGTATGTTTACAAACTAAGCAGTGCCAACATAATACAAAATACAATCCTACTCCAAAAAATCCATGACCTTGTCCCAAGAACAATTTTCTACCTCTACAATAAAGAAGAAACAATTAAGACTCAGTAGAATAGAGGATAAAGAAAATCAACAAAAACAACTAAAACAGAGGAAATTACAAATCATACCATTTAAAACTCAGTAGAATAGAAATAAAGACTCATAAATGAGAATATGATATTACCTAAATTCTATTGAAGTTGAACATGTGGGAACAAAAACAACTAAAATAGAGAAAATTACGAATCATACCAATTAAAAATGAGTAGAATAGAAATAAAGACTCAGAAATGAGAATGTGATATTACCTAAAGTCTATTGAAGTTGAACAGGTGGGAACAAAGACAACTAAAATAGAAGAAATTACTAATCATACCAATTAAAACTCAATATAATAGAAATAAACTCAGAAATGAGAATGTGACATTACCTAAAGTCTATTAAAGTTAAAGAGATGGAAAGAAGAACAATGAGTAGGGTATGAAAAGCAAGAAAATATACCAAACGGTTTTCAATATATATAAGAGAAATCCAATTCACAGTTACCAGCCATCACTGCAACCAGTCAGTCATCAACTCTATATTTCAGCTATTGGTTATCAGCAAAATAAAAAATAAATGAAAATATATAATACTAAGACAAATAATAAATGAAAGAAAGAGAACAAATCGAAAATAGGGTGAGGGCGTGGAGATAATCCCAACTGACGGTTGGCTATCAATTCATAGCAGACAAGGACGAATAATAGAGTGAGGTAATGGAGAAAACAATCGAAAACGTGTCCATATTAGGCAACATGTGGCCTTCCATCCAACATGTTGCCTTAATACCTGTAGCAAATCAAATCAAGTTAAACGTATAATTGTAAATAATTAAAAATTGAATAAAATTAGTGTTAACCTGATCGAGTAAAGATTTTGAAGCCAAAATTTATAATAAAATGTAGAATTTTGGGTGCAAATTCATGGTGTCGTTGTTCAGCGATGAAGGTTGAAGACAGCAGCGTTCAACGCTAGGGGGTGATCATAGCGCCCTACCCTATTGATCTGGATCTAGGAATGGCAACGGGGCAGGGTGGGGACGGGGAGCCTCTCCCCATCCCCGTCCCCACAGGGATCTCCATCCCCACGGGGATTCCCATTCCCTGTAATTTTTTATAATGTTAACCATTTTATTTTTGTTTTTATTTTATTTAAAAAATAAAAATGAAATAATTAAAATTTATAATCCTATTAGAAAATATTCAAACATATTCAACCACATTTTTAAAAATATTAATATATAGGCGTATGCGTACATATATACATATATAATGTATGCATACATATATACATATATATTAGTGGGGATCCCATGGGGCGGGGATCGGGGTCCCCGTAGGGCGGGGAGTTCTCTCCCCGTCCCCGCTAACGGGGATGAAAATTTCCCAATCCCCATCACCGCGGGGGGGAAATCATCCCCATCCCTACCCCATTCGAGGCGGATCCCCACGGGGACTGGGGAAATGAGGAAAATTGCCATCCCTATCTGGATCTAAGGCAACTGTTCGAGAAGACGATCAAAGCCTTCAATGCCAAGGATGCTCATAGCACCCTACCCTGTTGATCTAGATCTGAGCCAACTGATCGAGAAGATGACCAAGCTTGAACCCATCAAGAAATCGAACATGCTTACGAACGAAATTAGGGTTTTGGTCGAAGTTTCCCCTCTTTCTAGCATGTCTTCTTTGAAAACGTTGTAATAAGAGCCTTGATCATCTTTGTAATAAAATCAAGAAGAGAATGAAATTAGAGTTTTGATCAGGTTGCTTTAATAGGGAAAAATAAAACAGAGAGATGGGAAGAAGAGAACAGACAAAGAAAGATGGGAAGAGCGGCAAAGAGAGGAAGAAGGGAGAAACATCGAGAAAGAAAAATAGAAAAAACGCAAAGAAAGAAAAACAAAAAAAATATAGACTAAGAAATACGAAGAGAGAGGGAGAGGGGGAGAGAGGGAAAAATGAGAAACAAAGAGAGAGGTTAAGGGGGAGAGAGGAAAGGGGAGAAAGAGAAAGATGGGAACACGAAGAGAGAGGGAGAAAGGGAAAAATGAAAAACAAAGAGAGGGAGAGAGTATGGGTGTAAACGGATCGAATTCAAATCGGATCAAGCAATATCTGAATTTAATTTGATATTCAACAGATATTGAAAATTAATATCTGAATTCAAATCCGATTAAATATTCGATTCAATTCGAATTTGATTAATTAATTATTTTAGATAATTAATAAATATATAAAATAAATATTTTATTGATAAAAAAGTATATAAATATATAACTTAATTATTCTATATAAATTATATAAAATATTTTATATATTATATATAAAAATTAAATAATCGGTCGAATTCAGATATTTATCGAATCGAATCAAGTCATATCCGAATTTGATTCAATTATGTCGAATATCGAATTCGAAATTGGATTTTCGAATACCATTGACACCCCAAGGAGGGGGGAGAGAGAGAGAGAGAGAGAGAGAGGAAATGGGAGAAAGAGAAAGAGGGGTGTGTGCCATCACATACCATTAGCATACGTGCAGAGTGTCTATACCATTGTGGATATCGTTGCACATGTGAATACCTTTGCACGTGTGGATATCCATAGCATATGTGCGAATATTGTTGCATGTATGGATACCATTTTCTCAAACGAGAGGATGCCACAAATCATCCTATACCATTTTCTCAAACCATCAGTCCTTTTGCTTCTAAAAAGACATAATTGTAAAGATAATTCTAGAAGATTTTTATTGCAATTCAGATGCAAAATTATAGCATTCCATTCAACAAAACAATAACATACCATGGAATATGGATTGGATGCTATTAAAATTCCACGGTTCCACTGTAAGAAAGACAAACATGTTTGTGTAAAAGATAGTTATCTTCAATCTATACAAATGTGTCATATATTTGCAAACCGTGACCATTCAAAGAAGATGTATAAACATCAATTTGTTCCTTATAGTGTTCCAAGAGGATCCTTTCGGTACCTATTGACCTTGGAGTTTTCAAATAGGATTTTATGCACAGCCAGGTAGTATATGACATATAGGGATTCAGATGGGCTGCACATTCATTGTTACAATGCAGACTACACTTCCAATCGTGTTTTAATACTTCTACTTTTTGGGAAAATGTGTAAAGGTTTAGATAACTTCTATTACTCTACTTTTTTATTTTAAACAATAAAGAAATATTTTTTTTCTTCCAATTTGCAACTTCAATAACTTCGCGATGTTGAAAAAATAAAGAAAAAACAAAAATAAGACTATTTCCATTAAAATCCTTGTCTTCTCCATTCATTTTTAGGGCTTAAGGAGCAAGCACAAGTCGAGTTTTGCTTCTCTTTTTGCAATAGAGAGCAAAGAGCCTACCACAGTACCACATGGATGGTAAATGGCCTCCCCAAAATTGAAGAAAATCAAATTTTCTTGCAAATCTGCCTGATTGCTCACTCAACCAAGTTCCTTATCAAACGTAATAATGCGCTTTAGGAGGAACATCAGAAACCATGACTCACAAGGATAAGATGTCCCTTCTCCTAGATGAAGATCCTTTCGAGATGTAGATGGAAATGCCACAAGAAACGGATGAAGTCAAATGACGGGGAAAAATGGTCCATATCACTTGCAAGAATCATTTAAAAAAAGAAAATCCTGATTTTCCCACCATCCGACCCATTCATCATTTTCTTTACCACATATGATGGGACTTGCAACCCACAATTACAAAGGCAGAAAGCTCCAAGTCCAAGCTATAAAATAAAAATAACTCCACTCTCCATTCTCCCTATATTTAAGGTTTGGTGCCAAAAGAAACAAAATGTGCTTTCATTGAAATCTTCATCTTCCCACCAACTACATTTCTCTATCTATATTTGCCTTTTGTTTGTATTGTTATGAACAATACGAAAATTTTAGAACTCAAAAAATTATAAACAGAGAAAAACCATAACCAGAGAACAACTTATAATGTAAAGGATAACACCCCACGTTTGCTCCTTTAAACTGTTTCTTCACATAGATTATTAAAAAAACAAAACTATTAGAGGTAGGAGGTTGTAAGGGGGAATGCCCCTTGTAACTCGCTTTAAAACAAGTAAATAATCAAGAGAAATCTAATGGGTGTCGGCAGGGTTTGGGATTTGTATGGGGAGGGGGGAGAAGATTGTTTGCTGTTGGAAAATGAATTAGGGTGAGCTATTCGGAAAAGAAAGAATAAAGTATTTTACTTTTTTTTTGAAAAAAAAAACAAAAAATAGAGTAACAGAAGTTATCTCAACTTTTGCATGTTTCCCAAAAGAGCAACATGTTACAATGCAGATAAAGTGGAAGTGTAGCCCCACATTGTAACAACTTATGTATAGCCCATTCGAACCAGACAGATAGGGTAGTTCAAAGAGGGAAACAGGATCCTTTGGGTCCGCTTGGCAAACAACCATATGGGAAACTTGTATATTGGTACTTTGTTTGAGACCCACTAGTTTTTGAAGCATTTAGGTTGAACTTATTTATTAGATCTAAGATGCTATGGTAGGTTTGTTTTGATTTGTTATTAAAAAGATAACAAACTGCCCTCTTAATTTGAATTAGGAAACAACATGATTTGAGAGTTCTGATATAGGGATGACAATTTTACCCACAAAACTGGGTATCCGGCTCAACCCGCCGCGAACGGGACAGATTTTTCCGATCACAAATGCATATGGATCAGGTTCGGAGAATTTTCTTTCGCCCCAGACCAGGGACGTAGCGAGGATGGGGTCTGCTTATAAATCTCCCAACCGTCCCCACCCTGAATGTAAATTACAAATATACCCTTTTATATATATATAATGTATTAAGGTATAGGTATTACTATTACGTATAAGGTTTAGGAGTAAGTTAGCCAATGTTTCGTCTTCCTCAGTTCGCACATACAAAGACTCAGAGACTCACTGTTTCACTATTCTATTCCTTCAACCTTTGCACAACCACCGACTGTCAGGCACCACCGCTGTCGTAGCATAGAGGAACCTCCGATTGCCGACCGCCATAGCACAGAGGAACCGCCAATTTCTTCTTCTCTCCATTTGTAACACTAACAGCTCAGTTCTTCATCTCTCCGTTTGCTCTCCGTTCGTCCGCCAACTGCGGGGCGCCGCCGCCACTGTAGCAGCAGACTTTTCAATCTTTGTTCTTCGATCTTCCCTGTGTTTCTCCGTACTCTCACTGTCCATTTTTTGCTTCCTCCATTTTTTCTTATCAATTTATCATTTTTTACTTCCAGCCTTATTTGTTGATTGGAATGATTGCCACAAATAAGCCGAATAAATTGTGGTTTACTTTTATTTCAGAATTGACTACGTCTTATTTGTTTGTGAAATTGTGAAAAATAAAATGAATACTCACTTTATAAGAAACAAAGGAGAGAGGAAGCCGGGGTTATTTGTGTAGGAGTGTGATAGGAAGCACTATGGTATGGTCTTAGCTAAGGTAGTGCAACCATTACCGGTGGGTGCAAATGTGAAGAAAAGGTACAGATCTTGTATGATCAGGTAAGTGCAAATTGTAGCTATAAACAAACAGAAATGGTGCCACATAGTAAAGACTAAAGAAACAATTTGTTGCAGGAATGGTTGATAAGTAATATGAGTGTTGTGAGACAGGAATCTAGAGGACAAACCTTTGTTTGGAAAATAGAATAGTGAAGAAATTGCTTGTGAGACAGGAATCTAGAGGCAAAGAAAACAGGAGCTTTACAAGTCAGTTGCTTAGTGAAGAAATTGCTTGTGAGACAGGAATCTAAAGTACAAAGAAAACAGGAGCTTTACAAGTCAGTTGCTTAGTGAAGAAATCTAAAGGGTAAATATTTTTACAAATTAACAGAAAAATTCCTGATTAATACCTTATACTTTGGGTTTAGTGCCACTTTCGTTCTTAAACTTTAAAATTCAACAATTTAGTACTCAACTTTCAAAATGTGTCAATTCAGTACTTGTCATTAATCAACCTATTAATCAGCCGTTAAGTGGCATTTGAAAAAATATAAACCGTTCGAGTGTCATCTAATTCTCTTTATCAGCCATCCAAACATTGACAAAAAATGAACAGTCCCAAATCCTTCACTGTTCTATTCAAGAAAGTTGGGGTCACGTCTCAGTGGGCATTCATTCTAGTAACCCCAACTTTTTTGAATAAAAGGAACAAGGATTTGGAACTGTTCATTTTTTATCAACGTTTGGATGATTGATAAAGAAAATTAGATAACACTCGAAGGGTATTCGTGTCTTTTTAAATACCACTTAACAATTAATTAACAAGCTATCTAACAGCAAGTACTAGATTGACATGTTTTGAAAGTTCGGGTATTGAATTGTCACATTTTAAAGTTCGGAGACTAAAGTGGCACTAGGCCCAATGTATCGAGTACTAATTGAGAATTTTTCCCAGATTAAAAGATCCTATGGCAAGACTAAGCAATCTAATAATCCAGGTTGTTTTTTCTTTTTCTTGCCCATATTTTCTGGTCATAGTTACTAGTTCCCATTTAATTGATATTGTTCTTTAATTTAGGTTGAATAGCTCAAATATGTATTTTATGTTTTATATATGTGTCGTGTTTAATATCATTACACAGAAAATGGCTCGGCTTCCAATTTCAAAAAAATGCAAAAATGCATTTGTAATACCCGAATTATGTGTTTAATGGTCATATTATTGATTGTCTTGTTGAATATGCGGTATTATATTGTGTTCATGCATCTTACAATAAGAAGATATCGGTCATTATTATCTAGTAAACATGAGAGGATGATAAAATAGATAGAATATATAAATAGGCTTCACTACAGAGAGTGATGTATACTGTCTAAGTGAGCTTAAAATGGATAGACACACTTTTTGTGTATCATGTGAGATGGTTATAGATATTAGGGGGTTGAGGAGTACTAGGAATGTTAGTACAAGAAATTGTTGCAATATTTCTTTATACATTAGTTTACCACCATAAAAATAGAATTATTGGTGTTGATTTCCTGAAAAGTAGAGAAACTGAAACCATCAATTTACTTGATGTCTCCTAGTTATATTGAGGATACATAGAGTATTGGTAAAAAAACCCTAAGCCCATCAAGGAGGAATGCATCAACAATAGGTGAAAATGTTACAAGGTATCATATAATTTGATTATTTTATCGATTAATATCTTTGCATTGTGTTTTAACACATTTGTGTTAAACTAGAATTGCTTTTATATTGTAGAATTGTATAAGGGCACTAGATGGTACAATGATTTCAGTTACTATTCATGTCGAAGACACATGCGATTTATTCATGTGTTGCTTGATTGGGAAGGCTCTGCACATGATGGTCGTGTGCTTTAGGATGCAATATCTATGCCTAATGGTAAATAGTTGTGTTAGTATTGATGAATTAGTTAACTTAATATTCAATTTTATTTGTTAACATCCTTCTTTCTCATACATCACATGTGTCAAGGCCATTACTATTTGGTGGATGTCAGGTATTACAATGCAAAGAATTTTCTTTCCCCATATAAAAGCCAACAATATCATCTCAATAAATGGAGGGATGAACGACAACCATGTATTGTAGAGGAGTATTTTAATATAAGGTCAAAGTAAGGAATGTCATAAAGAGTTGATTTGAATTATTGGAAGATCCTTAGTAATCCAATGAAGAATGAAGTTGGAGAGGATTATGAAAATGAAGAGGACTAGGATAATAAAGGAGAAAGACAAAATGGAGTACATTATTACTAATATCCCTAATGATCAATGAGCCAACTTTAGAAATAATGTAGCTCATTTCATGTTTAACAACTAGAGAGCTAGAGCTAAAGCCTAATTGTTGGTTACTATATAGGATGTTTGAGTTTATTATTTTCCTTATGTACTATTTCCTTTTATTTAGAAGGTCTTTTATCAATTATGAAACACATGATACATTATTTTATCATTGTTTAGTGTATTATTTTTTTATCATTAACATGCAATGAATGAATTATATGCTAGTTCCTTTTTTATGTTTCTTTGTTGCATTTTAAATGTCCATAAGTTTTGTTGTTCATTTTTTTCATATACTTTTGAATAATTATCTTTAGTTGAAAAGATGTTTACCAATGTTGAGATTTACTTTATCTGAACATGGTATGGGGGAAAAACAAGTGCAAGTAACTTGATGAAGAAGATAAGGCATTGATCAAAACTTTACAAGAATTAAGTACCGATTCAATGTGGATATGATTCATTCAAGGATTCTCAGTTCTAGTTTACAAGCAAATCCTCATATTGATTGTAGGCTTAAATGTCTTAAGCAAAAATACTTTACAATTACTCAGATGTTAAAGGAAAGTGACTGTAAGTGGGATGATACAAAGAAAATGATTCAATGTGGAAAATATTGATATGAGCATTGGTGCAAAGTAAGTTGACCACCCATTTGTTATCTATTATACTTTGTTTGTTCCTTTATTTATTTATCTTTTGATATAGCTTTTATTATTCATAATGTTAATCTCACAAGGATGTGGGTGGCATGAATGGTTTGGAATTCAAATCGTTCTGGGAACTTGGAGAGATTTATGGTAAAGATAAGACAATTGGCCAATCAGTTGAAACTTTTAGAAAGTTTATCCACCATATAGAAGTAGATGAGGCAGAAAATGATGAAACACATATTAGCAATGACGATGGTGACTTAGGTGATAAGGGCTAATCATCCTCAACCCAACATTTCAACCTCTACAAGACAAGTAGTTCAAAGAAGAAAACTAAAGAAAAGGAAACAAGTAGTTCAACCTCTACAAGCACAAGCAGTTTAATAAGTAAGTTGTTTTTTAGGTTCTTTTAATAGGGGCAAAATTGAAATTTTCATCTAATTCCGATTTTGGCTTCTGGTTGAACCAAACAGCAACAATTGGAACATGATTCTGATTCCTGACAGAACGAAACAAGCACAAAGAATAGGTGAATCCGATTCTAATCTTATCCGTGAACCAAACAAACCCTTAAAACTATCCTTAAGGAGAAGTACACCAGACATGCCATATTTTTCAATTATCTATACCATTTATTCCTATTAAGCAAAGTTTGGGAATGCTTATTTAAAATGATATGACGGGCCAAGATAGGCTAGAAAGGAAATTAGCCCTTATTGAATAAGCACTTAAAAATAAGCCTAAATTTTGTGATTTTTAAATAAGTGCTTATTCTCATAATAAGCATTTATTTTGGAACCCAGATTTCCTATTCACTCTCTACCCGCCATATATTGCAGTCACACATCTCTCAATTCATAATAGAGATATGTGGCTGCAATTAACAACGGATAAAGAGTGGGTAGGGAAAGTGAGTAGAAAATCCCATTTGCTCATTTTGGACTTATTTCCCAAACACAAATAAGTACTTATTAGTGTGATCATGAGTGTTTATTTTTAAGCACTCCCAAACTTAGAATTAATCGGTTGCACCACAATAATTTTTCTCCATTAAAACCATGAAAAAATGAATTTCGTCCAGTGTAGATGGTGTGCCAACTACTAACAGGTTGCCTTGTCTAGAGTAGCCGTTCAATTTCCCCACATATAATCAATTGAAAAAGGTAACGCCACCATAGCTTGGACTGAGCCAAGATCAGCCTTGGACCAGCCTAATTCAACTTGAAG
The DNA here is from genome assembly GCF_055504915.1 of Nelumbo nucifera. Taxonomy (NCBI): domain Eukaryota; kingdom Viridiplantae; phylum Streptophyta; class Magnoliopsida; order Proteales; family Nelumbonaceae; genus Nelumbo; species Nelumbo nucifera. Next base: position 51,180,775 of record NC_142651.1, on the reverse strand, counting down.
AGGTTTAGGCCCAGGCCCTATCGAAGTCTTTTGAGAAGCTGTCCAACTCCCAATCAGTCGAAAGTAGTTTAGAACCTTTTCTCCAACTCCCAATTAAAAAAAAAACGCCGAAAGTAGTTTAGAACCTTTTCTCCAACTCCCAATTAAAAAAAAAACGCTGTTAACTCCCAATTGACAACCTTTTGTTAAATTTCTAAATACATTTGGTGTAATTAATAAGGGTTACATCATGTTACTTTATCTATTTCATTTTTTTCTAATCTAACGCATTAAATTTGTAAAGCTATAGAAATCATGTTTGACATCAAACTGCAAAGTTCAATCTGGTTGGAAAATTAACCAACTACAAGATTTGCTGACAAACCCTTCTTGATTTAAAACATTGTTCTGAATTAATCTAAAACCATAGATGATAGACCTGACCCACCATGTCAGACCAAATGAGTCAGGTTAATCAATTACTTCTACCAATCACATCCTAGGCCGGCCACAGCTTCACTAATAAAATAATTCCCTTGTTCCAAACCCAACACCTATTGCATGGGAGTGGATGTGAAGTGCCAATAGCCAGTCAACCATCTGACTAAGGGTCCGTTTGGGAGGATTGAACTAAAGACTTAGTTAAGCTGGTTCAGTCAATTTAGGTTCTCTACATAACTTTTAGGCTGCCCATGTGCAAAACACCTTAAAAAGCTAATAGCCGTTGTGCTCCAGCCCTCCCAAATAGGCACTAAATTAAAGATTAAAAGTTTAAGACCTAAGCTGATTCAGTTGCTTTTAAGTGCTCCAGATGAGCTATTCAAATAAGCTGTGAAGCAGACAGCCCTTCAAATACCGACCAACAGCAAAAAATCTGGGCTGTAGGTGTGAGGCCCCGCCTCGAAAGCCAGAAGTTCATGTGCTTTAGCCCTCTTAGACGGGCACTACAGGTGGATTGGCATCATCCAGCTTTTGTTTAAGGTTCCTCCATGAGCCCGAACATCTTCCTGTAAACCGAAGACCTTCAACTTATGCATTTGAACATGAATTTAAGATTTTCACCAAAAGTTTGCAGCTTTAGGTCTGACCACGAATTGAGCAAAATACTATACTAGTCCAACCATACAGATAAAAGGAGCATATTTATATGATTGTCAAGCTCACAATTTGAAACGTGTCAATGAGTTCCCGTCAAGTCCTTTTGCAATGATGTGTTGAATATACTCTTGGACCGTGATTTCCCTGTAGATGGGTGGATTTTCTTCTGACAACAGCTCCTTGATCGGCCCATACAACTTCCCGGATGCCTGATTTACAGGTGTGGTGAAAAAGCACGCCACCGATACTCTGGGGCCGATGCGGTTTGCGAGTACTCTGTGTTCTACGCTTTTAAATCTATCATTTGAGATAAGCTGCAGGTAGAAACCCAAAACAAATTGTCAATCTGAAACTCTGAACCGGCAAAAGCATCACACTCATTCTAATTTGGGTAGTTATTAGTCATAAAGCTTACCTGTAGAAGATCTCCAATATTGACAATCAAAACTCCAGGCATCGGCAGAACATCGACCCACTGCTTTTCATGAAGGACTTGGAGGCCACCGATGTTTTTGTCTTGTAGAAGCACAGTAAGGAAATCAATGTCTGCATGCTTACTGGTACCCATCGTCAATTCCGGCTCTGGGCATGGTGGATAGTAGTGGGCCAGCAACGCATGCCCCTCGGCACACCCAATGTCTACCAGGTGTTCTGGCTTAAGTGTCAAAGCCTCTGACAGCAACTCAAACAAGATAATCCCTAATTTTTTCACTTGTTTGGAGTATTCCAGCATTATATCTCTACAATTCAAGAATATACATAAAAGTATACCAAAATTAGTTCTGAAAGATTAACGGTGTTATTATAATTAATAGCCATCTAGGCCACCTTATAATTATCACAAGATGATCTAAAAAAGGGGAGCAAATAGAACCAAGAACATAGAGAAATGAAAATCATGATAAACTTTTTTTTTCTATATATGAAGGTTCATTTAGATATCATCTGAAGTGAAGATGCTAAAATGGGCTAGGCCGACTCTGTTAGCCACCCCATCTGAAGTGAGGTGGGTGTCAGGAGAGCCTGATTCCACGGTTTTAGCCCAGGGCTCTTCGAACGAGAGTAGCTTACTTTTCGGAATTAGATGTTTGTTTATCTCCGAGGCAAGATGATCAGAGGATAAGAGTTGTAAGATTCCTGGAAGGCTTGGTCTTGAATCTATTTGTTCTGGTTGTGGCCTCTCGTGGGAAGTTTCGGAGATCGTGGTTGTTCTAGAGTCGCTCCGTTTCAGTTGATATAATCAGAAAAAAAAACAAGAATTTCATCCTTGGCTGTATCAAATTATCAATTATATAGGAAGGCTCATTTATCGTTGCTTGATACGTACCAGGTCGTCTATTAATTTTTGTGTTCATGACATACCTACACACAGCAGGCAAATCTTCGGGCTGAGGCGGCTCCGGAGCCATGAAGCAATAGAAACTGTCCCTCCAATTAGCTGCTGGTGATTGATACAAATGATTATTGCTATTATACACCAGTCTGCGCCTCAAATCACGTGTATAGAACTTTTTCTTCACTTCAATGTCCTGTTCGTAGAATCCACGCACCCCTTGAAGCATCTCATCCAAAACATTTACAGGGATCCCATGATTCACCACCTGAAAGAAGCCCCACATCTCTGATGCATTCCGAACTTCCTCGACAATCTCCCTGCGTCGAATAGCATCTTTGCCGATGCCATCTAGGTCTATGACCGGAATTGTGAAGTGGGTCTGATTGGAAACTGACCTACCATCATACTCTTCAGGTGGGTGGATGAATATACGAGGAACCTTCACCAGGCCAGAGTCTACTAGTCCTTTTACGCCAGCTTTAGAGTCGTCGAATTCCTTTAATTCTTTCATCCGATCATAATCCGATTTTATCAGTATTCCAGATGAATCTCCGCCATCGCCAGAGACCACCATCCTCCTCAATTTCTTTTCTGAGTTTAGAAGATCTGGACGAGGAGATGGAGGAAGACAATCGCCCTTAGAAAGAAACAGACCCTAGAGATCAAAAGAAAGTTGCTAAAAAGATGAAACAGACAGGCATGGAAGTTCTACCAAACTCACAGCATTGACAATCTCAGGCCAGTATTGTTAAGTAGTCTTTTTGTCTTTAGGAAAAAATTCTGAACAGTATCCTGAACTTTTAGGGTTGTCTCTCTCTTATCAATTTCCGAATTTTTAAACGTGTCTCTGCAGTATCTTGCAGACTTGGACTTTTAATTTGTTTTTGATAAGTCCCGTTAGTCGACCGTCAGTCAATAACATCACGTGATGTCAAGTGTGAATAATTTTTTTAAAATGGCAAAATTACCCTTTTCTATACTTATTGACCATTTCGCCCATTGTGTTTGAGTGTTAATACAGTCGAAGGGAAAAAGGGAAGGGGAACAAGGACACCGAAGTTCACCATCAGTGATCTCACAGTAAGCTCGCCGTCAACGATCTCCCAAGTTCAAACTCGCCATCAACGATCTCCCAGGTTCAAACTTGCCGTCAACGAACCACTGTTGGAGATCTCCTTTCAGTGTCCACCGTCAACCGTGAGCAACTGTTGAATTTCTCCATTCAGTCTCCACCGTCCACCGTGAGCCACTATTGAAGCTCCTTGGCGACGACAACCGTGATCCCCTGTTCAAGCCCCCCCATCCCCTGTTCAGTCTCCATCGTCCACCATAAAATGCATTGCTATTCCTATCCGAAAATCAAGAAAAAGTGAAGATGTCTAAACCCAAAATAATCTACATCTATCGACTAAACAAGACTAAAGAAGACAAAGAAACCATGGGATTTTTGTATGTCTAACGAATGGACAACACAAGACAACTGATCTAAAAATTCAACAGAGAATCATAACCAAAGGGGCAAAAAATATGGTTAAAAAGCGATTTTTTTACCTTCTTCTCCGGCGACGACAAGGGGGTGTTGCCTTCCCTCGCGATGACCACTATGTAGTATCTTCTTCGACGACGGTAAGGTATTGATATTACTTTCTTCCTGTTAAACAACCGTATCAGAGAAAACCCTCTAACCACAAACCGGATTGAATGCCCATTTAATCATCGGCAAAGATTTCAAGGTACTAGAAAGTGGCCTCTGGCGTTTATCCGAACAATCACACCGGTGGCAAACACTACAACCTCAGAACAAAGACATCGTTTTGATTGGGAAACCAGATCTGCACGTAACCTTCGAGAAATAGAAGAGGAAGGTCTGTCGTCGTTCCTCTGTCGGCAAACGAAAACAGAGCAGTGGCGCACCCGTAACTGTGTGTTGCACTCTTCCTGGCGAAGCAACCCATCGGACGAAGCCCTGTGAAACGGTTCGGTCTCCGAAGCGAAGAAGGTCTGCGATCATAAGAGGTACAAGCGGCGCGAGAGTGCCATTTTCAGGCACCGTTGTCGTCGTCTCTCTGTCGACAAACAGAAACAGAGCAGCGGCGCACCTGTAACTGTTCGCTGCACTCTTCTTGGGCGAAGCAACCCCGCATCGGACGAAATCCTTGTGAAACGGTTCCATCTCTGAAGCTAAGAAGTTCTGCGATCACAGGAGGAACAAGCGGCGCGAGAGTGCCGTCAACAGTTTTTCCACCATGACCGGTGGAGAAGACAGTAGGAAAGGTGCAGGGAGGGACATGGTCATATTCTCGCCATACTACTTGCACCAGTCTGACAACCCTGATCATTTCACCTGTCCAATTGAAAGGTGATAACTACGAGGAGTGGGCTAGATCTATGAGGAACGCCCTCAGAGCAAAGAGAAAGCTCGGGTTCATTGACGGAAAGTTGGATAAACCAACAGATGATTCGACCGATATCGAAGATTGGTGGATGGTAAATTCAATGCTGGTTGTATGGATTTTCAACACAATCGAACCAACCTTGTGAATCACTATATCATATACGGAGAGTGTGAAAGACTTGTGGGAGGATCTGCGACAGAGATTCTCTATCGGGAATGGACCGCGAGTTCATCAATTGAAGGCTGACTTGGTCGCTTGTAAACAACAGGGACAAGCAGTGATGGCTTACTACGGGAAGCTGAAGGTCATGTGGGACGAGCTGGCAGAATATGATCCAGTACCCGCATGTCGCTGTAGCGGTTGCAACTGCAAAATTGCGACCATACTTGAAAAGAAGCGAGAAGAAGAGAGGGTACATCAGTTCTTGATGGGTCTTGACGACGCAACTTATGGCACCGTACGTTCGAATATTTTGAGCATAGAGCCGTTGCCGAATTTAAACCGCGTCTATGCAATGGTCATTCAAGAGGAAAGGCATCAAAGTATAGCCAAGAGCAAAGAAGAACGAAGTGATGATGTGGGTTTTGCAGTACATGCTGGTGCAAAAGCAGCTGCTGCACGTACAAAGGATAAAAGCGTGAGTTGTACACACTGTGGACAATCCGGACATGAAGCAAAGGATTGTTTCCAGGTGATTGGATATCCGGAATGGTGGGGAGATAGACCACGCTCAACCGGGAAAGGAGGAGGCCGCGGACGAAGTGGTTCGGGCGGACGAGGACGAGGAAACAAGGCAAGAGCAAACGCTACCCAAGCAGCGGGAAGTGAGAGTGGAGGACAGAAAGTTGGAAGCACAAATGATCATGACCATAGCAGGTTTCCGGGGCTGAGCGGAGATCAATGGACAACCCTTCTCAATATTCTGAATTCACATAAATCTGGTGAAAAACTTTCCGGTAAGAAAAGTTTTACTGATTAGATAATTGATTCCGGGGCTTCGCACCATATGACTGGAGACATTAATTTGTTGATTGAAGTCCAAAATATTATGTCGTGTCCGGTTGAACTTCCTAATGGGAAGCAAACTACCGCAGTGATGGAAGGGACTTTGCATTTGGGTGGAAATATTTATTTGCATCGTGTGCTTTTCGTACCAAGAATGAACTACACTCTCATTTCTGTAGCTAAATTATTGCAAGAGAAACTGTATTGTCACTTTTACTGACAAGCTATGCGTGATACAGGACCAAACCTCGAGGACTCTAATTGGAGCGGGTGAGCAGTGTGATGGGGTCTATCAGTTCAGAGGTGCAGCACCAGTTCGAGCAAATCGGACAAGTGGAATAAGTGAATGGGAGTTGTGGCATCGCAGATTAGGGCATTCGTCTAAACAGATATTATCTCATCTTCCTAAAGTAGATAAATTGAACAGTAAACCTGAAAGTGATAAGCCATGTGATGTTTGTTACAGAGCAAAACAAACTAGGGAAGTTTTTCCTGAAAGTAAACATAAAGCTGATGATTGTTTTTCTCTAATTCATTGTGATACATGGGGTGCTTATAGAGTACCTGCTTCCGGTGGTGTCGTTTACTTTCTAACCATTGTTGATGATTATTCTCGTGCTGTGTGGGTTTACCTGTTACTTGAAAAAAGTGAAGTAGCACATATTGTTGAGAATTTCTGTGCCATGGCAGAACGCCAATTTGGCAAACCAAGTCAGAATTGTTCGAAGTGATAATGGAACAGAGTTTAAAAGCCTGAAGTCGTACTTTGAAACTCATGGCATTCTACATCAAACTTCCTATGTTGGAACGGCACAACAGAATGGTCGAGTGGAGAGAAAGCATAGGCATATTTTGAATGTTGCGAGAGCATTGAGGTTTCAAGCAGGTTTGCCTATTCGTTTCTGGGGAGAGTGTGTCTTGACTATCGGATACTTGATAAATAGGACACCTTCTTCCGTACTTGACGGGAAGACTCCGTATGAGGTACTGTTCGGGACGACACCCCGGTACGAGCAAATGAGAGTGTTTGGCTGTCTCTGCTATGCCCATTGGAGCCCTCGAGATAAGGATAAGTTTGGAGCGAGGAGTAGGAAATGCGTTTTTGTAGGCTATCCCTACGGGAAGAAAGGTTGGCGCGTATATGATGTTGAGAGCGGTGAATATTTCGTCTCCCGCGATGTAGTCTTCCATGAAGATATATTTCCATATGCCAACGATTTAGAAGTACCTCTTGAAAACAACCCTGGCCCGGCAATTGCGGCTATAGTTGATGATGATGTTAATCACAGCCACAGAGGAAATAAAAACAGGGGGAGTGACGAAGAGGATATCTGTGCGAATGATAGGGAGAGCTTTCAACATACTAATAGAAGAGAGGAGAAGCAAGGCAATGGAGGGGATGTGCAGAAAGTGGAAGCTAATGGCAGTGAGGACAGAATTAGTGTGGATCCAGCACCACAAACAACACTAGAAGAGCAACTTGGCAGGGACATCGACATCACACACTGTTTGTTTTATTAAAGCCCTATGTAACCTACACTGCTCGATGTCTGAAAGACCCCATTCGCACTCAAGCCAACTCTGAATCAAAGTCCTCAGGTATGACCCCCTATCCCATAGCAAATTATGTGAGATGTACTAACTTCTCCGCTAAACATCAAGCTTTCTTATCTGCGGTCACTGCAGGAGCCGAGCCTACCAGTTTTTCTGAGGCAGTAAAAAGTGAGCAATGGAGAGAAGCTATGAGGAAGGAAATCCAGGCTCTGGAGGATAATGATACATGGACATTGGAATCTCTACCTCCCGGAAAAAAGGCCATAGGGAGTAAATGGGTCTATAAGATCAAATATAATTTAGATGGGACGATTGAACGGTATAAGGCACGCCTAGTTATTCTCGGGAATAGACAGGTTGAAGGATTGGATTACAATGAGACTTTTGCTCCTGTGGCCAAACTGACAACAGTTCGAACCTTCTTAGTCGTGGCAGCCGCTAGGAATTGGGAGTTCCATCAGATGGATGTACATAATGCTTTCTTACATGGGGATTTGAATGAGGAAGTATACATGCAGTTGCCGCTAGGATTTAAATCTAAGGATCGAACAAAAGTGTGCAAACTGAAGAAATCTCTCTATGGACTGCGTCAAGCTCCCAAATGTTGGTTCTCAAAGTTAACAACGGCCTTGATACAGTTTGGGTTTGCTCAAACATATTCTAACTACTCTTTGTTCACCTATTGCAAACACAATGTTCGTTTGCATGTGCTGATATATGTTGATGACCTGATTATTGGGGGAAATGATACTGCTGCCATTGTGAAATTCAAAGAATATCTCCATCGGTGCTTCTGTATGAAAAACCTGGGCCCACTCAAATATTTCCTAGGGATTGAAGTAGCTCATGGCCCTAAGGGAATATTTTTGTCGCAACGGAATTATTCCCTAGACATCATCTCCGAATGTGGACTCATGGGAGCCAAACCAACATCCGTGCCCATTGAACAGAATCATCATCTTGCGCTGGCAAAGAGCGCTCTGATGGAGAATCAAAATCAGTATCGACGGTTAGTGGGACGGTTGATCTACTTGACTATTGCATGGCCTGAGTTGTGTTATTGTGTTCATATCCTAGCTCAGTTCATGCAAAGTCCACAACAAGAACATTGGGATGCAGCTCTGCGCGTAGTACGTTATATGAAATATATCCGGGACAAGGTCTATTGTACCGATCTGAGAGCGATCTGTGTCTATATGCCTATTGTGACTCTGATTGGGCAAGCTGCCCATTGACACGACAATCGCTGACTGGCTATTTTGTTCTGCTGGGGCATTCACCGGTTTCTTGGAAAACAAAAAAACAACATACCGTGTCGCGCTCCTCTGCAGAAGCCGAATATCGTTCAATGGCTACGACAAGCTGTGAGCTGAAGTGGATGAAGAAACTTCTTTTGTCCTTTGGGGTGGCGCATGATGAACACGCGCGTTTGTATTGTGACAATCAGGCAGCTTTGCACATAGCCATGAATCCAGTGTTCTGTGAGTGAACAAAGCATATTGAGGTCGACTATCATTTTGTTCGCGATGAGCTACGGCATGGGAACATTGTTACTTGCTATGTTCGAACCACAGAGCAGTTGGCTGATATCCTGACAAAGGCTCTGGGAAAAGAGAAATTCGCATATTTCCTTGGCAAATTGGGCATCCGGAATCTACATGTGCCAATTTGAAGGGGAGTATTGGGAAACCAGATATGCACGTAACCTTCCTACCGAAACGCAACCTTCGGTGGGTGCTCTATATTCCTAGATGTATTTGAACAATCAACTCCTAGTAAAAGTGAGGCTCCTATTTGTATATATAGGGATGTACCTTTCAAAATAAGGGAGGACGAAGAAGAAGAATTTTCGCAAAGTTTTCATTTTGACTGCACAGTGTGTCCATCCGATGAATAAACCCTTTTTTTAGATGAGGACAATAATGTCTTTTTCTAAAAATATATCTCTCTTAATCGGATTTTCAATTCGCCTTTAACGGTCAATTAACGATTGGGACCTCTCAGGCACAAATTGAAAGTCCAACGTATTATAGAGACGAAAAAAGTCTGTGATGTGGAAAAGATATGGTATGGGCCATGAATTTTGATAAATAACACCTGATTAACATGTTTATAATTCCAATTTATTGATAGATATCATATCTTTTTCATAAAGTAGTCGAACCTGATAGAGACACATTTGGAATTTTTCATTGTCTTTATCCTTAGGGATTAAGGAGTAATAAAAATTAGTAAAATAGTTCAAAATAAATAATATTAAGTCTGACGTCTAAACATGACCTTTCTTTATTTTGATTACTCCACTGGCAACTGAGGTCATATTTGATTCGTGGGAATAGGGGTCTAGAATCTAAATCAGAATGAGTTATTCCTTTTAGTTGGGCTGATCCGAATCTCATTTTCATTTTTAGTGGAATGGCATTTTCTTATTTGGAGAAATGATCATTTCTTTTTCTTCTTGAGAATAAAATCTTATTTCTGCTGATTTTAATTCTCATTTCTATTCTTATTTAAAATTTTGAATTTGATAAACTATAAAAAAAAAAAAAATCATTCCGCTTCCGGTTCCAACTATAATCCAAATCGACCCTGAACGTCCTAACTATGGTTTTGAGCCCGGACCTGCTGCTCATCACTCTGTAAAATGGTACATAACCAATCATGAACGTCCTAACTATGTGTACGCAACGCTTGGTTTTGCCCACAGCCCAGATCCGAATATTCACACATCTATGCACACTTGCGTACACAAACCAGATATGATTTTGAATCAGTTCAAGTAACCTTAATTTGAATTTTCAACGTAGTAGGAACTAATGGGACCCAGCAACCCAAAAAACAATTTGTCGGGGTTGACACAGTCATCTGGCTGTGGATGGGATCGGTCCATGCCCGGTCCACACTCCAATTTTTCATTTATGACAAAATCTAGTGGTTAGGGCTTATTTACATTTAATTTTTTATCCTCTGTTTCATATTTTTTTCTGAAAGGTTGAAATCTTATTGTCTGTTCTATATTTTAATATTTTTGTTAGTAAAATATTAATTATTTTTTTTTTATTTTAATGTTTTTATCAATATTTTTAAATATTTAAAATATATTTTTTAATTTTTTTATTATTGTACTATTGTTTTTATAAAAAATTAATATTTATTGGTTAATATTAATTCATTGATTCAATTTTTTATATATTTAACATATAAAATACAAAAATTAGATATTTATGATTAACTGTGTAGATCAAGGTTTTCGAACAGCCATTGACCCAAACAATCGGATCGTTCGGCCCAAAAACCATCCAGGCAAGTGGTTTCGTTTTACTCCAAACACGGTTTTTGGCCAAAAACCGTTGAAAAAGTCAACAACCCGTTGACCCGAGCGATCAAACCATCGATCCGTTCAACGGTTTTTTACCATTTTTCATTTTTAATTATTTTTTTTTAATTTGTTTGTCAAAACGGGTCGTCCGTTCGAACCGGACAGCCGGACCATCAGCCCAATAACTGGTGGCGAGAACGGTTCCATTTCCAGGTTGCTTTTTAAAAGGTTGGTGTAGATCATTCATAAATGTATATGAGATACATGGAATAGTTGTGAACTGTGGTGTGGTGTGGATTTGTCCCTACTACAAGGTGTGGTGTGGACCAGTCCATACCTACCAATTTCTCATCTACACTACAGAACACCCCGTAACTTAACTCCAGGCCTCTTGTAAGTTGTGAGTTAATGTGACTTAGTATCATATCAGAACACTATATTTATTATCATTCAGCTCATTTTCTTGAAAGTAGAAAACATCCATGATTGATTTGTTTTGTTAAACTCTCAGCCAATGAATAAAAGACATACTCACATACCCTCCTACATGTGAAAATGCAAAATCGACCTACCCTTTTCGCACCAGATTCAGTTAGTGCAGAACCTGTTCCAACAGCAATGATATCCTTGTATTGGGAATACTTCTCCATGAAATAAAGCATAGGAGATGTTCCTAATGCAAGGCTATAAAGGCTGTTCAAAGGGTGTTCTAACGGGCCTTGCACTGACTGAAGTCGATCTCCTTTTTTGCAATAGATTGGATTTTCAAGAAAGATTTAAAATATTATTAAATTCAACTCTGAAATAGTGTTTAGTATATGTAAAGTTTCAAAATCGGTATGTGCCCCAAAAAAAAACAAAAAACTATACCACCAGATTTGGTAAAGACAAGTACTATCCAAGTGGGATGAAAATTGCCATCCCAAGGTCACGAGGGTTGTTAAGTTATCAATCAAAAACATAAAACATTTCATATATTTACTATATTATATAGCAATATATGCCACGTTAGCAACCCTCTCCTTTCTCTATTACCCCAATCCTGGCCTCTCCTTAACACTCTCTCCTTTCTCCCTTACCCCTTCCCGGCCCTTCCATGTAGCCATGTTGCAGCCCTCTCTTCACAAGAGTCCCACTCCAACTCCCTCTCCCTCTCCCATGTTCCTAATCAGCCAACCCCCTCCTAAAATTTCTCCTATGCAATCTCTCCACCTAAAATTCCTCTTAAAACACCTCTTAATCTAACTTACATACTCCTAAATTATCTCTTATTATCTCTAATTTCTATTTCTCTCCTAAATTATCTCTAATTCCTATTTATCCTCTTCCCCACTTCTCCTCTATATCTATCTAAAGAAAGTTTGAATTAAAAATTTTAATAATTATTTAAATATTATAACAAAATTATGTAATAACTTTAAAATATTTATTAAAAACAAAAAATAATTATAATAGATTTAATAATGTTCAGATAATTAATAATTTTATACTTTTATGATATTAATAATGAAATTATGTAATAACAATATAATTTATAATTTTACATATTAAAATTTTCAGTAAAAAAATATTTTAAATAGTAAAAATTTTAAAAAATTAAAATATTATTTAAATATTTCAATAAAAATATTAAAAATAGATAAATAATTATATAACAATATATTTAATATTATATAAAAACTAAAAAGTATTTTCAAATTTTCAATAATAAAATTATTTAAATTTCTTTTTTAAATAATGAAACTTAAAAAAATCAAAATAATTTTTAAATATTTCAATAACTAAATATTTTAAATAAATAATATTAAAAATAGCTAGATAATTATATGAAAACTTATTTAATATTATGTAATAACTTTCAAATAAATAAAATTTAAATCATTAAACTTTTTAAATATTTTATTGTATTTTTATTATAAATTTATTTTTAATAATTGTATTTTTGCTATAAATTATTAATAATTGTTGGAGATTAAATTCTTGTTATTTAATGGATATTTAACTATTAATTTAGCTGAAATTAGCAATATTCACAGGTTAGGTCAGTTCAATTGCAGATTGTTTGGTCATCCAACCCAACATGGTCGGGTTGGGGAGTTGACCCCTCGAAACCGACCAGCCATTACTGAAAACTGGCCAACTCGAGTTGTATCAGTTTGGATTGGTTTTCAGTTTGGTTGGTTAGTTCAAAATATTTAAACTTAAAAAAATTAAATTTAAATTTAATAATTACAATGGTATTATTGAAAAAATAAATCAAAAATTAAATTTATAATATAAAATACTTTAAACTAAGAAATATTAGAATTTTCCTGTTTTCCCGTATTAGAAAAATCATGTTTAAAATATAAAATATTAATATATATCTATGATTGGGTCGATTTGATTTTACAAATGGCCAAACTAAAGTTAACCCAACCTGGTCGGGTTGGGAAGTTGTTAAACCAAAGTTGACCAGAAATACTAGAAAATTGACCAACTAGGTCGAATTGGATCGGGTTAGTCAGTTTTATTGGTTTGATGAATAGCCCTAGCTAAAATTAATTATTATTTTTTGTATTACAAAAAATTATTAAAAGTAGTATATAAAATATAAATAATTATTAATTATTTAAAAGTTAAAATATAAAACAATTTTTTATTCTTATGTGTTTCTATTATCTAACATTCACTTAACAAAGCATGTGCATCGCACGGGTCCCTACTAGTGTTTTATAAATTTGAAATATAGAAAATAATTTAACATTAGCTTAGAAAAGATCTATCATCATAAGTAGATAGTGAGATCTAGGGCTTGTTTGAGAGGGTTGAAGCTTTGGTTAAGTTAATTGTTTTTAGAGTTGTTCACGGGTCGGGTTGGGTTGGTTTGAGTCATTTTCTTCAATTGACCTGACCTAGTCGGTTTATTTATTAACTAAACCGAAATTGACCAACCCTAAAGCAAAACCGGCCCAAACATAAAGGGTCGATTTAGTCGGTTTATATAACAATTAAAATAGTTACTTTTTTTTATACTTGAAAGGGGGCAAAAATTCCAACACACTTAAACAGATCAATGTGTCTATAATAATAAATATTTATTTAACCTCTCTTTTTTCACTTTCCAAAATTGAAGAGTAAAGACTCCATCAGTGCAGTATGTCCATTCCAATTTCTAAGACTCCTTGACAGCAATGCTTGCTAAACCCAAAAAGGTAATAAATAACTTTATTTAACCTCTCTTTTTTCTCTTTCCAAAATTGAAGAGTAAAGACTCCATCAATCCAGCATCTATGTCCATTCCAATTTCGAAGACTCCTTGACATCAATGCTTGCTAAACCCAAAAGGTAATAAATAGACTAATAAAGGTAATAAATAACTTTACTCAAATTTAAAGTTAACTATGATATGGAATAGGGAATGACTAAGGAGTACTGAGTAAGGACTACTTAGTATTTACTTAAAACATATAGGGTCAGTTTGATTTTGGTTTTCATGTATAAAAACTGAACTGAGTTGTCAGTTTATTTTCTCACACAAATCGGAACCAACCAATGGTTTTGAAAAACCGATCAACTCAGGTTGGGTCAGGCTGATTTGGTTGGTTCGACATTTAATGTGAACACCTCAGATTGCTTTTGTTGAGCTGCTTTGGAGAAGCCACTAAGACTATATTTGGGATGGATTTTAATAAGCACTTCTGCAGCTTATTGCTTGTCACAAGCCAAAAGCACCCAAAAAGCTAGGTGTTTGGTGAAAAAGACCAAAAAGCCCATTTAGAAAAGCCACAAATTTGGCACTCTGGCTTCTTACGTTTGGCGAAGGCCTTTCATAAACAAGAAACCCATTTGGAGTGCTAATATTCAGCTCTTATTGGGCTTCTTGCTTATTGGAAGCAGAGCCTAAAAGCACTAAAAAAATCCCGAATGGACATTTAGTAAAAGAGAGGCCAAAAAAAAAAAAAGATTTTTCACTCCAAAAAGCCTGTTTAAAAAAGTAACCCAAAAATTTATCTTGAACCCTTTCTCGATTTCTCCTATTGAATCAAATGAGTTTGAAAATATATTGTAATTAACAAGGAATTGGCAAGGAAAAAATGAAGGTAAATGGCTAGGGAGTTCGTGAGAACAGAAAAACATATTAAAAATTAATCCGACCTGCCGGATTCGAACCAGCGACCAACTGAGCTAAGGTCGGATTATTATACGTTCTCTTTTGTAAATAAATTTTCGTTATCTCTAACTGTGTTGATCTGGTATCTCCAAACTCTAATGCTTAAAATTTGTTTACAAAATTGAGTTCTCATGTCACAGGTTATTCAATATCATTATTCATTTAATATTGTACCCACTGGTCATACTGGTGCGATAAAGTTCGGAAGTTGACGATTTTAGTTTTTAAATACTAGACTAGATCACCAAGTCATGACTCAATGTTTTATAAATATTAAAAATATATATAATATATTATTTTGTAAATAAAGAAAAATATAAACAAAATCGATACCTTCAGTTTTTCAAAAATATCGAAACAATCAATTCAGTCAATGGAATTTTCAAATCGGTTTTTCGATTTTTTGATTGGCACCCCTACCTTGAATATTGTGACTAAAACTATCAACCTAGGGCCCGAAACTCTTAGGTAATGTCCTCAGACATGGACATGAACACAATTGTTTTGATAATTGGATTATACAGTCTGACCGTCTGAGATCATCAAGTTGTTTGAATATCAAATGCATGAAACAGTGAAAAAGAATAAATACTTTGAAATTATGTTTTAAAGTTTTTATTTTTATTTTTTTTAAGGCAAGAGGTCCCTCAATGGAAAGAAGGAGACCAAATTCATTATCAAATCTGCTTGGAATTACAATCTTTCAATAAAGTTTGAAATAAAAAGGAAGGGGATGACGACCAAGTAAAAACATGATTAAAGTTAACAGCTTACTTGGCCAACAAGTGGGCTGCCTTGTTACTGGGGCCCAACTAACCGAGAAGTAAGGGATTTGCAATCAGTAATAACAGTCCTGATTCTCCACGGAAGTACAGAATCAGCTTCCAACAAACTCAATATGATCGATTGAGAATCACCCTCTACATAAACTGAAGATCACCAGTAGATGAATTTAGAGCTCCATCAAAATTCAACTTCAGATTCAGAGAAGAGGAAGGTGGCTTGATCCAACCAATTAGAGTTTGTGAATGAATTTCAGGTGATTGAGTTAAAGTCCATAATTGAATATTTGAAATCAGTTCAGTCATCTTGGATTGAGCCACTAGTACAACCAAAGGATCAAAAGAGGTATGCTCAAATACCACCTTGCATCGATTTTTCCAAATATTCCGCATAATGATGGCACCCTGTGCGAACATAGATAAGTGAGATTCCGCCAAAGGGTCATCAAGTTGAAACCACAGAAGAAGCCAATCGCAGCAAGTTGCTCTACTTTATATTTTGGGGTGGTCTGCCACTTTAGTCCAGCCGTTAGCATTCATTGTGTCAGTTATATGACACATGTGACTTTGTGCGATTTATAACATTTTGAAATCTCAAAATTATAAACATTGTTCACTATCTTCTTGCTCTAAACAGAATCAGAGCAGCCATTAACATACTCCTGCTGCCAAAAAAGATGGTCACTATACCTTGAAGGATGATGTTAGATACAAAACTTCAAATCATTCAACAATGGCAAGTGAATGAGTGATAGAAAAAGCTTTTGATATGTAAATTTTGGGCCCACTATAAAATGGAATTGAATAACAAAATTTGGGCCCAATAAAGATTTGGATGGGACCCAATGTAAAGCATAATTAGAAAATGGGCTCCTTAATGCATTTCCACAAAAAGAATTGAGTGGAGAGGTACCGTTAAATTCAAATCCTAGAATGTGTTGGGTAGGACTCACTATAAGTCAAATTGAATAAGAGCAATGAATACCTAGCACGTAGAGGCTTGAATTTTGAGTCAAAGCCCACCATTAATGGCAATTACAAAGATTTTCTTAAACAGATCTCAAATCAATTAGAGAGATTTTCTCTAATCAATTTTAGTGGGGCCCAATTGATTGACAATCATTGACAATTTGGTTAAAGGAAAAATTTTGTTGACTAATTCAAGAAGGATTAGCTTAATTCAATTAATGGATTTCCTTTCTTATGTGGGCCCTAATTTCTTGACAAGTGGCAAACCTCTACCAATCAACCTTATTTATACAAAGATCACCAATTTGGTAATTGGAGATCCCAACCAGCAAGCCTACAAAATAATACAATTCTTAATTGAGAGAATCCCATTTAAAAAGGAATTCACATTATAGGATTTTTCAAAAGTTGTATGGACCCAATCCCTTTTTGCCAAGTGGCACTTGGCTTTAAATAGGAGGGGGACAAATCCAACCCCTTTCCTTATAAGCTTTTAAATAAGATCATGAATCAATCCTTAAATATTAAATCATCAAGATTGTGGGTCCCCCCAAATTAAATGCATGGTTCAGATCTGAATGAAGAATTGGGTGGGCTTTTCACTATAAAAGGGGATGGGGGTTTTCTAGTTCGGATGGTCTTTCTCCCATTCGGCTCCCCCCTCTTCAACCACCAATTTCGTCTCCTATCACTTCCATTTGTCTCCGACCAATTCTGTTGCTTTTGAAAAAAAAGGAGAGGAAACGGATTGCACTAAGATCAAGGAAGAAAGAAGAAAGGCTTCAACTCTTTAATTGCCCAAGCATCGAAATTGCTACAATTTCATACTACATCAATCCGTGAAATTCCGATTTTTAAATTCCCGTAATCCGAAAGGCTTCTATTAATTCTACAAGCGAGGACACTGCTTTTAGTTGTTCACGTTATAACCATTGATTGAGCGTGAGTAAATTTTCGTTCATACAAGGCATTACTTGCTTCTCATAATTGCAAGTTCTATCCGCGGTTTCGGATTTTGTTCAAGACAAGAGAATCAGAGAGTTTTCTTTGCCAAGAATAAGGAAGTTTGTATCCCACTTAAATTTCTACAAAAAAAATTAAATTAAATTTCTTTGAATTTATCCGCATTAATTTTTGTGCTCCAAATTTAGCACAATATTTGTATCGACAAAATCACGATTAAGAGTAAAGTGGGGGGAGAGAGAGAGAGAGTTTTGTTAATAATATCAGTTAATGAAGTTGAACAAAAGTGGCACTTCATGGAAATTTATAATTCAGGTACTAAAATGAGACTATCGCTTAGTACAAGGTTCTAATCTGCTCATGACATCAAAAGGCAATTTGATAATTTTACTACCCACTATAACGTTAATTAATGAAGTTGAGCAAAAGTGGCACTACATGAAAATTTAAAATTCAGGTAATAAAATGAGACTATCTAATAAGAAAGTATGCTAATAGGAATGTATAATATCCTCTATAATTAGAAGTGTATAATATCCTCTATAATTAGAAGTCCTAAATTATAGAGGTGACCGTTACTAGACTTACTATTTTTTTTACTTACTACTTTTTTGCTTTGTAACTTGTATATATATACTGTAGCCGATGTCCCTTTGACATACAAGTTTATGAGAATAATTTTTCTCCCATTGGAATTCTTCTCCTTCTCTGAATTCTGCGATTTCGGTTATCATCTTCTTCATGGTTTTATCATGGTATCAGAGCCGTGGTGATTTTCACCACTGATCCGTTCAGAGGGCGTGTGCCCATCAAAGAAGACGAGTTGTGTGACTCGTAGCATTGAGGTTCAGTGTGTGCCGAACCACTTATTCAACCCAGCAATTTTTTTTTTTGAGCGATTTTCTGTCTGAAGCAATGACTGGCAGCAACCCATCCACCTCCTTCAAGATCCCATTGATCAGTGATCCCACGTCTGTGTATTATCTGAGCTCCTCTGACAGTCTAGGTATGCTTTTGAGCCAAATCATTCTTAATGGAGAAAATTATCATGTTTGGGAAAAGGCCTTTCAAAGAGCTCTAAAATCTAAAAACAAATTGAGTTTCATTGATGGGACTCTGGAGAGAACTAAGGCTGATGACATTGATAAGAATACTTGGTATAAATGCAATGCTATGGTTGTTTCATGGATTTTTAATAGTGTTGACAAAAGCATACAAAATACTATAATTTCCTTTGATGATGGTAGAGAGTTGTGGACTGAACTCCAATAGAGATATCATCAAGGGCTTGGTCCCCGAATATATCAATTGAAAGGGGAATTAAATGAATTCAAGCAAGGGTCACTAAATGTCACAGATTACTATGCTAAACTAAAAGGAATATGGGATCAGTTAGACCAGTATACTAAAACCGACACTTGTGTGTGCGCATCGACGTGTAAAACGTTGATCAATTTACTGGAAGAAAGGGAGAATGAAAAGGTTTATAAATTTTTTATGGGCCTCGATGATCAATATGGTACTGTCAGATCAAATATTATAAGCATGGACCCATTGCCTTCACTACTCGCTGTTTTGTTATGATATCAAGAGAAGAATTGCAATTGAAAGCGGGGTAGCGCGAAGATCCAAGGATACAAGTTGTTGCCTTCGCAAGCCGAGGAAAATTAGATCAAATGAGTCAGATAGGAGAAGGGCGAGACTCTGCTGATCTACCCATAGTATGTGCTCACTGCAAGAGACATGGACATGACAAATCCCGCTGTTTTGAAATCATTGGGTATTCGGAACACTAGAAAAACTGAAATGGAGGTAAAGCAGGCCGTGGTCGAGGATGAGGCAATGGAAATCGCGGAGGCAAAGGAGCAACGGCCAATGCCATCCAGGGTCGAGCAGGTGTTGTCACTGAAGAAATGGGAGCGTCGAACAACACTGTACAGATGTCGTCTCTCACACAAGCTCAACTATATCGTTTAATGTCTCTGTTAGGTACAAGTGATTCAGAAAACATGATCCATGATGCACTATTTGGTAAAAAACTTTCCTTGGTCCACTTATCAAATTAGATTATTGATAGTGGTGTGTCACACCATGTTTCTAGTAATCTTAAAGCCTTTGAGAATGTTCAAGAGGCTGGAAGGGATGAAAGAGTTGTCATTGGTTTTTCGGAACTGAAGCCCGGTGAGAGCTTCATGTAAATTTCTTCTTTGAGGTCACCATGCAGAAACACATTATTTACGTCCATTTGATGAAGTTCCCATCCTTTTGTTACTACCACTGCTAAAAAGACACGAACAGATACATGCTTTGTTACTGGAGTGAAAGTCTCTGTGTAATCCTCTCCCCATTTTTGAGTGAAGCCTTGCACAACTAATCTGGCCTTGAAACGTTCAATTCTCCCATCCGATTTGTAATTAATTCTGTAGACCCATTTGCATCCGACCACTTTCTTTCCTAGGGGCAAACTCACAATTTTCCATGTTTTGTTTTCTTCCAAGGCCTTAATCTCTTTGTCCATTGCCTTAATCCATCATTCATCATTGATTGCCTGTGCATAACTGGTTGGCTCATCATGAGAATCGATGGCCGCTAAGAAAGCTTTATGAGTTGGACTAAACTTACTATAGCAAATGTAGTGTGTTAGGGAATGGGCCTTACTTGTAGCCTCTTTTCGAACTGAGTTCACATTGGATGGTGGTAACAATGCGTCACACACATAGTCTCTTAAATACCCAGGCAGTTTTCTTTCCCGTTGAGGTCGCTCCGGTCACAGAACATATTGTTCATTGTCATTTCTTTGTGGTGTGTTCACTGCAGCTTGGTCAGACGCACCTGTTCCTTGTTGTTTTTCCGAATTTGTTTCCTTATCAGCTGTGTGGACGCCTTCTTCATTTGTGCCCATATGTTGGTTGCCATTAGTTCCAACAAGACTCCTCTCATTCCTAAACGGCTCGATTTCATCTTCCACAACCACATGCTCCCCCTCACTTGGGAGTCGTTCTCCTCCAAACGCCTCATTATTGCTAAAAGGAAAGACTTCCTCATAAAAGTGTACATCTCGGGATGTAAAGATATCTCCTTTCTCCAAATTATACATTTTTCATCCTTTCTTCCCATACGGGTATCGAATGAAAATACACTTCTCGGCACTCTCTCCAAACTTATCCTTTCCAATGCCTTGCCTTTTGGCATACGCAAGGCACCCAAAAACTTTAATGTGAGAATAATTGGGTGTTTTCCCAAACAACACTTCAAATGGTGTGTGGCCTCCTAGTATGTTGCTTGGAGTGTAGTTAATCAGATGAGCAGCTGCCATAATACACTCTCCCCAAAATTTCAATGGTAGATTGGCCTGGAAACGTAATGCTCTTGCCACATTGAGGATATGTTGATGCTACCTTTCTACTCTCTCGTTTTGTTGCGGTGTCCCAACACAAGAGGTTTGATTAATGATTCCTTGGCTGAGAAAAAATTCATTGAGAGTCCCTGAGAATTCTGTCCCATTGTCACTATGAACCATCTTGATGTCAACCCCAAATTGTCTCCTAACCGTACACAAAAGGACATGAAAACCTTTTGAGTTTCCGATTTATCATGCAAAAGATACACCCACGTAGTACGTGTAAAATCATCCACGATGGTTAAGAAAATAATGGGCTCCTGAGAGAAATGGAGTATGATACTGACCCCATAGGTCGCAATGTACTAATTCAAAAGCACATGAAGCTTTATTGTCGCTTAAAGGAAATGAAATTCATGTTTTCTTCGCACGATGACATATATCACAACACTCAACACAATTTTTATTATGGTTGAAACCACACACTCTAGATAAATAGGATAATTTTTTGTCAAAAAGATGTCCTAGACGTTTGTGCCAAAGCTTCTCCGTATTCTTCTTAGCGGCCATTGCATGAGCAATATGTGTGTTTTGCAAATAGTATAGACCATCCTTGAGATCACCCAGTCCAATCAGCGTCTGCCGGGTGGGGTCCTGTATTACACAAACATTCAAATAGTAAGTAATAGCACAACCCATATCTTCACTTAACTTTCTTGATGATATCAGATTACATTTAAAATCTAGAATATAAAGAACATCTTTCAATTTGATATGTTTGTCAATCATGATATCCCCTATTTTATTTACTTTCAAAGAATCTCCATTCGGAGAATCCATTCCAACCAATTCCAATTCTAGACTGAACCACACAGATCAAGGGAATAGACCATTCCGATTCTGAAGAATTCTGATTTGAACTGTGAACCAAATGGACCCTAAGAATTGAATAGCCTAAAAACCATGCATCTCCGTTATTAATTTTAATGGTCCAACCATTGAATTTGGTCTGACTCAAATAACAATGGTAAAGGTTTACCTGAATAACCTTACGCATGTTTACATATGATACCATCATTTTAAAAATATTTATGCACTACATGAAAGTTAGTTATACTTTGGGTACATTCATTTTTGGGATTTTGAGATGAGGGAAAGTAGGTCAAACCAAGAAACTCATGTTCTTTTTTCATATTTATGTGGGGATTAGGGAAAGTTTATTTTCCGGAGTATCACTTACCCATCTTCAAGGTGGATAAATTAACTTCCCATCTTGGGAAGTTGCCAACACTTGGATGGGACAAAAATGTCCATTTTGATAATGGAACTTTTCTGGTTAAAATGATCATTATTTTATTTACTTGGAAAATGAAAGAACATGAGTAACTACACTTACCCAGGTAAGTACCTTACCGAAAAGCGAATGGGGCCTTTATGGTAAAATGTTTGTCTTTTTTTTGTACCATTATAAAAGTCGGTTTGAATGATCTATGTTTATTAAGGGGGTGTTCTCCGATGTGAATTGTTTTCTTGTGATAAATGCAAAATATAAAACAAAAACTGGTTTGGAAACAATTTGTTTCTTAGGCCTCATTCGTTTACACTTCTCTACAAAAGAATGTAGGCAAATTGGTCAACTTTTTACATTGACCAACTCCCCTCCCCCACCCCCCATTCCTCACAATTACTAATAAACAAATGTTCCTTTTAAGGCTCTGTTCTACTCTTGATTTGGATTTGACTTTGTCTTATTTGTTTGTTAAGAAGTAAAGTAGGAAATAAAATGAAGCGATCCATAGTTCAAATAAAAGAGAACGAAGATAGGAGGGTTATTTGTTTTGGAGTGTGATAGAAAGTAAGATGATGTGGTGTCCACTTTATATGAGAGAAAATTAAGATAGGAGAAAAGTTGTGAAAATTTTGTATCAATTTTTAAGATGCAAAGCTCACACTACCAATAAGTACAAATTTTGAATCAGGTAAGAGTGCAAATCATATTTCCAAACAAATAAGTCCAAAACTGAACCGCATGCAACATTTGTATTAGCTTAGATTTACTGAAAACAAGAAAAATCTAAAATAAATTCACAAAAAATACATTCTCGAGTTTCTAGTTTAGAGAACATGTTTTCATATGGTTATTTAATATCATGTTCCATAAATATAACTTAAATTCTATACTACAAAATTTTCTTTTACTTTAAAAATCATTGTTTTGATTATTGGTAGCAAGTTGGACCGAGTTAGCCCAAACCTAATCCCTAAAAGTTGGGTTGGGTTGGGTTGGATTGGATTAATGATCAGGTTTGGGTTAGAATTGAATTTTTCCAATCCAACTTCACTTCAGGTCGGGTTAGGATTAACCCTTTGGGTAACCTGAACCCAACTCTAGTATTGCAATTGTACATATGGTATTATAGCCCTGTTACATAAAATCATGTCGATTTGTCTTAACCCATAAGTCCTAACCCTAATGACAAGTTGTCATTAAATATTTTCATTCCATAAGTTCATGTTTTATTGTTTAATTTCATGATTTCAGATTTTAAATAGATCTACTATAATACATGATAGACACTAATCATTTGAATTATTCCTTTTTTTACTTTGTTCTAGAAAAACAATAAAAAACATCAAACAAGTAAATACTTTTTTTTCAAAAAAAAAACAGCTCAAGAAATTTCATTGCGATACAAAAAAAAAAAAAAAGATTTACATCATTTGTGTTTTCTCCCCTTACACTCATCAACTTCCCTTAAATCATCAAACAAGTAGTTACCAATAAAAAATATATATATGGTTCATGGTTGTAAAAGTTCAATGTAGGTCTCTTACTCAAAGATTAAGAGAACTTGGAAATTTTATGAGATTTTAAGAAGATGAATGAAAGATTGGGTTGGGTTAGGGTTGAGGGATTTTAGATGATTTCAGAAACATCTAAGCTGTACGTATTTGATTGCAGTTGCACTAGAGTGTAGATTCCATTTTCTTATTCCTTCATATTTGACCTCTTAGCTTGTTTACCTCTAAAAAGTAAAATGGTGTAGTTTCACCTTATATGCAAGAAGAATGGAGGTAGAAAAATAGTTATTTCTTTGGGAGTACTAGTGAAGTAGGGAGCAAGATTATGTAGGATGAAGGTGGACAAGTTTTGCAGATGCAAGATTGAATCAAATGAGACATAATGTACAAACTTTGTAACATATAAAGGTGCAAATCATAGTTACAAACAAAGTAGATGAAAAACTGGAGTGGGTGAAAATTTTGTATTTGGTTCAGATTTATACCATAACCAATTTCAACTTTATTATTTTGTGAAATAAAACCAACTTGTTTTATACTTCAAAACAAAAATGGTCCAAGATTTCTGCAAGGTTTTTCAAAAAAGCACTATAGTTTTAATTGAAAAAAATCCGACCTGCCGGATTCGAACCAGCGACCTAAGGATGGCTGAAGGCTTTTCCAACTACAGTCCTCCGCTCTACCAACTGAGCTAAGATCGGATTCCGTGATCTATTATTGTTTTCAAATTATATTAGATAAATAATAGTTCCTACGGACGTACCGATTAACAAAACTCAAAGCACGTGATGCTCTAATAAACTCCTGAATAACATTCTTTGTGTGTTCACCAATTTTCAAATAAAATAACACTCGATCCATTCACATCAAAATGCCAAATAGTCGTCTAATTAACATTGCACAAATTTGACAATTTATGTATGCATGAATATGCCTTTCGGGATTTAGGTGGGGATTGATTTGGACTTTGGATCTCAACCCACTTCCGTTCATAATTAAAGCAGAACCTGAACTGGACCAAGGTCTTGATTCTTGAAGAACAATATTCAATAAATCAGGGTCCGAATGCTAGGTAGTAGCAGAATTTAGTTGGGCTCTCAACTCATGAGCTGCATCACAGTGATTCACAAGCTAACCCCCCAAAAAGAGAATATCTCTTGTTTTGTATTAAAATGTTCGATTAGTATATTACCACCAAACTGATCTGTCCAATTCACTGGAGATTCTTTTGGGTGATTATTTCAAACACATAGGACAAATTAAGCAGTAATGCCCTCCACATGCCTCCTATGAGTTTTATATATTATATAATCAAAATC
The DNA here is from genome assembly GCF_055504915.1 of Nelumbo nucifera. Lineage (NCBI taxonomy): Eukaryota > Viridiplantae > Streptophyta > Magnoliopsida > Proteales > Nelumbonaceae > Nelumbo > Nelumbo nucifera. The sequence continues at coordinate 51,155,760 of NC_142651.1, read as the reverse complement.
TGTGCATTTTGATGAAAACCCATCTGATTACTTATCACTTTTATGGTGTCTGCTGATTGGTTATAAGTTTTCGCAATATCATGTCTTCCCAGATATTAATTACTCAAAATAATTAATTGTTCAATATTTAACTATTTAATCAAATTCAAATTTAGTTTTTGTATTTTTAATGTCCATCAGATATTAAACCAAATTGGAATCTTTTTTTATCCAATTCAAGTTTACTCGATTCCTACCCTTGTGTGTAAAACCCATGTAAAATGTGGTGTTTCCATTTCAAGTTGAATGTGCTCTATCAAATACTTTCTATGGTGTCGATGTGACAATATTTACATTACGAAACAAACTCTAGAAATGAAAAATAAGTAAATAGAAAGATTATGAATTAACTTTATTTAAGCTAAGTTTTGAAAGCAAATAGAAAGATTATGAATTAACTTTATTTAAGCTAAGTTTTGAAAGCAACAATGGAGTTGCAACTAAATTCCAGTTTGAACAGTCTCCTGGAATTCAAATCAGGCTGTGTTTGGTTTCAAAGAAAAGGTACGGAATTTCAAACTAAACACAGCCGAAAAGAATTTGCAAAGTTGCAAATTGGGAGTAGAAGTTGCAATGACATTGCCTTCTTATAGAATGATATCAGCCAATGTTTTAAAAACTGACGTAGAGGCAAAATGGCTCAGCCTCCAAGTCGTGGGTTATCATCAGTTCAATCGTCTAAGTCCAAAGGGTCAACTCGTGACATGTCAGAAAATTAAGTATATAGATACACATAAACACAACTTCATATTAATTACTTGAATTTTAGATATATCACCACGTGCATTATACATGGAAATTTTAAATTACAATAACAAATGTTGTTATTGTTGTTGTTGTTGTAGTAATCCATTTCTGTCATAAATAAAAATAATTTTTATTTTAACAATTATTTTTATTCAATATGATGTATATACAACATTAAAAATGTTCCCAAATATTTTCGACAAAATTTTGTACTTTTTCATTTTTTGTGTTCTATCTTTATTTACAATAACAATTGTCGTTGTTGTTGTTGTAGTAATCCATTTCTGTCATTAAATAAAAATAATTTTTATTCAATATAATGTATATACAACATTAGAAATGTTCCCAAATATTTTCGACAAAATTTTGTACTTTTTCATTTTTTGTGTTCTATCTTTTTTTAAAATATTTATTATTCAATTATGATATCATGAGTTTCTTTGAAAAATTGGATCGTTGACCCACCATCTAGATAAGAAAATAGCTTTGCTTCCAGATCAGTTTAAATTATATATTTCATCTACATTATATAAATAATTTTTATTTATCACACTTAATTTTTGTTTGATATAATTAATATATAAATTTTTATATATTCTTTTGATTATATGTACTTTTTTATTTTTTAAATATTTATTCTTTAACTACCATATCATCAATGAATCCATTACATTAACAAGATAATGTATAATTATATTCTACATGTAATATATGTATATATAAGTATTATTTATGTTAATTTAAATTTCAATTCAATATTTAATTTTTTTATTTGTAAAAAAATCCTAAAAATTATGATTTAAGATCAAAGAAGAGTTTTTGGCAAAAATAGCATAAGGCACCTTGGGATGCATAGATCTTGAAAAGTTTCCCAAAAAACAAAATATCATTGTAATCAGATATCAGAGTACAAAGTTATGACCTCCAAAACTTTGCATATATATTTAGTATGCAACTCGTGACCAAGTTGAACAATTCAATAGTTCAACTACCAAGGTTGAACGGCTTTTAAAGGATTTCTATGTTTTATGAGACATGGACCCAAAATTGTGACCGGTTTGAACGGTCCAACAATCCAAATCAATGGGGATTGAAAACACTAATATCAAGATGACAAGGTCAAATCCATTCCACGTCTAAATGCCCTATATGAAAGCCCTATAATGGTAAGTGGCCTCTTAGGAGTTCCCTCTTTTGCTTGTTGATCTTGTTTTTCTTCTTGTGTGTATCTATAGGAGAGGGGGAAAATTCCTAGAATTTTTGCAATTCCTATTTGTTAAAACCCTCCTCTAAAAGAAAGATAAAATAATATGAAATCAAAAGAATAAAATCTCCCCACATAATCGGCAAAAATGAAGCTCAACACACTCAAGAGGATGTGGAGTCATAACTCAAAATACAATTTGTTTCCAATTAGGAACATAAAAAATACTAATTGGGATTTAGTACCTTGATTTCTAATTCATATACTAAGTGGCATTTCAAGGGCAATCGTGTATTTAGTCATTAGTTTGCCTCCTCTTCATGTTCCCCCGTAAGACAAAAAATGCATCTATAATTCAATTACAAAATGATAACCAATCAGGTGGTATAGGAGGCTTTAACAAGATAACCATCAAGCCCCATTTGCTTTTCAGTAAGTTATTTACTAAGGTAAATGCAATTATTTGGGTAAGTTTTTCATGGGAAACACTTACCTGAGTAAATGCATTTACCCATGTTCTTTGATTTCTCATGTAAACAAGGCAATGACCATTTTAACCATAAAAATCCATTATCAAAAGGGGCATTTTTGTCTCATTCAAGTGTTGGCAACTTTTCCCCTAAGTGGGAAAGTTATTTACCCACCTAGGAGATGGGTATCACTTACCTACCTAGGAAAATAAACTTTCCCTGGTCCCCACATAAAATTTGAAAAAAGAACGTGGGATTCTTGACCAATGGGAACCAAAATCCCATTGACCAACTTTCCCCCCTCTCAAAATTCAAAAAAAAAGAACGCCCCCTCAAAGATAAGTATCCTATGCCTTTCATCAACGATTTTCTTGACAAACTGCATGGGGTCATGATCTTCTTGAAGTTGGACCTACGCTCGGGTTGTCACTAGGTGTGGGTCAAGGAGGAAGATATTCTTAAGACCGCCTTCTAGACCCACTAGGGGCATTATGAATTTCTGGTTATGCCCTTCAGGCTAACCAACAACCCTTCCACCTTTCAAACATTAATGAATAAGGTTTTCAGTGAGATCTTACAAAGGACAGTGCTAGTCTTTCTAGATGATATTCTGGTTTACAGCAAATCGTAGCCGAACACTAGTAACACCTTTAAGAAGTCCTCAATCAACTCCAAGCTCACTAGTTGTATTCTAAAACAAGTGCCTATTTGGGGTAGATCAAATGGATTAACTAGGGCACATCATCTCCCAAGAAGGGGTAGTGGTGAATCCCTCCAAGGTGAGCTGGATACAAAGCTATCCTTAACCTCAAACCATCACAAAGCTCAAAGAATTTCTATGCCTAACTAGGTACTATCATAAATTCATTAAGGAATATGGTAAGATAGCTAAACCCTTGGTTGATCTGTTGAAGAATGGGGGGTGTGGAGATGGAATCCAACAACTAAAGGAGCCTTCTAAACACTAAAACAAGTTATGGTCACCACACCTATTTTGGCCTTGCCAGATTTTTCACAACTTTTCACCTTGGACTATGATGCCAATGGGGTCGGGATCAGGGTCGTTTAATCTCAAGGTGGAAGGCCCATTGCTTATTTTAGCAGAGCTCACAACCCTCAAAATGTCAACCAATCAAATTACGACAAGGAGTTATTGGCCATTGTTTCAGAAATGGTGGCAATATTTACTCAAACACAAGTTCATAATTTGATCCGACCACCAAAGCCTCAGCTACCTACTGAACCAAAAGCTCAATACCCCCTTCCAAAAAAATTGCTAAATAAAAGCATGGGCTTCAATTCTGAGATACAATACCAAAAGGGGAGGGACAATCTGGCAATTGACGCTTTATCTCGGGTGATGGGAGGCTTGATGGCCATTATTGGACATGTACCCGATTAGGTAGAAATTCATATAGCGGATCGAAATGAGGGAAGACCCCTAGATGGTTACTTGGATGGAGAAAATTCAAAGTGTAAACTCAACAGGGGGATGGGCTGATCTAGCACGATAGCTGATTAGTATTGGGGAGTAATTCTCAACTAAGATCGCAGTTGATTGATGAATTGCATTCTTCACCTATCGAAGCACATGAAGGTTTCTATAAAACCATGCATAGAATTAAACAAGTGTGTTATTTGAATGGGTACAGAATACAAATCAAGGAATTGAATAAACAGTGTGATATCTATCAGCAGAATAAGGGGGAGAATTTTCTAGTACCAAGTCTTCTAAAACCCCTTCCCATCCCTGAAAGGAATTGGACGGGGATCTCCATGGACTTTATAGAAGGATTTCCTCCTAGTAACCAGAAGATGTGGTGATAATGGTGGTAGTGGATCACCTATCAAAATATGGTTATTTTATGCCCCAGCATCATCCCTTTACCACCTAGGGTGTAGCTAGGGCCTTTCTCATGGAAACATTTTAAAAGTACACAGAATGCCCACAAGCATAGTCAGTGACCACGACTTGGTTTTTATAAGACTTTTCTAGCAAAAGTTATTCCGACTACAAGGCACTCAACTCCACCTGAGTTCGTCCTATCACCCCCAGGCCCAATAGACAAACATAAATTATCAACAAGATGCATATCGAAGGCATACCTCGTTATTTTGTAGGGACTCGACCACAACACTAATCACGATGGTTGCCCCTCACGGAGTGGTGTTATAACATTTCACTCCACTCATCCACTAAGACTACCCCTTTTAAAGCGGTTTATGGCTATGCACCACCTACTCTTCTAGCATATGTCCTATGCACAACTCGCATTCAAAGCATTAAAGAGAATTAAAAGAGAGAGACTAGAGGCCCTATAGCTGCTTAAAGAGAACTTAACCAGAGCTCAAGATAAGATGAAAAAATTAGCCAATCAAAAATGTACAAAAAGAGAATTTAATGTCAAGGATCTTCTTTTTCTAGGGCTTCAACCTTACCAACAAATTTTAGTGGCCATTCGCAATCACAAGTCACAACTAGCTACCCAATATTATGGGCCATATAAAATTTTACCCCAAATGGGAGCAATGGCCTACAAACTTGAACTACTTGAGGATTATTGTATACACCTGTTGTACACATGTCTTGGTTGAAGAAGGTAGTAGGTTATCCAACCTAAGACCTTCTTCCCTTTTCTTTCTCACTCTCTCCTAGCCTCCTCCTCTCTCCCCTGTTCCACCGTCCACTGGCAATTGTTGCACCACTGATACACACCTCTCTCTCTCTCTCCCTCCCTTTTCCTGTTTCTTCTTCTACCCTCTTCCGCTGAATCAGCAACCCAACACTCCTAGTGTAACCACCACATCGCTGCAAACTCTGATGCCTCTGCAAAACAATGGCAGAAAGGGAAAGTTCAGTAATGGCATTATTCTGCAGGGATATCTTAATTTTAAGGATATGAATAATATAATTGTATTGAACAGTTAAAACAAAATGAAGAATGCTTTGCTAGGTATCAATGGTTAGGCAAAAAATACTCTTTTCCATACAACATATCGAATTACTGAATCATTCCTAATCAAATATGTGTTGGTTCCCACCCCCATCTCCCCTTTAAGCTTCAAGATTTTGTGTACCTCTTTTGGTTTTTCAAAAATCAAAACCACATGCTCCTTGAATTAAAGGAATCAGACCGTCAAGAAGCCAATGAATCACGGGCTGCTATACCCATACTAAACATATTAGTGATCCGTATTTGCAATTTTTACCAAAAGCCGACCTGTCTATTTATTGGTGAAGCCTTCAAGTGCAGCAAATCCTCTTATTTGTTGTTTGGTAATTAGGATATTTAGGTCGTCTGTGAAACACATAAAAACGTAAAACATAGTGGAAGAATTATTCAAGTCCGGATACCAGTCACTCTGAATAGTATTATTTTGTTGGCTAAGATTAACGTTGTTTCCATCATGATGGGTATCTTCACACATATAGATACACAGATGTTCCATACACCATTTTTATCATTATCTTGAACTTTCCCATACACCATTTTCCCCTTATGGCATCACCTTAAACTTTCACTTTCTGTCATTGTCTTGCAGAGATGTCAAAGTTTGCAGTGGTGTCCCGATCAGAGTATTGGGTTGCTGATTTGGTGGAAGAGGGGAGAAGAAGAAAGAGACAGGGAGAGAGAGAGAGAGAGCAGGAGGAGATGTGTACCAATGGTGCAACCATCACTAGTGGAGAGGGGAACATGGGAGAACGGAGGAGGCAAGGACAGAGTGAGAGAAAGGAAATGCTGAAGGACTCGATTACAAAAAAAATAGGATTTAAGATTGAATCTAGGCCTCTCTTCTCCTATCTTGAAAGTTGAAGAGTCCAGACAAAAAAAAAGGGATTAGGTGGGCATGCTTTGTAAGTTATCCATTCAGGGTTCTTCTTCCTCATTCGCACCCTAGTGTTGTATCACAACCCGCACACAACTACTTGATTTCTTGGAAAGATGAGGCCAAGGGCCCCATCACATTAACTACACAACTGTCGTTGTTTCATTTAAGAGACAACGGTCTCAATCCGTCGGTTAACAAGGAATTATTTCACCTTTCACGTGGCCCAAAAAACTCCCGTCACCTTCACCACCCTTACTCGGAACTCCCACCCATTCACTCTTCCAATCGTCACCCCCACTCAGCTTCCTCCCATTTCTGGTTATACGCTCTACGGAACTATAATGGCAGAAGCTCAAGACCTTGCATGCAACCAAAAAAAGGAAACATTGTTAAACGAAATGGAAAGACAAGTGAGAGAGTTAGGCAAAGAACTTGCTCAACACACCACTCTCTTAGGCTCAATATATGCAATCGATATTGAGCCCGCTACAAAGGCCATGGATGTGGTTGCATGTACTCTAAGGGGTAGAATATTCCAAAGAATACAAATAAGTGAAGAAAATATCAAATCTTTTGTCAAGAACACATTGAATCTACACACCGGAGTCAAAGTAGACCATCACGACAATGGAGGCTAGGTCTTCATCTTCGACAAGGAAGAAGACCTACAATAGATTCTCAAAGGAGGGCCATGGTTCATCCACACAAGTTGGATGCTACTAGGCAGATGGAAGGAAGGCTCCTTAGGCGAGAAGACAAAGCTTTGGCATCAAAACCTCTGGCTACAACTCTATAATATCCCTCTTAGCCATATCTTGAAAAAAAAATTGCAGGCTAATAGCCAGTGCGGCGAGGAATGTCTTAGACAACTCAACCCTAATTTTACCAGGAAAACCTTCTCAAGGAAGGATCATCAGACTGAGAGTGGAAGTAGATCTAAGGAAACCACTTCCCAGGGGCTTCTTTCTCAAGTATGCAGGAAACCCTACTTGGATTCGGTTCACGTATAAAGGCCTCACAAGACTTTGCTCCTACTACGAGCTAGTAGGACATCTATGGAAGAAATGTAGGCAAACCCCGCAAGGTTTTACCTTTGAAGAAGTCATCACTAAAATGGAGAACTGCACGATTGATGCGCCAGGTGACTGACTAAGAGCATAATTTAAATCGAAGAAGTCACTCAAGATACCGACATATCAAGCTACTCCATCGGCATGCAGACAAGCTCAAATTACTCAAAGATATGCCAGTTTGGATAAAGACTCGGAGAATGAACTTCTAGAGAAAAGGCCAAGACTGTTGGAGGCACCGGAAATCTACGAGAACTGGCAAGGAAATGCAACAGTCCAGAAACAGGAACCTAAACCAGTCGAAGGAGGCAAATCGTCAAAGAGGAAACGTGTTGAGTTGACTCAGCACCTAACTCGGGCAAAAAAGTTGAAAGAAGAATGGGCCTCAAATTTTGTGCCCAGTTTGGGAGAATCGGGAAATCCAACTCGAGGCACAAACCCCAAGTCAACCTCAAAGGAAATCATTCCCACCCGCCCCAAGAGAAACAAGGGGAGAAGGCCCCCGCGCTACAAAGTTGCAATGATGGGTGCAATCCAAACTCTTGTCAGCCAAGACCCAAATTATGTCGGAGTAAGCGAGGACAACATGACATCATATGGAGCGTATATCCAGAATTGGATAGCCACCTTTCAAGAAAGAGTGCTCAGCCCTTCCAACCCTGGGCTGAACACAGAAACCCCAAAGTGAACCAAACCAATCACCCCTAGAATCCCTCAACAGCCTGGAAGATGCCATGTGGATCGACAACTGGGACCCTGCCTCAAACAAGCAACAGCAGCAGTAGCAAACTCCCCCCATTACCTCTGTACTGATTAAGGTACTTCATACCTTTTATTTAATAATTTTGTCAATACTTTTCACTCTGCAATTCTACTATTACATATTGTTTCACTATTACACACTGTTCTACCACCTGGTTCTTAATCTCCTGTTAACTATTGATATGAGAATCCCGGCCTGGAATATAAAGGGGGGAAAGGAAGAGAAACTTTCTGAACCCTAAAAAAATGGATATCAGTCTAGAACCCAGACATCCTCTTCTTATCTGAAACCAAAATGAGTGAACAAGAAGCAAATCGTTTCTGCAGAAAATTGCAGTATTATAACTCCTGTAGTATTGGATCGCAAGGCCTTAGTGGAGACCTCTGCAATTGGAAAGACAATATCATCTTAAAAATAACCGATTCCACTCATAGGCATTTTGAGCTAAGAGTGGAATCAAACCCCCAAAACCCCATCTGGATTATAATGTTCCTATATGGAAACCCCAGTAGAGGAGATAGAGAGAACTACTGGAACTCCCTCATAACCTCAAAATCTCACCGTTTGAATACACCCTAGATAGTGATGGGAGACTTCAATGACATCACCCAACCCTCAGACTATGAAGGCACCAGTAGTAGAATTCACATCTCTCAATCCCTACAAAACTTTATAGATCATTTTGGCCTCCTAGACTTAGGGTGTTCCGGTCCTTTTTTCACATGGTCAAATAACCAATCAGGGAAGGGGAAAGTCAGAGAAAGATTAGACAGGGCCTATGCAAACACTCAATGGCTGGAGTGGTTTCCAAATGCCAAAATCCACACTCTTCTTGCTATAAATTCAGATCATAGCCCCCTAATTCTCACAACAACCCCCACCTGCCACGAAGGGAAGAAGCCTTTTCATTTCCTCCCCATGTGGACTGACCATGAAGGATGCAATGAAATCATCCAAGAGCAGTGGAGAAAAGAAATCAAAGGATCAAGGGCCTACAAGATAGTCTCCAAGCTGAAAGCAATCAAAAAAAATCTAAGGCTCCAGAATAAAACAACCTTTGGGGAAATTACCACCAATCTAAAAAAAATATAGAAGCAGAAAAGCAAGAGCAAAGAGAACATTCAGTATCTCAGCTAAAAGAACTAGAGGAACAGCACATTAAATGGCCAAACTATGAAGAACAGTTATGGAGACTCAAATCCCGAGAACTGTGACTATTAGAGGGAGACAGAAACACCAAGTTTTTCCATCAAAGAACAAACTTTAGGCATAAATGGAATGGACTAGAATGGCTCAAAAATAGACAAGGGGAATGGATCTGAAACCCTAATCAGATAGCTGAATCCCTCAAGCACCAAATCCTGGAAGTTAGTGGTGTTGATGAGGAATTCAATCAGAATTGGCTTGAAAACCTCCCTCTACATCAAATCAATGAAGAAGAGAAAGCCTCTCTTATCAATGCACATACTCTAGAGGAAATCAAAACAGCCCTATTCCAGATGAACCCACATAAAGCTCCAAGCTCAGATGGATTCACTGCTTACTTTTTCTAGAAATACTAGAGCACAATAAGGAGTGATGTCACTACTATGGTACAAAACTTATTTATTAACAGAAAGCTCTTAAAGTAAATAAATCACACCCTCCTAGCTTTCATCCCCAAAAGAATTGGCCCGGAATCAGTAGAGCACTATAGACCCATAAGCCTTTGCACAACAATCTACAAAATCATTGCAAAAGTAATGGCAAACAGGCTCAACCAATCATAAAGAGCCTAATTGACCCCAACCAAGTAGTCTTTGTGGAAGAGAGGAGCATAATAGACAACATCATCTTAGCCAAAGAAGCTATCCATAAACTAAAGACCCAAAAAGGCAAGAAGAAATGGGCAGTGCTCAAAATTGATATGGCTAAAGCCTTTGACAGAATGGGATGGAACTTCCTAATCCAAGTAATGAGGAAAATGGGATTCCCAGAGGAATGATGTGATATGACATGGCAATGCATCTCTACTACTTCCTTCTCCATTAAGCTCAATGTCAACACCCACAATCCTTTTACAACAAAAAGGGTCTCTAACAAGGAGACCCACTCTCACCTTATCTGTTCATTATAGGAATGTAGGTTCTATCAACCCTCCTCCAAAAAGTAGAACAAGAAGGAAGCATACAAGGAATCCAGATTGCCAAAGACTCGGCACCAATCTCCCACCTCCTATTTGCTTATGACTGCATCATCCACAACAGGGCCACTCCAGAAGCTCATGTAAATATAAAAGCCATTCTCCTCACCTTTGAACAGATGTCAGGGCAGCATTACAACAAAGGAAAACCAGGCATCTTATTCAGCAAAAACACTCACAGAGTGCATCAAAAGCTTCTCAGCAGGCTCATGGGTATGAAACCTATGACCTTCCACTCAAAATACCTAGGAGCTAACCTCTCGGATAGCAGAAGAAAAATAGCAGCAAGCAAGGAGTTAATAGACAAGATGAACAAGAAGTTAGACATATGGCAAGCAAGACTATTCTCCCAGGCGGGGCGTCTAACTCTCCTTAAAGCAGTCTCTCAAAGCATACCTACCTACACAATGCAACACACTCTACTGCCCACAACAATCTGCCAAAAGATGGATCAAATGCAAAGAAACATCTGGTGGCGTGGCAATTCAAGGAAAAGTGGAGGTCATAATATCAAATGGAGCCAAATATGCAAACCTAAAGAGGGAGGACTCGGTTTAAAGCTAATGGAACCTTTCAACAAAGCTCTTTTCTCCAAACAGGTTTGGAAATTAATCAACTCAGAAGGCACCCTTTGGGCAAGCCAACTCAAACATAAATATTGGCAAAGTACCAGCTCTCTAAACTGCAAAGCCAGGTCATCAGACTCAAGGTGGTGGAAATGCTCGATCAAAGTGCTTGATGACCTCAAAACCCAAGCATGTTGGAAAATTGCAGATGGCAGCTCCATTAATGCCCTAAAGGACCCCTGGATTCCAGGCATCCCAGGCAACACCCCAAGACCGAGAGCAAACTTCCCTCAAACTAACCCGAAGGTTAGGGACCTGCTACAAGACAACCTCGAATGGGACATTAGAAAGCTACAACTCTGGTTTGAACCAGAGACAATCGAAGCTATCCTCAGTATCCACATCAACAGAACGTCAGTGCAAGACCACCTTCTATGGCTAGCCTCCAGCAATGAAACTTTTACGGCTAAATCGGCATACACAGTCCTCTTACAAAGCAACAGAAGAGTGGAAGCGAATGGAATCAAATGGATGAAAATCTAGACCTACAAAGCCCCACACAGATGCCAGCTATTCACCTGGAAACTCTTCCATCAAGCAGTCAAAACCAATGACACTAGCTGCACTTTTTGCAGCAATGAGCCAGAAACACAAGATCACCTCTTTCTCCTATGTCCTTTCGCCAGGGCAGTCTAGCTGCAAGCCCAAGTTGGCCTAAACCCCGAAGCCTATCTACAGTCAAACTCAAGAGACATCTTGACATGGTGGTCAACCTATAACAAAGACACCATCAGGAAGGAAGAAAGTAAACACTATCAGGCCCATATCATTTCTATCATCCGGGCAATCTGGGATACTAGAAATGCAACAATCTTCTCAAATGACAAACCATCTCTATTCTTAGAAGAGCCAATCAATACTACAAGCAGCAACATACTGAACCCCCCAAGCAGCAAAACCCAGGCCAGGAGCTGAATGTAATTAATCTTCTTGATATACATGAGGATATTATATTGGTAGACGGTTCATGGGATCCAAACACTATGGATGCGTCCACAGGACTTTACCTTGTTACTCACACTATGTATCACTCTTTTGCAGAAGGACAACCATGTCTGGTCACTTCCCCAGCAATAGCAGAAATGTGGGCCATCGCAAGAGGGCTAAGATATCTTCTTCAGCAAAACATCACCACAGCAGCCCTTCTCTCAGATGTTCAAGCTTCTCTCTCTTCTATAAAAGGAACCGAAGCAAATATAAATGGAGATGCCCAAGCCCTACTGGAACATATTAGACTTCTACTCTCTTTTTTTGTTGATATTAAATTGGTTTTTGTTAACAGATCTGCGATCAGGAAAACAAATCAGATAGCTAAATTAGCTGGATCTCGCAGAACTTATGTATGTGCTCACTATCCCCTCCAATCCTACAACAGTATTTTTGTTAACTGTACTAAGGGGATAGTTATGTACCCCTAATGTTTTTGTCGGTTCCTTTTAACAGAACTTCTTTACCAAAAAAAGAAAAAAAGATTTGAGTCGGCGGGTTTTTCGTACCAAAAAAGATATGTATTGGCAGGTGTTTAAAACTTTAACAATTATTATAATATTCAAAAGTGAGAAACGCCATTAACTTTTACCCAGACTGAGACTCGGCTCAGTTACATTATCTAACGTGATGAACTGTTATAACAGATGCAGGAAAGTCTTTCCGGTACCGAGTTTGGCTTCAGTCCAGGCCCGCTCTATACGCGCAGCGTGAGGCCGCGCCACGCGTCCTGGAAGCGTATGCACGCTTTAAACGTGCGAAGTGATGAAACGCTCCTCATTCCCACTCCTTTTTCGCCAGACTTCCACACTGAACCTTTCAACTCTCCCTCTCCAACCAGCGGCAACAAACAACCATCACCAGTGACCAGAGAAAAATTTCAGGCAAGCGTTAATAAGATGTTGTTTGGCGACTATTAACACCGAACTGAATCCGCTTATTCTTCTTGTTAGTTGTTCCTCTGATCTCACTCTTCAGTGATCAACCCCCATTCTATTGAATTTGGTTAGGTAAGTTGAAGCATAAACAATATCAAAGGTTCCTTTGAAAACGAACGATGAGAGCGTGAGAAAGATCGGTTGCTCTAGTCAGAGAAAGGGAAGAAATGGATGAAGTGGATAGGCCCCCCAACAAGCAAGGTCAAATTTAATCACTTCAGCTACAATTGTGATCAATATTGGAGGATTGTTTCCTTCTAAATTCATTTTCTGAAAGAGCTCCAGTGCTTGAATTGGGGAATGGGGACCTTCCCGGAATATAACCATTAACCAGTGATCATTACAGTCCAGGAGATGGAATTTCTCTGCGGCATTCTATCAAAGACCCAGCGAGCAGATTCCAAGTCATTGCATCTGATAAACCCATGAAGCAAGCTAGTCCACAAAGCAATACCTGACTTTCATCTCCCTAAAAATCAATTGAACTACTTTAATTTCTCCATTTCTTCTATACATATCGATCAAAGCATTACCAACTATTGGACCAAAACTCAACTCATGTCTGTAGATCATCCCATGAACCATCTTTCTGTGATTCAGATCCCCATTCCGCCAAGCGAACAGAGCTCCCACTATGGAAAAGTTATCAGGTCTTAAACCCGATACAACCAAGTCTGAGAAAACTGATAGTGCTTCGTGGGGTTGATCAATGGTTAGGTACAAACTAATGAGAGAGGTCCAAGAGATGATATCTGGGTTTTGGATCTGATTTAGACCTTTCGTGAATCCACTGCCTCATTGATATTGGTGTATTTGTTGAGAATTTTATAGACAATGCGTTGGAGACGGTAGATGGACGTACTTGAACTGTTCCAAGTTTCCACACCTATTCAGTAGATAATGGCAGTTTACTCGGTTGACTCTGTTCATCTAAGCCACTTCCTGATTAGAAAATGGCACTTTCTAAAGTGCAAACTGCAAAGAAAAGAACAGAAAAAAGAGGAAAAAACATATCATACAGATATAGGAACACGCCGGTCGCCGATGAGGAGAGGGAAGGACTTAGCACGTTTCAAGCGTGCACACGTTTCCAAGACGCTGGCGCGCCCTCACGCAGCGCGTATAGAGCGCGCCTGAAGCCGAATTCGTACCATATGCATATATTTTTCCTTTTTTCAATAATCCTAGTGCGAGGACCCTTTCGTGAAACGAAAATTTGATTGTATGCGTGTGCAACTGGTAAAGAATACAAATTATAATTCACTTCTGGTTTGGATTTTACCTTGTTTTGCTTCACGCTCTTTATAAATTTATAATTTATGCAAAACTAAAAAAACAAAATAAATCAAAATCTGAAACAAAAAATAAATAAATAAATAAACCGGAGGCAATCAACCCATTTGTACTCCAATACTTTTGCACCAATGCGAATGAAATGTGAACTGCAAACAAACCAGGCCTATCAAAAAATATATTGCTTTCTATGCATTTCTCCCACCTGCTTAGGGTGGAACCCCAGTCCCCACCCGGACACCACCACAAATGAGTCCCCTTCGGGCAATAGAGTTTGATTAATAGGAACCGTGAAGCTTTTTACTGGTTCCACAGTTCAATGTAAGTTCATACGCATAAGCCTCGCCATTATTATATTACCAACAGGAAATCAACAAGACGATGCAACAGAAATGACCAAAAGGAACTACTTTTTAGCAATACTTCATGAGCAACCAACACAAGGAAAAGACCCTTAATTTGATAAATAGCAAGTTATCTAAACCTCAACTTCGGAGAAGGTTCATAAAGTTAACCTATAAGATGCAAAATCACCTCAAAAAGGAAAATAAACAATAAAAAAGGAAGAAAAAAGTCTAATACTAGAATACAGAAGTAGATCTCAATGAATACCACCTTGACGAATCCTAGGCGATCAACATCACGAATGTCTATAATCGACCAGGAGCTGCCAACACCAATAAATGTCCCTCCACCTTATAATACCCATTTGTTTTAGACTGTTTTTGCCTTGGGAGCTTTCTTCTTGGGCTGTCTCTTTGGAACAGAGTTCTTCATTCCTAGGAAAAAGAACAATGCCCCAAGAAGCGCCAAGTTCTGAAAAAAAAAACCATGAGTTCAAAAAATTACTAAAAGAAACAAATTGAGCACAACTCAAAAGCCGCTAAGATTCAAGATGAGGCATCTCTGACCTGTGTAAACTTGACAAAAAGCTGAATAAATTCTTTCTTGTCAGGGTGGTAGTTGTAAAAGTCGTATAGAATAGGAGTAGCAAGCAACTGATGTATAACCTGCAGAAAAGATTCTATATCAGTACTTAAAGATACAGACAGACCAACAGTACTTGAGATATGCTAGCATGATTGTGAGGATCACATGAGATCAAGTGACACATTTAGGTGTACGTACCAGGAGGTATGCACCAAAACAGCTGCCAAAGATGAAGAAAATGCCTCCAATACCCTTCAAAGCTACCGCCCCCGCAACCAAATGTTTAATCTGTGAATCCACACACCCTCAAAGTCATGAATAGTGCAATGTGACATAGCAAATTAATCTGTAACTGATTAAAGTATTCATAGTGGGGTGATTCTCACTTCAATTTCAGGTACTTGCACCCCAAGGTTAGAGGTCACATGATTTGTCAAAACATCAAACTTCGGTCTAAGAGCTTTTGCTGCTGGCCCACCATCAACCCCGAATTCATTGAACCTATAAGGGTCACACAGTAAATCAAGCTTGAAACACCCAGGTGCAAACTATTTACATTAATAGAAAATATACATTGAATACCAAAAAAAATATAAAATATACATTACATACAAATTATTTGCACAGTTGAAAAGCTAGGAATAGACACAAATCATAGATAAATAGGATAAAACTCGATAAACTATGCACAGGATGCAACTCTATTATTTGCAAACTTTAAGAAGGAAAACCAAGCTAACATGATATCAGACACCCTAATCATATATTTGAATAAGTCAAATCCAATCAATTTTTCCATCAAAAGGAACAAAAGCTTACTAGGTGCCCCAACAAGATAGTGATTACCTTGAACATGATAGGCCCAATACAGAGGCTTCAAAAAGAAAAACAAAAGCTCAATACAGAGAAATACCACCATAAGATGCCAAGACAACAAAACTCAAGACCTAAAGTTTAGTGCTTAGAGCAAAAACTGTAGGCAATTATCAATATATATTAAAGATTAAAAGATTAAAACTCTATAGCAACATCTATTGTGTCAGCTTTTCAACTCCTGGTTTATTCTCTAGCATTCAAATTGTTGCCAAATCTGATATATTAGATAAATAGCATGAAATTTTCCTCCTAATTTAACAGCATGCACCTTTCTATCCCTGTAAGAATTTATCAAAAAAAAGGCCTACCTGGACAACTCTTCAATCAATGGGAATTTTCTCTAGATGAGAGAAGAACATAATAACAGTGATAAAATAAGTAAAAAAGGCCTACCTGGAAAACTCTTTGTTATTCAATCCAATTTGGTGGCTACACATAAGCATCTAGTGTACTATCACACCTTTTTACCATAAAATCATTGCAGAGACAACTTTCTCAGTTCCCAAAGATACAGAGTTGCTTATTGTTAAAGATAGTCATGTCATATAGCTCTTGTAAAAACTAAAAAGTAGAGCCATATACAGAAGAAAATTGGTTTGCTAGGCATGTAAGTAGTCGGTTCCACTGTTATGCTCTAAACAGCACATTTGACAATCAAATGAAATAATAAAATGGTCCTCACCTGAGAAAAGCATGGTGAAATATTAGAAAAAATAATTAAAATAAATATCTGATCCCATCATCTAGGCAAAAGAAAAGAGAAAGAAAGGAGGAAAGGGAGAGAATTAAGTCATGGCTGCTC
Organism: Nelumbo nucifera; assembly: GCF_055504915.1. Classification (NCBI taxonomy): domain Eukaryota; kingdom Viridiplantae; phylum Streptophyta; class Magnoliopsida; order Proteales; family Nelumbonaceae; genus Nelumbo; species Nelumbo nucifera. Next base: position 51,139,002 of record NC_142651.1, on the reverse strand, counting down.
CATCCTCAAGGGAAAAGGAAAGAAAAGAAAATGAGGATAAGAATAATAACAGCAAGCCCGTTGGCATTGCCATCCTTCAGAAAATGACATGTCCCAAAAGACTTTTCAGGCAAGAATGCTATCCTCTAGGTAAAAAAACAAAGATGATGAAGGAATAAGATCAACAGAGTAGACACCACTTGCTGCTCACATCCTCCAAAGATAGAATCCACCGAGTGTTTTTAAGTATCCTGAAAGTCTTCTGATCAGACTCTTTTTGCTGCTACATACTCCAGAAGATTACCATGACACTTCTCAATGTCTTGAAAGTCTTTCAAGCCAAGGTTTTTCTGACCGAATGGTGCTCCAGCAGATTGTAATGGCTGAAGTTAGCCCCTTCCCGTGCAGAAACCTCTTAATACACTATAGAACACACCCATTATATACAATGCACAAGAAAATGCCAAGATACACTCAGACTCACATCTTAGAGACCATTAGATAGAGACCATTAGATAGATCAACAGCCCTCAAAGGAGATAAACTAGCACACCATTGCCATGATGAACCATAACAATTATAATAATTTAGGGATTAAGTAGGAAGTAGTCACTCTTTGCACCGTTCTCCTTGACCTAGGAGCAAAAGAAATTTGCTTCGCTAATGTTTTAAAACACAGAGGCATGATGCGAGGCATTCCACTACCTAGAGGCGGCGTGGTTCAGAACGTAAGAGGCGTAAGCCTCCTTAAGAGGAGGGGATGAGGAGGAAGGGGAGGAGAAATAAAAGGAAGGAGGATCTCATTTTTCTTTATTTTTAATAAAAATCTTTTATATTAAGAAGAATGAAGATGAATACAGCTTTCCCCTTATCTTTTCTTCCCTTTCCATTTCTTTGTGTTCTTTTCCCCCTATTTATCCCCTTTCTTTATTTTTCTTTCCCTTCCCTTTCTTTTCCTTCCTTTTTTCTTTCTTTTTTTCTTTTTCTCTGTCTTTTTATATGAGGCATGCATGAGGCGCATGAGCCGTACGCCTCTAGCATGCCTCATGAAAAAAAAATACAAGGCATACGCCTCAGAGGTGCCAGCGCCTCTGGCATACACCTCAGGACGTTTTGGGGGCACCTCGGCTGGGGGCATGCCTCCAGGCATACACTTCCCACGCCTTTCAAAACACTGAATACACCTTATGCCAGCACAGGTTAGACTTGAAACATGCAACTATAGAAGAGGTAAAATATGCATGCACTTCATCACCTTTGGAAAAGTTTTTTAATTACAGCCATGAGTCCAAAATAAAAAATTGTTAGAGTAAAAAGTTGGAAGGAAATCTCCATTTAGTCTAGGTGTCTAAATGCGAAGAGTTTACAACAAAGTTTGAATCAAATGTTTATCAGCAAAAATAAATAAAAATGGCACCACAGTGGAATTAATAACAACTTCAAGCATAATGCATAAAACACATCAAAACAGAGAAAACCTACTTTTAAAACATAGCTACAACAGGTGTACCCACTTCAAAGCTTTCAAGTCTCTTACCCTTTTCAACTACCAATTCTAATGGTCAACAATCCCAAGTCTCGTCATGGAGATGAACTCCTTCAAGCACAACTATTGATCAACAACCTTCTTCCTTTCTTCTAATCAGCAAGCATCATCACTGGCCACTAACTTTTTGACTACATCAAAATATTAACCCTCCAAGTATCATCTAATGTTTTTTTATCTCAAATCTCACTATATCTTTTCTATAAATGAGACCATTTCAGAGATTTCAAGTCACTTACCTTTTTCAACTGTCAATTTAGTGGTTAATCAGAAAGAACAAGTCCAAGCATCATCATAAAGATGACCTCATTGAAGCACACAATTGATCAACAATCTTCTTCCTTCGTTCTGATCAGCAACCATCATCATCACTGGCAACCAACTTTATGACTACATCAATATTATCCCTTCAAGTATCACCATTGATCTTCCAGAGAAACATAAAGAAAGTAACCTCAACCCACTGCACCTTAAAAATATAGTATTTTTTTCAACACCGAGGGGTTTCCATATATAGGAAGTGGTTCAATATCTAAAGAGAACACCTAGTAATCCCAACCATGTCATTAAGACCAAAAGCTCTCAGTAAAATATAGAAAGTACTCCCCATCAATGCAAAAGCACCCAAGTCTTTGCATAAGTAACAACAAACTAAATCTGTAGATGGAATTTCACCATAAACAAGGAGCATTTGATTACCCTGTTCTCGTATGCGAACCCCAAAGTTTATGAACCAAACTAAACCAGTTATAGTCATTAAAATCGCCAAATTTTCTAACAAAAATTAATAAATTTGCCAAAGTTTCAGCAGATTGGTATCCTAGATGTGCTATTCTTAAAGGAAACCAAATTAATTGGGGAAAAAACTACTAAGATTCCATGACAAGATGGTGTATTCATCTTGATGCAATTATGCACGTCAGAACACACATATTCTTTTTAACTGAAGTAACTGAATAATGGGTTATAAAATGAACACCAAAATGGAGGTGTCCCAGCAAAATTATTATTCAGGGCATGTTACACGGACATGGAAAGGAGATGTCTTGGTCAGGGTATCGGACACTTCATGGAAAAATTGAAGTGTTCAACACTGACACCGCACCAATTTTTGAAGTGCCCATACAACATAGTACACAGGCAGTGAAAGTCTCTTACGCATAAAGTTGACTTCTTAACAGCAAAAATTTCATAGAAACAAATGAACTATTTGATAAGTCGAGAAAGTAAGCACAACCAGAATAACAGATAGGGGTAAGAAGCATATTCTCGAGGTAAAGAGAGGCGAGTGGATAAGAGCAATGTAAAAAACAACAGAAAAACAAATTGGTAGCACAGCAATCAAGAACAACAAATAATAACTAAATAAAAACAAGTTCCACCATCTAAACCAAACGAAAAGGCATACATCAATCTTTTAATAACCCCTTACAACTAATCCCATTATCAAAAAATCAACCTGATTTACACAAAATAGCTCATTGGAATACAAAGACAGTAAAAGAACACCAAAGAACCCGTGATACATGGAAGAAACTTAAACACCAAAAAAATAGAAGAAGAAGAAGAGGAACAAGCTTCTTAAATATTTGCTTTAAGTCTATCTAATCTTATATATAGAAACAAAAATCACGAAAATGATCCAATTATCCACGTATTAATGACGTGCAGACGCAATAAAAGCTTCCACTGACAGGTTTTCTGCATCAGATCATCTACGTTAACATGCAAATTATTCAAATCCCAAGATAAAAAACCCAGATCCATGTGATGCGGGCTTCTAGGTAGTCAAATCAAGCAATAAAACAGTCATAGATACATGAACCAAGGCGAAGAAAAGCATATCACAAGTTTAGCTATGCATCCGTCGCTTCAACCCATCAGAAATATCAACCAACAGGTAAAAATCTACCAGATCCAATCACCAGCAACTAACGAATGCGCACTACAAAACAAAAACCCTAACTTTCCCACAAAGAACGTGATGCAGACTAAACATCTTAGAAACACACCGAAAAAAAAAAAAACTTCTGATGAAGAAAAATCTAGGGAAAACAAAAGAAAAGAAAATTGAATCAGATCTGAGGAACCAAAGCGAAGGGAAAAGAAGAGCTTACTCTTGCCATGCGGAAAGAATGAAGACGGAAGCGAAAAGAACTCTGCCTATAAATGAAATGAACCCCATTGATGTGCGGCCAGCAGCAAGAGATGGAACTTAGAAGACCTCACTCACTCGTCCGAATCTCTCCTTTTGAGTGAGTCAAGAGAGAAAACGCAGGAGAGAAAAACAAGGGTTTGTAATCTTGTACACAGAAGGGTGCAAGATCCTCCAATGGAACTCTCTACTTAAAGCACGGGCGCGTAAAAGTCTTTTTTGACAAAATGACGTATGTACCCCTTAAATCTCCATCAATGACAATTCTTTGAAATGCCTTTTAAATTTCAAATGAAGCCCACGTGTATATGTGGACAAAGAGAAAACGCTAAGCTGCGTACTCGACATCAAGTCACTCTACACGCTAGTTGTTTACCCTTAGATCCTGCAAACTACTGGGCCCTATTTTATAATCTTATTGAACATATTTATTACTTAGAACGTCTTGCACTAAATATAATTAGATTAGATGCCAGAATGGGCATAATTATTAATTATTAATTATTAATCGGATTCCAATTCAATGGCTTTAATTTGAAGTATGCCTACCAGGCTACCATGTCCATGTACTTGCACTTTATTTAATCGCCTTTTTTTCCCAAGTAGAACTTAAAACTTGAAAATGTAGCAGCAGCCATAGGGAGTTTGGAAATGAATATGATACCCACAAGAAAACTATCTACCCACTTCACCTACTCATTTAATATCTTTTTCTAAAGAATGATAAGATATAAGTATAGGAGATGTTTTGAATGTATAATTGCGATGTGTTGTGATTAAGGGTGAGTAAGAAAAATCTAAAAAATTGTATGGATGAAATTGAATCGAAAATTTTAGTTAATCAAAAAGATAGGTTTGGTATTTAAAAAAAAAATCAAAGGTATCGGTTTGGTTTCGGTTAATTAATATAAAAAAATGATGGTTAATCAAACTAACTACTATATATTTATGCATGTATGTATATATATATATATATATATATATATATATATATATATATATATATATATATATATATATATATATATTTATAACATATAACATATTATTTATTATTTATAATATATAACATATTATTTATTATCTATAATAAAATATTTTATAAAAATAAAAAAATAAAAAAAAACGATGAACTGAATTAATGGTTAATTGAACTGGTCAACTAGTTAACTGATTGCCTCTAGTTCAATTTCAGTTACATATTTTTCAAAAATCAATACTAATAGTTCGATTTGAAATTTAGACTCACGGTTTGATTACGAGACCGTGAGCACCCCTAGCCAAGGTTCAAAGTATCGGAAATGCCAAATGAATCAGAAAGGCAATTTTAAGTAAGTATCGAGAAAAATACATCAACAACACTATAAGTATCGAGAAAAACTAAGATACGCATACATATGCTTGAAAACACTATAAATACTTTAATAAACTATAAAAATACATCAACAACACTAAATATAAGACCTCAATGAGGTGTATATACATTAAATTAATATATTTTAATGGTTTTATGAAGATATATATTATAGCTAATTATAATTTCATTAAAAATCCTATGCTTAACTATAATTTATAAATTATAATTCTTAAGTTTTAATGTTTTATGGGATGAGAAAAACCCAACTCTCCTATCCAACCATAAAACATGCATTGGCACAACTTCTATGTAAAAATATAATTAATAATTATTTATTGTTTAAATAATTATTATTTATTATTCATTTCCAAAAATTATAAAAATAAATAAACATTATATAATATATTCAAAAAATAGTTATTAAAGAAGAAATTTCAATTGTGGATATAATAGATCATCCATAGAATTATAATATATTCAATCATTGTGATCAAATGATAAAATATAATTTTTTATTTTTTTATTTTTTTATTCTAAAAATAAAAAATAATAATAATTATTAAAAAAATTTCAATTGCTTTATGGACATGATAGATAAATCCATAGATCTAAAACATATTTAGTCTTTATAGGCAAAGAAAAAACTTACATTTTCAATTTTTTGTTAATTTATATTTTCATGATATTTCCATAAATCTATTGATAGCACAAAAAATTATGATTTTGAATGTAAGAAATGTACACCAACATAAATTTAAACATTCAAGAAAAAAAAAGAAATCACAAGATATTATAAAAGAATGAAAAAATTTACCTATTTTTGCCATATTTTTTCAAAATTTCAAAAATCTTTAAAAAAATTAATGATTCACACATGTTTCTTGCAAAATTTTGCAAATCTAGCACTCTAGGAATGAAGTTTGGAGCTTTAGAGTCATTTGGGGGTGAAAGAATGCTTATTTTAGGGAAAAGAAGCTTGCTTTCCCCCTTTAATTTTTTTAGTTTTTGGCCGTATCTTTTTCATCGATACGCCCCCAATACGGGTTTGATATGCATGAAAAAAAGACGAAACGTCCGGTTTTCATGCATATCCTATATTGATTTGATTTCGATTAACTAATATAAAAAAAAATGATGGTTAATCAAATCGATTAGTACACACACATATATATATATATATACATATTTGTTTGATTAACCATCATTTTTTTTTTTTTGCATACATTGAATCCTCTCATAGAAGTCAGTTATCCAAACAATATACATCTCTTTTCAGTTTTGAAGCATTGGGCTGCATCCTTTACTTAATTCTAACTAAATTTGTGGTTAGAAGTAGGACCCGCTCTATTGTAAGGTCATGGTAATCCTTATTAGTATTTAGCAACAAAAAAGGAAGATATATTAAAGCTGCATTTGATTTGATACTGGACAGTAATTTAACAGAAAATTAAGGAAATTTTTAAATAATTTCATAAAATTTGAGAACCTCCCCTCATCTTTCTACTTTCTAATTCTCTCTTCTATCAAATCAACCATAGCCTATGTTAAATCCTATGCATGAAGACAAAGTGAAAATAAAAAATGTTTAAATAAACTACCTATTGATGATAACTCAGTTGGTAAGATATTTGGATCAAATCCTGCCGTCATTACGGTTGGAGTGTTATGGGTATGGGGATGGACTATGCCCCATGAAAGCATAAATCATAAAAGCAAAGAGGGAAAATAAAGAAAGATATATAGAACACCAGTATTTATGACTAAAGACAATTTTGTTTGAATTCGGATATACTCCTCAAAGAGCATATCTCACACCATACGCATAATGCAGCGCAATTGTGTATTAGAAACATCATTCCGTAAATGATAATATTATGTGTGAAAGATATTGTCATTGACAATCCGATCCCATTTCACTTATGTGATTTGATGATGTGGGAAAATTCCTTAGACTTCCCATGAGGTTTCTAACAAATACTAAAGCCTCACCTTGGTTTTTGTCTCAGTTTTGTAACAGTACAAGTACAAATATGTACATTACAAACACTGTATTTTATATTGCTAAACCTTCTATTTATATTCAACATATATTTATATCTTTACCAAACTGAGCCTATGTAACAGATGATGTACTTGCAAGAGAGGTTGTGTTTGGTTTGAAGCACACACAGTGAGGTTGTGTTTGATTTGCAGGAAAGGGTAGGGAAAGGAAGGGAAACATATATACAACTAATCAATGGGAGAAATTCTTGACACCTGTCCCATGAGTATCTCTAGCCTACCCTTGGAAAGATTAAAAGCAAATTTACAAGACAACTGTCAGAATATTAATTGAGTGATCACTTAGGAGATGTTTGGAATAATGCAGATTCCTTGGATGAGATTTCTCAAAACTCATTGGTTTCTAAAATCACTGATTTCTTAGAAATCATAGAAATTGTTTGTTTGGTACCATTGCTGTTATGTCAATTATGAATTTGTTTGGTAGTGACTATTAGCAATGATTTTTGTATTCATAAGAACTATTTCTCTTATTCATATCAGATGCTACACTATCCAAAAATAATTAAAATCAATTTAAAAATAGAAATCGTCTAATTTGTTGATTTCTCATTTCAGCCCAACTTTAACAATCATTTTCTCATCAAACACCAAAATACCATAAACCGACCCATTTCTCAAACACCAAATTAAAATACCATAAATCAGCCAACCAGACACCAAAAATAATCAGCAATTTTTGAATTACTGATGTGATTCTAAGGTGGACTGCAATCCCCTTCAGAATTTTTTTTTTCGGCCCCCTCCTAATCTATTAGGAGCCCCCCTATAAACCACATCCTGCTCATAAATTTGACATCAATTTATGGGCAGGATTCAATCCACCCCTAGGAAATCCTAACTCCACCTAAAATTGGACTGAATCATAAAAACCCCAAAAATCAATACCAATCCTAAACACCACCTTAGTGTACTGCAAGGATGTACCTACTAGACCCGAGATCTAATAGACACAGTGTGTGACTGTGTGACACTTGTCCTTCAAGTGTGTTTTAAGTCATGGAGTGAATTAAAAGGCACACTTGAATGATAAGTGTCTAACACAGATATATTCTTCCTCCAGGGTGTTATCACTGAATGTGTCTATGGACTCCGAAACCGTAAGCTGACTTATAATATATTTAAAAACCAGCTGTGAACTGCCAACCTACTCGTCGGCCTTGGAGCAGAAGTAATAATCTTCTTTCTCCGTAACTACTCATTAACTGGATCCCAAATTAAATGTCCCAACCGCATCTCCACAAAGTTGGTTGAGGATGAAGAAAAGCAGAGCTGCAAATTGGAGACTTAAATCCTGCAAGTTGGTAGCGTGAGCCTGATTACACATTCAGTACAATCTATAATGAGACCAGATTAGCTGCACTTGATTGCTGTGCTAGGTGCTGTTTAGCCAATGATAATACTCAACATCAACCATGAACTGTATGACATGGAGTCAGTTGTTAAGTGATTTGGGCTTTAAGGCCATATTTGAGAGTGTTTAAGTTAAAAATAAGTGTTTATTCAAATAATCATGTATTTGTATTGGGTATCCAATTTTTTCAAGTATTTATTTTTTAAAATAAACACTTATTTTATATTGGACATTTGATAGCTTTTTTCTCTAATAAGAATTTAAATAAGTATTTATGGCTATTTTGTCTTTCTTTGTCTTTCAATTTTTCAAAATATACCCTTTAAAAGCACTTTTATGAAAGCATTTTTACAAAAGTACTTTTATTAAAGCATTTTTATAATAGTACTTTCCTAAAAGTGTTTTCATAAAAGTACTTTCATAAAGTGCTTTTGTAAAAATACTTTCAAAAAGTACTTTTCTAAAAGTGCTTTCATAAAAGTATTTTTCTAAAAGTGCTTTCGTAAAAGTATTTTTCTAAAAGTGCTTTCGTAAAAGTACTTTATAAAAGTACTTTTATAAAATTAAACTAGGGATAATTTGAAAAGTGGTATTTTAAAATTCAACTAGGGATCATTTTGAAAGGAACAAAAAATTGAATAAGTGCTTATTGTATAAACACTTAAAAAACTAGAAATTTGGGCTTAAAAAATAATCATTTATTTTAAGCTTATTTCCCAAATACCAATAAATGCTTAATGGTCCAAATAAGCATTTATTTTTAGGCACTCCTAAACATGACCTAAGTGTATTTGTCTCACAACCAATCCAATCTGTCACATTATATGCATAATTGACATGGATTATTATTATTGGTTAATTCAGACTATGATGGAATTCACATCTGCACCCCACAATACCTCGCGGAATATTTCAATCGTGTATATGAAACATCTCCCATTAACAATTTTAGGAGATGTTCCCAATGCACGTTGAGATGTGCATATGGGGCGTTTGTGGGGGCCTTCTATGGGTCATTGGTGTGATCTCTTTATGATGACCTTCTCTTTTTTCAGCAAAAATAAATTAAAAAACAATGAATTTATTTATTTATTCACTTAATATTTGATGACTGTCATGTCGGTGTTTTTATTGAATCTGTGTAATGGTAGGAGAAAACTTTGAATCTGAAGTATTAAATATAGAACTCAAGGACTAGCCCTGTGTACAATGGAGATGGAGGATGCAAATGCTTGATGTGTAGAGTGTAGACACAATTAATGGGGACCCGCCATTAGGACACTTCCTATGCATGCATGAAAGAGATTGCATGTTACCACCCGCTGCCTTCAATAATACCTTCCTTGCTTGGGGATGGAGAGCGCTGTTTGGAGGGGACCAGACCAGTGTGTCATTGCTTTGGTTGCAGCAGCTGCCTTCAATTCTTTGTTGTTATGTAACTTGGAAGCTCACATCTTCTCTTCAACCCACTTTGTTCAAATTCAAAAAACAAGGTTACCCATTTTTTCGTTGGATTGTTTTAATGTATTTAATTTATTTGGGCGTCACAAGTAGGTCTGTCAATGGACTGGTTTTGGAATGGACCCCCTCCAGTCTAAGATCAAATTGAATGGATTGGACCAATCCAGTCCAAAATATTTACTAGATTGGATTGGACCTAGTCTGTGTAATAAATTTATATTGGATTTGGTTGGATTAAGCCAGTATATGGTCCATCCATTGATATAAGATATATATATATATATATATATATATATATTCAATGGACTAAATTTGGGTCGAAACCAATCTAAATCAAAAATAAATTTGAACAGACTGGATGGTCCAGGCATCGAATTAGACCAATCCAAATTGTTCCAAAACATTCATTGGATTGGATTGGACCTGGTCCATTTATAATGGACTCACATTGGACTGGACCGGATTGGACCAAATCCAGTCCAATTGACACCCCTGGTCACAAGAACATATTGGGACCATGACTAGGGGTGTTAATGGACTGGTTTTGGGTTAGACTCCGTCCAAATCAAAATCTATTTGGACGGACCAATAAGACATTGAATTTGGACGGATTGGATGGACCAATATGACATATTGGATTGGACCCGGTCCGTCCATAACAAATTTATATCGGATTGAGCCAATATCTGGTCCATTGATAAAAGATTAGAACCAAATTTGAGTTGAAACCAATCTAAATTAACAGGAATTTGAACAGATTGAACAGTCTCTGGACCAGTCCAAAATGATCCAAAATATTCATTGGACTGGATTGGACCAGGTCCATTTGTAATGGACTCACATTGGATTGGACCGGATTGGACCAAATCCAGTCCAATTAACACCCCTAACCATGGCCATCTCAATTGAGCTCTAAATCATAAAATGTCCATTAATTATTAAAGTTGTAATTAAATTGCTATAGATTATATAGGGTAAATTAACAAATAAGTATCTGTAATTTGGGGATAGTGGCACTTGGGGGCTCAAACTATTCAATCGTGATAGTTTTGTACCCTAAACTTTCACAAGCATACATTTTTGCCCAATTTTGTTAAAATAAGAATAAAATTATACGAAAATGTCCAATTCTCTTTTTCATCTTCTTCTAACATCAAATGCAAACAATGGCGGCAAAGAATTTTGGTGGGCAGTGCATTTGCACAAGTATAAGAAATTAAACAACATGTAACCATTGCTCATTATTCATCCATGTTCTTGCATATTTCCGAATGCTTTATTTAGGAACAGGCTTTAACTACTTTGTTATTCTGTGAATTGGTGTTTCTTTTATTTCACCACTGGATTGCATCTGAAAGTAATAGAAGAACAATAAAGAAGTAAAATCTGAATATGAGCATTTTAATAATTTTCATTCTCACTGCAATGCCAATTTAACAGAGCTAGACTTAATTGTGTATTTCTAAAAATTCGGTGTAATAAAATAGCACACTTGAAAATTAAAGACCATTAAGTGTCACTACCCTAAAAATACAAGGTACCTAACTATAATTGTCCCTAAATTATAAATTTTCATCCAACATTCTCAACGCCACATACAGAAGGATCAAGGAAATAGAACCTTCTTTATCCAAATTTCAATTTGATTCTTCCTTTCATTCTTCTCTTGTGTCTTTCTTTCCAAAGTTTTTTTTTTTTTTCTAGGTTGAAGGTTTGAAAAAAACTTCTTATGTAAGTGTGACAATTCATATTACCCTCCAGTTAGAACCATACGAGGATACTCTTCTAATGCTTTATTATTTTTTTTACTTATTTATTATTTCCCTCTTAAATGATCCTTACCACCTTGTCCTATTGTCTTGTAAGTTGTAATTTTACCTCTACAGGAGAAGCAACCCCACCCCCAAAAATAAAATAATAGAAAAATAATGAAGAAGAAGAAGAAATTAAAAACAGAATATAAACCACCAACTATATAAGTTGATTATTTCTCGTCTATAGGGGTGTGCTCACGGTTGGCTTATAAACCATAAACTATATATAAGTTGATTCTTTCTCTTCTATAAGGATTTTTGCAGTTCGGTTAATCGAATTGTAGACTTATTTTTTAAACTAAAATGGTACTATCGGTTTCTGGAAAATTGGTAACTGAAACAGAATCGAAATTGATTGATTAATTGGTTGACCAATTCGGTTAACTGTTAGTTTGGTTTATCGGTTTTTCATTTTTTATATTTATAATATATATTATAAATAAATATATAAATATATAATAAAAAAACTATGTTGCAGTGTCGGTAGCATGTCAAGCCAGATCTACAATGGCTTATTGGCTCGGGTTGGCAAGTAAATGTTTTGAACGATCCCTAGATCGATGGGTGGAACCCTGACATGATTCGTGAAGCTAAGGTAAACCTCAATTGCCAAGTTGCTGCATTGATCGATCACTTGCGTTGTTTCTAGAAGCAGGAATTAATTGAGAAATAATTTCCTACAGCAATCGTTATTTATATTCTAAATATGAGGCTTGCTCTAGTATGGAGAGAGAGGATGATGCGTTGGTCTGGAAATTTACACCTCATGGCAACTTGATTATGTCAGCAGCGTCATGGTTTTTAAAACCGAACCGGTGATCAAATCGGTCAAGGTCCGGTTACCAGTTCGAATAGTCCGATTATTCAACTCGAACGATCGGCTTATTCTGACAAAAAATAAAAAAATAAAAAATTGAAAAGCGGTTAAAACTGTTCGAATGATTAACCAGCTGATTCAGTGATTTGCTAACCAAAATTAATGATTTTGGGAGGAAAAATGGTTTTGGGGAAAAATAGAACCGGTCATGACCAATTCCTAGTTTTTCTGGTCTGACCATTCAATCCGGTCCGATTTTGAAAACCATAATCAGCATGCAAATTTTTGAATAGAAACCTGGCCCAATCATCCAATGCTCAAATGGCTTTTAGTGATGTTTCATGGAGGACTTTCTGGGGTTACAAAAACATTCTCCCTCAAGTTCACCTTTTTCTATGGAAATGCATCAACAATTGTACACTGAAAAAAAGGATCAGCAACATCGACCCTTCTTGTAGCATTTGCTCTAATTACAAAGAGACCATTGAACATGTGTTATTTCAATGTGAAGCTCCAAATAGGGGTGTCAACAATATTTGAAAATCCGATTTTGAATTCAACATTCGACATAATCGAATCGCATTTAGATAATTCGAATATCTAATCGGTCAAATTCGGATATGACCTTATTCGATTCGGTAAATATCCGAATTTGACCGATTATTTAATTCTTATATATAATATAAAATATTTTATATAATTTATATATAATAATTAAGTTATATAAATAATTTATATATGTATATACTTTATATCAACAAAATATGTGTTTTATATATTTATTAATTATCTAAAATAATTAATTAATCAAATTCGAATCGAATCGAATTTAAATTCAGATATTAATTTTCAATAACCGTCGGATATCAAATCAAATTCGGATATCAAATTTTCTAATTGGATTCGAACTCGAATATTACTTGATCCGATTCAAATTCAATTCATTTACACCCCTAACTCCAATATAGATCTGAATGAATTTCCCATTGGGTTTGCGCACAGATTATCATCAAGGTTGGATGGTTACGGATTGGATTTCTCAATGGACTAAAATTGGCAACCCATTGGATACTGGCAACTTATCAACTCTTGCTCGTTGTGCTATTGTAATGTGGCATATCTGGAAAGCTAGATGCGATCTAGCCTTAAAGGGAATTAAATTTGAACCTCATAGAATTGTAGTCAAAGCTAGTTCTCATATGATCAAGACCATGGAGGAGATGATTTGTTCGAGTGGGCCATATGATGAAGCTATAAGACCTCTGAATCTTTACTACACTACTACCGGTTGGTCCAAGCCGCCTATGGGTTGGATAAAGATCAAATTTGATGCTTCTTTTATTGGAACTAAAGCTGGCATTGGGCTTGCCTTTAGGGACCACATTGGCTCCTTAATTTTCGCAAGATCGCTGAACATGGACTCTAAATCGATAGTAGAAAGTGAGTCCTTGACTTTATTAGAGGCTCTACGATTTATTAATAAGGTGCTAATTAAAGGTGATGCTAGAGGTTATTAGCTCTCTGTTGGAGTGTTGGGGAACTCCACCCCTCCTTGGTGCATAGAGATATTTTTGTCCCTCTTAGATTATTCAATCCATTATGTTCCAAGAAGTTTGAATAAGCTAGTACATGAATTGTCTAAACATGGTCTCTGCCTCTTTATAGCGTGTATATCTTAGCCTGGTCCTCGCCCCAGGCTTCCTTGTGGATATCTTAGCTGAAGATTCTTCTTCCTCCATTTGATGGATTGAATTTGTGGTGTTGCCAAACTGGTGTAAAAAAAAAAAACTAGAAATACATACAAAATATTATATTTTAAATAATAAATAATATATTATATATTATATATTATATATTATATATTGTAAATATATTTATATGTAATACATATTTATTAATTTATATTTTATAATACATGGATTATATATATATATATATATATATACATAAACATACATATAATCTATAGAAATATATGTATATCGGTCAGTTCGGTTAAACAGAATTTTTGGTTTAGTCTCATCAGTTCGGTTTGATTTTTGGTTTTTCTTGCTTACCCCTACTCTTCTATATTATCCCATGATTCTATTTGTTTGGTGTGCAATTCCTATTGCATTAGTAGAAACGCATGACAGTGCAAATGGGAAATGTAATTCTGGCCCACTTTTGCTTTGGACTTTATTTTGCTTCAGGTTTTATTTTCCATATGAACTACAAATAAACAAGATATAAAATAAAGCCAAAAACAAATACTTAAGTCATTAATACTCTTATAATTTTGCATTAGTGCAAATGAAATTGCACTAAAACAAACAAAGCCAAGATGACAAATAAGGATTTGAAAATGTGCACTTAATTAGATGCGAGCAAGGTTTTAAAAGGCTAAAGGTGTAATTAAGGCACAATGGCCCAAAAAGGTGAAGAGTAAGCCTCAAATCTTAAGAATAAAGTTAATTAAAGTTTATAAGTTAATAAACTTATCATATAATATACTAAGTTAGAATGATAGAAGGAATAAATATTCATAAAATAAAAGTTTATAAGCAATAAGTTCCAACCATTATGCATTAAATAAAATAATAATGAATCAATTAACAATTATAAACATTTTACATTTCATGTTTAAAAATGCAAAGTTGTCAAATAATTTAAATGACCAAATTGGAAGAAAGGAAACATATGAAGAATCATCCATATTTAAATATATGGTCATTCAATAGTTCAGAACAAAGAAAATAACTTAGTTAATTTGGTCTATGCAAAAAATCAATAAAAAATAAATAAATCCATTAGGAAAAGAAATGAGAAAAATAACAAACCTAGGATGTTAAAATTAAAATAATAAGAAAAACCACTTAATTCAAGAGAAATTAAGAACTTGGTTGGCCAATTTTGCATTGAACTCTCATATAACACTAATAAAAAGTAATAGAAGTTGATTTCCCCAATTGGTTTTTCTTTTTACTTTTTATTTATTTGGCTCATAATTTATTGAAGTGCTTTTTTCATATATTTTGAACTAAAAAGTACATCAAATATATTTTTGCATTAAATCATTAATTAATCATTTATACTTGAGGCATGTGCCTTTTTACATCTCAAGTTATGCCTCACATCTTGAGGCTTGAGGCTTATGCTTCCTGACAAAGACTTAAGCCTCACACCTTAAGGCTTAAGCCTTTTAAAACAATGGATGCGAGATAGGATTAGCTGAATACTTTAGTTGTTCAATAGGCTATGGAATTAATGATAACTCTCAACACCAGTTATAAAATACATGGGGCTCACTATCACTCAACCTCTTAGTGTGGGCCCCATGTATTTTATCACTAGTGTGGAGTGCCATCATTGGTTCCACAGCCTGCTATACAACTAAAGCATCCAGATAATCCGAATTCCTTAAATGCATATTCTTAATCTTGTCGTGATGGAGGTACCAAAGCACAAAAGACGAGGGTCCAAGTTGTAATATATCTGATAAAAAAAGCTTCTACAGTTAAGATGTTATCCAAAAAGATAAAATGTGACTAGTTATTATGATAGTTGCAAGCATACCTTCTCATGGGTCAGACTTGTGCTTAACTTTTGCTAAGCTTTGAATGGGCCCAGCCCAAATCTTGGCCATGCTAGGCTAAGAACTAGACCCATTTTAGCTAAAAAATGAGCTAGACCATTAGCAATTTTATTTCCAGTAGATTGGTTGGTAAATGAAGGTCTCTCTATTAAATTGTTTTTTTGCTCTAAATTCTTAAGGGATTTATAACCAAGGATTAAAGTATCGGTATTGGGTATCGTATCGAATAGTTTGGATATGGATACAAATATGCTTTGGAAATGCATGAATACGTGCAAAAGATATGAAAACATGTGGATACGCTAGTAAAATAATACAAATTTCATAAATACATCAATTACACTAAATTTAAAAGTCAAAATAGCCACAAATAAAGTATAAATACATAAAAATGTATATTTTATTGATAAAGAAATATATTACTAATATAACAAGATGCATAAATATCATACAATTTTGTTGATAATCTACCAATCAAGAGTCCAAGACTCATATTATATAGTTTTTACAAAATAAAACATGCACAAAACCATATTATTATGTTTAATTTTGTAAGTCCAAGACACAAAACATATGCAATTTTTATATTTTAATTACTATAGAAATTATTTTCTATTTTTACTTTTCAACATTAACAAAAAAAGTCAATTAAATATTAAAGTTTAAAATGTTTGTTAATTTCAAAATTATTATCATATGAAATTCATAATTTTTGTAAGATACATATATTATCATCATATTTTTACTTTAACCTTAACTGAAAATATATCAAAATTATTAAAATTGCTAAGATACATATTATATGAAATTGATAATTTTTAATTACTAAAGTAATGATTCCATTATTAACATTTTTCTATAAATTTTCTGAAATAAAAAATAAATTTTTATATAAATTTAAATTAGTGGATTTGATAAATTCAATTTAATATTATATTCTTGAATATTTTGTGAACAAAATTTTTTATTTTTTATAAATAATAAATATGTTATTTTTTAGTCTAAATTATATCAATGAATAATTTATAAAAAGTATATTAAAATTAGAAGAAACATATAATGTACAAATTTATGAATTTTAAGTACTAAAATAATTATTCTATTATTAATATTTTTATTTATATAAATTTATTGAGAGTAAAAAACAATTTTTTATATAAATGTAAATTTGATAGATTGTTTATTTCATTAATGTTTATAAAGTACTAATTTTTAATGTTATTTTTTATTTTAACTTTTTCTTTTTGAACATAAACATATATTATTTGTTTAGGTTGCATGTTAATAATAAAGTTAATAAAAGTTAATTTATTTTACTTGATATCACAAGTTGTATGATGGCGTAGTGGCTCAAGGTGTTAGTTGCATAGTGGCATAGGCGTGTATCGGCACGTACCAGTCCGTATCGGCCAATCTAGTGCAATACACACCGATATTAACTTGTATCTTGTTGATACGCACGATTGGACATGTATCATACTAGTCGTAGCGTATCTTGTATCGATTCTAACTGATATCGTATCAATATTTTAATCCTTGATTATAACTCACACCATGATTTTTTCACATTCTCTTAAACCCACTATGACTTTTCAAAAACTCTAGAGAGCCCTCTATCATTGAGTTTAATTTTCCAAAACTCACATTCTGTTAAGATTTCCGTTAGATCACCATTAGTGACCATTAGTATAAGTAGTCCATGTAAGCATTTTACAGGGCCAATCAAGCTTATTCAATATTTTTACGACAAAATTACCCCTAATCTAGACCTAAGCCTGCATTAGGCATATAAATTTTAGAGTCAAACCTGGGCCAAATACATCAAGCCCGGCCAAGGCCTGAAGTATTTAACATGGTTGACTGGCCATTCAAGGAAATTTTGTCCTAAAAGTATTTAATAAGGTTGAATGGCCATTTTAGGGGTAGCTTGGTCATGTAAAATACTTAAATGCTTACATAGACAAATTTATATTAATAGTCACTAATGTCGATATAATGGAAATCTAACGAAATGTGAGTTTTGGACAATAAAACTCATTGGCAAGGGGCTCTTTGAAAATTTTAAAAACATCATGGTGAGTTTAAGAAAAATGCAAAACAAAAAAAAAAGTCGTGTTGAATTTTAGATAATATCCCAAATCCTTAGTTTTGTATATTTGCTTTAGTGATGCTTGGGGGAGGGCTACACTATGTTATCTAGCCCACTTTGTCCTTAAGATAAAAAATAAAAAGAGACACCCATAGTCTTGGCCAATCCTAAACTATCCTTTCACACACACACACACACAAGGAGTGCCCATGCCAGATCAACTTCACCACCTTCAACAACTTCAATCAAAGGTAAGCAATCATTTCCCACTTGGGCCTATTCTACAATTGCACACCAACTCTAGACATCTAATGATTGCTAATGCTTCAGCTTGCAAAGTGGGCAACATTGGATGACCCAAAAACTGTTGCAATCAAATGGTCATGGACCTCGTGGTGATTTTTTATTGCTACTCCAAAACCAATAAGACTTGCACCAATAACACTACCATCAACATTCAATTTGAAACAACCAAGCAAGAAGCACCTCCAAAAAGAAGGATGCTTCTTGAGGGGAAGAAGAGAATCTACCAAGGAACTTTGCTATTTTGGTACAGAAATCTCGCTCTACTCAATCCACCACCACCACCACCTAGGTCTGTCAATGGTACCCGATATCGATGGCCTGATCCGACATCTAATCAGATTATCTTGGACTCGAGTGATGATTTTACATAATTGGATTTAATTCGGATTTTGTAATATGCATTAGATTAATAACCAAATCGAATTCGGATTTGATTTCATCTTATCTAATTAAAATTTGAATATGATTGTATTATGATAAATACTGATTTTAGCATATAAATTTTATATAATTATATTTAAATTTTTAAAAAAATATATGATTATTATTATATTTTATATGAATTTATATAATAAATTTAGTATGTTATTTTACATAATTACATCAATGTATTGCATATAAAAGTTGAAAAGTAATTAACTTTTTTGTATTTTAAAAAATTAAAGCAAAGTCAGATTAAATCTGAATATAATATGAGTTTGTTAAGATTTGAATTTGAATCCAAGGTGTTAAAATCCGATTAGATTTCAGATCGAATTCAGATGCAGGTTAAAACCTTAGGTGATCTGAATTCAATCTAACTTTTAATTGGATCGTATCATCTAGTCCAATATGACCCAAAAATTCGAAATGGGAATATTTGAATCCGACAAAATAGGATTGGACTTTGGAATATGATCCGATCCATTTGCACCCTAGTCACAAAGCAGGAAAGCATGAATGATGGGCTCTTTTTCTTTTAGACATAGGAGATATGAAGAAATGCCTCTCTTTTTCAGGTTTTTATCAACTACAATTGCATTACAACTAGTGGTGGACCTTTGATCAATGGGGACAGACATTATCATAAAATCAACTTAGTCATAATTGGGTGGGTTCACAACAGGGACCATACTCCCCATCCTCAACCTTGATCCCATTAGGGAGAAAGGTTAACATCCATCCCCGATCCCTAATAGAAATGAGTTCCCCATCTTGGACCTAAATCCCATATTTTCTTAATTAAAAGCTTTGGGAAAAAGATTTATTCAAAATAAAGGAAAGTTTTAAAACATAAATAATATTTTGTGTAGTTTGATATGTAATATATATAGCTTGAGATAGGTTAAGGACTTCACTCCCCATCCCCATCCCTATCCTCGATCAGGTATCCCTATAATACCCTTCCCTACCACGTCAATATCCATCCTTGACCCATAGGGCGAGGACCATACTCCACATCCTCAACTCTAATTCCTGTCGGGGAGAAAGGTTAACCTCCATCATTGATCCCTAATGGAGATGGGTTTCCCATCTAAGACCTAAATCCTTGATATTTTAATTAAAAGTTTTTTTATTTAAAAAGGGTTTACTTAAAATAATGGAGAATTTTTTAAATATAAATAATATTTTATATATTTTGATATATAATATAATATAAATAATATTATATTATATATGAGTATCAATATAAATATATTAAGTTGGAATGCGTACGAAAGAAAGCCTCAAGATGCAAAAAATGGAATCTTACAGTATTTTTTGCTTTTTCTGTATAATATAAATATATTAAGTTGGAATGCATATGAAAGAAAGCCTTACGATGTAAGAAATGGAATCTTATAGTAATATTTGTTTTTTTTTCCTTACAAATTACAAGAATGCCACTCTGTCTCCTATCAACTCTCTCTCTCCTTACAAATTACAAGAATGCCACTGTTTCTCCTACAATCTCTCTCTCTCCTGCACGCGCACGCTTTTTTCCTTTGAAATTACAAGAATGCCACTCTCTCTTCAACTAAGGGAGACCTCGGCTATAAGGGAGACCTTAGCTCAGAATCTCAGCTGCTAGGGGACCTGCAATCAAAGGTAGCCGAGCTCGAACTTCCAAGTTTTTTATTAGAGCCAAGCTCGAGCTCAAGTCTCTAATTCGAATCAAGGTCGAGCTTGACGACACCTCGACCACTAAAGGAAACCTCGGCTCAACACCTCGATAACTGAGGGAGACCTCAGCTCGGCATGTTGTCAACCAAGGGAGACCTCAGCTCGACACCTCGCCTGCTAGTGAAACCTTAACTCGACACTTCAATAGCTAAGGGAGACCTCGACTTGGCACCTCAACAATTGAGGGAGGCCTCAGCTCAGCACCTTAGCTGCTAGGGAGACCTATAATCAAAGGTAGCCGAGCTTGAACTTCTGAGCTTTTAACTTGAGCCAAACTTGGGCTCAAGTCTCTAATTCGAATCGAGCTCGAGCTCAAGCCTGATAGTTTATGAGCAAGCCCCTACAACGCAAGGGCCCCTCTGCAAACACATTAGAAAAATAATATAAAGAATATATACAATTGGGGTTGGGGCAAAGCAAGTTCTTCACTCCCCATCTCCATCTTCATCTTTGATCGGGTATCCTATTAATCTCTATCCTTGACTTGATCAAGTCGAGGAGGTTGGATACCTAAGCAATTTGATGGGATATAATCAGTAGGGATGGTAATTTCTCATCCCCATAAATACTTGGCTTTCTGGACCCGATCAGATTAGGTATGGACAAGGGTTTCAATTGGGTGGATTGGGTTCAACCCGCACCCACTATAATCCTAACCAACCCATTAACTTTTCATTCATTAAATGGGACATACATAAATTCTAAAAAATATAATATAAATTATATAAAATATAGAATGATAAAAAATAGAAAATGTAGAAAATCATATAAATTGCAAAATAAAAAATGCACAAAAAATAAGAAAAACTACAAAAAAAAAGAAATGCATAATCATATAGCAAAAATTATAAAAGCATAGACATGAAGGAAAATAATAGTTTACAAAAAAAGAAAAACCAGAAATTACACAAAAAATAGAAATTACAAAATAATATAAAAATTATAGAAAATATAGAAAATGAGAAATATAACAGAAATTATACAAAATGTAAAAAACAACAAAAGAGTGCAAAAAATAACAAATTATAGAGAAAGCATAAAGTGCAGAAAAATTATAAGAAAAACAAAAATAGAAATAGAATATGGTCCATTATTTGTCATTAAATCTCCACTAGACCTGTTCATGGGCCAAACTTTGTCATTGTTATTATAAATTATTAGCTTTAAACCTTGTTTGTCATTGTGTCTTGCAACTCTAAATATTTACTACTAAGAATTTCATATTACAATCTTTCATACTTATGGCATTAGCCACTAGAGAGGAAAAAACATTCGAAAAATACAAACAAGTCTTTGATACTTGCAACAAAACCAAACTGAAAGACAATTATAAAATGAATTATAGAAATAAGAAGTGGGATATTTCTCTTCTTAATGAAGGGCAAAGGAACCCCAAAAATTAAATGACCTTGAAAAGGAGGGAAAGAAACTAAGAATAAGAGAGAGAATTTGAGCAGAAAAACAAAACAAGAGAAGAAAGTAGTAAATGACAACAATAATTGCCATTCATCGAATACAAACCAAAATCAAAGACAAAAGTATCTGCAAAAGAGAAGAAATAATACAAAACAAGACCATTACGAGGCAATAGAATGATGAATGGATCAGGTATGGAAGGTCCCTCTCTCATAGATGAAGAAATTGCCTTCTCAGATAAGACAAGAGTAGAGATGCTTATCTATGCATGGCGACTGCATGTTGGGCATTCAAGGTCATGAGTACATAAAACACATTTTGTGTTATTTTTAATAGCAGAAAATGGATGAAATATGAGCAAAAAAAATCCATTGTAGCCCCTAGCTATATTGATCTAAGGTTGTGTTTTTCACTGTTTGTCTTGTCTAGTACACACATACACAGAGAGAGAGAGAGGAGAAGGATATTTAATGAGGAGTAATTTGGTCTTCCCGATCATTTAGCGACACGTGGCACTCAGATGATACCTCAACACTAAACCAGTAGACCAGTTCGGTAAATTAGCTTGGAGCACCTCGCTAAGGCCAACCTTCACCTCGGTGCCGCCGAGTTGGCAAAGCCATAAGATTACGACAACCTGTCCTAGAAACCAGCCGAGCTGAGAGGACCCTGAGTGACTTGCGAGGAAGAGCTCGCTAACCGTCCCCATCAGTTTGCCACCAAAGGCGCCAACAACGCGACCATTAGAACGACTCACTGAGTCGTCGCCTCGACTTCACTTGGACGAATTGTAACTCCTGCAAAGATCTCTCTCAACTAACACCTTTATGCGTCTGAAAATATGGAAACTGCTCCACAAAGAGCTCAAGACTGTTACCCTAAGCCCCTTGAGTCCAGGGACCTATATAAGGCGTCCAAATCCACCCAGAAAGGTATGTACACTAATACTCACAATCTCCCTCACAATCTCAAAGAATCTCCATTCACCTACTGACTTATGCATCAGAGGGCCCTCCCCGAGTAAAAGATACCTAGGCACTCTCACCTTCTTTCTATCGTCTATAGCACGCTTCAGCTCGAACACATCAGCATTAGCTCGGCTTAGCGAACCTCCACATTAGAGTCTGAGTTGTCTGCCATGAGGGAGCATCTAGATTGAGCGACATCAATACCCATCACCCATCAATATTAAAATAATAAAAAAAAACTTATTGATGGATGCTCCTTGGATACCCATTAGCCATCCTGCCCAACACATTAAAATTATTTTTGTTAGGTTGGCGCATCCACTAAGGACCCGGGACTAAAAAGTAGGACCCAACCCACTAATAAATGGGTGGGTTGGTTTGAAAATTACCACCACTAGGTACAGAGACCGCTCTTGTGTAATGGAGATGGAGCTCACATCGTTTATATCCAAGATGCAGAAAAAAAAAACTTTACAACCACCAATAAAAATCCTCACATCACTTACAACCAGGATGCAGAAAAAACTCTTCAACCACCAATAAAAATCCACCATGTCACTTAATGTAACTGAGCAGTGGAAAGGTAATTATGAACAACCATTATAAACAACTTTGAGTGCTTATTATCTAAAATAGTGCTTATTAAATAAGCAGTAGTTTATGAGTTTTTGGTGAAAATGTACTCCTTTCAATGAGGTAGTTTAAATTTTGATTATTGAGGTAGCGGGCCAAGATGGGCCAAAAACACAATAAACCAGTGTTTTCAGCCAATGTTCAAAATTTCGTCACATATCGGCCGATACGTATCGGTTTTTTGACTTACCGGCATGAGAGATGGTCCTAAATCGAATGTACCATCTCTTTTCATCGTGCCGAAACAGTATCAACTTCGTATCGGGCTGGTATCAGCCCGTTTCGATATATTTCGGCTGAGTATCAGCCGATACGCGACCACTTCACTGTTACAAATAGAATAGCCTTCGAAAGAGGGCTTCTAAACCCATTTCAGAATCCCTCTTTCTTCCCCAAACCCTTCGGAAACTTTCTTTACATTCCTAGAGACTCAAATTTAGAAGAAAAAAAACCCATCAAAACACCTACAAAATTGAAATACTCAACAAGTTTTTCAAGGTTGTTTAAAAAGTAGCGAAAATATTATTTTTTTCAATTTTTTTTTTACATTTTCAGCCAATGTTTTTGTTTTTTTTTTTTAGTTTGGATGCTTGAAAACATCTTTATGTATGTTGATCTTCTATTCTTGTGCAAAAAATCTCACTTATTTTGCTGCTTTATGTAAATCTTTGTGAATATTTGAAGAAATTCCAGAATAATAAAAAATCTGAAAAATGAAATTTGTAGGTTTTTCTTTTGATCTACCTCTAGAAATTGGTTATGTTGTAAATCTATGGATGGTCTACATTGTCCATAGATCAAATGAATTTTTTCTAAATAATTGATTTTTTTTATTTTTGGAATAATATATATATATATATATATAATTTCTTTAATTTTATATGGTCTAACCCTATAGGCTGAGTATGATGTAGATTTAAGGATGATCTACCATGTCAATAGATTAATTGATTTTTTTTTTATAAATAATTGATTTTTTCTATATATTTTTCAATTTTTAGAATAAAAAAATATTTATAATTTCTTTAAATTTATGTAATTTAACCCTATAGGCTGAGTATGTTGTAGATCTATGGATGATCTACCATGTCCATTGATCAAATTCATTCAATTTTTCTGTTACATATTTACTTTTCTTAATTTTAATTTAAATTTTAGAATAAAACATGAAAAAATAATTATTTGAATAAAAATAAATAATTATTTAGTTTTTAGAAAATTAGAATGAAACATGAAAAATAATTACTTGATCTATTATGTCCATAAACCCATTCAATTTTTCTGTTACATATTTACTTTTCCTAATTTTAATTTAATTTTTAGAATAAAAAGCAAAATAATTATTTGAATATATAAAAATAAATAACTATTCAGTTTTTAGAAAATTAGAATGAAACATGCAAAATAATTACTTGATATATTATGTCTATAAATCCATTCCATTTTTCTGTTACATATTTACTTTTCTTAATTATAATTTAATATTTAGAATAAAACATCCAAAATAATTATTTCAATAAAAATATATAATTATTCAGTTTTTAGAAAATTAGAATGAAACATGCAAGATAATTACTTGATCTATTATGTCCATAAATCCATTCAATTTTTCTGTTACATATTTACTTTTCTTAATTTTAATTTAATATTTAGAATAAAACATCCAAAATAATTATTTGAATAAAAATAAATAATTATTCAGTTTTTAGAAAATTAGAATGAAACAAGCAAAATAGTTACTTGATCTATTATGTCCATAAATCCATTCAATTTTTCTATTATATATTTACTTTTCTTATTTTTAATTTAATTTTTAGAATAAAACATCCAAAATAATTATTTGAATAAAAATAAATAATTGTTCAGTTTTTAGAAAATTAGAATGAAACATGCAAAATAACTACTTGATCTATTATCTCCATAAATTCATTCAAATTTTCTGTTACATATTTACTTTTCTTAATTTTAATTTAATTTTTAGAATAAGTTAATAAAAATCCAAAATAAATATTTGAATAAAAACAAAAAATTATTTATTTTTTAGAGAATTAGAATGAAACATGCAAAATAATTACTTGACCCATTATGTCCATAGATCTATTCAATTTTGCTATTACATATATACTTTTTTAATTTTAATTTAATTTTTAGAATAAAACAAGCAAACACATTAGAACTGAATTGAGTACTTTATTAAATAATATGTTTTTGTTCCCGTATATTGATTATAATATGTTTTTTTTTTCATAAAACCCACTAAAACATGTTATTTTTATGCATAATTAGCCCATTTATGTCTTATATTTAGTGATATTGATGTTTATTTATGATTTATTGGAGTATTTATAACATTTCCATGCGTATCTTAATTTTTCATTCGTATCTATGCATATCCAAGGCGTATCCTGATTCGTCTCTTAAATTTGCCTTTTCAATATGCATAGCATTTCTGATACTTTGAACCTTGTTTTATGCATTCTACATTATCCAACACCCAATAGGCCAAGATGATGCCATGTCATTGCACCACTAGCGTCAATGGGTTGTTTTATGGGAAAACATTGAGTTTGGTGTTTCTTCATTTCAAACTTTTATGATTTTCAAGGTGTGGTCTAGAGCAACAATCTTTTTCTCGAAAAATGGTACCAAATAAAATGCCGCTTTCTAAAGCACCACTTTTTCTGATGCGATGCCTATGTGGCATTATTTTCTAAAAAAATGACATCGATGCCAAACACCGCCTAGAGATATCATGCTTTTCCAATATCATAACCAAACCCATATAAATCCAACATAATGCTTTCTCCAATTCCATCATGCTTTTCCATTATCATAATCGAACCCATATAAATCCAACATAATACTTTCTCCGATTCGATTGCAATCCAAATTCGATTCCAACCGATATAAAACTAGGTGAGCAAATGGATCGGATCATGATCTGATCCAATCCGAGATCCAATCCTATTTGGTTGAATTCAGATCACCCCTGGTCGAATATTCAGATCACCCTTATCCGATTCGAGAAGATCCAATCCGATGTATTATATATTTATAAATATATATGTTATTTATTTATTTATTTATAAATACATTATTTATATTATTTTTTTATAAAATTGTTATATTATTTATTTTTTTATAAAAAAATGTATATATATGACGAAAATAATTAAAAAAATACTTGTATTTTTGTTTTTTTCTTTATTTAAATTGATATATTTTATTTTTTTCTTTTAATAATTTATTAATTTTTAAAGAAAACAAGTCGGGTCAAATAAGATCAGATAAGATTCAAGAGTTCAGATCGACTCCTACTAGGGATTTGACATGAATAGTGCCTAATCGGATTTGAATATGCCCTGATTCAAATCCGATCTGATCCGTTTGCATCCCTATATAAAACTGACATCGATTTGATTCCCGAATGCATGGTTCAAAGTATCAATACAATATGCCCCGTATCGGGCATATCGTATTGTATCTTTTGAAAACGATACTGTCCGAAATGCCTGTTTTCAGGTGTTTTAGACCCCCAATTTTTTAATAATAAAAAGCATGCTAAAAGCTTTCCAAAAAACCAAAATTTGAAAAAAAAAATAGAGTTTCGGCCGTTTCTAAGTGCCGATACGATACGGCCGAAACTCGTATCGTATCGATAACGCCCGAATGTAAACAAATCAAATTCGGATTGCATATATGGATTTTCCCCTTTTGCAGCACTGACCCGATAACGCCCGATGCGATGTCATACGGTCATATACCCAAATCAAGGTTTCGATATCCAAAGTAACCATGTGCAACCCGGGTTCTCACTTCTCAGCACTTCCGTTCCGTAGGAGTTACCTGCTTGCTTGATCACCATCGTCATCGTCGGCTGTCCACGGTGGGCGGTTGATGCGCCGGATTGCCATTGGCGACTCGCATTGGAGAACTGCCATTTTCTTAATCTTAGTGAAACGATTAACGAAGTACCGAACCCTCATCTAAACGAACTCTACTCTTCTCAGCAGATAAACCAGAAATGGCGAATCAATCCATGAAGCGTTTCTTCCATCATCTAGGTAAGCTATATATAGAGCTATTGTTCTATTAGAATTTGTATGAAGAAGTTCTTCTGGGGTTTTATGAGACTGTAGGTTCTGCTCACATTTCAAATCCTGTTTGTAATATTTTCATCTCTATGCCCTCGAATTTTATTGCTTGAGTATTTGCATTAAACTTGTATTTCCGGTTCCTTTTCTATCAGTTCCTCTTTTCCAGATTAGTCTATTGCTGGTACTTTGTTTTTGTGTCATTTATCTAGTTTAAAAATTGTAGGGCTAGAGTGCTTGAGTTTACCTAAACTGATGGCTGGCTGCTTGTATTTTGATTTTTGGGATCAATTTTCTTTTCTTTATTGCACAGGTTTTAGTATAAATATGCTAAAAAAGCAGGAGTCGTATAAGCGTTTTGCATATAAGGTTCTTGTTCGGTGTCAATCACAATCGTCAGAAACGGATAAAGCGGAAACTGACGGTTCGAGAGAGGGGAAGGATGTATCGCGAGTTCCGGTAATGCCTAATCTGAATAAGCAGATAAATTATGATTCGAGAATCAGCAAGTACAGTTCTGATGAAGAGAATTTGAATGATAACAAGCGGAAGTTAGAAGTTGATTGGATCATGAAAGCTCTTGAACCAGCTGTGCAGTTGTACAGGTGGGCTCTGCCAACAGGTCTGTCACTTTCTAGTCATGTATCTTTCCATATTATATTGCTTATGATTGATATGCTTCAAGTATTTAGAGGATGACTACAAATATTTTGGCATAACGGCTAGAAATTGCAGGGTAGTTTTCGTGTTGAAGA
Source organism: Nelumbo nucifera (assembly GCF_055504915.1). Lineage (NCBI taxonomy): Eukaryota > Viridiplantae > Streptophyta > Magnoliopsida > Proteales > Nelumbonaceae > Nelumbo > Nelumbo nucifera. The sequence continues at coordinate 51,110,481 of NC_142651.1, read as the reverse complement.
GAAATCACATTAAAACATGAGAGTAAGCAACCATTCGTGCCTGATGCAATTAATCCATGCACCTGCTGAAAATCAAGACATTTAAGCCATCCTTTTATTTTATTTTGTTTAGTTTTAATGAAACTTCTATTAATTAATAAATACTTATTGGATTTTTTGGTTTCATGAGATGGGTCAGATTGTCCTTGAGCAAGAGTACCTACTCGGTTGTGGTTGTGTGCATGAGTTGCACATGAAGGAGACTCAAGCTCAATTCCTATGAACTTGTATTCTTTCACGGTTTGGTAGAGGTTGGACAATTCACTAAGTTAAAAAGATTGTTTATGTGTGACACCTCTATAAGATAGGGTAAAAGTCTCAATCACTTGAGTGAAGACCCAGGGTCTACACATAGGTGTAGCAGAGATTACATTAAACAAATCCACTAATAATTATATATAATGTGATCTATTCTAGAGAAAATCTTTTCTCACCTATATCCCTGGACCTAAGAGGGCTATGTCAATCTGGAGGTTATGTTGTCAACCTTGAGTTGCTTAACCAATGAGATCAATCTTGACCAATATCTGAGTGAATTGTTTCTCTATTCTAGAAAAAATATTTTCTCACCTATATCCCTGGACCTAAGAGGGCTATGTCAATATGGATGTTATGTTGTCAACCTTGAGTTGCTTACCCAATGAGATCAATCTTTGACCAATACCTGAGTAGTTTGGTTTGATGGTGTAGTGCCCTAGAGTGAATTATTTCTCAACAAGGAATTCATTATTTGGTTTCCAGGGAATATCCATCTGAGCCCATGAGGTTTAAATAATATTTGGAAAAACATATCTGGATCCAGTGGTTTGCAAAGAGTTTGTGAAATGATTTTTCTAAATTATAACTATAAAAGTATATATTAGATACTATATTTCAAAGTTGGATTGCACTCAGAAAAGGTTTTCTTTGACCAAATATAATACCCAAGGACTGATTTGTAAATAACTGGGATTGGAAAGCATAGTAGTATCTAATTGGGATATTGAAGAATGAAGTGATATTACAGCTAAAAGAATTTAGTAGGAAAGGATTAAATTTCAAAAATTTGGGAGTTCAATTTATAATTCCGATAATGGATCCAATTGCAATTAAAGAAAGTTGTTTGATTTCCCAGTTAGAGGCAATTTCTAATTAATGCATGCAAGGAACAGAAAAATTAGAAGTTTGATTGCTTAAGCTTCTATAGAGATTAGAATCTTCTTTTTTTAGCTTGGTAAGTTGGAATCCTGGATGCTTCTCTAAGGCTCACTGTGTAGCTGGTGTGTATAGAATCAGAAAAATTATAGGTAATTGCCAGACACTTTCTTCTAACAGAACTGAAATTCATATGATCACTTCTTGCCAACCAAAAGTACAACAATGGTTGCTGTTATTTTTCATGAGAAAATTGATTTTAAAAACTTTGTTTTTGTTCTTCCCAACTTTCACATTACTCATCACAAAAGAAAAAGAGGCTTGCACTTTGGCACACATGGGTTCCTCAGGTCTCTTTTTCTCTCCACAAGACCAATTTAGTATTCACATTTTGCAGGGAATAATGATGGGCAAAACTCCCCTTCTAGTAGTCGATCTTTTACAGAGATTGTTGCACACATTCAGCGGAGTAAGGTTGGGATTCAGGACTGGAGCCTGAGTGATCTTACAGTAGGTCTCTTTCTTGTCTATCTTCGTCAAGCAGCTGCTGGCCTGGTGGAAGATGTGAAGGGTGTTCAGATCTCATCTGAATCTATAGTAATTACTTGAATCTGTACCATTTGTACAATAGTTATACTTACTCATGATGAACAAAATATCTCATAGTGCTAACTTAAGCTGATATGGGAACATTTATTACTCTAGAAATTTCAATCACTATTCTTCATCTGAAATATTTAATGCTCAGAGATTTATGTAACTTGTAGTTTTGTAATATTATTAGGTTCAAGAGCTCATCTATCACATTGAACTGGCAAAAGGGGCGTATAAGGAAAATGCTGCAAGTCTTGCACGGCACAGCATGCTTCGAGAAAAGAACATTTTGAAGTTTGTTAAAAATTCCAATGTGATGCGGCCTGGATATTATATAGGCATTGACACCCGCTACAAACTTGTAGTTCTTGGAATACGTGGAACTCATACTGTGTATGACCTGATAACTGATATTGTTTCTTCAAGTGAGAAAGAAATGACATTTGAAGGCTACTCAACCCACTTTGGTACAACTGAAGCTGCTCGCTGGTTTCTTCATCATGAGGTTGGAACATTAAGAAAATGCTTGGAGAAACATGAGGTGGGTAGAGATGTGACCTTATCTTCTGGACAATCCAGTTTTATGATGTATCTGGTAGACCTGTATTTATTAGGACATATGTTTTCATTGTTTCGGTGAGCCTAATATATCTACAGGGATTTAGGTTGAGGCTGGTTGGGCATTCTCTTGGCGGTGCTACAGCTTCATTACTTGCAATAATGCTACGTAAAAAGTCACAGGAGGAGTTGGGTTTTAGTCCTGATATTGTCTCTGCCATTGGGATTGCAACACCACCTTGTGTCTCTAAAGAACTTGCTGAAAGTTGCTGCAGTTATGTTTCAACTATTGTCTTACAGGTATATGGATTCATTCAAAGACTTGTATAAGACAAGTTAATTTGTTTGTTATGTCTAGTTGCTCAAATTTTTTCATTTTTCTGTTCCATTTGCAGGATGATATAATTCCTAGGTTAAGCGTAGCTTCCTTGACAAGGTTGAGGAATGAAATTTTTCAAACCAATTGGTAAGAAGTACAGCATTGGAATATGGTGTTGACTACGTAAAAGCATGTTATTAAAATATATGCATCAGAATGATTCAACACTCATGTACACCAAAGCATTGTACAATGGGAATGTACAAAAAGTAACAATATAAAGAAAATGATTGTTCACAAATAAACTTTCCAAGTCAGGAAAGAATTACAAGGAGCCCCTTGAAAAAGACTTGTGCATTGTCTGTGAGGGGCATCAAAATGCTATTGACCTTCCTTACTACTATTTCATCAGTATTGATTCTATTTTCAAAGATGTGTAATTCCTTTCACCCCAGATACCCTAAAATTGCAAGAGGCGTCATGTCTCAAAATATTTTACCTCTTCTACTCAAATCCTTCAGATATCAGCAATGGGAGAAAAAGCTTCAACAGAAGCTGGGAAGTACCCTTTCATGCCAAAGATTCCTAAGAACTTGGCCTACATCTAGCTGATGATTTGACAGTGAAGGAAAAGGTGATTAGCAGATTGTGGACATGTTGCACATAGTACACAATCACTGTTGGCAAATTCCAATACCATACCCCTCCTTATGTGGTCTTCCAAATTAATTTTGAAGGTTAAGTGCATTATGGAAATATATAGAGTGCTAGAAGTTTTAGTTATGGGGATAATTTCTTTATCCATACCAATGTTTTAAAACGCGGAGGCGTGACACAAGGCGTTCCACTACCTAGAGGCGTGGGGCGTAGTTCAGAACACGAGGCATAAGCCTCCCAAACACAAGGAGGTGCAAGCCTCCTTAAGAGGAGGGGTGTTATGGGCCCGGGCATAGGATCTCGTCACGGGTCGGTCCACGGGGAGAACCTCTAGCTTCCCCTTGCGCCTCCCTTTGCGTGCAAACCCTATCATGGCGAACTAAGGGTGATTTGTTCAAGAGATCACCCTAACTCTCTTAAACTCTTTCTTGACTGAAAACTGAATGCTTTATTCTCAATTTGCAACTCCTTAAATAGGAGATTACAGGAGGTGTGGGAAGATGCCCAGTAGAATTCGACTACTCACAGATAAGGATAAATCACACTTTTAAGATCAAACAGACTCCCTACTTCTAATAGGTAAATCAAACTCTAGAAGATAAGGAAAACTACTAAGAATAAGATAAGATGAGCTGAGAACTAATGAGATAAGCTGCCGCCTTGTGGGCCCCTCCTCACTGCTGCTGTTGGCGGCTGTACGTCCTCCCTACGAACGCATCCACAACATTACACCCCTCCTGGGCGACGAGCTTGTCCCCAATCTCGAGATCTGGGTAGGCGTCTTGCAGGACAGTTCAAGGAATCCAGGTGGCCTCAGCTGATGGTAGGTCGTCCCATTCCACTAGGACTTCGAGAGTACCCTGATTGGCGGGGGATCGAACCAGAGCCCGAGGTTGTAGAATGGGTCTGCCGTCTCTTAAGGGCGGAAGGGAAGGTACCTCATCAGGAGGGGTTCCTATAAATGGCTTGAGCAAGGACACATGGAAGGTATCATGGAGTTTGCTGTGTTCTGGTAGCTCAAGCTGATATGCAACTTTCCCGATTCGCCGTAATACCTTGAAGGATTCGTAAAACTTGGGGGCCAGTTTCGGGGGAGATCTACCTTTGAGAGAGTGTTGTCGATACGGTTGGAGCTTCAACCACACGAACTGTCCGGGCTTGAAAGTTAATTCTCTGTGGCGCTGATCGTAGACATTCTTCATGCGTGTTTGAGCCTGCTGTAAGCAGAGAGTGACTTCCGCCAGGAGGGCATCGCGATCTTGTAGACTACGATCGACTTCTTCCAGCCGTGTCGAACCGGGCTCGTAGGACAGTAGGTGGGGGGGTTCTCGACCATAGACAACCTGGAATGGAGTCATGCCAAGAGAGGAGTGATAGGCCGTGTTGTAGTAGTATTCGGTCCATGGAAGGCAATCCACCCAATGCCGTGGTTGGTCACCCACAAAACAGCGGAGGTACATCTCTATGGTACGGTTTACGACCTCCGTTTGGTCGTCTGTCTGCGGATGGTAGGCGGATGAAAAAGCTAGGGTCGTACCCTGCAATCAAAATAGCTCCTTCCAGAAGGTGCTGGTAAAGACCGGGTCCCTGTCACTGACGATGGACTCGGGTAGCCCATGCAAGCGAAAATATGTGTGAAGAAGACGTGGGCAACCGAAACTGCGTTATATGGGTGGGATAAGGGAATGAAATGGGCATACTTGGAGAAACGATCCACCACCACGAATAAGACTGATTTCCCGCCGACCTTGGGCAAGCCCTCAATTAAGTCCATGGAGATATTAGCCCAGATCTGTGTTGGAAGTGAAAGAGGCTGGAGGAGGCCTGCCGGGTGTAAATTTTCCCATTTTTGTTGTTGACACATGGAGCAATTCTGGATGAAATCCCAAATCGAAGCCCGCATACCATGCCAATGGAAATCGGTGCGGACGCAGTGCAACGTCTTCTGAACCCCTTCATGTGTGGCGTTATGAATGCTGGAGATGACAGCGGGAATTAATGGACAATCGATCGAAAGATATACCCGTCCCTTGTATAGTACTAGTCCATCGTGGATGGACCAGTTCGGGTTGGTTGCTCTGGACTGTATCTCTTGAACCAGGTCCCTCCATTCTGGTGATTGGGGCAGCACACTCCTAATGCTTTCCAATAGGGTGACGCGGGGCTGGGAGATTGCACAAAGGTGTATAGCATCTTCATCACGCTTGGACAGTGCATCCGTGGCCCGATTTAAGGTCCCTGCCTTGTGGTCTACTCGGAAGTCAAACCCGAGCAGTTTACTTGCCCAATGCTGTTGGGGTGGATTGGTAAGCCGCTGCTCTAGTAGGTACTTGAGACTGTAGTGGTCCGTTTTGACGACGAAGGGTCTCCCCCACAAGTATGGCCTCCAGTGTTGTACGGCCTTGGCTAGTCCAATCAACTCGCGCTCGTAGGCCGGTAGCTTTAGGTGTCGGTCAACTAATTTGCGGCTAAAGAAGGCTATGGGGTGCCCTTGCTGTTGTAGTACTGCTCCAATGCCTATATCGGAAGCATCACATTCAACCGTAAATTCCAGGTCAAAGTTTGGTAACTGCAGCACTGGGGTGGAGGAGAGTGCATCCCTTAAGTTTGTGAAGGCGGCGTCCGCTGCTTCATTCCACTGGAGTGCGTTCTTCTTCAGCATCTTGGTTAATGGGGCAACCAAGAGTCCGTAATCCCTTACAAACTTGCGGTAATATCCGGTGAGTCCTAAGAACCCGCGGAGAGCCTTGGTGGACTGAGGTTTGGGCCATTCTTGAATTGCTTAGATCTTGGAGCCATCTACCGAGACACCTTTCCCGCTGATTATATGTCCCAGATAAAGGACCTGTCGCTCCCTGAAGGAACATTTGGCCCGCTTCAGGAATAGTTTGTGTTGGCGCAGTAGCTCCAAAATAGTTCGTAGATGACGAACGTGCTCCACCCATGATGTACTGTAAACCAGGATATCATCGAAAAATACTAGGACGAATTTGCGGAGGTGGGGTCGAAATACCTCATTCATCAAAGACCGAAATGTGGATGGAGCGTTGGTGAGGCCAAACGGCATGACCAAAAATTCGAAGTGGCCATGATGCGTCTGGAATGCTGTTTTTTCCACATCCTCGGGGGCCATCCGGACCTGAAAGTACCCTAATCTGAGATCCAGCTTTGAGAAGTATTGAGACCCGTGGAGTTCATCTAGCAGTTCGTCTACCACGGGAATCGAGAATTTGTCCTTGACAGTTCTGTTGTTAAGTTCCCTGTAATCCACACAAAACCTCCAGGTGCTGTCTTGTTTTGGTACCAATAAGACCGGCGAAGAGAAGGGGGAGCGGCTAGGGCGGATGATTCCTTGTTTCAACATTTCTGCACACTGTCTCGCTATCTCATCTTTTTGCAGGTGCGGGTAGCGGTATGGCCGGACGGCGACAGGTTCTGAACCTGGGGTTAAAGGAATCCGATGGCCACACGATCGGACAGGTGGGAGTCCCTTGGGTTCTGAAAACACGTCCGGGAAGTCGGTGAGAAGTCTCTTCATCTCTGCGGTGTGCATGGCATCGCCATGGAGAGTATGCACCTGCGGTCTTTTCGCCCTTACCCTGGTTCCTTGCCAGGTGACTTGTTTTCCATTCAGGTTGAATGTCATGGTCAGGGCACTGAAGTCCCATAGGATAGGGCCTAGAGTGATGAGCCACTTGACTCCAAGCACTATATCAAACTCGTCCAGGGGTAGTACAAATAAATCAGCGGAGAAGGGTTCGGATTCGACTTGTATTTGGATGTTCCGGCAGATTCCAGGGCTGTGAACTCTCTCCCCATTTGCGACGGCTACTTGAAGTTGCGGTCTGCCTTCCACCGGCAGTTTCAGTTGAAGTGCCACTTGCTTGCTGATAAAATTGTGTGTGTTTCCCGAGTCCACCAGAATACGTACTGGCTTCCCTGCCACCTGTGCCCGCAGCTGCATGGTTTGGGAGTTATGTATTCCGGTGATGGCATGGAGGGAGATCTCAGGTTCTAGTGCTGTATGCTCCTCCTCGTCTTCTTCCAGTTCGTCTACCAAGAGGCAGAATAACCGCTTGCATCGGTGCCCGGCTGAGTACAGCTCGTCGCAGTTGAAGCATTGACCTCTTGCCCGGCGCTCCGCCATCTCAGCTCTAGATAAGCGTTTGATGGGAGGTGCCGTCATGTTGCTTCCTATGCTGGGTGCCGATCTGGAAGTGTTACCTGTGTGAAGCCGTTGTTCCCTGCTGGCTGCCAACGAAGACCCTCCTCCAGTTGATTTCAGGTTTGCCCAAGAAGTCGCTGAACGCCCCATGCTGAAAGACCCTCGGCTGATCTGTAGCTTGCGCTCAAAAGCGCGGGCTAAGTTCATTGCAGTGACCAGGTTGGGAGGACTCTGCATCTCTACATCGACTCTCAGAGGTTCGGCTAGTCTAGCGGTGAACATATCCACCTGCTGATCTGGGCGTACTAAAGAGGCTCTGGCGAGAAGAGTTTGAAATTGCCGCTGGTACTCGACTACGGTCCCGATCTGCTTGAGGTTAATTAACTCTCCCAATGGGTTGCTTGTTAATGGGGGTCCAAATCGAAGGAGGCAGTAGGACTTGAACTGGTCCCAATTGAGTCCTGGTTCCTCCTGCTCTACCCGGTAGAACCAGAGTTGTGCTTCGTCTGTCATATGAAACGCGACCAAACTGACCTTATCCTTTTCCTCCGTGCGCTGATTACGAAAGAATTGCTCGTAGTGGTACAACCATCCCAGTGGGTCGCCGCTGCCGCTGTATGAGGGAAACTCCAGCCGACTGTACTTGGGTATGACCGCTGCTGTTGGAGTGGCGATCTGTCGTTCACCGGATCCCTCCACCAATTCTGGTCGGCGGCTGTTGTTGGTGGTCGCCCCTTCAGGGCTCCTCTCCCTGGTGGAGAAGCACAACTCGAGTAGGCGACGAAGCTCCCTGACATCTTCCTTGACTTCTCTCACTTCCGCGTGGTTCTCCACGAGTCGGTGTTCCAATTCGTGGACCCTGGATGATAGCTGCTCCATATCGCCATGACGTTTGGCTCTGATACCAAAATGTTATGGGCCCGGGCGTAGGATCTCGTCACGGGTCGGTCCACGGGGAGAACCTCTAGCTTCCCCTTGCCCCTCCCTTTGCGTGCAGACCCTATCGTGGCGAACTAAGGGTGATTTGTTCAAGAGATCACCCTAACTCTCCTAAACTCTTTCTTGACTGAAAATTGAATCCTTTATTCTCAATTTGCAGCTCCTCAAATAGGAGATTACAGGAGGTGTGGGAAGATGCCCAGTAGAATTTGACTACTCACAGATAAGGATAAATCACACTTTTAAGATCAAACAGACTCCTACTTCTAATAGGTAAATCAAACTCTAGAAGATAAGGAAAACTACTAAGAATAAGATAAGATGAGCTGAGAACTGATGAGATAAGCTGCCGCCTTGTGGGCTCCTCCTCACTGCTGCTGTCAGCGGCTGTATGTCCTCCCTACGAACGCATCCACAACAAGGGGGGTTAGGAGGAGGATGAAGAGGAAGGGGGGATTTCATTTTTTTCTTTATTTTTAATAAAAATATTTTATATTAAAAAGAATAAATATGCATACCACTTTCTTTCCCCTTATCTTTTCTTCCCTTCCCTTCCCTTCCCTTCCCTTCCCTTTTCTTTTCTTTCATTTTCTCTTTTTTTCTTTTTCTTTCCCTTCCCTTTCCTTTTTTTTTCTTTTTTCTTTTCTTTTTTGTCTTTTTTATAAGATGTGCATGAGGCGCATAAGGTGTACGCCTCATGAAAAAAGTGCATGAGGCGTACGCTTCAAAGGTGTCAGCGCCTCTGGCATACGCCTCGGGGCATTTTGGGAGTGCCTCCAGGCGTATGCCTCCCATGCCTTTTAAAACACTGATCCATACATCATAACTAAAGCTAATTGTGCTAAAGGAGAGAGAAAAACTAAAGTAATCTAATGTATAAATTAAATGAAACTGAAATAAGAGTGATAAAAATTGAAATAAGAAAAGTGGCCTGTAGTAAAATCTTTAAGGGGTATTAGTTTACAACCATGCATTAAGCATAGTTTTCAAGGCGCCAAGGCGAGGCTAGCCGACAGGGGGGTGCCTTGTCGCCTAGGCAGGCGCCTAGGTGATGCCTATTTTTTTATGCAAAAATCATGTATCCTAGGGTAGTTGGCGCCAAGGTGAGGCTAGGCGACAGGGGGGCGCCTTGTCGCCTAGGTGACGCCTATTTTTTTATGCAAAAATCATGTATCCTAGGGTAGTTCCTTTTGCTCCATCACCAACTTTCTTTAATAACCATCCATAATTTTCGTAAGAAAATTATAAACTTCATGTTTAAGTCTAGAAAATCAACATATTTAGGAGAAGAAAAAGAAGAAAAGAAAGAAAATTCAAAAAATATAGGGGCTGAACCCCTATTTTTGTTATAGGAAAAGAAGAAAAGAAAAAGTGGAAGAAGAAGAAGAAGAAGAAATGTCTTGATTAGAAATTTATCAAAAAAAAAAGTGTTGATTAGACAAAATTTTAAGTTCTTCCCTTAATTATTGGTTCAGATTTTGAAGTCATTGAGGGTTCAATACAGCAGTTAGCAATGTTTGTGTTGATAAGCCCTGATAAATAAGAAAATAATAAAAAGAAATTAGTTTATAAACACAAAAAAATATTTTTCTTTAATAATGTCTATTTTATAATTACAATCTCAAAAAATAACAATATAAAAATATTTTATTACACAGTATGCAAAACTGCTTGGCAACTGGGCGAGGCAAGCCTCCAAGGGTGCCTTGTCACCTAGGTGTCGCCTTGACAACTATGGCGTTAAGGCATTGTTTCATGAAAGAAATAAACTGATCACGTTGGTGGACTGAAAGCATTATTTTCAATGAAACAAGTTTTGATTGTTGTAGCCTTGGCAAACCTAGAAATGCAGGAAGGAGGAAATGAGAGTTTTTGGGAGATTTTTTTTTTGGTAGTTTTTGGGAGATTTTTTGAACAAATGAGAGTTGACTTGGCTAAATTGGGTTCTGCCTCGATGCTTTTTCGTGGTTAGGAATTACACTTATGCTAATGTTACTTGATGATGTTGACACATTAACAAATGGCATGCAATCCTTTGTAAATTGCAGAAATAGGATCTTAAGTCTGCTTCTTGGTTTACTCTTGTGAGCTTGCTTTGTCACATGTTAGGTTAATACCTCAGCATTGATGACCAATATAGTTGGTGTCCTTGTTGGATTGGGTTAAATGATTCACTCGGCCCTCCATTTAAGAGAGCTAGTTGAAACTATTTGAAATATTAACGTGATGCTTGCCTTTCTAGTTACAGGAAGTATGAAGTGTTGAAAATGTCAGCCCTGTACATTGAGAAATATCAACAAAAAAATTTTGAGGCATTATTCATTAGGTGGATAGCTGCTGGCATCCATTTATTATTCAATTATCATCATCTTAATAATCTATTTTCCAAAATAACCATGACCTTAGTAGTCAGAATGTAGTACCTGAATGTCTGTCTTTTTCTAGGTCAAGTGTCTTGGAGAAGGAAGAGTGGAAGACAATCATTGACTTGGTTGCAAATGCAAAGCAGGTTGTCTCTTCAGTACAAGATGTGGCTCGGAAACTTGCTGATTATGCCAATTTTAGAAGCAAGACCAATGATTCTGGTAAGTAGAAAGGCTTGCATTATCATTTTTGCCATGGGAAAATAAGTTAACCTTGTGTAAGCTTTTTAGCAATGTTATTTTACACTGTTAATGATTTATATGGTGCTTTAACATTCTTACTATGCTGTCATTCTAACATGGGAATGGGACAGTATGCAATCCAATGATATCTACATTAGGATCTAGGCATTCAAATGGATATATTCTTAAATAAATATGCAAATTGATAGTTGACTGTTGAATATCGAAGGTAGGACTCATGGAATTGATAGTGCCAGCCCTTTGAGATGTAAGCCAATTTCTGCTTGTAACCAGGACCTATTTAATCATCTAGATATAAATCCATACAGTGAAATAGTAAAATGCAAAATCCATATAAGCATATCCAAATATCAAGATGAACATATTGTTCTATTACCCATATCTGTGCCTGATACCCTAGTCAAGCAGTTTATTTCGGCCCTTTTTTTATTTGGGAGAAATGAGCCTGAGGACTTGGTGTGTTATACCTCTATTTATATTGTCATTTCTGATTCTCTCTCTATCTCTCTCTGTATGTTGATAGGTGGAGTTTGTGTGTTGGTTCCATCCTGTTTTTGTCTCCCCTCATGCAAGTCTCTGTTGGATTTAGAGCCTGTTTGTTTTTGGATTTTAAGAGGGGGGAAAGTTGGCCAATGGGATTTTGGTTCCCATTGACCAATGTATCCATCTCCCAGGTGGGCAAATAATTTTCCCACTTGGGGGGAAAGTTGCCAACACTTGGATGGGATAAAATTGCCCCTTTTAATAATGGTTTTTTATGGCTAAAACGGTCATTATCTTATTTACCTGGGAAATAAAAGAACATAGGTAAATGTACTTACCCGGGTAAGTATTTTTTTGAAGATAAATAAAAAATAAACTTTATAAAGCGAATGGGGCCTTAAGGGTATCTGTATCTCCCTTTTATATTCGTCTTTATGAATAAACTGCTTTTGATGGTGTGGCATCAATTAGAAGGGGAAAAAAAATAATAGATGGCTGATTCTTCTCACATGTCCTTTGATTGCAAAATTTGCTGGTTGTTGTCAGATGTTTCCATCAGGAAAATATCATCTACTGTTGCCAAAGTCCCTTCAACCCCAAAGCCTGCAACAAGCAGTAATGCAATTGTTAAACAGGATAAAACCACAGCACCTGAGGAGTTGTTTGTACCTGGGACGATGTATTATCTTAAGAGGAATGTAGATAAAGGTAGTGGAAGCAGCGGCAGTAAAAGCAATGAATCCTTCTCTCTCTGGAAGAGGCATGCAGGTGAACATTTTCAGAGGATCATCCTATCCAGCAACTTGATTTCAGATCATAAGTGTGATAGCCACTACTATGCTCTCAGGGACGTGCTCAAGGGCTTGCCAGCTCACAATCATGAAAGCATCTATTGAAAGATCAAAGACGGTTGTACATATGTTCTCTTAATTTTTTGTAAGCAATGAGTACTTTTAAATTTGGGTCTCCATAATTAACACCAAAGTTTGTTTGTATATTATTGATGGACGTTGGGCATTGTTTGGTGATCGATGCCACAATTCGTTCAAATAATGTAAAAGGGGATTGGTAGCATCTATTCTATGTTCTAAAACCACATGTTCTTCCAAAAGAAAAAATGATGATCGTTGGGCATTGATTGAGCATCAAAGCCCAGCAAACTTTAATCAAAATGATTTATAATCAACAATTCCAGGAGTCTAGAACATTAGACATCACATAATAACTTTACTGGTAATACATTCAACAAGTTTGAGCTTTCAGTCAACTAAAACTTTATTACAAGACACATTATATTGTTTTGAGACCAATGAGTTTAATAGATCATTGATAGGTCCATCTTATGGTATTTTCCTACTATAAAAAATCATTATATATATAATAAATTATTTTTAAAATTTTTGAATTTCTTCTAAAAAATTAAGAAAAAGTATTGTTTTTAACATAAATAGCTGTTAGATCAATGAATTTAATAGATCAATAATAGATACATCTTATAGTTCTTTCCTGCTATAGGAATATCATTTTAACATTTAAACTTATTCTTTTTATAAATTTTGGATATTGTCCAACTTTTGGGGAAAAATCCATACATCTAACAGTACAAGCTTAAAACATGCATAACAGATACAATAAACTAACAAATTTGTGTATTTCAAACATCAAAACATGTAGATTTACTAAATATTGGAGGATTAAATGAGAAGAAAAGGAGATGTACTTTTTTTTTATTTGAGTTGATTTTCTTTAATGAAAAAATGGCGAAGATCTACCACATGCCATTCATCTGTGATACCAATATGACATGTCATGTATTGGTCATATCTCATGAACACTTGAACCTGGTGAAGTCCATGTAATGATCAGTTTGGGTCAAGGGAGGATTGGCTAGTAGGACTATGAATAGAGTTCAAAAGTTTAAAACCTAATATGACATCCAATTCAATTATTTTGGATTCAGATATATGTTTACACAATTTGATAGATTCAAAATTTGAAAATTCCATCATCTTCCTATCTATATCAAAAAAAGCACTTTAATAATCAGATTTTTTGATAGATAAAATAAAAATAGAACTATAAAGGAAACTGACCATACAAGAGTCCTCAAAAGAAAAAAATAAATAAATAAATAAAGAGGAGACCCTAACCAACACTTTAATCCTCTTCAAAAGATTTAGCTTGTTTTTCCATCTCATGAGCTAAGCTATTCCTAGACCTTGAAATGTGTTTAAACACAGCCTTGGTAAAATATTTACAAGAGAACTTAATAAGTTCATATTATCCACAAAACGAGAGCAAGTCCAAGAAACAACATTAGCATCCCCCTCCAAAATAGAAGCAGTTAAAAGAGAATCGGAGAGTACAGTAAAATTTCTAAAATCCTGACTCTTTAGTAAACAAAATAGCCTCCACGGTAGCCTTCAGCTCCATCTCTAAAACGGCCCTTAAAGTATATTTTCTTTAACAGCCACAAAACACCCCAAATTAGATGACAGACAAAACCATAAAATCCCATCTCCCCATCAATACGACTTCATATCAGAATTCTTCCCTCAACAAAATAAACATTATTGAAAAGATGATTTAACTTTTCTAAATAGCAATATCTAAATTGCACTTAACACCCCCTTAGGCTGCGTTTGGAAACGATGCAAATAGAGTGTAAATCTCGGTTCAGGGTAAATTTGCACTCCGGTTCACTTTTGCCTGTTGATGAGGGCAGATTTGGCCCTCCAGTGAAATTGCGACACGTGGCACCTCGTGACAACTAGGCAAGCACCCAGGCAAAAACTTACCAAGTTGGTGTCCCCCCCGGGCACCGGTCTGGCTGGCCTGGCGCGACCTGCGCGACCTGGCCGGATCAGCCTGCCACAGGCGCTGACCTGGCAACCTGGCCCGGACACAGGCGCTGATCTGGCAATCTAGCCCGGACACAGGCGCCGACCTGACAACCTGGCCCGGACACAGGCGCCGACCTAGCAATCTGGCCCGGACACAGGCGCCAAACTGACAACCTGACCCGGACACAGGCGCCGGCCTGGCAACCTGGCCCGGACACCAACCCGCCGACTGACACAGGTGCCGACCTGACAACCTGGCCCGGACATAGGCGCCGACCTGGCAACCTGGCCCGGACACCGACCCGCCGACAGACAGGCGCCGGCCTGGCAACCTGGCCCGGACACCGACCCGCCGACTGACATAGGCGTCGACCTGACAACCTGGCCCAGGCGTCGACCTGGCCGCCTAGCACAAGCGCCAGCCTGACAACCTCGAGGAGTTCATCACCGTACCCCGGTTCTGACAGGATATGACGTCTTACCATTTGAAAGCTTTTCAACCACCTAACCCGCGAGGGCACCACTATATAAGGACTCCGACCCCCAAAGCCAGGGGGGAGAAAAAAAGTATGGTAACCCCCGCTCTCTAGCTCTCTCATTTCTCTCCAAGCTCTCTGTAATCAGAATGCTAACTTAGGCATCGGAGAGTCCCCGCCGGGAAAATACCCCCGGGTCCTCTGATTCAGTTCCCGCAGGTCCCTCAGCTCCCGCCGTCTACAAAGGAGAGAAAATCACCTCACGCGGAGGGTAGTCGGGTTGCGCTGCACCAGGGAGCTCCACCATCCTCTGAGTTGCAGGCCGCCTAGGAGCAAGTCAAGTGACGAGTTCGCCATCAGGCAGTTCGTCACCAGGCAGTTCGCCACCAGGGAGCACTGCCGGGCAGTTCGCCACCAGGCAGTTCGCCCCCAGGCAGTTCGCCACCAGGCAGTTCACCACCAGGGAGCACTACTAGGCAGTTCGCCACCAGGCAGTTCGCCATCAGGCAGTTCGCCATCAGGCAGTTCGCCACCAGGGAGCACTACCGGGCAGTTCGCCACCAGGGAGCACTACCAGGCAGTTCACCATCGGGCAGTTCGCCACCAGGCAATTCGCCACCAGGGAGCACTACCAGGCAGTTCGCCACCGGGCAGTTCGCCACCAAGCAGTTCGCCCCTAGGCAGTTCGCCACCAGGGAGCATCACCAGGCAATTCGTCACCAAGTGGTTCTCCCCGAGGGAGTTCGCCAAGTAGCTCATCACCAAGGCACGTCACCACCAGGTCAAACACGAGGTACTTAGCCAAAAAATTTATACATCACAAAAAATGGTATGTGACCAAAAACGGTTACATCACCTGTGTTTGACAACATTAAATTTATGCATTGACAAATGACAAACCAACACATATTTACATTGATAATAAGATGTAAAAGTATATCAATAAAAAAGAAGTAAATTTACATTCAAGTAGGCTTTTGATAAAAAAAAGCATATACTTTATTGGAATTCATATTTGCATCCATTACAGCTAAAAATCTGTTTGGTAAGAAGATAAATTTGTCATTGCAAAACTAACCCAATTTTGCAATTATATGAACCATTTTACATTCTACATATTTGCATTTACACTTATTTACATCATTTCCAAACGCAGCCCTAAAAGCAAAATCATTTCTAAAACTCCAAATATTATAACAAATAACACAACTCAACCAAAAAAAAAAAAATCTTCTATCCATATTAAAAGAAAAACACCTGAGAATGTTGAAAAGAAAAACGTCAACATAATTTTATCTTAAACCATCAAATCTAACACCCGTAGAAGTTCCACCAAATATCCCTAACAAAATTACAAGTAAAAGAATAAGTGAAACATCCTTATTACTAGTATTACAAAAAGCACACTTTGAATCAATTAGAACCACGAAAAGACAAACAAAATTCCTAACAACGCTCCAAAGAAACAATTTATATGTAGGTCTAATAGGAAGCATCTAGATTTTTCTAATTAGGCACAAGGTTTAGAGATCTGCTTTGGTCAGTGTAACATCCATTTGAACAGCCTTTACAACCTTGCATTGGGAATATCTCCATACTTATGTGCTTTATTTCATGGGGAGACATTTCCCAATGCAAAGTTGCAAGAGGATGTTCAAACAGTTTGAGCACGGACTTGCATTGATCGAAGCTGAACTTTAAGGTTGAAGGGGGAAATTGATTCGCTCTCTTAGACCATAAAAAATAAACAAATAAACAACCACTTTCAAACAGAGCTTCTCATTTCTATTAGGAGCCCCAAAAAATAAATTCCCACTCTCCATCCTATAAATATGAGTAACTAAAACTAACCCCAAAATAGGGGTGTTTATAGTTTGATTAACCGAACCATGGGCATATTTTGCGAATCGAACCGATGGTACCGATTTTTCCATTTCTCCAAACTGAAACCGAACCGGTACCATCGGTTAACCGGTCCATCGGTTTCGGTTTTTGACTGATTCGGTTATTCAATTTTTTTTGTTTTTTATATTTATAATATATATTATATAAATATATGTATAATACTATATTATAAATAATAAATTATATATAATATATTTATAAATAGATTATTATAAATATAATATACGTATATATTTATATATAATAAATATATAATATATAGAAAATATGTGACGTATATTAAAAATATATATAATGGTCAGTTCGATTAACTGCTGGTTTTTTGTAGGTTAACCAAAAACTGAACTGATCCTTCGGTTTTTCTAAAATTCCAAACCGATCAGTTCAATTCGGTTTTTCATGGACACCCCTACCCCAAAACACTATCATAAAAAAGACTTCTCAAACAACTCTCATCCCAAGAACCATTGTCGCGGCCCCACCAAATTACAAATTTTCAGATTTCTATCTCATGAATACTCGGACCCACACGAGCAAAAAACTAATCGTGCATTCTTGCCCAAGGGACATTACAAACACTAAAACCAGAATTATTAAAGACCTTAGCTCCAACCTAGTGAAAGATCTTCATTAAGGTCCTACAAGGAGATTTTCAAAACATAGAAGAGTTCTTCAACATCCTAAAAGGTTATAACTCATTATTATTTAAATGGTTACATCTTAAGGCTCAATTTGTATTATTTGTATTATTTTTTATGTATTTGTATTGTACATATTTATATTTCTACTCTTTTCAAACTGAGTCTAACAAACAAACTTATAATGCATTTTGAGAATTTAAAAACTTCCAAGCAATTTCCCACCGAAATGCTTTATTCACTTCTTAAGCTTTCTTAACACCAAGGCCATGATCAGATTTTGGAGAACAAATATTTTCTCAATTACTCCAAATAAATGGATTTGATTCTTGTTAAATTTCCACCAATTTTTTATTAAAACCCTATCTCTGATCATTAGCTTTATTAGGAAGTTGCTCCATTAACATTATATGATTAGGAACAACTTGAATAATAGATTTCAAAAAAAAAAAAATGCATATTCCCAACTGAGATAAATTAGAAAGTTTCCAATAATTCAATTTATTAGACATATTATCTAAAACAAAATTAATAGATGATAACTTATTCTTGGACCAAAAAATAATATCTAGATATTTTGATGTACGATCCAAATTATCCATCTTTAAACATCTCCTAATCAACTTTTCACCTTAACGACTTACATTCTTATTGCAATCTATATATATTACTGATGTCGCACGATCCGGTCACTCCTATCTGGCACTCACGTGGCTCCTGAGAGGTGCCTGGAACGAAGAGGAAGAAGAAGAACTCCCGGGGTTTTGCCCGGCGGGAACACTCCGATGATTAAGTCAGTATTTTGTGCAGGAAGCAAAGGGAAAACGAAGGCTAAGAGTGAAGATTGCGCAGGTGATTCGAAGATACCTTGTTCCTTGAGAATAAGCCCCTTATAACTGAATTCCGTTGCTTCAGGCCCTCTACTTCTGACAGGGCAGGTATAACCGCCACTGTCAGTTTGCCACAGCCGTTACTGGCAAGGTTGAGGTGGCACGCGCGGGGCCGTCATTGCAGGGTACGTGCCTGTCAGGTGCGAGACACCTTTCTGAAGGTGACAGGCGCAGTGCTTTCTGACGAGGGACATGTCTGCTGTCCACATATTTGTCGGGTACGACGGTCGGGCAGAAAGCCTTCCTGCGGTATGCCGAGCTACCCTTCCGCGAATTACCCTGAGTCGGGTTATCTCTTGAGTGACGAGCTGCCCGTAGCAAGTTATGCCGAGCTCGCTTACTTGAGGTGTCCATGCCTCGGGGTGTCTAGAGATGGATCGGTGCGTTCCTGTCTAGGAGGGGCTCAAGGTCCATTGGGGGGAGCTCGGGCCTTTAGAGAGGTCAGGGTGCCCCAAACTCGGGACCCCCCGAAGTGCCTTAACCCCGGGGAGGAGGTGCGGGTAAGACGACTTCCGGCGAGTGGCTTACCCGCCCAGTTGCCGAGCTGAGCTCGGTGGGACTTTCCCTCCGAGTTGTGGTTGCGTCCGTTGCGCTGTCATGCTGAGTCACTGTTTGAGCAAGGTCACGCCCACATGTACCCGTGCTGCGAGGTCAGGCCAAATCACCCTCCATCAATTGCCCCCCACTCCCTGCACTGGCGACAATGACCTAGCGCGGGGAGGTCATGGCGCGCCGGGTGGATTTGGCGTTGGTATTCATGCCGCTTTGTTGCGCGCTCCGTCCAGCTGGACCGGTCTAGCATCCGGTTTAATAATAAAAGACTCGAGTCGCGTCTGGATTACGCGCGGATCTCACGCGATTTGGACTTCGCAGACGTCAAAAATGCGCTAAACCGTTTTCGCCTTGAGGAACCCGCAGCTTTGGCTATAAATAGGGGACCCTTGGCCATTTTCTTCGCCACAAAGCTCTCGTCATTAGCGTTTGAGCTCACGCCGGAGGTCTCTTAGCTCGGGTCTTCCGGTTCTCCCAGTCCGGTTGCGTTTCTTTTGGTGAGTCCCCCTGACCTTCCTTCCCCTTTTCAAATTTGTTTCTTCCCTTTAGTTCGCTATGTCGTCTAGTGTAGACAGCCTTATCAACGAGCCCGAGGTGGGTACCTCAGCTCGGGGTGACTCCTCTGCTGCCTAGCCATCCGAAGTACGGGTGGCTTCGGGTCATCTGGCGTCCACCTCCCACCGAGGTCGGAAACAGATCAGTTCGGGCCTTCTATAATGACTTCGGAGAGGCTCCAGGACCTCATACAGAGTTTCCACCTCCCTAAGGAATACTCATATATCCTTCCCACCGGCAACTTCCCATGGGAGCACGGTCCTGACGAGATCGTGATCTTCAGGGAGCAACTGATAGTCGGGCTCCAACTTCCTCTTCACCCTTTGATCGTTGAGGTGTTGGTACACTTTAACATCACCCTGGACCAACTCCACCCAAACTCCATACGGAATGTGGTGGGTCCATCTCTCTTTGCTTTGATCGTTCCCTCTCCATAGATTTAGATGTTCTCAGTACAATTTTGGCTACAAAGAAGAGCGCTTCGGGCGCTCTCCCCGGGCACAGGCAATCCTACTACCTGTCCCCCCGCCCAGGTTTCAAACTCATCCACAAGCTCCCGAGCAAAGTCCCAGCTTGGAAGCGGGACTACTTCGTAGTCCGGAGTAGTACGGGGTGGCCCTTCCCCACCGATTGGAGGATAGCCGTTCAAGACCCCAGTGTCATCCTAAACAGGAAGACCAAGAAGGTGCTCCAGTCACTGGCTCAGCTCGGGTTGAATTATAAAGACTTCACTTCTGAGGAGAAGCTCATCTAGGTGAGCTTGAGCCCAGGTAGGTTTTCCTCCACTTTGGCTTTCTGTTCATATGTTTACTTCGGGTTGCTGATGTCGTGTTTCGCTGCAGGTCCCATGGAGGCGGAGAGAATAAACAACCAGAAGTTCTTCCGCTAGATGAAGAGGAAGAAACGCGTAGCCAAGAAGGCGCGCGTTGAGTCCCCGCGAGCTTCAGTCGAGCCCTAACCTCCGCAGACTTCTGCCTCGGGGCCAAAGGTGGTAGCCGCGCCTGTCGTCGACTTGGAAGAAGGGGCCGTGCCTAAGGGGCCCGAGGTGATGGCGGAACCTGCTGTTAGGCCCACCGAGCCTATTGCCAAGCCCACCAGACCTGCTGGTGAAAGCGTTACCGAGGCCAATGCTGCTGCTGTCGGGGCTCATCCTGCCGAAGCTGCCGCTGATGCCTCTGAGAGTTCCACTCGTGATGTGGAGATGACGGCTTCCAGCTCGGAGGGTCAGGGGAGCCAAACCGTCCTGAACCCCCAGTGTAGTCTGAAGAAGAGCAAGATGGCTGCATACCCGGGGGAGGTCAGCGAGTGGGCTGAACTCACTCCTAGTCAGCTCGGCGCCCGAGCTGCCACTCATACTATGGTGGTGAGTCTTTCTTCTCTTTTCGCCCCCCCCTCTTTTTTTTTGATTTCCCTCTTGACCGGTTCCCCTTTTGCAGGTGAACACCGCCATTCCCGCCTTGACCCTTCAATCAGATCAGCACCTGAGGCGGGCTCTGGAGGCTGAGAAATCATCTCGCGCAGCCCATACTGAGTTGAGGGCAGCCCGCTGTCAGGTCCACTACCTGGAGAGTGACGCCTCGAATCAAAAGAGCTTCATCGAGGTGTTAATGGTAGAGAAGGGGAGCTGGCCCGAGACAAAGACAAGCTGAGGGCCAAGGTGAACGGCCTCAAAGTCGGTCAGGAGGCCTTAGGGCTTGAGGTGAACAGCCTAAAGGCTGACTGGGATGCCTTGAAGCTCGAAGTGCAAGGCCTCAAGGAGGCGAAGGGGAAGCTGGAACATGAAGTGGGGTACCTCTAGGAAGACATAAGAGAGAAGACTGCAATCTTCGAGGGTGCTCTCAAGGATGCCAAGACTCAGGCCGTCATTGACTACGTCAACTCTTCAAGGTTTGACGACGTGATGACGGAGGCTTACCGTAAGGGCTTCAAGCTTAGTCGGTGGCTGATCAGGTACCTCTACCCCGAGCTGGACACGAGCGCCATCACTACTTCGCGGATCACTGACGACATCGTGCGTCGGTCAAAAGATGACAATGATTCTGAAGATGAGGGCGCCGAAGATGAAGCAGAGGATGCTGGTCCAGATACTATCCCTGAGGAGGTCCCTGATAGAGGCGACGAGCTCCCGAAGTAGTTTGCTCTTTATATTTGTAACTTAATCTCCTCCCTTTTTCTTTCTTGTAATCAAAACGTTCTTAATGGAATTTATGTAATGAATTTTCTGCAATGAAGAAATTTTTTCCATCTGTCAAAAGTTTGTGCAATTCATTTTTGTCGAAACGGTTATCTCACCCCAAGCTGTTAACCTATCGAGTTGGACTTCCGAAGTGGGTGTTCCTTAACGGCCATCGTGGCCCCGAACTGTTTAGTAGGGGTAGCCTTGTGTACGTTGGGGTGAGGGACATAGTAGGGCGCATGCCCGACCAGTCTGCACCCGAGGTAGGTTGCCGTCTATTATCCTTAATGGGTCCAACTCTTTGCGCACTAGGGCGGGCTATTTGTTGTAAGGTTCATGCCCGAGCCGCCTGCACCTCAGGCGCTGCAAGTACTTAGTTCATGCTAATGGGGTAACTCATTTTTGTATGCTGCTGGGGTTTCTTCATTAGCTCGGTGTTTCAGCTCTTAGGCTGGAGGAGTGGCTCGTGGCTCACTCTCGGAGTCTGCCCATGCCATAGAAGCGACTGGGTCCTATTGTGCCGAGGTCATATTAGCTCGGTATTCTGGTCCTTAGGCTTTGGGAGTGGCTCATGGCCTACTCGATTCTTATAGATAGTATTGTCTTAGGTTGACAATATTCCATGCCCGAGGTACTTGTTTCCCTTCGAGGGTCTCGAGCTCGTACGTTCCTTCCCCGAGCACTCGTTTCACTTGGTAAGGGCCTTCCCAGTTGGACCTGAGCTGCCAACGCCGGGCTCAGGCACCATAACTTTACGAAGGACCAGGTCGCCAACGCGGAGATTCCGCTTCTTGACCCTGGCGTTATAGTACTGAGCTACTCTCTGCTGGTAGGCTGTTGTCCTGATGTACGCGAGGACCCTTACTTCGTCGAGTAGATCGAGGTTGGTACATAGCTCATCTTTGTTTGTCTGATCACTATATGCCTCTAATCGTAGCGTAGGCACTTCGATCTCTATGGGAATCACCGCTTCGGTGCCGTAGGTGAGATTGAAGGGTGTTTCTCCCGTGGCGGTCTTCGTCATGGTCCGGTATGCCCATAGGACACTGGGTAGTTCATCTGCCCACAATCCTTTAGCCTGGTCCAATCGTTCCTTTAATCCGTGGAGGATGGCTCTGTTTGTGACCTCTGCTTGACCGCTTGCTTGAGGGTGTGCGACTGAAGTAAAGTTCTGTCGGATTCTCATGTCTCGGCACCAGTCTTGAAATTTGATGTCTTCGAACTACTTGTCGTTGTCGGAAATCAATACCCGAGGTAATCCGAAGCAGCACACGATGTTCTTCCAAAAGAATTTTTATCACATTTTCTGACGAGCTCAATAGCATCTTCCTTCATTGTTGGCCAATAATACCCTTGTCGAAGTGCCTTTTGGGTGAGGGCCCTGCCCCCCAAGTTCCCACCGCACAGGCCCCCATGAGTGTCATGGAGTATGAACTCGGCTTCGGTAGGTCGCAAGCAACGCAGGTAGGGGAGCGTGTAAGATCTCCGGTATAGCCGCTCGTCTATCATGACTTATTTGGCTGCCTAACGCTGCACCCTTCTAGCTGCATTGCGATCTGCAGGGAGGGTCTCGTGTAGCAAAAAGCTCGCGAGCGGGTCAATCCAGCTCGGCTCTACTTGAAGGACAAGAGCGACCTCCTCTGCCCCCCTGAGAATGCTAGGCCGAGACAGGTCCTCTATGTATACGGTTCTCATGGTGATGTCGCTGGTGCTAGATAACCTGGACAGGGCGTTGGCCTCAGCGTTCTTCGACCTAGGGATTTGTCTGATGAAGTGTGACTGGAAGTTGAGCAGGGCCTCTCTAACTTTGGCTAATTAGGCGACCATGCTCGGCTCGCGAGCTTCGTACTCGCCAGTGACCTGATTGACCACGAGCTGAAAGTCGTTGCAGATAACGATGTGCCTGGCTTTTACTTCTCTAGCTAAGGCTAGTCCAGCTATCAACGCCTCGTACTCTGCTTCATTGTTAGATGCCACGAACTCAAAGCGTAGCGCGTATTCCAGTTTCGTACCACTTGGGCCGTGTAGAACTATTCCGGCACCACTGCCCTGTTGGTTCGAGGAGCCATCTACATGAAGGATCCAGGGCTCCTCATCCCAACTCGCGCTTGGCCTAGCTACGAGAGATGCCACACTGGATACTACCTCACGGGGCTCAGACTGAACCAGCCTGGGAGCTTCGAGCTCACCCGAATTAGGGACCTCGTGCTCAACCGGCCTAGGAGCTTCGAAGCTGAACGTGCACTCGGCGATGAAATTTGCTAAGGCTTGGGCCTTAATGGCAGTTCACGGCTTGTACTGGAGGTCGTACTCGCTGAGCTCTACGGCTCACTTCGTCAACCGACCAGAGACCTCAGGCTTAAGTAAGACTTGCCTTAGAGGTTCGTTGGTGAGGACGATAACAGTATAGGCTTGGAAGTACGGGCAGAGCTTCCGAGCTGCGATTATCAGTGCGTATGCTAGCTTTTCCATCTCCGGGTATCTCGTCTCTGCTCCCTGCAATACTTTGCTAACATAATAGATGGGTCATTGGACCCGATCTACTTCCTTTATTAGTACCGAGCTTACCATTTCGTCGCTCGCCGAGAGGTACAGTTCTAAAACATCGCCCTCCTCGGGCCGGGTTAAGACCGGCACACTAGCGAGGTATTTCTTGAGCTCGTCGAATGCGAGCTAGCAGTCTTGGGTCCATTCGAACCCTTTGCTCTTAATTGCCTTAAAGAACGGTAGGCAGCGGTCCGCCAACTTGGACATGAAGCGGCTAGGGCAGCTATGCAGCCGTTCAACCTCTGAACCTTCTTCAACTTCTGGGGTGGTCTCATATCTAAAATGGCCTTAATCTTATCTAGGTTGGCCTCACTGCCACGCCGGTTAACGATGTATCCTAGGAACTTGCCCGAGATCACACCAAATACACACTTGTTTGGGTTCAGTCTCATATTAAACTTACGCAGAATTTCAAAAAAAGATTGCAAATCTTGTATTAATTCATGTGAGAATTGAGTTTTGACGACCATGTCGTCTACATATCATTTTACTTTTTTGTCGATTAACAGCACAAACAATTTATTTACAAGCCTTTGAAAGGTTGCCCCTGCGTTTTTCAACCCGAAGGGCATAACCTTGTAACAGTACAGGCTGAATTCCATGGTGAAGGCAGTCTTTTTTTTGTCCGCCAGGTCCATCTTGATTTGGTTATAGCCCGAATAGGCGTCCAAGAAACTTAGCAACTCATGCATTGAGGTTGCATCCACCAAGCAGTCAATTCTGGGGAGCGGGAAGTAGTCTTTTGGGCAAGCCCGGTTCAGGTCGGTGTAGTCGACGCACATGCGCCACTTGCCGTTGGCCTTCTTTACCAGGACGGGGTTGGCTACCCAGCTCGGGTAGTGGACTTCTCTTATGAAGTCAGCTACAAGGAGCTTCTCGACCTCCTCGTCGACCGCTTTCCACCGCTCCAGGGCTAGGTTGTGTTTCTTCTGTCTAACGGGCCTAACTACAAGATCAGTATTCAGCTTGTGAGTTATGAGTTTGGGGTCTATACCGGGCATCTTTGCCGCAGACCATGCAAAAATATCCAAATTTTGAAGTAAGAAATTTACCAGTTCGGATCATAGAGGTTCCTGGACGGAAGCGCCGATTTGAAGCGTCCGAGCTGGGTCTACCGCTGAGGTTGGGACTGTGACGGTTTCTTCTGTGGGCGCGGCTTGTTCTTCGCCTTGCTCCGTAGGTCGCTCTAGTTCGAGGTCGTCGACTACCTTGGTCTTTCCCTTCTGGGCGGCGACATAGCACTTGCGGGACTCGAGCTGGTCGCCCCGCGTTACCCCCACACTGAAGTCTGTAGGGAACTTCATAGCCAGATGGTTGGTGGAGACCACCGCCCGTAGGACATGGGTGATCGGTCGACCTATTATAGCATTGTAGGGGGAGGGGGTCGCGACCACCAGGAAGTCATGTTTGAATCTGACCACACAAGGCCATGTGTCGACTTCCACAGGTACTGTTATTTTCCCAAGGGGCCGGACTTCTTCTCCGCTGAAGCCCACCAAAGGAGTGTTTGTAGGCTTTAGGTCGCTTCTCTGCAACTGAAGCTAGTCGAACACAGCTTTGAAGAGGATGTCGGCTGAGCTGCCTGAGTCAACGAGTACGCACCTGACCTCAAAGTCGTTGATTCTTAGTTTTATTATGAGCGCGTCATCGTGGGGATAGTGGACCCCTCGCGCATCATCTTCTGTGATGAAAATTGAGTCTTCCATCCTTGGCCGCTTTGGGGGGTTTTGCTCCTCCCGGGTGACCTCATGAACTAACTCCGAGCTGCTGCTGAAGTGCAACCCGCAACAATCAAACCTCCCACTATCATGTGGATGGTCCCCCGAACAGGCCTCTCCTCCGGAGGCTGCCTCTGCGGTTGTTCAGCCGGCCTGCTACTGGACTCGGGAGCATCCCTGCCGTGCTCCCCTTGCCAACCTGTTTTATTACTATTATTATTATTATTATTATTATTATTATTTTGTACAAAGTTTCTCAAATATCCATGACGGATGAGCTCCTCTATCTCATCGCGGAGGTTTTTACAACTCTCGGTACTGTGATCGTGATCTTTGTGAAAACTGCAATACAGATTCTTATTTCTTTTATTGGGATTCCCCCTCAAACGGGGTGGCCACTTCATGTACGGGGCGTCTTTGATCGCCATCAGGATTTCGGCCCGCTTCGCGTTCAGTGGGGTGTAATCAGCTCGGTCCGCTACAGGAGCTCGGAATAATTGACCCGACTTTGCCCCCCGAGTTGTATCATTTTTCTTTCGGCTGTCCCCTTGACTGGAAAGCTCTCCTTCCCTCTTTCTTTTTTTGGGTGCGCTCTCGCCCTTTTGGTGATCTCCTCTTCGGTGGCTATGAACCTGTCCGCGAGCTTCAGAAACTCGGTTATGGTCGCTGGTTGGTTGACGACCATGTGCCATTTGAACTCTTTGTGTGTCACGCCCTTCTTGGTTGCTGCAAGGCGTACGGCGGGGTCCAGGTGCGGTATCTGCATACAGGCATCGTTGAACCGCTTGATATAGCCCCGGATGGACTCTCCCTCTCTCTGCATTATGCTGAGGAGGCTTTCTTCAGTTCGCGGGCACCATTTGCTAGTGACGAAGTGGGACGTGAAGGTTTGTGCGAACTGCACCCAACTTCTTATCGACCTAGGTGCTAAGTTCCGGTACCATGTGCGGGCTGCTCCTCTAAAAGTAGTGGAGAAGGCCACGTGCATGCATGACTCACTGGCTATCGCCAGGTGCATCTGTGACTGAAAGGCATCAACATGATCATTCGGGTCAAACGACCCGTCATACTTGTCAAGAGGGGGGAGTTTGAAGTCTTTGGGCATTGGGACTGCCAGGAGTTCGAAAGACAGGGGGGATGGAACTGAGAGGAGGGGAGCTTTGACTTCGGCCGAGCTTACCTCTTCTTTGCCCCCGAGCTCAGGCAAATCACGGGTAACAGATCGGCGAGCTCGGCGGCGACGTCTCTGCTTCTTGGTGGGCTCGGCGTTCGTGCTGCTCACCTCTACGCTGTCCGGAACGGTTTGTGCAGGAAGTAGCCCCGTCTATTGGTGATGGTTGCGAACAGAGGGGTCCTACTTGGAGTCTGTTGCCAGGATCTCGAACCGGTTCTCAAGGATCGGGGTTTCAAACTTCGACTGCCGAGGTGATGTAGAGCTGGCGAGCTGAGGTCCTCCCGACCTGTCCGCTCGCGGCGAGACCGGGGTAGCCGGTCTCTCTCGTCTGTCGCGGGGGAGGCCTGGTTTTTTGGGAGGTTTTGAGGGGCCTCTCCTTGGTCAGAGGGGTGCTCGTTCTGGCGGCGAGACTTAGCTTGCTGCGAGGCTGGGTGCCGAGGCGGGAACTGCGGTTGCTGAAGCTGAGGTTGAGGCAGCTGGGGAAACTGTTGTTGATACTGGGAGACCTGGTGCAGCACATGTTGTTGGTAGGGTTGAAGTTGCCGGAACTGTTGCATTTGGGCCTGCATGGCCCGCATGCACTGCATCAAGTCCTTCAGTTGATTCGGGCCGGCCGCCGGAGGCACGACCGAAGGTTCGGTGAACGTCCCTCCGACTGTAACAGGGAGTGGGATGACGACAGGTGCCACTGTAAGAGGCACATTCAAGCTGGGGATTCCGTCCGCCGAGAGGGGGACGGTGAACTGTCCGATATAGACAGTAGGAAGCTGGGGTTGTTCCCTGGAGTTATCCATTTCCGTGCTTCGTCCGACGTTACTAGAGGAAGCCATTAGCGCTGAATTTTTTCAAGGAAGAAGAGAACTGTGAGAGTTTAGAGAGAAAGGCCTTTTGAAGCGTATTCCCACATACGGCGGCAAATGATGTCGCGCGATCCGGTCACTCCTAGCTGGCACTCACGTGGCTCCTGAGAGGTACCTGGAACGAAGAGGAAGAAGAACTCCCGGGGTTTTGCCTGGCGAGAACACTCCGATGATTAAGTCAGTATTTTGTGCAGGAAGCAAAGGGAAAACGAAGGCTAAGAGTGAAGGTGACAAGCGCGGTGCTTTCTGACGAGGGACATGTCTGCTGTCCACAGATTTGTCGGGTACGACGGTTGGGCAGAAAGCCTTCCTGCGGTTTGTCGAGCTACCCTTCTGCAAATTACCCTGAGTCGGGCTATCTCTTGAGTGACGAGCTGCCCGTATCAAGTTATGTCGAGCTGCCTGACCCGAGGTGTCCATGCCTCAAGGTGTCTAGAGATGGATCGGTGCGTTCCTGTCTGGGAGGGGCCCGAGGTCCATTGGGGGAGCTCGGGCCTTTAGAGAGGTCAGGGTGCCCCGAACTTGGGACCCCCCCGAAGTGCCTTAACCCCGGGGTGGAGGTGCGGGTAAGGTGGCTTCCGGCGAGTGGCTTACCCGCCTAGTTGCCGAGTTGAGCTCGGTGGGACTTTCCCTCCGAGTTGTGGTTGCGTTCGTTGTGCTGTGATGTTGAGTCACTGTTTGAGCAAGGTCACGCCCACGTGTACCTGTGCTGCGAGGTTGGGCCAAATCACCCTCCATCAATTACTAAAATAGAACATGCCATCTCTCGACCCCAATTTGATAGTCTGTTTTGCTCTCTCATTAAGCCACCTCACCGGTCTCCTCTCCCTCTCTCATATTGACATCTCAGCATATACAGGCCCACTTCAGCAACTTCACCTCTCTTAAGTTGCTATCTCAGCATCTCTCTCTCCATCTCTAATCTCTTCCACCCCAAGTAAATAGGGTCATAATCTTTCATGATTTTAAGTCGTGGTATAACAGGAAACCACACAAAAAGTTCTGGCTTCAACTTCTTCCCGCTGCAACTATCACTTAGTTTTACAGAACAAAACAGGGGCGAAACATAGCAATTTTCTCTCAGTTGTACAGAAAAAACAGGGGCAGGGAACAGTCATCCTAGGTATGTCTTGCCGAAGTATGTGGGTGTGGGTCGTTTGTGGAAACACGGTGAAAAGTGAAAACAACGCCTCTGTGTTGCTACTATTTTCGCCATGTCGAGCGACCACTGTAGCTTTTGACTGGGTCAAAAAGAAGGGTTTAAAGGTTTGGGTTTATACAATGATACAATCCACTCTACACCCGATACCGAAATACCGAATCCAATCTTCCATGTATTTGGCCTTTCCTGCACGGTTCGTACCGTTTTCTTGATCCGATCGACTCCGGTCCAGATGCTTATCTTAATCCGATTCATGAATTACTAATAATTAGCAGTAATTTTTAAAAATTCTACGAAATTATCTATAATTTTTGAATCACTGGTCTAATTAGGTGATAATTATTAATTTTGAGAAAACCAGTATTAATAGCAAGTATTATTGAATAATAATAATAATAAATAATTAAAAATAATAATAGTAATTTTTAAAAGAACTTTTGTTATTTACTAATTTTGTTAAAATTAATTTTTGTTATTTCAGTAATTCAATAATTATGGAAATTAACAGAACTTATTGAAAATTACCAAAATAAACAATAATTTACCAAAAGTTAGTAGAATTAGCAATAATTATTGAATATTAAAATATAATAACAGTAGATAAAAATAGTTAATGAAAAATGCCAAAAATTTATTATTTTAGTAATTATTAAATTTGAATTTATTGTTAAAATAATTTTTATTTATAAATATTAACAACATTAATTATTTTTTTTTTCATGATTAGTTAAAAAGTATCAGCAAATATTATTTTTTGTTAATTGACAATTTTCATTTTATTAATACCAAAATTAGTGCTATTAATAACTATTAAAATTATTGGTGTTATTAATTGTGTACAAAAATAATGAAATACTTTCATGATTAATTAAAAGAAACCAAAAATTATTATTGTTTTTAATAATTAGTGATATTAATTTTATTAATTATTAATATTAATGAATATTACTATTAATAACAATGATATTTATTAACTATTTCTATTTTTAATATTACCAAAAATATTTTTGTTATTAATAGTACTATTAATAAGAGTAATCATTTTTATAAATTAACAATTATAAAATTTAAAAATTAATAGCTATAGTAAATTAAATTATCAATTTACAAATTTAAAAATTTAATTAAAATTATTAATAGCTATAAAAAAGTAATAAGTATAAATGAAAATTATTGTTGTTAACTATGCTAGTTGATGAATTTGTGCTTTGAGTGTTTTCTTTTGCTAATCAAATTGCCTTCGTTTAAAGTTCCGTTTTGATACGGTTGCATATTTATTTTAAATTATTGTTATTTAAAAATTTTGTTGTTTGAATTTTTGTAATCTGATGAGTGTTGTTTAAATCTTTTAGTTAAATAAATAAACAAAAATTACCATAAATTTGTAGAATTTAGCAAAAAATTGCCAGTAATTTAAAAAAAAATGTGATAAATTTACAAAAATCTTTATAAATTACCACAAATGATCATAAATTACTAGTAATTAGCAAAAAATGTCATAAATAATAGAAATATCTATGAAATCGTAAAAATTGGCACAAAAGTATGAAAATTACCATGCCCACGAAATAGTAGAAACCAACACAAAAATATTAGTAAACTAGTGGGAACCCGTGCTATAAAAGGGCTTTGTCAAAAGAGATTTTAAAGTAAAGGGATTTAAGGGTGTAGCTTAGATGGACCCAACTTGAGCCCAACCCAACTTAACCAAAACTTTTGCACAAGTTGGGCTTGAGTTTTCAAACTTCAAGCTAGCTCAGCAAAAAAATTCAGACCTAACTTAAATTCATGTTAAGCTTGGGCTTGGGTAGCCTAAGTTTGATCTAACCCAATTTGAGCCTACCTAACATTTTATGATATGCATATCTACATATTATCAACATATTCTGCTTGGAAATTGGGCTACAAAGCTCAACATGCCTAACCCCAAGCCTAGCCTAAGATGCTGGGTTAAGCTCAAGTTGGGTCTAGGTTGGTAAATTCGAGCTAAGGTTGGAATGATAAACTTGGGCCTAGGTTAGTAAATTATCCATAATTATTGCTATTCTATTTTTGTTATTTATTAGTAAGTAATTATTAATTATTGAAAATTACCAATATTTTTCTCTTTCCAACCTAGGCCCAACCTAATCTTAACCCAATATCTTGAGCTAGGTTTGGGCTTCGGTGTGTTTAACATTATAGCCCAATTTCCAAGTAGTAATAGATTGATAATATGTAGATATGCATATCATAAAATGTTGGGCAATCTCAAATTGGATTGGGTTGGGTTGGGCTACTTGATACCTTAATCCAAGCCCAACCTAAGTTTATGTTAGATTTGAGTTTCTGGCCCAAGACCAGTTTAAAGTTCAAAAACTCAATCCCAACTTATAAAAAAAGCTTCAATTGAGCCGGATCAGGCTCAGGTTGGGCCCATCCAATTTGCACCCCTAGTAAATACTAGATTCTTAAAGTTCATTAACTAACGAGACATTTCTTGAAATTTATTTAAAATGTCCAACAAATTAGAAACCTCTTTTCTAAATGCTCTAATAACAAAAACACATCATTAGTAAAAAAATGAGAAGAAAGGGAGCATTCCTTATTTCAACCTCATGAGTCAAACTTAAATCTTCAACTTTAACAAGTATTATACAAAAACTCTCAAAGGCTAAAATAAACAAATAGGGAGATAATGAATCACCTTGCCTAAAAAGCAATAAAAAAAATCCCTTAGGGGAACCATTCACAAGAATAAAAAATAAACAATATAAAGTACAAAAAAAAATCAAACCACTCATATAAAATACCTAAGGCCTTTATGACCAAAATAAAATAATTCCATTCAATCCTATCACGGGCTTTCATCATATCCACTTTAATAACAAGATGCCAGCTTCCATTTTTACATTGTTTCATAAAAAAAAAATAATTTCATGAACAGTAACAACATTATCATTTTATTTTTAATTGATGAAAGATCCTACCACTCCAACGTAAGAAAATACAACCTAACCAAGAGAGAATCCCAACAATTGGGGAAAATGAGGGACCGTGGGAATATAGTAAACAAAATAAAAAAGGGTAAATTTCTTAAAATACCTTTAAATTTACCCTCCACTAATAAAAAAATAAAATAGCAAATTTACCCTCCACTATTTCTCAAAATTTCAAAACAAAACCCAACTGATGAAAAATTTAAACTCTTGTATCTCCACAATTCACATCCTATTGTTTCAGAGGTCTAGCATCCTCCTTTTTTTCTTTCAGTCAATTCATCTCTCCATTGTTCTGTAAGAAGATAAAAAAGCCTCCTAAACCCTTCCAGCCTTTCTCTCTCAATCATTACTTTCAACACATAAATCCTGTTTTTTCTTTCTTTTTTGCTTTAGATTATTGTTCGACTCTAGAGGGAGATGCATCATACAGTAGGGTTTTAGAAGTGGGTTTTCCTTGTTGTGGGTGTGAAGGAGCAAAACCCAAAGGGCCTTCTGTTAGGTATGTTGCAGTTGGAGTATCAGCAAGGAGAGGACAAACAGAGTCCTCTAGGGCCTAGGCCCTCCACAGCAAGTACATAATGTGCATATCTGGAAACTCCTCAACCACCGGTGGGTCAACACGATACCATTTCAGCCAAACACTTTTGATATCTCAAAGCAGCAAAGACATCCAGTCACAAATCAAGTAAGAAAAACAGCTCTGCTTTTTTTGGATGTGAACTGATTACACATGAATTTTATGGGTTGCACCCTAATGAATCCCAAAGCGCTCTCAGCTGTCCATAAGACCAATTTCATGGAAATGGTTGTTGAAAATGTGACTATGATGGAGGGAAATACTTAGGACATATGCATTTTGAATGAAATGATAGGGTTGTGATTTGTGAGTCTGCAAAAGCAAAAGGCATTCGATGAATACTTCAAGCCTGTCATGATAAAAAATTGGAAAAAGTTATTGGATTTCTTATGGCTCATCAAGCCCAATAAAGTAACTCTCATCTCCAGATTGAAGAACCGAGAGAAACACTTGTGTCTATGCCCTTCTTGGATGAACTCATCTAAATAAAGGGCACAGGGAGATAGAGTGCTGCTCTGGAGCAATTTAGTGCCCCCCTCAATACGGCAGATATTGGGGGTATTCGATGAATACTCCACCACAACTAGGTGGGGGCTGAAAAAAAAATTCCTGAGGGGAATTGCAGCCCAATAATCCCTAAAATCAATTTCCACAAGAATTCCTTGGGTTACGACCTATTTTGACAAGCACACCCTAGAGTTTCTCAATCTTTCCATCACATCATCGGTCGGAAGTCGGAGTCTACAACAAGGTTAAGTATTCCTCTTGGCAAGCTATGGCAGTGTACACATCCGGTGAAACATGTGACCACTGACCACAATGTCACGGGGGTAGTTCTACAGCGGAAGAAACCCGTGCGGCGTCCAGGCCAAGGTAGGCCAGGACAAGCCTTTGTACGCTTAGAGGCTAGGAGTTGCCCGATGGGATGGCTCCACCAACGTCAGTAGCACTGGATCATGATCTCAAGTCCAATGGCCGGGGCACTCTCCTGGCTCAGACCGGTCCATGGGAGGCATCGCTTATGTGCTAAAGGGGGACAACCATAATGCAAGGCGACCATGCGCCGATGAGGTGACTTGGCACCGATGTGAAGGGTCTCCTGTATGTCGATGATGACAGGCACCTGTGTGCCATGATGATAGGCAACCGCTTGGGCCGAAACACACCCATGCGCTAGGGGCAATGTGATAGCTCAATCAGCTTGGGCAAAGGCCGGCGAGGTGAAGAGTCATGCTTGAGTCAGACCCGCATGCCAAGCCTCCCTTTAGAGTCGGTAGCGCAGTGCTGGTCCAACACTATCCCCATGAGCAAGTGAGCGCCCATGAGGAACTCTAGTAGCCATGCTAGTCGTTAACCAGGGCTGCCCCGCAAGGGGATGATGGTCTAGGAGTGCCAAGGTTAGGCACCCAAGGAGGTCGACCACCCCTCCTCAAAGAGTACGTTAAGCTTTTGGTGGTCTGCCTGAAAGAGACATCAATTCTCCCAAAAATCTTACAGGCGAAAATGATGGTGATGTCCCTAACGTAAGCCTGCCAAGCGTAGGCAAGGCTAAGCCTGTGTTGAACTGTCACAGGCTCCCCCACTCAATCCATTGTCGTCCTCGACAATGGTCTTCTTGTGAATGGGCGTCTGTGTCCCGCGCCATCCACTTCTCCACCAGTTCCAGGGCTCACCTAGTCAACCCGGGTCTTGCCTATGTTGGTGTCCATTTATGGGGCGGAACCATTTCACCATTCCGGCCTGCCTAGACTTCACCCCCAGTGTCGAGGTTACTCAAACCGCGCAATGGCTATGTCGTTGAACTGTGAAAGAAGGGCCCTCGAAGAAATGTGTGTGGTGCTTCGCGGAGGTCCGCCCCATGTATCATCTTACCTCAAGGCTCAACCGTCTTCTTGGTAGCTTTTTAGTGATGCTACCGAACACGCTGATAGGTCTACTCCTGTTGTTGGCAATGGATGTTGGGTGTACCCTTTCACCAGGCTGGCCTGCGGTCTTCACCTCGCCCTGTGAGGGTTACTCAAACCTAGTCATGGCTTATACTCTCACGGCCCTCGAAACTACGCTTCATCTCGCTGGTTCGGGCTACATGTTCGTTCCAAGGGGGCCCCACTGTTGCTGCCTCAAGGAGACTTGACCGCAATCTCTGCGAGTGGTGGCAACTTTTACCCATGAGTTGCCGAACATGCACTCGCCTTGTGATAAGCTTCTGCTACTGCAAGTGATCAACCTGAAAACTGAGCATGTCCACATGATACTTTGCCTATGTAGGGCCGCCATGCTCCAACGGCTAGCGTAACCACATTCCTAACAAGGCTCACGCGTCTGCCCCCACATGAGGAGAACACCCAATGCGTCTGCACCCGCAAGGGAAGCTGTTTTAGGGTCATTGGAATGGGAACGCGAACAATGAATGGCCTCTTGCTAGGCCTGATAAGCAATCTGCTCGGGCAGTGTACCCATATTCCTATCAAGCTCACGCGTTTGCCCCCGCATGAGGACAACAACCAATGCGTCTGCCCCCGCAAGGGAAGCTATTTTAATGTCATTGGAATGGGGA
The DNA here is from genome assembly GCF_055504915.1 of Nelumbo nucifera. Classification (NCBI taxonomy): domain Eukaryota; kingdom Viridiplantae; phylum Streptophyta; class Magnoliopsida; order Proteales; family Nelumbonaceae; genus Nelumbo; species Nelumbo nucifera. Next base: position 51,075,355 of record NC_142651.1, on the reverse strand, counting down.
CACGAACAATGAATGGCCTCTTGCCAGGCCTGATATGAAATCTGCTCGATCCTGGGTGGAAGTGCCTAGGGACTGCACCCCACAAAATGCTGCTTGTCGTAATGATCGCTTCAACTGGCTCTGGGCTAATCTGCTGAAAACCAGCTGCGGCTGCAACTGGCTAGCTCGCTCTGATACCAACTGTCACGGGGGTAGTTCTACAGCGGAAGAAACCCGTGCGGTGTCCAGGCCATGATAGGCCAGGACAAGCCTTTGTACGCTTAGAGGCTAGGAGTTGCCCGATGGGATGGCTTCACCAACGTCAATAGCACTGGATCATGACCTCAAGTCCAATGGTCGGGGCACTCTCCTGGCGCAGACCGGTCCATGGGAGGCGCCACTTACGTGCTAAAGGGGGACAACCATAATGCAAGGCGACCATGCGCCGATGAGGTGATTTGGCACCGATGTGAAGGGTCTTCTGTATGTCGATGATGACAGGCACCTGTGTGCCATGATGATAGGAAACCGCTTGGGCCGAAACACACCCGTGCGCTAGGGGCAACGGGATAGCTCAATCAGCTTGGGTAAGGGGTTGGCGAGGTGAAGGGTCATGCTTGAGCCAGGCCCGCATGCCAAGCCTCCCTTGAGAGTCGGTAGCGCAGTGCCGGTCCAACACTGTTCCCATGAGCAAGTGTGCACCCATGAGGAACCTTGGCAGCCATGCTAGCCGTTAACCAGGGCCGCCCCGCAAGGGGTTGATGGTCTAGGAGTTCCAAGGTTAGGCACCCAAGGAGGTCGACCACCCCTCCTCAAAGAGTACGTTAAGCTTTTGGTGGTCTGCCTGAAGATGACATCAGTTCTCCCAAAAATCTTACAGGCGAAAATGATGGTGATGTCCCTAACGTAAGCCTGCCAAGCGTAGGCAAGGCTAAGCCTATGTTGAATCGTCACAACAAGGCAGCTCACACACGTCTTTTCCTCCTCCCATCTCTTTACACAGTGCACACTTTGTCCCCTTTTCACATAACTCCACAGATGGCAATGCCACAACCATCGCCGATGTTGCCACCTCTAGCATCTCGTTGCCACATCTTTTCCAAGTTGTTGCCACATCATGGAATCCCGTTCATGTGTGGGCTGAGCAACAACAACTTGGAAAAATTTTAAAAGAATAATTTAATAACTTTTAACAATATATTAATCACATGATGTTACATGTTTATAGAACACGATGGTTAATAACAGTAAGGAATGTTTTAGATAATTGTTAGATAATTGAAGACCATGTTCACTTTTCGTTAAGTTATTTATTCAAGTAAGTCTTTCATGGGAAACACTTATTTGGGTAAGTGCATTTACCCATCTTTTTTTATTTCCCATGCAAATAAGACAATGACCATTTTAATCATAAAGTCCATTATTACAAGGGGCATGCTTGTCCCATTCAAGTGTTGGCAACTTTCCCCTAGGTGGAAAAGATATTTACCCACCTAGGAAATAGGTATCCCAAGAAGAAAAACTTTTTATGGTCCACCATAAAATTGAAAATAGAACATAGGATTTTTTATCAAAGGGAATCAAAATCCCATCAACCAATTTTCCCCCCTCTCAAAATCCAGAAAAAGAACACCCCCTAAGAGTGAATAGTTTCTTGGAAGCAACTTAAACAACAAAGGGGGGATTTATCAAGATGATATACCTTAATCCATGATGCAAGAGAATCTAAAGAGTAAAGAAACTTAATCTGCCATTTAATAATCGGATTGGATGGGAGGTAGAGTTTACCCTCTTTTATAAAAAAAAAGAGCATGTATAAATTCTAGGGAAAATGACTGATCAAGCCAAGGTCAGAATTTGTAGACTTAAAGTATTATCGGGGTAGGTGGTAGGTGCCAACTTGGAATTAATGCCATTTCAAAGTGGACATTGGTGCATAGAATGTGGATTGTGGTCCTTTTGAATGTTTATAACTCTATAATATAAATCAGAAATCTGCATTGGGTAAATCCATACTTCTCCATAAATTTTATGCACCTATACATAGATTATATATAAATATAAATTTTTGTTACATTCTATCCATATATAATTAAATAAATCCAATGTTATTTTTTCAATTTCTAAATTTTCTTTAAAATTTTGAACATCATGAAAGGGATTTGAACTAAAATAGGAACTGATTTTGGTCCCCTTATTTTCTGGTTTTTTGACATCCCCTTAGCTTTGGCTTTGATAGTCAGATCGGATTTGGATATGACTTGATCCAAATCGAATTCGACCTGATTATAGTGCTATTGATTAGGACCAATCAAGTTGCATCATGTAGCATCTAACGAGGACATCGTAGTCAATTAGTCATTATGTGTATTAAACGAAGCTATGCAATCTAGATCTTGACCATAACACCCTTGTTTTTTGCACGTGTCACAAATCGAGTGGAAGAAGAAAACAAAGGCGGTATTACAGTCATAAGTGAAGTTTTTAACCCGCTCGGCAAAATCGGAAATTCCAAAATCCAAAAGAGAGCGGGAGAAGAGAACAAAGCGCCGATCCTCGCTTTGTCTATTCAACCAATAAAGTTTCAGCTTTTATGATCTGACGGACTAGACCTCTCCCTAAAGCAACTTCACGGATCGCTGTCCAATCCTACGGCGTAAACTCGTTCGCTTAACTGGACAAAGCTATAAAAGGACCGGCCGGTCAAAGCTTCGCAAACCAAAGCGAAGCGAGTAGACACAGAAGCAGAGAAAGAGGGAAAATAAAAGCTCGCGTGAGGGAGAAGAGTTGCAGAGGGAGGGGGAAAATGTCAGGAAGAGGGAAGGGTGGTAAGGGATTGGGAAAGGGAGGAGCGAAGAGGCATCGTAAGGTGTTGAGGGATAACATCCAAGGTATCACCAAGCCTGCCATTCGTCGCTTGGCTAGACGTGGTGGTGTCAAGCGTATTAGTGGTCTCATCTACGAGGAGACTCGTGGGGTTCTCAAGATATTTCTTGAAAACGTCATTCGTGATGCCGTTACCTACACTGAGCACGCTCGCCGGAAGACCGTCACCGCTATGGACGTCGTCTATGCTCTCAAGAGACAGGGCAGGACTCTCTATGGGTTCGGTGGTTAGGGTTTCGGCCTATTTTATCTTTTGCATTTTTTGTTTTTCTCTTATGGGCATCTGTTAATATAGATGATATGTGATGTATTCTCTTCTTTGTTCTCTTTACATTGATGGGGTTATGTATCTTTTCTGAGCTATTGATGGAAAAGAATCAATGAGGTATTGAATGATAAGAATTGGTTAAGATTTCAAAATATTCCAATGTTCATTTATCTTGATTTTTACCTTCTGTCCTGATTTCCTTTTTTTTTCGGTTTTCTTCTTTCATGAAGAGTAATCAGAGGTTATGCCGGGATTTAGGGCTGTCAAATTCTAAGGTCATTGCTTGCTGATGAGATCTAAAATCTAGTATTACGTTTTTATTTCTCTAATTTATCATCATTAGCGAAATTGCAGAAGCATTTGACCCCTGAAATTCTACCAATGAGCTATTCAATTCTTCGCGAGCAATTTCATGTTTAATGTAAATATAAAATTATGTCTAAATACTTCGATTGTCTTAAATTTCAATCACTTGTTTCGCTTCTAAGCCTGAATTTTCTCCATCTTAAATCTCCCTCCAGCCTGTAACCGTCTTTGTTTACGATAGCCAATCTTTCAGCTTATGGTTAGGTAGGTACCGACTCATAAAAGATACTTCGAAGCAACTTTAGCTTGAGCTCCCAAGCATCCCCATGACCAATTTTACTAACGATAATGTTGGAGTGTTCCAAGCTCATGAATGAGTTGTATGGGTGCTCCTTAGGAAGCTTTTATCTAGCAGGTCGTATCGATCGGATTGTGCCACACACTTTATTGTAGTCCATGTCCTGCGTCCACACCCTTTATTGTGCCACACACTTTAAGTATGTCACAACGGCCACGTTTGCAACCTTGGTAGGTAATGGTTGTGGCAAAAGCCCAGTACGTGAATGCCCTTATAAAAGCCTCCAGGGCTGAGCACTCTTATTACCTTTTTCTTGTTTCTCCTACAAAGTATTAATTTAACTATCGGAGGGTCCCTGTCGGACAAACACCTAAAGGATTCTTCTTCATCTCAGGTATCTTTCAAGAGCCATTTGGGTGTCAGTTACGAGTGATCGGATTGCGTTAAATCATTTGGCATCATTTATGGAAAATGCTTCAAAAAGCCTTTCTCTAAACTTTTACGTCTCTTTACCTTTCAAAAACTCAACACTCATGGTTTTCTCTATCAACATCGGACGAAACACGGAGATTGATAACTCTAGGGAACAGCCCCAGTTTCCTATTGTCTGCATCAAACAGTTCACCGTCCCCTTCTCAGCGGACGGGATTCTTAGTTTGAACGTGCCTATTACAGGGGCACCCGTCGTCGCACTGCTCCTTACTACAGTCGGAGCAACCTTCATTGAACCCTCGGTTGTGCCTTCGGCGGCCAGCCCGAACCAACTGGAAGACTTGATGCAGTGCATGCGGGCCATGCATGCTCAAATGTAGCAGTTCCAACAGTTTCAGTTCTATCAACAACATATGCTACACCAGGTCTTCCAATATCAGTATCAGCAACAATTTTCCCAACTGCCTTAACCTCAACTTCAACAATCGCAGCTCCCTCCTCGACACCCAGTCTCGCAGCGAGTTAGGTCTCGCCAAGGAGAGGCCCCCCAGAACCCTCCAAGGAGCCATGCCTCCTCCTGCGGCAGACAAGAAAGGCCGGCCACTCCGGCCTCGCCATGGGCAGTCAGGTCGGAAGGACCCCAGCTCGTCAAGTCCACGTCGCCTCAGCCCTCCAAGCCTGATACCCCGTTCCTAGAATTGATTTGAGATTCTGGTCGCAGGTTCCAAGCTGGATCCCTCTGTTTGCAGTTATCACCGGCGGCTGAGCGACTTCCTGCACACGCCATCCCTGACAACACAAAGGTGAGCAGCACAAGCTCCGAGCCCGCCAAGAAGCAGAGACGTCGCCGCCGAGCTCGCCGATCTGCCACTCGCGATTTGCCTGAGCCCGGAGGCAAAGAAGAGGTAAGTTCGGCCGAAGTCAAGGCTCCCCTCCTTTCAGTTCAATACATCTATCTCCCGAGCTCCTGACAGTCCCAATGCCTAAAGACTTCAAGCTCCCCCCTCTTGACAAATACGACGGGTCATTCGACCCAAATGATCATGTAGATGCCTTCCAGTCGCAGATGCACCTGGCAAGAGCCAGTGAGTCGTGCATGTGCGTGGCCTTCTCCACCACTTTCAAGGGAGCAGCCCGCACATGGTATCAGAACCTGGCGCCTGGATCAATAAGAAGTTGGGTGCAGTTCGCGCAAGCCTTCACGTCCCACTTCATTACCAGCAAGCAGTGCTCGTGGATTGAAGAAAGCCTCCTCAACAGTGCAGAGAGAGAGAGTCCATCCGGGGCTATATCAAGCGGTTCAACAATGCATGCATGCAGATACCGCGCCTGGACCCCGCCATGCACCTTGCAGCAGCCAAGGAAGGCGTGACGCATAAAGAGTTCAAATGGCACATGGTCGTTACCAACCAGTGACCATAACCGAATTTCTTAAACTCGCGGACAGGTTCATAGCCATCGAAGAGATCAACCAAAAGGGCGAGGGCGTGCCTGAAAAGAGGAAGAGGGAAGGAGAGCCTTTCAGCCAAGGGAACAACCGAAAGAAAAACGATGCAGCTCGGGGGCAAAGCCAAGTCAGTCGTTCCGAGCTCCTGTAGCGGACCGAACGGATTACACCCCATTGAATGCGAAGCGGGCCAAAATCCTGATGGCGATCGAGGACGCCTCGTATGTGAAGTGGCCACCCTGTTTGAGGGGAAATCTCAATGAGAGAAATAAGAATATATACTGTAGTTTTCACATAGATCACGGTCATAGCATTGAAAATTGTAAAAACCTCCACGACGAGATTGAGGAGCTCGTCCGTCGCAGATATTTAAGGAACTTTGTACAAAATAGTAATAGTAATAATAAAGTAGGTCGGCAAGGGGAGCACGGTAAGGATGCTCCCGAGTCCAGCGGCAGGCCGGCCGAACAGCCACAGAGGCAGCCTCTGGAAGAGAGGCCGGTTCGGGGGACCATCCACGTGATAGTGGGAGGTTCGATCGTTGCGGGTTGTACTTCAGCAGCAGTTCGGACGTCAGTTCGTGAGGCCGCCTAGGAAGAACAAAATCCTCCAAAGCGGCCGAGGATAGAATAGCCAATTTTCTTCACAGAAGATGATGCGCGAGGGGTACACTACCCCCACGATGACGCACTCGTAATAAAGTTGAGAATCAACGACTTCGAGGTTAGGCGCGTATTCGTTGATTCGGGCAGCTCGGCCGACATCCTTTTCAAAGCTGCATTCGACCAGTTTCAGTTGTAGAGAAGCGACTTGAAGCCTGCGAACACTCTTTTGGTGGGCTTCAGCGAAGAAGTCCGGCCCCTTGGGAAGATAACAGTACCTGTGGAATTTGGCACATGGCCTTGCGTAGTCAGATTCAAACACGACTTCCTAGTGGTCGCGACCCCCTCCCCATACAATGCCATAATAAGCCGGCCGATCACCCATGTCCTATGGACAGTGGTTTCCACCTATCATTTGGCTATGAAGTTCCCAACAAACTTCGGTGTAGGGGTAGCGCGGGGCGACCAGCTCAAGTTCTACATGTGCTATGTCACAACTCTGAAGGGAAAAACCAAGGTGGCCGACGACCTCAAACTAGAGCGGCCTACGGAGCAAGGCGAAGAACGAGGCGCGCCCACGGAACAAACAATCGCAGTCCCAACCTCAGCAGCCGACCCATCTCGGACGCTTCAGATCGGCGCTTTCGTCCAAGAACCTCTACGATCCGAACTAGTAAGTTTCTTACTTCAAAATTTAGATATTTTCGCATGGCCCGCGGCAGAGATGCCCGGTATAGACCCCGACCTCATAACTCACAAGCTGAATACTGATCATGTAGTTAGGCCCGTTAGATAGAAGAAACACAACCTAGCCCCGGAGCGGTGGAAAGCGGTCGACGAGGAGGTCGAGAAGCTCCTCGCAGTTGACTTCATAAGAGAAGTCTACTACCTTAGTTGGGTAGCCAACCCCATCCTAGTAAAGAAGGCCAACGACAAGTGGTGCATGTGCGTCGAGTACACCAACCTAAACCGGGCTTGCCCAAAAGACTGTTTCTCTTTCCCCAGAATTGACCGTTTGGTGGACGCGACCTCAGGGCACGAGTTGCTAAGTTTCTTAGACGAATATTCGGGCTATAACCAAATCAAGATGGACCCAGTGGACGAAGAAAAAAACTGCCTTCATTACGGAGTTCGGTCTATACTGTTACAAGGTTATGCTCTTCGGGTTGAAAAACGCAGGGGCAACCTTTCAAAGACTTGTAAATAAGTTGTTTGCACCACTAATTGGCAAAAAAGTAGAATGCTATGTAGACGACATGGTCGTCAAAACTCAATTTTCACATAAATTAGTGCAAGACTAGCATTCTGTTTTTGAAATTTTGCGTAAGTTTAATATGAGACTGAACCCAAACAAGTATGTATTCGGTGTGACCTCGGGCAAGTTCCTAGGATACATCATTAACCGGCGCGACATTGAGGCCAACCCGGACAAAATTAAGGCCATCTTAGATATGAGACCACATCGGAAGTTGAAGGAGGTTCCGAGGTTGAATGGCCGCATAGCCGCCCTAAGCCGCTTCATGTCCAAATCGGCGGATCGCTGTCTGCCGTTCTTTAAGGCAATCAAGAGCAAAGGTTTCGAATAGACCCAAGACTGTCAGCTCGCATTTGACGAACTCAAGAAATACCTTGCTAGTATGTCGATCTTAACCTGGCTCGAGGACGGTGATATTTTATAACTGTACCTCTCGGCAAGCGACGAAGTGGTCAGTTCGGTAGTAATAAAAGAAGTAGATCGGGGTTAACGACCCATCTATTATGTTAGTAAAGTATTGCAGGGAGCAGAGACGAGATACATAGAGATAGAAAAGCAAGCATACGCACTGGTAATTGCAGCTCGAAAGCTCTGTCCGTACTTCCAGGCTTACACTGTTATCGTTCTCACCGACAAGCCTCTGAGGCAAGTCTTACTTAAGCCTGAGGTCTCTAGTCAGTTGACGAAGTGGGCCATTGAGCTCAGCGAGTACGACCTCCAGTACAAGCCGCGAACTGCCATTAAGGCCCAAGCCTTAGCAAATTTCATCGCCGAGTGCACATTCAGTTCCGAAATTCGCAGGCCGGTTGAGAACGAGGTCCTCAATTTGGGTGAGCCCGAAGCTCCTAGGCCGGTCGAGTCCGAGCCCCGTGAGGTAGCAGCCAGTGTGGCATCTCTCCTAGTTCGGCCAAGCGCGAGCTGGGATGAGGAGCCCTGGATCCTCCATGTAGATGACTCCTCGAACCAGCAGGGCAGCGGAGCCGGAATAGTTCTGCACGACCCAAGTGGCACGAAACTGGAGTACGCGCTACGCTTCGAGTTCGCGGCATCTAACAATGAAGCGGAGTACGAGGCGTTGATAGCTGGACTAGCTCTAGCCAGAGAAGTAAAAGCCAAGCACATCGTTATCTGCAGCGACTCCCAGCTCGTGGTCAACCAGGTCACCGGCGAGTACGAAGCTCGCGAGCCAACCATGATCGCCTACTTATCCAAAGTCAGAGAGGCCCTGCTCAACTTCCAGTCACACTTTATCAGGCAAATCCCAAGGTCAGAGAACGCTGACGCCTTGTCTAGATTAGCCAGCGCCAGCGACATCACCATGAGAACCGTGTACATAGAAGACTTGCCCTGGCCTAGCATTCTCGGGGGGGCAGAGGAGGTCGCTCCCGTCGTCCAAGCAGAGCCGAGCTAGATTGACCCTTTTGCGAGCTTCTTGCTACACGGGACCCTCCCTACAGATCGAAATGCAGCCAGAAGGGTGCAGCACCAGGCAGCCAAATACGTCATGACAGACGAACGGCCATACTAGAGATCTTACACATTCCCCTACCTGCGTTGCTTGCGACCTACCGAAGCCGAGCTCGTACTCCGCGACACTCATGAGGGATTGTGCGGCGGACACTTGGGGGGCAGGGCCCTTGCCTAGAAGGCACTCTGACAGGGGTATTATTGGCCAACAATGAAAGAAGACACCATCGAGCTCGTTAGGAAATGTGACAAATGCCAGAGACATGCCAATATTCACTACCAACCTGCTGCCAACCTTAAGTATCTCACCAGCCCGTGGCCCTTTGCACAATGAAGCATCGATCTAATCGGGCCATTCCCGCCAGTAACGGGTGGGAGGAAGTTCTTAGTAGTAGCAGTGGACTATTTCACCAAGTGGGTAGAAGCTGAACCCCTTGTAACGATCACAACCCGGAACGTCCAAAACTTCTTTTAGAAGAACATCATGTGCCGCTTCGGGTTACCTCGGGTATTGATTTCTGACAACGGCAAGTAGTTCGAGGACATCAAATTTCAAGACTGGTGCCAAGACATGGGAATCCGACAAAATTTTACTTCAGTCGCACACCCTCAAGCAAATGGTCAGGCAGAAGTCACGAACAGAGCCATCCTCCGCGAACTGAAGGCACGACTGGACCGAGCTAAAGGGTTGTGGGCAGATGAGCTACCCAGCGTCCTATGGGCCTACCAGACCACGGAGAAGACCGCCATGGGAGAAACACCCTTCAACCTCACATACGGCACCGAAGTAGTTATCCCAACAAAGATCGAAGTCCCTACGCTGCGACTAGAAGCATACAGTGATCAAACGAATGAAGATGAGCTCTGTACCAACCTTGATCTACTCGACGAAGTAAGGGACCTCGCGTACATTAGGATTGCAGCCTACCAGCAGAGAATAGCTCGGTACTATAACGCCAAGGTCAAGAAGCAGAACCTCCGCGTTGGTGACCTGGTTCTTCATAAGGTTATGATACCTGAGCTTGGCGCTGGCAAGTTTGGGTCTAACTGAGAAGGACCTTACCGAGTGAAACGAGTACTCGGGGAAGGAACGTATGAGCTTGAGACCCTTGAAGTGAAACAAGTACCTCGGGCATGGAATATTGTCAACTTAAGACAATATTATCTGTAACAACTGAGTAGGCCACGAGCCACTCCCAGAGCCTAAGGGGCCAAAATTCCGAGCTAACACGATCTCGGCACAATAAGACTTAGTCGTCTCCATGACATGGGCGAACTTTAAGTGAGGTGTAAGCAGCTCGGGCTTAAACCCCACCAAACATAGCTCGTTCTAGTACGATGATCGAACTAGAGAATGATCGACGAGCATATAGTTTGGGCACGCGTGGTATTCGCTTTGCCATACACTATAGAGATGTCTCAAACAATTCAAGGAATAGTTCGAAAATAACGATTATCGAGGAGTCCTACTTTGGGTATGTAGCTCTAGTTGCTTGGGTGCTGAAATCGCCTTAGCAAAGATAGAGGGAGCATATCATATTGGGAGGAAAAAAGGAAAACTTTCATTACCATTTCAAAAAAGAAACAAACAAAAAGAACAGAAAGAGAAAGAAAAGACAATGTGATAACCGAGCTAAACAGCTCGGGAAAGTAGACAGTAACAGGGCACAACCGCCCAACCGAAAGACCTTTGAAAGACCGGGTTTATGGCATCCAGAAGTCCAGAGAAACACCGCCTCAAGGGTCCGCCTCCTCATCCTCATCCTCTGGGGAGTCAGGCTCCTCTTCCTTCGCTTGGTCCGCCGTCTCGGGAGACAGGCCCTTCATAGTGATGCCGTCGAGGTTGAGCCCGGAGAACTTTTTCCGAACCAGCCACCGGTAGAGCTTAAACATAGAGTGGTACGAACTCGAACCATATTCTACCTGGAGGTCGTGGTATTCCTGGGAGTCTCTAAAATCCCAGACTGCTTTTTCTCGTTTAGCCTCTGCCATCTGATCAAAGTTTTGAGTCCGGTCTAGAAGAGTGGATTCCAAGTCCCGCACCTACTGCTTGAGGAGCTCCCTCTCCGCCACCACCCTTGATGACTCCTCCCTGTAACGCGCGCTCTCTTCAGAAAATCGGGCAATTTGATCCTCCTGGTCGTGGACGAGCAGCTCTTGAGACTCGCTCCCCAAGCGAATGTGGTGGAGCTCGCCCCGGATCCGGTCGAGCTCGCCCTGGAGCTTCTTATTAGTAGCTTGCTGGTCGAGGGCGTCGCCGCGGTGGAAGCGCGTCTGGAGAGCCATGGCATGGATAGCGGAATTCACCTGCCAACAGAAGAGAAGGTCAGAGGACAGTGAAAGGAAGCAAAATGAGAGAAGAAAAAGGGAAAGAATCACTTACCACCATGCAGTGGGCGGAGGCGAACGCGACGAGGTCCCCGGGCTCCATATTCCCCCAGTGAGCGATCTCGTCGTTACTAATCGCCTTCTGCTCCTCTGACGAGCCACGAGGTAGTCGTTCACCCCTTCCTAATTCCCCACTAGGAACGGAGGGTAAGGGCATGGCTGGAGGGGGTTATAGGGAGCCACCCCTTCCTGAGGGAGCTCGTCCCCTCCGAAGCCAACCCCACTAGTTCCCTCGGATGGGGGTGCCGGGATCTCTAGCAGAGGGGAGGATAAAACCGACTCGGCAGACCCGAACTCAGTACCTCCCGAGGGGGGTGTCCGGTCGGAGCGCGTCCTCTTCGCTTGGCGCCTCTGGTTGCTTGAGAGAAGGCGATGCGAATCAATACTAGACATGATGGCTGCCAAGAAGACATCAGTATTAGTTCAATAAGAATGAAATATATACTTGTGAATATGAGCACGATGTTGTTACAAAAACCACGTGACCTAAAAAGACAACCTACCCTGGCTCAGGCTGGCCTGCATGAGTTTCTCCTCGGCCAAGTAGTCCGAATAGAGGAAGCCTATCGATGCCCAGGACAGCATCGTTTTCCGAGTTTCGGGGTTCAGCTCGGCCCCGGGGTCCTGGATGGTGCCCCTCCAAGAAGTTGGGAAGGGCCACCCCTCGGGGTTGCGGACCATGAAGTAATCCCGCTTCCAGGTGGGAATCTTATTCGGCAGCTCGTACAAGAGCTTATAGCCGCGGCGGGGAGAGAGGTAGTAAAAGCGCCTCTCCGGAGGGACCCCAGGAGCAACATTTTTTATACAAAGAATAGAGGCAAAAATGTCAAGGTTCAAGGGAAGACAGTACTCGTAACACAAAGATATATTCCCAACCATGTTTCGAATGGTGTTGGGATGAAGCTGATCAATGGTGACATTAAAATGATTTAGCACCTCCACTATCAAGGGGTGCAGGGGGAGATGCAAGTCAGCCTTGAGCTGTTCCTGGAAGATTACTATGTCATTGGGACCATGCTCCCAAGGGAAGCTGCCAATAGGGAGGTTGTAGGCCAGGTCCCTAGGGAGGCGAAAATAGCGGATCAGAGATCTGAGTCTCTCCGCTGTCAGGGAGGAAGGGCCAAAAGTTTCAGGCTCCCTCCCCCGAGAAGTAGATGCTACATCACCAGAGGCCTCCCGAGCCTTCGGGACCTGCTCCCAGGCTCCCCCCGAGCTCGAGGGAGCATCGTCGTCTTGGTTATCGCCCCGGTGGTAGGTGTGGTATGGGTACCTAGACATGGTTGACAGCAATTGGACTCACCAGAAGAGACAGAACGAAGCAAACTGAGGAATTCGGGTGGACTAGATGAACGCGCGACCTCAGAATCCAAAGACAGCAAGATAGCGTGAGAGAAAATGAGGCCCAGAAGGCCCTCCTATTTATAGTCTCCACTCCTCCAAATTGACGGCCCATATCAAAGCAGATCCAACGGCTCATAGGCGCATCGACCGCACGCCTTCTGAAAACTGAAGGTGATTGGCGGCACATCTTCCACGATTAAGGTAATCGCGGTCGCACGGCGTTCGGAGTTAAGAGCCACTTCAGCACGTTTTCGGAATCTGAAAAGTCAGGAAAGTCAGAAAATCTCTTGATTCCCGTAAATGCATTTAATATAAGTAGTCAATCAAGTTTGAATTTTGGTCAAATTAGTCTATCACGCTTCATGAACTCCTCGCGCTAAGACAGCGCTCTCAGCCCGAGGAGTGGGGGGAATTGATGGAGGACGATTTGACCCAACCTATGAAACAGTGACACATGGACATTGACTCATCACGAGCGACAGCTCAGCGTTGTAGCCTGGTGCGACCAAGTGACGGGCCCATAAAGCAGCTCGCTATATTGTAGCTCACAAAAGGAGAAGCTCGCCACAACGCGAGCTCCGGGTTCCCCGAGCTACCTTTGAAGAGATACTCCGAGGCAACTTTAGCTCGCAAGTTGAAGTTATTAGCTTGCCTAAGCTCCCAAGCAGACAAGTCATCCCAAGGACCGATTCTACTAAGGATAATCCTGGAGTGTTCCAAGCTCGCTACAAAGTAGCTCGTGAATGAGTTGTATGGGCGCTCCTCAGGAAGCTTCTATCTGGCAGGCCGTACCGATCAGACTGTGCCATGTCCCTTACTAATGGCGCAGTCCTTGTCCTTTCGACGGCCTACGTTCACGTCTCTCAGCAGGCGGAGGCATGCCTGCCACTTTGGAGACGTGTCACTCACCCGGGCGAGAAGTACGTCACAACGGCCACTTGCGCAGCCCTAGCAGGTAACGGCTATGGCAGGAGCCCAGTGACGGTTATGCCCGACCTGACGTGAATGCCCTTATAAAAGCCCTCAGGGCGGAGGAGAGACTTCTTCTTGAGACTTCTAATCTCTTGAGTATAGTGGTAACGCGCTATCAGCACTCTTAGTCTTTACCTTCTCCTTGCTTCTCTTACAGAGTACTAACTTAACCATCGGAGGGTCCCCGACAGGCAAACCCCCAAGGGATTCTTCTTCTTCTTCATCTCAGGTATCTTTCAGGAGCCACGTGGGTGCCAACTAGGAGTGACCGGATTGCGCTATATCAGGTACGATGACAGTGGTTCATGGAAAAACTACTATCAAAAGGGGCCGAACATCTACCGGAAACTATGTGGTATGCTGTTATCTAATTATCTACTTAGCGGTTGCCCGCTGAGCTGAATCAGAATCGAATAAAACCAACCGATTTTGGATCGGCCTTGTGCCAATGGTGCCATTTCTTACTGGAGGGAAGCTTGAAAGTTTTTATTTTTTATTTTTAAAGTTCCCCAAACACATTGGTGTTTTTTTCAAGATTCAACTTATGTTATGTGGCATCTATTCACCAATAAATGCTTTTCACCCATGTTTTCCGATTTGTATGAAGACATTGTAAAACATTTTAAAATAAATTGTAGTAGATCCAACAACCACTTGATATGTTATGGTGGGTTTTGGTTTTAAATTCTTGGTTGATCTTAGGGTTTAGGGTTTATTTAAGGATTAAATTATAGGTATCATATATCGTTTCACATAGTTAAGATAAGGATACATTTTAGGAAGGCGAAATCTCTTACAGTCCGTTTGGTTGGGTCCACTGGACAAGAAAAGGAGAATATTCCCTATAATGCTTTCCCATTTGTTTTGGGTGAGATAGTGACCATATCACAAACTTGCGCTATGTTTGTAAATTACTCCCAACTTTTACTCGATTCCTACCATTTTTGAAACCCCTTAAAGTGATCATACTGCTCAATCTGCTCTTGCAATGGGAATCCAATCATTTTTCCCTTTTACATCCTATGCCTTTGCATCATCTTCGTTCCATAACCTGGTCCCATGTCAAAAGCATCATATTGGTCATCTCCCTTTATTTTAATTACGGAAACCAAATAGGCTCATCAGTCAAGGATATTTTTCACTCATAACTTTGAGAATTCAATCATACTTCAACTCGTTGTTGTGCTCTCGGGAGGAAAGAATTTGAATATGATCGCCATCCAGTCTTTATCTTAAGATTGAAATAGAGTAGATGAAATATGAGTTGAAGAAGCTAAAAGAAGTTTGGATAGATTTTAGAGAGTTGTGCTTGTACCCTAATGCAGAGTTGCCTGTTAAGTTCAAAGTGCCAGACCTTGAAAAATATGATTGGAATAGATGCCCACAAACCCATCTGAAGATATTTTGCAGTGATATGTTTCAGTATGGCTCAAATGGGAAGTTACTCATTCGGACGTTTTAGAATAGCTTTACCAGGAGTGCTAGAACTTGGTTTGCAAATTTGGTAGATGAAAAGAAGAGGACTTGGAATGGTGTTTCAGAAGTATTCTTAGACCAATTTTCTTATAGTATGGAGTTAGCACCTGATCGAGCAGACCTTGAGTCTGACACAAAACTCAGGAGAAAGTTTCTTGGATTATGCATATCGGTGCGTGAAATGACAGTTAAATTGCAGCACCTGATGCCAAACACAAACATATTATCCAAAAAGTTTCAAAGCGGTAGTTTATTCAGGATCTTCTCAGACCGGTTGGACAGCCCTCAAGCAAATATATTATCCCTCACCCACACAAACACAAACATATCATCTACCTCCCAATACCCTGATCACTCAAGAAAACTTTCCCCTTTGCCATGTGCTCATCCTCGATTGCTCCCTGCTTTAGTTCAAGGTGGATTTTTACGGCTACTTACATGGAAGCCTCCACGAGAAGTTTGCAATTCAAGGACCTGGTCACACCACCGACCACTGCTAGCAGTTGAAGTTTGCAATTCAAGATTTGATTGATGGTAACATTCTCACTTACCGGGACCTTGTGCAAATGTAGCATTTTATAAAAGGCCCCTAGAACCTATTACTCGATTCAAGGGAAAATTTTGACACTTCCATCAATTTCTTGGGTGAAGGAAATGTCTTTTTATATCTTAGCATTCTTATCACTCCCGTTAGAGCCTCGACAATGGCCCATTCTTTTAGAGTCAAGTCATCAGCTAGTTGGACCTCTTGGCCTCGATCAAAACATGCTACGAGTTTTCTACCAACTCTTAGAGGAAGTAGTCACTATAAGGAGAAAAATATGATGTCGTTGCACCCTCAATTGAGCAAAGTTACCAATTCCAATTTTAAGCCATCATCGGTAATTGAAGATATGACCTTTGCGTGGACTGTAGAATGTGCCATTGAGAGCCCACCTAAGGAAAACATATTTGTGATCGATTTGGATGTTTTGCCAAGAGTTGAGAATAATTTGTCTGTTTGCTCGACTATTTCAAATGTTGCCCTTGATATTGGTGCACTGCATCTTTTCGTCATTGTACATAGTCCCTATCCTTTTTTGTTTCCGTGCCACTCAAAGACACACACTGAATTACATTCAGCCCAATCCCTCTCATAGGGGTACATAGAGCAGCCCATCTCACGGGTTTGGCCTCTTCTATTAATAAATTACCAGTTTTTCCCAATCATTTTTTAGCATTTGCTTTTTCCTAAAATTTATATACTAATAAATATTAAAATAAATTTTATTGATTTATGAAAACTAAGTTACATAAATATAAATTTTAGTTCTTCCATCAAACTCAAATGACTACCAATTGTGTCCTAATATCTCACAATTTATATAAACCCTTGAAGTAAGGTTTTTTATATTTAAATAATTAATTTATAATTATATAAAACTTATATCTATTGTTTCTAATATATATATATATATATATATATATAGGATCCGGTTTAAAGGGTAGGGTACTAGCAAAGTAGGAGGGGGCTGAATCCCTAAGATTTTACTTTAGTTTATTAGTGTACTCATATGTATCATTATTTTTCATTTGTATCCATATGTATCTAAAGCATACCCTAATACATACACCTCTTAAAATTGCCATATCGATATATCTTGCGTTTTCGATACTTTGAACCTTGACTTTTATAACCATTTGTGTCCATCAAGGTTCAAAGTATTGGCATGTATCGGCTGATACGTATCGTTTTGGGACCTTTGTGATACGCCCCTATAGTGGGTGTATTGGGGGTCTGACCGGTTCATGGGTGGACAAGCCCTAAACCGGCCCCGCTGAACTGGTTTCAGAAAAAAAGCAAAAAAAAAAAAGGAGTATTGATTCGCCTGATACACCCATACCGGTGTGTCAGGTGTATCGATATTTTGAACCTTGGTATCCACTTGCAAATAAAACAAATAACATTTTGTTCAACAACTCCAACTAAAGAAAAAGAAAAATATATTCAAATTTGGTATTATTATAAATAATGGCATAAATAATCTATCAAATCCACATTTGTATCAAAAAATGATTTTTAATCACAAGAAATTTATACAAAAATACTAATAAAACAATAAATAGTTTAGTACTTAAAATTTATAAATTTTCACATGATAAGTATATACCTTAAAGTTTTTATAAAACATTTAATTATTATTTTAATTTATAATAAATAGCATCATGTTTATTATTTACAAAAATAAAAGTATTTAGTCGTGAAAAACACTATTCATCTTCCCCATGATTCCTTCACATTTCTCTCTCTCCTCTGTCTCTCTATCTCTCCCCCCGATCTGTCTTCTTCCCCTTTCTTTTAACAGTGTTGGGATTGAACCCATTTTCACGAGTTTGGTGTGGTTGCTCTGAACGAGTGAGAGGTGATATAAAGCTAGTGCCGAGTCGTACTGAACCCGCTTGCTCTCAAACGGTGATGTACAAGGGGGGTAAAGTAGTTAGTTGGGTTCATGCATGCAATAGGGTTGTGGTGCCAAAATCTCGGCCTCGATTGTTAATCTATTGTCGACCCATTTTTTAGCTCTCTAATTATGAGGGCACAAAATGTAATTTTAACTACTACATTTCTCCTCATTCGATTCATTCTCATTAATTTTTACATTTAGGGTATTCACTCCCATTATTTCATTTAATCCTATATTAATTAACCAAATTAAAGAAAAATAAATGTGATAAAGAATAATTGTTTTATTGGTGATAGAAATAAAATACAACTTTAAAGGTGGAGTTGTTTTCTTGTTTGGTGGAGAGTCAACAATTCAACATTTTGGGTCAAAATGTATTTGTAGAAATTATAGTGTGACAAATTAGAATAATTTTTATAGATATAGAAATATAAAAAATTGTAAAAAAATTAAAAATATATTATTTTCTTACATCATCATCATCACAAAAAAATGCCACGTGCATACTTATTAGTAGGGTAAAATATAAAAAAATCCCCTTAATTTTCACAATCTTATAAACCTACTTTCTCTATTGGCCCTAACAAAACCTCCCCTTATGTTTAGATAAAAAGGCATAAATACCTCCCTTCCATTAATTCTTCAATAATAGATCCATTAAAATTACCAAAATGCCATATCAAGTACCATATGCAACATCTATCAATGGTCAACCTACTACTGTAATCGATTAATGGCACAAAAGAGATACCCTCACCCTTATTTATTACCTTCAAGGCTTCAATAATGAGATACTCGACATTGAGATGTTATAGTTACAAAGAAAGGGTGGGACGAGGAGGGAAACTTTGGTTTGATAACAATGGCGGTGAAGGTCGTCAATTTGGTGGGTTAGCAAGTGTAACAATTTAAATAAAATTATAGAAATAGAGAATGATGATGGTATTTAGCTGTTGCCACCTCAATTTAATCACTAATGGTGAGATGGAGAATGATGCAACCATCACCTAGGTTTTCTGATAATCAACTATTCCTTTGTATGTGTGAAATTAGGTGCTTAGGATGTCTTTAACCACCTACAATCAATTGGAATTGTAAAACCAAATGTCCATTTATGGTGTGATACCCAAGATAGACTGATTTGAGGGTATGGAGAATATATCACAGTTTGTTAACATTTGATAATTGATGATGAGATAGATCTTGTTGGCGTGAGAACAAACATGGATTCAATATTGGAAGATACCGGGTTGGTTTGGTGATGGATGATTACTTTGGTTTAGTTGTAGCAACGAGTGAAAGAGGGAAAATTAATAGAGAAAGATAGAAGGACCGAAAAAAGAATGATGGGAAGATAAAAGAATGAAGCAATTATTGGACTAATATGGTTTCTCCCATGTTCGCTTGCTGTAGAGAAGATGGAACTTGGAAGCAAGAGACGGAAAGAGAAGGAAAAAGGGGGGAGGAGAAAGAAAAGAGGAAGTGAGGGATGGTGAGACTTGTCACTATTGCTGCTCGGTCATTGGATTCGCATTGCTTGTTGCGGTGCCAAAAGGTTAAATATAATGAATAGTGTTTTATATTTGTCCAAAGTAAAAAAAAAAAAAAAAAAAACTAACTAGGGGTAAAGATGGCATTTCAAAAAATAAATACATTACATCAGAACTTTCCATTGGAAAGATGACAAAAGGGAGGCAACTTGACGTTTTGTTCAAACTATAGGGGAGGTATTTGATCAAAATATAGGAGAGGTTTCTATTATTGTAAAAAAACCTAGGGGTTATTGAAAGAGGTAGGAATAATTATTAGAGTTCTTATAAAAAGAAGAAAGGGTAGTTAACTAATTATAGGGGTTATAGGGAATAATTCAATTATGATGGAGTTGTTAATTTTGAGGCTTAAGTTAGTAGGGACTGCGAGAATGACACCACTAGGGGTTGTTGGTGCATTTAGTTCCCAAGCATGCACAACAACTTAGGCCATTGTTCAAGAGAGCAATGCTCAACATGGTTGTGTTCATGCCATAGTGTTGGCTATACAAGTTCCTGAATCCATAATCGCACGGAAAGACAAGAAATTTATTGGTAACCAGAGCGGGTGAGATTTTTATTGGTAATGGAGGACACGAAATCTCGAAATGGTTCAATGCATCCCTAATAATGACACATTCCTTCATTCACTAACATTGCGTCACTACTTAAAGGTGATTCTAGCATTATTTTGTTTTGTTTTGTTTTTTTTCGTATTAATCATTGTTTGACACTCCTTTAGGGTCTGTGATCTTTTAAGTGAATAGTCAACAATTATTTTCTTTGATAACTGTGGGATTTGAAATCGCACCATTTTTGGGACAATTCATCTATCGCACCAATTGGGCTATTCCTTAGTTGATAGGTGATTCTAGCATTCTTAGCTTGGAAATGCATAGGTAGATGTAGTATTTTCTTTGGACAAGAAATTGAGAACATGGGGCAAGGCATTTTATTAAGATTAGCCATGAAAAACAAAGATAGAGTGGATTTTCTCAACTTGTTGGTAGAAAACAAAGGAGAATGGATCTCGTCTTATATCGATACAAGCCGATATGTGCTGCGTCCATTAGTAGTCTCCATAAAAATGTGAATCAAGTGATTCAAACTCAAGTCACCTCACATGTGTTTAGAATTCACTTCATTTCCAAACCGGTAAGCCACACTTCATTTTGTAATTTAATGTAAAATAAAATAAATTTTATTCTTTTTTTTTGTTCACATGCAATTTAAATAAAAAACACATATTTATATTTAACAACTCTAACTAAAAATTAAAAAAGTATATTTAAAAATAGCATTTTATAAACTAATAGAATAAATAATGTATCAAATCCACATTTATATAAAAAAGATTATTTTTAATATCAAGAAATTTATAAAAATAGAATAATTATTTTAATTCTTAAAATTTATAAATTTGCACATGATATAAATCTTAAAATTTTTATATACTTTTATTAGTTATTAAGTAATATTTTAATTTACATTAATAAGTAATAACAACATATTTATTATTTACAAAAAAAATAAAATATTATATACACAATATTGAAGAATATAATATTAAATCGAATCTATCAAATCCACTAATCTACATTTATTTCAAAAAATGAATTTTTATTTCATAAAATTTATATAAATAAAAATATTAATAATGGAATAATTATTTTAGTAATTAAAAACTATGAATTTGTATATGATATGCATCTTAGAAGTTTGAAGAACTTTGATATACTTTAAGTTAAGATTATATTTTTATAAATTATTAATTGATAATTTAATTTGCACTTGAAAATTTAATATTTAGTTATTTTTTTCTTAATGTTAAAAAATTAAAATAGTAAAATAAAAAATAATTGATATAATAACTAAAATATAATAGGTGCATATGTTTATTGTCTTGGATTCTTGATTGATGCACTATAAATGAAATTATGCATCCCGATTCATTAATCGTAATATATTTCTTCTTATATATAACCTTAATATTTATATTTTTATGTATTTATATATTATTTTGTGATAATTTTGATCTTAAGTTTAGTATTATTAATATATTTATGAAATTTGTGTGTATTTCCCTAGTGTATTCATGTGTATCCATCTTTTTTCGTTCGTATCCATGTGTTTCCAAAGCGTATCCATATCTATATCTGCATCCGAATTATCTGATACGATACCTGATACCAATACTTTAATCCTTAACTCTAGTGACTTGAACCACTTTAAGAATCATTATGTCCCATGGAAAATAGGGACCTAAAAGTTGACAAACATTGCTAGAGAACACATGGATGACTCTGTGTAATTAGGTGAAAATGATTGAAATGATTTGTATTCTTTGTTACGTATGTATAGTTGAATCGATCGTTCAATGTTGAATGGAAAACAAGAATCACTTGTTCAAGAACTGCTCCAGTCACTCTTAGAAACAAGCTTGAATGAGATAAACAAGAACTTTAACGTTCCCAATGTTTTAATAGTTTTGTAGAAAGGGTAAAATTGTCTCAACAATTATTTAAAGGGTAATTATGACACTTTCAAAAATTTTAAGTCACACGTGTTGCCACATGACATAATTAAGGGATGGAATGCTAATGATGAATACTAAATTGATGGTATTTAGGAGTTTAGATATTGCCATGGCATGTTTGGAAGTTTAGGTACTAATGAGACTTACTTTAAACTACAAGGTACTAATTTGCAATTTACTAAAAAATTTTACGTAAATGGAACTTAAATTCATCCACTTGTTCAAGATAAAAAGAATAAAGGAGGGCATTTCATACTTGGGTCCATTTTTTTGTTTAATATGGTTGTTATTACCATCCATTCAATGGGCTGAGATTTGCTCACAACAAAAACTATTTCAACATGCTTCCAACATGATCTGTGTCCATACATGACCCATGTGATCGGTTGTAGTGACGGATTGGTTAGCTGTAGGCTGAACTTTGCTAATACTATTGAAGGCTGAGAATGGGCTGAAATCAATTTGTTAAGGCTTTAGGCGGTTTGAATGGAACTTAAAATGAAATCAATTTGTTAGGGCTTTAGGCTTATAAGTCAGTTTCTAAGTTTAGACATAATAAAAATAAAATTAGAACACTTTGAATGAAACCTAAACTATTAACTTAGGGTATAAGTGTCCTAAATAATTTTTTTAAAGCGATATAAAAAATTAAAAGAATAAATTATATTGGATTGGATCTTAATGGATCGAATTGGGGGTGGTACATTCAAATTAGGTCCATCAATTAAATAAATCTAATTCAAAATACCTACCAATGGTGATTCCAATGATAGGATCTTTAACTCATTGGAGTAAAAACCCTGGGATCAAATCCCTCTGCTACTAGTGTGGGTGGTGGGAGAGTTTAAAGGAGGGGGATGGTCTACCCATTGTGTAGCCCCATTAAAAAATAATGATAAATTCTCCATTTATTTTTTCTCTAGTGACAATTTGGTCATACAACTTTAAAATCCGATAAGTCAGTATTTGGACTTTCAAAACTCAACAATCCGGTACTTACCATTAATGGATCGTGAATTAGAATGGAAAAAGGCATAAATACCCCACATGTTTTCAAAAACCGAATGAAATGATTTTTTGAAATGACGGAAATGACCTCAATTCCTTTGCGAATGGGAACCACTGCTCACCACTCTATGCCCTAATAGTCCGAAGAGACCAGTTCTTCCTGTTGGTGTTGATAAGCAGAATACGACGCCAGAAAAGCTGAAATTGACCGAAAATTATATCGAAGAGTGTTGTACGAAGATCTTCTCCACTTATTTGGGAAAATATCGTCAGAACAGAGCGCATTTGCCAATGTTAGAAGTGCTTTTAATCATACTGTTACCGGAGAAGACGACCGTTTGTTGCCGGCGCCGAAGAAGACAAGCAAGGTTGTCAGTGTTTGTAACGCATTTGCCACTGATTGAGTGAAAATTATAGTACAGGAGAGCAAACTGTAACTGGAAAAAAAAAAAACACCTAGTGAAGGAGGCATTTAGCACTCACCCAAGTGTTGCCGGCGCTATAATTGAAAACAATAACACCCAAATCTAGGATTGTAATCTTGGAGTAATGAAATAATGCCATTGATTAAAAACACCCAGGCTCCCACTTCAGAATGCATTTGCCACTAATCGAATCGGATGTCGATCTTGATGGAGAGATTGTAAAACCTGACAATGATGGGAGACTGAAGAGATAACCAGGAGCTTTGAAATTTTAATTTTCTTTTATACCTAAAATTCATGCATTCTCTAGAAGCCAAAGCCATTAAGAGAGCTTATAACCATAGATGCGAGCGCAACAATGAAATGAAAATATAACCTGTTCAACCGAAGAGATCCCTTACTGTCTAGTAGAAGCCAGAAAAGATTTTCGTCCGCCCATACCTGCCATACCCATAAGCTGACACAGAAATGAGGCACCGAGGCCTAATATAATCCGACGAGGTGCTCTGTTTCTGTTGATCAACCTTTTCTGTTTCACTAAAAGATGAAAAGTAGAAGCATTGACACAACACGTAAAAGTAGAGGAAGAGCACCCGCTAGAAATGGTACTCTCTGTGTTGCAACGTGTGAGCAAGACGAAGGGCCATATGATAATGTTGTTCGTTATCTTTCCCTCCACTCCACTAATACGAGAGTGAATTGACGGAATTGTATGTTGAAGGAGAGATTGTAGAACCTGACAATGATCCTCCACATAAGGTGGATCCCAAATAAAATGACATTTTGAACATGTTATAGATGGGAGACCCATCTTTGAGGTCTCGGAAGAGAACCGTGATGCTTCTCAAGCAGCCAAGGCAAATGCAATGGAAGCAATTCCAGAGGGTATGTTTTTACTTAAACATTTTATGAACTTTAAATAAAAAGGGTAAAATTGTTTGAAAAATATAAACAAGGTTAATTTTGGAATTTTTTAATTATTTAATTCGTACATGGTGTTACGTGATAGCGCTGGTTAATTATTTTTTTGAAAATTCAGATACTGAATTCAAGCATTTTAAATTTTGAAGACCAAATTAACACTAGAGGCAAAATACAGGTACTAATCGAGAATTTTCTTAAAAATAATTGTGATTCCAAATGCATCATAACTGACTAATTTGCAGCCCAACCACGTTTCATACATTGAAGGCTGAAGCTGATATGGACGAAACTGTATTATGCTCATTTGTGGTTCGTTTATTTAACATTACATCACGTGGTTATCAAATCGATTGTCTAGAATATTGGATTGGAAAAGTGTGCATCGACATCACGAGGGTATTATATTAATTAAATTTCTGGGTGATTTATGCCCAATTTGGATCACATTAAGTGTTTTTATGTATTTGGTAAAAAAGTGGGAAATAAGTAGTTTTTCTTAAAAGAAGTATTTTTTTTTTTTAAAGTGACACGAATTTGGCTTTTTTAGTATTTCTTGGAGAAGTAATTCTTTCAATAGAATGGGACAAACTAGTCCCTAGTATTTTTAATACCCAAAATACCCCTGCACGAAGGTCTTACCTTCATCTCCTCTCATTTGAAGATAGCGGTGTACCTAGTTACTGGTCCATTAGTGACGATTGGCAATGAGGAAAAATGGCGTACAGACCTATCGTTTTGCCATTTTCTTACATTTTGTGAAGTTTTTCTTCATATTAAACCACTTTTTTTTAACTTGAAAATCTTTTGTTTGATGTGTTCACAAATATGCAATTTGGAAGAGTTTAACAGTGACAATCTTAGTGTCCAACCACTAGTGAAAAGGAGGTTAGTTCGCCCAACTCCTCCCCTCCATGTTTGGTGTTTTTTTTTTGTTATTTTGTATGATTATTTGTCTAATAAAAATATTTTGGTTTCATATAAGAAATCCGATTTTTTTTTATTAAAAATCATGCAAAAAAATGACTGAAGTTGGATGAATATCTTGGTTGCATTTTGATGTTTGAATATTTGTGATGTTTTATTTTTTTAACTTCTGATTAATTTTTCGTTAGATCCAAAATATTTGCTTGGTTTTTTTTTTGCATTATTTATATGATAGATTCCTATGCATGAATAGATTTTTTTTTTTTGTTTTATTGTTAAAAATGATGCAAACATATGCTGAAATATGTGGGTTACAGATTGTTTTCTTGATTTTTGTATATTTTTTGGCATTGTTTGAATTATTTTTGTATAGTGAAAATGGTGCAAACAATAATGCAAACATTGTTTGAATTATTTTTTGACAACTTGTGAATATTTGTTATGTTTTGGATATGTTTCTGTGATTTTTTTTGAACAATCTAAATTTTAAGTTGTTGCATTATCCTATTTTATTTTTTTAGATAGGATATAGGTGGTGTTTTTTATATTTTCTTGAATAATCAAAATTCGATTTTTTGATTTATTATTAACATGTATACCTAATACTATCATATTTTATTTTTCTTTAAATTCTCATTGGTATTGGTAATCTTTTTTGTGATTTTTTGAATAATCCGAATTTTAATTTGTTGCATGATGTGGCGTTTATTTGCGTGTGGGTCCACGTGGGTTCTCAGTTGTCATGATATAGCATTTTTTCATTGAAATGTTTAGTATAATATGTGAAAAATATTGTATATATGTATTAGTGAAATAAGGGCTAAAATTGTTATTTGTGTCAATATAAACACTTATGGGAAAGTAGTTTACCAAATATCCTCATTCGAATAAGTAATTAAATGCATAATAAGTGACTTGACATGTGAGTCACCAACTAATCTTAAGTGTTTATTAAAATAAACATTTTTAAGAAATATTTGTGTAATAAGTAATTTTAACAACCACTTAGGGCTTGTTCGTTTGTTCAGAAGTCTAACATTTGAAAGTGCAATAATCACATTAAAAGGTATATTGGTAGTGGTAATTTTTTGTTTGATTTGAAGTGAATGTGGAGAATATTGTTTTGAATTCTGAAAATGATCAAATATCCATTTTGACTCTATATATTAGAATTTTTGTTTACGTTTATGGGGATATCATTGAAAAATAAAAAATTGTATGATTACACTTTAAGAAAAATAAGAAGAAACTAACAACCGTTTTTCTCGTTAAATAATTCCTCTTAAAAGATAACAATAAAGAAGAAACAAACAAACCCTTAATCATCAAAAGGGCATATATCCGGTGGACGATAACACTTGTTACTTTGAGTATAGGAGTGGTAGAAAACTAAACCAAAGGTGGTAGGTATTATGATAATTACAGCACTTTGAGGTTTTAAACTTTTAATTAATTAACCCGCCCGGCGAAACAGCAAAATCCAAAAGAGAGCGGGAGATGGGAGAAGAAAACAAAGCGACAAGACAATCCCCCGCTTTGTTTTTTCGACCAATCACATTTCAGTATTTTCGCATCTCACGGACCACACCTCTCCGTTAAAGAACTGCACGGATCGCAGCCCAATCTTACGGCTTAAACGTGCTCCTCAACCCCAACTCGGAGTCTCGGAGAAAGTTATAGAAGACCCCTCCCTCGGTCAATTTTTGAGAAACCAAGCGAAGAGAAGAGACACAGAAGCAGAAAAAAGAGGGAAAAGAAAAGGCGAAAACTCGCGGGGCGGGAGAGGGAAGAGAAGAGTTGCAGAGGGAGGGAGAAAATGTCAGGAAGAGGGAAGGGAGGTAAGGGATTGGGAAAGGGAGGAGCGAAGAGGCATCGTAAGGTGCTGAGGGATAACATTCAAGGTATCACCAAGCCTGCCATTCGCCGCTTGGCTCGACGTGGTGGTGTGAAGCGTATCAGTGGTCTCATCTATGAGGAGACTCGTGGGGTTCTCAAGATCTTCCTCGAGAACGTCATTCGTGATGCCGTAACCTACACTGAGCACGCTCGCCGGAAGACCGTCACTGCCATGGACGTCGTCTATGCTCTCAAGAGACAGGGCAGGACTCTCTACGGATTCGGTGGTTAGGGTTTCTTGCATCTAGTAATGAGCGTTTGTTAATACGAAGGGAACCGCGTTTTTTGTCCTTGCTTGTTTCTTTCTCATTTCTGGGGTTGATTATATTCTATATTCCATGGGCGGTTCAAGTAAAATACTAGTTTTTTTCCTCTTATTGGATGAGTACTTCTTAGTTCAATATATTTTCATGTTTATTTTCCTTGCATTATTAATTTGTCTTCTTATTTCTTGTTAAGATAGAAGACTCCTTTGTGTTATTTCTCATTTTCTGGTTTTTGTTGTCGCTAAATAGCAAGGAGTTAATGATATGGTTTTGATCAGAGGTTATACGGCGATTATTTGATCCATCATTCTGACCTTAAAATTCTACCAACAAGTCTCAGTTATCTAAAGGGATTTAGTTAAGCGCTGGTGAGAAATATCTTCTTTCAAAAGAACAAGGTTTACCGTAGCTGGTCCTGTTGTGGTGTTTTTTTGATAAGTAAAACATTAATATTAATTAACGAAATAAACTATTTACAACAGGTTCTAAATAGATTCTTCTACATATAAGAAATATTGAGAGTTTACCTTGACGATTAGATAGGTCATGGTATTCGACCATGGAAGCATTCCATCTCTTATACATTGGCAAGAATATCAAAGTCAAGGATCTATCAAATGGAATAGGCAAGCTTTAGACGACAAGTGTTGAAAATACACATTGCTTCTCATTTTAACAGTAACCGAGTGTTGTGGAAGTACTTTTGATCTCGTAAATGTTCTGTTAAGTCTACTGTCCCTCATCCCTCGTCTTCTTCTCGTACAGTTAATTGGAACATTATATGGGCCTTGAGAATCCCTTTCAGGTTCCAAATGCCCATTTGGAAAGTTGGACAAGCTGTTTCAATATAGTATATCTGTTTTTTGTGATGTCATGGGAGTAGTGACACCTTACATAACAATACTATGGATTGTAACTGGGTTAATAAGTTGTATTTAGATAAGTTTCACTCTCTTACGAGGTCGTATGATGTACGTATGGTTAAGCATGTAAATAGACAACATAATATGCTAGCTCATGAACTAGCTACTAAGTCATGTAGGAGGTGTTCCCCGGTTCGGAATTGGTCTTTCAATTACCATAATTTTTTCGAAAAAAAGTAGAATGAGAAATTGCAAAAAAAAGAATACAATATGATAAAAAATTCAAAAATTATATATTTCAAATGAAAATGCATAAACTACATAAAAACAGAAAATGTAAAAATTTAAAACATTATACATTTCAGCTAAGAAGTTAAGAGTGCAAGGAAAAAAACAATCAAAATAATATGTATTTCAACAAAAAAGTTGCAATTGCATAAAATATATAAATTGATGAAAATTCAAAATTCAAAAAATTATATATTTCAAACCAAAAACAGAAATTGCAGAAAACACAAAAAATTGATACAAAACAGGACTTGAACTTTGTTTGATCTCTTGAACGATAAAACAAATGTAGTCGATCCAAGTTTCGGCGATCTACTCATGTTTGTATGATTCAAACCAGAAACCATATAATTGAAAATGCTACAAAAAAATTGAATAGACACGCCTCACACCATATTTGTATTTATTATCTATGGGGAGATGTACTCGATGCAAAAAATTGTATGTGGCTGTGAGATCAGTGTGAGTCGCGCTTTATAATGTGACCTAGTTTTAGCAATTTAAAATGAAAAATGATATATGACATAAAAAATTGTAATAAAAAAAAAGGATACATTGCATGTTAAGTTGGATTCTTCATACTTTTTGGGTACATGATTATAATATAAAACCCTTAGATTGGTAATTTCACAATATAAATGCTAATTCATAGCTCTTTCTATCTCCTATTCAGTCTTATCTTAAGACTCTTAACAATCGGAACTAGAAAAAAATAAAGGTCCATCCAAATATTTTTCAGCGTTCCCCATTTGGCCAGGTTTGAATTGGTCTCAGTGTACCTTAGCCCGCTCAACATTTTGGTAAGGCTGAACTTTTAGACCTGCTCCCAACTAGAATCATAAAAATTTATACCCAAGCCTAAGGCTGAGTTTGGAAAGAGTAATACAAATATGTAGAGTGCAAAATTTATATATTTTGTATATATTTATGATGTTTATATTTGCATCTGTATTGCTTCCAAACTGAGCCCAAGGGAAAGTTCAAGTTGGGCTCAAATTAGCCCCAATCAAATTTCAACCCTAAACAACCAACAATTTTTTTTTTCCTGGTTCTGAAGGCGTTTAATCATCCACATATTGCTTTTGGTCTCAATTCTTCTTGTACTCTTTTTGGTAATAGTTAGGTCTTCTTATGCTTACTCCTTGACCTCGTACATCTTTTGTCTAACATATGGATTTGCGTTATGATGTCGGCGTTGATCGCCCTGTCCAATCGTAGGACTCACACGTGTCGGGTGGCGTGAGTGAGAGCTCCCCAATCAGCGGACGTGCCCTATCCAGCTTAGCGGATTTCGGGGAAGCAATAGTGTGGGTCCCTTGGCGGCCTAGGATGGACACACTCCCTGTGTACGGACTCGTTTCCCACTGTCTGAGCTCACCTATCTCTAGGTGGTTCCAAGTATAAATACGAGTTGACCCCCCTCCAAGTAGGGGATTGAATACTCGAGCTCTCCCACTAGCACTTGAGATTTATTGCTCTCTTGTGACCTTGTCTGGGTGCTTGTACCTTGGACCTCATCCATTCCACACCTTGGTACTAACTTGATTGTCGAAGTCCTCGCCTTGGGTCTTCACTCGAGGCCTCTAACAATTTACCTCTTGTAGAACCGACCCCTTGGCCCTCAGCTACCTCAGATACTAGACCTAGTGGACCTTGGTCCTTGGATCTTGGCAAAGTTCAAAGTATTGACATGTATCAGCCCATATCGGTCTTCCAGGACCCCTTTGATATGCCCCTATAGTGGGTGTATCGGGGGTTTGACTGGTTTAGGGGGTGGAGGAGCCCTAAACCGCCCCCTTAAACTGGTTTTAGAAAAAAAATAAAAAAAAAAGTAAAACAAAATAGTATTGATTCGCTCGATATACCCTTACCGATGTATCATGCATATCAATATTTTGAACCTTGGATTTTCATCACATCGGACTTCAATCCTCAGGACTCCAACACTTCAGTCTCATCGGAACTTGAGATGTGTATTCCAATCCGAGCATCAACACGTTATAAATAAAATGTTAGAGCATGCTAAACTTTGTTTGGGCATAGCTTGAGCGAGCTGCTTGAGACCACACCCCAAATCTGTTATGAAGACTATGCATAAGTGATTGCGGATAATTGGATAAAAGAAATTAGAGGTCTAACCAACATTACTTGAGAAATAAATGTAGATGGCTGCAATTGGAAGAAATGGAATAGGGATTGTTTTGGGAATTTGAACAAGAGGATTGAAGAAGCTCCAGGTGATGTGGATATGACACTAACAAATGTAGGAGGAAAGCTTTAAAAAAGGGAAGAGGTGTTTTGGGCACAAAAATCAAGATGTGGCAAAAATGGGGTGATAGGAATACATTTTTTTTTGTTAGTCCACTTTAAGTAAATGAATTAAAAATTAATTTAATACACATTTAAAAACTTATGATCCTCGGAATTTACAGTCAGCCCTATTTCTTCCTATAAGCTAATAGGAATAAGAATGAACTTGGAGGCTTGGGAATGGGAAGGGAAGATCTCACCGAAGGAAGCAAGGAATGGAGCTTTGCTTTGAGTAGAATGAGACTTTGATTCACTTTCATAGAGGATGCCTCCCTATTTATAGAAGAGAGGAGGTAACTTACATTGCATGAAGTTGGAATTCTAGAATATTCTTTTAGTCTGTGTAGTTAGGGTTGAGCATAGTTCAGTTAAAACCGAAAAACCAAATTGAAATTTTGGTTTCGGTTCTATCGGCTTGGTTATTTTGATCATCAGTTCAGCTTTGGTTTTTAATTTCGGTTTAGCTCTAATTCGGTTACTAGTTTTGAAAAATCAGTTATCCAGAAAACATTGATATTTAGTTTTTTACATATTATTGATGGGGGCATGATATAATCATAGTCCCTAATGCATGTTATCATGTTCTTTTTGTACGGAGTCAAGAAAGGTGAAAAGAGACTATCCTTCAATCAATTGCTATTGCCTATTTGCTGAAGAATAAAGTTTGAACTCCAAAGAAGAATTGAGGAACGGAAAACAACGCCTAGAGCTAAGGTAGCAAGGCTCTAAGTTGTGACCTACAAAGAGATGAAGAAAGGAAGAAGATTTGAAAGAAACACTGAAGCAGCATAGCTACAGTCAAACTATTCTTCAGTGAAGGAAAATTACTGAGGATGTAAATAATACTTTAATTTCCTTGATTCCCAAAGTTGACCTCCCTGAAGACCCAAGTTAGTTTAGGCATGTCAGTCTATACAATACAATTTATAAAATAATAACAATATTTTTAGCGAATGAGCTGAAAACAAAACTAACTAAAGGTGTTCTTTAAAGTTTAAACTAGAGTATTTTCCTGGAAGGTAGAAATATATCTAATAACATCCTATTTGCCCATAGATTTTTTTAGTATAAAAAAAAAAACAAAGGAAAAGAAAAGGTTTCGTATTTGTTGAGATAGACATGAATAAAGCATATGACAGAGTGGAACGGATTGGATGTATTATGGAATGGAATGTATTACCTTGGTCTCCTACTAAGTGCTTCTAAATGATTTTGCAAGTAAAATTTTCTTTGCAAGTAGGGACTGAAGACAAGGAGATTCTCTCTCACCATATATATGCCTCCCCCTTTTATGTTTTCTCAAGATTACTTAATAAGTTTGTTAAAAATAAGCAGATTTTTTTGTATTAAGTTTTATCATGGTTGTCCAA
Organism: Nelumbo nucifera; assembly: GCF_055504915.1. Classification (NCBI taxonomy): domain Eukaryota; kingdom Viridiplantae; phylum Streptophyta; class Magnoliopsida; order Proteales; family Nelumbonaceae; genus Nelumbo; species Nelumbo nucifera. The sequence goes on along the minus strand of NC_142651.1, from coordinate 51,043,455 downwards.
CTATCTCTCTTTTATTATTATTATTGTTGTTGTTGTTATTATTATTATTTGCGGATGGTATCTACATCTTCACAAAAGTAGATCTTGTGGAAGGGCAAAGGATTCTGGATGTTGTTAAGGTGTATATGTTGGCTTGTAGTCAATAGGTGAATATGAATAATTAGAGGTCTCTTTTAGCCAATGTTTTAAAAACTGACCTGGAATTGGAATAATTCTAGCCACCGGTTTTTTGGTTGATGGTTTGACAAGCTAGTTCGAACGGATGACCTGTTTTGATAAAAAAATTAAAAAATAAAAAACGACAAAAAATTGTTGAACGGGTCGATGGTTCGACCATCAACAGGTCATTGGCATTGACCAATTCAATAGTTTTTGATCGAGGACCAAATTTGGGGTAAAACGAAATTGGTTGCCTAGATGGTTCTTGGTCCAAACGGTCTGATCATCTGGGTCAACAATGGTTCGAAAACATTGCTTTTAGCTCCAATGTCCATCTTAAATTTCGAAATCTCCTATCCCACTTTAGCATATAAAAAATTAGGATATTTGAATACATCATTAATAGAATAAAGAGTAAAACCTCATTTTAGGGAGTATATCAGTGGGTGCAATGGGTCAGAGCCATGGGGACAACATTTAGTCAAGACTCTTCAAGTTTAAAGTGTTGCGGTGCACCCATGATCAATGTGAATCTATTACGAGTGAATGTTGGAAGAGTGAGGTTAAGGGTACCAAAATGTTCAAACTGTCCAGGAAGATTGAAAATGGGCCTAGTCATTAAAAGCTAGAACAAGAATGCATTTGGTGATATAGGCCAAAACATTAGAAAGGCTGAAGAGGCCTTGTACAATGATTAAAAGGATCCAAATCGGTGAAAGACAAGGACTATCTCAAGAAGCTAGAGGATGATTTGGACATACAGTTACGAAGACAAGAAACCTTGTGGAAGCAAACGTCCAAAAAATGTTGAGTTTATTGCGGGAATAGGAACACAGATTTCTTTCATGTCTCGATCATCTAGAGGAGAAGAAATCAAATTCAGGGTATCAAAGATAATAATGGGCATTGGTCAAGAGATGTTGAGTGGATTTCGGATCACATTGATGGCTTTTTCAGTAACCTGTATAGTAGTGAAGGGCTTAGCAACACCAAGACTTAGTTTATAATATTACTTTGTGCCTTTTTGGGGAAAGATCACTTTCCAGAACAATCGGTTTTTGAGGATGAGATGATTCTGGCATTGTTTAGTATGGCTCCTTCAAAGGCACCTAGATCAAATGGGTTGCCAAATTTCTTTTTTTTGCAAAAATATTGGTCCATAGTTGGTAAGGAGATAATAGATGTTGTTCTTGAACTTTTTAGGATAGGTAGAATGTTAAAAGAGTTAAAAAACACTCTCATTACCTGATTATTTTACTCAATTCACACGAATCACACCCATTAGTTTGTGCAGTATCCCTTACAAAATTATTGTAAAAATAATTTCCAATAGGATTAACAAGGTCCTGGAGAAGCTCATTAATCAAAACCAAAGTTCTTTTAAGTGTTGATAGGCAAATTACTGATACTGACACATGAGATTATACATTTTATAAGGAAAACTAAATCCACACTAGGCAAATGGCTCTTAAATTGGGCATGATGAAAGCCTATGATAGAGTTAAATGGGCCTTTTAGAAGTGGTGATGGCTAGGTTGGGTTTTGGCATCGTTTGGCAAAATTGGGTTAAATGGGCCTTTTAGAAGTGTGTAAGCATTGTTTCATACAAACTTTTGGTTAATGGTTCCCCTTGGAAAGGTCATCTACCCTTGTCAGGGCATAAAATAGGGATATCCACTCTCACCCTACCTCCTTTTATTGGTTTCTGAAGCCTTACCAGTTGCTATGTTTGGCAAATTAAATAGTGGAGCCATATCCATTGTTAAAATAAATTAAAGAGCTCCCACAATTACTCACAAGTTTTTGTTGATGAATTACATTTTCAATGGTAGATCTAGTAGAAGCAAGTGAAATATTAGATACACTTAAGAAGTATGAAAGTGCATTTGGTTAGAAAATCAACCTTTGTAAGTCTGAAGTTTACTTTAGTAAGAACTCTCATAATAGGTTTCAGAGTTTGATTGCCACTTAATCAAAATTTCTTGGAATGAGGAGAGCAAACAATATAAAGTGTCATTCGGTAAATTTTTGAAGTCTAAAAAGCAAAATAGAAAAAAAAACTCTAAAAAAGCTCTAAAAGCAATCCGTAAAAACTTATTTTTCTGCTTTTACAGGTATTTGAGTGTATAAGAGCAATACTAGAACAATGAGAAGGGAATGACTCAATCAAGAATGACCAGTCTCTTGAGTCATTTAAATAGAGAACTAGTTACAAGAGGATAATTATGTACAAAAAATAACAATTATAGAGTTAGAGTTTATCTAGAAAATTATTAGAGGATAAGCTACATGATATCTAAGGATACCTATCAGAGATAGCGATCCCAGCTATGAATCTGTCATAACTATTGAGATAATTTAACAGAGTGTAATAAAGTTGTTCGACAATCCCAGCTATGAGTCTCTCTCTCTCTTACTATGCTTTTCTTTTTGTCCCTCACTACCACTACAATTAAACCAGAAATAGAGCTACTTGATTCTTCAACTCAATCGAAGCACTCCTTTGCAGGATTCTTCATTCCCTTGCTACCGTTTGCTTTTTTTTTTTTTTTTTTAATTTTCTTCTCATCCCACAATGAAACTATTAAATACCTTCGGGTTTTCCAATTTATCAGGGGGCATCGGTGAAAAAAAAAATTCATCCCCTACCTCCGAATGAACTTGGAGGTATCTCGACCTCTGAAATTTTTGGAGGTACTTTCAGAGATCTCGAAGGATATGTTCAGAGGTGAAACTAAACGACCACTGACTGTTGAAAAAGCAATATTTTCAACATTCTGAAATCTGTTCAGCGCAATTGAGTGCCACCCAATTATCTATTTGAACTTGCTCTCAGAAAGCCAAAAAGATAAAAATCAAGGCTTTGAATTTGTCTTTAATAGAATTGCTAATAGGGATGGCAATTTCCCCCGTAAAACCCCCGCCCTTTTCCTGACCTTAAATAAGGATGGGGGCAGGGATGGGGAAAATAAATTTTCCTTGAATCAGGTATGGGGTGGGGATGGGTTTTGTATATAATTCTCTGAACTAACCTTGAATCCGAAGGTAAATTAGTAAAATATCTCTAGGTTTTATATTGATATTTAAAATATCTCTAATTTTTCTCTAAATTTTTAAAATCGTAGGATCCCATAATTTTATTTTTGAATTATCCCAAAAGTATTATAATTCAATTCTAAATTACTCTCAAATTCTTATATCCTATGTATAAATTGTCCATAAAATAGATAATTTTTAAGTAATTACCTTGGAGCAAGGAGAATTCGGAGATTCCCATTCCCAGATGGGGAATGGATGCCCCGCCCCAAACTCTCCCCACCACCGGGGACGGGGCAAGGTATCGTGACTTTAGGGCAGGGACGGGGAGGGGGTGCCCCGCCCAAAACCCGTCCCGTTGTCATTCCTAGTAGGTAAGGAGGTTCTCCTTAGGCTATATTTGGTTTGAAGGAAAAAGCACAGAAAGAAAGGGAAAGACAGGAAAATCAATTCAAGGTTTGCAAAGGTTTTCCTACCTTTCCCTACATTTTCTTCAACCAAACATAGCCTAAAGGAGTTATTTTGGCCTTATTTGTTTATTCAATGTCTACTTCCTATTGTGGACATTAGTGTGCACTACTATCCTTAAAGTTCAACGAGCCTTTGGTGGGGTTGTAGTCTTGTAGAAGGGGTAAAAGGAAAATTAATTGGATTAAGTGGAATACTTTGTGCAAAAACAAAGGAGTGAGAGGTCTTGTAATTTGGGATCCCTTCCTTTTTAATAGAGTTTTATCGGCAAAACAAGCATGGAGTACCTTTAAGTATGGGTGAGCATTCGATTTATTTGATTAAAAATCTAACTAAATAAACCGAAATTTGAAAATGAAAATCGAATAAAAAACCGAATTATAATAAAACCAAAATTTTTGGTTTGGTTTTCGGTTAAAACTGAATTTAATTAATATATACATAATGTTATATATTATAACTTATAATATATATATATATTATGAAATTTAACTTCATTATAATACATTAAATATAATATATTAATATATAACATATCATATATTAAATATTAAATATTGTATATTATATAATAAATTATAGTTAATTCGGTTTTTTTTGTTAACCAAATTTCTAAATCTGAAAACCAAATTATCTAAAAACCGAACCGAAAAAACTAAAACCGAAATTTTCGATTTGGTAATTCAGTTTTAACCAAATAATGCTCACCCCTTCCTTTAAGAACCCTAAGTCTAGGGGTGTTGTAATTTAGTTACTAATTGGAACCAATCCAAAGAAGCTAATTTGATTTGGTTACTTCAATTTTCGGTTTGGCTTGAGAAAATTTTCAATTGAATCAAACTAATTGAAATAAATATATATCATATTTATATTTTAATTGTAAATATAAATCTTAATATTACTATTTATATCAATAATAATATATAATATGTATTTCAATTATATAATGCCCTAACCGAAATATTGGTTAGCTTCTATTTCCGAACCGAACTGACTGAATTAACAGCCCTATCTATGTCGTTGTTAATAGGGGTGCTCATGATTCAGTTAACTGAGGGTTTTTTAGAAACCAAACTGGTCCTCTCGGTTTTTTCATATCTCCAAACTGATGCCAACGATTAATCGGTTGACCAATTTTGGTTTATGACCAATTTGGTTTTTCAGTTTTTTATACTTATAACATATATTAGGAATAAATAAATATAATGTATTGTGTTATAAATAATAAATGGCATATAATATATAATTAATATATGAGATATATTAACAAAATATATAATATACATATAAATACATATATCAATGAGTTCGGTTAACTGCATTTTTCGTTTCGGTTTGCTCGGTTTTTTATGAGCACCCCTACTTGTTAACTAAATTATACAAGGCTAAATATTTTTTTATAGAGATTTTCTTCTAAAAGTAGAGGCTTAGAGTGGGTGATCTTGGGGCTGATGGTGCAGCGTTTGAGCTGAAAATGCAACTATCTTGAAAGGTTGTGAAGGGTTGGTAATTTCTTATTCCAATGGTTTTGGGGTTTCAAGTTCCTATAGAAAAACTACCTGGATACCTTCTTCCAATGGTGTCTAACTTGATCAATAGTCGGTCTAGAAGGTGGAAGGTTAATCCGATTACCCCCCCCCCCCCCCCAACTTGGCTTGGATTTCTAAGGAAAATCATATGGATTTACATCGCTTTTGTAGACCGTGAGGATAGGATTTGTTGGTCAATGGACAACAATGTGTTCACTATTAAAATTGCTCACCTAGTGGCTAGATAAGTGATTGAGGGTGGTCAAAGACCCCTAATCTTAGGAAACAATATCGACTCTTGGCTCAAGAATTTAGTTTGGAGCTATAAAATTAAATAATCTTTCTTTTGGAAAGCTCAAGTAATGTATCCCCGTGAGAGATCATGTTGCAAAGAGAATAACCGATGTTGACCCAAAGTGCCTTTACTATTTGATTGTTAGACCAATAATTTGGTTTGCTTCAAGTGTTGGGCTAAGACCAAACTTGATTGGGAATAGATCCCTAAAAGAGTGGTTACTCAAATGGATTGATGACATACTGGGTCAAGCATCATATATTAAGCACAAGATCTTGGTTTTTCTTATTGTTTGTTGGTGCAATTGGATAAGGCCCAATAAAATAACTTATGAAAAGAGTTGGCTGATTTTAACTTTGTTATGGATAATGCTACCTCATAGGATAATCCTAGAGGGACGACCAAGTGTTCAACACTCATAGATCCTCAGCTCTAACTCTGTTTCTTTTGTTGGTGAGAATTGGGCTTTTCACGCATTTGTTCTCATCAGTTTGTTGGTTGTGGTATTTTTTTTCTTTATATTCCCCGAGTGGTTCTTTTGTGGCACCCAGGGGCTTTGAAAGAAACTCCTCGCTCGGCTCTATTCTCTAAAGACTCTGCTATTTTACAAGGTATTGGACTAGCTAAAGAATCGGGGCTCTTGGCCATCAAGGTCTTCTCGAATTGCGCTTGTGTAGTTAGTATTTTGAATGATTCAGTGCCAATGGAGCTGATGGAGGTTTGCTTTATCATTAATTGAAAATATCATAGTTGAGTTAGTTTTATTTCTGTGTATTGGTCTTTTGTGAGCAGGGATGTTAATTGTATTTCTCATCATCATGTTACTCAAGCTTCTTGCATGTCAACCATAAGTTGGAGAGTCAAGAAATGTTGCAACCTATGCTGAGCTATCAAGGTGCGTGAAGATGGGAGGTTGTTCATTGTGCGTTGGGGGTTGTGGTGAGAGATGACGATATATGGCAAGGTGCTCTATGTAGAAGCACGAGATATATAGTGTTTGTAGTATTAATGAAGTAGAAGCGTGGGCGGCGTTTGATGCTCAAGCAATGGCTACAAAGGAAAATGGAACCTCTGATATGTAGGAGATTGTTATGAAGTGTGTTGGAGTAAAGGACTAACTAAATAATTGAAACCATATCCTAATTAGGGAGGCTATCTATATATGTTACGGATTGGTTAGTTAACAAAAGACACTCATGGAATATCTCCTCTTCTAAGTATAGTTGTATGGGTTTTGGATATATTTGTTTTGTTGATGCCTACGGGGGTTCTCCTCTGATCTTGTGGTTTTTAATATTTAATTTGTTTCCCTCAATTATAAAAAAAAAAGAGAGTTGCTAATTGGGGTGTGGTTGTCTTAGCCCCAAGGTGGTTGATCCCTAGCTCACTTGAATTCTATTAACCGTGCATACATCTTCACTCTATGTCCTTTATGGTGATAATAAGACATTCATTAATAACTTAATCCCCAAATTTCAGCCTCGATATACCTCCACTGAGTTTGCAAACCTAAGGATTTGCAACTCAGACCATTCGGGAGGTTGACCCTATATCATTGACATTTCTCTGTGTTAGAAAACAATACCAATCATTAGAATTGTAACTTGGGTGTGATGGGTTTGTATTATGGCTAACCTAGAGACAACCCTAAATGTGAAGCCTAGGGCCTGACCCGAGTTGTCAAACAGAATTTTGTAGTCCTGACTCGTGAGAAAATTTTACCTAAAAATCATGAGCTTGGAGCATTGGAATAAGGAGGCATTTGACAAGCCTTTCCGCATAGTCTTCCTAGCTTTTCAAAGCTTGGAAGGCCAAAATTTGGTCTTTCCATGTGATAATAAAAGGTAGGAAATTGGAAAAACTGTGACTCAAAAAACTTACAAAAACCTAAAATGACCTAAAAATAGGGAGCATTAAATGATGTTTATGGTCTTTTCACAATCTAAAACCTTTCATTTAATAGCTCAAAAGACCACGTAGACCAGGATACCTACCAACAGTCTTGATCTTTAAGATAAGATTCCAAAAGTTCAATATATCTTTTTAACTATCTTGGCGTTGAAAAGATCTTCCTAAAAAAACTTGTCAAATGACACAAGATTTTTAAACCTGAGCTTTTTGACCTAACTAGAATTCCAAAGTTTGTGCCCAAGCCCTAAGTCAAGTCATCTTATGCTTGTTCCTGAACTGTGAACATCTTTTACAATTGACACTACAAGGTAAATATGTAAACATAGCTAAAAGTATATGATACATACAAATATACACAAATAAATATTGTTTGAAAGATATTACATGGTCAAAAAACTTGAAACTCGATATGACAACTTGACTACTTTTGGATTATTTTTTATCCTAAAGAAGTGAAATTAAAACTATCTAATAGAAAGCTTACATCTTTTCTGGGGAGAAGCAGTCATATCTTTTAACAAAAAAGTAAGAATATTTATACGTGGGTTATTTAGATATCTTCTACGAGCACGCTATGGACACATCTGTTTGCTTGTCTGCAGCAATGTGAGAAGCTAATATTTGTGCATAGACCGATTGGGTGTAGATTGTTTTTGAATAGCACTTTAGTAGTTCAGTTCGCCAATTGGACCATCTTCCTTGTTGAATAGCATTGATGGTAGATAACCAGTCTGATTGGATGATGAGGGGAAAATATCATTTTTGGAGTGCTTGTTGTTTGGAATGCAAATGGATTAGATTATTTGGATCCAATCTGATAACATTATAGATATGATCCGAAGATCCGGTTGGATCTTATAATTACTAATTGGAATTTGAATTCGAATAAGAAGTCAGATATTCGTATATGATTTTATCCAATTTCATTTAAAAAATAACAAATTATTAAAAGAAAAAAAGAAAATATAATAGTTTGAATAAAGAAAAACAAAAATTATAAGTATGGTTTTCAAAACTGGATCAGACCGGATGGTCAGACCAAAAAAACCGGATATTTGCAAAAAAAAACATTGATTTGGTCAGCAAACCGCTGATCCAGGCAGTTGAATTGTTCAATGGTTTTGACCATTTTTTTTATTTTTTGTTAGAACAGGCCAATCGTTCGACCCGGGAACCGGAGTCCTGACCGATTCGTTCTCTGAATCGGTTTTAAAAACCTTTATTACAAGTATTTTTCAACTATATATATATATATATGTGTATGCGCTTTATAAAAAAAATTAGAAAAGTGCAATATAAATGATTGGTGTGGGTGTCAGGGATCGATTTGATACATGGGTAAAATGCCAAGGTTTGGATTTGTGGTTCAAGTTGACCATAAAGGGATTTAGAATCATCTAAAAAATAAATTCTTTAGCTCTTAAGGGTCTTGTGTCCACTTATTTGGTCTTTCTTAATGGCAATGACTATAGAATTTTCTTCGAAGGGTAGTCATATGGAAGAATCTGGTGTTTTCTTTGAGCCACTGGATTCCAGATTTTTGTTTCCAAAAAAAATTCTTCATGCCTCAGAATTGCAGAAGATTCCTTCTAAGAGTTTCTTCCAAATTTCTAAGAAACATAGATTCTTTGGTTTCTAGGTACTTTTATATGCCATTAAGATGATTTAAAATTCTGTTTCTTAGTGAGCGGGTTTCCAAAATTATTTCTATTTCAAATTTCTAAGAAACTTTGATTCGTTTAATAATTTAATCCAGTTAGCATCCGAATGTGCTGTGAAATCTGGCCGGATCCAAAGCACCTTACCCCTAATTTTAATAATTAGATGAGTTTGAGTTTTTCTTTTTTAATGATTGCATTAGATTCGGATGTATCTAGACCTGAATTAAATCTGACCTAGTTACAACTCTATTGGTTAGGGGTAAGGTTACGAAAGATCTAATCAAATTTGATAAGTGGTCTATCCGAGTCAATCTCATAAAATTTTTTATGGGGCTTTGAATTCAATATGAACCCGCCAGATTTTGTAAATCGTGATTTAAATTCGATCCGTTCTATTTTAACAGATATCTAATTCGAACCGATGAAGTAGTTCTATAAAACATTAGAATTCTTTTTTTTTTTAAGACATAATTCTTTTCTTTTTAAACTAAAAAAACTAAAAAAGGACGAATTGGGTATATCTCAGAAAACTAATCGTTTTATATATCTCAATTACGAGAAAGATTTTAGTAATTATTATTGTCCATTTTATGGTGATAAGTAAAAGGTAATTTTGTTGGAAAAATGACCAAGTTTTATCATTTGACAAAAGCAGATACATTTAAAAAAAAAATGCAACAAGACTAAGCGGGAGCTGTTTTTATTTTTCTGGGACCAAAATTCCCTTAACTAACAGATTACCCCATTCGACTCATTTTTCTTTCTTATTCTTTACTCTCATATAACCTACAAAAGCCAACAGAAAGAATGGGATGCTCAGGCAATATTTTTTGAAACAATTGGAAACCAAAAGGAAAGAAAATTAGGATTCTTGCAATTCTGAATGGAAACACATTGATAGATGTTTCTCCCATGAGAATTGTTAAAGTTTCAAATACTCAACGAATGAATGAACCCCTAAAAAGGATGCAGCAGATTATTTGGTTGTTAACTCTCCAATAATCCAAAGATTATGCTTCATAAGTCATGGATGAACCATTTTATATGAATAATATGGATTCAAAATTCATTGTAGATGTTGATGTTCTATTAAGGAGAAAATCACATTTTGAAAACTTTGCAGAAATTCTTCTTCTACGTCCTCCCTTATTTTAAAAAGTACATCCCTATATATACAAATAGGAGCCTCACTTTCACTAGGAGTTGATTGTTCAAATACATCTACGAATACAAAGCACCCACCGAAGGTTGCGTTTCGGTAGGAAGGTTACATGTAGATCTGGTTTTCCAATACTCCCCTTCAAATTGGCACATGTAGATTCCGGATGCCCAATTTGCCAAGGAAATATGCAAATTTCTCTTTTCCCAGAGCCTTTGTCAGGATATCAGCCAACTGCTCTGTGATTCGAACATGGCAAGTAACAATGTTCCCACACCGTAGCTCATCGCGAACAAAATGACAGTCGACCTCAATATGCTTTGTCCGCTCATGGAACACTGGATTTGCGGCTATGTGCAAAGCTGCCTGATTGTCACAATACAAACGCACGGGTTCATCATGCGCCACCCCAAAGGACAAAAGAAGTTTCTTCATCCACTTCAGCTCACAGCTTGTCGTAGCCATTGAACGATATTCGGCTTCTGCAGAGGAGCGCAATACGGTATGTTGTTTTTTCGTTTTCCAAGAAATCGGTGACTGCCTCAGCAGAACAAAATAGCCAGTCAACGATCATCGTGTCAATGGGAAGCATGCCCAATCAGAATCGCAATAGGCATATAGATGCAGATCGCTATCAGATCGGTACAATAGACCTTGTCCTGGATATCCTTTCATATAACGTACTACACGCAGAGCTGCATCCCAATGTTCTTGTTGTGGACTTTGCATGAACTGAGATAGGATATGAACACAATAACACAACTCAGGCCGTGTAATAGTCAAGTAGATCAACCATCCCACTAACCGTTGATACCGATTTGGATCCTCCATCAGAGCGTTTTTTGCCAGCGCAAGATGATGATTATGTTCAATGGGCACGGATGTTGGTTTGGCTCCCATGAGTCCACATTCGGAGATGATGTCTAGGGAATAATTCCGTTGCGACAAAAATATTCCCTCAGGGCCACGAGCTACTTCAATCCCTAGGAAATATTTGAGTGGGCCTAGGTCTTTCATACAGAAGCACCGATGGAGATACTCTTTGAATTTCACAATGGCAGCAGCATCATTTCCCCCAATAATCAGGTCATCAACATATATTAGCACGTGCAAACGAATATTGTGTTTGCAATAGGTGAACAAAGAGTAGTCAGAATACGTTTGAGCAAACCCAAACTGTATCAAGGCCGTTTGAGCAAACACAGTCCATAGAGAGATTTCTTCAGTTTGCATACTTTTGTTCGATCCTTAGATTTAAATCCTGGCGGCAACTGCATGTATACTTCCTCATTCAAATCCCCATGTAAGAAAGCATTATGTACATCCATTTGATGCAACTCCCAATTCCTAGTGGCTGCCACGGCAAAGAAGGTTCGAACTGTTGTCAGTTTGGCCATAGGAGCAAAAGTCTCATTGTAATCCAATCCTTCAACTTGTCTATTCCCGAGAATAACTAGCCGTGCCTTATATCGTTCAATTGTCCCATCTGAATTATATTTGATCTTATAGACCCATTTACTCCCTATGGCCTTTTTTCCGGGAGGTAGATATTCCAATGCCCCTGTATCATTATCCTCTAGAGCCTGGATTTCCTTCCTCATAGCTTCTCTCCATTGCTCACTTTTTACTGCCTCAGAAAAATTGGTAGGCTCGGCTCCTGTAGTGACCGCAGCTAAGAAAGCTTGATGTTTAGCGGAGAAGTTAGTACACGTCACATAATTTGCTATGGGATAGGGGGTCATACCTGAGGACTTTGATTCAGAGTTGGCTTGAGTGCGAATGGGGTTTTTCAGACATCGAGCAGTGTAGGTTACATAGGGCTTTAATAAAACAGACGATGTGCGATGTCGATGTCCCCTGCCAAGTTGCTCTTCTGGTGTTGTTTGTGGTGCTGGAACCACACTAATTCTGTCCTCACCGCCATTAGCTTCCACTTCCTGCACATCCCCTCCATTGCCTTGCTCCTCCTCTCTTCTATTAGTATGTTGAAAGCTCTCTATCATTCGCACAGATATCCTCTTCGTCACTCCCCCGATTTTTATTTCCTTTGTGGCTGTGATTAACATCATCATCAACTATAGCCGCAATTGCCGGGCTACGGTTGTTTTCAGGAGGTACTTCTAAATCATCGGCATATGGAAATATATTTTCATGGAAGACTACATCGCAGGAGACGAAATATTCACCGCTCTCAACATCATATACGCGCCATCTTTCTTCCCGTTGGGATAGCCTACAAAAACACATTTCCTACTCCTCACTCCAAACTTATCCTTATCTCGAGGGCTCCAACAGGCATAGCAGAGACAACCAAACACTCTCATTTGCTCATACCGAGGTGTCATCCCGAATTGTACCTCATACGGAGTCTTCCCGTCAAGTACGAAAGGTGTCATTTTTATCAAGTATCCGGCAATCAAGACACACTCTCCCCAGAAACGAATAGGCAAACCTGCTTGAAACCTCAATGCTCTTGCAACATTCAAAATATGCCTATGCTTTCTCTCCACTTGACTATTCTGTTGTGGCGTTCCAACACAGGAAGTTTGATGCAGAATGCCATGAGTCTCAAAGTACAACTTCAGGCTTTTAAACTCTGTTCCATTATCAGTTCGAACAGTTCTGACTTGTTTGCCAAATTGGCGTTCTGCCATGGCACAGAAATTCTCAACAATATGTGCTACTTCACTTTTTTCAAGTAACAGGTAAACCCACACAGCACGAGAATAATTATCAACAATGGTTAGAAAGTAAACGGCACCACAAGAAGCAGGTACTCTATAAGCACCCCATGTATCATAATGAATTAGAGAAAAACAATCATCAGCTTTATGTTTACTTTCAGGAAAAAACTTCCCTAGTTTGTTTTGCTCTGTAACAAACATCACATGGCTTATCACTTTTAGGTTTACTATTCAATTTATCTACTTTAGGAAGAGGATATAATATCTATTTAGATGGATGCCCTAATCTGCGATGCCACAACCCCATTCACTTATTCCACTTGTCCGATTTGCTCGAACCGGTGCTGCTCCTCTGAACTAATAGACCCCATCACACTGCTCACCCGCTCCAATCAGAGTCCTCGAGGTTTGGTCCTGTATCACGCACAGCTTGTCAGTAAAAGTGACAGTACAATTTATCTCTTGCAGTAATTTAGCTACAGAAATAAGAGTGCAGTTCATTCTTGGTACGAAAAGCACACGATGCAAATAAATATTTCCACCCAAATGCAAAGTCCCTTCCTTCACTGCGGTAGTTTGCTTCCCATTAGGAAGTTCAACCGGACACGGCGTAATATTCCGGACTTCAATCAACAAATTAATGTCTCCAGTTATATGGTGCGACACCTCGGAATCAATTATCCAATCAGTAAAACTTTTCTTATCGGAAAGTTTTTCACTAGATTTATGTGAATTCAGAATATTGAGAAGGGTTGTCCATTGATCTCCGCTCAGCCCTGGAAACCCGTTGCGGTCATGATCATTTGTGCTTCCAACTTTCTGTCCTCCACTCTCACTTCCCGCTGCTTGGGCAGCGTTTGCTCTTGTCTTGTTTCCTCGTCCTTGTCTGCCCAAACCACTTCGTCCGCGGCCTCCTCCTTTCCCGGTTGAGCGTGGTCTATCTCCCCACCACTCCGGATATCCAATCACCTAGAAACAGTCCTTTGCTTCATGTCCGGATTTTCCACAGTGTGTACAACTCACGCTTTTATCCTTTGTACGTGCAGTAGCTGCTTTTGCACCAGCATGTACTGCATAACCCACAGCATCACTTCGTTCTTCTTTGCTCTTGGCTATACTTTGATGCCTTTCCTCTTGAATGACCATTGCATAGACGCAGTTTAAATTTGGCAACGGCTCTATGCTGAAAATATTTGAACGTACGGTGCCATAAGTTGCATCATCAAGACCCATCAAGAACTGATGTACCCTCTCTTCTTCTCGCTTCTTTTCAAGTATGGTCGCAATTTTGCAGTTACAACTGCTACAACGACATGCAGGTACTGGATCATATTCTGCCAGCTCGTCCCACGTGACCTTCAGCCTCCCGTAGTAAGCCATCACTGCTTGTCCCTGTTGTTTACAAGCGGCCAAATCAGCCTTCAATTGATGAACTCGCGGTCCATTCCCGATAGAGAATCTCTGTCGCAGATCCTCCCACAAGTCTTTCACACTCTCTGTATATGATATAGTGGTTCGCAAGGTTGGTTCGATTGTGTTGAAAATCCATGAAACCAGCATTGAATTTACCATCCACCAATCTTCGATATCAGTCGAATCGTCTGTTGGTTTATCCAACTTTCCGTCAATGAACCCGAGCTTTCTCCTTGCTCTAAGGGCGTTCCTCATAGATCTTGCCCACTCCTCATAGTTCTCACCTTTCAATTGGACAAGTGAAATGATCATTCCAGTGTTGTCAGACGGGTGCAAGTAGTATGGCGAGAAGATGACCATGTCCCTCCCTGCACCTTTCCTGCTGTCTTCTTCTCCACCGGTCATGGTGGAAAAACTGTTGACAGAAAGCTCCTGGCCGCGGTAGGCGAGTCTGGACTCGTCCAAGTCTTCGATCTCAAGGAACAGATTCCCCTGTGTCAGCTGCGCGGCCACTCTCACTCAGTTTAACTCGTTCGGTACCCCGGACTGGGTAACCTCTATTTGTTCTCAGGTGTGGTGATGATACCCTCGTCAAGTTCTGGGATTGCCGCGGTTGGGCTCGTCTTCAATGGTTTTTTGGCACCAGGATTCTTCTGCACGCCTTGATAACCAACACTGCGTCCGATGGGGGGTTGCTTCGCCCAGGAAGAGTGCAGGGCACAGTTACGAGTGGGCCACTGCTCTGTTTTTGTTTGTCGACAGAAAGACGACAACGATGGTGCCTGAAAATGGCACTCTCACGCCGCTTGTTCCTCCTGTGATCGCAGAACTTCTTAGCTTCAGAGACGGAACCGTTTCACAAGGATTTCGTCCGATGCGGGGTTGCTTCGCCCAAGAAGAGTGCAGCGAATAGTTACAGGTGCGCCGCTGCTCTGTTTCTGTTTGCCGACAGAGAGACAACGACAACGGTGCCTGAAAATGGCACTCTCGCGCCACTTATACCTCTTATGATCGTAGACCTTCTTCGCTTTAGAGACCGAACCGTTTCACAGGGCTTCGTCTGATGGGGGTTGCTTTGCCCAGGAAGAGTGCAACACACAGTTACGGGTGCGCCACTGCTCTGTTTTCGTTTGCCGACAGACCTTCCTCTTCTATTTCTCGAAGCACCCTGGCTCTGATACCATGAAAACTTTGCGGAAATTCTTCTTCTTCGTCCTCCCTTATTTTGAAAGGTACATTCCTATATATACAAATAGGAGCCTCACTTTCACTAGGAGTTGATTGTTCAAATGCATCTACGAATACAGAGCACCCACCGAAGATTGCGTTTCGGTAGAAAGGTTAAGTGCAGATCTGGTTTCCCAATACATTTTGACTTAATGAGATTTAAAGAATCTAGAATGAAAGTGAAACAATCCAATCTGCAAGGTTTTGTTTTCAGAAGTCAGCTCAGAGCAAAAAGAAGATGTAAAGAGCCGTGATTCGGAACTTGAAAGAAAATAATCACCATTAGTTTATGCTACAAAGAAATGGTAGTTTTGCAAGTGAGAATTGATGAAATGCTAAATAAACCCTAAAAACCGGTGCTCTTTCTAGGGTTAGATTATCAACGTCCAAGATTCTACTTTGGTAGTGTTGTATGGAGAATCTTGTATGAACTTGACAATTTCAAACTGATTTTGCATTGGGAAAATTTTGAAGAATCTCGAAATGTAATTAGAGCTGCACGGTCTGTTGAACCAATATTTTCTGAAGTAACAAAATCATACGAAGTTCCATGATGATAAAACTTAGAAGAATTAAAACATTGTGATCCCAAAAATATAGGAAGAAATAAAAGATAGATGTTTCCTTGCTTTCTAGTGCAGAAATTGCAAACATGCAATAATGTCTGATTTTGCAAATGTTGAAGAATCACAAGCCATTGTTTTCAAAAGTGGAAGTAGAAATGGCCATGTATCAGTAGATGTTTTAGCATTAAAACATGCTCAAGAAGTTGAAGTAGCAGGACCATCAATAGGTTTTGGCTTTGAGAAAAGTAAAGAATCTGCAACTGAAGTGACTAAATTGATTGTGTCGATATTTTTTGAAGCTTTAATAGACTACAAAGGTGATGAGAACGATAATATACATTGCAAGTTTCCCCGGTGAGTGTTGTTAAAATTTTAGATATGCAAACAGCCAATGGAGAGTCCAGATTTTCTATTTACGGTGGGCAGAGAGTGGATAGGAAAAGTGAGTAGCAAATTCCTAGTGGCCAATGGAATCATTTCTACTTTTGAAATACAAATTAATGAATGGTGATGGCAAAAGAAGCATTCAAACACAGCATGAGTCAGGTGCAGGTAATCTCTCTCTCTTATATATATATTACGGAATAGGTGTATTTTCCTTGCGCTAAATGGAATCTACTCGTGTGAGTAGATGAACACCTTCATGTGCGAGTAATTTGAGCCTGTCTCACCACCAATCTCTCAAACTTTCTTGGCTTCTTGAAGAAGCTTTGCCTTGTAGCCTAGTAATGCAAATGGTAATGCCTAAAGGTACATTCAAACACCCCTACTCCCTTTCATTTTAAAATGTTGAGAAAGAGATGCAATAAAGTAAAGAACTAAAAAGGTAAAAAAGTCGTGTGGTCTTTTTAGTTGAGGGTAATTTTGTACTGAAAAATTAAAACTCTTTTCCACTCACTGTTTTTGCCATTATTTTGAAAATACAGCTGATATTGTCAAATCACCAAACTTAGTCATTTATTTTGTAAAAAACCCTATAATTAATTTTTGTGTTTTTAATAGGAATTATAGATAATTTAGGAGAGAAAATCATTAATAAATTAAAGATAATTTATGAGATAAATAAGAATTAGACATAATCAGAGATAATTTAGGAGGCTATATTGCAATAAAATATAGATTAAGATGACTGTTGATTGGACATGTAAGATAGATTAAGGGGTGTTTTAGGAGAAAATGAAAGAAGGGTGAATGGGAGAAGAAGAAGACGGCTGATGTACCTATGTTGCAATCAAATATAGTATAGATATTGGGGTGGATGGATAAATACCATTCCCACCCCATATTTGATAAAAATAGTTTCAGGTTTTCCCCAAACTTGTCCAAATGAGGGCGGATCAGATTGCCATCCCTAATAGTAGCCCAACCTCACCAATCTGCTACTATAACCAGCAACCTACTCTGTAAGTATTTTCTCTCTAAGTTTTAATTAGGGCTTTTTGCAAAAAAAGTACTTTATTTATTAGTAATTTTGTTAATTAATTCAGTAATTTATTTAATACATTAAATACTTTAGTTATTAGAGAAACGCGTTACATAAACCTTTCCTATATTTCAATCCTTACGTAAACCCCCTACAAATTTTCCAAAAAAATTATAAGAGGCAAATGATCTACTGTATGCTCACATTTATTTTTAATTTGTTATGACATCTTTTGTCATGATATTACTTTTTGGATTTTCCCCCATTAAAATAGTAATAATAATTGAATGTAATTAATAGTGATTTCTTAAACTTATAATTCCTGCTAAACAATTTTGGGGCTTAATTCATTTTCTTAGTTAATTGTATCTCTTTTTCATATAGATTTTAAGTGTCCAAATTAAGCTTTGTGGCATCATCAGCACGTAGGTCAGTCATACTTATAATTTTACATTTTTTATCATGCGATTTTTGTTAGATTTTATTATTATTGTTTTTGGTTGCCATATATTTATTTTATCATGCAGTTTGTGTTTCTTCTATGTTAATGTTTTTGCATGGTTCTTTGGGATAAGAATGTGGTGTTAGATCCGGAGCAACTTGCAGAATTGATATTCATCCTTGTTGTGCGATTTCCAGGATATTGTCCCTGTCCTCTGATTTTCTGAACAAGACTTCAGGAATCAGGAGTCAAGAGAATGGGAGGCAATTGAATTTTGAATGCGGAAAAACAGTGATCATTTCCAATTATTTTAGATCATGTTTCTAGGAAACATTTATTCGGGTAAGTGTATTTATTTATATTCTTTTATTTTTTATGTAAATAAGGTAATGGCTATTTTGGTCATAAAAATACATTATTAAAAAGGGTATTTTTATTCCATTCAAGTATTGGCAACTTTTCTCTTAGGTGGGAAAATTATTTACCCACCTAAGATATGAGTATCATTTACCCGGATAAGTGGTATCTAAGAAAATAAAATTTCTCTAATCTCCGCTTAAATCTAAAAATAGAACATAAGATTTTCCCCCCTCTTAAAATCCGAAAAAAGTAAAATTTTGTAATTGGTGTTGAATCCCAATTTAGTAGAATCGGTAAATTTTCAGATTGATTATGGATTATGGTTTCGTCCTATAAATCAAATTCTGTCTATAACTGGATTGTCTTCATAAGAAGTTTCCTTATATGGAAATGTGGAGAAAATTAAACGCAGTCTTCCAATTTAGAAGGAAAGCGATTTTTGCAGAGAGAGGGAGCGCGAGAGAACCTCGTAAGATCGTTGACTTCCGGTCATGTAACCAAATGAATAATGAACAAATCTAATATTAAGCCTATATCATTGATTCAGAGGTTAAAATTTATTCTGTTCTTATACTTGGAGTTGGAAATGTACTAACCTCTTTCAACAACCTTAGGATCTGACTACCTCATCACCGGCATCACCATCACTTTGCTTTAAGTCCTCCATAAAATCACTTTTGACCTCCTGCACCTGATCTTTAACTTCCCCACAACTCTCGTTCTCATTAAAATAAACCCTAGCTTCTTCGCTCTGTGTCCTCTCTTTTTCCTTCTTCGTCTTCGCTGCTGCGGCTTTCGTGCTCGAGAGTCATATCGGGGATTAGTGCATATGATTTTGTCATTTTATAGCAGAGCTTATGATTATAGTCGGTTATTTCCATTGAAGGTAGTGTTTTCTTAAGGATTTTGATGCTCCTAATTGTTGATGATTTGCTCTTATACGTGAGAAGTAGTTGATGGAAAGAAAAAGAAAATAGAGAAAGTTTAGTAGGTCATTTTAATAATTTAATGCATTTCGTCATGTGACTAAATGGTTAAGAGGGTTTCATCTAATAACCAAAGTGTAGGAGGTCTTTGTCACTTACCCCATAGTACAGGTGAGGGTTTCGTGCAATTTACCCCTAAAAACAATTACATTTCTTTTAATCCTTTTTATTATATCTATCTATATGTGTGTAGTTTATAACTATTAAAAGCTTTTGAAGAATTTATTAAAAATATCAAATTGGATAGGGGTAAATCCAAATCCAATCTAAAATATGAATGAAACCATACTGGCGAACAATGGTTAATTGAACTGAGATAAATTTAAGGATGCCCATTTCTTGTAAGAATAAGGTTGGAGCTAGGACTTACAACCCCAATCCAGATTAGGTGGGCACAATGTTGTTAGCATGTTCAATGAGCATTTAGAAAATTTTTTGACACCTGTCCATTAAAATACCCCAGCCTACCCTTGAAAAAAAATTAAAAATCACTTTATATGCCAAAATATTTATAAGTGTTCATTGAAAGTGTTTACTATATTATAATTATTAGATTTGGTCTCTTCCAGCCCTGCTAGAGTACAAGGCGTGCTATAATATGCATTTAGGGCCGAGGATGGAATATGTAAAACCTGGGCCCACTCTAGCCCATTGACATTCCTAACTATGATTTTGACCTTTTGGGTTGGAGACTGGATCTGCTCCTCACAACTGACGCCTCACAGGCACCTCACATGCACACCCTATCATTCATTGGGAACATTTCCTGTTCTTATTAGTTATTATTTAAAGGTGGGTGGCTAGGAAATTCCAATGAAAGAATAATAGATGAACTAATATCAATCAATCAGGGCTTTAGGTTTATAGGCCAATTTATAATTTTAGACATAATAAAAATATAAAATTACAACCCTATGAATGAAGCTTAAACTATAAACTTAAGGATATAAACGTTATACATAAATTGTTTTAAGTCATATTTAAAAGTTATAAGAATAAATTATTTAAAATATATATATATATATATATATATATTATGTAACTTTTAAAAATTATATATGTATATAATTTTTAAGACATATTTAAAAGTTATAAAAGATGTTGAATTTTAACAAATCCAATTGATTGAAGGTATATTCGAAACCAATGGATTGATATTTCCGATGAGATTCATTTTATCAGGATGAGGAGTATCCGGATCCAAAAACTTACCCGGCCGAATTTGGATTCAAAACGGATTTGATTAGATCCGACTTATTTAGATAATCGGCCAAGTGAAATGCAATCAAATTTCATATATTGAAACTGATCCGGGCCAAACTGTATCATTTTAGGTTCATTTTGTTGTTGGGTTTATTGAACGTTGTTTCGCGGGGTCAATTAGAACGTTAGAATGTTGGATTGATGAAGTTGAGTTTGTGCATCGGCATCGTGAAGGTATTTTCGTAATTAAATGGCTAGGCTATTTATATCTGGACCATAACACTCTTGTAAGTAACTTTGATGAGTGATAGCAGTGGCAGAAAACTAAACTAAAGGTGGTAGGTATTATGGTAATTACAGCACTTTTTAGGTTTTAAACTTTTAATTAATCAACCCGCTCGGCGAAACAGCAAAATCCAAAAGAGAGCGGGAGATGGGAGAAGAAAACAAAGCAACAATCCCCGCTTTGTCTATTGACCAATAAAATTGCAGCTTTTATGATCTGACGGACCAGAATTCTTCCTATACAACTTCACGGATCACTACCCAATCCTACGGCGTAAACGCGCTCCCCTAACCGGAGAAAGCTATAAAAGACCGCTCGGCCAATTTTCGAGTAACCAAGCGAAGCGAAGAGACACAGAAGCAGAGGAGGGAAAAGAAGAGGCGAAAACTCGCGGGATAGAGAAGAGTTGCAGAGGAAGGGAGAAAATGTCAGGAAGAGGGAAGGGAGGTAAAGGATTGGGAAAGGGAGGAGCGAAGAGGCATCGTAAGGTGCTGAGGGATAACATCCAAGGTATCACCAAGCCTGCCATTCGTCGCTTGGCTCGTCGTGGTGGTGTCAAGCGTATCAGTGGTCTCATCTATGAGGAGACTCGTGGTGTTCTCAAGATCTTCCTCGAAAACGTCATTCGTGATGCCGTCACTTACACTGAACACGCTCGCCGGAAGACCGTCACTGCCATGGACGTCGTCTATGCTCTCAAGAGACAGGGCAGGACTTTGTACGGGTTCGGTGGTTAGGGTTTCTGTCATCTAGGTGTGAAAATTTTCGTTTTTTTCTTCTCTTATATCTCTTATGGGCATTTGTTAATACGAAGGGAACTGCGTTTTTTTTCTCTTCTTTGTTTCTTTCTCATTGTGGGGCTGATTGTATTCTATTTCCAAGGGCGATTCAAGGAAAATACTAGCGTTGTTCCTCTTATTCTTCAATGAGATATTTGTTGAGAAAAGTATTCCTCTTTCAATTTCTCTTCATGTTTCTTTTTCCTTTCAATCTGTGTATTTTGAAAGTAAAAGGTCTACGGCAGCTGGTCGTTTTTACAGCAGGTTTCAACCATGTCACCAAATATTAACATCAACAATTTAGCTTCCCCATTCTACTGTATAAGATATACATGATATGGTGGTGTACTTTCAAATCAGTTTACATATGCATCTTTACGCCAAATATCCAATTAACTGGCTCAGGTAATCTGTCGCCTTCGAATGTTCCAATGGAAATTGTATTGGGATGTTATTCATAGAAAGGACGGACTCACATGTATCTATCCGGATGAGAATTGTGTGTTCTGTGGAGAAATGATAGAGGCATTGCATCAGGCAATGTTAAATTGTCACAACTGCAGAGTCAGACAGAAATGAAAGAAAGAGATAACAGTGTTCTTCACATTCTTCCTGGTCATTTGGAGGTGGCATTATATGTCGATGGTTCTTAAAGGGCAAATGATAAGGCAGCCATATGCTATTGTTCTAACCAAGATTGATTCCGGGATACTGGTAACAATGGGATCAAGGTCTCACTCTCAGATCTATAACGAAGTGGAATGGCAGGTGGCAGCCTCTTCCACGGGTTCTATAAGAAGCAGTCTAAGAGAAACATTGCCAACGTTTTGATTATCTGTGATGTTCATGGCCCGACAAACTTTACAGGGACGAGGTAACAGAACTATCATTTAAGCGAGTCCGGATTCAGTGGACCCTTCGGTTCACCTCCAATAGGAGGCGTGCAGTTTGCTATTCCGTTAACGTTGGTTCAACCAGTTAGGTAAAAATATAACCATATGATATTCTTTTCTACAGATAACCACTAGTGGCGATTTCTCTGTTTCATTGAGCTTCGATCGTGGGAAATCAACCGGCAACAAGTGTAAACCAGCTTCATTTGTTCCAACATTGACAATCTAACAATTTTTGTCTCAACTGTATTTCCTTTACACGAAGATAAAAAGGTTTGATATAAAAAATGGAGAGAACAAGCTATTATTTGGATGGGGATACTTGTTTTGATAGATAGACCGAACATTTCAAGCTTTTGATCAAATCTACGACAACGTGAAGATCCATAAATCAGAACTTGTTCTTCCCAAGATGTGGGTCATTTGATTCTGGCATCTTCACAACTCACAAGGCTTCCACTCCTGTGCAGTCACTCCTGTCCCAATGCAATATGTATGTTGGAACTTTGAATTAGAATTGCAAGAACAACTTAACACAGTTGGAAATCGGAACTATATTGTTGTTTCCCGATTCAGAGAGAGAGAGAGACCATCTAAATTACCCCATGGGTAATGAAATGAAGGTAAATTTTTTATTTATTCATAATAGAAAATCTCATAGAAGGCCGGAGGATCCAAGTAACATATGAATACAAAAATAAGAACTCCATTAATTAATGTATCAGGGCTGCATTATATCTGATTATTGCATCAAATCCTGCCATGGAGTGTCTTTTCCAAGCAATACCCCCACATGCAATCCGAAAAACTCGCATGCCTCCGACGATTGACATCTCTCTTGCTTCATTCGAGATTGGGTTCCGACCCACCACGATGAAGGAACTACCGTAGTATGGTCAGCTGACAAACACATAGACGAGAGTCATCAGAAGTCTGAACTTGCTCTGTTGCGAAGACATGGCATAGAGCCCCTGAGCACGCCCCATGAGGGTTGAATTTATATTAGGTGTGGTTGTGAATGGGTTGTCCATCACGTAGATTGATCCAAATGAGGATGCAATTGGGTTAAATCTCATGATGTTGGATAGCCGGCGATGAACGCCCCAACCCAACTGCTGGTTTACTCTGGTTGATTCCAGGCCATTAGAGCTCAATGAAACAGAGAAATCGTCGTCAGTGGTCTGTAGAAAGGAAGAATATCATATTGGAGAGGAATAATAGGTTTGGAAGGAAAATGAGGAGAATAGATGCTGACCACTGGTTGATTCTCGCCGCCGGTTGACTCCACGCCATCAGACGTTGAAATCGTTGCATGCCACCATCTTGCGCTTGAGCTAGGGCTATGGTGAAAATGAAACTGCGGAAAGACGGTTCAAAGGAATGAGGGGGAAAGATAGGGATCGGGTTTTGTTTTTATCGAAATGATTGAAGTAGGATGACAACATTAACAGACTCGTTACGTTAGTGGAATAGCAATCCCTGAATAGGGCGATGTGCACACCTCCTATTGGAGGGTTCACGCGCCCCATGAACTGAAGGGTCCACTCAATCCGGACTGCATCTAAGCCGGATGTATATAAGTTATATCATGTAAAGAGGTCTGAAAATACTATGGCTTATTGTTTGATGAATAATTAGTGAAGAGATGCAGTCCGGATGTATATAAGTTATATCATCATCATCTCTCTCTCCTTTCATCCGTCATTAGTGAAGAAATTCTTATCATGGTCGATTTTATTTTATTTTTTCAAAATCCGTGGGCTGACCCGCTTTTGAGGCCCTCCCTATAAATTTGAAAATGAAAAACTAAAAATAAATAAATTACATATAGGTATCCTGTATTTTGGAGGTAGTGATGGATAAGTACCTTAAATTCTCAAAAATAGATAATTGGTTCTACTTCCTTAATTCACATTATGGTGTATGATAAAATTACCAAAGTGCCTATATATATATTTTTAAATTAAAAAATTAAAAAAATGACCAAAACATCATTTAAATGAGCATTGCTGTTGCTCATTCTTATCCCTACAAAGAAGCAGAAGAGAGTTCAATGAAGAACACTTCACCAATGAGGGTAGTAAATTAAGGGCGGAGTAAAATCGTCATGAGAGAAAGCCATGGTCAGAAAAGAATAGAGTTGAAATGCCAACATAGTCCCTTTTAAATGCTGTTGAAATTTTGAATATGTTATTTGCTGTCTATATGAGAACGTCATTGTGGGGAGATGTTCAGTTTGGGTTTGAAATACAAGTGATATATATATATATATATGGTATAGGGATGCAAATGAATTGTTATGTACTTTAATTTACACACTTAAATGGTATTAATTAGATCGTATAGAAGAACATAAGACCAATTTGATATAGTTCTACAATTATTATACCAATTTGATAGAAATTCATAAAAAACTCTTGACTAATTTAATAACTTATAGGATATAAATGAGACCGTATAAATAAACATAAGACCAACTTGATAAAACTTACAACTCATTATACAAAATTGACAAAAATTTACAAGATACTGTTGACCAAGTTGATTAATTTGATAAGTTACCACACTAAATTCATTTAAAATTAGGCAAGGCACCTAATGGTTGCCTTTTGAGTTATTTCAACGTAGGCCACAACTCAAAAGCATAAAAAAAAGCCAACGGGATCCAATTGAAAGTTTACGGGATACACTTGAGTACCTTCAACCCCGAACTTTCACTACCCCAAAGTACCCCAAAGTACAGCTATAGTTTACCCTAAATAAAAAGCACACTTCAAAGTATTGATACACCCTTCAGCATATTAGGGTGAATTGATATTTTAGACCTTGATTCCTATTAAATCAATCTTTGATTCTTGGTGGAAAGAAAGGTTTAGGGTCAAATTTTGCATAGTCGAGTGATCCTTCTTGGCAAGTAATATTCAACTAATTTCTTAAGCGTAGATGGAAATAATAGGATATGGTTGTAGTTTATGGGTGCTGACAATGTTGACATTTGCACGTAGAGTTTTGACCCCCCCAAAAAATTGGATCTAGTGAATCGAACTAGATCCACTCTGATATGACCCATTTTCAACAATTTACAATGAAAAATGATATATGACATAAAACATTGAAAAGTAAAACCAAGATACGTTGCAAAGTCAGTTGGATTTTTCAGACTTTTGATATACTTGACAAAATCTTCATCTTGGAAACTTTACAATATAAATGCTAATTCTCTTGCTCTTTTTTTTTCAGTCTTAACAAGATATATTATATAACCTCATAAAAAGGATAATCATCCTATGTGAATTTATCACAAATAAACTATGTATAAGCTTGGAACTAGAAAAGAATAAAGGTCCACCCAAATATTTTTCTGTATTCCCCATTTGCATAGGTCTGTATTGGGTTCAATCTACCTTAGCCTGGCCCAAGATTTTGGTAAGGCTGAGCCTTTAGACTTGATCCCAACTAAAATCTCGAAAATTTGTGCCCAAGCCTAAGGGAAAGTTAGAGTTGGGCTCGAGTTAGGCCCACTCAAATTGCAACCCTAAAAAAACTTGAACAACAATTGTTTTTTTTTTGTGGTTTTTAAGGCATTTAATCATTCACATATTGCTTTTGGTGTCAAGTCACTGTATACTCTTTTTGGTATAATCAAGTTTTCTCATGCTTGCTCCTTGACTTTGTACATCATTTGCCCAAAATGTGGATTTGTGGAATAAATAAAATGTTAGAGCGTGCTAAAGTTTGTCTGTGCATAGCTTGGGTTGCTTGAGACTGCACCCCAAATCCTTAATGAATATTGTGCAAAAGTGATTGAGAATATTTCAAAGAAAGAAGTCAGATGTCTGAGTCAACTTTGCTTGAGAAATAATGGCAAATGGCTACAATTAGAGCTAAGGAAATGGAATAGGAATTATTTTGGGAATCTGAATAAAAAATTTGATGAAGCTCAATTGATCCGGATATGACACTTAGAGATGTATGTACCTCTTATTATGGGGAAAGAGTGAGGAGCTGTGAGGGAAATTTGGACTTGTGGCTAAAAACAGAAGATGGGTTCTATACACAAAAATAAGGTTTTTTCATCAATCCACTCTAGGTAGATGGGTTAGAAATAGAGCTTTGAGGTTAAAAAATAGAGATGGTGTTTGGGTGGAAGAGGAGAGCAAAATTGAAGAAGCTTTTAGGAACTGCTTCAACACCCATTTTACTTTTTCAGATTAGGGATGTCAACGGTTTAGGTCTGGTTTAGGTCTAGGTAGAACTGCAATCTACTCGACAAGAAGTACCAAGGACCCGGAATAGAACCAAACCCAATAAAGTCTGTAAATTTAGACCTAGAACTGAAACGATTTGTTCTCGAGACAATTTGGTCTAACCTAATGGACCCAGTTATAATAAGCCAACTGAAAATATTATATATATAATATTAATTTATTTAATATATATATTATATTTATATACATTTAATATATATAGCTTGGATTGTGACAATATATTAGGAATTGGAACCGGAACCAATGCAATTGGTTTTGGTCCATCGGACCAACCCTATTTCCTATATCTGGAGTCTTTGATCCCGAGGATGTAGTTGAGTTAGAGAGACACGTTACAGATGAGGAAATTGTTGAAGCCCTTTTTTAAATGGAACCCAAAAGGCCCTTAGGCCAGATCGGTACCGAAATTTCTTCTTTTAAAAGCACTGGGGTATAGTGGGAAAAGATATTAAAGCTACAATCAATTTATTCTTGGTTACTTAAGGATTTAAATAATACCTTCATTTCCTTGATTCACAAAGTTGACTTTACTGAAGATCCAAGTCAGTTCAGGCCTATCAATCTATATATGCAATGCAATTTATAAAATAATAACAAAAGTATTGGCAAATGGACTAAAACCAAAATTGGCTAAAATTGTTTCTCCAAACTCGAGTGCTTTCTTAGAAGGTAGGAATATATCCATAACATCCTATTTTCCCTTGAAATTTTTTACTACATGAAGAAAAACAAAGGAAAAAAAAAGGTCTCATGGCTATTAAGTTAGACATGAGTAAAGTGTATGGGAGAGTGGAGTGGATCTTTCTTAGGAAGGTCATGGAAATTTTGGGATTGGGGCAAAAGTAGATTAGATGGATTGTAGAATGTATTACTTCTGTCTCTTACTAAGTGCTTCTAAATGGTTCAAAAGTTCTTCCCAACAAAGGGCTTAAGACAAAGAGGTCCTTTCTCACCATATTTGTTCTTCCTTTATTCTAATGTTTTCTTAAGATTACTTAATAAGCTGGTTGGAAATGAGAAGATTTCTGGTGTTAAGATTAATCATGGTCTCCCATTTATTTATTTATTTTATGTGAAAGACATCTACATCTTCATAAAAGCAAATCTTGTGGAAGAGCAAAGTATTCTGGATATTATCAGCTTGTATGTGTTGGCTTATAGTCAATAAGTGGGTATAAACAAATCAGAGGTGTCTTTTAGCTCCAATGTCCATAGATCTCGGCCGGAACTTCTTTGCTAGAAGCAGGCACTTTAAGAAAGTTGTGAATCTCTTAGTGTATTTTGGTCTTCCATCCCACTTTATCAAATCAAAATCTAGGATGTCTAAATATATCACTAATAGGATAGAGAGTAAAACCTTAGGGTGGAAAAGCAAATTGCACAATAAGGCTGGTAAAGAGGTATTGATAAAGCAGTTTTGAATGTTGTTGTTGCTTACATCATGTCTTGCTTGTCTCTACCTTAAGGAATTTGTGAAAAAAATTAAAAAATTATAAACATTATTTTGGTGGGGATCGGCAGGTGATAAAAGGGGGTTTCTTGGCAAAGTTTAAATCAATTATGTAAAAACAAATTAAATGGTGGTGATCCTGCACAATCTGGGCACTCCTAGCTGGCTGTGACTTGGCTTCTAGCTGGAATGGACGGCACCTGAGAGGAAGGAGAAGGTGAAAGGTTCCTGGGGAGCTCTTCCGGTGGGAACACTCCGATGGTTAAGTTAGAACTGGAGAAATCTCAAAGAAAGAACAAAGAATAAGAGTGTTGAAAGTGCTTAAGCTTCAATACCTCCTCTTCGTGATAGTTGGAGTTCTTTTTATGTCGGAGCTCAGTCATACTTGGCATAACCGCCACCGCCCTAGACGTTGCTACCAAGGCAGGTGTGGCAGGCGCAGGTTGTTGCTACAGACTGCTATCGCCAGGTACGGACTTGACAGATGTGTCATGCTTTCTAAAGATGACAAACAGAACGCCGCCTGGCAAGGGATCAGAGTCCTGCCACTGGGTCCAACAGGTACGGATGTCAGACATGCCTTCTTACGGCCTATCAAGCTACTGTACGCCAGACTACCTGGGGCAGGTTTGTCTCGGTACTGAGGTGCCGAGGTGCCAGCACTGGAGGCGGTGCTGCCCCGAGGTGCTTCTCCCTCGGGACACTTAGCCAAAATCCGGGGTGCTCCCTTCTTAGGAAGGGAGAGCTCAGAGCCCCTTAGGGGGAGCTCGAGCCTCAAGGGGAGCTCAGGCCCTGGGAGGAGCTCGGGACCTCCTACACTTGGTGGGAGTCAAGGTTGGCTAGGTGTTAGTCCTTGGCGAGTTGCGTAACCTGCCGAGTGGCCAGCGTTGGACTCGGCGTGTCTCTCATGTCGAGTCGCGGTTGTGCTTTCAGGCTAAGTTGTTCATTGAGCTAGGTCATGCACACGTGTCCTCGTGCTACGAGGTCAGGCCAAATCATCCTCCATCATTTGCCCCCCACTCCCCGTGCTGGGGGTGGTGACCCAGCACAGGGAGTTCACGGTGCGCCGGGTGGATTTGGCTTGGTACTCATGCCACCCTTTCGGGCAACTCGTTGGCCAGACCGGTCTGGTGTTCGATTCATTCGGAAGGAAAAACCTGGGTTGCGTACAACATATGCGTGGACGTCACGCAATCTGGACTTCGCAGACGCCAAAAAATGCGCTAAACTGATTTTGTTTTGAGAGTCTCACAGCCGGTTTTCTTGAGTACCATCAGATTGCTTTGATCTTGACCGTTGGCGCCCGGGCACAGCGGCTATAAATAACGGGGGACCTTGGTCATTTTCTTTTGCCACTAAGTATCTTTCGTCTGCCTTGAGCTTGCGTTTGGAGTCTTCAGCTCGGGTCTTCTAGTTCGGTTGCGTCTTTTTCCCGGTGAGTCCCCGAGCTTCCCTCTCTCATTTCTTCAGTTCATTTCATTCCATGTCTAGCGGGGACAGTCTCTTAGACAAACTCGAGGTGGGTACCTCGGGTCAGGGTGACCCTGTTGTCGCTCGGCCTTCTCACGAGGTGCGGGTGACCTCGGGTAAGCTGGCGTCCACCTCCCGTCGAGGTCGGGCAAAAGATCAGTTCGATCCTTCTATTATGACCCAGGGGAGGCTCCAGCACCTCATCCAGCAATTCAACCTGCCTCAAGAGTATTCGTATAGTCTTCCCACCGGAAGCTTCCCTTGAGAGCACAATTCAGATGAGATCGTGATCTTTAGGGGGCAACTTGTTGGCGGGCTTCGTCTCCCTCTTCACCACCTTATTCTCGAGGTGTTGAGACGCTTTAGCATCACGCTGGACCAAGTCCACCCCAATTCTATTCGGAACGTGGTCGGGACCATCTCCCTTTGTTCCGAACACAACTTTCCCTTAGACACAGATATCCTTTGTTTTGTTCTGTTAATAAAAATGAGTGCCTCGGGCATTCCCCCGAGTACGGGCGGACCTACTATCTGTCCCCTCGCCCGGGCTTCAAAATGCTACATAAATTCCCAAGCAAGGTCCTGGCCTGGAAGCGGGACTACTTTGTAGTCCAGAGCAGCACGGGGTGGCCCTTCCTTACCAGCTGAAGGGTGGCCACTCAAGCTCACAACATTGCTCTTAATCGGAAGACGTGAGAAACCTTTCACTCATGGGCTCAGACCGGGTTCGATCACGGGGACTACATTGCCGAAGGGAAGCTCATTTAGGTCGGTTTGAGCCCAGGTAGGTCTATTTCTACTTTAGTGTCTTGCTTAATCAGCCAAGTATTTTCGAGCTTACTGATGCCGAGCTCTATTACAGGTCCCATGGAGGAAGAGAGGATTACTGGTCCGAGGCTCCCTCACCAGATGAAGAAGAGGAAGAAGCGAGCTGCCAAGAAGGCGTGCGTGGAATCCCCAAGGACCTGCACCCCTGAACCAGACCTTCCGCACGTCCCCTCTTCGGGGCCCAAGCTCCCACAGGCTCCCGTTTTGGAGCCCGAGCTCCCTAATGCCCCTCCAGTGATAGACTTGGAGGGGGACTTACTATCTCAGGAGCCTGAAATGGCAGCAGAGTCGATCGAGGATCCAACCGGGGCTGCCGCCGAAGGCCCTAATCCTACTGGGGTTGCTGTTGAGGCTTCTGAAGGATCGACTCATCATGCCGCAGATACGGTGACATCTAGCTCGGGGAGCCAGGGGGAGGAGGAGATCATCCTGAACCCCCAAGTCAGCCTTGAAAGAAGTAGAGGGGCTTTCATCTCCGTAGTGGTTATAGACTGGGCTGACCTCACCCCTGGTCAGCTCGGGGCTCGCGCTGCAACCCACACTATGGTGGTGAGTTCGCACTCTAAGGGTCACCATTTTTCCCTTTCTTTTGCTCTTTCCTCCCCGGTACTGACCCACCTCCTTTTGCCAGGTGAACACTGTTGTGCACGCGTTGGCCTTTTAGTTTGACAAATACCTGAGGCGCGCTTTGGCTGCGGAGGAGTCATCTCGCACAACTCATACTGACTTGAGGGCAGCTCGGTGCAAGATTCATCAGTTGGAGAGTGACACTACAGCTCAGAAGGGCTTCATTGAGGTTCTGCTGTCAGAGAAGGAGGAGCTAGCTTGCGAAAGGGATAGGCTGAAGGCCGAGGTGAACGGGTTTAGAGAAGGCCAGGAAGCCCTGAAGCTCTAGGTGGAGAGCCTCATGGCGGGGCAGAAGGCTTCGCAGCTTGAGGTGCAGGGACTCAAGGAGGTTGAGGGAGTACCTCAAAGCCAACATCAAGGAGAAGACCAAGATCTTCGATGAAGCTCTCGGAGAGGCGAAGGCCCAGGCCGTTATTGACTACGTCAAATCGTCTAGGTTTGACGACGTAATGTCGTAGGCCTACCGTAGGGGATTTAAGCTCGGCACGTGGTGGATAAGGCACATGTACCCTGACCTCGACATAAGTGCCTTCACGACCTGGAGTATGACGGATGACATGGCCCGCCAGGCTGCGGATGACCCTGACTCCGACGATGAGGGCGGCAATGAGGAGGCTGGTGTTACTGACCTGGATGACACCCCCGAGGAGGCCCCCGAAGAGGCTCCGAGTAAAGTTGACAAGCCTTCAGAGTAGTTGCGTGGTCCTTGTATTTCGGGCCTGTGGGCTTAGTTTTACTTTCTCTTTTTCTTGGTTCTTTGTACTGGGGTTTCTGTAATGAAAGCACACTTATGTAATGAGAGTACATATTTTGTTAAGTGTTTGTATAGTTTTCTTCTGCCGAAGTGCTTGTCTTATCTGAGCTATTGAGTTAGTGAATTTAGCTCTTGAGGTGGGTGACCCTTTACTGCTGTCACTCGAAACTGTTTTCTCGTACTTAGTAGGGGTGATCATAAGATTTTAGCAACGCACGCCGAGGTAGGCTTAGTAAGGCACGTGCCTGACCTGTCTACTTGGCAATTTATGTTGGTGTTTACCCCTAGCAGTGTATACCGAGGTAAGGCTAGGAGTCAGGGAGTTCGTACTCGAGATGCCTTTGATCCTTGGTATGCTAAGCCTTTGCTGGCGAGGTGGTAAGGTCATGCATAGTGCCGTGGTCTTTAGTTAACCCGGTGCGTTGGCCCTTAGGTTATGGGGAGTGACTCATGATCCATTTTCCTAGAGTCTGTCTTTTCCGAGGGGTGACCGGATCTCTTGTTGCCGAGGTCGTCGCTAGCTCAGCGAGTTGGCCCTTAGGCTCCAGGAGCGACTCGTGGTCTACTCAATTCGGTGATCTATGGGTAATATTGTCTTAGGTTGATAATATTCCCCACCTGAGGTACTCGTTTCCCTTCTAGGGTTTCGAGTTCATATGTTCATTCCCCGAGTATTTGCTTTACTCGGTAGGGTCGTTCCCAGTTTGGACCGAGCTTGCCAACGCCAAGCTCAGGCATCATAACCTTGCGGAGAACCAGGTTGCCAATGCGGAGAGTCCGTTTTTTGACCCTGGCGTTATAGTACCGAGCTATCCTTTGCTGATAGGCCATGGTCTTAATATATGCGAGGTCCCGTACTTCATCTAGCAGGTCGAGGTTGGTACGCAGCTGGTCTTTGTTTGCTTTGTCTTCATATGCTTCGAATCTCAGCGAGGGGACTTCAATCTCGGCTGGGATGATTGCTTCGGTGCAGTATGTAAGGTTAAAGGGGGTTTGTCCTGTGGCGGTCCTTTCCATGGTACGGTAGGCCCATAGTACATTGGGCAGCTCGTTCGTCCATAGCCCCTTAGCTCGGTCCATGCGTGGTTTCAGTCCTCGAAGGATAGCTCTGTTTGTAACTTTCGTTTGGTTGTTCGCTTGAGGGTATGCCACCGAGGTGAAATTCTGCTGGATCCCCATGTCTCGGCACTAGTTTTGGAACTTGATGTCTTCGAACTTTTTACCATTGTCTGAGATCAGTACCCGATGTAATCCGAAATGACACACTATGTTCTTCCAAAAGAAGTTCTGCACGTTCCGAGCTGTGATTGTCGTGAGAGGTTTAGCTTCGACCCACTTTGTGAAATAGTCCACTGCCACCACTAGGAACCTTCTTTGTCTTGTTGTTGGCGGGAATGGCCCGAGTAGGTCAATCCCCCATTGCGCAAATGGCCATGGCTAGTGAGGTATTTCAGGTCGGCGGCAGGTCGGTGGTGGATGTTAGCGTGCTTCTGGCACTTGTCACATTTTTTGACAAGCTCGGTCGCATCTGCTTTCATGGTTGGCCAGTAATACCCCTGTCACAGTGCTTTCTGAGCGAGGGCCCTACCCCCCAACTGTCCACCGCACAAGCCTTCATGAGTGTTGCGGAGGACGAGCTTGGCTTCCGAGGGTCGCAGGCAGCACAGGTAGGGGAGCATATAGGATCTTTGGTACAGCCATCCGTCTATCATGATGTATTTGGTTGCTTGGCGCTCTACCCTCCTGGTGGCATTACGGTCTGTGGGGAGGGCCCCGTGTAGTAGAAAGCTCGTGAGTGGATCAATCCAGTTCGGCTTTGCTTGAACGACGGGAGCGACCTCCTCTACCCCCCTGAGAATGCTTGGCCGAGGTAAGTTTTCTATATACACAATCCTCATGGTGTTATCTCCCGTGCTGGCTAACTGTGACAGGGCATCGGCCTTAGCGTTCTCTGATCTCGGGATTTGCTGGATGAAGTGTGACCGAAAGTTGAGCAGAGTCTCTCTTACTTTGGCTAAGTATGCTACCATAGTTGGTTTGCGAGCTTCGTACTCACCCAGAACCTGATTTACCACGAACTAGGAGTCACCGCAGACAATGATGTCAGCGTTCTCTGATCTCGGGATTTGCTGGATGAAGTGTTACCGAAAGTTGAGCAGAGTCTCTCTTACTTTGGCTAAGTATGCTACCATAGTTGGTTTGCGAGCATTGTACTCACCCAGAACCTGATTTACCACGAGGTAGGAGTCACTGCAAACAATGATGTGCTTGGCTTTCACTTCCTTTGCAAGGTCTAGTCCAGCTGGCAACGCCTCGTATTCTGCTTCATTGTTGGATGCCACGAACTCAAAGCGTAGCGCATACTCCAGTTTCACACCACTTGGTCCGTATAGAACGATCCCAACTCCGTTGCCGTGCCGATTTGATGAGCCATCTACGTGAAGGATCCAGGGTTCTTCATCCCAGTTCGGGCTTGGCCTAACTAGGAGAGACGCCGCGCTGGTTGCTACTTCATGGTGCTTGAGTTCAACCAGCCCGGGAACTCCGAGCTCTCCTGTACTGGGGGCCTCGTGTTCTACCGGCCTGGGGACTTCGGAGCTAAATGTGCATTTAGCAACGAAATCTGCCAAGGCTTGGGCCTTGATAGTAGTTAACGGTTTATACTGGAGTTCGTACTCATCGAGCTTGATGTCCCACTTTGTTAACCTTCCCGAGACCTCGGGCTTGAGCAGAACTTGCCTCAGAGGTTTATTGGTAAAGACAATGATGGTGTGAGCTTGGAAGTATGGGCGGAGTTTTCGGGCAGCTATAACCAGTGCATAGGCTAACTTTTCTATCTCCGGGTACCTCGTCTCTGCTCCCTACAACACTTTACTAACATAATAGACGAGTCATTGGACCCGATCTACTTCTCTTATTAGTACCGAGTTGACCACCTTGTCACTCGTCGAGAGGTATAGTTCTAAAACAACACCCACTTTGGGTCGGGTTAAGACTGGGATGCTGGCGAGGTGCCTTTTGAGCTCGTCGAACGCGAGCTGGCACTCTTTGGTCCATTCCAAGCCTTTGCTTTTTATGGCCTTAAAGAAGGGCAACCAACGATCTGCTGACTTGGACAAAAAGTGACTTAAGGCGGCCAATCGGCCGTTCAGTTTCTGAACCTCCTTTAACTTTCGGGGTGGTCTCATTTCTAGGATGGCGTTGATTTTGTCCGGGTTGGCCTCAATGCCTTGCCGTTAACGATGAACCGTAGGAATTTACCCAAGGTGACACCGAAGACGCACTTATTAGGATTTAACTTCATATTAAATCTATGCAAGATTTCAAAGACTGAGTGTAAATCTTGTATTAATTCATGTGAAAATTGGGTTTTGACGACCATGTCGTCTACATAACACTCTACTTTTATGCCAACAAGTGGCTCAAACAGCTTATTTACAAATCTTTGAAAAGTAGCCCCCGCGTTCTTCAACCCGAAGGGCATGACCTTGTAGCAGTACAGGCCGAACTCGGTTATGAAGGCGGTTTTCTCCTCGTCAGCTGGGTCCATTTTTATTTGGTTATAGCCCGAATAGGCGTCCAAGAAGCTCAACAACTCGTGCCCCGAGGTCGCATCCACTTGGCAGTCGATCATGGGAAGTGGGAAGTAGTCATTTGGGAAAGCCTGATTCAGGTCGGTGTAGTCGACGCACATGCGCCACTTACCGTTAGCCTTTTTCACCAGAACGGGGTTGGCCACCCAGCTCGGGTAATGGACTTCCCTAATAAAATCGGTTGCAAGGAGTTTCCCGATCTCATTGTCCACTGCCCTCCATCGCTCTGGGGCTAGGTTGCGTTTCTTTTGTCTAACGGGCCTAATTGAAGGATTAGTATTAAGTCTGCCCTCCATCGCTCCGCCGACCATGCAAAAACGTCTAAAATTTCAAGTAAGAAGCTTACCAGTTGAGACCGTAGGGGCTCCTCAATAGAAGCGCCGATCTGAAGTACCCGCGCTGGATCTTCTGTCGAGGTCGGGACGGGGATGGTCTCCTCAGTAAGTGTAGCCCGCTCTACGGGTCGTCCCAACTCGAGGCCGTCAGCTACCTTAGCTTTTCCTTTGAGGGTGGCTACGTGGCATTTGCGGGACTCGAGCTGATCACCTCGCGCCACTCCGACTCCAAAGTCTGTAGGGAACTTCATCGCTAGGTGGTAGGTGGAGACTACCGTTCACAGAACGTGGGTGATGGGCCGACCTACTATCGCGCTGTATGGAGAGGGGGTTGTGACCACCAGGAACTCATGATCGAGCCTTACCACACTGGGCCAGGTACCGACCTCCACCGACACAGTGACTTTCCCCAAAGGCCTGACCTCCTCGCCGTTGAATCCCACCAGTGGAGTGCTTCCGGGCTTCAGGTCACCTTCAGGGATTTGAAGCTGATCGAAAGCTGCCTTGAAGAGGATATCTACCGAACTGCCAAATCTACCAGGACACGCTTGACTTTGAAGTCGTTGATCTTGATCTTGATGACAAGTGCGTCATCGTGGGGGTAATGGACCCCTCACGCGTCATCTTCAGTGAAGAGGATCGACTCCTCCACCCTTGGCCGCTTTGGGGAGTTTAGTTCTTCTCTGGTAGCTTTGCGGGCTGATGACCGAGCTGCTGTTGAAGTGCAGCCTGCGACAATCGATCCTCCGACGATTACGTGGATGGTCCCTCGGACTGGTCTCTCATCTGGAGGCTGCCTCTGTGGTTGCTCTTCCTGTCTGCTGGACTCGGGGGCTTCTTTATTCTGCTCCCCGTGCCGACTTGCTTTATTATTATTGTTGCTATGCTGTACAAAATTTCTCAAATATCTACGACGGATGAGTTCTTCTATCTCATCGCGGAGGTTATTACAATTTTCGGTGCTATGACCGTGGTTTCTATGGAAACTACAATACAAGTTTTTGTTCCTAACATTAGGGTTGGCCTTGAGCCGAGGTGGCCATTTCACATACGGGGCGTCCTTGATTGCCATGGGGATCTCGGCCCACTTCATGTTGAGGGTTGTAAACACCCTTTCTGCTGCTGGAGCTCGGAAAGGCTAAACTGGCGTTGCCCCTCGAGCTTGATCCTTCTTCTTCTTGTAGTCACTAGGAGTTGGGGGCTCCGGTTCCCTTTTTCTTTTTCCGAGGGCGTGCTCGCCCTTCTGGTTGATCCCCTCCTCTGTTCCTATGAACCAATCTACGAGCTCGAGGAACTCGGTCACGGTCTTGGGCTGGTTGACGACCACGTGCTATCTGAACTCTTTGTGGGTGATACCCCGTTTGGCCGCGATAAGCCGAACTGTAGGGTCCAGGTCAGGTATCTGTAGGCAAGCATCATTAAACTGCTTGATATAGTTCCGGATGGACTCCCCATCCCTCTGGACTATGCTGAGGAGGCTTTCTTGGGTCATCGGACATCTCTTACTAGTGACGAAGTGGTAGGTGAAGACCTTTATGAACTGCGCCTAGCTCCTTATTGAGCCCGGTGAGAGGTTTCGGTACCAGGTGCGGGCCTCTCCTTTGAGTGTAGTGGAGAAGGCCACACACATGCAAGATTCACTTGCCTTGGCCAGACGCATCTGGGACTGGAAGGCGTCGAGGTGGTCATTGGGGTCGAAGGACCCGTCGTACTTGTCCAATGGTGGGAGCTTGAAGTACCTGGACATGGGGACTACGAGGAGCTTCGGAGATAGAGGAGAGGGGACTGAGGGAAGTGGTGCAACTCTTACCTCTCCCGAGCTTATTTCTATTTTGCCCTTAAGCTTGAGCAGATTGTGAACGGTGGCAGTTCGGCAAGCCTGGCGGCATTTCCGCTGCTTCTTGGCCGGCTCAGCATTGGTGCTATTGGCTTCTGTATTGTTTAGCTCGATGGACCCTGGGGGAGGCAGGGATGGCTGTTGGTAGCTGCAGACAGAAGGACCTTACTCCAGGTCGTCGGCTAGCACCTCGAACCTGTTCTCCGTGTGCAGAGGCTCGAACTGCGAGTGCTGGGGTGATGCCGGCTTAACCGGCTGGGAAGCCCCCGACCTGACCGCGGGCCGTGTGGCGGGGGTAGGGAGTCTTCCCTTCCTTCCGTGAGATGATGCCAAAGTCTCTCCCCAGCGGGAAGGGAGTTCACTGCGACGCTGAGGCTTAGTTGGCTGTGCAGCTGGATGCCGGGGAGGGAGTGAAGGGAATTGTTGCTGGTATTGGTACTGGGATGCTTGGTGCAACACTTACTGCCGGTGAAACTGAAGTTGTTGAAACTGCTGCATCTGGGCCTGCATGGCCCGCCTGCACCGCATCAAGTCATCAAGTTGGCCTTGGCCGGCCACCGGAGGGAGAATGGTGGGTTCGGCGAAGGTCGTCCCGACTGCAGCGGCGGCGGAACAGATATGGGTGCCACCGTTGTAGGCATGTTCAGGGTAGGAATCCCGTCCGCAGAGAGGGGGATGGTGAACTGCCCGATGCAAATGGTGGGCAGTTGGAGTTGCTCCTCTGGGGTGTTTCGGCGTTCGGAGTTGCTAGAAGAAGCCATGGATGTCGGTGGTGCTGGTGAGTAAAAGAGAGAGAAGTTTCGCAGAGATCGGAGGGAGGCTTTTGGAAGTGTTTCCCACAGACGACGCCAAATGATGCTGCACAATCTGGGCACTCCTAGCTGGCTGTGACTTGACTTCTGGCTGGAACGGACGACACTTGAGAGGAAGGAGAAGGTGAAGGGTTCCCAGGGAGCTCTCCCGGTGGGAACACTCCGATGGTTAAGTTAGAACTGGAGAAATCTCAAAGAAAGAATCGAGAATAAGAGTGCTGAAAGTGCTTAAGCTTCAATACCTCATCTTCGTGAGAGTTGGAGTTATTTTTATGTCGGAGCTCGGTCATACCTGGCATAACCGCCACCGCCCTAGCCATTACTGCCAAGGCAGGTGTGGCAGGCGTAGGTTGTTGCTACAGACTGCTATCGCCAAGTACGGACTTGATAGACGTGTCATGCTTTCCAGAGACGGCAAACAGAACACCGCCTGGCAGGCAGAACGCCGCCTGGCAAGGGATCAGAGTCCTGCCACCAGGTCCGGCAGGTACGGATGTCAGATAGGCCTTCCTATAGCCTGCCGAGCTACTGTATGCTGGACTACCTGGGGCAGGTTTGTCTCGGTACCGAGGTGCCGAGGTGCCTGCGCTGGAGACGGTGCTGCCCTGAGGTGCTTCTCCCTCTGGACACTTAGCCAAAAACCGGGGTGCTCCCTTCTTAGGAAGGGAGAGCTTAGAGCCCCTTAGGGGGAGCTCGAGCCTCAAGGGGAGCTCGGGACCTCCCACACTTGGTGGGAGTCATGGTTGGCCAAGTGTTAGTCCTCGGCGAGTTGCTTAACCCGCCGAGTGGCCAGCGTTGGACTCGGCGTTTCTCTCCCACCGAATTGCGGTTGCGTTGTCAGGCTGAGCTTTTCATTGAGACAGGTCACACACACGTGTCCTCGTTCTACGAGGTCGGGCCAAATCATCCTCCATCAGGTGGTTTGGGTTTTAGGGGTCCTATAAAGCTCCCTTGCTTAATTGGCTAAGGGAGAAGAGAGTTTGTGGGTTAAATTCATAAGAGAAAAATATATTAAAATTAGATCTTTCATTAATGATGATTTGCCTCAGTCAGGGTCTTGGGGGTGGCAAAGCATCCTTAATGCTATGTTTGGTTTGAAGGAAAAAGTAGGGAAAAGAAAAGAAAGTTAGAGAAGCCTTTATAAATCTTGTATAGGTTTCCCTGACTTTTCTTTCTTTTTCCTACCTTTTTCCTTCAAACCAAACATAATCTAAGGGGAGAGAGATTCTTGTGGGAAGTTTCTATTGGTTTATACTTTCAGGAAGGGTTGTTTCAATCTAGAGTGACCCTTCAGTGTCAGGGTTGCCTGACTTCAGGATTTTTGGTCCTGTAGGTAGAAGTATAGAAATTTCCATAGGTAGTGATCTTATAGATTCAAATACTAGAGCGTGGAAGTTTGATATAAGCAACAATACTTTTCCCTATTGTTGTTGAAAAGATCCTAGCAATTAAAATTCCTGGTTTTGAGTGGGAGTATTAAATTGTTTGGACCCATGTGAGGAGAGGTATCTTCACTATACAGTTTGCGTATATTTTGGCAAAACAAGAAGTTGATACTGTAATACATAAAGGGATTGAGGATAAGATGTGGCCCTCAATTCGGATGTTGAGAGTTCCTCAAAAAATAAAGAATTTTCTTTAGAGGGCTGATATTGCAATTCGACTATGATATGGGAAAGATATCAATTGTGAAATTTTTTACCGATCAACTGGTATCTTAAAACGTGATAGTCAATTAAGTGTTATTTATCAAAATTCATGGGTGTGTTTTGATTGGTCAAAATTCTTTCTATACCATATCTTTTCGGTATCATAGATTTTCCCTCAAAAAAGTGGTGAAAAGGAAGACCTTTGATAATGCTTTGTGTCTAGTGCGCTCTTCTAGTAAAGAGTCGGTTTTCCATGCTTTGTGCTCTTGTGTGAATGCTAGTAGGTGTTGGTTGCTGGGATGGGTTTGAAGTTCCCTACAAGTAGTGAAGGCTTATGTTTCAAAACTTGGCTTTCAAACTAGTTTAAAGTTTGCAATTCTATCAAAGATAGGATAGAGGAACTCCTTTTATATTTTGCTTTGAATATATGGAAGATCTGGATTTTGAAATGATTCTATTTTTTGTGGTTCTAATTCAAATCCTAAATTTTTTGTTGACATGGTATGGACATATATGGAGTTGTTGATTCAGGGAGTTTTATCATCACAAACACTGCTCCCTTCTAATGGTACTAGAGTGGGTGCTGGCTCAATTGGTTACGTCCTGGAGAGACTTGGATTAAGAATAATGTATATATATGGAGTCTTTGCAACTGCTAGATTTGCTAGTTTTGCCCTGGTGGCTCGTGACAACAATGGGTTTTCTTTGGCTACAAAGTGTGGTCCCTTATTTGTGACAAGCTAAAGAGATGGCTTGTTTTGAGGGTCTTTGTTTGCTATGTTGTTCAACTTTTCAAAGGTGATTTTGGAGAGTGATAATCTCTCTTTCAGTTTGTTGGATCTCTGGCGATGGTGTTGGTTGCTTAGTCAATGTCTCTTTGGTTTCTGATTGTTTTGAAGTTGCTACAGACTTCTCTGTCTTACTCTTTTGTTAAGAGAGGCAAGCATATCAGCCCATTTTCTAGCTAAAAAAGGTTTAGTTTTGTTTGGTCTTTGGGTAGACACTTGCTCAGTTAGGTTAGCTTACTCTATCCTTTTTTACTGCTCTTTAGTTTTTAGTTTTGTTGTTGGCATGTTATGTTTTTTCGTAATTTGTTTTCTTTATTACTCTAGTTAAAGAATTTTTGTTTTACTAAAAAAATCCCAATGATTAATACTCAAGCCCATGCATATATACATAGATTATACATAATTAAATAAAACTATATTACTTTATAATTAGTAAGTTTAGTTTTTCTTTATTTTGAGGATAGTTAATGGAATTGAACTAAGGATCCATTTGGTTTGCATTTAAAATCGAAATTGGAGTCAAAATCAAAATCCGTCGGAATTAGAATTGAAATGAGGATTGGCTGGGATGGATTCTCATTCCTAAGAGAGGGGGAGGGAATGACCATTCCCTTAAATGGGGGAATGCCATTCCACTAAGAATAGGAATGAGATTCCAATTCTTGCCAACCGAATATTTCATATCTGTATTCCCGCAAAACAAACAGTTCCTAAATTCAAATCTTATTCATCATCATCCATGCCTTATCCCAACTAAATGGGGTCAGCTACACGAAACCTATTTCACTATTTCGTTCTATTTAAAGCCATATCCACTATTAAATTATTAGTGCTTAAATCATTCATTACTAATTTTATCCATGTTATTTTTAGTTTGCTCTAGGCTCTTCTAGCCCTTCTATTATACGACAAATTACTTCTTTTAAATAGTATAATTGATGGTCTAAATTCCAATCCGTATTGAAATCTAATAGAACCTAATTCAAACTGAGATGGTTGGTTGATAAGGCCTCCTATCGGTTTTAGCGGAGGCTTGGCGTCGAATCCTGCATTGCATGAGGGTTGGATGGGCTACCCAGCCCCAATGAGTAAAAGTGGAGTTTAGCTTCCGTCAGGGCAAAGCCCACTAGAACAGCCTTTACAGCCTTGCATTGAGAATATCTCCATACTTACGTGTTTTATTTCATGGGGAGATATTCCCAATGCAAGGTTGCAAATGGTGGTTGGAACGGAGTGGGCACAGGCTTGCCCTAGGGAAGCAGATCTTGTAAAAATGGGATTTGATTTTTTTAATAATGGGATTGGAGAAAAACACCGGCTATTGTAGTCCTTTTGCTTAGGATCAATCAATCGGTACTTACAGGACCGTGCTCATAATGTTCTCACAACCTTTTACAATTGGGAATATCTCAAATTTTTATGTTTTTTTCCAATACAAATCTGCAATACTTTATGAATGGTATGAACATGGTTACATAGGGAACATCTCATTGAGGGCAGAGTTCTTGTGGGCAAGAAAATTCAAAATCCTTTTTTTCAGAGTTGAGATCTGCTAATTTGATTTAACACAATGCATCTCATCGAGACCAAATCTGCTCCTCACAAATGGTGCCTCACACAACGCATCTCACCGAGACCAGATCTGCTTCTCACAGATGGGATGTGCCTGAAGTCGAAGTGAAGCGGTCTTTATGCGGAGCGGATTCTACCTCCATCCCACCGTGAAACTATGACCCACCATAAAAGTAAGAGCCGCCATGTAGGAGATATAGGGTGTGAGATTATATTGGTATGATCCGGATTCCTTTGTAAAATATCGATTCTTGGAATCAATTGAATATTGATGTCCATCAAATCAATGGTCTGGACCAGGGATTGATGTTGGAAACCGATCTGGGCCTTGACGAGGAAATCGCATCGTGCAGCATCTAACGAGGGTATCGTAGTCAAAATCTGTATTATGTGATAGCATTTTCGTAATT
Source organism: Nelumbo nucifera (assembly GCF_055504915.1). Lineage (NCBI taxonomy): Eukaryota > Viridiplantae > Streptophyta > Magnoliopsida > Proteales > Nelumbonaceae > Nelumbo > Nelumbo nucifera. Next base: position 51,000,582 of record NC_142651.1, on the reverse strand, counting down.
TAATCCAACCTTTGTTGGGTGCACGTGCTGTACGTTGAGTGTAAGCAGAAAACAAAGGTGATCTACCACTCGGCGAAAGTGCGAAATCATAAAGAGAGCGGGAGAAAAAACAAAGCCACGATCCCCGCTCTTTCTGATCTGACGGACCACAGCTCTCTCTTCAACAACTACACGGATCGCTACCTAATCCAACGGCGTAAACGCGATGTCCAAGTCGGAGAAAGCTATAAAAGACCGCTCGGTCAATTTTAGAGAAACCAAGCGAAGCGAAGAGACACAGAAGCAGAGGACGGAAAAGAAAAGGCGAAAACTCGCGGGATAGAAAAGAGTTGCTGAGGAAGGGAGAAAATGTCAGGAAGAGGGAAGGGAGGTAAAGGATTGGGAAAGGGAGGAGCGAAGAGGCATCGTAAGGTTCTGAGGGATAACATCCAAGGTATCACCAAGCCTGCCATTCGTCGCTTGGCTCGTCGTGGTGGTGTCAAGCGTATCAGTGGTCTCATCTATGAGGAGACTCGTGGTGTTCTCAAGATCTTCCTCGAAAACGTCATTCGTGATGCCGTCACCTACACTGAACACGCTCGCCGGAAGACCGTCACTGCCATGGACGTCGTCTATGCTCTCAAGAGACAGGGCAGGACTCTGTACGGGTTCGGTGGTTAGGATTTCGGTCGTTTTGGTTGTATGAATGTAAGGGGGTTTAGATTTAGATTTTTCTGTTTTTGGTGGTTCTTTGTTAATATGGAACGATTGGTGTTTTTGTTCTTCCCTGTTTAATTCTCATAGATGGAATATGTTACCTTCAATTGGATATTGAATGGGAAAAGAGAACGATCTCATATTTGAATTTGTTCTCATGTTTCTTTTTTTATGAATTTTCCATTTATTCTTCGATTATCCTTACCAAAAGGGATTTCTTTTCTTATTTCTCATGGTGGAGATCAAAGTGTTATCCCTGGTTTAGACCAGTGTTATTTTTATGCGGGGATTTTTGTTCACGCGATCCGTTTGGAAGTTCTTAATTGGTTTGGTGTCCAGTGTATGCTATTATATTCCCTCCAATTATTCATTCTTTGTGACATTTACAACATCCAGGCCCTTGTTCAGCTATTCTATTAATCGTTTGGCTTTCTGGGTTCAACTGGAGGCGTAGTTTGGGCATATGGCGAGGCCCTTGCGAGTTGAGTGCAAACTGGTCCGAGCCGCCAAGGTCCCCTTCATTCATGTTTAAATTGGGAACCTTCGTTATCTCGTCAAAGACTTCATCCTCATCTCCCTACCCTTTTTGTCAACAAGAGCATCTGTCACTTGAGAAAGCCTTTCCCCTATTGCAATGAAGTATTGTCCCACTTTAGCCAACTCATCTATAAGGGCGAGGTACTAGTGTAGCACCTAATTGATGTTGATCATTAGGGGACTATGTGACAGATTAAGAACCATCCCATCATTTTGAACGAACTCACCCCAACATGTTGGGTTTATTCTATATTAATTGACTCACTCTTTGTAAGGGGGTTGTTATATTTTTTCTCCCTCTCCACATCTTCTATAACATCGACGGGAGCCTATACACTCTCCCCAGTGCTCTATAGAGCTCATCAAACAATGGGAAAGGCTTGTTTCTTCATAAGCCGATTTGTCGAGATCATGCCACGTGTAACGCCGAGATATCATAAGAAGGTTTTGACCACCATGTGGCAGCTCGTAATTGGAGGGTCATTTTATCCCTCACCAGTTTTGATTCATCGCGCCATAGAGGAGCTTAGAAGATGTAAAATAGGAGAACATAGCATATAAATGACGAAATTTCATTAACCATCAAAGTTTTAGAGAAAAAAAAAAACGAGACAATGGAAATTCATTCCTTCATAGCAGATGAAATAATGGTAACTAGAAAGAGAAACTCAAATTGAAGATTGGAAAACTTTCAACTGGAACTGAGAATGAGAAATAGGGAAGGAAATTAAAAAAAATCGAAAAAAAAAGGTAAATCTTATTTAGGCGACTTTGAATCACGACTTTGGAAGGATTAGAAGGAAAAAAAGAAAATAAATAAATAAATCCACCACCAAAAGTCAGGGGAGATGGCCAACAAACCAAGAGTCAATGAGATTGCATGCTAATGTAGCTACATGGCATATAAAGATTCCGCCATTAAAAATCAAGTCATTCATGCTGTTACATATTATTACCCAGACATTTACATCCAAGTTTAACCCAGATTCTTCCTTTCCAACTTTGAGAGTGCAATAAATGGCCAGGGACTTCTTATCCGATTTTGACTTAAACATCAAAACCAGAAACAAGAAAGAGGATTTGTCATTGGATTATATTTTGAAAATTTGAAGAGCAATAAAGTGCAAAATTGACCACAAAAATGATAATTTTAGAATTAAAAAATTAAACAAACTAGATTGTAATGACACTAACAAAGGAAGATTTTGTCAATTATCTGAAAATCTTAAAAGATACTTTAAATAATTTTTCAAACAATACAGTAAGTTTTAATCTATATGTTAAAATGGTAGTTTACATATTTTAATTGGATTGGAGTGGATCCAACCCAAAACACCCTCGGTCCATTTACTTGTCCCATTTACCCATGTCAGTATGTCACCAACAATTTTAACAAAGGGAGGGAGCAAATGAAAGGGGATGAGAGAGAGAGAGAGCCATTTTTATCTGTACCCTTTAAATTGGTTTTGATCATTAAATGCATTCTACGAAATGGATTTGTTAGGTGGGTTAAACTGGTTTGATCGTAAACTTTAAATTGCCACCCCAAAATCTCCAAATGCTTTTGTTTTTCTTTTGGAGGTCGTAGTGTGAGTTCATTTGCATAAATATTTGGGTAAATTTTTTAAATTATTCTTACTGTTTAGTTAATTGACAAATTCTATTTTTACTGTTTATATAGTCTTAAAGTACTCCCATTGTTTCTAACAATTGACTAATTATTCCTCTACGGTTAGGGTTTCATCACAATCTTCTTACATGCCACACCATGTGATTGTTATATATTGAAAATGACAATAATACCCTTTCTGTTATAAGTTATTGATTTATCATTAAAACCTTTTCCAATGCTAGTGTTTTTAGTAATGTCGCTACTTGAAAATCAGCACCACCTCCGTTAGAGCTGAAATGTCTTTCCTCGTCCAACCAAAACATCTCCTCTATTTTCTTCGGATAGAGTCAAAACTAAATCTATGGTTCCAACTGGGCCCTCTCTCCCTTCCCATTCACAGTGAATAAAAACTAGAGAGTGGAGAACCAACCTCTTCCTTCCCCATCCCAATAGTCCTTACTCAAAGTTGAATCAATTTTCAAGAACCAACCTCCTCCGCTAAATGAATCTCATAAACTGTCTTGAAAATTTATTTCCCCTTTCTTAAAATCTCTCCATTTTTACAAGAGGAAAATATTTTTTGAATTTTGAAAAGCTTTCTTAGAGGTTAAGCAAACAATGGAAAGCCCTTCTTTCTCCCTGCCCATGGACATGATATTTGACAAGACAATGGGAAAAGTATAAAGTAATGATGGACCGTCAGACCGATGGTGCCACGGACATTTGCTATTTAGCTTTGCCCTTTGCCCTTTCTCAAAGGATCATTTGATTATGATATTTTTGCTCAAGAACAAAGTTTAAACACTGAAGATATTTCTTCGTCTGAGATGAAGCAAGGCTAACTTCTTCCGAATGGTATCTGCATTGGGGATAATTACCATGGGCCGATGAGTGGAATCCATCCAAAGTTGACCAAAGCCTATATAATCAGTCCTCTTCCTCGTGTTCTTTGTTGTGTATGTTTCTTTCCGGAGCTGATCCTCATAGAGTAGGAGATGGAGATGGAGACGAAACAATGATTTGCTTCTTATCTTTTTGAAATTTTAGGGTTTTATATTGAAAATTTGAGGAATAATGGAAGGAAAAATTGACATTTTATTTTTTTGTTAACACACTTAACGACGATGTCAATTGCCAAAAACAGTAGGCTTGCTTTAAGACTATATATATACTACTTTAAAAAGCACAAATAGCCCCAAGAATATTTTTAGAATTTTTTGACGACAAAATTTACTCCTCCATTTTTAAATTTATTGATAAAAGATGAGGGCAAATAGGGTAATTCGTTATTGATATTAAATGAGATGAAAAGATGTTATTTTAAGATATTCAAATGCATTCAATTCCCTCTCATTTAATCGAACATTTAAGGTATTAACTTGCATTCACCTTCATTTAATTATATATTTAATTCATTTTTATTTCTTTTCATCATTAAATTCTGTTAATTAAATCCATACATAATAAATTAATAATTCTAATAACATAAAAACTTATACTTTTAAAATCAACCTTGAAAAAGTAATAAATGTAAAATTTAATATCATATATTCAACATATTAAACAATAATAAGTATGAAAATTAATAAATGTTTTTATTAATGATGAAAATGAAATGTAAAATTTAAAACCAATTGGAAATAAAACTGTTTTCCTATTCTCTCTAACACTGCGTTTGGAATCGGTGTAAAACATCATTGGTGTACTTTTACACTGAACCGTGAAGAAGTGATCGTTGCACTTTTGAAAAGTGTGATGTGATCGGTGTAAAGTTTTACGCCGCTTTTATCAATGTAGTATTTACATCGATAATCAATGTAAAACTTTACGTTTGATGAGGTTTTACATCGATTCACGATGTAAAACTCCACTCCATCCAAACACACACAAAACTGAACCGGAGTGGAGTTTTATGTCGATCATGATTACATACTCCTTCCAAACGCCGACAAAATAGAATCGGTGTAAACTTTTACATCTTTCTTGATTTACACTGATTCCAAACGTAGCCTAATTAAATCTCATATCTAAGATATATTCTCTCATTAAATCCTATTTTTAAGATATATTTTTCTTATCATTAAGATCTACTAATTACATCCAAATTAAATCTCATATCTAAGGTATATTCTCTCATTAAATCCTATATTTAAGATATATTTTTCTTATCATCAAAATCTGTTAATTAAATCTACAATATTAATTTTAATAGTATAAAAATAAATATTTTGAAAACAAAACTACTTTCTTCCCTCCCAGTGGTGGGTAAGCAATACACATATTCAACCATTTGGCGTCAAATGGGTTAATAAATAATGTCAAAATTAAATAATAAAAAATAAAACAAATAAAATATATTGTATATTTATTATGCTAAACCAAAATAAGTATTAAATGTAAGAAGTATTTTTATTAATTATGAAAATGGAATGCCAAATTTAAAATCAACTTAGAAATAAAATGATGTCATAGTCAAATAATAAAATTTTAAAAATAAAAAATACACATAATCACTAAAATAAAAAAAATAGAGAAAAATTTGGGCACATATCTAATGTTATATATTTATAAAAAATAAAATATTGAGTACAATTATAATATTATGAATATTATGCATTCATTATTTGAACAAAAATAAGTATTATAATAATTCTATCAATGATGGAGATGTAATACAAAAGTTAATGTCAACATAGAAATCAAACTATTTTTCTTTTTGGGTGGTGGGTTAGCGGTTTGGGTCAAATAGATTAATTGATGATATGATAGTTAAATATTAAATCTTTAAAATGTAAAAAAGTACATGTAAACAAAAGAATATAAAAATTCATACAAACAAAAATCAAGTGTGATAAGTAATAATTTATATAATATAGATGAAATGTATAATTTAAAATTTATAAGTAAAATGTTGTATATTATTCATCATATTAAATAAAAATAAAAATTAATTTTATTTATGATAGAAATGGAATACAAAATTTAATAATAATAATAATAATTGTTGTAATTTAAAATTTCCACATGCAAATGCATGTGCTTCATCCAATAAAAGTGGGATCCATATCACCACAATAATGAATAAGAGATTATAGCATTTCTCAATACCGAAAAGGCCAAGTTTCCCAACTTTCTTGACAAAGCGTTGGCTTAGTGGCTCCTCTAAAAAATTCAAATTTGCATTCATCCAACCAGCAACCATAAGATAAGTCCAAGTCAAATATAACCCAAGGCTCAGTTTGGAAAGAATATAAATATGTATAATGCAAATACAAGGTTTACAATGTAATATACAAGATTTTGCACTGTACATATTTGTATTATACTCTTTCCAAACATCACATAATCTGCGTTAGTTTGAATTACAAATGTTAAATGTAGAACTGGGGGGAATATGCACCTGACTGATTTATGCTTAGAAATATACATCGATTTTCAATGCAAAAATACAAGTGGCCCGTTGTTTACCTCGATAGTGGGTGTAAAGTTTACTTCAAAAGAATCGAAGTAACGTTTACTCTTATCGATAGTCAAGGGAAATAGAAGATCAGTTTGCTCTTTTCACCGCCTAGCAAATTCCTTCCCGTGCATACACAACTGCCGTTTGCAACTCCAACAATCTTCTTCTTCTCTACAACAAATCTGAAAGCATTTATGTACAATAGAACTATTTTCTAACAGTTGGAAAATCTTCCTCCCTCTGATCTCGTGCATATACAACTACTTTGAGGATACGAATTGAGGACGATGATTCCACTGTGGTCACTTACTCAGCCGAAGCAGCCCGATCAGGATTACGCATCCGCCTGCCTGCACCCTCTTGTAACCGCTTGTCCGTTACCAAATGATCCTGTAATCATCACTGGGAAATGGGAATATTCCCCTGATTGCCTGACATGATCGTTATAACGACCTAGTATAATTGTAGCTCCACGTACTGAGCCTTGGAAACTAGAGAATAAAAATATCCCTTTCTTCTTCTTCTTTGGTTGTCCTATTTTTAGGCTAACCCGTCCCCCTCTGATATGGGATTCAGTCAGTGCAAAGTCTGTAAACAACCATCATAATCTTGCATTGGAAATATCTCCCAATAAAATAAAGAATAGAAGTACGGAGATGTTTCTGATGCAAGGCTGTAAAGGTTGTTCGAATAGTGTTCAAACGGGCCTTACACTAACTGAAGCCGATCCCCCTCTTCAACAACTACTATCTTCATCTTCTTTCCCAATGATTTGACAATAGTGTAATTTATTAAGTTGGAGTTTGCAAAAATCACTTCTTCTCTGCCGATTTGAGAAACACATCCAGGTCTAAATCGTTGCACAAAACTTCGAAATGCTTTCTTTGAATCAGATCATATATAAGGCATTTGTTACTTTTCTTGTTGCCTTCTAGACATGGATGTCTTCATTCTGCGGAGAGGATATGACACAGTGACTCAAATCTACAAAAAAAAAAATCACTTTTAAAAAAGTTCAGATCTGTTAGAAGAAATCAATTTTATTGATTCCATCCATAATAGCTCTAGATTTCTGCATACAAACTAGATCTGACCTTATAAACACAATGGTTTGTGATATGTTCGGCCGTAGAAAGAAGGAAGGTTTATGGTGTATTTCCGTAAAACATGGAAAACAATTAAAAAGCAATTGACCAATAAATTGGAATCATAAACGTGATAGAGAATAAGGTGTTATTTATCAAAATTCATGGGTAGATTTTGATTGGTCAAAACCTTTTACATAATACGAGGCATTGTATTAATTGTGGGAAATCTATGATGCAGAAAAGGTAAAACATGTAACATTTTGTATTACAAATGGCTAGGGCGTTAGGGGTGAGAAAAAAAATTGAAAAACCGAGTCGACCGAAAAATCGATTGAAACCAAACCCAAATTTTGGTTAACTGGATCGGCCGGTTCAGTTTCGGTTTCGGTTTGGTGTTTTTAAAAAACAAAAGGGATCAATTTGATTTCGGTTAACCAATATAGAAAACCGGTGGTTAACCGAATCGACCGGTATACATATATTTCTATATATTTTATATATTTAAGTATATATTATATATTATAAATAAATAAATATGCATTATATATATAAATATATATTTATATTATATGATATATTATTTATTATTTGATAAATTTTTATTATATATTATAAAAATTAAAAAACCGAAAAACCGATGAACCTTAACCGTTTGGTTTTGGTTCAGTTTCGATTACCGATTTTTCAAAAACCAATAGTACCAATTTGATTAAAAAAAAAGCCCCATAGTTCAATTAACCGAACTGTGAACACCCCTACAAATTGCTACAATCAAGGAATGCCAAATGCTAAGTAGCCCCCTGAAAGTTAAAATAGATTATAGACTTGTGCAAGTCTATATTGAGATTTGAGCACAGAAGCGGTACAAAAGTCATACTTAGACAATTACTGATAGCCTGATGATGTAAAGACAACAAGTGTGATTGGTGAACAAATTTCCTACTCACTATACAATATGGGGATGCGTGGCTTCAATTCAAAGTCGGGTAGAGTGACTTGTTTGACATGGCATAACTAATTAACGTGTCCTCTAGACACGACCTGCCAACAATTTTGTCATGATGAGTTAGGATCTATTCCTCACTTAACCCTCTATACCAACCTCACATTAGAAGGGGTGATCAAGAAAAACCGAAAAATTTAGCTAAATCATCAAGATTGAACCAAAAACTTTGATTAACCGAATCAGTCGGTTTGGTTTTGGATCAGTATTCTCAAATAACCAGAGGTATTGGTTTGGTTTCGATTAACCAATATAAAAAATTGATGGTTAACTAAACCAACTGGTATATATATTTATATATATTATATATACGTATATTATATATTTTTTCATATATTTTATATTATCTATATATTATAAATGAACATATACGCATTATATATATAAATATACAAATATATATATAATATTATTATTCATAATATAATATTGTATATGTATTTCTAATTTTTTATTATATATTTATATATTTACTTATAATATATTATAAAAAATAAAAAACCCAACAAACTAAATCGGTGGTTAACCAAATTGATCAATCAATTAACTTATCGGCTTTGGTTATTGGTTTTTCAGAAACCGATACTATTGGTTTGATTTGGAAATTAAGCTCACATGTGGACCCCTACCTCACAACACATCCCAGCCCTATAATGGGAACATCTCCCATACTTTTGTGTGTTGTTTTCATGGGGAGATGTCCCCAATACATGGTGGGATGCGCTATGAAGTTGGTATGAGATGCACTCTGTGAGGAGCAAATCCCGATTCTGTCATGATAGATAAAAGAAGCTTAGAAAAGAATAAGTAAAAATAATAAAAAGGCAAATAACACTTTCCAGAGTTTAGAAAGTTATAGACTATTGTAAGAGTTAGGATCCATCTTATGGATGGTCGAACTATGATAGATGGCTGGGTGAAATTTCAAAAAAATTCCTAATCCTTTTAGGAATCGAATTTCCTATGTTCTAAAAAACTGCATTTTTCTATATCGATCTTGCACTGAATCGGACCAGATTTGAAACCAAACAAAGAGGGAGATGTATACCTGATACGGATTCCACAGATGCAGATCCCAAGGTGGGAAGTTTACGCACAAATCATTCCTAAAACCAGCCTACATTGAAGATGGCGTAGTGTATGGGTGAAGCCAATTCAACAACACTGTTTTCAGCAAAACTGTGATCCAACTTGCTTGAATCAGATGAGGTAAGTGAACCTGATTTTCTTTTGAGTTTTTCTTGCAAAAACAAAGAAGAAAACCAATCTAAATTAGTTCTTGAAAGCCTAGGGTGTGGTAGGGTTTCTTGGAAGACAAAAGAGAAGAAGAGAGAATAAGAGAGAGTGGTGTTATAGTCTGGTTCACACTCTTTTTCTTTTATCTCCTTATGAAGCACTCTCCTAATCAAATTAAGAGATTATCCAAATCTAATTTGGATATGAACTCTATTAAGAGATAAGTCTTATCCTCTTAAGAGGATGGACGCTTCATACCCAATTTCTAAACCCAGATTTGACCCAGAGCACATGACAACTTAATCTTATTAATTATGGGCCTTAGGCCCATTAAGGCTCACGACCCAAGATGTTGCATGGCCAACTTAGGCCTAATTTGTATAGCGGGACCTCACAATGACCTTACATAAGTACACATGGGTTCGGCTCAGTCTTTGTGAAAAGGCTTGGCCGAATTCACTACTAAACGTAGTGAACCCCTGAGCACATCACTATGGGCCCAACATTTACACCTAAATGATCATTGAATTCAACCATCATATTAAGACCCAAGGATAATGGACTTAAGTAAGATAAAGCCCATCAGGTAATCGGCCCTGTAATAATCTCTTACACTTAACCTCTCGGCCCATAATGATTACAACATTACTTGATAGGGAAGGACCTTTCCCCTGGCTGCGAGGTATAGTGGCATACTCGTTGCTCGGATGAATCCCAGGAATTAAAACATTTTTCATTATATATATTGCAAAATTAGATTTCAAACATAGTTGAAATTCACTAGTTCGAGCCTAACCCTAGCAGTTGAGACAAGCTGCCCCAACTTCTTTGGCAATGCATCAATGTCAACATTGGCAAGATAAACTCCCCAAGTCTATCCAACGGCTGAGAACATTCTAAACTAACACGAGTCTCATAAGTGTCTAATTTAAGGGGTAAATACACAGAAACATACCGATATTAACATGAAACAATAATGCACTTTTATTCATTTATAATAAATGTATCTATACATTAATTTGATTAGATCTAAGGGCATACCAATTGTAAATATTTCTAAAAATAAAACAAAAGCAGATTATGTCTCTCTAGAATATGAGAGGAGGCACTCAAAAACCCAAAAGAAAACATTACTTGCAACTACAACATAATAATTTAGCAACCCCTCATTGTGAACACGCTAATAGAAAATCAATTGATGTAATGTGTGGATTGGCTTAATCGTAAACGGTGATGTATTGATTTTTCAGTTGGGGTTGCTGAATTGTTCTACGACCATGGCTGCAGATAGTGCGAGCTCCCTTAACAGATCTAGTAAATCTCAATTACAACAAGCTCCCATTTTGATAATTCCACAGATCTCACAAATGTCGTTTTTTAGGGGTCTTTCTCTTTCAGTTCCCCACTTTGGTCACTATTAGCCTTTAGAATAGTAGATCAACTTTGCCTTCTCTATGATCTTGCAAAACCACTGCTCTATTGTGACATTAATGGATTGTTCATAACTAAACATAAAAATGATGGCAATGGCCAAAGCAACATAAGTATTTAATGCTATTTCAACTGAATTTTACACATACTTTTTGCCCAACTAGTTAAATAGGAACAATTTGAAAAGCAACGTGTCATCTGTCATAAACTTTACAAAAAAAAGTTGGTCATTTAATAAAACACCCTTGGTATAGTTCTATAGTTTTATTAAAACCTACCCTTTAGTTTGTGTTTTATTAAAAGCCCCTCTATTAGTTTACTTGGGCTATGTTTGGTGATTAAGTGGTTACTAAAATAATTGTAAGTACTTGTTTTAACAACCACCTAATGCTATTTGGTGACCCATTTGCCAAAACTCTTATTGGTTTTTTTAAGCACTTATTAGGGTGGGGATGTTTGGTGAACTACTTTCCCCTCAAGTGCTTATTTTAGCATAAACGACAATTTTAGCCATCATTTCACCCACACATATAAACAATTTGAGCAAAATATTGCAAAACAGAGGATAATAGCATAAAAAGGCTAAAGGCATATGGCTAACTTGACTTCTTTGGTGAATCTATGACGAGAACGACGTGAAAACACACCAAAAAACTAGATCTGGTAAGCTTTTATGAAAAAAAAAGATATTGATAAATATCTAAAAAAATGAAAAAATATTGAAAACATGAAAAAACAATTCAAAACGACACACTAACCTGATCATCGGTTAGTGATACCGGTGCTCACCGATCACTTAGAAAGCAAGCCTAGCCGCCACCGATATGTTGGTATGCTTAGTTTGGGCAAGAAGAAGATAAGGGTTTTAAGTCACGTGGGGGTAGTTTGGGTATTAAAAAAATAATAAGGAACTGACCATCCTAAAAGAAATTAATATTCACTTATTTAAGTGCTTAAAAATCCACTTTGAAGTGGCTTTTCCAAGAAGCACTTCTTTTTTCAATTGGTCCTTTTTTGTCACTTTTTTTTATCAAACATGCACAAACACATTTTTCCACTTATTGTATGGTCCCAAAATTTATTAGAAGTTCTTATAACAAAAAGCGCTTATTATAAGTGAAATCAAATAGGGCCTTAATCGACCTTCCAAATGGAAGTGAAAAATGACAGTTTAGACCTTAACATCCCTTCCAACAAATTTAATCTATAGAAAGCAAAAGTAGAAATGCCATTCTTCATTCTTGTCGCTAATAAAACGTGGGCAACAACTCTATTTAGTAAAAATTTTTGTTTGTTTGAAGAAGGAAGACACACCATTGTTGGTCAAAACCTTGGATGCCACAATTGCTGAATCCAAATATTTTTTGATAGATCTGAAAATCAAACCTTGTTTCTTTCTAGAAGCTTGGTATGAAGTTTTAGGGGTACTTTGAAAATAAAAAGGCATGCGTTCATGATGTTAAACATTTTCCACTCTGTTTATATGGTCACTTTACCGTTTTTAGACAAAAATACAAAGGATTTTTAACAAAAGGCCGATTAAGTTAATTTGTTGCAAACTCTAGGGTTTTTTTAGTAAAACATAAAATATATGATATGTTTTAGTAAATCCATGAAACTACATGGGGTATCTTAGTAAATGACCCAAAAATAATAACATGGGGTATCTTAGTAAATGACCCAAAAATAATAACATGCGTTCATGATGGGCAATTTCTATCAAAAGAAAGTCCATAAACCTTAATAGCTCTTTCATACTATTAGTATAAAGAAAGTCCATCAACATTGTTTACCACTATTATTTTTTTTTAATGCGATGAATATATGACCTTGGAGATGTGTGCAAATGTTTTTTTGTAATTTTTTTTGTGTTTTTGTCCTTCTCCATTTTCATTATTTATTTTGACATCAAGGATTGACACATTTGACCCAAAAGATTGAATTATTGACTTACCACCAAAGAGGAAAACAATTTCATTTTTTGGTCAGTTTTAAAATTTGAATTTTATTTTAATTATAAATAAAACAATTTTTATCACATTTATTTTTCTTTAATGTTGATACGAAATATTAGTAAGTCTTTGTATTTTTTTCATATTTTTTGTGTTTTATCTTCTTTACTTTTTATTATTTAATTTTGACATCCAAGGTGACACATTCGATCCAAAAGCTTAAATTATTTACCTGCCACCCAATATATAGGAAAATAATTTAGTTTTGGGTCAATCATAAATTATGTATTTCATTTCCGACATTAATAAAAATAAGTATTTTTTGTTATGCTTATTTTTCTTTACTGTGATTAATATTAAATATTAGAGATGTGTCACTTTATTCTATAATTTTTTGTTTCATCTCTATTTTAAAGTTTTATCACTTAACTGACATCATGGTTTTCCCATTTGACCCATATGGTTGAATTGCTTACCCGTCATTGGGACTGAAGAATGGTTTTATCTTTTAGTTGGTTTTAGAAAACATGAGTTTTATATTATTAAAAGTATTGGATATTAATCTAATTAACATAATTTATTATTGAGAATAAATAGCTTAAATATAGGATTTAATGAAAGAGAATGAGAGTTACTAGTAGCATCTTAAACGTAAGACTTAGGCCTTGTTTGTTTTTCAAAATGTTACTTACCTGGGTAAGTGCCTAGGGAAACACTTACCTGGATATGTTCACTTACCCATGATCTTTTGATTCCTAAGCAAGTTAAATAATGACTTTTTTACCCATAAAAAGTTAATGTTAGAATGAGCAAACTTGTCCCATTATGTTTTGTAAACTTCCCATAGGTGGGAAAGGAGATCGGGTAAGTGATACCCACAAAAACTAAACTTTCCCCCTCCTATTTCCCGAAAAATGAATGAGGCCTTAATGAGAGGAAAATGAATGAGGTAAAAAGTAGTAATTCAGATTACATTTTTACCCTCATAATTAAAGATGAATCAAATTCTAAAAATAGTGGTATTTTAGTTAAATAAAAGTTCCACACTCTCTTCCCTACCTTTTAATATAATAGTATGTATTTATACTAACATATAGATAAACGGGTTTTTCACTTTTGTTATTAGAAAGAAATAAAAATAATAATGGCACATTCGAATTATGTTGACTCAACAAAAGGTAATTGTGTTATAAAAAAAGTATATAATAAAGGGGTGTAAGTGGATATTAGAAAAGTGAAGGGGACTTTTAAATATTAACCCACATTCTTATCAACCCAAAAATTTTAATATTGCATTTAAATTGGCACTTCAAATTGATATTTTAATATAATATAAATATTTATACAAATTTATCAATTGAAATTCCAAAGATTCAAATGTTAATTTGAAACATTCAACTATTTAATAACCCTACTGGTGCAACCCAAACCATTCTGCCATGTGTCGTAGAACAAACCAAAGAGCTCTTCGATGACTCAAATTGGTCAAACCACTTAATTGACCAGCCTAACTTGTCCATGCGTGAAGCATGACTAGATAAGGACGACCTATTGGGAATCTCAAGCTGACTATGATGGCCATCTCCTTATAGGACTAGGGCTCATTGGCGAGCATGACATCTCTCCTTTATAATATAGGTATGACATCCTTAGAAAAAGGTATGCACAATACAACTCTATTTTACCTCCTTGCTTTCTTGGTTTCCTCACTGGCCAGCCTCACACCAACACCAACAATGACTCCCAGAATTAGTCCCTTTCTAAACAGGTCTTCGCATCTACGAAGGAGCAATATGACAATCGATTTCTACCATTAAATCCTCTACAACTGGCTTAAAAGGCTCAACCTGTTACACAAGAGCAATTTTGGAGCTTGATTTGATGGTTTCCTTTCTTAGTAGATCTCTACGACCATGGGGGAATGATGTGATAATTTTCCACCACAAAACCATCAACAACTAGCTCGAGAGGTCACACAAGAACAAATTGAGAACCTCTAGCATTAGGTTGATGATCTCAATACCCTACTAGCTGGTGACCGTGGAACACCTTTGTAGAAAGACAAGATTTTAAACATCCGATCAACCAACACAATCACATTGGCAAGAAAACTGAGCAACCACCCAAGAATAACCCCCCTCGACCTGAAGGAAACTAGGCACATTGCTAGAACTACTAGAACAAGCAGTAGGGTCGAGACCCTAACCCCCAACCACTCATCCTAACAACCTCAATAGCCAAGTAGAACAACCACCCTAAAATAATCATAATCCTCAAGCTTTAGGTATCTAAGCCCATCATCCAAAAGCCTAGCACGACTAGTAATAAACTCCATGACCGTAGAAGATCCCAAGCCAACGACCTTAGCCAGACCTCGGAGGCTCTAATCTACAACCATTACACCCCTAAATGCCTTATAGACACAGATCCTACTTGGATTTTGAGACAAACCTTTTCTTAGGTGGCTTAGAATGCTTAAATCCAATCAAGGAGATCAAGACAAATACTATAGATTCTACTGAGGCTATAGATATGCCACCAAATACTGTCGAGAACTCAAGAATGAAATTAAATACCTCATCCAATCAGGATACCTCGATAATTTCATGTCTCATAAATGATACAAGAAAGTAAGACTAGAGAATGAGAATCCAAGACAAACATCCAACCAATGAAAAGCATCAAAGCTGGCATCTTAGGACCATGAAGCCAGGAGCCTCGTCTTAAATAGTGCCCAACTCATTGCATAGCATGGGCTAGTTTCAAAACACCTCTTGGACCTTGCTCTACAAGCAAGACAACAAGGCCTCAAGCCCTAAAGGCCAAACCAAGTTAGGCTCGATAGGGAACGATGACTGAGCACCAAAGTAGTTGAATTAAACTTTGTTGATTAACTAGATATATTTACAAGTTAAGGCTTGGTTAACAGTATAAAGCCAACTCGCTTAATAGGGTTGGAAACTTTAGCTGAAGAACCGAATGACTGAAGGCCTTGTACAAGCCACTCGGCGGAACAATAGAGCTGTTGCCCTTGGTCATGCCGACCAAATGTCGCTCACCTAAAGACTAAAGAAAGTTAGGCTTGGCAAGGAATAATGCCTGAGTTGGACTCTATCGACACATTGATCACACTAATAGACAAGAACTAGTCACCAGTATAAGTCCAACTGCCCTAGAAGGGTTTAAAGGTTTAATCGAGGAACTAAATGGCTGAAAGACTCATAAAGGCCATTCGATAGAACTGTTGGGTTGTCATCCTTGGTTGTGTTGACCAAGTTGTCACATCAATCGAGCTCACACATAGGTCTTGGTTAGGCCACTACAAGAACCAACTTGCCCCAAGTTGTATGCAAGCCCCAGTCATGCCATAATGGGTACTAACTTGCCCCAACTTGTGTAAAGGCCTTGAACATGCCACCTCAGTTATCACATGATTGCAATAATAAAGAAACAAAAAACAGGGTATAGAGGACTTGAAGTTACAAGAGCTCAATTCAAAAGTTAAACTTTCATTATTTCTTAAAAAGGGGGTTGTGGATTCTCGGGCCAATGCCTTGGCTACCCACTTGTTCCTCATGGAATTGATCTCAGTGATAGGGGTAGGCCATTCTAGAATGAACACCCTCGTCTTCATAGCTTGTGGAGTCACTTCGAAGTTACCCATCTTGGCCTAATCATCATTTGGGATATCAATGTGCTCTTGGGTAACCGCTTACCTCGGCTTCGTTGAATGGGTTCCTTGGCCATTGTCTTCAAGCCACTTCCTCTTCCTCATGTGTTTGAGCAACACACAACTAGCCATGCACAAACATTAAAAGAAAAGCTCAAAGTCTACATTGATTGGCTTGGGGAATGCTACCTAGATTTGTCTAACTGAACCTAACTTCAACTAGCTAGGCCTTGGATAATAACTCTTTGACATTAACCTTGACAGTTGAGCACCCTCTCAGGTATTTTCTCAACTAGAGACTCATCTCCGAAATAGAACCCCTCTTAGACTACACCCGAGGTCTTGACCTTAGGAACACCCTTGACCTCATCATCCACATTGACAATGTTCACTTTCACATCCTCTGCCTCGGCCTTAACCTTGCCCTTCACACTGAAAGACACAACTTGACTTTGGAATTCGGCCTCCTCAGTCTCAATCTCTTGAGCAACCTCATCTTCGGCTAGAGGACTACTAACCTCAATCTCCCTAACCTTTATCTCATTGATCTCAACTACTGAGTTGAAGCAGCCACTTGCCAATTCTGACCTTGAGCCAGAATGGTTGAATTAGGAACTATAATCAGAATTTGAACTAGAAGACATAATGAATGAGTAGGGCAAAGGAACTAACCAGACTGACTAATGGAAGATACCAAGGAACCAATTCGAAGTCAACTAGTGACCTAGCTTTGCTCTACTCTCCCACACGCTCTAGAAGCAATCGGATTCGAAAAATCCAACTTCCTCATCGGTTTGGATCAAATCCAAAAATCCAACTTTCTCATCGGATTCGAATTCAAATCCATACTTATCAGATCCAATCGGATATGCTATTAATAGTGTTGGATCAGATTTGAATATACCCTAACTCGAATCCGATTCGATCCGTTTGCACCCCTACCAAGTTGCCCCTTCTAATTTGTGCATATCTTGAGAAGTAACTTGATTCCTATGCTCATTTCGATTTATCCCTTTTCCACCTCTTTATGTTTTACTTAGGCTGTGTTTGGTTGCAATGCAAATTTATTTGCACTAATGCAAAATTATGGCAGTGTAAGTCATGGTTTCAAAACCGGACCAGACCGGAAAAACTAGGAACCAGTCACCTGACCGGTTCCATTTTTCCCCAAAACCGCTTTTTTCCCAAAACTATTGATTTTGGTTAGCAAACTGCTGAACCAGCCGGTTAACCGTTTGAATAGTTTTGACCATTTTTCAAATTTTTTTTATTTTTTATTGTTAGAACGGGCCGACCGTTCAGGTCAAACGGTCAGACCATTCGAACTAGTAACCAGACCCCTGATCGGTTCGGTCACCGATTCGATTTTAAAAACCATGGTGTAAATGATTTTAGTACAAATTATGATTTATTTTTATTTCAAAATTTATCTTATTTTATTTGATTGCAGTACAAATGAAGCAAATCAAGACTTGAAGTAAAATAAAGTAACACCCAAAACAAAATTAAACCGGAATTTGAGTTCTTTTTATTTGCACTCCCATATATTTGTACTGGCACAAATAAAATTGCACTACACCCAAACACAGCCTCGGATACAGATGTAATCTCCCATAAACCCACTAATCTTTTCCATTTAAACGACGCGGCGATGCCTTCCAATTTCATTCAGGTGGATCCATCAATTGTCGGTGCAACTGGGTCCCACATGTCATAGATATATACCTAGGTTGTAAGATCCATTTGTAAACTCTTACATGGAAAAGACGAAATTTGGATCAAGGAAGGAAAAGTATTGTATTAATGAAACTGTGAGAGGGAGTTCGGTTTCAATCAGTGCAAGCCTATGCTTACATCGTTCCAACAACCTCTTGTAACGTTATATTAGGAATATCTTCTTATAAAATAAAACTCATAAATATATAAATATTTTCAATACAAAGGCTGTAAAGATTGTTCGAACGGGTTTTGCACTGATCGAAGCCCAATTCTGTGAGAGGCGAGTCTGCTCTGCTGCTTGGACTTTGGCCGAAACAGGTTTTGATTTCACTTTCGACATGTGGCAGATTGGTCATCTCCCCTAAGAGCGTTCACACAAGTCTTCTTCATTTCATTCAACAAATCGCTTTCTTCACCCTTTTTACTTTTTTTTTTTTCTTTTTTATGAGAATACAAAATGGGCTGGATCTTGGATGCTGGGAGGCCCACCCTTCACTTTATCCAAATACAGTACATAGTGGGCTGTCAGAATTGAGATCGATGTGGACATGGACCCTGCACCTGCGACTTATCCGAAGCCCAAGGGCCATCCTTCTGTCCCTCAGTCTTCATCTCAAAAGATCCTCTCCCGGCCTATCCCAATTCTAAGGGTTAAGCTTGTCTTGTCTTAATCTGATTGGGCGCCACCAAAAGAGACTGTTCCGGGGCTGGACGTATTGGTTAAAGATGGTCCAAAATGCTTGCAAGCCCGAAAAAGAAGTGGCACAAGCCCATAAAAGTTCAAAACCTTTTGACAACCTGACTTTCGGTTTTACCAAAAGCTCAACGCAAAATGTCAAAAAATGACAAGGATGATGTGGTAATCGTAATGCCGACGTAGACGAACAACCTAATACGGTAATTACGTGTTCCTCCCGTCGGGAGATATCCAACAACCCAATGCGGTAATGCCGACGTAGACGAACCCTCACCATTCGATATACCCATTCATCAAATATTCTATAATTAAAAAACCCACGAAGCAAGGAGAATTATCCACGTGGCACTCTCAGCCAACCCTTGGCTAGTACAGTGTACACGTGTATGACCGAAAGATGTGAACGTCATCACTTAACGGCGTTCAACATCTGTCGAATAGCTTTCTGTCAGGACTCCGGTCAAATCAAAATAAACCCGAACACGGCTTTCTTTTGAAAGAGTTGGGTTAACGGTCACCCCCTTTCTATCTTCCTGCCGTCAAATGTTCACCCAATTTTTGCTTTTTACCCCTTTCGGGCTCCAGCTAATGAAACCGCTTTTTCACTCGTATTTGACTAAAATACCCCTCGTCCTGGACAAATCTGGAACCCAGTTAGGGGTAGTTCAGTCAGTTCAAGAAATGTAAGAGAGAGCTGAAACATCGGCTTCGTCAACGACAAAGTCTAAGCCAAGCTAGATGACAAATATACCCTTATGACCGTTTCTGAAACTCCGAACGTGTAAACCATACTCCCCTCTATGGCTCTCTCGGGCCTTCTCTATAAATAAAAGCACGAATGGCTTCCGTTCGCACAAAATCAATCACAGAAGCCAAAAGGCTTGACCTTTGCATCTCAACAAGCAAGCTCTTATTGTAGCGTTCAATTCGACCAATCCAACTCTCGAATTTGATGGCAGAGTCCATGGCGGACATACAGGGAAGAAATTCCGGGACGGGGAACCGCCTGAGATCCCCGACGAGACTACAGGAAAAAGCACCGGCATCCATACAGGTGAGCCGGGCGTCGTTCTCTTCCGGGTGGAAGATAGCGATCCCTCTTCTAACGCCGTTGGTGGTGTCGCCCACGTCGCCCAATACAACGCAATGGATGGTGGAAGTGCTGAGAACTTCTTCTTCGTCTTCTTCATCTTCTTCGTGCTCTGGAGAGGAATCAAGACAGCAGCAGCAGCAGGATCTGCAGATACCAGAGGCGGAGAAGTCCATTTTCAAGGGATGGCAACATCCAGCGGCCCCTTTCTTCTACGAACCGGCTCCTTTGGTTCTCCCCTTTTCATAGAATTCAGAGGAGAGAAATGAGGGCCATGCATATACATTAATTCATGCATGATATTATGATGTATATATGTGTAGTACAGTACACATATCATGTATTTATACTAACTATGTAATATGTGATTTTGAATTGCAATCTGATCTGTGAATACTAATGAGTAATGACCCAACAACAGCTCATGCCACAGATTTTTCTTCCTCTTCCATGGGACTAATTCTAATGTAATTTTTGGTTATTCTGTGAGAGTTTACATACGGGAAAATCAGATCATTTGAAAGATATGAACGGTTTTGTCTTTTTTTTTTGGCAGAGGTTAAAATATTGGAAAGGCTTCAAAATTGTTTCTCCGGCTAATATACATGCCCAAATCCATAAATCCTTTCAAGGGAGACGAGGGAACCATGGCCCCCTATGGCTCATAAATCCTCATATCTATTACATTATCCTATGTATATTTCCCCATTCCCCCACTAATGGTCGGTCCCACCAATGATCCATCCATATTTATTTTCTTCCCCTACCTTCCCAATCTATTTTAGGTTTTCGCCCCCCTCATAAAAAAATTCTGTCTCTTCCTCTGGGTACGGTGAAGGTAAACCCAAATTGGAACTAGGCTTGTTGTTTTTTTTTTTTTAAATTAATAATTTTACTTTGAATTCGGCTTGTTGTGTTTATTACTGTTTAAAATTTTTAATCTCGTTACTTGTTATTAGTAATTTATTTTGAATTTTATGTTATGTTAGTCATTTTTAAATTAAAATACAGTATAAAATAAATTTATTACAACTAATTATTAAATTTTCAATGTTGATATCAAAAGTATTATGTATAATTATAATAATTATTTATTTATTAAACTTTATTATTTTTATTATTTGTTTTATTGTATTATTTATTTTATTCTTATCAGCCTTTTAGATAGCTTTTACTCATCTTATTAGTATTTTAGATAGAAAAAGAGAGATAGGGATTGGAAAACAGACATTAGATTTAGGTTGTTTATTATGTGATAGGTATTGAGATGTTTTTGGAGAAAGTCTTAAGCGGGAGAGATAGTTTAGGAGAGGAGATGATTTAGTTGATTAGGAACGTGTTGTGTGTCTGAATATGTGTGAGAGAGAGAGATTTTATGAATAAGATAAGAAGATTATTGCCTATATTCTTTTCTTATTGGTTTAATGGGCAATTAGGTGGAATTAAAAAAATGAAAAAATAAAAAAAAGGAAATTAACATTGGACAACAAAGAGCAGTATATAAAAGAGAAGCCCAAATGGAATAGTAAATGATTGGCACAATAGCACTAAACAAAGTTGGTGTTGTTGGAAGTGAGGTGGATGAGCAATGGATGAATTTGTTGCTGAGTTGGATAAACTAATATGGATGGTTTGATGACCTCTACACACATGAAAGTCAGAAGCTTCGAAGTGGTTCCTCGAAGATGAGCACTCTGATGCTCAAATCAAAAATGAAAAAGTGGTGATCAGCTGGACTGAGTTTGTTATAGTCATATGAGATGAAGCAAGGTTTTTAAAAACGAATCGTAAATAGAACTGGTCAGGGGACCGGTTTCCGGTTAAGCGGTTCAACTGTTCAGCCCGTGATATCATAAATAAATTAAAAAATAAAAAATATATGTTCAATTTTGGGAACCACCCAACCTTCAGTCCTTCGAACCTGAAGGTATAAGACTCAAAAAAAAAACTCGAAATTGGTAGCCCCCAAGGAAAACTTTTGGGAACCACCAATTTCGAGCCTAACACTCTATTGGGAACCGGAAGCCCAAAAGCTTTGCATTGTTTTTGAATTTTATACCTTTCACTCTCAAAGGATTGAAGTTGCAAGTTGCCACTAGACCAGTTCATGGGCCGGGTAGCCCAATGGCCCAGCCCGCACCCCGGTCGGGCTTGGTCATATAATTAGGCCTGTGGGCCTGACCTCAGGCCTAACACAGTAAGTCTGACTGTGTTTCGGGTCAGGTTCGGGATTTGTCAAAAAAGCCCGGCCCAACCCGACTTAGAATTATATATTTTATAAAATATATAATATGTATTTTATATATTATATAAAATATATAAATAATATAATATTTATTAAAATATATATTTATAAATATATACATTTTTTATCTTTTCTTTATAATTTCTCTCTCTCTCTATTCAGCCACTAACAGTATGGGCTAAATTTCGGGTTCGGGCCCAAGCCCGGGCTTCGGGCTTTTTATGAGGGCCAGGCTCGGGCCCAAGTTGTAGGCCCGATGGTTGGGCCGGGCTCAGGCTCGGGCTTTAGAAAATTCTGTTAATACAGAGTAAAAACCTGGCCCAAATCTGGCCCGGCCTGGCCCATGAACAGGTCTAGTTGCAACATGCATCGACATTAGCCTTCAATTCAGGGTGTATGAGGGCGTGCCACATGACCATTCCTTGGCTCGTCTAAGTTTTTTTTACTCGACCAGGTGTCAATTTCTCCGTCTTCCACATGGCGGTGGTTCAACCCCGACCTGACTCTCAACCATATCAATTGCCCCTACTTCTAAAGATGAGGTGTGTAGGGTGTTGGTACGTACTACGTAGTAGTATGAGGATTAGCTCTTGGCAAGTTCGGTATGGAAGTACTAAGCCGTTATTTGACTGCGTTGACTAATCAAACTTGATTTGGTAAATTTCATATATCATAAGAAAATAGTGCACTAGTTTTTCCCTAAATTCTTTTTCCTATAACCATTTTTTCCCTTGTAGACCCACGTCCTAATCCCTAATAAATTGGGGCAAATCCTAAAGAATATATAAAAATTTGAAACCCTAAAATTTTGATCTTAACCCTAACTACCAATTGAAAATAGACATATAACCCTTGCATTCCCCAATAATTTGATTGGATGCCATGATAACATCTAAATTGTTAGAGCTTCTCAAAAAGGTTCCTTAGATGCGTTATAGGTAGGTATCTTAGAAATAGTAAGAAATAATTGTAGGCATTAGTAACCCTCATGTCATTGAAGGCTATCAAGGATTTGTTTGGTTTACAAGAATAGGTGCTTGGAATCAAAATCAGAATGGCCCATTTTGATTCCTCCTGTTTGTTTAGCAGGAGTGAGATTTTGATTCCCATTCTTGGGGGAATGGAATATTCGAGGGAAATCGTAAGTGACCATGGTACTCCATAGCAAACGAATATTCGACCTCATCTTGACTATGGGGGATCGGAGCCCCAATGGGCAACATGCTAGTAAGGAGACTTTTCATATCTTCGCCTTACTCCAGTTGAATTTTATTGAGAAACACTAGCCCTAAGTCCCAAAATCTTAAGCAAAAAAGCATTGAAGATGGCTAAATGTTTCGTTTTACAGCTCAAACCCGCATGGAAGAAGAGGAGAAGCATCCATGAGAGTCACTACAAGAAAATCGGTCTAAGCCGGCAGTCGCATGACTAAGAAAAAACACAAAATAGTACTAAAAGTAAAAGAGAATAACAAAACCACAGAGTAAATGCAAAAATGGACTAGTCCTCTCTTACGCCTTACCAGCTGAAGAATGAACGACCAGAGAAGATAAAGGTGGGAGAGGAGAGGATGAAAGAGAGGTCGAGGCGGTCTTGAAAATCTTGGGTAGTATTCTGAGTCTACGTAGTGAGAAAAATGGTTAGAAATTGGAAGGGGAAAGAACGAAAGAGACAAGAAGAGGGTTTTGGGATGTGGAATTCACTTTTTCAATCTTGCAGATAAGGGCAACTTTTTGCCCTTAATATCAATAAAAAATAATATTTTTATATAATAATTAAAATAAGATATTTTTTTTGGAAAAATATCAAGAAAGGGCATTGTTGTCTGTCTTCCTCCTTTGCTCTTTATCCATGCGAATGGATCATAACATTCCGACCAAGTTAGAACTAGAAATGCTCTTCACGTATTAGAAAGTTGCCCTTATTTGCAAGAAACCCATATTCACACCACGAATATTTGGGGCTTTTGCCATCATCTCTGGCAGATCGAAATTGATTCCTTCTCGGACATGGGGATGCTTCTATAGTATCATCTGCAGGCAATCTTCGGTGCTTCCACCCACATCTACCAGGCACTCCATCCCTTTAAACCCATCGTAGCCCTCCAATATCGCCTTAATGAATGGCACGAATGACACGGGTACCCCCGACATGTACTCCAACTTGTTGCTATTGTAAGGTCAAAGATATGGGTAGCAAGAACATCCGAAAGTATGAAGAGTGGTGAAATCAGGTTACTGATGATACAATTTCTCGAATGGAGATAGCATGCCAATAACCGAGGAAGATAGGCGACTTATGAGATATACTGCAGTCTCAAATGTTTCAGGCTAGAATTTGGAAGGAGAATGGGAATTTGCAAGTAATGTGAGACCAATTTCGATGATATGTCAATGTTTTTTCTTAGTAGAGTCATTTTTCTCTGGCGTGTGTGGGCAAGAAAGGCAATGAATTATTCCTAAAGAGAGAAGAAGAGGAGCAAGTCGATTATACTTAATACTACCATCAATTTGAAGCATTTTAATTTTGCAATCAAATTGATTTTCACCATAGATTTAAATTGAGTGAACAAGAGTGGCACATTTGACTTGCACCTCATAAGATAGATATATGTGTATTTACTAAAAGCATCAACGAAGTGCAAATAATAACGAAATCGATTGATTGAAGAACAAGGAGTGGGGCCCCATACATAAGAGAAAATAAGTTCCAATGGTCTGGTAATAGTAGTAGAGCTATGAGAGAAGGGAAGACTATGGCTTTTG
Source organism: Nelumbo nucifera (assembly GCF_055504915.1). Classification (NCBI taxonomy): domain Eukaryota; kingdom Viridiplantae; phylum Streptophyta; class Magnoliopsida; order Proteales; family Nelumbonaceae; genus Nelumbo; species Nelumbo nucifera. The sequence goes on along the minus strand of NC_142651.1, from coordinate 50,975,381 downwards.
CCGAGTTGACAGTGGTCAGGGGACAAGCCACTTATTTGTGACAGGTAATTGAAACTTGGTGATGAGATGTTGAGTAATTATAGGATTTGGGTGGCCAAGCCTTTGATGCTAGATGAATGATTGGTGCGTTCTCCAATGAAAACTCTTGTTCTGCATGGTGAGTGAGGGCATGCTGGCTTTGCACCTGATACAAACCATTTTTAATTGGTCCATGGAGAAGATTCTCTCCCGTGGCATTGGCCTTAGCAAAGAAACCAAAAGAATTAAAAACAAGTGTTGCATCATTGTCATGGTAGAATTGAGATACAAAATTCAAATTCTTCTTAATTTGAAGCACATGAAGAGTATTTCTTAAAGAGAACCATGTGAAGTAGATAAAATAGCATGACCAATATGCGAAATTTTCAAACATTGGCCATTACCAATAGAGATCTGATCATTCCCACGGTATTCTTGGTGTAGAAATAAGTTTTCAAGCTCCGATGTCATGTGATTTGTGGCACCCGAATCTGGGTACCAATTGAGATCATGACTGCCAGCAGAGGAGGAAGCAATCATAGCTGAACCATTGGAGCGACCACCAAGAAGATCAAAGAAACGCCTGCAGGTATGAACAGTGTGGCCACAATAGTTGCATAGTTGGCATACTACATTGTTGTCTTTCTAATAATTGGAAGGAGAATGATGAGAATTGCCACCTTGATTGCTTCTTTGGTTACTATTGTTATAATTTATGGGCTTGTTGTTACTCTATTTTTGTAGTTGTTATATGTATTAGAGTGAGGGTCACGTTGCTCATTTGTTCCCTTTCTTGCAAATGTTTGTAGTCATTGATGAAGATTGGAGATGGCGTTCCATGCGTTTTTCATAACTCTTGAGAAGGCTTTGAACATCAGCTATAGAGAGTTCGTCAAGTTTAGTTGTGATAGATATAACAAAAGGATCGTACTCTAATCTAAGACCACCCAACATATAGTGAATTAGGTCAGCATCTGAGATTAGATAACTCAAAGCTGCCAAAGAGTCTGCAAGACCCTTAATTTTTTGTATGTACTTAGCCATCATCATTCCTCTTTTCTGAATATGAGCTAACTCAATTTTGAGATCATGAATGCATGATTTATTAGATGATGAATGCAGATCATGCAGTGTTTTCTAAACAGAACAAGAGGATATGCAACCTACAACTTGGGCCAGGGCTGGTTCTGTAAGTGTTGAAAGAATCCAACTAAGGATCAATTGATCCTATTCATGCCAGGGGATATACTCTGGGTTTACTCTCCTAGAAGAAGACAATTCATTCAAAAACTGAGAAGGACAGGGGAAGCTGCCATCAACATACCAATGTATTTGAAGTCCTTTAAGTGTTGGTTCAAATTGGGCTGTCCAAAGAATATAATTATCTCTGATGAGCTTCACAGTGATGAGCTGAGAGAAACTACTAGCAGAAACCATAGGTGGAGTGATGGTTGAGGTCTATGTTGCTGTGAAGTCGCTCGAATGAGGAATAGCTGCACTGCTGTCCCTGGTTCTCAGAGAAGATGTAAGTCTATGATGCTCTGATACCATAAAGTGATTCACAATTTGAAGAATTTTCTCTGTATTTTGAGCGTATTGTATTAAGATATTTATAGAGAAGATTTTACATGATAAGATACAACTGTATAGAATTTGAATATAAACAAATCACAACACAAACGGGAGTAGAGAGAGAGTTACTCATAACATATGGACTTCGACCCCGTGGTTTTTACCTTCACATTAAAGCGTTTTACACATAAATCTTGATCTGTTAAATTGCTTCTATTATTTGCTGCTTGCTATTTTCTTGTTATTCTGTTTGATTTGCACAAAAAAGTACAAAGGGATTTGTTCCCTAACACAGAGGTCTTGTGTTTTATTGCTAAGAGTGAAGACTGTGAGTGTCTTTTTGGAAGAGCTGCCAGTTCAGGACACTCTCCTCAAGCGTCGGTTTATCAATCTCAAATAGAAATGGTTGTAAACTAAAAAAATTAGACAACTTCAAAGAAACAGACGAACTCCACAAAACAGACCAAACAGCGAGGACTAGCGTAAAAAACATCTGTGTGGGATCGCTGCAGCTTGCCATATATCAAGGCATTCGAAGATTGATTGGCAACTAGAGAAAGCTATATGAATAAACACATGAACCCATTATGAACCACTGAAATTGTAACAGGCCAAACCTCAGAATAAATTTGTGGCTTCAGTTGAATAAAACGCACAATCATCTTTAAGTCGTTTTAGTTTCGTTTTCTTTTTTCTTTTTTCTTTTTTCAAATGGAAAAAGAAGTGTTGTTCTTTTCAAAACATAAACAATTGATGATAAACAAATAACTATTGACAACAAAGAACTTTAACTCTTATTCCTGATCCTTCTAAGTACTAATTAAGACAAACTTCACATTCTGGGTCTGTCCTGGCACAAAGACCCTCTCAAATATTTCTCTACCTGACTTTGTTGTTGGTTGTGTGTACTCTGATTCTCATTGAGCAATCAATTGAAGTTTGCCTGACAGCATCAAATATTTTTCTTGATTTCAAAATTTGCAATTGTTCTGGTTTTTAAAAGTTCACAATTTTCAATTGAAGCATGTCAAGCAACCTAAATTGATGCCTCATTCTCCAAAATTCGCTCCAACTTAATCCATCTCCTCTTTTTTATAACTCCATTTTACTTCTTACTTTACAAGTTTCCTCCCCTTCTCCTATCATCTCTCAACTCCCTAGAGTACAAATGAAAATATGTAGAGTGCAAAACCTTAGGCTGTGTTTGGTTGCAGTGCAAATTTATTTGCACTAATACAAATGCATGGGAGTGCACACGTAAAAAACGCAAATTCTTGTTTAATTTTGTTTTAAATTTTACTTTATTCTATTTCATGTCTTAATTTACTTTATTTGCACTGCAATCATACAAATAAGCTAAATTTTGAAATAAAAGTAGGTCAGAATTGACACTCAAAACATTTGTACTGCCATAGTTTTGCATTAGTGCAAATTTATTTACATTGCAACCAAACACAGCCTTATGTTTTGTATTATTTTATTCACTGTACATATATGCATTTGAAAAGAGTATTTGTATGTATAGTACAAATACATACAAAATAATACAAAATACAAGGTTTTGCACTCTTATATTTTGCATTATTTTATATATATTTGCACAGCACATATTTGCATTTGAAAGTTCGATTTGGAAAGAGTGTAAATACAAATATGTACAGTACAAATACATACAAAATAATACAAAATACAAAGTTTTGCACTCTCATATCTGTATTTGTACCCCTTCCAAACTGAGCTTTAAGAAATGTTACACAAGAGCAAGGACAAAGCACCCGAATAACTGCCGAAAGATTAGCAATAACTCAAATGATAATAAAAGGGTTAATTTTACTAACCCTAATAACTTTTATATAAATAAATATTATGAATATATGTCCAAATATCATTACAAAATTCAGGTTCCTTTCTTTTGTTTTTTTTTTCTTTTGCATCCCTACAAAATGTGTACAAAAAACTTGAATGTTCTGAAAAATACAACAAGATGAAAAGAATAGAAGATTAAAATAAAAATCAAGTACTACAAAGTTTAAGCATGCTAGTTTGACGACAGCCTTAAAAGTCAAAATCCCCATTGGCCTGTAATGTTCATTGGGAAACATAAGAAATTAGAAAGATACTACATCTATGCCAAGCTTCAGGTTCATTCTAAAAAAACGTAATCGTAGGACAATAATATGAGACAAATAATAGCTAATAAATATATCAAACTCAAATGAAAAAACCTTTCCTCCCCATTTTCCAATAGGCCTTAGGACCTAGCTAAGGAAACTAAAATTGTAATTGGTAATATCTGTTAATCCTTGGTGCTACCAAAGGTTTATCACACCAAGCTGCCAAGTCAAAACCAATAGTGTCATGATCAGATTTTCTATAATATGCAATAAATTATCAGCCAATCAGTTGGGTCTTACCAACTTCTAGTGACTACAAATAGGAATCCTAGATGCTGCTCAAACTCTTTTCCCATTTTCCATGTTCTTTAATGCTCTACAAAGAAAATCTGCTTAGATCTATTACAACAGACCCCCCCTCTTTTCCCATTTGGATTAGCTGAACATGATGGCTGTGTAGTAAGCTGTGGAACCAATGTTAACACCCCACACCAGTCAAAAAGAATAATGGGGCCCACAGTGAGAGGTGGGTTCCATGTATTTTATGACTGCTTGGTTCCACAGCCTGCTGAACAGCTATTGCAACATCTGGAGGCACAATCTAGAAGCATACAGACCATACAGACCCTTGAGGTGTACACCTCCAGCATGGGTGTGTACAATTCCAGCCTGTAGGCATATGAAGTGTATGCCTCTATTGCGCTTTATACACAAGAGGCTTAACCCTACGTGTCACACCTCCATGTGTGTATATATATAAATATATAAGAGAGAGAGCGAGAGTGAGAGTGAAAGTGAGAGAGAGGGAGAATTAAAAAATTAACCTTCAATATACACAGGATATATCCATGGTTTTTCATTTTTATATCCCAAGCCCCTATTCTATACTACCCTTCTAATGTATATTTAAGGATAAAGAATCTCAGTCAGGCTACAACTCACATTTAAATACTAAATTCAATGGTAAGATAACTTCTCCTGTATATAGTTTTGTTCCAAATAGCACTTAGGCAGAAGTCCTTTGCGCATGAACTCTTTTACCATGGATTTTGGGTGGAAAGGGGAAAGGTAAGATCACATGGAGGGCAATGATGCAGGGCAACTACACAAGAATTGAACGATGAAGAGAAACTGAAAAAACCAGTGTATTGTCAGTTAAGGCCACCTTAAACCAAGCCTCACTCTAAAACAGATCTGCCAGTTGAGAGTTCCTGTTACAAGAAGTCCGAGTGATGAGGCATCACCCAAAACAAAAAATAAATACTATATATATATATATATATATATAGAGAGAGAGAGAGAGAGAGAGAGAGAGCCTTCAAATTCTGTTAGAATCAAAATCCAGTCCAACAGCTTTGCCCCAATGATTGAACATTAACTTCTCCTTGCTTTCCAAGGCTCCTAGCACACTGCAAAGGGGATGCAACTCCACATAATTTTTGCTTTTCTGCATCCATTAAGCACAAGCCGAAGTTCAAATATTTCTTTAGGCATCCGATGTGACCACCCCTCCATCTTGAAGAGTTGAGAAGTTGAATCCCCAAATGGCCCTTGAGTAGCCACAATCCAACAAATGTAAAATCTGATCCTCTTCTGATTCACATAGAACACACCTGTTTGCTATTTGTGCCCTCTTTTATTCAACTGGTCTTGAGTGAGAATGCTGCCCATTGCCACCAACCATGCAAAAGCTTCCACCCTTGGAGGAATTGGATTACCCCAAAGGCCCAAATATCTCCAACCAAGATCTTTACACTTGATTTCGAGCCAAGGCTTTGCCATTCTTACATTTCTTCCACCACTTTGCATCAGCGCTCCCGGGATTAATTTCCACCTCTTCAAGTCTAGACAGCAGCAACACACATTCATAGTTTTCAAGGCGTCTAGGCGATTCTGGGCGATACTGGGGTGCCTAGGTGCCCACCTAGGCGATAAGAATTTTATAATATAAAAAACTAACTTTTAGATAGCAGCTAAAGAAGGCTATTAACTTTATATGATAAATATTCAAGATGGAAAGTAAAATAGAAAAAACAAGGATGGAGTTTCTGTTTTATTTAATTAGAGAGAGAGAGAGAGAATAGAAAAAAAAAGAACCTCTTTATAATTCTATTCTTTCTTTCCTCTTTCTATTTTTCTTTCTTTTTCCCTCCTCAAAACCCTTTGATCTTTTAAATTTCAATAGTAAAACATTAAAACAAAGTATAATTGATATATAGCATATATTAAAATCTTTTAACACATACATTAATAAGATACAGCAATATAAATGATATTATAATAGGTGCCCGCCTTTTCATTTTTGTCACCTAGGCAGGCACTTAGTCGCATAGAAGGCACCTAGTTACTAAAGTCAAGGCATTTGGGCGAGGTGCCCCTAGCCGCCTAGGCAACAACTTGACAACTATGCAAACATTCTTCCGCCTCCCAATCAAGCAAAGGTCTTCTAAACATTGTGAGAAACCCACACCCTCTCTACTTAGCCTATACATCTTTGGACATAAATCACAAAGTTTCCCCACTTCAAACCATTCACCCCCCCAAACGTAATACTAGACCCATCCCCCCACCCTCCAAGAAACAAAAGGCTTAAACAAGGATTGAAATTTCATTATTCCTTTTTACACATTTATGCCATATGAAGTTTTCACCTCCCTTGAATTCCACCCAAAATTCACCACCTCATACTTACAAGCAAAATCTCTCCTCCAAAGTGCCTCCCTTTCCCACCCAAACCTCCAAATCCATTTTCCTAACAAAGCTTGATTAAATGTTCTAACCCTCCTTATTCCCAAACCCACATCATTCTTGGCCATACAAACCCATTCCCACCTCACCAGGTGATACTTCCTTTGTTCTACATTTATGTTCCACAAGAACTCCCTTTGTGACCTTTCAATTTCTTCTGCCATTGATGCCAAAGCCTTAAGGATAGATAAGTAATAAATCGGAAGATTAGACAAAACACTCTTATGTGATCCTAGCTCCAAAAGATGCTTCCCCTTCCAACTAGTCAACCTTTTCTTAATTCTATCCCAAACCAGTTGCCAAGTGGATGGTGCCGCAGCTTTTGCCCCAATTGGCAAATTCACCATTAGCAACCCAAAGCTACTGCACAATCTTCAAAAATTGATTGCTGAATGTCACCCACAATCTTCAAGTTCATGATCACTCAATCTCCTTCTAAAACCCAAGTTCCAACTTAAACCAACTTAGGGAGAGACAATAACAAATCTTTGAATAGGTTAATTTTTAAGTAGATAAAGAGAACACAAAGAGGGGAAGAGGTCTTTGAGACCCAAGTTACCAACCCAAACATCTTCCCAAAAGGGATTTTGTCTCCAGTACACACATCAACCTAACAAGGCTTAAGAATTGAGATAGCATACTATGAATGGCTTTCCACAAACAAGCCAAAGTATCCCACTGCCTCACACCAGCATCCCACCTGTTTTTTTTTTTTTTTTTTTTTAATGAATAAAAATTTGGACCATTTCTCGATTTGTTGCCAACTCTCCCATGAACACTTTCCACTACAATATGCCATAATCTCTCCCTCTCCAATTGCCACCTCCACAATCATTTAACCAACAGAGCTACATTCTTCTTCCCTAGATTTCCTATACCCAAACCTCCATGCTCCTTTCTTTTGCACACTATTTCCCACTTAAAATGATCTTTTCTCTCTTCACGAGGTTCCCACAAGAAGTCCCTCTTCTTTAGTGTCAACACCTCCCTTTGGGGAATCTTAAAGACCTAAAGGTATAAGTTGGCAGATTTGTATGTGGACTTGATCAATGTAATTCTACCTAGCGAAATGTAATTTATCTTCCAAACTGCCAATCTCTTGACAGGCCTTTCCACTATTGTGCTCCAAAACCTACTTTCACTAGAGTTATCTCTTAGTAGAAGACCTAAATATTTTGGTGGCCAAGAAAGACATGGAACAACCTATGGATTCAGTTATTAAGTCCAACTCCTCTGTTAGATTAACCCCAGCCACACAACTCTTTTTTAAGTTAACTTTCAACTTCAATATAAACTCAAATAACTTCACCACCCATTTTAAGTTCCTTGCCTTCTAGATATCTACTCCCTTACAAAAAATAATTGTGCCATTTGCAAATTGTAAATGTGTGACTATTGCATTATTACTTCCAACACTCTACCCTTTAAAGATACCCATCCTTTTTTTGGTAATAAATAAAAAATAAATTTTATAAAGAAAAAGAAAAAGGTATAATAGAGGTCATAAGATATCACCCACTAAGAAAAACAAAAGCACCAAAGAGAAGCCACAAACTCCTGAACCCAAAAAGAGATACAACGACTTTTAACTTTTAACCCTTAGACACTAACCCACAACTTGCTTCAAATGCCTGCATCCCTCACCAATCCAAAAACAATAATGCTCAACCAATGAAACATATCCCCAAACAAAAGCCTCGAACTCTCACCAGTCTGAGTTTGGACTTTCAACACGCATCGGGTACTCTAATATTAATTCCCGAAACACTCTTCTAGTGTAGTCTTCCCCTCCTAGAACCAATCAACCCAACTTCTTGCCAACTTGGATTCCAGCTTCCACTAGTTTTCCACATACATCACTTTCCAGTTTTTCAAACTCTATCAAGCTCCACTCCTTCCTCTTTCTCTTCAGCTTCTTAAACTTCTTCTAAATCATTCTCTTCCCCAACAATAACCCTTCTTTTGCCAAAGATTCTTCAGTAATATTTGCCAATTTATCTCCCTTGTCACCACAAACTGGAAAAAGAGTAAGAAGAATCTCAACAATAGTGTCTCTAAGCAAGCAAATTTTTTCCTTCTATACACTCTTGAATTTGCTACTTGGTCCTGCACTTATGAGCCTGTCTTTCAACTTAGAGAAACTTTGGTAATGTGAATTAGATGCCCATTATTCGTGCTCTTCGTCTTCTTATACTTCACTGAGGATTTTGAGATGGAATTAAATAGTCTCAACAGACCATCTTTTCTTGTTCCCTACTTCTTCCTGCCATGATTTTTTTCCAATTTCCCCACTATTACTTCTGAGAAAATTACCTCTTTCCCCATTATTATCCCCTCAGAAATATCTGACCTCAACATTGACGCCAATTAAACATCCAAAAGAGAAACCTTACCAAACTCTCGCAAACTAACTTCATCCCTAATAACTTAAGCTTCCACCACTATCTTTACCTCACCCATAGACGGTAAAAACAGACCCTACCTCTTCGTTGTCTCTACTTCATCCAACCTGTCAACTATCATAATTACTCTACTAAATACATCTGGCTATTGAGGTGAACAAAAATGGTGAAAGTGGGTCACCTTGTCTTAAACCTCTGCTCACTGGAAAGAAATCCTTGACTACCCCATTGATCAACACCAAATAATGACAAATTTTTAAACAACCCTCAATCCATCTACACCACTTCTCTCCAAAACTATATCTTCTCAACACCTCCAGAAAGACCAATTCACCAAATCATAGGAGGTCTGCAACTGGTTATTGTGCTATGGTTTCAGGGAATAATGTTTTTTTTTTTTTTTTTTTGGAAAAGTAAGAATTGTTTGCAATTACCAGATCATCAGCTAAGCAAAGTACTAGGCAATGGCCCATGGAGTTTTAGAGTTATTGTGCCTTAGATCTCTCCTACAAGAGTTAGGCATTGTTTATGATAAACCAATGATATTATATTGTGATAATCAAGTGACCATAAATATTGCTCATAATCCAGTTCAGCATGCTAGGACAAACCATATTGAGGTGGATAGATATTTTATATGGGAAAGAACATCAGGAGAAATATGCATGCCATTTATTGCCTTTGAGGAACAATTAGCAAATGTCTTGATCAAGGGAATCCCAAAGGCAAAGCTATAGCATGATATAAGCAAGGTGGGCATGATCAACATCTATGCTCAGCTTGAGAGGGAGTGTAGAAATATTGGGACAAATGGTCCCTAACTTGTTTCTTCCTATTTGTTCTTTTATTAAGCTGTATTTTCTTGTAATGGGCCTTAAGTATGTAGGTCCCTTTAATTCTTTTTTGTGTTTAATAAGTCAGCCGCCCTATTAAGGGAATCTATGAAATTACACCATCAGTTAATTACAGATTTATTAAAAATGATTAAGGGGACAGTAAAGAGACACGATATTCTCTTCTCCTACTCCCTCCTTCCACTTTTACTCTTCTTGTTGTGATCTTTCTTCCTTCTTCTCTCTTCTATTTCTTTTGATAAATCCCCAACTTTTTGCTGTTTTTTACTTTCTTTTTATTGGAAACAGGTTATTAAAGTGGTTTCAAAAACTTAGGTCCTCATTTGACTTTCCCAATGGATATGCTTTAGTTTTAATTTAAAGCAATTAGAAGTGCATCTAGTCATCTTTTGACTCTTGGGAGTACTTGAAAGTGCGAAATATTGTAACTTACATCTAGGGCTGCAACGAATTGAATTGGATTAGATATAGGTAGATCCAAATATAATTCATTTATATTTGAATTTGAATTGGATCTTATCCATCGAATTTATGTCAGATTTGAATCAAATTCAGATTGCAACGGGATATTGAATAGTATAAATAAATTAAACTAAAAATGATCAAAATATTATAGTATTAATAAAATGAACTAAAAACGACTTGGATAATATATTTTATGAAGAAAATTAATTGAAACTACTTATATGAAATTTAATAAAAACACAACATCAAAATAAACATTATCAATAGATACAATATAATGTTCAATCCAACTATAAGCGCATCGAATTCAGAATGCCCTTAATAGGATCGAATTCAAATTCAGACAATCGGATACCATTCACAACCTTTCTTGGATCTTCAAAAAACATTGATTAGTGGAAATAGAACAAATAAGAAAAATGGAAAGAGTAAGATCTAGAAAGGTTGATAGGAAATTATTACTCACCTTTGTGAACAAGATATCCTTATTGTTCAAACGCATTATACCATCCTTGAGTGTACATTTCCATTTGCTTTTGGTTCTGTTTACCTGAGAAAATACAAAAATTACTTTTCAAAGAGCTACTTTCAAAAATTAAGGATACAACACCACAGATGAGTGTAAAACTAGGATAGCTGCTTTGAACAATCAGTACCATATATTAAGTTATTAAAAAGATTATACAGGGTGATTTGATCCAAAAAGGTCACAACCTGAAATTTAGGTTCTAAGATTTGTAAAAGTAAGCTGCAAAGTTTTTGCTGGTACCTTTTCAAATTGCGCCAACACTAGATGGTTTGTATTAGGCTCCTCATCTCCCTGCTCTAAATCATCAACTTCATCATCATCATCTTCGTTTAGAGGTGGTTCTTCATCTTCTGATGCTTCAGCTTTTGTTCGTTTAGGAGTTCCAACTTCATTGCCAGGAATTGGATCTGGAACAAGAAAAGGTTTTTTGCTTATCCTTTCTGTCAAAATATGCTACTCACAAATAGAAATCAAAGAATATTTGCTCAGAAAAGAGCATTCAGTAGGTACAACAAATAAATCCATCTAGCTTTTACCATAGTATGATGGTGTATTGTAATCTTCAGTGCGGACACCCTTTCACCAAATTATATAGAAAAAAAAAAGAGGAAAGTATTAGATATTTAACGGATGTAAAATAAAACATTTAGAAGTACTTTAAGTGCTTTGTCACTTACATCATCATAAACATCATCAAAGCCATCACATTGTGGAATGGTTAGAGAATGCCGCCTCATTCTAATTATTGAAGCAATTGCAGCATCAGCTTTCTTTCTTTCTTGGAGCTTTAATCTGTTATGGAGAGTCCCAGCATATGCCTCATTTGATGAGTTCTGTGCAATTGGGTTCTTCATAAGATTCAGTTTCCTCCATGGAAGACACAAACAACAGAGTTGAATCTGCAACTTAATGGCAATCTATTTTAACAGTTCATCTGTGAGACATTTAGTGCAAACACGGAAAATGATTTCTCTGTAATTCAGTTATGATAGCTCTATCATTTTATCCTTTCCTTTTACATTCAAAAACAAAATATTTTATCATGTTTGCTGCCTATGTGGGAAATGGTAAGTCACTGCAAAAGTGGCAAATGGTAAGTCACACATGTTTGCTGCCTATGTGGGAAGCTCCACTAAACTCCCAGCCAAACTCCCTAGATCAACTGTTAAACCTCAAAAGACACCATTCTGATGATACAGATTGAAAGAATTATTAAGAGATAAATTCTGTGTTGTTTGACTTCAAAGTCTCAGATCAGACCTTACCACTATCACTAAGATATTAAAATCAAGCGCAATACCCGATATCACCACCCAACACTATGCTTGGTATATGGAGGGAAAGTGAACCACATTCTAACACTGTAGCCATTTGTCTGGCATTGAGTTCTCTATCATCAGAATGTGCAGTAACCACATATTTTCAAATCTAAAGGGGGTAGGACCTCCACACCTTCTTTCCTCCTTGCATAACACTATGGGCCAGTGATCCGAGGTCACCCTTGGGAGAGCTCTAGCATCCAGGGTTCCCCAATGTTCTTCCCAATCCAAAGAGAACAGGAATCTATCCAACTTAGAGCAAATGGGTCTAGATTGGAGATTTGACCATGTAAATGCCTTATGCGCTAGGGGAATCTCTTTAAGCTCAAAGGCATCCACAAAACTGTTAAACTTCCTCATGCTTTTTGTCAACCTCTGGTTAATCTTATTGGACTCTTCCGAGAACCATATCACATTGAAGTCCCCACCCATGCACCAAGGCCCATCCCACAAACCTCTAACATCAGCCAGTTCCTCCCACAGCTCCTTTCTCTCTCTGTAATCATTCGGTCCGTAAACATTTGTGAGCACCCACATATAATCATCCTCTTGCTACTTAAACTTCATGGAAACCGAGTACTTTCCGATCAACTCCTCCATCCCTTCAACCACATCCCTCTTCCACATTGTTACAATCCCCCCGGAAGCACCCCACGATGGAGCCGCCACCCAGCTAATCCCCCTGGCTTTCCATACACTCCTTGCCCATTTGTCACTAAACTCCATTCTCTTAGACTCTTGCAACAGCACAATGTCTGGGTCATACCGTCTTATTACCTCTTTTATTGTTGCTCTCTTCTTCGCACTCCCAATTCCCCTCACATTCCAACTAAGAATCTTCATTCCGCTTCTTTTACAAACCCCTTGCCACCTACCCGCTACTTTCCCCCTTTCCTTCTATCTCCTTTTACCTCGAGCTTCTTGTCTCCTTCTACATCTCTCTTTAGTCTCTCTACTTCACTCAACCTCCTCTTCTTTGTTATGATCTGCATCTTCCTCTTCTATAAGCTTTCTTTCAACTCGTTCAAATCCTCCAGCCTACAGCCCAACTTCCCTACAAATTCTGCTATCGTGTCTTCTCTCACCGATTCCACCACCCCTACCCTTCCTACAGAATCCCCTTCATCTCTGTCCACCTGCCTTTCCTTCCTCTCCTCTAGTCCCACCTCAGTTCTTTCCTCTCCAACCTTCCTCCCCTTACTGTTACCTCCCTCCTTCCTTGCTTTCTCCCATTGATCTTACTTCTTTATGGGCCTGATTTATGAGTTATTATGTTTTATGTTCACTTTTTGACGTACTACAATGCTGCCGCTTATGAGGGGCTCTTCCTTTCACTTTCCATCTTCCCTCCACTTCTCTTACTGTTCGAAGTACTTTTCTGCTTGTTCCTTGGCTGCACACTGATTCTCTCTGATTTTACATTTTAGTGGCTGAAATATACAAGTACTTTTCCACCCAGCTGCCTCCCTGTGCATCCTGCTCATCCCCTGTTACTCTATTTAAAGGAATGCCAAATTTAGTTTACAGTTCAGTCCTGTATTCAGGTTATTCAATCCAATACCATCCCAAAAGCAGCCCACACAGTAATTGCTATATCCATAAAACAAAAGGACTTTAATCCATGTGAACTGTATCTCCTATATCCACGAAGGTTAAAAACTCATTCCATCAGAATGGTGTAAGTCAGAAAGGTCTTCTGACTAAATGAAATCATAAAATAAATTCACTTGCAAAAAGTATCTACATGACTTCTGGTAGAACAGGAAAGCATAAAGCAAAAGCAAAATATGAAATTAATCTTTCAATACAAACCAGAACCATGGAGACATTGTATACAGGAGGTCCACATTACAAACCAGAGCTATCAAGACCTAACAATCATTTTAGGGAGGAAAAACTGAACTTGATAAACATATCGCCTTTGCTATCTGATGCATTAGAAGTAAAAATATAGTCTGATTTAATCCAACTTGATATTCACAGCTAAATATGATTCTTGAATAGTAATCTATTTTGTTTGGTAACCAAGTAGTAATCTATTCAAAACACTACATGTTCCCCCAATTATAAGGTTACAATTTCTTTTCCTACAAATTGCATAACTATTATCTAATTTTTAATTCTTGCAGGAAGTTGTAATCATTACATTGTGTGTTATTACCATATAAATTCCATACACAGAATTCTAGCATTGTAAATACAAAAGGAAAGATTGAAGGTACCACGGCTTGCTAACAGACTAATAGATGGTTTGGCAAAAGAAGGGGCATTAAGCAATCAGATGTTCTGGGGGACAAAGGGGGATTGTAATTGAATATTAAGGAGGTTATCAACTGAATCTAACCACATCTTCTGGAGTACTGATGATGTAATGAAGCACATTGCACTCTAAACTCTTTTGTTGCTTTTATCAATATAATTAGACAATTATTATTAAAAAATGCCTCATCTTTTCATTTTTTTTCTTCATATTACAAGTGTATTCAATTTCCACTTATAAAAAGCAACTTGAATAGCCTCATCTTTTCATCTTTTTCTTCATATTACAAGTGTATCAATAAAATTTAGTCTTCCTTGCCATAAGGATGGTTTTAATATACCCTTGATATGATTTCCACTTATCATATCATGTCACTTTGGAACATATACAAATTATTCTAAGGCCACGCCTAACATTAGAGCCTCAGCAACTATGCCAATCATATTAAAAATAAATTACGGATGATGTCCATTCCTATGCAATAGACCAATAAAACTATGCATTTTTCATTGGCAAAAGTACAAACTAGAAAATAAAAATCATATAGGCAAATGAGAAATGTTAATACAGGAAAGGATGATCCTAGAAGAGGAAGGCTCCCCATAAAGAGCCATATACACTATAAAAAGCAACTTGAATTGCCTGTACAGAGCCATATTCCAAATTCCTAGTTATATGTGACCAGTTAAATGAATCCAGTTGATTCCCTTCTGTCAAGGAACATACCCTCTAAGTTGTGAACTCTCAAATAATCTGTCCTTTTTGGCCTTTCCCTACCTCTCATAGAAGTGGAGCAGAAAACAAATCAGATTTGGATTGAAACAAGGTACACAAGAATTCAATGGATAAGTCGAATACTTATCCTGGATTGGATCTGAAATCCAGAAGCTTCCCACTTGATGTTACCAAGTGTGGATTCAGCTATAAATTCTAATATTTGAATTCTATCCTAATTCAATTTTTAACAGAAATAATAATCAGTATCTTATTAAGTCAATTTTTTAACAGAAACAATAATTGATATCTTATTAAAATCATAAATTCAATAAAAAGCCCCCACATTTTAATGTCTATTGAAATGGAGGAAGTACAAACAGCCAAAGACTGACTGAAGACTACAAATGAAACACACTTTCTTACATTTAAGCCTTTACATTTGCATATCTTAACAAACATATGAGTGTGGTGGGATGGGTTTATCAGGTGATCAGGAATGATTTTGTCATATCTTAATTAGGTTTTGGTTTTGTTTAGGCTTGGGTGAGCAGTAGGATTGATAAGACTGGGATTGTGCAGGATTATTGATAATCTTTGTTATGTCAGAGCGGTGTTGATGTTTTTGGGAGGTTATATTGCAGGTCTTTGTACTGTGTTGCTGATGCCTCATCACCTGAACTTGCATCCTATCTTCCTTTTAAATGAAAATTTTCTTGTTAATATGAAAAACTATTATCCCCCCTAAAGAAATGCAACTCTTTACCCACATCCTCAATTTTTCCAAAAACCTCTCTACACCCTATCCTAAAAAAAACTCTAACATCGGGTACATCTCTAATATTATATATACATCAAGTTAAACAAAAATAAGTGTGAAAATAAGAATTAATACTATTAATAATGGAATTGCAATAAAAAAACAGAAAAAAATCTAATCTGTGACCCCACTGACCACATCAACCAGTTCAACAATTTATCAATCAAGTCATTGGGTTGTTGACCAAGACAGTTTTTTTTTTTCTTTTTGCAAACAAGCAATTTGGTGGTGAAATGGACTTGAGAGTCTCAGAATCTTGGTTAGGTGATGGGTTGACTAGTCCAACTGGCTGATTTATCTGCAAGTTGAAAACAATGATAAAATTCAATTTGAACCTCCATGTAGTGGGTCAACAGTTGAACTGTCCAAGTCAAACAAGTCAACACGTGATATCCTAAATTAAAAAATAAAAATAGAAAAATATAGAACATTTGATAAAACATGTAGAAAATTGGGCATGCCTCTCATATTATATATTCATCATATTAAAAAAACATATGTATGATAAATTATTATTGCATGTTCACATTTTACAATGTTGGATAAAATGACTGAACCCAAGCAGGTGGAGTTGTCAATGGGTTTAGTCTGGTCCAGGACAGGGTAGAACCATTCTGCACCACATCCTATCAGTTCTATAATATCAAACCAATCATTAATCAGGATAATCAAATCTGACCCGATTAGATTCAATTATACTTGAATTCTATAATTACCTATAATATAACAATTTGGAAATTCATTTTCAACAATATAACCTTAATAAAAATGACAGGAAATAGAAACTGTTTATATGTTCACAAAAAAGTGTTTTTTAACTAATATTATTGTATATACTGTTTATGAAACTTACCTTTTAAGACAAAAATTACAAGAAATATCAAATATATTATAAATTACATTATTGGATTGTGTGTTAATCTGTTCAGAATAGCAAGAAATGGTCCCAACACAACATGCGGATGTAAAAAAGGAACTGGTACAATCAGTTTGGTTTAGTTCTAGTGAGTACACCCAACCATTGACATCTCCAAAAAATAGGTTGAATATGTGTGTACTTCTATAGTCTTATTTAAAAAGAACAGATTTTTCTGGATAATAATGGCCTTGTGTGAATCCATAGATCCATAGACCAAGATTTAAATTTAACAAGGTATATCCTAGTTCCTATATCAATAGTAATTTGCATCACCTACATGTGTAGAAACATCAATTAAGGTGTTAATCAATGGATACACAAGTGAATTGTGAAATGGGGGATCTGCTATGT
Source organism: Nelumbo nucifera (assembly GCF_055504915.1). NCBI lineage: Eukaryota > Viridiplantae > Streptophyta > Magnoliopsida > Proteales > Nelumbonaceae > Nelumbo > Nelumbo nucifera. The sequence goes on along the minus strand of NC_142651.1, from coordinate 50,958,296 downwards.
CGGAACTTAGGGCTACACCCAAATTCCAAATAAGATACCATTAGATTAAAGAAATATGAATTATATCCCTTTATAATTGAATTAAATATGGATGCACTCCAATCCAATTTGGTACAATCCAATAAATACTTGTATACATGGTTCGCAATATCAACAATATCTGGCGAAATTTCCCCAAAATATCCCCACTTTACTAGATGGTGATACAAAATCTCCTGGGAACCTTTTTTTCCCAAATATCCCCGATATTTTGCCAATGTGGAGGTAATATTTCAGATTTCATTGATAGACTATATATTTAAGGTTTGAATTTTTAGAATATTATTAAAAACTTTATGATGTTTGATTAAAATCACCATAACTGCATATGCCTACAAAAGAGTATTCTTAATCTAATCAAAATTCAAAACATATAGTAACAATAAAGGCAAAAATCAAAATGGCAAGTAATTACATATTTAAGAAACAGAAGATGGCTAAAGACCAAAAGGGAGGCAAAGAGAAAAATATCTATTATAGTCTCTTAATTTTCTCCTACTTGACTTATACAATTCTTTCCCATAGTTTTGGGTGCCTTAGTGTGTAATTATTTTTCTTCAAATGATTTCCTGAAGGTTTATTAACTAATTCTACATTTCTATAAAACTTTCTTGATTTCTTAGGCTTTCCAAGTATCTTATAGAAATTAGCAAAGTATCTCCGAAATTTCTCCAACTCTACATGGCAAAATGTCCATCGGTATCAAAATTGCAAACCACGTTTATATCTACCTTAAATTAATATATATCTAAGAGTAAAGTTAATTTGAATGCTGTAAATTTACGAAAGAGTTTTAAGTTCAAATCTCATAAAAGTTATTTCCATGCAATCGCATTTATGATAGATATATCAAGCTTTATTAGTTTGGTGTTCAATTTCCATATCTAATCCAACTTTAACCTAAAACTGATGAATAAAGTCAGAATTCAAATATTAAAAAAATCATTTTTAATATAGGTATATCTGATCTGATCCATGATAGTCCTATCTTTCCTCATAGCTTGAAAGGAACCTCAGTGTTTATCATTTTTGTATTTTTATAATAAAAATTGTGAATATATAATCAAAGGCAACAATTCAAGTCATTTCAAAACCATTGACAGCATTTTTTACTAATCAATACACAAATTTCTTTAAGATTATGTCCCTCTCTCAGAAGCAACATATAAAGTAATAGCACCACAGAACATGAAGGTCCTTTTAACACCAGTCTGTACGTTGCTTGGGTCCCTTCTAGCTGCTTATAGATAACATTACAATTTTATTAATTATAATACAAGAATGATGTACAAGAAATTTTCGTTGATCCATTGTGTTATATATAATTGCAATGTTTAGGAAACCGGACTAGACCAGCCGATGGAAACCAGTTGAACCATGACCCGGGGCCTTGGCTGTTTCGTCACACCCCAAGAACCAGAATTGCTAAAAACCTGATGAAAACTGGATGATCAGCGGGTTTAACTAGAAAACTGGTCCTGGTTTCATGAAATTGCACGGATCATTAAATAAATATTTTTTTATCATAACAGGAAATTTCATTAACAGAATAAATTTAACTTACAAAGGAGGGTAGCTAAATCATTTTAACTCCCCATGGATGCCAGACACCCAAAAAAGAAGAAAAACAATTACATCTGAGCGCAGATAACAGAATTTCTATTCACCTCTTCCCTAGCAAACCCATCTGTGAAAGAACCCATTAAATAAATGAAATTTCAAAATGCATGCGACAAGAGTAAACCCATGGCCTCCTATTTTTAAGTATTTCTTAATTACCATGAGTCCACTTCCTTATTTGTGTTAATTAATGACTATTGTATTTGCTACTTTATTTCACACGTATTTTAAAGAAAATGTAAACTAATAGACTTGAACCTTGGTCGTATGCTTTAAAAATTAAGGAACTTGCCATCCATATTTTAGTATAATACCGTTTACAAAATATATTAATATAGTATTTATATGATCCATAGTATATATACGTATATGCCACATTATCACGGTTCAACCAGGGTTGAACCTCTGACCCGTGAACCTCTCCCTTTTTTGGTTTTATGCACAGTTCAGTTCTCTAAATATTGATGTGTATCATAAATAAAACCGACCAAAAAATGACTTCAATGTTACATATTTTTACTAAAAAAGATAGAAATGATTTTGATATTATATCTTCAATGTGATAAATTAAAAATGACTTCCATGATATTTGAACCTAAAACCATTTAGCAAAAAATATAATACTTCAACCAAAATTTTATACAGTTATCTGTGTTTATATAGTAATTTTGTCAGATACAGTTTAATTGAATTGAATCAGACTGGATCCAGATTGGATACTATTATAAGCACACTTATGATATTTGACATTCGTATCCAACTTAATCAGATTAAGTTCATAATGATTCCAGACCATGATGTAATCCCATGATGACTTTAGTTATCCAATTTTGCTTTATCTTGCAAATTTGCATTTGAGAAAAAAAAAGTGAGGCATTGCTCAATAGATTGTATAATCTGATCAGTGCATGAACAGAAGAGAAAGAGAGAAAGAAAGAAAATATTTGTGAGAGACAAAAGTTTGGAGTGGTGGGTCCCACATCTTATTTATATAAGAGAACCTTAAGGTGATGCAAAAAGACCACAATGCCCCTTTGTCTCGTAATATAGTAATAATTACAACACACCCCCTCAAGTTGGGTTATATATCTATCATTCCTATTTTGTTATATATAGCCACATTGTTGTCACAGTGGAGTGACATTAGGCTGGTCACCGACTCACTGGGAATCCCAACTCCTGAAGGACAATTTTCACCCACATAAATTCAGCCACACCATGCACCATAGCCCAATACTCTACCTCAGCACTTGATCTGGCATTTACTGTTTGCTTTTCTGCTATGCCAGGTCACAAGGTTGCCTCCTACAAAAGTGCAATACCCTAAGGTAAATCTCCTGTCATCTATGGAGCCAGCCCAGTCTACATGTCTGTATGCTTCAACTCTCAAATGGTCATGTCTAAAGAATAGGATACCTCTACCAGGTGCCTTTTCAAGTATTTGAGGACTCAGTTGTAGTGAAAGTGCCACCTTGAGTGCATGCATGCACTGGCTTAGAATTCCAACAACACAGGCTATATCTGGTCTGGACATAGAAAGACAAAGAAGCCTACCTACAAGCTTGTAGAACTATTTTACATGAGAAATCGTCACACTACTAGCTTACCCAAGTCTGTGGTTTTGTTCAATAGGGGCATCTTACACCCTAGTTTTCTTGCACCCTGAAGAAGATCTACGATGTATTTCCTTTGGGAAACAATAATACCCTCATCAGATCTAGCAACTTCAATCCCTAGGAAATGTTTTAGTGGGCCTAGATCTCAAACCTCAAATTGAGTACCAAGAAACTCCTTTAGCCTCTAACTTTCCAACTACCAATTCCCAGCGAGCATAATGTCATCACCATACACAATTAGCATCGCAACATTCTCTTCTTGCCCCTTAACAAAAATTGGTACAAAGTACCTGGCATTATTTGTTTAAAGTCCACAAGCTGCACTACCTCGTTAATCTACTAAACCACACTCTCTGTGATTATTTTAAATCATAGACAAGTTTCTTCAACCTACACACTTTTCCTTCACTACATTGAGCATGGAATCCAAGCAGTGTACCATATAAATTCCTCCTCGAAGTCACCATTTAGGAAGGCATTCCTGATATCTAACTAATGAGAATGCCAACCCGTGTTAGCTACTAAGGCTAGGAGTAAATGGAAAGAGTTCATCTTTTCCATTGGAAAAAAAGCTGAGCATTATTCAATTAAAACCGAAAAATGGGTTTCAGTTTTCAAAATTGAAAATTTGGTCAACTAAAAAACCAAATTAAACAAAATTCATTATATATAATATATATTATATTATAATGTAATATAATATATATTAGAAAATATAATATTTTTTAATAATTAGCATATATTAATATATAAAATATATTAATGAAATTCGATTTTAACCACAGAGTCTCAGTGTAGTCAATTTCTGCATCTACATGAAACCCTTAGCAACCAACATGGCTTTGTACCTTTCTATAGATCCACCCAGCACTTCACTGAGAAAACCCACTTACACCTAATTAGCTTGTTGCCATCTTGAATGTCTACTATTTTCCATGTTTAGTTTATAGAGGGCATTCATCTCTTCCACCATTGCATTGGTCCATTCAGGCAACTTTAATGCATCTGCCACATTTCTGGCCATCACAATTCAACCTATATGGCTGTGGAACAATAGTGGGCTTAATCAGAACTACCATCGCTTGAGAGTAGTCACATACTACTAAAAAAACTGCACCGACTTAATAGAGCAGGACCCAACACATCAGAATGAACTTTGAAAGGAAAATCAACCCTTTTATTACTCAAAGGATAAGAAGTTCTATAATGTAGAACTTAAAATTTTGTCTAATCAACAAATTTTCTTCTCATACCTTCTACTTTTTCCTTTCTTATATTCCTGTAACAAAAATAAGGGTTCAGCCCCTATATTTTTTTTCAATTTTCTTTTTTTTCTTCTTTTCCTTCTCATGAATATGTTGATTTTCTATACCGAAACATGAACTTTATAGTTTTCTTATGAAAATTATTAATAATTATTAAGAAAATATGGTTATGGTACCTAGGGAACTACCCTAGGATCTATGTTCTTACATAAAAAAAATCCATCGCCTAGGCGACAAGGCACCCCCCCTGTCGCCTAGCCTTGCCTTGGCACCTTGAAAACTATGCTGACCAATGCATTGACTCAAGAGATCCACAAAAGATGAAAAAGAGGGAAAAAAGGCTAGTAGTCTTCAATCAGTTCCAAGGAGAAACAGGAAAACCAATCCCCATTTTTCAGATCACAAGAGAGATTAAAAAAAATCAGAAAAAACTGATGTAGATCATGAGGAACACTAGTTGTGGATACAGTGCTCTGATACAAATCTTGATTAGTGCGTGAACAGAAGAGAAGAATAAGAGAGAAAGAAAAGATTTGAGAGAGCCAAAAGTTTGGAGTGGGACCTCCATATCTTATTAATTTAAGAGAACCTTAAGTTGATGCAAAAAGACCACAATGCCCCTGCACCACATAATACAGTGATTACAACAGATTGATAAATTATGTTATAGTGCATTGAAAGCCTCTGCTTGAGGACCAATTGTTTTGATTTGTAACTGTCAACTTTATCTCTGCAAGTGGACCAGTTAGCATGATGCATTCTGTTGCTGACAACAGAAACAAGATCCAGCTATTGCACAAAAGAGCACACAAAACCGAACAACTTGAAATAAGCATCACAAGGCCCTTATAGAAGTGGGATTTTACATTCCAAAAAACGATGTAATGCAATCTTTCTCCAATGCTTTGGGAACCAAACTGGATGTTGAAGTAGAATGTTGTGTGGTCCCTGGTTTCCCTGTTTAAGCAATGGTTATAATTGGTCTGAACAATCTAACTGAATAAAACCTGGGACCAGGACAGAAGGACCGTGTCCACATTCTTCTTCTGTTTCAACTGTCCAGAGTGGTTCAGTTTTCAAAACACTGCTAATTTCAAATGAATAGTTTTAAGTGAAAATAAATTCATATATTAAGGAACCTGTCAACCAAAAGGAGGTTTCAGGAATATGTTAGACCTTTTCTTGAAGAGAACAATCCAGAGAATCTCCAGATCCATCTTGCTGAGGAATATATCCATTTGGAAGGATATGTGGCTGGTAGTCCTCCCGTTTTCGTTTGCCCGAAGTCATCATGAAAAAGTCCTGGATGAGAAAATTCTTACTGTAAGGTACAATTAAACATCATACTTAATGAGAACACCAATGATTAATCAATTTTGCTTTCCCGCCAACAATCAAGAGGGATACAAAAAATCAAGCAAAGCTGTAACAAGGATTGAAGAAAAATATATATTTCATTAGATGAGACCCTTTCATGCATCAACTAGAATTTTAATTCATAAACAACAAAGAAATCACCAAGGTTTTTCTCACTTCTCCCTCCTTATTAACCACTTCTTCCAAATCTATCCTTCTCTAAACAGCATAAGTTTTGTCAAACTCCACTTCCCTCTCTTGAAGCAAAGAACCTGAACCAAATCATCTCTTCTTCAGCCTCTTCAACAGCTTTAGTTTTAACTCAAACTCGGACCCTGAACTATGGTTTCTTTGATGACCTCCCTAGCTTCAGAGCCATCTTCCTATGTCTCTTGATCTGCATAACAAAGATTGTTTATTTGACAATCAGGAACCCCTTCAAACTCCTCCAAACATGTGTCAAAAGGTCGGTTACAAGGATTCTTTCTCTTACAGTCTTTTAAACTTATTGGATGGGCCAGCATCACACAGTCACACACCTTTCAACCAGGACCAACTGACTATTTTTTGAATTCATCTTTTTTTGTATTCACTGACATCTTGCCAACATCTTTAACACCTTTTACCAACGAACACTTTCCAACCTCTTTTCTTTTCCTACCCAGCTCTTTGCCCAATCTCCCAACAACTTCAACACAATCATCTGAAATGACGTCCTCTGGATATTTGGCAACACAATCTAAAAGCAACTTGACCCCATATCTGTCTGTTGAAGTCATTTTTTTATTCAAATAATATGTAATAAGTGGGTTAGCTAGTCTGCTAGCCAAATCATTAAAACTATAAAAAAGTATCCCGTATGGGAGTTCCCCCTCTTTAAGTGGGGAGTTCCCTCTCTTTAAATGGGAGGGACAGGTGTCCTTCACCTAGGAGGAGGGGGTAGTTACATAACTACCCCACTCCCTATTTAAGCTCCTTAAGGGGAAGCTAGAAACACAGACAGAGAGACTCTTCGGAGAAAATTTTCACAAGAGATTCATGAGAAAAGCAAAGATAAGGGGAGAAGAAAAAGTAAGTGCCCAAGGGAAGGCAGTGAAGGAAAAGTCTCACTAATACAAGTAGAAAAAAGAAAGTCCTCTCTGTGAATACTTCCTATATATGTCTTCTGCTATGCATCCTTCTTCCTCTCTCTTTTATTTTCACTTTTGAGAAAGGAAATAGAGGGAAATAAACCATCTACAACCAGGTGCCTCTACTTGGTTGATTATGGTCCCTCTTTCAAGACAAAGTTAGGGATTAAACCATCTACAATCTAATTCTCAAAGACTGATTATGGTTCCCTTCAAATGAAAATGAAGGGTAGAGGGAAATAAACCATCTACAACCAGGTGCCTCTACTTGGTTGATTATGGTCCCTCTTTCAAGACAAAGTTAAGGATTACACCATCTATAGTATAATTCTCGAAGGCTGATTATGGTTCCCTTCAAATGAAAATAAAGAGCAGAGGGATGAAAATTGTCTACAATCAAGTATTCTGTTTGATCGACTACGGTTCCCTTTTTGTATTCAAAATTCCAAGGATTAAGGCTGTCTACAATCAGAATTTCATCTGATTGACTACAACTTATTGTGAAGAAAGGAGTGAGAAGGAAATTTTCTTTGTAATTAAAAAGAAAAGAGAAATGTATTGCTGTATTTTCTTTTTCTTTCTTCTCATTCTTGTACACTTGATGTAAAAGAAAAGCAAATGAAAAGTTCTTTTTAAGTACCCAATTGTTCTTTTCTTTTGTTCTATGCGTTCATTTCTCCAAGTCAGAATCAAAAGGTGTTCTCTACTTTCTTGTGGAGATGTAACTAAGGGGAACAATCTGTATGATTCCCTAAATGGGCCTTACCTAAAATAATAAAAACTCAATCACTTGATTGACTGAATTATGTTGCATGAGAATTTATAAAAATTTTCACACCAACATAATTTTGGCACACCCGATGGGACCTATTTTCCTTTCAATCTCTGACGTAGAGTATAGAACAAAAGGAGAAAAAAAAAAGGTATGCGTAAATCTTATATCAATATTATCTACTTTTAGGAAGAAATATCTTAGACATGGCACCTAAAGTGGTTGTCTACTACCACAAACTGACTGCTTCGAAGAAGGAAAAGATAGGAGGCTCTAAGAAGCCTTCCTACAAGGCAACATTTACTGTGGACGTGAATCCTCTTGCTTCTGCTACTATGTCTTCTGTCACTAAGGTGGAGAAAAAGATCAAGAAAGAGAAAAAAAAGAAGGTCACTAAAAAAAGAAAAGGCAATAGATGTTCCTTCATCTACACAAGTGAAGCCCTAAGTAATTAAACTCGGAAATTCAAGTAGAAAAGGTTCTTCCTCTTGTGGGAAGAAAATTATTCGTAATCAGAAGCCTTCAACTAGAATTGAAGGATCTTCAAAACAATCTCCAATTCCTGTTCGTAAGCCTAGATCCAAGAGGCCTCAAAGGCTAAAAAGCTACAAAGTAGAACTCCCATTTCCCTTGCTGATTTTGCTACAGAAAGATCAAAGAAAGCAAAATCAGATATGGAAGCTAGAAAATGGGCTTTTATTAATGGATACATGTTTGCTAAACAAGCAAATTTTTACTTTGCACCGGGGGTATACACTATGCCCAATGAAGAACTTAAGCCTTATAAAGGCCCTATCACTAGAGCAAGAGCTCGATTGTTGAAAAGTTCTGAAGACATGTCAAGTTCAAGTTTGACCAATGAGTCTGTCACTTCCAAAGTTAAACTAATCCAAGAAGATCATAAATCTTCAATTCAATAAGATGAATCTGTGGATGAAATTACTTCACAATTGCAAGGAATTGCTATGTCCTTGGGAGAAGGCCAAGAGCCATCTCCTATGACAGTCATAGTGACTGGCACTTCAAGTTTAGAAGAACAAATTCAAGAGATGCAACGAAAGATGGCAGAAAAGGATGCAGAAATTGCATCTTTGGCTGCTCAATTGGCAGCTCAAGCAAGCACATCTGCTAGAGAGTCGTCTCCACAAGCATCAACTTCTACTCCTGCTCCTCAAATAGATCTAAAGACACTTATTGCAGAGGGAATAAAGGAATTCCAATCATCTCTCACACCACCTGTCCTTGGTTACAAGAAACCATATCCTACCTATTATGATACACTCCCGTTTCCTTCAGGATATCAAAAGCCCAACTTTGAGAAATTTGATGGATTAAATGGGTCTCCCTATGAACATTTGGCCCATTTCTTTTCTGTGTGTGGTGAATCAGCAATGTATGATGCCTTATTAATAAGGCAATTTGTGCAGTCTTTAAAAGGAGTAGCTTTTACCTGGTACACAGAATTAGCACCAGGATCAATCATCACATGGGATGATATGCAACGTGCTTTCTTAGCACAGTTTGTGAGCTCCAAGAGGAAATTATCAATTACAGACTTGGCTGAAATGAAACAAAGGCCAAATGAAAGTGTAAATGAATTTTTTTTTTTTTTTATCAATAACACTTTCATTAATTCATCAGTAGAAAATTTACAAGTGGAAAACAAACACACTTATCTTCCAAGAGTCACAAAGAACTTCAAGAAATGAAAAAGAAATTACAAAGATACAAAGACACTAACGTTACAGCTTAGCCCAAAACAAAGAATCCCTTTCTACCCCTTGTTTTGCTAAATCGTCAGCTAGGGAATTAGCTGATCTTTTAATCCAACATGTCTTAACTTCCATCTCCCACACCAGCCATTTGAATTTCCTCTTCTCATTATTATACTTCCATAAATCATTTTGATCTTTAGTCAGCCACCCTATCACCACCTCTGAATCCCCTTCAATTATAAATTTCTTGATGTTCAATTCCTTAGCTTTCCGGGCTCCTTCCATAACTGCACATATCTCAGCTCTAAGGAAGTCACCCACTCCAATTGGGCCTGAGAACATAGCAGAGATGACCCCATTTTCATCTCTAAAAACACCCCTGATCCCCGATTGTCCCGGGTTTCCCCTATTGCATCCATCAAAGTTTAATTTCAAGAATCCACTAGGTGGGGGAGTCCAAGCCACACTCATTACTGACTTGGTCTGCGTGCAATTTGCAATTTCACCCCACTTCCTCAACATGTCATCCACAGTGTAATCTGTGAATATTTCCAAAGATTTCAGCCATTGTACCGCCCTAAACTTTATGATAGCCCTCAGATCTGCTGTTCCTCTCTTGAGTTTCTGAGAATATCTTGGAGTTTCTTTCTTCCCACAGTGTCCAACATACTGCAGCCCTTAGTCCTCTCCACATTGTCCTTCCCCTTTTTAACTGCCACCTGAAAAAGGAAGGTGAGAAAAGGCCCTGCATGTCTGATGGGGGATTCTAGCTGCATCCAAATAAGGAGAAAGCCCAATCCCACAATGACCTCGCGAAGTGGCAAGACACCATTAGGTGAAAACCAGTCTCCCCATCTTCTTTACACAGAAAACACCACTGAGGTGACAAGCAAATATTGGGTCTCTTCTTTTGGAGTAGATCACCAGTGTTGATTCTTTCCAGATAGGCTTCCCAACAAAAACTACCAACCCTAGGAGGTATAGCTCTGCACCAAACCTCACCAACAGGGAAAGGGGACAAGGTAGAACTGGTGGACTGACTTAAGACTTTGAAGAACGAAGCACAAGAGAAAATGCCACTGGGGGTAGGTGTCCAAATTCTAGAATCCGCCCTAGTGGGGTTTAAGTCAACACTATCAAGAAGTGCAAGAAGGCTCGGAATACAGTCGAAGTCTGAGTCCCTCAATTCCCTTCTTAGACCCAAGTTCCACCCAATCTCATAAGTGGAAGAGGACAGAGTGGTGAAAGACGAGATCGGCTCATTTTTCAAATCAGAAAGAGCATACAAAGACGGAAACTGATCCTTTAGAGGGGCACTCCCCACCCAGGTTTGTTCCCAAAATTTTATGGAGTTACCGGAATTCAAGTCATACCTGATATTAGGAATGAAAACTGGTAGCAGGTCATGAATGGCTTTCCAAGGAGAATTGCTTGTGATCCTAGCTCTAATTCTAGCGTCCCATCCATTGTGCTCCAGCCCATGAATACTTGCCACTATTCTAGCCCATAGCTTCTCCTTCTCCATAGGAAACCTCCACAACCACTTCCCCAGTAGAGTCATATTCCTTCTCCTAATACTCCCAAGCCCCAAACCACCACACGACTTACTCCTACACACTATTTCCCAGCTAACTCTATGATCCCTCTTCTCTTCTCCCAACTCCCACAGGAAATCTCTCATTATCTTCTCTAATCTGTTAGCAATCTTCATTGGGATTTTAAACACCGACATGAAAAAGATGGGTAAGTTAGCAAGCATGGCCTTAACTAGTGTAATTCTCCCACCAAGAGAGAGGTAGTTCTTTTTCCAGGATACCAATCTTTTTTCAAACCTTTCCATCACTGGGTTCCAGAAACTCTCTCTTGGGAGTATCACCTAATGGTAATCCTAAGTAGTTCAGAGTCCACCCCGAAACTTCACACCCCAGCACTTCAGCACTCTCCCTGATCTCTCCCACCTCCAAATTCACCCCCACTACACAGCTTTTCTCAAGGTTAACCTTCAAATTGGACATTTTCCCAAACAGTTGTATCACCGACTTTAAATTCCTAATAAACCTCACATTACCACCTTCACAAAACAGAATCGTGTCATCAGCAAACTGTAAATGTGTGAGGGGGGTTTCCATCCTCCTAACCCTCCAGCCTCTAATGAGCCCCCTAGAATCTGCTCTGTGAATTAGATTCGCCAAAACCTCCGCAATTAAAATGAACAAGAAAGGAGAAAGGGGATCTCCTTGTCTTATTCCCCTACTGGCTAGAAAGAAATCTACCACTGTCCCATTCACTAGCACTGAATAATGACAATTCCAGACACAGCCCATGATCCACTTACACCATCTAGCCCTAAACCTGAATTTAGTTAAAACTTTCCTCAAGAACTCCCAGTCCACCAAGTCATAAGCCTTTTCCAAGTCCAGCTTACAGGCCACTCCCTTCTTCTTCTTATCCCTCTTAAAGTTCTCCACACTCTCATTAGCAATTAAAATCTGGTATGTAATTTGTCTTCCAATCACAAAAGCTCCTTGATAGTGTGCAATGATATCTGGCAGTACCTTCTTCAGCCTCAAAGACAACACTTTTGCAATGATCTTGTACAAGCTATTAACCAAGCTTATTGGCCTAAAATCCTTCGGGTGGGATGCATCTTTCTTTTTTGGAATTAAGGCTATAAATGTAGAGTTCACACCCGGATTGACAATTCCTCTCCTGAAAAACTCCTCAAACACCCGCAAGAGATCATCTTTCAAGATATCCCAACAATCCTGATAAAAAGCCATTGTAAACCCATCCGGCCCTAGAGCTTTTGTTCTATCCATAGAAAACACAGCCTCCTTGATCTCTTCTATATTAAAGCTTCTTTCCATCATTCTCCTGTTCTCCACCCCTACATCTGGCCAATCCAAACCTTCTACCCACACCCTTCTACTCACAGGCCTTCTTAGAATAGATTTGAAATGCTCCACACAGTGTTTGGAGATAAAGTTCTCCAAACACAGGCCTTCTTGTTGTACTAACTCAACTCCATCTACTACCAATTTGGAGATAAAGTTCTTCCTTCTCCAGCCATCTGCTAGAGAGTGGAAATACCTAGTGTTTCTATCTCCCTCTTGCAACCATTTACACCAAGATTTTTGCCTCCAGCTAATTTCCTCCTTGTGCAGGCAGTCCTCTAACTGTCTTCTCAATTCTCTCCTGAGGTCATTGTCTTCCTCTCCAAATTCTCCCCTTTCCTCTTTAAAGTCAAGGCTTTCAATCTTCTTCATCAAGTCTCCCTTTCTTTCTTTTGTCCTCCCGAACTCCATCAAATTCCACTCCTTGATTCTTGCTTTCAAGAATTGTAGTTTCTTATGGAATCTCATCCCCTCCCACTCCACCAGCGGGTTATACTCATGCCACCACTCCCTCACTTTGTTAGGAAACCCTGGATGAAGTAACCACATATTTTCAAATCTAAAGGGGGTAGGACCTCCACACCTTCTTTCCTCCTTACATAACACTATGGGCCAGTGATCCGATGTCACCCTTGGGAGAGCTCTAGAAGCCAAGGTTCACCCTCATTTTCTGGACATGTTTCTTGACAGCCCAACACTCTGCTCCATACAACATAGCTGGCCAATAATTAGATTGGTGATTCATTAAAGGCTCCTCAGGTGAAGCACTGTTCTCTTCCAGTAAGGTTGAAAGTGTAGAGAACACTGATGTGGACCCCACTCGTATTTCATTACACAATGGAGAAATACAAATCTTCAGTGTGTTGAACAGTTAAAGGAAACTTCAGTAGTACAAATGTGCGCTAACAATCTCTTGCCAGAGATTGCTACCTTTGTAGGCATAGCAGAACCTCAATCATTTGATGCATTGGTTTCTAAAGCCAGCAATGTGGAAAGACAAATTGCCAAGCAAAAGACTGTGGCACGCAAGCCCAATCCTCCTTTAGAAACAAAAAATGATGGAAAAAAGCTTGTAGGCAAAGGAGAGACCATGACCACCTTTGTTAATATTAAAAGGAAGGATAAGGCTAAAGGAAAGGATGTCCCTAAGCCTATGACTCTGCAAGAAATAAGGAAAAAGAAATACTCATCTAATAATGAGGGTGCGGAAGGAAGTTTATAAATCTGCTAATTTTCATTTCCCTTCTTCAAAGGAAGAAGTTAAAGAGAATGTTGAAAGTAGTCTTCAAGAAAGCAAAGAACCATCAACTTCAAAAATCAAGATTGTTCTATCATTGCAATAGGAAGTCAAAGGGAAGCAAAAACCTCAAGTTGACTCAAAACCTAAAGCTACCTTTAGGTACATTCCAAAAAGCCAAAGGAAATTGGGGCAAAAGGCTCTTACATCATTGCAAGAGACTACAATGGCGACATTGATGACAAGTTACACTTGTCCACTTAGGAAGACTGATCAATCCATCCCATACACTCAACTTATTGTGTCAACTCCCCTCCCAAAAAATGGAAGAAAGAATAGAAGGTTAGTTCTCCAAAAGTTCAAGCCATTGAATCACTACCATAATCCTACATGTAGTGATGCAGCATCGACCTCAGCAATCCCTATGTTCACAGAACGTGAAAAGGCTATTTTCATCCAAGAGGAGATAAAGCCACGAGTCTCTGTCTTCAAACGACTTAGAGGTTTATGAAAAGAAACAAGTCTCTGTTTTCAAGAAACCTATAATTCCAAACCAAAAGGTCAACAAGGATGTGGAAAAGAAAGAGCAACCCAACATTATCATTAAAAAGTTGGAAGATGGTGGAGAATTCAAAATAGAGGTCCATTACATCTCCACCAAAGAGCATGACTCCTCACATCTGGAGGATCAAGGTAATGCCTCAAGAGGATATCCCTCAATCAATTAATCTTCTCCATGAAGATGAAGAAATAAAAGAAGTTAAGAGGCTCAGCCTACACCCTCAAAAACTTGAAGATGGAGGTCCAGCAACAGTAGATAACCTTCAAGAAATCAACCTTGAAAGTGTTGAAGACCCCAAGCCCATCTTTGTCTGTGCTCTACTTACTAGGGAAGAGCTAATAATGTATGAATCCTTACTTAAAGAATACGAAGATGTTTTTGCTTGGGGTTATAAAGACATGCCAGGATTAGATCCTAAAATAGTTGCACATAGATTAGCTATTTCTAAGGATAGATGTCCAATAAAACAAGCTCAACTTCGCTTCAGACCAGAGCTCACTGTACAAATTGAATATAAGGTTGATAAATTGATAAGTGCTAGTTTTATTAGGTAAGTAAAATATCCTACATTATTTGCTAATATTGTTCCTATTAGAAAGAAAAATGGACAAGTCCGCATCTATATAGATTTTAGGGATATTAGTGATGCATGTCCTAAAAATGAATTTCCACTACCTATTATAAAATTGCTACTAGATGCTACTACGGGATTTGAAGCATTGTCCTTCATGGACGGCTTTTTAGGTTATAACCAAATTAAGATGGCTCCAAAAGATGAAGAGCTAACTACTTTTCAAACTCCAAAAGGGATATTTTGCTATACAGTTATGCCCTTTGGCTTGAAAAATGTTGGAGCTACATACCAACGAGCCATGACAGTCATATTCAGTGGTATGCTCCACAACACTGTGGAATGTTATGTTGATGATTTAGTGGTGCAAACTAAGAAAAGAGAACACCACTTAGATGATCTCAAAAGGGTTTTCGACAAACTTTGAAAACACCAACTTAAAATGAACCCCTTAAAATGTGCATTTGGGGTAACTTCAGGGAAATTCCTTGGGTTTATTGTTCGACATCGAGGGATTGAAATTGACCCTATAAAAATTAAGGCAATCTTAGAAATGCCTCCTCCCTGAAATTTGCGAGAATTACGCAGCTTACAAGGGAGACTTGCTTATATAAGGAGATTCATCTCCAACTTGTCTGGTAGATGCCAACCTTTCTCTAAGTTGATGAGGATGGATGTACCTTTTATATGGGATGAAGCATGTCAAAATGCTTTCCAAAGCATAAAAAATTATTTGTTAAACCCGTCAGTGCTTGCCGCACCAATAAAAGGAAAGCCATTGATATTATATATTATAGCTTCACCAAATACTCTAGGGGAATTATTAGCTCAAAATAATGATAAAGGAAGGGAAAATGCCCTTTATTATCTGAGTATTAGCTTTAGTATTTGTTGTTCAAAAGTTACGACATTATTTGCTTGCACATCCAGTTACCTTAATTTCTAAAGCTTGTCTCCTCAAATATTTGCTCTCTCGGTCAGTCCTAAAGAGTAGACTAGCAAAATGGTCACTTATTTTATCTAAGTTCAAGATAAAATATGTTCCTTTAAAAGCAAGAAAAGGACAAGCTTTAGCTGACTTCTTAGCAGCTCATCTTGTGCCAGACAACATTGAACTTTCAGAAGACCTCCCAAATGAAAGGGTCTTATACATAGAAACCGAAAGACCATGGCAACACTATTTTGATGGAGCTTCTTCAAAACAAGATGCAAAAGCGGGGATTGTGTTCATCACTCCCACAGGAGATTAGATTCCATATTGTTTCTCCTTTAAATCATATGCTCAAACAATACGGCTAAGTATGAAGCAGTCATTATCAGTTTAGAAATGGCTCGGGAGATGAATATTAAATATTTACAAGTCTTTGGTGATTCTAAATTGGTGGTTAACCAGTTAAATGAATTGTATGGGGTTAAAAAGTTAAGTTTAATCCCTTACTTTAACAGAGCTAGAGAGTTAATATCTCAATTCAACAGCATACAAGTGAGTCACATTCCAAGGTCAGAAAATGATAAGGTCAATGCCTTAGCTAAGTTGGTTGCGTCTCTTAGTTTACCTAAACAAAGACAACTTCATATTGCAGTCAGCGAGAAACATGTTCTTCCCCCCATAAACGAAAGAGTTTGGGAAATTGTGCTTGTGAACTTTGTCACAATTCAGTCGAAAGAAGAAACCACAGATTGGAGAATGCCCATAATCAATTATCTACAATATAGGCCCATCCCGATAGATCCTAGGAGTATTGATGTATTACGCCAAGCTGAACATTATAGATATATAAATGGCACTTTATATAGAAAATCCGTAAATGGAATTCTACTTAAGTGCCTTTCTAGAAATGAAGTCTAATCAGCTCTCCGCGAAATACACGTAAAAGAGTGCGATGTACATCAGAATATCCCTGAAATGGTAGGATATTTAGAAGAATTGGGCTATTTTTGGCTCATTATCATCTTAGATGCTATCTGCATCTTAAGGAATTGTGTTACCTGCCAAAATCTAAGGGGTATGTTACTAGAAGCGATCAATGTTAACATGGTTACAGTGTACCAAATCGAAGAAGAAACAGATTGGAGACAACCCATTATTGATTATTTACAATATGAGAGATTACTTATAGATCCAAAGAAAAGAGTCGATATACGTCAACAGGCCCCACGTTTCACTTATTTCGGCGACACCTTATATAGAAGATCCTTTGATGGAATCTTGTTAAGATGTCTATCTAATGAAGAAGCAAGAAATGCATTATATGAAGTCCATTTAGGCACATGTGGAGCTCATCAAGCCGGACCAAAAGTTGTAGGCCAATTAAAAAGGTTAGGTTATTATTGGCCTACTATGATTCAAGATGCAATACAATTTTCTACTTGCAAAGTATGTCAACTTCATGGCGATTTTATACATCATACGCCCATGCCTCTTCACCCTACAACATTATCGTGGCCATTTGAGGCTTCAGGCCTAGATGTCATCAGTCCTTTTAAACCACCATCTTCTAAGTTACATTCATATATTTTGGCTGCCAATGATTATTTTTCCACGTGGGCAGAGGCAATTCCATTAAAAGAAGTTAGGGCAATAGATGTTTCCAAGTTCATTCAAAACCATATCATATACAGATATGAATTCCCTCCAAAATTATATCGGATAATGCCTCGTACTTTAAGTACAAGGCCATGATAAAGTTAGTTGAGAAATATAAATTCTAGCATGCTAAATCTGCAACTTATAACCTCTCGTCAAATGGACAAGCACCTTTCAACAAAGTTCTTTGCAAAATACTTAAGAAGATAGTATCGAAGAATAAAAGAGATTGGCATGAATGCCTCCATAAAGCACTTTGGGCATATCGAACAACAGTACGAACAGCCACTAGATGCACACCTTATGGTTTGGTATTTGGAGCAGAAGTTGATCTTCCTCTAGAAGTTCAGTTGCCCTCTTTAAGGATTGCAACACAACTTGTACATCTGGAAGAAAATGTAAAGATAAGGCTTGCTGAACTTGAGGCTCTTGATGATAAGAGACTCATAGCTCAACAAAGACTAGAAGTCTACCAAGCCCAAGTTGCATGCACCTTTAATAAAAGGATGAGATATCGGTCATTTGCAGTAGGAGATTTAATCCTAACTATCAGAAGGCCTATCGTAGTTACAAGGAAAACTTCATGGAAATTTGAACTCAAATGGAAGGGCTCATATGTAGTCACTAAAGTCTTCCCACAAGGAGCATATGAACTCCTTGACTCTGAAGGTCAAGTAAAATACCATTGTGTAAATGGTAAATTCATTAAGCGCTTTTACGCTTAAACAAAAAGAAGGCTTAAATGAAGGACCACCAATGCCTCTTATGTGGTTAAACTGATGAGTAAAACCACCATGTCTACACATGGCTAAACTGCTTAGATAAACCACCAATGGTATCAGTACGTGGTAAAACTGCTAAAATGCCCCACTAATCGCTCTCATGTGATCAAACTGTTGGAGCAGCACATGAACTTCGTTGATTTGATCCCTAAATGGGTACGTAGGCAGCCTAATATATAGGTCCAGCCATAACAATAATGTAAAACATATATTCATTTAAATATCAATGTTATTATAAAAGCTTCTAAAGAATGTATGAACAAATCAATACATTTCAAATATCTTTAAAGAATTAGTGCCTTTGCTCATATGAGATAAGTAAATTCTCATAACTAGCCACACAAGCCTCGTGGGCTTTCATTTGTTAAACTCCAACTTCCAACTTGCAAGCCTTCAATTGAACTTCTCACTCTTTACATTTTGCGAGCTCACGGTCAAGAGAAAATTTCTCTACTTTCAATGCCTCATCCTTTTGTTGTTCTTCAACAAGTCAATGTCTAAGATTAGTGACATGGCATTTAGCTTCCTTGAGCTCAGCAAGCAAATCAATCATTCTTGAAGCTATCTCAGAACAATTCACAACCATGTCAGCCTGTCTCCCATGAATAGCATCAATGCGGTCAATGCATTTCTTATAACGAGAAACGGCTTCTCGGTATTTGAGTTCATCTATGCCTAAACCTTTTGCAATTTCAGCTTGTCGGGAGCAACAGTCTTTAGCTATAGATAAACTTTGGTCACAACATGACAGAATTTCTCCACCCTTGTCTGAAGACCAGGTGCTAGAGTCACCATTGATTAAAGTACAGAAAGGCTGTTATGGATCTCCTTACTCTTAAGGATCAATTCCTTAGGGGAGGAGTTGTTTACAATTTCCAAAATTTCTTGGAAGCTGTGATTCACAAACTCCGTCATACCTTCTGAGGTAGGTAAATTATCATCAACAAGCGAAACATTTCCAGCCTCGGCATTCTTCTCATTACCTTCTAAGAAAGGTAAACCATCATGGACACATGAGGTTTCTCGCATATGGCTAGTTTCAAATTCAACATTCTTCCCACTACCTTCCAAAGAAGGTAATTTATCAGAAGCACCATCCACCATCATTATACCACTAGAAGGGTCAAATTGGTCTATCAAATTACTAGGATTTGTCATTTCTTGTAAAGAAGTATCCTCTACAGAGTGTGATAGTTGTTCATCCTCGTTCTGTAATATAGGACCAAGCATACTAAGAAAGTCTTGACCTTCATAAGCATTCTCTTCCTAAAACAAAGAAAAAAACAAATAATAAACAAATAAGAATGTAAACACAAAACAAACAAAAAAAAGGTGACAACAAATTTGAAAACAAAACAGTCCTACTAGGGGAAAATCATTGGGAAAATTCTCTAGATTAAAAGGATCCTCCTCTACCTCATCAATTGAGGGATGTGGATATCGAGCTCACTTAAAATAAACACCTGAGTCTTCTTCTAAATGATCTAGTATCCTCTTAGAACTAGAACCAACTTCCTTGGTGAGAGGGTTAGAAGTTGTCGCTCCATCAATAAGACAAGTAGAGACATCCTTCAAAGGACCAAGAACAACTTGAATACATGGATGAGTTGGTTTTCGTGGACAAACAGTTGAAACAATGTGTACCATTGAATGGTCAAAATACATGTGAGTATTTCTACTCCACCATCTGACATATGTGGAAGTGGTATATATAGAACGGTTCTTTTGTGGGATTATAAAACAAGCCCCTGAGCCTCGAGAGAGAAAACGCATCCAAGTCTATCCCAAGTCAGCAAGAGTGCAACCTGACCGATCCACAATGTTGAAAGATAGCCTATTATAAGGGACGCTCTGGTCATATCCTAAAAACCGAGCAAACCTGTTGGGGAATATGGCTCTAAAGCAATTTCATTATTCACCCGTACTAGAAGTATATGAGAACGTATACACACCAAAAACTCAATTTCTCTTGGTTTTATCTCACGAGTATCTGCATACTCTATATCTCGCTTCAACCCACTATTGAAAGTAAAAACAAAAATTTTCTGCAAACCGAAAAAACATTCTTGCAGCCCAAGCATTAAAGATCTGGCAACCCATGCTACTAGCGACACATGCGAGGGTAAGAACGGGGATACTCGCTACTAGAACGCCTCCCAGTGAGATTTGGAAAATATTCTCCTAACATCTCTTGAGACTCATAATGGCAAAAGTTGTTTCTCAAAAGAGTTGTATTTTTTATGCCCAACATTCTTCTGTCCAACACTTTTCCTCCCTATATTTTACTTGGGTTCACTCACAACTCCAAAAACCATGTCACCTCTATAAAAGTATCATATCCATAGTGAATAGGAAATGGCCTCCAATCCGTAATGTTCATATAGTTGAGAGTAAAGTTGTAAGAGTTCAGTTGCAATAGGATATTTTCTCAATTCATCATTACATGGAAGGTATTCTTCATAAGGAATACCTAGGATTGGTACCACATCATTTTTATATCCCAAAGTGAAATCCCCAATTCTCCAAAGGGAGTAGCAAAGTGCTAGTTGCAAGACACCATAATTCACAAAAAGCACACAAAATTTCGGGAAAGCGATTATAGGTGTATTTAGAAACACCAATGGCTCCATATATTTCCGCGTGTTTTAGAACTTCTTCATGTTTGTCCAAAATAACTTCAATCCATTCATGTAAAATGGCAAAAACGAGGCACAACCAAAAAACTAAAAGTCATCCCATCTCATACCTCGCACCAGCATACCATGCAAAGTAGGGCCTTTGCTCTCATCCCAATTCACCCTAGTTATAGCATTAAAACTAGGGTCAACCTTTTCCAATAACAGCATATCTAAAATGCCATTAATGACGGTGGATATTTCTATTGTACCAGATTTTTCCTTAGTAGTCTTTAAAGTACCAAAGGAAGTATGCTCTTTAGGAGTCCAAGTGGAAAGTTGCTTTTCCTTAGGAGGTATCCAAACAAGGAATAGGTTCTCTTCAGGAGATACAAAATTACAAGCAGACATTGGCCTAAGGAAATTAGGTCCAACACTTCCTTCATTCCCTTCGTCATTTGGGGCTTTCTCATAAAGAGCAGGAACTCGTTGAGGTTGATCGTTAGCATCTCTCCCATGAGAAACATTTTGTTGAAGGGTATCCATCTAAAAAAATGGAAGAGATCAAACCAAACAATTTTCCAACATTTTTTTGGACCAAAAGTTGTCTTTTCATCAAAACCCTTAAATCTGAAATTAATCTCTAATGGTCAATCGGAACCATCATCAAGTAGTTAAACTCTATAAAAATTGGTATCTATTATTCCTTCTTTATGAGGTCCAAATCATTCCCATAGTCATAATAAAAAGTTCAAATATGAAATTGATCTCTATATGAGATTAAAAGCCTGAAATTTATTGAAACATTCTTCTGTAAAGGGGGTCAAAATGATTTTATGAAATCAAGATAATTTCCAATGAGGTCAATTTAACCTAATCTCCTTATGAGATCAAAATGATTTTATGAGATCAATGTTATTTTATTTACTTTTGTTTTTTTTTTTTTTGAAACTGATTTCTTCATGAGATCAATGCAATCTTCAAACATGTTGATATGATCTCATGAGATCAAGGCAACCTCTAATCCTTCCCTCTTTATGAGATCAAAATTTCAAAGCTGAAATTGAGAACATATCAGCCTAAGACCAAGAAAGTCTCCATTTAGGTCTACTTGAAAAATTAAAATGATTTTTAAATAAAAGAAAATCTCCTTAAATTGATTTCTGTAGTCAAATATTTGATATAATCTCTCTTATGATATCAGTCATTGATCTAAGAAGGATGAAACAAATATTTATGAGATAAGTTTTCTTCTTTTTCTAAGTTTGATCTCTTTTATGAGATCAGATGTGAAATTGATCCCTGTAATGAGCAAGGGGGTCACATGTGAGAAGTCCCTGATTAAAAAATCATCAGTACTAAAAGAAGCTTTAGTACTAAAAACAGAGTGAACATACCTGAGAAAAAAAAGACACAGAGAGAGAGATCTTAATTAGCTAAGAGAATAGCAAAGTGTTGGCAAAGTTGTTAATTGTTTTTGATAACCAAAACATAGGCTGTGTCCGAAATAAGATCAACAAATCAGAATATATAAAGAGAAAGATAAGGAAGTTCTGCTATGTTGTGCAGAGACATGCTGTTTCTGATGCAGTGGCTACTGCAAACTTAACTTTTTAGTAAACAGCAGATACATTGTTTCAGCATACATGCTGCATGCAGTAATTACACTGCAAATCTTGGCTTTAATGAACAGAAGATACGCTGTTTCAGCAGACATGCTGATGCAGTAATTATACTGCGAAATTGGATAAAAAAAACAGCAGATGTGCTGATGTGGTACAGCAAACTTGGCTTTAAAAAAACAGCAGATACGCTGTTTCAGCAGACATGCTGATGCCGTGATTATACTGCAATAATCCATTGAGGAAACAAGTGAGCCTTTCTCTTGATAGCAATCAAATATATATATATATATATATATATATATATATCAAACCTGGTTTAGGGTTTTTTCTCCTCAAGAGAAGAAAAAAATCTCTCTTTGTTCGTCCACCACTTCAGAAAACAAAGAAAACTTTCTTTGTTTAATCACAGATTGTGAAGAGAAGACAAAAAGTCTCTCTTGTTGAAAGATTTCAGCAGATCCTTGACTTGAATAATGAAGGAAAGGTTTCCCTTTCTCTCATGAACCATAGAGAGCTTGTGTAAAAAAAATAAAGGCTGAAATGCCAGCCCATGTCTTTTATAGCCAAAATCAATCTTACAGTCCTAATGTGATTAGGATTGTTCATTAGGGTTAACAACAAAGGCTGGGGCGTGCAGCCCACTTAACAGCTTTATAACAACTAATTTGCAGGCCTACTTTAAGTTTAAATAAGAAATGTTAAAATGGCCCACTTATAGTTTTTAGTTGGGCCCAACTGCACAGCCTTTTTTAGCCCATTTAATGGCTTCACAGCAGGCCATACGTGGGCCTCATAACAACTCATGATACAGCAGCCCATTTAGACGCATTAAGTTTAAGCCCAAGCCCCCTTAAATAAATTAAGAGGCTAGGACCACTTTTAAAAGGGGGTTAAATGCAAAGAAAGTATAAACCCAAGCCCTCTTAAGTACATTAAGAGGTTGGGAGCACTTCTAAAAGAGGGTTAAATGCAAAGAAAGTATAAACCCAAGCCCTCCTAAATACATTAAGAGGTTGGGATCACTTCTACAAGGGAGATAAATAAAAAGAAAATGTAATCAAAACCCTCTTAAACATATAAAAAGAAAATATAAGTCCAAAACCTTAATAAGCTTTCAAATTTTCCAATTCAAAAGGATTCAAAATGACCATTAATACCCTTAGGGGCCTACTTGATGTTTAATTAAAATTTCATCAAAAAAAAACAAAATAAAAAATAAAAAAAAAATAGAAAAGGGAGTAAATCACATCCATTTATGGATTATAAAATGAAAAAAAAAGAGACCTAGACCGGAGGCACAATGGGGTCTTCGTAACATAAGGTTTCCAGTGTAAGAATCCTATTCAGATTAGGACTCTTCTGTTCCAAAAAAAAATCCTACTACAGCCAGGATTCCTCCACGAATCCTACTTAAATCAGGACTCTTATTTTATGAGCCTACAAAATAATTATCTTGGTCAAAAACAACTCGGGATCCAGATTTAAGGGTGGAACAAAGATAATTTCACAAAACCAAAGAGTCCTACCTCAACCGGGACTCTTCCAACTGTGAAAATCTGTGATTAACTCTCAAATACTCAAATAAAATCATACAATTAATAACAACAAGCATAATAAAATAGAGAGTCCTAGTTGCACTAGCACTTCTCAATTTAACAAGATGAGTAACTATAAACCCTCATCAAATCAATCAAATAGTTAGATTATATCAGATTTTTATCTAACGAAATATATTGCAAGAATCCTGATCATACTAGGACTCTTCCAACTTTGACTCAATTCTATTCTAATAATAGAACTTTCATAAATTTTGACCTTAACTGCTTATTTGAGCCTTGTATGCCCGTATTCTAGGATTCTGGGCCCACAGTGCTCAAGGGGGCAATGTTGAAGTCATTTTCTTATTCAAATAATATGTAATAAGTGGATTAGCTAGTCTGCTAGCCAAATCATTAAAACTATAAAAAAGTATCCCGTATGGGAGTTCCCCCTCTTTTTGAGTGGGGAGTTCCCTCTCTTTAAGTGGGAGGGACAGGTGTCCTTCACCTAGGAGGAGGGGGTAGTTACATAACTACCCCACTCCCTATTTAAGCTCCTTAAGGGAAAGCTAGAAGCACAGACAGAGAGACTCTTCGGAGAAATTTTTCACGAGATTCTTGAGAAAAGCAAAGATAAGGGGAGAAGAAAAAGTAAGTGCCCAAGGGAAGGCAGTGAAGGAAAAGTCTCACTAATACAAGTAGAAAAAAGAAAGTCTTCTCTGTGAATACTTCCTATATATGTCTTCTGCTATGTATCCTTCTTCCTCTCTCTTTTATTTTCACTTTTGAGAAAGGAAATAGAGGGAAATAAACCATCTACAATCAGGTGCCTCTACTTGGTTGATTATGGTTCCTCTTTCAAGACAAAGTTAGGGATTAAACCATCTATAGTCTAATTCTCAAAGACTGATTATGGCTCCCTTCAAATGAAAATGAAGAGTAGAGGGGAATAAACCATCTACAACCAGGTGCCTCTACTTGGTTGATTATGGTCCCTCTTTCAAGACGAAGTTAGGGATTAAACCATCTATAGTATAATTCTCGAAGGATGATTATGGTTCCCTTTAAAGAGCAGAGGGATGAAAATCGCATACAATCAAATATTCAGTTTGATTGACTACGGTTCCCTTTTTGTATGCAAAATTCCAAGGATTAAGGCTGTCTACGATCAGAATTTCATCTGATTGACTATAGCTTATTGTGAAGAAAGGAGTGAGAAGGAAATTTTCTTTGTAATTAAAAAGAAAAGAGAAATGTATTGCTGTATTTTCTTTTTCTTTCTTCTCATTCTTGTACACTTGATGTAAAAAGAAGCAAATGAAAAGTTCTTTTTAAGTACCCTATTGTTCTTTTCTTTTGTTCTATGCGTTCATTCCCCCATGTCAAGATCAAAAGGTGTTCTCTACTTTCTTGTGGAGATGTAATTAAGGGGAATAATCCGTATGATTCCCTGAATGGGCCTTACCCAAAATAATAAAAACTCGATCACTTGATTAAGTGAATTATGTTGCATGAGAATCTATTAAAAATTTCACACTAACACTATCTCATCACCAACCCCCAGTCAATCCGATCCAACCTATATATTGTATTGTATTTTTTTCTAAAAAGACATGTATATATTAATATATATGATGAAAATAGTTAAAAAAATACTTTGTATTTTTTATTTTGCTTTATATAAACTCTTATGTTTCTTTCTTTTTAATAATTTATTAAAATTTCAAAAATGAAATTGGATCGGATCATATTCGAATCACTACTTGTGAGATCTGATCGGATCTTCAAATCCAATCCGATCCGTTTGCATCCCTACCCCTACTTCAACCTCCAAAGAACCAATCAAAAGGGAATCAAGACAAATACCCCCATCAATGATCTCAACTCACCTCCCCTTACTCGGCTTTCCTCCAAACCACAATCATTTTAATAGCCACTAAACTCTCCTACAGGATCAAAAGGCAACCAACATTTCTTATCACTAGCCTCCCAAACTTCTATTGATTTAATACCACTAGACCTTGTTTCAATAGCCTCCACCAAAGCAAAGCGGGAAGACTAATACCATTGTTTTAAAAGGCATGGGAGGCACACGCCTAGAGGCGCATCTCTAGTAGGGATGCAACTTGGGCAATCCTAACCCAAGCCCAAACCGACCCAGCCCAAAATTTTACACAGGTTGGGCTTGGATTTTTAGTCCTTGGGCTGGTCTCAGGCCCAAGAATTTGGGCTTTTTTATTTTTCAAGATGGGCTCAGACCTAGCCCTTAGGTAGATCGAACGCAGCCCGAGACCATCCCAATTATACACATTCAAAGTTTCATACCTACATGTATTTGCATATATATTTACATATATACATACATATATGCATATATATTTGCTTAAATGCATACATACATGTGTAATTTTAGAGCGGGTTCATTGACCAACCCAAGCCCAACCTAAGTACATCAATTTACAATCCGGGCAGGGCTCGAGTTGGGAAGATCGGGTTTAACCTCAGACTCGGCCTGGGATCGAGCCTTAAGATCAAATTTTAGGGTTGGGCTTGGGTTAACCATAAACCCGGTCCAACCCTAAAACTTGCACCCTAGCCTCAAAGTGAGGCGCCCCCAAAACACCTGAAGGCATATGCCAAAGACGTTGACACAGCTCAGGTGCAAGAGCCATACACCTCGTACACTTTTTTCATGAAGCGTGCTAGAAATGTATGCCTCACACGGCTCATGCACACCTCATATAAAAAGACAAAAAAAAAGAAAAAAAAGGAAAGGAAAAGAAAGGGAAGAAAAAAAAAGAAAGAAAGAGAAGAAAAAAGAGAAAAGGAAAGAAAAGAAAAAGGAAGGGAAGGAAAGATAAGGGGAAAGAAAGTGGGTCGGGGTGGAGCCCCCAGACCCCCTTTGACAAGACCCCCCCTTTCAACTAGTGTTATGCACCTTCATTCTTCTTAATATAAAAGATTTTCATTAAAAATAAAGAAAAATGAGATCCTCCTTCCCCTTCTTACTCCTCCCCTTCCCCCTCCTGGCTCCTCATCCCCCTCCTCTTAAGGAGGCTTATGCCTCCTTGTGTTCAGGAGTCTTAGGCCTCTTGCATTCTGAATTATGCCTCATGCCTCTAGCTCTAGGAAGTGGAACGCCCCACGGACGCCTCCACATTTTAAAACATTACTAATACATACCTCACCAAAAAACATGTTGGTTCTCATGTTTCTGCACTCCTTAATCATCTCCTCAGAGCTCAAGGCATCTCACGACTTCCCCTCCAGCCTCTTCTCCTTCCAAGAATCTACTTCACCTTAAGAACTCCCTACATCTGCAACTAGCAACTATTGCCCTTAACTGAACTCCTAAAAAACCCCTGGAATCATCTTCTCCAACTTTGGAGATCCAGCAACCACCACGTCACCGCCAGATTTACCAAAAGCAAAACCTATAATCTTCGACTTCCTTCCCGCTGACTTTGCAAAGGTTTTGTTCTCAAAGATCCTTCTCGATCGTAGCCATAGAACCAAGACCCTTTCCATTCACCAAATTGCAAATGGGTAATAAAGACCCACCAATAAAAGGGGATCATAAAGAGTCCCAAACCGACCCATTAGATCTGGCTCAAACCACGACTCAGCACCAACCCAATTTGGACCAGCAAAAGCAAGAGTCACCCGACCTCTAACCCTTCATAAACCCCAATTTAGAACACTTCCCAACGTGTCTCACAACTATGCCCTCCACCTCCAAGCCCAGTTTATTTAAAATTCAAGGATGAGCTCATCTTCCACCTCTTGCCCCTGGCCCTTCATCTTCCGTTTTTCTATCTCCCACTCCATTTCCAATCCTGCTGCAACTTCCTTCAAAGAAATAGAATCAAACCATCTAAAAGGAAAACTCCCTTCCACTGCTATCCTTAAGTCATCCCATACTCCTGCAAAGTTCAAAACCAAAGACGTCAAAATTAAATGAATTTCTTACACTTCAACTAAAAATCTTGTTGTGATTCTATTTTTCCAAGCTTGATTTCTGGCATCAATTTTCTTAAAGCTACCATAAGCATCTTCCATTGCTCTAAACATTTGCAAACATCATGTGTGAAGAGGTATAACATACACCACGATTCAGACTATGCTCCTTACACCCTCCCCGACATTTCTAATGGCACCCACAAGAGGACACCATCTGCCCAACCTAAGATCCGTGAACCAAAACTAATTGAATCCTGTTAAAGCACCTCATCTAATTCTTCTTTACAGCTCAAAATGAAAAGAAAGAAACCTCCATTAAGTTTTCTTACCTGAAACTTTTTTTTGAAGGTGAAGTATTGTATTATGTATCAAAATTAAACAAAATATACAATCATCCCAGACCCATGTACGATGAGAATCTGTGCTAAAGGAGACCCAACATCCCCAAAATAAATCCAACCAACAAGAAATTACATAAAAGTATCAAGAAAGAAAATCCTTATCAAAAAAAGAGCTTGTGTGTCTAGCTTTGGAAAGAGAGTGATTAGCCAACCACAACTACAACATGCCCAAAATTTTTTTGAGAACCTCTTTTGAGTTTTGACCCCCTTCAAAAATTCTAGCGTTCCTTTCACACCAAACTGTCCAGAACACTGTTGCAGGTATAATGTTTCAAACTACCCTGCCAGCCTTACTTAACCCCTTTATCCACCAAGCAAACATGAATCTCTTCATATCAACTGGAAAGCACATCTTTACCCCCAAAAATTTCCAATATTCCAAGCAAACCCATTTCACGACCTCTTCCTCATCAGGTTCTGCGAAAGCAAAGACTTGAGTCCAAAACTTTTAAGTGCTCTTGAAGTTCAACGTCACAAACAATCACCACCTTCCCCATTTCTTTTTTTTTTATCAATAACTGTGGATTGAATTAATATTAAAAATATGAGAAAATTACAGGGCAAGGGGGCTAAACAATCTTAGCTCCCAAGAACAACCATTAAGCATCAAAAGAACAAAAATTACAAGACAGCCCAAAAAATAGAATGTTTGTTCACCCCTTGTCTAGCTAGACCATCTGCCAAAAAGTTCGCACTTCTTTTTACCCATTTGTATTGGATTTCCATGTCCTTAGTCAGCTACTTGAATTTCCTCTTTTCATTACTGTAATTCCAAAGTCTAAGACTATCCTTTTTCAGCCAGTTTACCACCACTTCAGAATCTCCTTCTATGATCAACTTGTTAATGCATATCTTTGATTCTTTGTACCCCTTCAAGAGCTGCAAGAATCTCAACTCTCAAAGAATCTCCCACCCCAACTGGTCCAGAATACATAGCTAACAGCTTCCTTTGTTCATCTCTTATTACTCCTATTCCGGATGACCCTGGATTGCCCAAGCTGCTGCCATCAAAGTTCAGTTTAACAAAGTCATGGGGTGGGGAGATCCAACAAACATTTGAGGCCTTCCTCATTGAAACAAGTTATGCTATCACCTTCCACTTTCTTTGCAGTTCATCAACTGAGAATTCTGCGAACAGAGCCAAGGTTTTCAGCCAGTGTATAACCCTAATGTGGATGACCTCCAGCATTGCTTCCAAACTTCTCTCCTTATCTGTAAATATTCGTGAATCTCTCCTCCCAAATAGTCCAATAGACTGCAGCCCTCATACACCTCCACATAAACTTGGCCCTTATTGTTGGCCAAAACGGCATACATGTGAATAGGCTTTGCACATTCAAAGGGGGGGTCCACCTGCACCCAAACAAAGTACACCACTCCCAAATGATGTTAGTGAACCAACAGGAGATTAGTAAGTGATATCCAGACTCACCATCAGCTTTACAGAGGACACACCGGTGAGGACAAAAACAACTATTGGGTCTTTTTCTTTGAAGTAAATCTGCTATGTTAGCTCTTTCCAGAAAGGCTTCCCAACAAAAACTCCCAACCTTAGGAGGTATAGGATGACACCAAACCTCTTTAACAAGGAAAGACAAGCCCGTAGAAGAAGAATGTGTGAGAGCGCTAAAGAAAGAGGCACAAGTGAAAGAACCAGAGGGGGTGAGAGTCCAAATTTGACTATCTGCCTTTGTTGGCTCTAGGAACACCCCTTCAAGAATGGATAAAAGTGATGAGATACCATCAAGCTCTGTGTCCCTGATATCTCTTCGCAGGCCCAAGTTCCAGCCGACCCAAGAAATAGAATTAGAAGGAACAATGAATGAAGACACCGGTTCATTTTTAAAAGTGGAAAGGGCAAAAAGGCTTGGGGATTGGTCTTTTAGGGAGGAATCCCCAATCCAAACATATTCCCAAAAATTAATGTGATTGCCTGAGTGCAAGTCATACCTGATCCATGGAGAGAACAAAGGTAGAATAGCTTGAATAGCTTTCCAAGGAGATGCTCTTGTACTCCTTGCCAGAATCCCAGAGTCCCATCCATTTGCTGCAACCCCATGAATACTTTCCACTATCTTCACCCAAAGTTTGTCCTTCTCCAATGAGAACCTCCAAAGCCATTTCCCCAGAAGAGCCAAGTTCCTATTCCTTAAATTCTCGATACCCAAACCTCCCTCCCTCTTACTCCTACAAACCATCTCCCACCCCACCCTATGGTCCTTCTTCTCCTCCCTCGGCTCCCAGAGAAAGTCTCTCATTAGTTTTTCTAATCTACTAGCCACCTTTGTCGGAATCTTGAAGATTGACAAAAAGTAAACAGGAAGGTTAGCTAAAGTTGACCTGATTAGAGTGGTTCTCCCTCCAAGAGAAATAGTTTTTCTTCCAAGTTGCTAAATTCTTTTCAAACCTCTCCACAACCGGAACCCAAAACTCACCTTTCTAAGGGTTATCACCCAATGGCGAACCAAGGTAATTAAGGAGCCAGTTTGCTATTGCACATTCTAAGATGTCTGCAGCCTCAGAGATCTCCCCCTTGCCCATATTTACCCCAACTAAACAACTTTTCTCAAAATTCACCTTAAGGTTTGACATTTGCTCAAAAAGTCGTATAGTGAGCTTCAAATTTCTAACCCTGTTAGGGTCCCCTACTTCACAAAAGAGTATGGTGTCATCTGCAAATTGCAAATGTGTGAGTGGCACAAGCTCCCTCCCAACTCGCCAACCTATGATTAAGCCCCTAGGATCTGCTCTATAAATTAGTCTCCCCAGAACTTCAGCTACTAAAGTAAATAAGAAGGGAGAGAGGGGGTCTCCTTGCCTAATCCCTCTCAAGGCTGGGAAGAAATCGACCACTGTCCCATTTACCAGTATGGAGTAATGGCAGTTCCTGATACAACCCAAGACCCATCAGCACCAATTATCCCCAAAACCAAATTTGGTCATCACCTTCATCAAGAAAGACCAATCCACCAAATCATAAGCCTTTTCCAAATCCAGTATACAAATCAACCCTTTTTTCTTGGATCTCTTAAACTCCTCCTCCAAGCTCTCATTTGCTATCAGAATCTGATATGTTATCTATCTCCCCTTCACAAAGGCTCCTTGATTATCTGCTATAATTGTTGGGAGCACTTTCCTTATTCTGATGGGCAGTACCTTGGTGACAATCTTATAAAGGTTGTTGACTAGGCTGATCGGCCTGAAATCCTTTGGGTGACATGCATTCCTCTTCTTAGGAACCAGTGCAATAAAAGTGGAGTTCAGCCCTGGGTTGATCACCCCTCTAGAGTGGAATTCATCAAACACAATCCATAGATCTTCCTTTAATATCTCCCAGCAATCTTGATAAAAAGCCATCGTAAAACCATCTGGACCTGGTGCCTTTGATCTATCCATAGAGAACATTGCATCCCTTATCTCTTCCACTTCAAATTTCCTTTCCAACCAATCCCTATCCTCTATCTGCAAAGTTGTCCATTCTATACCCTCAATCCTCACCCTATTATTTAGAGGTTTTCTAAAGATAGACCTAAAGTGATTTGCAAAAGCCCCTGCTATCTCTTTGGGTGGATATTGTAATAGATTTCGTGGCTTTTGGTTCTCTCCCACCGACTTTTCAGCTTCCTTTCTAAGCTGCCCCCCTATGTTCAGTCTTACCCTCCAGCTGTAGGCCCCTAGTAGTCCAATCCTCCACGTCAGCATCGTCTTCTACCTTGGGTCTTCGTCCCCACAGCTCTGCCTCCACCTCTGAAACCAACCATACTTTAAACCATGTACCTTCAGCAAGAACCTCTATTGTTCTTGGGAGCGATTCCAGTCTCACCCCGACCATCCTAACCACAGCAGCACGAAAATCTTGCAGATGGACTTCCTCCATTTCTCCGCCCAGCAGCTTCACAATATTTCCCAGATTTGCTTCACTCCAGAGATGGAAGGGAAGACCTACCAATTTGAGCAGGAGACTTCCGTAGACATGTTCCATCTCATTACACAACAGTTTCAAGTTTTGAATCTGAATCAAACCTTCTTCACATTCAAAAGATGTAAATCCCCTGATTTTTTCATCGTCAATTCTCAACACTGCCTTCCTGTCTGAGAATGGTTTCAGAGCAACCTCGGACTCCAGCTTCAAGTTGTGCAGCACTGAGTTTAGGACCTTCCTCCAATCTTGTATTGCTTTGCTCGCTGAGATCACCATTCTCCGCTCCCATTCTTCTTTCTCACCCTCAAACCACAGCTTCACCCCTGTATTAGAGCTTGAAATAAGTTCACCATCACTGCATGAGCTCTTCTTCAACGGCTTCTCCAGGCTTTTAATGGGTACTGAACTTTGTTCTTGCTCCAACACCACATCGACAGAGACAAGAAACTGCTGCAACCCCTCCGCAAAGGCCATCCAACCTTGTTTCTTCTTCCCTTCCAGTAAGCAAAGCAATTGTCTTCTTGCATCAAAATATTCTGTGACCATGATGAACCATCCTTTACCATTGCATCTCAGTTCCACTTCATACCTCTTCTTTCCCAGTTCAAAGACATTTTTCCGTCCTATTGTCCTAACCAATTGTATAACACCATCAATAAAGCCCTTTAACCATGTCACTGCTTCCTCAAACAATAGTATCGTGGCCTTCCTATCCTCCCTAATTTTTAACAGGTTCTTTCCTCTGGCCCTTCCGCTCTCAAATAAAAATTTCTTCGCTTCAATAATCAGTTCAGACTTCCATCTACTCACCAAATGAAAAACTTCTCCACTTCGGCTTCCCATCCTTTCAGTAGTATTTGGGGCAACACTTCTAGGGCATTAACCATTACATGCTAACTCTGCCCAGCAAGTTACCCCAGATAAGACTGATAATAAAGATAATCATAAAAATTAGCTAGTTGAAGAAATATTGTCTCTCAAATTACTAGCAGATAAGTCACCATGATTAAAAGGGTTACTTGATGGCAAAGGGCTTGCTGAAAATCCAGCTAATGGGTAAGAATTATCATTACATCTACCTGGATCAACCAAGTGAGAAGAAACACTAGTACCACCTTCCCCATTTCACTAATGTCACCAGTTCACCAATGTCTAGACAAGGAACTCTGGCCACCAGACTAGGTTTTCTAAGGAATAAGGATTTGCATTTGAACAGCCCTAATTATTTGTTTTTTCTTCAATTGGTAAGTGGAACATTTGTTACTACCCAGTATGTTTCCTTTATAAGTGGAACATTTGTTATTACTCAGTACTTCTATATTGACAGATCCAGCTTGGGAAATCCCAGGCCTTCCAGTACACACGGAGTTTATACAAGCAATGGGAGAGATATTTTGGCTTTGAATTCAGAAATAATTGGTTGAGGCCATTCAACTAGAGCCAAACTGGTGGCAGTGCTACAAGGATTGATATTAGCTAAATTTCTAAACTACAACAACTTAGTGGTGGAAGGAGAGTCTAAAGTTGTTGTGGACTAGCTAAAGAAAAATGAGAAAGGTTTTTCATTTATATACACATTACAAGAGAGAAAAGTAAAGTGGTAGAGGAGCTTAGAACAAGTTATAAATGGGCATCAAGATCAGCCAACAGTTTGGCAGATGGGCTAAGAAAACAGAGAGCAGCTAGCAATCATTTATTTTGGGGCGTAATCCCTTCAAATGGAATGTAAGAAAAACTAATGGGTGGCTAAAGGGAGTTGGCCAACCAAAGGGGACCTAGGCATATGATTGTACATATTCTAAATAAAATTTTCTAATGGTAAATGATAAAAAAAAACATCAGAAACAGCTAATAGATTTACCTCCCAAATGCAGAAGCAAGAAGCAAAGTGGTATTTGTCCAACAAGGGTGAAATGACTGACTACATAATCAGACTTTCTCGACATAGGGCTGGAAGAAAGGAAAGAAATCATAGAAGAAGAAGCCAAGTTTTCATATTCTTGAACCAGTGGTAACATTATAATTTCTGGGCATTTGAATTTTGGTATTTTTGAGGGCCCATAATTTAACCACAGATATGGGCACTGAAAAGAACACAATGGCTGGATTCATCATGTAGCTGGTCCCAATGTCCCATATAGTTGCAATAAGGCTTAGTTGAGTTCAGTTGAAAGGGTAAATTATTAGAGTTGAACTAATGGAATAAGAGTTTGTTTCGAAAGTATGAGTACGAGAGAGATCTTCTTTCTCTCTAGCTATAGAGGTGCATTCTTTCTTCTTTTTCTCATCTCCATTGCAGATGTTGATCTCTTTATTCATGACTCATTACCTTAATTCCCCCTCCTTCACCCACCATGTTCACTCTAGTAGAACATTCTCATTCCCGTCCTATATCATTTCTATTATGAAATAAAGAAAAAGATCCATGTATCAGCATAACATTGGGCTAGTGGAGCTGGAGGGCACAACCCTAAAAAAAATCTTAATAGTTCAAATCCATAAAACTGTATAAAACATGATAATGTTATCCTTTACAAATTTCTATAGAGATCAATCATGATTGCAGGGCAAATGAAAAGGCAAAGGAAAAAGTAATCCAAATTAGAAATTTCCAACGAAAGTTATTCAAAAAGAACAACATGATAAATAAGATAGCAATGGGGAACAACCTTTATGGGAGGCTGTGGCTGAGATATTCCACCTCCTTCCTCATCCTCTCTTGCTTCCTCGTAAGCTGAAATTATTTGAACTAAATAAATCAGGTACTGCAGATCATACAGACTGGATATAGTAGATACAATTTACATGTTGCATTAAAGATTTCCATATACCACCCACCACTTACCAACATTGACATCAACCCCGAGTGGTCTTTGATTCATCCAGGGAGATGGTGGCTGCTGCAAGAACAAGAAACCATAGACTTCAAGTATAATGTAAACAATACAAAGTATATTCCAGTTCTAATCCCCTATCACTTCTATCATAAATCAAAAGAATTCAACGTTATCTTTTCAAGGTTGTTTGGAAACAAAGGAACAAAATATTCCAAAATGAAAAAAGTTCAGAAAAGGTACAAATATAAGCATAACATCAAATACCATGTAAGGAGCAGGCTTTCCAGCCTTCATATCTGCAGAAGCAGCACCAGTATCAGGTACCGTTCCATATTCAGAATGACCTACAGGGGTGTATGGATATGCTCCAGGTTCAACAGGCAATGGTGTCTGCATGGGCGTCTGCAAAGGAGTCTGAAGAAGGTGCAAAGAATAAATTATAGTAACATACCAACATGGAAAAAAATTAAATATCGTGTTCGTGTTCCAAAGTAAATTAAATAAAATGATCATTGGTTTATGGAAAAAGTGTTTCTATAACTCTATGGTTTAAATAACTGAAATATTTCCTAAATGTTTCCATAAAATATTTTCTATCTCCATGGATACCAACACAAAATATCATTGGAACATATCATTACATATTCCACAATGCTGTAAGAACTTTTTTATCAATAATGCTGTAACAACTTTTATATTGTTTTCAACAAAATTTACTTTGCTAATTATCAAAGGCTTTTGATTTACATGTACATACATATCATGCAAAATAGTTTGTTTTAATATGACTCCATTCTCTTTAAAAACCGTTCTTAAGTTTATCACTCTTTACTTCATATTTTTCAAATTGTGAAATACTTTGAAACTATATATAATTTAGTTAAATATGGTTTATGTTTTAATATTTAAATTCTTATAAAAGGATAAACAAGATAATAGCATTAGAAGAAAATCAGAACTTTCTATCCAATAAAATATAATAAAATAATACAATCTAAATTATTAATAACAGGTACTTACCAATAAAAAATGGCACTTTTGTATATGATATGATAATTTATAGTCATATAATAATTTTAAACCCTTAGGTCATAAGCCTTTTTAAAAATTGGAACTTTTTAAACCTCTCTCAAAAAGCACCAATCCACTAGGTTATAAGCCTTCTCATGACCAACTTGTAGACCAAACCTTTTGATCCAGATCTTTTCATGTCCTCCACGCACTCATTAGCAAAAAGAATTTAGCCAATTATATGTCTGCCACTAATAAAGGTCCCCTGAAAGTGATTGATGATAGAAGGGAGTGCACTTTTTAATCTCAGAGAGAACTTTAGCCAAAATCTTATAGATGCAGGTCACCAAACTAATTGGCCTAAAATCTCTAAGGTAAATAGCATTGGGCTTTTTAGGGACCAAAGATAAAAAAGTTGCATTGAGACCAAAGATAAAAAAGTTGCATTGATACCATGGCCAACATAGTGTCTCTCTGCAAACTCAACAAAAACCTCAAACAACTCATTCTTCAAATTTTCCAAACAACCTTGATAGAAGGCCATTGTGAAACCATTAGGGCCTAGAGCTTTGAATCTGTCCATAAGAAACACCGTCTTTCTAATCTCTTCTACATCAAATTTCCTCTCCAACAACCTAGTCGTATCCTTGTCCAAAGAAGGCCAATCAAGTCCCTCCAAAGTCATCTTTTCCCCCAAGGGCCTCCTATACATTTAAAATCATCCACAAATGCCTCAGCAATCTCTCTTGGTTAGAAATCACCTCTCCATTCATTTCTAGTTCGGCCACAAAGTTCCTCCAATCATTTTCTAAGGCATAAAAAAATAAAAATAAAACTAGTGCCCAATCCACTTGCTACATCCACTTATGCCTTGACTTTTGTCTCCAACACACCTCCTTAAAAAGAATCCGTTTCACTTCCTTCTTTAATCTCCACCTTAGACTTCTCTCCTCTCCACTAAGAGATCTAACTCTCCAACCCATAAAGTTATATTAGGGACACTACATTTAACTTTTCTCCTCTAGTATACCAAAATGCTCCCCATTCCTTGACATGAGTTTTAAGTCTGCAATTTTTTGTAAAAACCTACACTAATCTCAACTCTTCCCCCCACCACTTTGTAACTTTATTTTCAAAGTCAAGATGGGTTAGCCACACATTCTCAACCCTAAAAGGTGAGGGACCATTCTTGAAATCTTCACACCCTAACTTAATTGGCCAATCATTAGAAGTCACCCCAGGTAATCTCTAGAGACAACCATCCCAGTGGTTCCCTAGTCATAAGAAAAGAGGAATTTGTCCTACTTGGAGGTAACAGAATTTCCTGAAGATTGGACCAAGTGAACCTAGACTGAAGCAAAGGTGGCTCAAAAAGTTCACATCCATCAATGAACCCATGCTAGTAGTGATTTATTGATTGGGGTTACTTGTTTCATTTGAGTATCTAATCATGTTGAAATCTCCTCCCAAACACCAAGGTCCATCCAATGAACCCCTAATCACATATAATTTTTCTCACATCTCACTCCTCTCTTTATAGGCATTTCGTTCATAGAAATTGATCAAAACCCAGGTAAAACCATCTCCTACACTTCTAAATTTTATTGAAACTAGGAACCAACCTATCAGCTTCTCTACCTTCCACAAAGTGACTAGACCCCCTGAAGCCCCCACCCAACAAACATGTCTTTAGCACCACACACTTCTTACCCATTGCTGATCCAACCCTGCTAGTTTAAGCTACATTTGGTTTGAAGGAAAAAGTAGGGGAAGGATAGGAAAGGCAAGGGAACCTTTACAAACCTTGTATATGTTTCCTATCTTTCCCTTCCTTTCCCTACCTTTTCCTTCAAACCAAACATAGCCTTCGAGAAGTCTAGAGTGTCTGTAGTGAGCAGCTAGTTTAATCCCATTTCATCACAATGGAGATTGTGATGTGACTCGAATCATCACGATGGAGATTGATGACCATTAGATTGGTTTTTGGAGTGCCTAGAGCGAACAGCTCCAGTTTCTCTCGTCCCAGAGGTGCCAAGGTTGTTCAAACCTGCGAGATAGTCTTGTCTGTTGACTGTAATTTGAGATATGATCTCTACATTATATATTGATGTTTTCTTCAAGTAATCTGTTCTGATTTAAAGTGATGGAATCAACCAAAAGTGATTAAAAACAATTGTTGGAGTCTAGAACTCTACAGGGAAGCACTAGAGACTCTCAAAACATTGGAACAATTAATACAGTTAAGCTAGATAATACAAATTATTTAGAATGGGTATGGTTAACAAGAATAGGAATTGGTGGAAGAGGAAAACTGGGATATATTAATGGTGAAGGAACCCAATGCTTTAAACCCTCGACGTCCATGATAGATTCAAGAATACTAAATGATAATGCTGTGGCTAGTTAAATGTATGCAGTCACACATCAGTAGAAATTATTTATGGAGTAAAACTGCTGAGAAAGTTTGTCATAGTCTTGAAGAGACATACTCCGAACATTTAGATATTGTCAGAGCTTATCAGTTGAAGATGCAAGTGATTACTTGAGAGGGAGAGATGTCCTTGGCTTTGTACTTTTCCACTTCACAGTTCTTTTGGAAGGAGATTGATCACTTAGAGACTGTCAAGTGGGTCGCTGAAGAAGAGACAAAAACTTACAGTATTTTTTTTCTTTTTGATCAGCAATCAAAGGCATTTCGTTTCATTAAGAGAAAAATAATTATAAAGATTAGAAAAAAGAGAACTACTGATTTTCCAATTTACAGAGATTATCCCATTTGCTGTTCTCTTAACCCATTTGAAGCTTGCCTCAAGATCCTTAGCTAAGCTCTTTATTTCTCTTATTAGATGCCTGAACTTTTTTTTTATCAATAATTGGAATTCATTAGATTAAAAGAATTTAGTTACAGCACTCCAAAGAGAGATAAACAGGCTTAACTCTCTCCAGGAAGATAACAAAAAAGAAAAAGTAACAGAAAAGCCCAAAACATTTGATCCCTTCCCACCCCCTGCTTTGCCAAAGCATCAGCAAATGCATTTGCTGTTCTCTTTGACCCACTGAATCTTGATTCCTAATCCTCTAGTTAGCCACTTAATCTCCCTCCTCTCATTAGCATATTTCCAAAGTCCACTACCTTCTTGTAACCAACTTAAGACCGGCTTTGAGTCCCCTTCAATGACTAACTTTTGTATATTCGGTTCCTTAGATTTCCTTAAACCCTCCAGTACTGCATGGACCTCAGCTTTAAGAGAGTCTCCAATCCCAATGGAACCTGAATACAAACCAAGCACCTTCCCATCCTCATCTCTGAAAACCCCTCCTACACCTGATGGACCTGGATTTCCCTCACTACTTCCATCAAAGTTTAGCTTTATAAGTCCATTTCTTGGTGGTGACCATATAGGACAAACTAAAGAGCGAGCAGGAGCAGAATTTGCCACCTCCAGCCAGCTATTCAGCAACATATCCGTAGAAATATCAACAAACAGGTCAAGGATTTCAGCCAATGTAAGGAAATCATTGAAATTAGATGCCTGAACTTCCACACTCCTGGATTGTTGTCATCCATCCATGAAATTACTAATTTTGAATCACCTTCTATTTCTAAATTCTTAAAACCCTTTGTTTTGCTAGTTTCAGGCCTTGCAGTAAGGTTGATATTTTTGCTCTTGCCGAATCCCCTACTCCTATCAGACCTGAGAATAGTGTTACCACTTTCCCTGCTTCATCCCTGAACACTCCTATTCCCGACAAACCAGGGTTTCCTAATGAGTTTCCATCGAAGTCAAGTTTTAGTCTGTTTGATTGAGGAGGTTTCCAGTCCAGAGCTACTCTTTCTTTCACAACTGCTGGGTTGGCCACTTCAAACCAGGCTCTGATAATATCATCTACTGCCGCCAATTTGAAAGCCTCCAAAGATTTTACCATCATTGCTGTTTTGGTCTTTATGTTTTCAACAATGTCCTCCAAGTTCCTTGCCTTGTCTTTGAACAGTCTTTCATTTCTTTCCTCCCATAGAGTCCAGATTGTAGCTGCCCTTGCTGTCTTCCATAGTAATCTTCCTCTCTTTTTTTCTTGCCTAAAGAAAGCTGGATTGAAAAGAGCTGCACAGTCCTGTGGAGGGTCCCACCTGCAACCAAATAGAGAAGAGATGCACGACCAAACAGAAAATGCAAGAGAGCAGGATAGTAGTAAGCAATGTTTTAAAACGCGGAGGCGTGACGCGAGGCATTCCACTACCTAGAGGCGTGAGGCGAAGTTCAGAATGCAAGAGGCGTAAGCCTCCTTAAGAGGAGGGGGGTTAGGAGGAGGATGAAGAGGAAGAGGGGATCTCATTTTTTTCTTTATTTTTAATAAAAATCTTTTATATTAAGAAGAATAAAGATGCATAACATTAGTTCAAAGGGGGGGTCTTGTCAAGTAAACTTCCATAATGTTCTTCTTTGGAGAACATTACAGGTATTTATCATTCCCAAGTAAACTTCCAGCAGAAGGCTTGGACTTTTGGGGGAATAGGCTTACTCCATATTTCTTTCTCAAGAAAGCTACCTCCCCTCCCTGAGTTTAAGGAAACTAGAGTGTCAAAAAAAGAAGCACAAGTGAAATATCCAGAAGGGGAAGGTGTCTAAACTCCGTTATCTTCCGCCCTTACATCCAAGAAGACTGGCCCCAAAGCTTGTAACAAGTTTATCGCCAGTTCACATTCTGTGTCCCTTAAACCCCTTCTGAAACCAAGGTCCCAGTTTGGACCTGAGGGAGAAAGACTCCAAAAACAAGCAATGAGCTTCATTTTAAGGTTAGAGAGAGCAAAAAGCAAAGGGAAGTGAGATTTTAGGGGAGTATTCCCCACCCAAACATCATCCCAGAAGAGGACTTTTTACCATTTCCCACATCGAATTTTGTAAGGTTCAGAAAAGTAGGAAGTACCTCATTTATGGCTTTCCAGGCAGAATGACCTGAAGCGAGAGGTGAGATCTTTGCATCCCATCCATTGCCCGAAGCACCATGAATGCTCACTATGACTTTGTGTCACAAACTCTCCTTCTCTTGAGGCAAACGCCACAACCATTTCCCAAGTAGAGCTGTATTTATATGTTTCAAGTTTCCCAACCTAGTCCCCCTTGAGTCTTAGGTCTACACACAATCTCCCACTTCACCAAGTGATCTTTTCTTTCCTCCCCTGGTTCGAAAAGGAAATCTCTCATGATTTTCTTTAGCTTCCATGCTACTTTGGTTGGGATTCAGAACGTAGAGAGGAAATAAATTGAGAGGATTGCTAGGGTCGACTTAATCAAAGTAATCCTTCCCCCCAAAGAAATGTAGTTTCTCCTCCAAACTGCAGGCTTCTTTGTAAACTTCTCCAAAACTGGCCTCCAAAAGAATTCAGATTTTGGGTTTCCACCTAAGGTTAAGCCTAAGTAGGTCAACAACCAAGACCCTACCAGGTAACTCTTCCCCAAATTTATTCTCAATCTGGAGCCACACTCAAAGGCCAAGATAATTTCTTTCAGATTTCTCCACCAACCCTCACTTCCTTCCTCACAAAAAATGATAATGTCATCTGCAAAAAGGAGGTGCGCCACAACTACTTCTTGCCTCCCTACTCTCCAACCACCCTTTATACTTACTTTCATCTACCTTTGAGATCATTCTACTTAGCACATCAGCCACCAACGTGAAGAACATCGGAGATAGAGGATCCCCTTGCCTCAAACCCCTCTTTGCTGAGAAGAAATCTCTTGACACTCCATTGATTAATATAGATAAGTGGCATGAACTTATGCATCCTTTCATTCACTTTCTTCATCTAGCTCCGAAACCCAATTTCTCCATAATCTCCAAGAGGAACTCCCAATTAACAAAATTGTAGGCCTTTTCAAAATCTAATTTGCAAATGAAACATTTTTTCCTTTCTTCTCCTTCTTTCCTCCACACATTCATTTGCTATCAAAATTTGATCTATTATTTGTCTCTCATTAACAAAAGCTCCTTGATTTTGGGAGATCACCACAGGTAGAACCTTGCTTAGTCTCCCAAATAGGACCTTCGCTAAAATTTTGTAAAGGCTTCCCACCGAACTAATTGGTCTGTAATCCTTTGGATGTAAAGCTTCTTCTTTCTTGGGTATTACTGCTATGAAGGAGGAATTTTCACCCTGAGTTACTTATCCTTTGAACCAAAATTCATTAAAGACCTCCAACAAATCAGCTTTAATTACATCCCAACATTTTTGGTAGAAAGCCATAGTAAAGCCATCTAGCCCTGGGGCTTTAGAGTTGTCCATTAAGAAAACTGCTTCTTTTATCTCCTCCAAAGTGAACCACTCTTCCAGTAGTTCCTTCTGGGTCCTAGGCAATTTGGTCCAATCCAACTCAGGCAAGGGATCTCTTTCCTCAATTTTTCCATAAATGTCTTTGAAATGATTCATGAAAGCTCTCACAATTTCCTCCTCCCTTGAAATCACTTCCCCTTCGATCTCCACACTGTAAATGTAATTCTTTTTTCTTCTTCCATACTAGGCAACATATTCTTACCTATGGAAACTTGTCACTATCACAGGCTTATTCTCGGGTTCATAGTCAAAAGAGTAGAAGGAAGGTGATGTTTCACCTCCAAGTGAATACATTGCTCATGTTGTGGCTGCTAAGTCTTAACCAGAAGCCTAATTTTGGACATCTTGTTGGGGAAAGGAGGTTGTGCGTGAACATTGCAAGAAACCAAAGCACACTAAGAACAGTATTTTAAAAGCGTAAGGCGCAAAAACAGCACAAGGGCCATTTTGCGCTTGAGGCACAAGGCATACATCTTTTTGAAGCAAGGTGCAAAAATGCTAAAAAATCTAGAAAAATAAAAAAAGGCAAAAAATTCAAAGAAATGTAAAATATTAAAATTTTTAAATACATTATTAATTACAAATATAAACTTAAATTTTAAAATTAATGCTTTAAAAAAAACTATTATCTCAAATTAAAATACATAAACATACATGTAAAACATATTTAAAATGAAAACTTAAAAATAAAACCAAGCATAACATATTCAAGCATGTAAACTCTTAATCTCTTTATTTTTTTTTTTACAATTGCATTACTTCAAATAGCTAATGTGAATATGTGATGTTAAACATTATGCATTCCTAATTCTACAAGCTACCTTTGTACCAAGCCCAAACAAGTCCATATCAAGGTCTTAAATTCTTAAGCCCTATAGTAAAGGTTCTATAACTTAAGTGTCTTTTAAAAATATCTTTTATTAGGATGAATGAATGAGCAACATTAGCAAATATGGGGTTTTCGAAGCCCCTGGTCCAACTCGTAAACACAAAAAAATAGAATGCACAGATTTTCAAAAGGGCCATGCCTCGGCTGAAGCGCAAAGGCGCACCAGGCACACACCTAGGTGCACCAAGTGCATGCCTTCTGAAAATGTTGTGCCTGGGACCTAAGTGAGGTGCATACCCTAAAATGCACCTCACCTGTGCGCCTCATGAGCGCCTTTTAAATCACTAGCTAAGAATAAGTGTTGGAAGCTTTATCCCATTAAAAACTTTTCAGGTTCAAAAAATGGTCAGAAGGGCAATGTTAATGTGACTACTTCATCATCTGATAAGACTGCATTCGTGGTCGTGGTTGTTCCACCTGGGATTCCATTTCCAAATACTCTTGTAGTAGTTAGAGCAAAACCACATATATTAAACACATAGAAAAATACATATATTAA
Organism: Nelumbo nucifera; assembly: GCF_055504915.1. Classification (NCBI taxonomy): domain Eukaryota; kingdom Viridiplantae; phylum Streptophyta; class Magnoliopsida; order Proteales; family Nelumbonaceae; genus Nelumbo; species Nelumbo nucifera. The sequence continues at coordinate 50,914,522 of NC_142651.1, read as the reverse complement.
ATGCAAGGAGACCTACACCTTATATTTTAACTTTTTCATTACTCTCTCTTCTTCTCTTCTTTTATTAGTAAAAAAATTATAGTTGCTTTTATTTTTTTGACATGCAATTGCAATATTAAATACTACCATTGAAATTAATAAATTTAAAATGCCATTGTCATTTAGGTATGATAACTTACCATGTTTTGATATGAAATTCATCATTATCCAATTAAAACCATCGTTATTTTTCAAATTATCGGCATGTTAATTGATGTATAAAACTAGAAAACCAACCAAAAATTGAAGTTTTTTTTTGTCAAATTCTAACACATATGCCTTGACAACTATGTACTGCATAGAGATTTCCTTTGGTAAGGGTGGAAAGATAATGAGAAAAAAAAATTGACAAGTGAAAGATAACAAGAAAATTCATCTTGTTGACTGGACAAAGATTTGTTCCACCAAACAAATTTACTGGATCAGAAATTCGAACATGGCCATTCATCAAAAAAATAAAAATTTGAGCACGGCCCTTCTCAGTAAATGGCAATGGAGATTCAATGCCAAAAGGAATAGTTGGTGGAGAGTTTTGATTGCAAATAAATATGGTCTCTCTCTAATGGAGACTGGGATACTAACCAAGCATCCCATACCACCGCTACTGCTGTTTGGAAAGGCATTCAGAAAACTCATTCTCAATTTCTAGAAAATACTATCAACAAGTTGGGAAATGGTTCTCAGCTGAGATTGGTAGGACTCTTGGTATGAAGATAGATCTTTCGCTGAATCCTACCCCAGCCTCTTCAATTCAGCCACCAACAAAGAGACAACGTTGCTGAGGTTTTCTCTAATGATGGAGCTAATGGCCACTGACCCCAGTTTTTAGAAGAAACCTGTTTGACTGAGAAATTGAATGTCTAGAATACTTGCTTCTCCAACTTCAACAATTTCAACCCGTTAGTTCAGAAGAGGACCATAGAATCTGGAAATATGGCAAATGCCTTTTCTGTCAAGTCCATGGTAGAGCATCTTAACTTGAACAGGCTTACCTTGCCTCACAAAGTCATTTGGGCACAGAAAGTACCTTCCAAAATAGCATTCCTAGTTTGGACTGCCGCACATGGCAAATGCCTCACCAAAGACAAGCTAAGCAAGAGAGGGATTCCTATTGCTTCCCTTAAAAGTCCGTTTTGCAATACTTCTCAGGAAGATGCAGATCATCTCTATCTACACTGCCCTGTCAGCAGGCTTGTTTGGAACAAGGTGTTGTCCAACCTGAACTATGCTGGATCTTCCCCAGTTCTGTCCTAAACTTTCTAAACAGTGGGAGTATTGAAGAACTTTCTAGTAATCACAAAATCATCTGGAATATGCTACCTGCATCAGTGATTTTGTCTATTTGGATGGAGAGGAACAGAAGAATTGTTGAAGGCAAATCCTCTCATATTAATGAAATTAAGCACATTCTTGGGCAAAGGCACACAACACCTCAGTCAATGCCCTCTTTTTGTAATCATGCAACATATAGTTAACTTGGTGATCCTTCACCCCATGTACAGCCATCATTTTTACACTTAATACAATATACTTACCTTTTCTCAGAATAAAAGAATATATAATAAAGCATGGCAAATATTCCTTATATGGTGCCTGCCCATAACTCTGGAAAATGACAAGTTGACCAAGGTGACCAGAAGCAGAATAGAGAACATTGGGATAATGAATCATGCTAGAGAATTTCATACATGGAGAAAAGGAAATGAAAAAAAAGAATAAACCATACCGGTGGAAAAAGCATCTCAGCAGTTGGAGTTTCATATTCTTCTGTCCCTTCATATGGTACATTTAGATCATGTACAGGGGTTGGTACACCTGAACCTCTGGGAGCAGAGTTTCTTTCTATGGGACCTTGTACAACTCCACATTGCATCATTTTCAATTCCCAGAGCTGGTAAACAAGATTCAAATATATCAAATAATATGAAAATAGCCTGTAAATAAGGTATCTAAAGTAAGAACAACTAGATTAAATTGTGATTGTAATATGTTTCTTACACTAAGCATAAATTTCAAAAAGCATGCATTTATTATGCAACCCCAAACACTACATTCCCAATCAGGTAGCACGTGATCTAAATTTCTAGAAACACAAATATAAAAGACTGGTTGATTTGGGCTTTAACCAGAATCTGAACCAAGACAGATACATCCCAACACAAACCAACCCCATCCCTGACTAGACTAGAGTAGGCCAAACCAGAAATGGGGCACAGTAAGGCAAGAACAGAATAAATAAAACATAATAGAAAAAAAAAAGAAATATAAAAATGGTTAAAATCTATATAACTTAACAATCTAGAAATGGGATACATCATAATCTAGATCTATCATAGGTTGACATTTCACAATAAAATCCGATCCTAAGCCAATTATGAACATATTAAACCCATTCCAATGGAACAGCAGGACAGGTTATACAACAATATAACTTATTGACAATTATCAAAAAAACAATCTAACTTATTGACATCTCTATCCAAAATGATATGGCCATCAAAGCAATTCAGGGGTCTGCAGCTCCATCAAAAGTAAAACTTTTTCTTTGGGTAACATCCTTGGAAAAGTGCCTCACTAAAGACATGCTTCAGAAGAAAGGTTTCAACATTGCAGACCTTCTGCGTTCATTTTTGTGATTGGAAGATAGAGATCTCAATCATCTTTTCTTGCACTGCAACTTCAGTGGAGCTCTGTGGAATCATTTTCTAAAGGTAGTAGATTTGAACTGGTGCTTTCTGAAATCAGTGAAAGCACTTTTAGAAGAGTGGCAGATTGACAAAATGACTAAGGGAAAGTTTGCTGGTTGGCCATTCCCCTATCTTTTGGGCTACTTGGTATGATAGAAATTGCAGAATTTTTTAGCAGAAAGCTTCAGCTAAAACAGTAATCATTAACATGGTGGGACTTCTCAGAGATTGGCTGTCTATTCAATAATGCTTTTAAGGATGCTACTTTGGATGCTTCTTTTTTGCAGGTGAATTCCTTTTGACGTCCAATTTTAGCACAGCAATTCATTGTACAAAGGACCATATACTTTTTGAGTTAATATATTATACTTTACCTTTCTTCAAAAAAAAACATGATATGGGCAGCAGTGCCAATAGCATGGGACCAAAACCAACTTAACAGTGACAAATTAAATAAAATAGAAATTGCTACATTACCATTATGATTTTTTGATCAAACATTACCATTATGGTTAGAATAAATAACTATCTATTATTTGTTAGTAAGCATCATAAGGGATGGCACAGAAAAAATGGTTATCATAAATATGCATATTATTAGAGATGTTTGGGCCTTGCAGATTTTGTTTTTATCTTAATTATTTTTAAAATAATGAAGGCCCCATCCTCAAGGTCAAAGCAGAATAGATCCTCAGCTTTTACCGTTTCAACCAGATGGTGTAAACCAGGTGAGGCTCCCCTAGGGGTGCAACTTGGGTGGGCTCAGGTTGGGCTTTTGTCAAAATTTGAATGGGCCCAATCTCAAAGCAGTGAAAAATACCAAACCGGGCCAACCCGAGTTGTACCCCTAGGCTCCCCCCCCCCCTTCCCCTAGCAACTCAAACTCCAGCTCCAAACAAATAAGCAACCAGCAAATAGTAAAAGCTACAAAAGAGCAAGCCAACCCTGCAACCTAGATTTCATGCAGAACTACTATAAATAGTAAAGCTGTTTAATTTTTCTATGATAAATCCAGATATCTGTGCTATGAATCAGAGAGTTCATATAGTTAGAAATGATAAGTATAGAAACTAAATTGCAATGCCTAGCCACTTCTTGATAGAAACATTGATAGATATAATCTGAAGTTAAAAGAATACATAGGAAGGAAGTGGAGTGTGGTGGCAAAAACTTCTACAAAAAAAAAAAGAAAGAAAAGAAAAACATTGGTTTGAAAGAACCGGACTCCCCCAGCCAAGGGGTTCTTCAAGCTCAACTTTTTTACCAGCAACACAAAAAATTATTCATTCATTAATATTTTAAAAGAAAAGGATTACAACAAGAAGTTGTGAGAAACTAGAAAACCCATTACAGAACAAGCCACCCAACACTTTATTACAATTTACAATTGCGCCCAGTACATTTTTTGTCTTTGAACCCCTTGCTTAGCTAAACCAGTGTTTTAAAAGCGCAAGGCGCAAAAAAGGCGCCTTTTGGTAATGTTGTCCATTCATTCATCCTAATAAAATATCTTCTTAAAAGCAATTAAAACTATAAAATTATTATTTTTTGTGTGAAAACTAAGAATTTAAGACCCTAACATGGACTTGTTTGGGCTGGCCTCGAGGGGGTGTGGCACAGGGGTCTAGAGGTGGAGCCCCCAGCCCAGCCGCCAAACTCAAAAAAATAAAAATAAAAAAAGGAAAAAGCGGCAAATTTTCAAAAGGCGCACGCCTGGGCTAAGATGCAAGGCGCACCAGATGTGCGCCTTTTGAATGGGCTGCGCCTAGGACCTGGGCGAGGTGCCTACCCTAAAATGCGCCTCGCCTGTGCACCTAGGTGCACCTTTTAAATCACTAAGCTAAACCATCTGCCAAGCTGTTAGCAGATCTTCTAACCCATCTTATTCAAACGTTCATGTCTTTTGACAGCCATTTGAAACGTCTGAATACATTTCTAAGCTGCCAAATCACCCCCTAACCTTCCTTCAACCATCCCGCTACTATCTTCAAATCGCCTTCAATGATCAAACTACCAATTCCTATCACTTTAGCTTTCTCAACCCCAAAAACTACAGCTAAAAGTTCTGCTCTTACTGAATTACCAATTGGGCCTGAGAACAAGGCACATATAATACCACCCTCATCTCTAATCACCCCTCCTATTCCTGAGGGACCCAGATTGCCCACACTACTGCTATCAAAATTTAGTTTCATCAATCCACCCACTGGGGGCAACCAAACCTCTAAGGATTTTGTTTCTTTGAGCAAGAGCCAGCTATTGCCCTCCAACTCTTGAAAACCCTCCACCTTTAAGTCTGAAAAGAGTTTTAAGGTCTTTAACCAATGTGCAACTCTCCGCCTCCTTACACCTATCCTTTCCCCAAAAATTATTGTATTCGTCAAGCTCAAATTTGATAGAAGCAATAGGGAAAATCCAAGGCCATCAGGGATTGGAGGCATATTTAGAGATAAGATAGAGTTTACCTTGTTCTAAGGGGCCTGAGTATAATACTAGTACATTACCTTTTGAATCTCGAAAAACACCTCCTAATCCAGCCCCCCCTTCATTTCCCAAAAAGCTTCCATCAAACTTAAGTTTCACAACTGGCTGCTGGGGGTCTCCAATTCATTGATCATTCCTTTTCTTGAGCCAATTGTGCCACTTCCATGTTCTCAGGATATCATTAAAAGAGAATGCTTGGAAGGGATCCAAAGTCTTCACCCAATGCGCAACTTCTATTTTTATGTTATCAATGATCTCCAACTCAGACCTCTTTTCATTGAAGATCCACCCATTCCTTTCTTCCCATATAGTCTTAGACCAGTGCCACTCCCACTGCTTTCCACAATTATCCTTCCTCTTTTCTTTTGTTGTCTCAAGATGGATCAGAGAGACCCACCACATCCTGGGGATGGATCCACCTACTCCTAAAGAGAGAACAAAAAATGCTCCCAAATACAAAGCACAAAAGGACAGGATATAAGCATATGAGGGAAAAGGCACTTATTTGGCCTTCTTTTCTACAACATGTCATAGGTGTTTATCTTTCCAAGACCTCCGAACAAAGGGCCTGAATTTTAGGTGGAATTGGCTTGCTGCAAATCTCTTTCACCAAACTCCCAATTTATCCCAGAGGTATTGAAGGTCACGAATTAGATCTTTAGAGGATGTTCGCCTATCCAAAGGGCTTCCCAAAATAACACTTTGCTCCCACATCAAACCAAATATGGTTAAGAAATGAAGGATATACCTCATGTATTGCTTTCCAGGGAGAGGTTGACAATGTGAGGCTACTTTTGCATCACAACCATTGTCCAACCGCCCATGTATGCTTTCAATTACCTTGTGCCAAAGCATTCATCCTTCTAAGGGATATCTCCACAACCATTTACCTAGGAGGGTTGTATTTTTTCCAAACTCAGTTTCCTACTCCAAGCCCCTCTCCCCTCCCTCCCCCCGCCCCTATCTTTTAAACCTACTCACTTGTTCCCATTTCACCAAGTGGTCTTTCTTCTGACCTCCCAATTCCAATAAGAAACCTTCCATAATCTTCTCCAACTATCCTGCTTCTACTAGGAATTCTAAAGGTGGATAAAAAATAGATAGGAAATTTAGCCAATGTTATTTTTTATTATGGTTATCCCCCTCTCCCCCCCCCCCCCCATTGAAATGTAATTTCTTTTCCAAAGGGCTAGATTTCAAGTAAATCTCTCCACCACTACTTTCCAAAAGCCATCTTTTCTTGGTTTACCTCCCAAAGGAAGACCTAAATACTCCAAGGGCCGAATTTAGACTTCACAACCTAAGAGTTTTGTTACTCTATATGGATTTCCTCTTCTTGCAAGTTTATCCCTGCAACACAGCTTTTCTCCAGATTAACCTTCAATTTTGCAATACTTTCAAAGGAGTCAAGAAACTCCTTTTTTTTTTGAAGGAAGAGTCAAGAAGCTCCTTTTTTTTTGAAGGAAGAGTCAAGAAGCTCCTTAGGGAGGATTGGTTGTCATCATCAAAGAAGAGGATTATATCATCTACAAACTACAAATGGGTAACCACAACCTGCTTCCTACCCACCCTCCAACCTCTAAACAAATTGTTCATATCAGCTTTGGTGATCATTTTGCTTAGGACCTCTGCAATTAGAATGAAAAGAAAAGGGGATAAAGGATCCCCTTGTCTTAGGCCTCTTTTTGCTAAGAAAAAGTCTCTAGTAGTTCCATTAATCAAGACAGAGTAATACACTGAACTCAAACATCTCTTAATCCACATTCTCTACCTTTCCCCGCCAACCCAAACTTCCACATAATCTCAAGTAGGAAAGACCAGTCCACATAATCATAAGCTTTCTCTAGGTCCAATTTACAAATGATTTTTAAGATCTTGATCTTATTGAGATAAATGAAAACATACCTAATAACACTGATATCATGTAAAATGGACAAATATTTGAAATATAGCCAGAATCAAAGTATTGAGGTTCCAATTTAAGGTCAAAGAAACCTTCTGGACCCAACATGACAGCTGACAAACACATCCTAGCTTCTAAATAACAAAAAATGTCATAGTAAAGAGATAGATATCTACTAGACCCATTATAATTCAAAAGCCAACCCAGATACAAGGTGGCAGTATTTATGAAACTATCCATGAAACAAGAATGCTTAGAAACCCATCATGGCTTCCTAGAGATGGTTGGACTTGGTAGGCCCCACATGAGAAAACCCCATTGGTCCCAGAATTTTTGTGAAATTCAAAGAGATCATATGGCTTTTCTTCATCTTTTTCTTCTTCCTATGCATGCATTAGAACTCCAGATTTTTTTTTTCAAATATTGAAATCCCTGGACCAAAGTAGGATTTGATCCATAGGTTTTAGTAAAAAAGATTATTTTTCATAGAATTTTTAAAAAAATACTTAATCCACAAATTGGAATACGATATGTGATTTATGCTCACACACAAGATTGTGCCCTGTCATTATGGAAATCCCTTTCTATAATAAGCAATGCAAATGGTAACTTTAAGCTTCTTAAAGTCACCTTATGAAACATATCCCAAAACAAATGCCCATTTCATAATATTATAAATCTTGATAACTTCAAGGAAAATTCACTGAACTTTTCGTTCAAACAATCACATTTGTTTATATTGCTTGTTCTACCAAAAGTTAATTGGGAATGTCAAAGTTTCATTTTGTTTATGCATATTCCTGTTAATAGAATATGGCATTTTCCATGATCGAAAAAATAAAGTTTTGGAGTTCTCATGTTTCCAGGAATTCTTGAAAACCCCTCTGTAGCAGTTGACAGATTCTTAGACTTCACTAGTTTCACTCTAAAATTGTTACGGTATACAGATATTTAGTATCCCTATAGCATTTCTCTAACCACAGAGAATGCTAAATGCATTGTCAAAAGAGTAATTTCTCAAATAAGAACACAATAGCATCAGATGAATTATAAAGAAAAAATAGCATATATAAACCTAAAAAAGAAAAAAAAATAAATAAACACAATTGAATTAAGAACTCAAACCATCGTATTATACTTCTCTTGTCCTAATCAAAATTTTACTGATCCTTCGTCAAAACGAAATCAAGCAAACACTTTTTGATTCCTTGAACATATTTTTAACTTAATGACAAATCCAAACCCAACCAAATCCTTGGTAACTTGTCCAGATAAGCTAATAGATCTTAACAGTATAACACTATAACTCATAACCCAGTTAAGCCTCTCTCAATATTCGACGCTTGCCCTAGAACAACATTGACTCAAAGCGCCCTACCATTTCTACCTCAGCAAGACAATACCCAAATCGAAGTATACCACCCCACAGGGAAATGGGATAATTTAGGACCTAACGTTTTTTCAGCAGAAAAAACGCCCAAGCAAAAACGCAAGAACATAACAATAAAACGTAAAATAAAAATCTACTCCAAAGATAAGGAGAGACTGGCAGAAGTACCCCTTGAAGCTCGTTGAGAACAGAATCATCAACGCCCTCGTTGATGAACTCATCCCGCAACTTACTGACTACGGCATCGACGACGTGAAGATAAACGGCGGAGACACTCGTCGACATTTTTCATGAACTCAGGATCTCTTTCCTCAACCCAGCTCTCACGATTGCATAGATTGATTGAAAGAGATCGCTAGCAGTGGAATCCTCTCGAAACCCTAACGGAAAATATCTGATCAATTAAGGAATCTTCAGCTCCAGATAGGGATTTTGGGGTTCGCACTTCGCCGAGAGAGAGAGAGTGAAAGAGGAGAGAAGAGGGGACATTAAAAAAAGGAGGATTTTTTAAGTGTGGGGAATATAAATAGGTTTCCATCCTGCGGCGAAACTGCGATAGCTCTCGATGTCGAAATTCGAAACCATCCTCCACTCTCGCTGTCTCCTCAAAATTGGATACAAGAGTCGTGTGAGCCCCCAATACGTGGCACGTCACTGGGTCGCCACGAGTACACCTAGGTTTTTAAATGTTGGACCAGTGATCAGTGAGTGGCACAGGTAGATTTTTGGGAGATGAAATTGGGAATGGGGAATTGGAATTCAGATCTGCGCCCCACCACGTCCCATATCACATCCCGCCGTGTATTGGGAATCTCTTCCGATGATGTACAGAAATGATAATATCATCATCGAGAGATGTTCCAATACACGATAGAGATGTGCCGTGGGACATTGTGGGGCGCCCTTTTGTGGGGAATTCGGGATGGGATCGATCTGGACTGCACACATTCCGTTTTTGTTACTACAAAACTGGTGGAAAGACAGAAAAACCCTAAGGGTTGTGCCCTTTGTGTAAAAATCTCAACAACTTGCTGTCGTGCTCATCAAATTTGTCAAAGACTCAAAGCCCCTTAACAAATAACGACCATATGGGCTGACTTCGGACTTTGAACAGCATTTTTTGTTAGAATGGGCTGAAATCGGACTCATGAGCTGGGCTGGGCTGTGCACCTGTGATAAGGGGTACATCCTGGGCCTAATTATGTTATGTATCATATAAAATGTTTACATTATATATTATAATATGTATTATAGGTATCATATTATAATATTTATATGAAATATAAAATATAACATAAAATGACATTTATATTAAAATATGTACAGGGCAGAAGTATTGGACCCAGCCCCTGAAATTTGCAGCCCAGGCCTGAGCCCAGGCCAAACCTGAAGACAAAATCTAAGGCCCAAGCCTGGAATTTTCCAGGCAGGGCTGAAAACGACAATACCTACTAATGTGATAATGTCAAAGACTCAAAGCTAACATTTTAAGCCCATTTTATGACAATTTTGTGTGTCGGGGATGAATGTCTACAACAGTACCTGAACCACCCAGTCCAGGTTAGTTAACAATGTTTTGACTATTTAGCTCTAATTTGAGCAATTATTTAGATGATTTACTACCAACTCATTTTGGCTGATTAACAACCGACATTATCAGTAAAGCAAAACAAAATTTATTAGTTAAATTTATTTCCATTTCCTTTTTTTATGCCATTTGACATGTTTTTTAGGAAAATCTTCTGACAGCCTAGATGGGCAAAGGATGTAATAAGTTTTTGGGTCTTATCTTTAAATATCTAGACTGTATGTTTAGTATCCTAATCTACCATAGTCCACAGAGCTGTTAAATGAAAAATTTTAGGTGCAGAAAGACAGTTTCATTTGAAGTTTCTTGAGTTTTGGTCATTTTGGGATTCTATGAGGTTTTTAGGGCATAGGTCCTACTGGGTTCCCAACTTTCATTATCAAATGGAGAAAACCAAATTTTGGTTTTTTAAGCTTTGAAAACACTGAAAGAGCACACGAAAGAATTTACCAAAAGCCACCTTAGTCTCTAAGCAATAAAGACCCAGGTTAATTGGGCCACAAATTTGGATCATTTTCAGCATGGCCCCAAACCAATGTTCCAAAACAAGAACCGGCTTGATGAAATGAATCAATGAACTATCAACAAAGTCTTGAACCAAATTGGGTGAGTTTCACTTTAGACCAACTATAAAACAGAACCAGCAAGAGAGTCCATGCATCTGCAGCTTTGGCCCCCTACAGTGGAAAGATGTTGTATGCAAGACCTAATTGATGGATTAGTGGATTAATGAGGTTAGTGATGGAGTGTGCAAGGGGCCCAATGGCCTAAAGTGGAGACCCTGCCTATCCATAGTTTGAACTTGCAGTTATTCATTAGAAGAGATACTTTAAGACCAACTTGACAGTAAGGGTCCATTCATTTTTTGGATTTTAAGAAGGGAGAAAAATTGGTCAATGAGATTTTGATTACCATTAACCAAGAAATTCATGTTCTTTATTCAGATTTCTATGGGTCCATGGAAAATTTATTTTTCTTAGGTATATCCTAGGTGGGTAAGTAACTTTCCTACTTGGGGGGAAAGTTACCAACACTTAGGGAGCGTTCTTTTTTCATATTTTGAGAGGGGGGGAAAGTTGGTCAATGGGATTTCGGTTCCCATTGACCAAGAATCCCATGTTCTTTTTTCAAATTTATGTGGGGACTAGGAAAAATTTATCTTCCTAGATATCACATCTCCTAGGTGGGTAAATAACTTTCCCACCTAGGGGGAAGTTGCCAACACTTGAATGGGACAAAAGTGTCCCTTTTAATAATAGATTTTTATGGATAAAATGGTCATTGCCTTATTTACATGAGAAATAAAAGAACATGGGTAAATGCACTTACCTGGGTGGGAAATACTTATCCAAGTAAGTGCATTTACTTGGGTAAGTACTTTACTGAAAAGCAAGCAAGGCCTAAGTGGACATATGGTGGGTCTAATAGATATAAATAATCCAAATATAGATGATATTTTTTTATTAAAATACATATTTCGGGTGAGGTGATAGAGAGAAAGTGGGAGGCTGGGGTGAATAGTCATGTGGTAGAAAAAATTAACTGGAAAACATAAAAGAGGAAATCAAACTCGTGTGAATTAAATTTTACAAATCTTTTGAGAGAAATTATAAAAAACCATAGGAAATGTCACATAATTGGAGAGAGAGAGAGGTGTTTAAGCTAGATTAGTCATGGTTGTCTTGTAGGTTGCATTTCAATGTGGTTTGAGCAATGTGTGAATACAATTAGTCAATAGATGCAAAATTAGTCCTTGTTAACATATTAGTTGGAAGAGAAGTCTAAGAAGCTAGTAGAACAAGTCATGCATGAATAGTCATTCATGTTTAAAATTGCCACATCAGCTAAAAACTTGAAAGAAGCTCTTGAACCATGTTTTCATTTTGAAAAAAAAAGCCAGTTCTATTTTTTTAAACCCACGAAAACAAGTTTCCGAGTATTATGTGAAATATGGAAATAATGGAAATAAATCATTATATGAAAACATGTTCTTTAAACCAGAAATTCAATAACAGGTTTTTGTTTCAAGTTTTAGAAATGAAAAATACAACCAAGATCATGTTTTTCATGTTTTCATTTTCAAACCAGATGGCTTGATTTGTTTTTGGAACTCACAACAGGAAAAAAATCATATTAGAGAACACTTCCTTAATGGTACAATTGTTTTCCTTTTAAAACTTGTGCGCTTTTTGGTTTTAATAATTACAGCATTTTTTATAATTCCATTTGACATTATTTTAACTAAATATACTAAAAATTGTATTTTCAGTTTTCCCATTTAAGGTTGGGTTTGGTTGCTGTGCAAATATAAAATTGTTACAAATTTTGCACAAGGTCCAATTTTTTTATCTGATTGCTTGTAAATTGTAACTATGATTACCATTCCTATATATGATACAAAATTTGTACTTTTCTTGTTTCACTAGTAATTAAGTATGTGCGTTGCATGTGAGAATTTTTTTCGTATTAATTACTTAAATTTTAGATATATCATAGTTAAAATAGAAATTAAAAATTAACAAAAGTAACAATATGATTAAAAATAAACTTAAATGCTTGTAGTAAATGTGCACATGCATTGCATGTGAAAACTTTAAATTACAATAATAATAGTAATAACTGTTGAGGTTTAAGACAAATCGTGTAGTCTATAGTAGTAGTTTTTTATTATTTATTGTTTAGATAGGAAGTGGGGATCACATCACTCTTGTTGTGTCTTTTTTGAGCAATTATTTTAATTGTTTTGTGCTATTTTATGTGTTAGTCGCCCTATAAGGGCATATTTGTCTTTGTACTCTTTATTATTTCAGACTATAAATAATAGTGAAGAGGGCGGCTAGTATTATTGCTCTCTTTTCTCTCTTAAATCTCTTCTCTTCCTTTTCTCCTTTCTTCTCTTCTTCTTCTTCAAGAAATGTTCTTTTCTTTTATAGATTTTTTTATTTCAACACCTTTCTACTTGGTACTAGAACAAGGTTAGGGTTTCTTGAAGTTTTTTTCATGTAGTCCTAGATCAGCCGATTGTACGAGGAGATAAAGTGCTGATCAATCTACTTCAGATTGCCCAGTTCTTGGATTTTTTTTTTTTGTGTGTGATCTAGTCATTAGGAAGGTGATCTATGTTTTGGCATCAAAATCAAGAAGAACTAGAGTGCGGGGAAGAGCCCTAGTCAAGTTGGACTCTTCAATTTTGATATGATCTTGGGAGCTCATGTATTGTTGAACTTCTCTAGGTATTATATAGGGGGCGGTTAGGTTTTTGGAATTTTTTTGGGCCTTTTGGAGTGGCCGATTCACTTTTCTCTTCGATAGGAGACAATGGGAGGAGAGAGATTTCTTTCTAGATAGAGCTTTCTTCTTTCGAAAAGGTTTGTTACCTTTGTGTGTGAAATCAATTTGATCTCTGAGGCTCTCTACCTATTTTTTTCAGCTTTTGAATTGCTTGAAGTAAAATGAAGAGTTGGAGTACCGAGTAGAAGTCCACCGGTAACATGGGGTCTAGGTGTTTGAGGCTCTCTACCTATTTTTTTCTGCTTTTGAATTGCTTGAAGTAAAATGGAGAGTTGGAGTACCAAGTAGAAGTCCACTGGTAACATGGGGTCTAGGTGTTTGAGGTAGTAGTGATATTTTTTTGTCTGGAATTATTACTACAATAAAGGTTGAAGGTACAAGTTATTTAGAATGGGCATAATCATCCAAGATGGCCATTGGCGCTCATGGGAAACTGGGGTACATCATTGGGGAGGAGAAGAAACCTAATATAGATCCCTCCCGGTGGGTACAAGAGAATTACATGGTGATGACCTATCTGTGTAACTCTATGTTACCTCACATTGGTAAATTTTTTTGTGGGCTAATACTGTAAAGGAGATTTGGGATGGAGTGACTAAAACCTATTCTCAAAAATAAAATGTAGCTAGATCCTATTAGTTAAGGAATCAAGTGATTAATACAAAATAGGGATGAAAAGAAACCTGAGACAGATCCCTCCCGGTGGGTACAAGAGAATTACATGGTGATAACCTACCTGTGTAACTCTATGTTACCTCACATTGGTAAACTTTTTTGTGGGCTAATACTGTAAAGGAGATTTGGGATGGAGTGACTAAAACCTATTCCCAGAAATAAAATGTAGCTAGAGCCTATCAGTTAAGGAATCAAGTGATTAATACAAAATAGGGAAATATAACTCTTGCCACCTATTTCTCCATGCTGAAACTTTTTGGCAAGAGATCGGCCACTTAGAAACTATGGTTTGGGAGAGTATGAAGGATGTAGCAACCCATCAAGGGTATGCACTTTTGTGGGAGGAAACTTGGTCTCACGGAAGAGTAAAAAACAATCAGTTGTGGTTAGGTCAAGTGTAGAGGTTGAATATAGATCTATGTTTCATGGTGTTTCAGAACTACTTTGTGTAAAATCTCTATTGAGTGAGATTGGAATAAAAGCTGAGGAGCCCATGATGTTATATTGTGGTAGCCAAGCTCCAATCAATATTGCCCACAATCCAATTCAACATATAGGACTAAACACATTGAGGTTGATAGGCACTTCATAAGAGAAAGGGTGACAACTGGAGAAATATACTTTCCTTATGTCTCCTCTGAACTACAATTGGGTAATGTCTTCACCAAAGGGGTTGCAAAGAATAAGCTTGAATACAATGTATGCAAGTTGGGAATGTGTGACATTTACTCCCAACTTGAGGGGGAGTGTTAAAGTATTAGACAAATCATGTAATCTATAGTAGTAGTTTTTGATTATTTATTGTTTAGATAGGAAGTGGAGACCGTATCACTCTTATTGAATCCTTTTTGAGTAGTTATTTTAATTGTTTTATGCTGTTTTATATGTTAGTTATCCTATAAGGGCATATTTGTCTTTATACTCTATTATTTCAGACTATAAATAATAGTGAAGAGGGAAGCCAGTATCATTGCTCTCTTTTCTCTCTCAAATCTCTTATCTTCCTTTTCCCCTTTCTTCTCTTCTTCTTCAAGAAATATTCTTTTCTTTTATAGATTTTTTATTTCAGCACTTTTCGACTATAATAACAACAACAACAACAACAACAACAACAACAACAACAATAATAATAATAATAATAAATTTTGTATTCCATTTCTATCATAAGTGAAAAGTTATTTTAATAGTGATTTTTATTTAATATGATGAATATATACCATGAGGAATGTTCCCAAATGTTTTCGACAAAATTCTGTACTTTGTCATTTTTTCATTCTATATTTTTTAAAGATTTATTATTCAATTATGACATCATGAGTTTCTTTGAAAACTTGAATCATTGACCCACTATCTGGATAAGAAAATAGCTTTGCCTTTAGATTACTTTTAAATTATATATTTCATCTATATTGTATAAATAATTTTTACTTATAACACTTAATTTTTGCTTGAGATAATTAATATATAATTTTTATATATTCTTTTAATTACTTATACATTTTATTTTTAAAGATTTATTATTTAATTATCATATCATTAATTAATTCATTTGATCCAAACCACTAACTCACCACCCAAAAAGGAAAATAGTTTGATTTATAGGTTGACATTAAATTTTGTATTACATTTCCATCATTGATAAAATTATTTCTCATATATAATATTCATTTTTATTCATATAATGAATATATAATATTAAAGATGTACCAAATATTTTATTTTTTATAACATTAGATATGCCCCCAAAATGTTCTCTATTTTTTACTTTTGTGATTCTTTTTATTTTCTACTTTTTAAAATTTTATTATTTGACTATGACATCATTTCAATTGTACGCTGAGTTTAGATTTGGCATTTCATTTTCATCATTAAAAAAATACTTCTTATATTTTATACTTATTTTTGTTTAGTATAATGAATATACAATATTAGAGATATGCCCAATTCTTTTTATTTTTTGTATTATATATTTTATTATTTAATTATGATATTATTTATTAACCCACTTGACCCCAAATGGTCGAATTGCTTACCCACTAGGAGAGAAGAGAATGACCTTGTTTTCAAATTACTTTTCAAAATATTTATTTTTATACTATTAAAATTAATATTGTGAATTTAATTAGTATAATTGAATGATGAAAAAATACATCTTAAATATAGGATTCAATGAGAAAATATACCTTAGATATGAAATTTAATGAGAGAGAATAGGAAAATAATTTTATCTTAAATTGGTTTTAAAATTTACATTCCATTTCGATCATTAATAAAAATATTTATTATTTATCATACTTATTATTGTTTAATATGTTGAATATATGATGCTAAAAATGTTTCTATTTTTTCATTTCTATATTTCTTTTGCATTTTATCTATTTTTTAATTTTATTATTTGCCACCACCTAGATGAAAACACTATTTTTTCTAGGTAAATTTTAAAAGAATCACCACAAGAACCCCAACAACCTAAATAAGACGTCATATAACAAAAGAATCACCACAAGCATTTATTGAAACAACACAATCACAACCAGAAACAATCAATAAACCTCCCATGGTTTCCCATCCTTAAACACTGTGCCTAATGCCTTCCAAGAAAAGAATCCCACTTTCTGCTAACCACAACACCATGATCATTAAAATAGACTTTGGATCCGGATCATGATTAACCAGAACATTTTAGTTACTCTAAAATGGGTATAATTTCTTATCCCAAGCAAGTAAGATACAAAGATGCATTAGACCAAACATTGTACACTACTCTGGCCAATCATTCATTCTCACGCAATAAGATGACATTATATTAATATAACAACCACCTACACAAGGATTTTTCCCATGCAAGACATAAAATCTAAAAATCTGATCCTATCTCAAGTTCTTCATATCAGTGAGAGCAGAAACTTCCAAGAAAGACCACCAAACCCAGGAATTTTGGTTCCTTAAGAAACAACAAATTAGCTTCCCTTACTATTAAATTAATCTCTTATTGGCATCTATATCAAGAAGAAAAAATAAAGTTCACTTAACTCTTTTACCCATTCCCAGACTTACTAGTAAAATACCATCAAAATAAAAAGAACGAATGCACCATACCTTGCTGTGTCATTCAAGTGGAAAGAATGGAGCAACTTTTTCCTTCAACGAGTTTCACTTCCAATCGGTTGCTTCATTCATGACTCATGATGATGTTAACCCTTTCTTGTCTTTCTTCGATCAGAATCCTATTTATTCTAAAAAATATCAAAACCCTAAAGCTTTGGGATTGAGGGGAACTCAAAGTTTATGCATATTGTACCCAACTAGAAGAGGAAGGGGAGAGACGAACTCGAAAAGTGTAACTCCAACTCGAATAGGAAACTCCAAATTGAAGAGGAAGAGGAAGAAGATACTCAAAGGGAAACTCCAAAATGAAGAACACTCAAAGGGGAAACTCCAAATAGTGTAGACTCCACATTAAAGAAGGAAACACGGGAACTCTGCGTCTAGCAAGTCACGAAGACGATATTAGCGGCCCCGTTTTCAAAATTTTTGTAATTTTGAATTGGTTCGGTATTGGTTTATGACTGGTTAAACTAAAAACTCTCGGTTTAATTTATAAAACCATCAGTCTAAATTGGAATTTTGCTTTTAACTAATAGACGACAGTGTTGTTATAAACGGTGGCCTAGACACATCTAGGCCGGTGCTTTTTAAAACCGCCAGTTTAGCCGATTTTTCTTGTAGTGATATATGATTCAATGAAGGTGAATGCAAGTTAATGCCTTAAATGTTGGATTTAATGAAAGGGAATTGAATGCATTGAATATCTTAAAATTACCTATTTTCAACTCATTTAATATCAATAACTAATTACCCTATTTGCCCTCAATTTTTATCAATAAATTTAAATATGGAGGGTAAATTTTGTCCTCATAAAATTCCAGAGATATTCTTAAGGCTATTAGTGCTTTTTAAAGTAGTATAGATTTGAACTTTTTAGTAGTGTAAACTTGCATCTTAAAAACTAATGCAAATTAAATTTGCACCACCTTCCTCCTGCCACAATTATCACCTATAAAGTGGAGACCATATACGAGAGTCAATGAAAGTGGTGAATTCTCATTGAATGAATTGTAGAGGTTACATGAGTTTATATAGGTGAAGATATAGAATTCGAAATTCAAATTTAAATGTACAGATAAAAAGATAAGTACAACAGGATAATGATTATCATAAGTTAATAACAAGATAATTGTTATCTGGGATGGATAAGTCCATAGATAACAAATTGTTGTTGTTATCTAACTGATGACCTAGCTGATGATGTGGCTAATGTGGAGTTATCTCTTGCATCCCCCCTTAAGCTGGACAGGGGTGGACCAATGGTTAGCTTGCTTTTGAGATGAAGAAACCGTGTGGAGAGAAACAGTTTAGTAAGCAAGTCAGCGAGCTAATCTCTACTGGGCACGTAATGGATGCAAAGCAATGTCTTTGCAACCAAGTCTCTAATGAAATGAACATCAAGTTCGATGTGTTTTGTGTGACCATGATTGGACATGATTATAGGCTAAGGATTTAGCACTCATATTATCGCACCAAACAGTAGCAAGAGAGAGCTGAACGCCAAGTTCAGAGAGGAGCATGGTAATCTCTCTGCAGCAGATGAGGCAAGGCACACATAATTTGCTTCTGTACTAGACTGAGAGACAGTAGATTGCTTCTTCGACAATACACAAGATTGGGGCCCGAAAATATAGAGTAACCACTTTGAGACCGCCTATCAACAGGGCAGCTTGCCCAATCAGCACCAACAAAGGCAGTGAGAGTGAGAGTTTTGGACGGAAGAAGAGATAATCCATGTGTGATAGTACCCTTCAGATAGCGAAGTATGTGCTTGACTACCGCCCAGTGAACGGTGGTGGGAGCTTTAAGAAATTGGCAGAATTTGTTTACAGAAAAACAAATGTCTGGCCAAGTTAGTGTCACATATTGAAGCGCACCAACATTCTCCTGTAGAAAGAAGGATTAGAGAGAGATTCACCCTGTGAGGAGTCGAGCCTGGTGCTTGCAGACATCGAGGTAGGGGATGGTTTGGCTTCATGCATCTGAGCACGTATTAACAAATCTGATATATACTTATGCTGTGACAAATGAATACTAGAAGAAGAGCGAGTCAACTCAACTCCCAAGAAGTAGTGTGTGGGGCCAAGATCCCTCAAGGCAAACTGAGATGATAAATCAGCAATGAGAGATGAAATAGAGGTAGAACTAGAGCCTGTAATTAAAATGTCATTGACATAAACTAGGAGAATAAGAGTCTCCCCTTTGGTACGATGAAGAAAGAGTGAGGAATCAGCTCATGATTCAATGAAGCCCAAGGTGAGAAGATAATCTTGAAGCCTAGTGAACCAAGCCCGTAGGGCTTGTTTGAGGCCATACAAACTATGATTAAGCTGGCAAACATAGGAAGGGTTTCGGGGATCAACGAATCTAATGGGCGGCCTCATACACCTCATTAGTCAAAACACCATGTAAAAAAACATTACTTACATCCAGTTGATGAACACCCCAGTTATAGGAGAGAGCAAGTGAAGGAACGGTATGGATAGCGGTAGGCTTGACAACCGGACTGAAGGTTTCATCATAATCGACACTAGCCTCTTGAGTATACCCCTTAGCAATGAGTCAAGCCTTGAAACATTCAATGGTACCATCTGATCGCCGCTTGATCTTATAAACCCACCAACTGCCAATGATGTTTTTGTTGGGAGGAGGAGGAACCAACGACCAAGTATTGTTGGATATTAATGCCTTATATTCATCTGCCATTGCAAGAACCCAACGCAGATCTTTTTGAGCCTAAGAATAACAGCTTGGCTTAGTCTCACTAAGAGTGCTAGCTTGTAGCGCATATCGAGGGTTGGGCTTTCTTGTAGAATATCGTGAAGAATATCGGGTATTGAACCCCACGTGCATCGTCTTCCATGAAGAACCCAGCGTACTATGGGCTTACAAAACCACTGTCAAGATTGCCACAGGTGAAACCTCCTTCAACCTCACCTATGGCACGGAAGCGGTAATCCCAGCCGAAATCAAAGTACCTACATTATGCCTGGAGGCATACGATGACGAAGAAAACGGTAACGAGCTCCGTACCAACCTCGACCTGACGAAAGAAGTACGAGACCACGCATATATCCGGACCGCAGCCTACCAGCAAAGAGTGGCTTGGTACTATAACGCTAGGGTCAGGAAGCGACACTTTCGTGTCGGAGACCTGGTCCTTCGGAAAGTTATGGTGCCTAAGCCTGGCATAGGTAAGCTCGAACCAAACTGGGAAGGTCTCTACCGAGTAAAGCGGGTACTTGGGGAAGGTACACATGAGATCGAAACCTTAGAAGGAAAGCAAGTACCTCGGGTGTGGAACATCAGCAATCTAAGGCGATACTACCTGTGATTGCCGAACTGAAGAACGGACTACGAGTCACTCCCAGAAGTCCAAAGACTAAAAGGCCAAACTAACAAGTGACCTTGGCACCAACAAAGTCCTAGTCGCCTCTTCGACATGGGCACCTAAGTCCCAGTCGCCTCTTCGGCATGGGTGAGCTAAGTCCCAGTCGTCTCTTCGGCATGGGCAAGCTAAGTCCCAATCGCCTCTTCGGCATGGGCACCTAAGTCCCAATTGCCTCTTCGGCATGGGCACTTAAGTCCCAATCGCCTCTTCGACATGGGAAAGCTAAGTCCTAGTCGCCTCTTCGGCATGGGCACCTAAGTCCCAGTCACCTCTTCGGCATGGGCGAGCTAAGTCCCAGTCGCCTCTTCGGCATGGGCATCTAAGACCTAGTCGCCTCTTTGGCATAGGCAAGTTACTTCTAATGCCTAAGGCATAGATAGCTCAGGTATAAACCCTACAATGTCTATACCACCTCGGCAACAATCACAGTTCGGGCTCGTCAGGGAACCAACAATCAAATGAGTAGCCCGTATGCAGACAGATCGGGTATATACCCTATAATAGCGCTCACCTTGGCGTGCCTTACGTAAAGTTTCCCTTACTAATAGTCCGAGTAGACAATTCGGGGTAACAAACACTTCGACAAATTTTTACTTTGGTTATCCTTACAATTCGGGTAACCTATACAATTCCTACTTTGCACAAAGATTGCTCAAAAAAAGTTATATTTCATTGATTGAAAAAATGTGAGTACAGAGACTTCGTTGTAACCCGAGCTCGGTGGCCTCGGGGCATACATTCAAAACACAGAAAAGAGAAAGAGCCAGAATCACTTAGAAGGATTGTCAGCTGGGTCAGTCTCCATGTCCTCTTGATCCAAGGGGCCTGCCTCTTCGGCTTCATCATCACTTTCCTCCTCGGATGAGCTGGGCTCTTCGTTCGCTGCCTTCACCACCTCGGGGGTAAGGCCTGACATAGTAAGGACTCCAGGGTCGAGGTCAGGGAACTTCTGCCGCACTAAGTACTGGCACAACTTGAACCTGAAATGGTAGGAGCTCGATCCATACTCGACCTGGAGATCGTGGAATTCCGAGGATTCCTTGAAGCGTTGGACAGCACAACTTCTTTCCTCAGCTAGCGCCTCTTGTATAGCGGTCTTGAAGACCTCAGTCTGCTTCTGAATCATCGCTTCAAGACTCATTTTCTCGCTGAAGCTTCACCTTCTCCTCAGTTAGCATCGAGATCTGCTCCTGTTGCTTCGTTTTCTCCTCAGTCAGTGCGGAGATTAGTTCCTGCTGCTTCTCCTTCTCTTCAGTCATGGCCAAAATCAACTCTTGCTGGCTTCAGGCTCCATTCTTGGCCTGAAGTATTTCACCCCGAGCTAGGTCCAGTTTACGGTGAAGCTCACGTGCCTTTTCTTCGGCTTCCAGATCCCACTTCAGATGGATCTCAAACTGGCACATCAGCGATTGAATGGCGGAATTCACCTAGCAAACAAAACCGAAGTAAGTACACTTGCAATCGACAGAAATAAACTATAAAATAAGATACTTACCACCATGTAGTAACCGGTAGCTCGGGCTCCAAGCAGGGCTGTGGACATGTCAACCCATTCCGTGACCTCGTCAGGGAAGGTGGCATCCCTGCTCTTGCGCATCGCGAGCTTGAGAGTCATTGTGCTCTCACTGGAAGGCCTGGGTCTCGATGCAGAAGTACTCCCCAGCTGGCGAGGTTGGACACTTTCCCGCTCGGGTACTGAAGTGCTCCCCGGTTCACGAGACTGAGCACCCTCCTCCTGGTCGTCATCCAAGTCCACTACGGGGGGTTGAGGATGAACCTCCTTCCTAGGGAGCACAGAAAAGATCGGCTCCATAGCCTGGACCTCGGGTGAGGCAGGGGCTGAAGGACCGGGCTCCCGGCGAAACCTCTTCGAAGTCTTCCTTTTCTTCTCTCTCTGAGAACTCTTGAGAAGGTTCTCGGCATCGACCTCCGGCATGGCAACTCCAAGAACAAAAGGTTAGCTGCGAATTAAAAAGAATTTTAAAATAAAGAACCAAGGTGAAAACCTACCAGGAGGGCTCAATCCAACTCGCACAAGCTTCTCCTCGGCCAAGAAATCCTTCATCTCGAGGCTGAGGTCCCTCCATGAGTTGATGACTGCCCTAATTTCTGCATCCAAGCTCACCCCGGGATCCTTGATAGCTACCCTCCAGTGGGTTGGAAAAGACCACCCTTCAGGATTTTGGACAATGAAATACCTCCTTTCCAGGAGAGAACCTTGTTCGGACAGCCGAACAGGATTTTGAAACCAGGCCGAGGTGAGATAAAATAGCTTTGTCTAACGTCCCTGCACAGACAAGCAGAGTTTCGCTTGATCGCACAAATCGAGCTGAAGGTGTCTAAGGACAGAGGTCGGTTGTATGTGTGGAACAAAGAGATAGTACCAACTATATTCCGAATAGAGTTCGGATGTAGTTGGTCGATGGTAATGTTAAAAAACTTGACTACCTCTATAATGAAAGGGTGAAGCGGGAAGCGCATCCCGACCGTGAGCTGCTCCTCAAAGACCACGAGCTCATGGTGATCATGAGCCCAAGGGTATTGACCTAAGGGAAGGCTAAAAACCAAGCTATCGGGAAGACATAGAGAGCTAAAAGGTACATTAGCCTATCAGAAGTTAGGGTGCAAGGACCAAAGTCATCTGGATCCCGAGCTTGGGAAGAAGATGGGGCCTCTTTCCTAGAGGACAGACCCTCTTCCTGAACCTCGGTCTCCCCGAGCCGAGATGGCTCAACTTCAGAAGCAAAAGCTTCCACTAAAGATAGAAGAGGGGAGTCACCCTACGGCGAGCTGACCTCCCCAACAGGGGCCGCGGATTGCACCACAGCACCCTCAACCTCGCTAGAACTACCTAAAAGTCTGTCTATGCTAGAACTGTACATGATTAAAAAACAAAGGAAGAACAGGAAAACACAGACTCACCGAAAAGAAGGCAGAACTCGGAAAACAAAGAGAAGAGAGAGATGAAGGATCCCGACGTGACCTCAGAACAAACTTGTGAACTTGTGGCGAGAAAAATGAGTCTCGGGACCCCCCTATTTATAGCCACTGTACCGAGGAATCAACGGTCAAGATCAGAGCAATCTAACGACTCTTAAGAAAACCGAATGCACGACCCTCGAGGTCAAAATCAGTTGAGAGCGTTTTTTGGCGTCCGCGGAATTTGTAGATCGTGTGACGTCCACGTGCGACCTGGGTTGTTCTTGGTTGAGCTGAGCAACCGAATTGGTCTGACCGACGACCTATCTGACAGAGCAACTTGGACTTCACGCCAAATCCACTTGTCACATCGTAAACTCCCCGCACCAGGTCAAGACCCCTAGCTCGGGGAGTGGGGGAAATTGATGAATGGAAATTTGGCCCGACCTCATAATAGGGAGACACGTGGACGTGACTCCGCATAAGTGATAACTTAGCATGGTCAGATTGGCGCGTGGACGTGACTAGATACAAATGACAGCTCAACATGATCAGGTCGCTACAAAGCAACCTTGAGTACCCTGTTACCCCGAACTAGAGTTACTTTGAGCTAAGATCATCCCAAACTAAGATCACCTCAGCACCAATTCACGACTAGGATAACGGTACCAAGTCTGCTACAGGTCGAGCTTGGACAGCTGGAAAAGAATTCATCTCGGGACAAGCCTACCTCAGTGCAAGATCATCTCAGTACTAAGGCACTTCGCCATTCAGAGCATGTCGGGTCTAAAGAACACGAGCTCAGGCAGCTTGCCACTAGGTAGCTCACCACCAAGTAGCCCGACTCTTCACAGCCATAGGTAGCTCGCTACCTAGTCAGGCCAATCTCCACATGACAACCCCGAGGATCTCACCACCGTACCCCGCATCTTACGGGATTGTACCTTAACGGCTATATTAGCTCACCCACTCCCCGGTTCAGGCGGAGATGGGCAACCTTACCGGTTGGTGGCATTATCCCCACCTAACACTAAAGCGGATCCCATCACAGCAAGGATCCAGAACTGCTCCACCAAACCCGCAGGGACTCCCGTATATAAAGACCTCATCCCCAGGGGCAAAGGTATGATGTGTAATCTCTACGCTCTAGCTCTCTAATTCTCTGATATCATCTTCAAGTTCTCTACTACGTGCTAACTTAGCCCTTAGAGTGTCCCTGTCGGGTAAGCCACCCCGGGATCTCTGATTCATCTCTCGCAGGTTACGTAGTCCCCGTCGTTGCTGGTAGCCAGATCGTCTCCAATGGGGAGCAGCCAGATTATGCCACATCAAGTGATTTCTTCAGAACCATTGTATGGATTATGTAAGGATAAATTATTGAGATTTGTAGTAAGGTGATTCATGGCGCTCGAATCCAAATACTAGACTGAGTCGTGAGAAGACCCTGGGTCGTTTAGAACCAGGGCGAGAAACCACATTGGCGTTCTTGTTTGAAAATTTCTTCACCCCTAGAAGCTCCAAATATTTCCTACAAGTGGCAATAATGTCTACAACATATCTACAAATCTGACAAACAACAAAAGTATCCTTACCACTGGGTCATTTAGAACCATTATTGGGATGTTTTTTGTTGTCCGAAGAAGAGAACTACCGAGGTTTGTTTGAATGATGTTGTTGTGAGTGTTAAGAGGTATTCCCTCCTTTTTTGCTTGCAACATTAGCAGAGGGAGAATCAACAGAAATAGCATGGCGAGCTAGGCGCTTCTCAAAAGTAAGAAGTAAACTCTGCACATCTGGCATGGCCAAATAATCGAAATGAGCAGTAATTGTGATAACAAAAGTGTCATACTCTAGTGGAAAACCAACAAGAAGATAGTGAGTGAGATCTGAATCTGGTATAAAGTAATTAGACGCAGCAAGAGCATCAGAAATCCCTTTAATTTTTTGAATAAAATCTTCAATTGATAGATCGCTTTTTTTAATATGTGCTAACTCTAGCTTCAAATCATGGATCCTGGATTTGTTAGTGGAGGAAAATAAATGGCTGAGCTAGTCCCATACTTCCTTAGAAGTTTTGCATCCTATGACTTGAGCAAGAACATGCTCTGTGAGAGAGGAAAGAAGCCAGCTCAATATGAGTTGATCCTGTTCATACCCGGAGGTGAATTCGGGGTTGATCTGTTGATCATTAGTGCCAGGCTGAAATTTTGATGGACATGGTAGTGATTCATCGACATAACTAGTGAATTAATACCCATTGAGTGCAGGGAGAATTTGCATAGACCGTAGGAGATAGTTGCATCTATCTAGGCGTCCTGTGATGACATTCATGAAACTGGACAGAGTAACCAATCCATTATTTCTGGAAGAGGACTCACCTTGAGAATTGATCGAAGAACTTTGAGCAGACATGACGTTAGTCTTCTAAGGCTTTGATATTGATGAGGGATGATTTGACCCAACCTATGAAATGGTGACACGTAGGCACCGACTTAGCATGAGCGACAGCCTAACACTGAAGCCCGGAGCGACCAAGTGATGGGCCCACGAAGCAGTCCGCTACGGTACAGCTCACGAGGGGAGGAGTCCGCCGCAAGGCGAACTCCGGGTTCCTCGTGCTATCTTGGAAGAGATACCCCGAGGCAATTGTAGCTCGCGAGCTAAAGTTATTAGCTCGCCCGAGCTCCCTAACAGAAGTCATTATGAGGACCAATTCCACTAAGGTAATCTTGGAGTATCCCAAGCTTGCTACGAGATAGCTCGCGAACGAGCCGCGCTAGCACCCTCTAGGAAGCTTCCGACTGACAGACCGTACCAGTCAGACTGCGCCATATCCGCTACTGGCGGCGCAGTCCCAGTCCTTCCTACAGTCTGCATCCACGTCTCTCAACAGGCATAGAAGTGCCTGCCACTTTGGAAACGTGTCACTCAGCCGGGCGAAGCGTACACCACAAAGGCCACCTACGCAGCCCTGGCATGTAACGGCTGTGGCAGGAGCCCAGTGGTGGTTATGCTCGACCTAATGTGAGTGTCCCTATAAAAGCCCTTAGGATAGAAGGGAGAGGTCTTCTAAGAAAATCTTCGACCTCCTAAACATAGTGATAACGCACTATCCTCACTCTTAGCCTTCGTTCTCTTTTCGCTTCTTGCACACAGTACTAACTTAAGCATCAGAGCGTTCCCGTCGGGAAACCCCTTGGGAGTTCTTCATTTTTCCTCTCATCTCAGGTACCTCTCAGGAGTCACGTGAGCGCCAGTTAGGAGTGACCAGACCGTGCTACATCATTTGGTGTAGTGGGCATTTGGGGGGCAGGGCCCTCGCCCAAAAGGGACTCCGACAAGGGTATTATTGGCCAACAATGAAGGCAGATGCTATTGAGCTCGTCAAAAAATGTGACAAATACCAGAGACATGCCAATATTCACCACCAAACCGTTGCCGACCTCAAGTATCTCACTAGCTCGTGGCCCTTTGCGCAGTGGGGAATCGATCTACTCAGGCCATTCCCGCCAACAACGGGTGGAAGAAAGTTCTTAGTAGTGGCAGTGGACTATTTTACCAAATGGGTAGAAGCTGAGCCCCTCGTGACGATCACAACCCAAAATGTCCAAAACTTCTTTTGGAAGAACATCGTGTGCCGCTTCGGATTACCTCGAGTATTGATCTCCGACAACGACAAGCAGTTCGAGGACATCAAATTTCAAGACTGGTGCCAAGACATGGGAATCCAACAGAATTTTACTTCAGTCGTGCACCCTCAAGCAAATGGTCAGGCAGAAGTCACGAACAGAGCCATCATCCGCGGACTAAAGGCACGGCTGAACCGAGCTAAAGGATTGTGGGCATATGAACTACCTAGTGTCCTATGGGCCTACCGAACCACGGAGAAGACCGCCATGGGAGAAACACCCTTCAATCTCACCTACGACACCGAAGCAGTGATCCCTGCAGAGATCGAAGTACCTACGTTGCGCCTAGAAATATACAGTGATCACACAAACGAAGATGAGCTGTGTACCAACCTTGATCTACTCGACGAAGTAAGGAACCTCATTTACATCAGGACCGCAGCCTACCAGCAAAGAGTAGCTGGGTAATATAATGCCAGGGTCAAGAAGCGAAACCTCCGCGTTGGCGACCTGGCCCTTCGTAAAGTTATGGTGCCTGAACCTAGCGTTGGCATGCTCGGGTCCACTGGGAGGGTCCTTACCGAGTGAAATGAGTGCTTGGGGAAGGAACATACAAGCTCGAGACCCTCGAAGGAAAACAAGTACCTCGAGCATGGAATATTGTCAACCTAAGGCAATATTATCTGTAAGAATCGAGTAGGCCACGAGCCACTCCCAAAGCCTAAGGGCCAGAATACCGAGCTAATATGACCTCGGCAAAACAGGACCCAGTCACCTCTATGGCATGGGCAGACTTCGAGAGTGGGCCACGAGCCACTCCTTCAGCCCAAGGGCCAAAACACCGAGCTAACAAAGACCTCGGCGTGAAGAAAGACTTAGCCATTTCAGTGGCGAAGTCAAGGTATGAAATATCTAAGGCATTAGCAGCTCGGGTCCAAACCCTACGAAGTATAGCTCGTCTCAATACGTTGGTTGAACTGAGGAATAACCAACCAATGCATAGTTTGGGCATGCATAGTAATCACTTCGCGGTATACCATAGAGGCCATAAACGTTAAAGGACAAATCGGGATAACAACTTCCGAAGAGTCCTACTTTGGGCATGTAGCTTTAATAGCTCAAATGATGAGATCGATTTAGCAAAAATAAAGGGAGTTCATCATACTCAGAAGAAGGAAAAAAACTTTCATTGTCAAAAAAAAAAGAGAAGAAAAGAAAAATAACAAGTGCAGTAACCGAGCTAAACAGCTCGGGAAAGGTTTGATTATCACAGGGCATAATTGCCCAACCGAAAACTTGTGAAGGACCAGGTTTACGACACCCGGAAGCCACCAGAAGCCTAGAGAAACGCTGCCTCAAGGATCCGCCTCCTCATCCTCTGGAGAGTCAGGCTCCTCTTCATCCGCTTGGTCCGCTGTCTCAGGAGACAGACCTTTCATAGTAATACCGTCAAGGTTGAGCCCGGAGAACTTCTTCCGAACCAGCCACCGGCAGAGCTTAAACCTTGAGCGGTACGAACCCATACCATACTCCGCCTGGAGGTCTTGAAATTCCTGGGAGTTTTTAAAGTCCAAGACCGCTTTCTCTCGCTCAGCCTCCATCATCTGATCAAAGTTTCGAGTCTGATTCACAAGAGTGGACTCCAAGTCCCGCACTTGCTGCCTGAGGAGCTCCCTCTCCACTGCCATCCTCGACGATTTCTCCCTGTAACGTGCACTCTCTTTAGTAAGCCAGGCGATTTGAGCCTCCTTGTCGTGGACGAGTAGCTCCTGAGACTCGCTCCCCTTGCGGGTGTGGTGGAGCTTGCCCCGGATCCGGTCGAGTTCGCCCTGGAGCTTCTGGTTGGTGGTCCGCTGGTCGAGGGTGTCAACACTGTGGATGTGCGTCTGGAGAGCCATGGCATGGATGGCGGAATTAACCTATTGACGGAAAAGAAGATCAAAAGACAACGAAAAAGGGCAAAACAAGAGAGAAAAAGGGAAAAAGGTCACTTACCACCATGCAATGGGCAGAGGCGAACGCAGAGAGATCCCTAGGTTCCATATTTCCCCACTGAGCGATCTCGTCATTAGTGATTGCCTTCCGACTCCTCCGGCGAGCTACCAGATAATCATTTACCCCTTCCTAGTTTCCCACTGGGAACCAGGGGTAAGGACGGGGTTGAAGGGGGTTACAGGGGGCCTCCCCCGTCTCAGGGAGCTCGTTTCCCCCAGGGTTAATCCCACTAGCTCCCTCAGGAGGGGGCATCGGAACCTCGGGCGAAGGAGAGGGTAGGACCGGCTCGGCAGACCCGAACTCAGTACTTCCTGAAGGAGGGGTCCGGTCGGGGTGCGTCCTCTTCGCATGGTGCCTCTGACTGCTCGAGAGAAGGCGGTGTGGATCGGCACTGGACATGATGACTGCCAAAAGACCACAAGGTATTAGTCCAAC
The DNA here is from genome assembly GCF_055504915.1 of Nelumbo nucifera. Taxonomy (NCBI): domain Eukaryota; kingdom Viridiplantae; phylum Streptophyta; class Magnoliopsida; order Proteales; family Nelumbonaceae; genus Nelumbo; species Nelumbo nucifera. Next base: position 50,884,988 of record NC_142651.1, on the reverse strand, counting down.
AAGAAACAAAATACATGTGCACATTAGTCACAAGGCACTACGCGACCTAAAAGAACGACCTACCCGGGCTCAAGCCTGCCTGCACAAGCTTCTCCTCGTTCAAGTAGTCCGAGCAGAGGAAGCCTACCGATGCCCAGGACAACATCGTTTTCCGAGTCTCAGGGTCTAGCTTGGCCCCAAGGTCTTGGATGGCGCCCCTCCAAGCAGTGGGAAAGGGCCACCCCTTGGGGTTACGAACCACAAAGTAGTCCCGCTTGCAGGCGGGAATCTTATTTGGCAGCTCGTACAAGAGCTTATAGCCGCAACGGGGAGAGAGGTAATAAAAGCGCCTCTCTGGAGGAACCCCAGGAGTAGCGTTCTTTATACAAAGGATAGAGACAAAAATATCGAGGTCCAAAGGAAGGTAGTACTCGTGACACAGGGATATAGTCCCAACCATGTTTTGAATGGCGTTGGGATGAAGCTGATCAATAGTGACGTTGAAATGATTTAACACCTCCACTATCAAGGAGTGTAGGGGGAGATGCAAGCCGGCCTCGAGTTGTTCCTGAAAGATTACTATGTCATCGGGACCGTGCTCCCAAGGGAAGTTACCAGTAGGGAGGCTGTAAACCAGGTCCCCAAGGAGGCAAAAGTAGCGGATCAGAGACTTGAGTCTCTCCGCTATCATTAAGGAAGGGCCAAAGGTATCAGGCTCCCTCCCCCTAGAAGTAGACGCCATGTCACCAGAGGCCTCCCAAGCCTCCGGGATCTGCACCCAGGCACCCTCCGAGCTCGAGGGAGCATCATCATCCTGGCTATTGCCCTTGTGATAGGTGTGATATGGATACCCAGACATGGCTGACAGCAATTGGGACTCACTAGAGTAGACGGAATGAAGCAAATTGAGGAACTCGGGTAGACTAGGTGAAGTGCGCAACCTCAGAATCCAAAGATAGCAAAATGGCGTGGGAGAAAGTAAAGCCCGAGGGGGCCCCCTATTTATAGTCTCCACCCTTTCAAATTGACGGCCCAGATCAAAGCAGATCCAACGATCCGCGGGCGCCCTGACCACACGCCTTCTAAAAACCGAAGGCGATTGGCGGCACATCTTCCGTTGTTAAGGTAGTCGCAGCCGCATGACGTTCGGAGTTAAAGGCCACCTCAACACATTTTCGGAATCCGAAAAGTCAGGAAAGTCAGAAAATCTCTTGATTCCCGCGAATGCATTTAATAAGGACAGTCAATCAAGTTTGAATTTTGGTCAAATCAGTCCGTCGCACTTCATAAACTCCCCGCACTAAGGTGGTACACTTAGCTCAAGGAGTGGGGGGCAATTGTTGAGGGATGATTTGACCCAACCTATGAAGCGGTGACACGTAGGCACCGACAGCATGAGCGATAGCCTAACACTGAAGCCTGGAGCGACCAAGTGACGGGCCCATGAAGTAGTTCGCTACGGTACAACTCACGAGGGAAGAGTCCGCCGCAAGGCGAACTCCGGGTTCCCCATGCTATCTTGGAAGAGATACCCCGAGGCAACTGTAGCTCGCGAGCTAAAGTTATTAGCTCGCCCGAGCTCCCTAACAGAAGTCATTCCGAGGACCAATTCCACTAAGGTAATCCTGGAGTATCCCAAGCTCGCTACGAGATAGCTCGCGAACGAGCCGCGCTAGCACCCTCCAAGAAGCTTCCGACTGACAGGCTGTACCAGTCAGACTGTGCCATATCCTTTACTGATGGCGCAGTCCCAGTCCTTCCGACAGTCTGCATCCACGTCTCTCAACAGGCAAAGGCGTGCCTGTCACTTTGGAAATGTGTCATTCACCCAAGCGAAGCGTACACCACAACGGCCACCTGTGCAGCCCTGGCAGGTAACGGCTGTGGCAGGAGCCCAGTGGCGGTTATGCCCGACCTAATGTGAGTGTCCCTATAAAAGCCCTCAGGACAGAAGGGAGAGGTCTTCTAAGAAAATCTTTGACCTCTTGAACATAGTGATAACGCACTATCCTCACTCTTAGCCTTCGTTCTCCTTTTGCTTCTTGCACACAATACTAACTTAAGCATCGGAGCGTTCCCGTCGGGAAACCCCTCGAGAGGTCTTCCTTTTTCCTCTCATCTCAGGTACCTCTCAGGAGCCACGTGAGCGCCGGTTAGGAGTGACCGGACCGTGCTACATCAGATACCATACGAGAGTCAATGAAAGTAGTGAATTCTCATTGAATGAATTGTAGAGGTTACATGAGTTTATATAGGTGAAGATATAGAATTCGAAATTCAAATTTAAATGTACAGATAAAAAGATAAGTACAACAGGATAATGATTATCATAAGTTGATAACAAGATAATTGTTATCTGAGATTGATTAGTCCGCAAATAACAAATTATTGTTGTTATTTAACTGATGACCTGGTTGATGACGTGGCCAGCGTGGAGTTATCTCTAGCACCATATCATCATCATCATCTTGCTTCCTACCTCACTCCCAAACAAATAACCATCTCTTACCTCCATTCTCTTGCATATATGGAAAGAGTACACCATTTTACTTTTCACAAGCAAACAAGGCAAGGTCAAATATGAAGCAAAAGTAAACCAGAATTTATACTTATCCTATTTCATTTCCATGCATTTACACCAATGCAGCCTAATTAAATAAAACTATACACTTTAGTTGGACGGTACAATGTATTATTATCTATAAAAAGAACATGTATGTGTTTATAGACTCTTGTATCTAAACAAGGAAAAGAGGAGGTATAATTGAGTCCATTTGCTACTATATAACAATTGAGAGATTCATTTCTTGTGACTTTTTGCATATAAAAGTTTCTCATTGTTAAATGTTTTGTTATCTTCAAGGGCCTATTCATTTTTTGGATTTTGGGGGGGGGGGGGAGAAGTTGGTCAATGGGATTGGCCAAGATACTCATGCTCTTTTTTCAAATTTTATATGGGGTCCATGGGAAACTTATCTTCCTTGTGCACCGAGTACGTGATACCCATCTCCTAGGTGGGTAAGTAAGTTTTCCACTTAGGGGAAAGTTGAAAACAGTTGGATGGGACAAAATTGCCCTTTTTAATAACAATTTTTTTATGGCTAAAACAGTCATTATCTTATTTACTTGGGAAATAAAAAGAACATGGGTACATTCACTTAGTTGGGTAAGTATTTCCCATGAAACATTTTCCTAGATAAGTAACTTCTCGAAAAGTAGACGGGGCCTAAGTTTGGGAAAGATATTTTCAATGAAATGTGCATTTCTCAAATTTTAAGGGTTTTCACCATTGTAAATGATTTTGCTTAAAAAAACTACCACACAAGCTAAAACGACATAATTTTATTGATGTGGCAATTGCTTTGTGTAGAAAATAAAATCAATACATATTGGCAAACATCTATGTTTTTATGAACATTGTTTTATGCTTTTTCAAAGAAAAAGCCCAATATATTGTATTTTCTAGCTCAATTGGTCCAAACATCTTCTGCCCATCTTTAGCCCATTTAGTTCAGCAGGAAATCCCAATCTCTTTCTCTCTCTCTCTCTCTCACATACACACACATACGTACATACATCTTCTGCCCATCTTTAGCCCATTTAGTTCAGCAGGAAATCCCAATCTCTCTCTCTCTCTCTCTCTCACATACATACATACATACATACATACATTCACGATATGTAATATCAAAGTCATTTTTGTTCATTTAATTAATTAAATAGAATGTTCCAATTTTCTTTTTATAACTATAAGATTTACCTTACCTTGAATTCAAATACAAATATATTTGTCCTCAAGGCCTTCTCCTTCAAACACATGGCTAGGCCTATCACTTAGAAAAGTGGCTAAATAAGTTGGGCTCAGTTTGGAAGGAGTACAAATACAAATATGTAGAGTGCAAAGCCTTGTATTTTGTATGTATTTATACTGTACAAATATGTATTTGTACTCTTTCCAAACTGAGCCATATTATCAAACTTAAGATAGATGCAAAGTGGCATGGGCTTCAGTGAAGCTCTAAAACTTTGTTGTTTCCTTATTCAAAAAAAAAAACCCTTACCTTATATCCTTCAGTTGCAAAGCAGATCTAATTCAGTACTGGGGAATATAGAGTTTATATGGACGGGAACCTTGGGCCTAATTTTTTTCAGGCCCATGTTTTGCCTCTCTGATACTGATAGTGGGCTGTGAAAAGCAGCGCAACATGCGCCTAGAGATAAAAAAGGCATGACCTGGGCCCAAAAATAAATGAGTAATGCTAGGAAGCAGCTGAGCTACACAAGCAATATATGCTGCTGCAAAAACGGTCCATGGAATTAGAGATCTAGTGCCCATTTTTTGTGCTTCTATTGTGTTTTCCACATGGACTAAGCAATGAAATATTGAAATAGGTCTCTAATGCTACTGGCAGGATTATGATTAGCAACTTCGTAGCACCATACAATTCCTTGGTGTTTTCCGGTTGGTCTACATTCTGGCTTAACCTGGTCTGATCTGGTTTACTCAGCTTGATCAGGTATTTGTCCAAAAAATGACATTTATTTATTTTTGATAATATGGGGGTGGACCGTGGAGAGTGTGAAGGTGGGAACCAAGCCCAGGTCAATGGAAACTAAATCCACTGACTTCACCAACTTTAGCCAGCTGGCGCCTTTGCTGCCTGGGAGTAATTCATTCGATTTGTCTGTGTCAGATCGATATAGTGTTGACTGCTAGCTTTTGGTTCTGACTTTCTATTACTGTTAGCATATGATAAAACATGGAACTTCCTGTACTTCTGATAGAACAACTCGTCTAACAACTCAACATTATCACGTGACGTGAGTCCCAAACATCTACTCGTTTCCCGCACTCTTGTTACATCATCCACTGTCAGTCAATACGCAAATTTACCACTTCAAGGACCAGAACTGAGCCATTAGAGAGAGAGAGAGACCCATTAACGTGTTGACCTGAAAAAGGAAGTTACAGAGGCCTAGCTAGGAGATGACAGATGAGTTCTGTGGGACATTAGATTGAAAAAAAACGCTGCAAACTTACTTGACCCACATAGGACCAACTTGTTCATCTAATTCCCGAGTCAAAAATCCTCTGAATGAAGTAAAAATGCAGCTCCAAATTGTCCATAAGTGATGAGAAAAATATTCCTTAGCTTCAGCCAGACCAAGTCACAGAGACAGAGGACCCCATTTAATTTCTGAACGTATTCTTGATGAAAATTGAAAAAACAATGGAATTAAAAGAATCTCCATCACCAAACTTCGAATGACGCTCCTGAAGTGACCACTTGCTTGTCTTTGCTGGTTATTAAAGAGTAGATCACCCTGGATCATGGTGTAGACTTAGAAAATTTGCACCCCGTTCAAACAACAAGCTAACTTAATCCAAATAATACAAGGCAAAACCTCCCCCTCACAACGCTAGCTCATCATCAGATCAGACTATTCCAAAGATTTGCGTTCAGGCTTGAAAATGAAGCACAGAAGATACGTCTTGATGTCTCACATATGTCCCTCCATCATCAGGCAATGCCTATATACTATCATTTATGTCGTCGGTATCGAAGCCGCTGATCTAACGTCTCCAGCGATAACCAGCAGCACACACAAAGCCATCTGGGAATTCCTTACTTCATCACACCAGGCCTCCATCCGACAGAGACCTAAAATGATAAACTAGGGTTTATGACATAATAAAGGCTCGTTTGTTTATTGATCTACAGCTGCATTTAAATAGGGTACTGTTTTGGTCAAGGAATAGAGCCAATAGGGAGTATAGTATTATGGTGGAAGAAACCCTAGATATCTGGCAATCATCCATACACGTGCAGCTTGGCCCCACCGGCCACCTCCCTGTCGGCTTGACCAGTCGCCGGGGGCCACATGTCAGCATCATTCCTCCAAACCATCGTTGTCCGGTATCTTCTGATACAACCAAATTTGACCCCCCCTCCAATTCTCTACGTGGATCAGAGAAATTGATCGAGTTTTATTGAAGTGAGTCATTCATCTGATCATCTCCGTCTATGAAATTCAATAATGAGATATGAGACACCAACAACCGTGTATTCAGTCTTTCACTATATAGTAATCGAAGTAGACTAGACTTAGAGAACCATTCGAGCTGGTGGTGACGTGGATTGGCATCGTCTGGGGCCCGCTTTGACACTCGTGCGGCGTGACATGTCACGTTTGGGGTGGGGAAAGTCGGAGAGAGAGAGAGATGGGGGGTGTCAGGATGACCTCAGTGGCGAGGGGTTGGTATTTGCACGTGCGTATTAATCCCGAGGAAAAAAGATAACGGCGTGACAGCTTTTGCTCCTCTCTTTGCTTCTAGCATCTTCAACAAAGACAACTTTGACCTTCCTGAATCTCGTGGGTGAAAAAGCTGATCCAAACAGATGATCGACACACCATTTAATCTATAAAATTCTCCTTTTGATCCAATTAAAAATAATCTTATTATTAACTCTTTTTTTTTTTGTTTTTTCGGATTGTCTTAATTGGATTGATCGTTGAACCAGATAGATCTTGCATGGTTGTTTTAGATATTATCACAGCTAAGAAAAAAAAAAGAAGAGAACGATTACATACTGTAAATTGGTTCGAAAACCGTCGGATTCGAATATCTGAACATTATCCAACGGTTGCGAGGACCCATTGGAGAATTATTTTCTCATTTTACTTTAATCTTTAATGTATAAGTTCAACTTTTTAGTGGAGTACGGTTTTCAGTAACAAGCTTGACACTAAAAAGGGTATAATGAGAACCAGGTGGCGGGGCTTCCGATGCAACCAGAGACGATTGTTATACTGGGCATCCATTATATATTGCACATAAAAGTATTAAAATTAACTTCTTGGGCATGCTTAGAAATTGAAGCATTCTTGGGCTATGTTTGGTTTGATAAGCAACAAGTAGATGAAAGAAAATTGAAGGAAAGTTCTGAATGAGCCTAAATGAATTTTCAATTTTGTGAAATTTCTTAATAATTTTTTCTCAACTTTAGGCTTAATTTGAAAGTAATACAAATATAAATATATATTGTGTAAATATATACAAAATAATACAAAATTTAAGGTTTTATATTCTACAAATTTGTATTTGTACTCCTTTTAAAGGAAGGCTCAGTTAGGCTCAGTTTGAAAAGAGTATGAATACAAGTATGTACAGTACAAATATGTTAAATGCAAAATACAAGGTTTTGCACTTAACATATTTGTATTTGCACTCTTTCCAAAATGAGCCTTAGGTCTTGGGGCAGAGGGGGGGCTTTGTCTACCCATATAGTAGTTTTGTTATTTAAAATCATACACAGATTAAATGAATTTTCAATTTTGTGAAATTTCTTGGAAATTTTTCCTCAACTTTTTGTTTCTTAGGTCTCGGGGCAAGGAGACTTTGTCTATCTAGTTTTGTTTATCATTTTGAATTGGTTTAATAAAATTTAAGTTGGCCGCTCCTCTACTTGGAGTAAAGTTTGGGTTAAAAAATGAATAAGACTGTGTAAGGAGGCCTAGTTAACATGCAAATGATTAAGAAGAGAGTTGATAAATATATTATTAAGTACAAGAGGGAGTCTGACTTTGCTCCCAACAAAATAATTCCAACATGCTTTTAATTCCAACATGATCTGAAACCATACATCTAAGTCTAACCATGAGATTGGAACCCAGACATCAGGCATCTCACCATGAGACTTGGACCCATTATAAGACAGTAACCATCAAATATGAAATGTGCAAATTGAGATTTGTTCCTCACAGAATGCACATCACACCAATTTCACAGTCCTATCCCACCATGTATTGAAAACATTTTCTTATAAATAATAGGTACAGGAGATATTCCTAATGTACAGCTGAGAGGTGTTGTGAGGAGCGCTCTGTGAATAACAGATGAAAATCGAAATGTGTGATTGTAAGCGTGTTGGAAGGGTTTGTTGATCCCAACTCTAAAAGAAAAGAATATGATAATGGTTCATAGTTAGGCTAGTGTTTGTACTGCCATGCTTTCAGGACAGAGGGGGGGTGGGGGCCAGCAGCCACAGCAGTGGGCAGTGGGTGCATATTATCATCAGCTCAACCTGTGTGGTTTCTTTCCATCGTACCTAGCTAGGGGTGCGCCCCCTAGTCCGGGCTGTGGCGCGTGAGCCCCGCCTACCTGCTCTGCCGTATCCTAATTGTCTCCTAAACTGCCAAGCCTTTTCCAGCCTCTGTGCTCCCGCGTGGGACCTCCCAAGTCCCAACAGAAGATGTGTCCAATTTTCTGAGGCCCATTTCAGAATTCAGATGACTCTGCTCATTTGGGTTTCCTTTTAATCGCGTGAAATCTAAGGCAGCAACAGCATCTAGAACGAAGACTATTTTGTGTGAAATCCTTCTTCTTTAATTACTTTAAGATCTCTCTTAAATAGTGGAATACAACAACCAGAGAAAACCATAGGAAGAGTTCTTTAACGTATATGGATGTTTTTGTCTTCATTTGATTTTGTTGCTACATCAGAGAAAAAACGAAAACATGCTCTTGAATTGTTTCTTTTACTTTAAAAAGCAAAAAATAAGTTGATTTCTAAAATAAAACAAACCTTTTTTTGTAATGACATGGTACGTAAAAGACATATAAGTATATAACCAATCAACGGGCATCATCTGATCAGTTGTAACCAATAAGGTGGGTTTTCATTAAAATTTACAGGCGGTTTTGATTGATCAAAGCCTTTCCCGTAGAGTCTAGCTTCAGTCAGGGCAAAGTCCGTTCTTTTACAGTTTTGTATTGGGAATATCTCTATATGTGATTTATTTCAATGTAGATATTCTTAATGCAAGGTTGCAAGGGGCTGTTCAAACGGTGCGAATATAAACTTGCCTTGATGGAAGCTGAACTCTTTCCCGTATCATAAATTTTTTCAATATTAAATAGTTAGAGGAAAACATATTATTTAAGAATTGGGATTTAGTTCTTACAAAGTACAACCTCACACCAACTTCACAGCCCTATTCCACTGTGTATTGAAAATATCTTTCTACAAATAATAATATGAAGTATGGAAGATGTTCCTGATGTGCCATTGAGATATGTGAGATTGATGTAAAGAACAGATCCAGACTCGTTATTTAAACCAAAAATTTAAGAACATATTTTCAATTTCGGTTTTGAAAACAAAAAGCATGTATTAACAAAAATCCACGAATATATTTTCTATATTTTTATTTTAAGAATCAATTTATTTTCAAATCAATTAATTTTATTTACAGATTATTTCAGTATGGGCTGGATGTGTAATAGCAAACTACCAATAGTTGTTGTCCATGACCATGTACTGATGTACATAGTTAAAAAAGCTACAGAGTCGTGTAGTTTTGTAAAAGGTAATTAATCCCTAATGAAATGATTAATAATTCGTGGTCGTGGTGTACACATGGGCCGACTGGACCCACGCATCAATGGAATGATTAATAATCTCACCTATCTAAATATGGTCAAAGAAACCAAATATATTATTCAAACTTTCAAACTGAATAAAAAAAGGGAGTTCTGTTCTAACTTGTAACATCCACACCGCAAGGATTGAGCCTTTTTGGGGCAACTCGTCACTCCTCTCTTTCTGAAATGCCGGCAACCCGCTAAAGAGGGATGCACGCCTATACATGTGAATAAGTTATATATTAACGAGGGAATCTCTATCCCACCTCTTGCCTGTCTTCTGTCTTCAGTAGGAGTCCGGCTTCGATCAGGGCAAAGTTCGTTCGAATAATTAATCGGATGGTTCAACAGTTTACTGGACAAAATCAAAATTGTTTTTGGAAAAAACGAAAATTTTTCGATCCAATTATCCAGTCCGATCCGATTATGAAAATGATGATACAAATATATAAAATATAAATACATAAAAAATAATACAAAATGTAAAGTTCTGCAATCTATAAATTTGTGTTTATATTCTTTCTAAACATAGCCTTAGTTTTCAACCTACGACATCTATTACCAATACTTTTTAAAGCTATCGTATCCGGATGGTTGAGCGGATTAACACCTGGTTTTTGTAAATGTGATCATTCAAAGGGCGTTCAGCAGTATAGTGTTTATGAATCTATTGGGCCCCATTGTGATATGTTCGAAATAATAAGGTTTGAACCACATCGTTATGGGAATATATATTATCAATTTTTTTAAATAAAATATTTTGATTAATTATTATAGCACACATGATAATCGGTCAATCTATTGTGTGGATAGAACCACATGATTGACATTAGTTCCCTTTGGGAAGAGTGAAAAATTCACAAAAATGCAAATAATTGGTGCAGTTTTCAATGACAATTTCACTCTTGTCAAATTATCTTTAGTTTCCATGATATAAATACATGGATTGAACTATGATGCTGGAAAGATATGATATTGGAAAAACTTACAATCAATCAATCCTCTTCATATATAAAAGTAGTAATCAGTCAGGTAGATTTTTATCAAATTTATATGGGGTTGTGATTGGTCAAAGCCTTTCCAGTATCATGTCTTTCACGCATAATAGATTTTCCTTAAATACAAATTTCAAGATTGATTTACCTTTTTTTACATTTGGCCATCATTTTGAATGCAAAAGTGTAATGGAATTCAAGTTTTCTTATCATTTTTAAAACACAAATGTATTCGTCCCAAATACATGCAAAATTGAAGAGGGAGAGAGAAATAGCATGTATGCACTGAGATGGTGTTTGTACTCTTCTCAAATGGAAGAGAAATTATGATATTTTCTTTTTTAAAATTGTCCACAAATAGTTTGAACGTACAGTACACACATTAAAGAATGCCAAATTAATGGGTGTGTTGTGTTTTAAAATTGGAATCAACAAAACATCCATGCTACAGAATACCCCCTTCGTTCGAAATCATCCTATTGCTCAACCATTTAGACGTTCAACCAACTGCAAGGTAGCATTCCACTTTGGCATCCAGATCAACCGGCCACCAGTATGCCCTTGTATCATGTTCATAAACTTCCATTTATCATTCATGCTAACCATCCACAGAAAAACAAAATCAATGTAATAGTTTTATAACCTTAAAAAGCTGTGTATGATTTGTTTATCCACCTGACTAAGAAAAAGAGGGCTATATAGATGGGAGGAGGAGAAATTTGTGTTTAGGTAGCTAGGCTAATTAAAGATTACATAAAGCCACTTTCTGATGAAATACTAAAAAAAAAAAAGCTCAGTCAGGTGAGTTTCTTGGGATGTTAATCGTATAAACAAGTAATAAAGATGGTTAGTTGAATTAAACCTGCCTTCCTGTCTCCAAGGTCACGATCTTTGCTTTCATGGTTCAATGTGGCCAACAAGCAAGTACACATGGCTGAAAGCCATTCCGAAGATCTGATAATGGTCTCCAGGGTGGCTGGTGCATGCCATGCAATAAACCCTGTTGATATGTTGGACTAGTCTAAGAGCTAAAAGTTGTTTCCTTTCATTTTTTTTTTTTCTATCAGCTGGTTTAGTCTTAACTCTTAATTAATTAAGAGTTGCTTAAGCTAATGGGAGGATTAACAGGCTAAGCCATGTAGGGTTTATTATTATTATTATGGATGGAGACTGCAACACTAAAACAAATGCAAATCTCTCTCTCGCTCTCTCTCTCATATTCTGTTTCATTCTTCTGTTTTTGCATTGAAATTTGGGAACTGAAGATAATTTGGGTATGTTACAGAAATCACTGTACGCCCATTTAATGGGTTAGACATAGATCTCTCCCAAGTAGAACCTGGTCGGTTGGATTATCGGAGTTGTTTCGAGGAACCCACGACTCTATGGGTTACACCTAACTAAATCTCTTGGGTGAAATTCAATCAAACTGGATGACAGTAGCTGTTTCTGTATTGCTTTATTTTGGACCGTGCACGTAAGTGTTTTGACTGGTGAAATTAATGAATTTGATAATTGGATGGCTTATCATCTTAATGGATCAAAGATCTCTTATCTCTAGCCAAAGGAAGTATTCCTGGGTGGGCCCGATCAAACTATTAGTCCTCCCCAAAACTCCAACTTGTCTGAACATCCATGGGTACAAGTGGGTGGCTGTGGGTCTGTGGCTATACATAGTGGCTAAGGTCTATAAAGCCTAGATGTTCAGACTTCATTTACCATGCACATTTGTATCAAATCTAACTATCCAACCACAATCTCAGATCAATTAATGAACTTGAATCTATTACAGTAAAGAGCAAACCATCAAAAGAAACGACTGAGAGACCAAGGGAAATTACTGCTATATATAATGATCAAGCAAATAGAGATGAGTTGGGTTTATGTTAGCTCTTTTGTCGTTTACAGTGGAATCTCATGTAAGTATAAAAATTTAAGATGGGATGAAATAGGGCTGTGACATAGAAAAATAATGAAATCTGTAGCCCATTAGGGAGACCAAGACTAGTTTAATATTCACCAGAATATGGTCCACCTCCATCTCTCTCTCAGGATTCGAGTGTTTATAAACATTGTGAAAGTGGTTGCACTGGACTACGAGCAAAGTCACCAAAACAAAGAAAACTAAGAGAGAGAGAGTGAAATCACCAAGGAACTAAGAGCCAAGATGACAGGCTTTGGATCTCCTTGTGGAGCCTGCAAATTCTTGAGGAGGAAGTGTGTGAGGGGCTGTGTCTTTGCTCCTTATTTCTGCCATGAACAAGGAGCCACACACTTCGCTGCAATTCACAAGGTATTCGGTGCAAGCAATGTTTCTAAGCTCCTTGCACACCTCCCTGTAACAGACCGTTGTGAAGCAGCGGTGACAATCTCTTACGAAGCTCAAGCAAGACTCCAAGATCCCATATATGGATGTGTCTCTCATATTTTCGCACTTCAACAACAGGTAAATAATATATATGGTGCTTACACTTTTCAAGATTTCTGAATTTCTCAGAATCATATTCTCATCGGTACTGTGTTATCTGCTTGAAATTCTGCAGGTTGTCAACCTACAAGCACAGCTCGCCACTCTCAAGGCACAAGCAGCACAGAACCTTGTCAATGGCTCTACTACCTCAAGCCCCCAAGAAGACAAGTTCTATGGAAAATTTCCTTCTTATCCACAGGATGTCCAAGGTTTGTTTATTTCAGAGAATTCTCGGATGGCACAGCAATTCCTTCCGAATCAGAACACCAATGTGGATTCCTTGATGTACTATGACAACGGATACATGGATCTCAACCCTATGGATGAATATCAGAACTCTGTCGTACCTGAAGAAACTGTCTCATTCACTAGTTTTGAAGACCCATCTCATGCCATGGCTTCACTCGACATGCAAGCAAACAGCAGGAAGTGGGCGTTCCAAGATATGGATGACCTTCAATCAGTGGCCTTTTCCTATCTTCAACGCTCATGAGATGAAGGAGATCTAGCCTGGGCCAAATTAATTGGTGCAGCAGAAGATTTCATCAATTTTGAAGTGCTACTAAATACTTCTAAACATGAGCCGTTGCTACTAAAATTGAAGTAGGCTTGCTAGGATCCCTAGAATTAATGCTTAATTATTCAATTAGAAACCCTATATATGATCCATCTATGGTGGTTTCTTAGATCTTGTGTATCCTTAATTAGTAATTGTGTATTGATAGGGTTATAGTGTAAGCATTTGTCAAAGAGGAAAAATTAATGGGGAATTCATTTTGTTCTTGTTAATTAATTAGCTTCATATCAATATATAATTAATGGACCAAAGGTTTAGACCTAATAATGCCTAGCTAGCTAGCTACCTATATATATATATATATATATATTCTAATTTTGATACTCAATCCGCTTTTCCTTGATTCACCTAATTAGCTTGGATGATAAAGTATTCCTAACCAGCATTGAGCTTATTTATTCCATGCATACATCTGAAAAGGTATATATACTAGGATAGCTCTAGTCTTTCACTTGGTAATTAAGGGAAGAGCTAAATGGTTGCAAGGCAGTTGGCATTCATGAAGGATAGCTCTAGTCTGGTTGAACTAATACTCTGGAGATTGGAATTGGGGGTTTAGCCGTTTAGGAATGGCTCTAAAATCTGAAGAATCTGCTGAGCAAAGCTAAAACAGAAGTTCATGGCATATTAACTCGGATAGAACCGATTCTCCTCTGCAACTTGAATATATATCATCTTTATTCTGATCATCCCCACAAACCCAATTATCATTTTCTGTCCTTCCACTTCCAGCTAGTCTCAGTGCACTTATCTTCACTTAGAACAATTAATGTGGATAGTACGTCCTTTGACTGTATTTAATGGTTCTTTCTGATTGTCTACTATACGAAGACTCATGCATAAGAGTGGACAAAAGCCCGTGAATTCTACTACACAGTAGTGAACATTTCCTGCTGCCAATTATTAAGAGGATGGCCCGCCTTCCAATTAGATATATGCCTGGAGAATTGAATAAGATGGAAAAACTTAAAAGCGGGGAAAAACAGTTTTATTGTTCATGAGCTTGTTTGCCTCAGGAGAGTCGTGATCTATATAACGCTGCTTCCCAACTACGGACATGTCTGTTCCTGTGAGGATAGTAAAATCAGGTCTGCAGCCTCTATTTTGTGACAAACACCAAATTATTGGGCACCCCTATTCAAGCACTACAGTCCGAAACTGAGTTCCTCGTGCTTATTCTTCATCCAGAAGATGAATTCATTTTAATTATTAGTTTGGTTTTCAGAGATTTGGTGAAAGCTTAAGTGTTTCTCTTGAACGAAAGTTTGTCTGAAACATGACATTGGTATCAGAATGATTTAATTTAGGGAAATGCCTTCCTCCTCCTCCTCCTCCTCCTCCATTTCCTTTCTTTGGTTGCTACAGCCCCTGTTTTTGATTCATGTGCAGCTGAAGCTGTTTTATAGCACTCCTATTGCTAATATCTACTTTTGGCCTGTTTCGTGCTTTGTACTATGCTGAATTCATATGCTACAAGATGTCTGTTTGTACATGTTTGTTTCTTGGTAACTAAGGCGCTATTTGGATTTTGGATAAGCATTTTTTAAGCTAGCTTCGGGCTTTGGGAGTAAAATTGAGACATAAGGCATTAATTTTGAGCTAGTGTTTGGTAGGAGTTAATTAAAAACATTTCAATCTAAAGCAAAAAAACTTCAACAAAAACTCAAAGCATAAAGCCTAAAACTGGAAAGTCCATGCTCTTGGACTTTAAAAATACAAATTGAATCCCGAAACTTATCCAAACACAACTTAATTTTTCTTAATTTAATTAAGACTGTACCACAAGAAATTAACCCCTCAAAAAATAAAAATAAAAAAGAAATGATTGAAAATTTTTGGGTCTGGTTCAGGTGGGCACACTTCAGTGTTATAATAATAAAACCCAGAACCTTATTAGTAATAGAAACCAGAATTTTTGGAACGATTTTTGTATATGGATCAGTTAATACAAAATACGGGGACAGTTTTGAGAGAGAACTTTTTGAATCTTCCAAATAAGCGTTATCCTTTGATCTAAGATAAGTTGAAGAACGTACTCATTAGACTCTGAGCAGAACAGTAGAAAGCATTATAGTTTTGACTAGAACACTAGAGAACTGTTTGAACAGTAATGTGAAATTAATTCCTCCTGAAAGTGGTATTCTTTGATGCTTTCAGAAAGTGATTTTCAGGTCAATGTGTAAAGGAAACCTGAACATGCAACCGTAAATTCGTCCACCTCAAGAGACTAAGGCCAAATGTGGCATGCATCCTGATGAAAACCATTAATTTCTTTTGATCTCTGTGCTTCTAAGAATGAAAATGATGTTTGGATAAAGCTTCTTTCTAAAAAGTGCTTCCATTCAGAAAAAAGCAAAACGTCCTTGCACGGTTGATTGAAACTGTGGAAACTTGGGACCTACCCAAAACTGGGTGAGGGTCCAGGTCACTCAGCATTTTGGGCTTCTTGTGTTGACGTGAGTCATATGGGTTCTTTGGATCTTGTGCCAAGAACAGTTTTATTTATTAGAATTTAGACCAATCATCCAAGTTTTATTTGATTAATTACCTTTTATTCTCTTTCTCCTACAATGTAGAAATTATTGTAAAGCAAGAGAAATGTTTATAATAGAACACTAAGAGACATGTTTCAAAATGGGAAATCCAAATAAAGCAAACCCATTAATCCTATAGTAAAAGGACAAAAAAAAAAGGGAAATAAAGAGAATCCTTTCTCTTTGGATCGGCTAAAGTAAACCTTTTTTTTTTTTTTTTGGGTTCATTCTTTATTACTAGATACCTGAACCAAAAGAAGGAATAAAAAAAAGAAGCGGTCTTACCTTATAATTCAGCATTTGAATGGTCAAAAAGACATGAACTTGGTGAGTATTTTGCTTACAATTTTTTGTATGTTATAGTGTTTTAAAATCAGTAGCTTGCATCTTGCACATATTCTACTCCAAATTCCAACTAATACTGTTTTGTCTTCATTTTTAAGGTGGGTATTATATCCTACTCTACAGTGCAACGACTAGTGCATGCTCTCCTTTCATCTCTTCATATTATCCTTTTGCATCCATTTTCTCACTGCATAATTTTTTTTATATAATTTTATATTCATTATTTATACATATATATATATATATATATATATATTTATAAATGATGATTCGGCGTATCAATTGTTTAAGATAGTTCAAAACTATATATTGATACTCATGATACACAAAAATGGCATATTGCGATTTTTCAAATGGCTGCAATACTCACTTTTTTTATTTTTTATTTTGTTCAGTTATCAATATTTCAAAAAATAAATGTATTAAGAAGAATTTTAATGTTTAAACCTATAGAAACCCCCCAAATCCTAGCATTTAATTTATCTGTGACTCTAAAAAGTAAAAACTGATGTATATTATATGATACATTAAACCATCTTGGTCTGTTACGAACTTTCGATGATTGTGGCCCAAACCATAACTATACAAAATTGCATATCGCGAGTTTAGCAAATAACAATACTTGCATTTTTTATTTGTTCAGTTATCAATATTTCAAAAATAAATATATTAGGAGGAATTTTAATGTTTAAGGTAGGGAAAGGCAAATAAATCTATACAAAATTTGTAAAAGTTTCCTTACCTTTCCCTACTTTCTTCCTCCAAACCAAACACAGCCTTAGTGTATCTATGACCTTTGAAAACCATTGTATGATATGGTATGATACTTTGAACCATGTTGGTCTGTTATATGAACATTCGATAATTATGGCCAAAACCATCTTAAGTACTTTCCCTCAACATCTGATGTATCTTTCAAAATTTGATTGCATTTTGACTTGATGAATTACTAACTTAATCAAAACATACTCAAAAGAGTGGAATTGAAATGCGATCAACCTTTATCTTTTCCTGGTTGGCACACACAACAACCTCAATATAGACTATAGAGAAAGATAATTTTTCTCTTGAGAAGAGTTTGAAATACCAAATTAAATAACTCGTATAGAGCCCCAAGTCTACATTGATTTTATTAGAATAGTACTATAAGATGAGGGTGTCCTCAACATAAGAACTATGAAGTGGCCTCCTTAGCTGGCACATGTCTATATAAAAGACATCAGCAGGTCCCAGTATTGGAAGGATCCTACTTTAGACATTTGACTACACCAAAAATCAGCAATGATCAAATCATCACATTGTGTTTTCAATTCCAGACCACACTTTGTTGAATGAATGGTCGAAATCATTCTATATTTTCGTTTGAGCTCAAAAACAAGAGAAATAATGATAGTAAGCAACTACTTGAATCAAATAGCTATTGCACTTCTTCACCCTAAGGACAAGATGAGACCTATCAAAGGACATTTTCAACTTTGTCTTCTAGCGTGCAATTTTTAAATTTGAGGAGTTGTAGCAAATAATAAGCTTATGGGCCTCTAGAAAACTTCACCATAGTAGGACCCCTGAAAAGACACTACAAAGACAAAGTTGGACATGTCTTTTCATGGGTTCAACCTTGTTTAAGAAACTGAAGAGTAGAACTAGCTTGTTTTACTAGCATTCCTCTCCAAACTTAATTTGATGTTTAAATTCTAGCTGATCATGCAAAGGCATCCTCTAGGACGGCTTTTATTTTTATTTTAGGGTAAATTATTTGTACCTCCCCTATGTTTTATGATAAATGGTTTCATTTGATCTCTCCAAATTTCTCCCTCAATGAAATTACTGTCATACCCATATTACCTTTTCAGACAGAAAAGTATGACATTTTCATATAGCAACTTTATTCTTCTATTGTCTTCTCCAATTTTACAGAGCTTCTCAAGCCCTACTTATCTCTGTTATTTAGAAGGCCAAGTTTGCATTGAATATGTAAAAAAAAAAAGCCTTTTTCGGGGGTATTTTGGTTGATAGACACTCAAATATTCTCATTTATGAACAAGCTGAGCGTTTAAAAGCATGACATCATCATTTTCAGATAGATTCTTATAGCCAAACTAAAGGGAAAAAGATCTATTTGTATAATTTCTTCCAAATGTTGAAGGAGAAATTTGGAGAGGTCAAAGTAGAGAAGAGATTAAAACAGAAAACATAGAGGAGGTTATTAAAAGTTCACCTTCTCAACCTCCCCTTTAATTTCTTTTATTGGGATGATAAGAGATAAGACACAAGAGAACTCAATATAGTAGGCTGCCCACCCTTACCTAACTGGGGTTTGGATGTTTGAAAAAGACGAGGCTGGTAATCATAACAACACAAACTACATCACCAAAGAAAAGGAAAAAAGTAGAAAAGCAGAGAAAATCCATTTTTTCACACAAATTTTTCATATCATAATCATCCACCTTAGGTCAGGTGATGTTTGGAGAAAACCGGTGATTACTGAAATCAGTAATTTTTCAAAAACCACTCTTTTATTGTTATTTGGTATCATTTCCATCATGCCTGCCGATTTTTTAAAAATCACTTTTGAGATTGTTTGGTATTGATTTTTAAGAGTGACTATTTTTCATTAAAAGCACTGGAACACCTTCTTGCTCCTGCCACATAGGATACCACCTCACCCAACAAAAATCGGAATCACCTGAAAATTGGGGAATCGCTGAATGTTGTGATCCCTCACTCAGGTTGATTTTAGGGATTGATTTTTTGCGGATTTCCCAGAAATTGACATAATAGGCCAACCAAATAAGAAAAAATTACTGATTCTTCAAATTCTGATGTAAATCCATTTTTGTTTTGTATTATTGAATATTTCTTGACCTCCTAAATACAACTAACTATTGGAGTTATCATGAATGAAGAAAAGAAATGCTGTATGGATTCCGAAGTTTTGAGTCAGTATATAATTCCAGCAGTTGGCCCCAGCATCCATGGTGGGGGTGTTGCCTCGTTGTAAGATGTCTCAAGAGCCAAACACAAAAGTCTAAAAGTACTTTATATAACTATTATGCAAAGGCCATGGATCCAACCCATTAACTGTACGGTTCCTCAATAAGATTCTTATGGAGGTGGCCCTTTGTGAAGCCCACCCAAGTTGTACAGTTGAAAAGGTGGCAGGAAGTTTGGTGGGGTGGGTTCCTTCACGATTAGCTAGTTTTCCAACAAATAGAGTCTCAAATTCTTGATTAAGTGGGCTGCTTGTATTAAATTATTCCTTTTTTTATTCAAGTGCCGCTGACTAATCAAGAGATGCAACATGTTTTGATCGAAAAGTTTTGGTTCCTGTTTGGATCTTTGGAAATACTTATTGGATAAGTAAGTGTTTATCTTAATAAGCGTAAAAAGTGTTTCTTTGAAATGGGGTAATATAGGTATTTTGAAAATTATGTGGCGGGCTAAGATGGACCAGAAATGCTTAGTCTGTAAAAAACACATGAAAATAGTCAAAATTTTGAGCTTATTTAAAACGGATTTATTTCCTGAAAAAGCACTTATTTGGCCTCATTTTCTAAATACAAACAAGTATATTTTGGTCTCAGCCTAACATAAACGCTTTTCAAATAAGTGCTTAAAAATAAACACTCCCAAACAGAGATTTAGTGGGTTAGATTTACTCGATCCATCATTTGTTAGGTCATCATATCAAGAAGATGATGAAGCCCAAAACTAGTGGACCCCTAGATAGAGATCAAGTGAGGGTCTACCTCCATCCTGCATGTTGGTCTCCTCAGGTAGAGGCTAGAGCAAACCAATCCAATGGTTAAACCGAATTGTGGGCTCTTCATTTATTGAGTAACTAAAAAGAGTTGGACCCACAACAAAGAAAGTCCTAACCATTTGATCAAAGTCAAAGCCCAACTCAACTAGATGCATCTTAACCGTCCAACTTGTGGACTTTGTCCAGGATCGCAATCAAAATTAATCCAACTGATTTTCACGAAATGAGGGATCACTTAAGCAGTATAGATTTTTCTTATGGATAATCATACCGCGTCTGCATTTATGGAATACTTACTTGCATTGCATCATTCGACATAACCTCTTTTGTACGCTTTCGAGGCCTTATTGGGCCAACGTAAGTGGTGGGGGCCCATCAAGCACACAAACAAGCACATCTCGTCTTGTACAAACTTTTAAGAGAAGAGCTTTGGTGTGGCCGATTTCTTTTAGGAACATAAAATAAAGGTCAGCCGTTACTGAATGAAAAGGACAAAAGAACCGTCAGATCTACAATCGGCGCTCTACATCTGGACGGCCTGGATTGCCCTCTTGTGTTCACCTAACGGTCAAAATTTTGTTGGTTTTCATATCATAACCTTCCTGCTTTTTTTTTCCTACACTTAGGTCCAAGTCCAACCGTTGTTTCCCAAAGAGTGAAAACACTAAACACACCGACTGCTTCATAATTAATGAGAGAGAAAAGGAGGTCGCCCAAGTGCTTGTCAGGATTCATTCCAAATTTCAAACATTTCCCCAGAAGAAGAATCCCGCAAACATTTTAATTATTTTCTCCTCTCTTTTCAACTCATCTTCTCATCTTCATCTACTTTTGGCTAAAGCTCTCATCTTCTTTCCTCCTGTCTTCTTTTCTTTGGTCTCTTAGCTTAGATTTTAGTGGAGGCTTTTCTGAAAACTCACATTGAGTAAAGCTCATCTAGAACACTTTTGTTTAGTGGCTCTAAGCATAATTTACTTTGCAATTTTCATTAATGGGATGGGGATCATTGACTGAATACTAATTATAGATTCCAGAACTAAGCTTTTTGTACTTCTTTTTTTAATCTGGGATCGGTATAATGCGGCCAAGTGGAATAGCAAACAATTACCCAGTAGGATTTGATTGTGTAGGATATACATTTCTCTACTCCTAAGACTAGGCTTTGGTGCTAACCCAGCAGCTCTACTGAATCTAAATTTTGATTTTAATATCCATCGACCCATGTGTGGTGACAAACTAATTTATCACATTCAATAGATTTGCTGTCTTTAGAGTAACTGAAAGGTCAGAACTTGATGACAATAGAATAGTTCATGAATGAGAACAGACTGGCTCAAGCTTCATCTAGTTGCCTGTTGAAAGCGATTGTTCTGTTGACTGCAAATATAGCATATTAGTATTAGTTACGCGTTTTCTCTATTACTTACTCACTAATCCATCAATGAAGATCTTTCAACGGGTGTTTGATCCCTCTCGCCTATCCAAAGCATCACAAAGGAATGATTCGTGGAGCCAACAAAGATGGGATAATACTAAAAGTAGTGTAATCCGAGGCTAATCCAACTAAGAGATTAAGATGATATTCCCACTTTCCTCAAGCCACACTGTCTCTCGGAGTGACTGAAGCCTACTCTTTAAAGCTGCTACCAGGAGTTTGTGTTCCTCCTCTAAGTGAAGGACTTCATTAATAAAGTAATAAGATTATAAGGCAAAGAGAATTGCTTGAATGGAGGTTGATCATTGATTTAAGTTCATCAATTTAGGGGTTGCAGATCCTACCAAGTTAATTGATTATTGATCCTCACAAGCTACTGAACTTGATATTGCCCTGTGCTTTCAATCAAGGAGACATTTTGTCTATCTATTTGCATGCAAAAGTTGTGAGAAGTGACATTAGCATTTATGTTAGGTTAGCCAACTTCTAGAGAAGAAAAAAGGGGGCAAGTGGGTTTGGTGGGTTCCATTTAGACTCAAATCGGGGTGTGAGAGTGTGTCTACTCCAACTACAATGATGGCATTAGCCTCTGAGGCTCTGATCCATTTGAAAGGTCTTCGACGAGAAGGAATTTCAGAATTTGCAATTCATTATTATTTTGATTAATATCTAAAACCCATCATGTTGAAGCAATGGAAGCTATAGTCATCAAGGGTCACAGTCATTGTTGAAAGAAAACAAATATTATATTAACCTTGGAACCACCATAGCAATTTCAACGAGGGGTTTCCTCTAGAAATCTCTTTAACCCTACTTAATCCGAAATATCTACTAGCTGTAAGAAAAGATGAGAAAGACTCCATAAAGAATGCATTTTTGACTATTAGTTTTCCATTTTTTCTTTTCAAGTTTCATCTTCATGCTAAGCAAGATAAGTTTGTAACAGAGAAGATGGTAAATAAATAAATTGAACATTTCTAGGAAATCCTAAGTTTTCTTACCATAAAGAGCCAATTTATGACCTTAACAACCTGAGAGTCCAAACATAGAAAGGAAGGAGACAGATGCAAGTTTTAGTGTTTAACTAATTGAAGTTGATGTATTTCTCTTCATGGAAAGGGAAGACCCAGATTTGGGTTTCATCACATTAGACTAAATTTTCTTTTTTTTTTTCCTCTCAGGCTCTCTTGTATTTACATCATACGAGACATGGAATTACCCTGGTCATCGTCAGCATCTGAGAGAGGATATGAATCAGTTCCTCATCATCCTCAGAGCAAGAGCTTGAAGCTCACTCAATTCATTGTGGGACAATCTTTTCTTGTCACAATAAGGTAGGGATGGGAAATCTTCTCTGCTGTGCATGTCTTGCATCCCAACCTCGTCGTTGAGGTCCACTGAATCAGGCGAGCTCTGGGGTGTGATGGAGTTTATATATGTTGGATAAGTTAGGTGAGTTTGCCCAGCAGCAGGAGTATTCCCTGGCCAATGGTTCTCTAGTGACCGTGTATTATTAGCAACAAGGTTGTGAGCCAACTGAGCCTTCACTTGCATCAACTGTGCTTGCAGCAATGCCACCTGTGCCAATAAATACCAACAATCTGTTAATCACTGTTCAATCCTGCAGACTAGAGAATTTGTTCAGGTGAGCAAATTAATCTTCTAGTAGAGACCCAAAACAATTAATAGGCCAGTGAGTTAAGCAGGAGAACAACCTGCTGTTGCAAGGCAAATATATGGGCGACACAGCCGTAGACTGGATCACGGATCCTGGCCTGAGCTTCATAAGCAATTGTGACGACGGCCTCGCACCGATCATGGAGCGGAACATGCAGCAACAATTTGGAAACGTTGCTAGCACCGAACACCTTATGAATGGCAGCGAATCGGGCGGGGCCTTGCTCAGAGCAAAAATAAGGTGCAAAGATGCAATCCGAGGCACATTTTCGCCTGAGGAACTTGCAGGCGCCACAAGGAGACGCAGTTCCTGCAGCCATGGACGAACCCAGAAGAGTTGGGCTAGAGTTACAGTCACGGACACACAAAGGAAGGAAGAAGTGGTGAATGGTGATGACTGATGAATGAAATGGGATTGGGATGAGAGAGTCCCTTAAGGCACAAGTGGAGTTATGGGGGGTTAAGGAACACAAGGTGTCTTATAAAGGGCCTGAATGGGGGACATGGAAGGTCTGTGTGTAGGGTTGTAAGGAGACATATTTCAATGGTGTATACGAAATGGGATTTGTTTTGGAATAGTTTATATACTAACGTTTTTGTTTTTATTAATGTAAGATCGATTCATAGATTAATAATTTATGCAAATCAGTCCGCCGAACGCCGCACTTGGGTTCTGCTTCTATTTGTTTGCTTTCTCTCCTTATTTTACTGCTACCTGTCAATAAGCTTCACCAACAGTTGTGCTTGCTTTGTTTTATAGTTTTGTTAGTTGTTTGTATTATAAACTGATGAGTATTTTATAATAAAGATTGATGATTTTTCAAGTACTGATGAGAAAAAAGAGGTCGGTTTTCAGTTTTCTTTTGGCGGGGGCTTGGAAATTGATGAATCGCGCGGTATCAGTTGGGGGGTTGAAGCAGGTTTAAGGTTATACCTTGAACAACACTTCACCTTTTTCCTTCTTAATTGTTTGTTTATTTTCTTTTTCCAAATAAACATTTTGGGTATTTTAATGGCGATGCCAGCAGTACTGAAACATGGCCCACTTGACCATCCACAACTAATCATATACCATTGATGAAGATCTATTATGATCACTTCTTGCACTCCTGTGAACTGTGAATTGTGATTTCTTTATGGGAATATGATGTGCTGGGATGCACCCAATTGATGGCCAAGGTACGAGGTTGATGCAGTCCAAGTGACTGGTAGAAGTACACAAGGGGCCCACCTAACAACTTGATAAATGGGACCCTACAACAAGATGGTTGGATCAAAGGGGAGATGAGATTATGAGATGTTTGCCACATCATCACAAAGATCTTACGTGAAGTCCATCTTTACATTACTTACAGATATACGAGTAAACTATATGCCACATTAGTTAAATAGGCAGTAGTGCCCTTTGAGCTTGCATCAGATGGTCAGGATTTTATCAGATGAGCTAATACAAGTCTTAAGGAGGCCCACTGGCCCACTGGCCCACCCTAAAGTCAAAAAACTGCCAGCGTTTACAGAGCCCGCCGCAGTGTGGGACCTCATTCCTTGCATGTATGCTACTTATCATAATGTGCCTATTAGTGGTCATGACCTGCTAATAATACTCAAGGGTAGATCTCAATTTGTTTTCTGTTCCTTGATGGAAAGGATTTTACAGGATTTTTGCATTACAAATTACTCAGCACAGAATTTTGGTAGATTTCCACCCCAAATGAGATCTCATCAGTTATCAAAACCCTAGATGCTTGTCAACAAGACAAAATGATGGAGGAAAAGAAAGAGAACACGTTTTCTATATAACCCCAACCACTAAAAAAGGCTCACCCTCCTTACATGACTGCATAAAAACAAAATATCATTCCCCAGAAAAACCAATACCTCTCAAAAAAGGGAGCATCACTCACCTCTGTTTCCTTATCTTTTGTGGTGTAACCTCACCTTCAAGAACTGCATTTAATCATCTTGACCTGTTCATATTACAAAACCTCTGAATTTACTCAAAACCCAGAGACCAGGGTATTAAATAACTATGCTTGGTAAACCAAAAGCAATGAAAAAGCCATAGACCATGAGGGAAGTGATCCTGCGGGTATCATCCAGTGTATAACCCAGTTTATTGGGAAGATTAAATTCATTTTTTAGGACCTTCCACCCTACCATTACATGGGAAAAGAAAAAGAAGGTTGACCCAACAACCACCAAATCTATCACTATGAAAGGGTCATACTGATGACTTGTAAAACGTTTTGTCCCCTTGTAACCAGCAATTTGGTTAAGCTTATAAACATCTAATCTTAAATGCAGGACTGAGTAATAAAGTTGTTGGTAGGTACCATAAAGAAAGGTAAAAAATTTTCAATCAATACCAAGAAAAGGAGAGATCGGCTTCAGTGCTCACAAGACCGCGCTCACACCGTTCACACAGCCTTTTACAGCTGTGCATTGGGAATATCTCCGTACTTGTATGCTTTTTTTCATGGGGAGATATTCCCAATGCAAGGATGCAAGCGACTGTGCGAACAGTGCGAGCATGGTCTTGTGAGGACCAAATCCGATTTCTAATCTGAGCTGTATCATACAAGATATCTTCATACATTAGCTCAGAAGACTAAACTTTTGACAGCACCAGTTTTCCACATGGCACAACCACATCATCCATCCACTTCACATAGTCTCGACTCCTTAGGTATCTTTCATGCCAAGACCTTGGTTGAGTGCTTTCTTTTTGGAGGTTTCTCCATGTGCTGTGGTGGGAAATATTAGTAGAAACAGAAGTTAGATGAAAATAGAAATCAGGGGTAAAGATAAACGACTCCAATGCAGGAATATGGAATAGATCTTATGTCCATGACAATAAGCAATTCCAGTGTCATATATGCATCAGTACTTGATACTAAATGTACCTGTAGATCTATTACTTAAATGTAATGACAACAATATAAATGCAAATATCTGTTACATCATACATGTATTAAGTATTAATGTAACTTTGATGATGTGTCATGGACTTAGCAAGGTTTTCTTGAGTTCATAGATCTCACCTAAGGTCACTTCACCAAGAAGCATCAGACTTGCTGGATTCTTCTTGTCTGCATGGAAATAATGGGCAATGTTTTTGAGCAGGTCAGCAAAATAGATTCCTTTGCTGAACTATATATCAAAGGTTGCAACAATGGTATGAAAGTGATTGTGAATTTGAATTTATGCATGTACCATGGTTAGAAATAGTGCAAAAAGTGGTGCATACATTTATATGGTCATATTCATGCATACATTCACATTATACTGTAGTACACAAGCACATGCATGCCCATATGAGAAAAGGTTTCCTACCAGGGTAAAGCAGGCCACATTGGTTTTTCCCTGCACACCCTCCCCCATGTCTGCCACATGAAGTTATGTGGCAGATCCAAATTGTCCAATGGACAGGGAACCCTCAAATTTGGCTTCATGTTCACTCCAGGTTGGCCACATGTTTGTTCACTCACCCCTTAAGTCTATGCCAACCTATGCCCCACCTTGCATTGGAGTTTACCCAAGCAGGTTTTATAATTTAGCATGAAAAATTGTTCACAGAAGAGGGGTACATGCATGTGCATGCATGCATGCATGTGTGCACATACACAGTGTTATTCTCAATCCATGACAAAGGATACCTACAAAGTTTGTCAATTGTGAACTTGTAGAATACAAACTCCGTTATGCATGCATGTGTGCACACACACAGAGTGTTATTCTCAATCCATGACAAAAGATACCTACAAAGTTTGTCAAGTGTGAACTTGTAGAATACCAACTCCACTTTCTATCCATATTGTTCTCTTGAAGCTTTATCAGAACTCAGAAGAGGTATAATTCTTGATATCCATATTCATGTAGGTTGGCCACATGTTCACTCCCTCACCCCTTGTCTATGCCACCCTATGTCCCACCTTGTATTGGAGTTTTCCTAAGCAAGTTTATAATTTAACTTGAAAAAATGTGCATGGAAGATCACATTCTTGAAATGGAAAGTAATACTGCCTCATAAGAGAGAGACTCAGCAGTGAGTGCTTTCCATTCTCAAAGAGTAAGGACTAAGGATACATTGGCCATGTGATCAGAAACACCTAGTTTGGCTATCAAGGGAACTCTGATTACCTAATACAGATGCATGGTTGACTATTGCTCAAGTACCTGTCTAAGCAAATCAGTAAAACCAGTGCCTGTATACTCTTTATTGTGTTCTCCAGCTGGCTCAGATACTTACTGTACCTCATAAATTCTACTCTGGCTACTGAAAGATTCTCTAGTGAAGAATGACTAGTAGATGCTGGCATGGGATTAGATGAAGAAATGGACTCACCACTTGTGCAGGTTTCAGGTTAGGATGCAACTTCCAGTAACCGTCTCAGGTATGTTTAGGCTTCTTTTAAAAATCACATCACTTCTTTTCATTAGACCTGTTAACATGACTTAGGCTTACTACAAGTGTGTAGACAGGAAATATTGCAATTTGCAAGCAAACAACATTCTTAAGAAGCAATAATCATCATTTTGATTCAAAGTAGTAGGAATGCAGAAAAATCAAGTTGATATTTGACCCACTTGGGCATGGTTTAAGGTGTGCCTTTCAAGGTCTATAAGCTGAGAATCTGGATACCGAGGTGTAGTCACATGAAGAATCGTCACATGCTGCAAAGTTTGACATCTTGGAGGCAACATGGGGCCTTTGGTGCATGAGCTACCTACTTGGGCTGTTGCATGCGCAACCCTAGCTTCTTGCCGGTGTTCTCTCTATTTGTGTGTCATGGAGGAAGGGAACAACGGTGATGAGGGGTGGATTTGAATCAAAAACATCCAAGAGAACACAAGGGGAGGCAAAGAACTCAAACTAGCAGAGCTAAAAATATAAAGAAACTCCGGGATATGTGGCAGGAGGCATAAACAAATGAAGGAGAAGAGACAAAACTTAAGAAAAAGAAGTGGAGGGGAGAAAAACACAAAGAACTTCAGGGAAGGGAATATCAAACATAAAAAAATGGCAGTCTGACTCCAGAGTTGGTAAAGGACGCTTAACACCAAATTCAATTGATCCTATAATAATAGTTGGGTTTTGATCTTGAGACATCTTTCAGAAAAAAAATAGAGTAAATCAAAGATAAAGTAAACAGTAAGATCATCCTTTCTCATAAACTACTACTTGACATATATAGGCAGATCCACTAAAATACCAACCCAAAATTACTCTTATAGGTTATAGGAGTTCCCTTGCAGATGTAAATTAAAAAATAAATACAATAAACTTAAAACAAATTGCATGACGCTTGGGATGTTAACCCAAAATCAGAAGGAACATTCACATGAAAATCAACATGCACTACAAGGGAAAAGATTGTGCCTTGGTGCATCATGAATACCACATTAGGCTCCAAAAACCAAGTGCCAACCATGGGTATGTAACCCAGCTTAGACTGCTCAGATGAGATTGAAGAAAAATTGTGTAATGCAGTTGGCAGGTCCACAAATTCTTGGTCTTTCCCTGCCAATCGGGAGTCAAAAACAACTTTGATTGGTGATCAAAATTTTCTCTTTCAATTAGTACCATCGTACCAGCAAAGTTTGACATTAACTTGGTTTCCCATTATGATCCCCCTCATAATAATCAAAGAATAATTCTTACTTGCATTTGAGATAATCACCCCTAGGAATATTGACAGCTCAGGTTTCATGTTTGGTATGTGTTTGCCTCAATCCGATCTCCACTAGGGGTGTAAAAGGATCGAATCAATCAATATCCGAATTCGATTCGATATCCGACAGATAATGAAAATTAATATTCGAATTTGAATTCAATTAAATATTCGAATATGCGATTAGATTCAATTCGAATTTGATCAATTAATTATTTTAGGTAAGTAATAAATATATAAAATGAATATTTTATTTATAGAAAGTATATAAATATATAATTTAATTATTATATATAAATTATATAAAACATTTAAATATTTTATATAAGAATTAAGTAATCAGTCAAATTTGGATATTTATCGAATCGAATCAGGTCATATCCGAATTCGACCGATTAGATATTCGAATTATCCAAATTTGATTCGATTATGTCGAATCATGAATTCGAAATCGGATTTTCGAATACTGTTGACACCCCTAATCCCCACCCTAAGGACATGCTACCAAACCTACCCCCAACCCAATTAAATGAAACAGAAGTACTGAACCCACCCTGACGCTATAGGGTTCCAACCAACACTACCTAGCCCATCCCTGTGAACAGTACCCCTGTTCTAAGTGAAGGCTGTTCTTCAATGTCACTGTATCACCTGTTATTTAAGTTTCATGAACATTCCATTGTAAATATCCATCTGCTGTGTTGTCACCTGTTGTGTATGCAGGAAAGTTTCATGATAAACAGTTTCAAATTTCATTAAAGGACCAAAAAAAAGATTCAAATTACAATTTAGAGGAAATTACAAGACTACCCCTTTATATACAGGGGACGGTGACTGGATGGGTCAGAGCTAGCAAAATCCAATCTTGGCCAAGTCCAATGAATTGAAAGGTTAGACTCATTTAGCCCAAACCCAAACCAACCCAACAAAGGCTGTCCTAAACTTGACCAAATATGCTACAGATCGGCATCCCTAACCACATTCAAATTCTTTGTAGTCAACTTTGCATTCCTGCTCAAGTTTTTCAGAACCCCAAGTCAAGTTGCCAACATTAAATTCTAACCACAAAGCATCCTTTACCTAGTCATCCATATCATGAGCCAAACTAATATGAGGCAAGTAACCATGTGCTTTCATTTGTTCTTGTAGTGAACTCCAAACATTCTCAATTTCCATGTTTCTATCAACACATCTATCATTTGCATTAAATACATATATTTTCTTCCCAACTTCAATCAAGCTAAATCCAACAATCTTATTAAGTCCCTTCTCACTCATCATTCCCCTCATCTTCTTCACCATTCTCCACATCCCAACAGCTGCATATATATTAGAAAGCAATACATACATGCCTGACTGATCAGGCTCTAAAACAAGCAGCTTCTTAGCCACTTGTTCTGCTAATTCAACTTTTTTGTGAATTCTACAAGCTCCCAATAGCGCTCCCCAAATGCTAGCACCAGGATGGATTGGCATATTGTTGACAAAATTTAGTGCTTCATCAATTTGCCCTGCCCTAGCTAATAGGTCAACCATGCATGCATAATGCTCCTCTGCAGGGGAAATTCCATGATCCCTGCTCATTGAATGGAAATAGCGCCATCCTTCTTCTATCCTACCTGAATGACTGCAAGCAGACAGGACTGAGACAAATGTAATAGAATTGGGTTCAAGGTTTTCAGACATCATTTGAGCAAAAAGATTAAATGCCTCAGAATACAAACCATGTATTCCAAATCCATTGATCATTGCACTCCAAGAATATACGTTTCTCTCAGGCATCTTATTAAACATTCTGTAGGCTATCCAAACATGGCCACATTTGGCATAAATATCAATAAAAGCAGTATAGCTTACCACATCCAATTCAAAATCAGTCCGGGTAACATATCCATGAATAGCCTTTCCTAGTTGCAGAGAACCCAAGTGTGAGCAAGCAGGAAGAACGCTAGAAAACGTTACTGCATTTGGCACTATTGACTCTTCCAACATCTGATGGAAAAGGGAAATTGCTTGCCAAGTTCTACCATTTTTTGAAAAGCCAGCAATCATTGAACTCCATAAAACAACATCCTTATCAGAGATTTCTTCGAACAATTTGAGTGCACATTCGAGCAAGCCACACTTCGTGTACATATCCACGATGCATGTCTGTAAACAGATGCCAGAATCCATGAAGCACCTTTTTATGCAATATCCATGAAGTGCATTTCCTTCTCTACCAGCACAAACATTTCCACAGGCTCTAATTAAACCTTCCACTGAAAACGAATCCAATTCATAACCAGCGCTAACCATCTCATGATACAACTCAAAAACTTCATATTCTTTGGAAAAATTCAAGTAACCTCTAATCATACAACCACAACTAACATCATTTCTCTCGGAAACTCTGTCAAAAATCTTCTGGGCCTCTTCCAGAGAACCCAACTCAACGTACATGGTCATAAGTGAGGGCGAAACATAAGAATCACCCTCTAATGCCGATTTGATAGCATGAGAGTGAACAGATTGCCCCATTCGTAGATTACACAATCCAACAGAAGCCTTAACCGCAAAAACCAAATTGAAACTATCAGCTGTATGTCTCTCCCCCCACATCCTTTTACAAAGATGCAAAACATCAGAAAACCGTCCGTCCTTGAAATATCCGGAGATGATTGTGTTCCATGAATGTGGGTTCTTGGAGGAGATCTGTTCAAAAGTCTGGGAGGCGTTTTCCAGGAAACCCACTTCGATATAAACATTGGACATCTTGGAGCCGAAGAGAACCGATCGATGAAGTCCATTTATGATGATTTGCCCGTGTAGTTGTTTAAGAGAGGAAAGTGTTTTAGTGAGGCTGAAGAGAGAAGACAAGGCTTTGGCAGGGTTTTGAGGAGAAATGGCGGGAATGGATTTCACACTTTTCACTCCACTCGGAAGAAGCATTAACGTTCTTATTTTTCATACAAAGAGCAAAAATGAATCCCTTCCGACTTCCGAGTGTTGAGTTAGCGAATGGCAACCCAAAACAGTGAACTTCTGCGCGTGCAAGGTGCAACTCAACGCCCAGGCAAGCATCTTTCTGCATGTCCCATGACTCTGCGACTCTAGATGAGATTCCATGGCTTTTTTTTGCCACATGGCAAGAGTTCCCATGAATGGTAGTGTTTTCTTGATAAAATACTTGGCTCTACACGGTTGGAGTAGAGTAGACTGTCAACGAGTAGGGTCTGGGTCGGGTTTAGGTAGAATCCGTCCTGACAATTATTAATCGGGACAAAAAAATGGATCCAAAACCATCCCGATTAATGGTCGGGTCCTATCGGGTCTTATCCAATAGACTCAATTATTCTGAAAATTATATTTATTTATTTAAATAATAACTTAAAACGTAAATTTTGATGATATAATCTTTATAAAAATGATAGTAAAGTACTAAATTATTTATATGTTAATAAATTAAACATTTTTAACCAATATTACCATATAAATTATCTATCAAATTTACCATTTCAAATATAAATATAATAAATTATGAAACATTATATATATTTAATAAAATAATTGGTTCGGGACAAGCAAGAATCGAAATCGACCCGATTATTAATTGGGGCAAAATCATGGAACCAAAATCAACATAATTAGTTCGGTTCAATTGAGACAACCAGGCAAAACCAACCCACTGACAGCCCTAGGTTGGAGGCATTCATCCAATGGCATTTTCACATTAACCTTAGGATTCATAATTAGGGTTTACGGTTTTTAAGGGTTTAGAGTTGTTGTGTTGGTGCCTCGAATTCTTATTACGATCTCACTGAAGGTTTAAAATTTTGCAACGTATTGGCCCATATCGACTGATATGTATCGTATCTTTAAGGGATTGACACAGGAAATGCCACAAAATCATTTGTGTCGTATCTTTTCGTTATGCCGACCCCATATCGGGGCGTATTGGGGTCGTATCGTAGTTGTATCGGGGTGTATTCGCCGATACAATATGATTTCCTGTAGGCAAAAAACGAATTAAAATGTTTGAGAAAAAAGGCTTTTAATTCTCTCCAAAAGCCTTTTTTCCTCTTCCGAACTCACCAAATCATCCCTACACATTATTGGATTGTAAAATCTTAAAAAAAAAACCTCAAAAACAACCTCTAAAACTCAAGAGATGTGGTGGTGTATTAAAATACAATGATGATCATTATGCTTCCTGGCTCTAGATAGATCTCACAAGAATGCCTCTCTTTGCAACTGAAACTTAGCGAAAGTGCCATAAAGAAATTGAAAAACATTTCTGCGAAAATAGGGAACATGTTTATGTCATAAAAAACAACTTTAGATCAATTCAATTGGAAATTCTTATGTCCATTAGTACCGATTGACACACCAGAGGGTTGTGTGTGTGAGACCCTATGGTTGAAGGATATATTCGTTGCAATAACTTGGAAGAGGGAGTGACACTATTTTGTGGGGAATGTTGGGAGAAGATGTGTATCATCATTCCTTCCAAGAGCATTGAATGCCAAAACTTCCCACTTGAGTACTTTAACTGAAACTGAAGCTATTCCAAAGCATACTAGTTTTCTAGGTTTAGATTCCTTTTTCTTTCTCTCTCAGTGAACTTTGAGAATGAAAGCAGAAAGCCCCAAAATCACCATTTTAAGAGCTTATGTCAGAATTTATTAAAGCTGAATTGATTAAATCACTTGATATAAGAAGGAAGAGGTTTTTATTGATTAAATAAAAAAGAGGGTATTGTATCGGAAGTTTTGGTAAATAAATCCAGAAAAAAAAAAAGTGAGGTGGTTGAATTGTTGACCCGATCACCAAGTCATTGATTGCACCTCAATGTATGTGCAACGTTTAAAGGCTATAAATTTACACTCAAATGTATGATTGGGTCATTTTTATTTTGGATAGTTTTTTTATATAAAATATATATTACATGTAAAATATAATTATATTATTTATTGATAAAAGATATGTCTATAGACTCTATACTTGACATGGCATGATCTAGTCCATTCGATTTGGATGGTCGAACCAGTGACCCACGACCCAATATAAAAAACAATTCAGTATCTGGGTCAGTTTTTGAAACATTGGTTTCAACATCTATCCACCCACGAAGATAAAAAATCACCACTTGTTCAAATATGTTAGCATGATCACATATCGACAGGGGCCTTGATTAATTACCATCATTATATAAATGACTTTCCCTATGATGCATGCAGTAATTGTGGTCATGCCATTAGGGAGAGTAAATGTTAAAGCATGTCATTGAAGGATTTGGAAAGATTGTTCTCAAAACTCAATAATAAGCATAAGCTCTACATGCATCAACACTAGTTTATAGTGACTTACATCGATTATTCCATTTGTTGTTAGAACAATGAGAATAAAAAAGGAAACATTAACTAAGTTAGCTATATATTGTTCTGCACGACGACCACCCCCTCCACCACCAACTAAATGCTGAATGCTGATTTTTCACTAGCATGTTTCTATTCGATGGGGATCAGGGTTAGGGTTAGGGGCAAGGAATATGATCCCTACCTCATTGTCATTCCTACTTATTCATTGTGTACTTATTTATAACAACCAATTGCATGATTCCTAATTTAATTCTAATTCTATTTAATACCTTCCTACTTAAAGTCAAACTTGCCTAATTGGCTCCTAATTAAACCTGCCCAATTAATTAACTCATATTATAACTCAAGCATAATTACTCTGTTACATGCTCCCCTCATGTATGTTTGATTGTATGGCTGAACTAGGACCATAGATGTGGATCGTCTAACTTTAATGGGCCTGGGCCTATGCCTATCAACTCCTTCTCTCCAAAGATATATCTTGTCTTCTAGGTTAAGGTGGGGAAACTCCTGTTAAGCAAGCATATTCTTTCCAACTATTGTTAAGACTATTCGACCAAGGCTTCCTGAAAATAGTACCTTCCCTTGCGGATCCGACGAAAATCATTGAGCTTGACCAATTTAATGGTCATAGTTCTATCATCAGAGAATGTTGGGAGAGCAACTTGGGTCTTGACATTGTCACCAACATGCTCCTTAATCTAAGAGACATGAAACATTGAGTTCACCTTGGATTCTAGTCGCAATTCAAGTTTGTAAGCGATGGGCCCTATTTTCTCTAGAATGCGATAAGGCCTATAATACTTGGGACCAAATTCTGCCATGCACGTCGAACGATAGATGTTTCCTTATGTAGCTGAAGCTTGAAATATACCCAATCACATGAGCTTCTTTGTTTCTTTGAGGGTGCTTAGACCTCCTAAAAGAATTAACAAAGAGCGGGGAGAGAGAGATTGAATCAACAATTGCTTACCTCTCTTATTCATTGTGTACTTGTTTATAAGTTATAACAACCAACTACAAGACTCCTAATCGAATTATCTCATTTAATCAACGCATCAAACACAAATTGACTCTATTATGTGGTCCCCTTATGTATGTTTGATTGTATGGATGAACCAAGACCACAGATGATGATCGCCCAATTGTATTGGGCTTGGGCCTATCATTATGTCTAGAGGTTCATCTCAAGGTGAGGCTTCTTAAGGAAAACTCCCTGAGGCTCGACTTGGAGCCACATGTAGATAATGTGTTTCATTTTCACACATTAAATGAAGTAGTGTTTTGGATCTGGCTGCTCCGGCCTAGGGCCACATAAAACGAGAAGGTGTTGGTCCAATACAATTACTTCACTCAACCAAGGTGAGGGGTGAGGATTATAGAGGGCATATAGGTAAGTGGACCTAGGTTGTATTGAGATATTCCACCCCCTTTCTTTATTCTTCTCTAGCTGTTTGTAAGCAAGAGCAGATAAGCTCATCAGAGAAAACACTAAAAGGATTAAAGAAAAGGTACAAGCTTATAGAGATGGGAACATTTGTACAAAGCGGAAGAAGGGTGGAACTAGGGATGAGGTACAAGTGTTGGAACAAATAAAATGCAAAAAAAACAACCCTAGGTAAAAGAATCATAAAATATTCAATAATATAATATTTTAAGAGTATTATAAATAAAAATGTATTAACTTGATTAGGCTCACGAATCATTTGCGATGAGTATTATGAAACTCAAATATCAATTTGATTAAATACTCAAGCTTAGCTTGAACTTGATTATCTATAAGTTGAAGTTGAGTATTCAACGAGTTGAGCTCGAGTAGTGATGTTGCTCGATCTGAGGTGTTCCAAGCCGAGGTTGCACTCAGATAATTTTGCCAATTAGGCAAGGTTGAGGTGGAAGGATGAAGTCGTGCTCCAAGATCTGAAACCAAGAAAGTGGTTAGAGGTCCGAGGAGTTATTCCTCGAGTAGGTATTCCAACGCTCAAGTTAGTCGAGGAGAATGGTTGGTCGGGCCGAGTAGTTGAGAGTAATGCTGGTTCGAGCAATAGAGCAGTATGGGTGCTGAGGAGTTCAAAAGTCAGATCCCTTACCTTGAGTGTGGGTTAAGTTTTTATAGCTGAGGACCTGTGCCCTGTTTGGGTAAGGCTTTCGGGGTTGTCGGGATGAGATTGTCTGCTGAGGTCTTCGGGATAAGACCTAATCCCTGACGGAGCTATCCTCCTTATCCATACTGTGTTCTCTTGTATTGATTGCGCTTGACCATTTGATGTGGTGCCGACGCAATCAAAGTTACAAGGCGACCACGGAGGTACACGTGGCACCCGAGGCCTGCTCAACCATAACCCAAACACTACTCTCCAGTTCCAAAGTCGAGGAGTGTAATGCTTGACTAAGGTGTGGCGTGGAAAAGCTCTTCGCTTCTTGGTTGAGGAACTTGAATTTGAAGTTCGGTTGAGCACATTATCTGGGCTGAATGACTCGGGGTTGAACCGGTTTTTTGGGCAAACTGGTTGGCTTGATGCTCGTACTGTTTTTGAGATGGATTGGTGGGAGGGCCATTTTGTTTCCCGAGGCTACATGCGTACGTAGGGCAGTGGCGTTGTTTCGTCTTCCCGAGCTGACAGAGGGCGGCGTTTGATCTACGCCATTGATCTGGATCGCCAGGGACCCTATAAAAAGGGGGTGAAGAGCTTTTCCACTTTGTCATTTGTGAAAGAAGTGCTTGTAGAGCTTGGTGACAAGTAGTCTTCGGCTCGGTGTTGCTTTAGTTCCGCGGTCTTCGTAATGTTCAGTAAGATCTCTTCTTTGCCCATTGACTTCTCCCACTCTTCTTCCTCTTGTTCCTGTAGTGAGTTTGAGCTGGGTCTCTCGTCAAGGTTGCCGTACTCAATACTCGTGAGGCTGACGGTTAGGGGGCCAATTCCGAAGAGTTTGAAGCCTTCAACCCTAAGCGGGTCGCTGAGTGGAGGGCCGAGGCCGAGGCATCAACTAGGGAGGAGGTCACTCTTCCTCCGTGGGCTAGTAGCCGGTTTGGGACCACCCCGTGTTGTCTGATGCTCGAGGACTTAGCTCGAATCAAATCCTTATACTGCATACCTGAGGAATATGAACTTAGGTGCCCGAGTGCTGGTGAGAAACCCGCTTTGGCTCGGCCAGGCGAGCTTTGTGTGTACGAGCATAGCCTAATGGTCGAGCTAAGGTTTCCCTTATGCGAGGGACTTGTTGAGGTGTTCAAGTGGTACCGAGCACTGCCTGTCCGGTTAATGCCGAACTCCTTTAGGTTTGTAGTCGGCCTTCTTTCCTATTGCTTTGTCCACGGCCTTGAGATCACCCTGCGGATGGTTACCTACTTTCTTCAATTGAAGCATCACCAACAGGGGTATTACTACTTCTCGGCTCGATAGCGCATCAAGGTGTTGGTTGGGGCCCCATCTTTAGTGAAGTGTTGGAAGGGGAAATTCTTCTTCGTGCGCTATCCTGGAGGCTGGCCTTTGTCAACCGAGCTTCAAAAGCCGAGGATTAAGATGAAGGTGCCAAGCGAGACCCAGTTCACCGAGGAGGAGAGGGCATCAATAAGAATGATTGAGGACGTTGACGTGATGGAATACTCACCCTTCTCAATGTTGATCCGTGTTGGTCTGATGAGTGAGGCGACCGGTCTGTTTGTCATGCTGACACCTTTGATTTCTCCTTTTTTTGAGCTCTTTCACTTGGTGCTGATGTGTTGTTTGTTCTTGTGCAGGTATCGAGATGGCTAGTCATGAGGAACTGTCCTATCGCATGAGGGCCGTGGCAGAGAGGGCATAGTCTGGCCGGACCTAGGAGGCTCAGCCCTGAGATGAGGTGCAACCAAGGTCTGTAGAACGCACTCCCCGACAGCAGAAGAGGCTGGGATAGGCTGATGAAGAGGTAGTGGTAGTCGACCTAGAGGAGGGAACCCAGGCCGTCCACCCTCCTTTCCCATGAGATAACGCACCAGAGGGTGACAATCCGACTGTCTATGTGCCACCGTGGAACATTCGGCCCGAGGATGGGCTCGAGATGGAGGGTGTTACCGAGGGCGATACTGATGCTACCGACGTGCCTAAGGTGGCTGAGGAGCATTTGGCCGAGGAATGAAGTGTCCACCCACCGCTACCGCTGTGCTTCTATCCTACTCTCCTAGTGTTGCCTCTTTTTTTTTGTTGTTGATGTATACGACTTGGTATGCCGAGCCTTTTCAGTTGTAAATATTTTTGTGATTAATGAAAGAGATACTTTTTGTTCCGAGTTGTGTGTCCCCCTCTCATCTCCTTTTATTTTGTTGAACTTAGTTGTAAGCCTCTGTCTTATCCTAGTTGAGGTCTAAGGTAGCTGAGATCTTGACGTCCTAGTCTTTGGCTTTCGCTGGCTGAGGTGCTTTCGAGCTCTCATCACTTGGGGTATACTTAGTGGCACCAGGTTTCAAGGAGCCTTTGGGTTAGCCATTTCTCAACTAGCTTTGTTATGACGGTTGGTCAGTATGGTGTGCGGAGTTTGATGGCCGTCCTCTAGCCTTAGGAGGTGGGGGCGTCCTTCCCTCTTCGGGCTCTGGCCATCATTGGCTGAGTCAACTGGTTGGCTTGATTGGCTATGCGTTGCCGAATTAGTGCTCGGCTATATGTTGTGGGCTTCGACAATTATGGGTCGGCCGAGTCAGTGTGCAGGTGCCTCAGTCGTTAGAGTCTGGCTAGGCGATGCGTGTTGTGCGGCATGTGCTATGTGGTGTGCGCTATGTAGTGTCTTGTGTAGTGCGTGAACATAGTGTGTCGTGTAGTATGTGTTGAAAAACTGATTGTAGAAAATGGTCTTTATTGATGCCAATTGTTGATAATACATCCTCAATTTCCCGACATTCTAACTCCTCGGTATAGGCTTTCCATCGAGATCTTCTAGTCTATAGGTACTAAGTCCAAGGACTTTGATTCCTCTGTACGGCCCTTCCTAGTTTAGTTCAAGCTTTCCTTCTCCTGGCACAGGTACTATGACTTTGCGAAGGACGATGTCTCTTGTTTTGAACTCTCTTCTTCAAACTTGGAGTCGTAGTACTTGGCCATTCGGTGTTGTTGTGTTGCCATCCTGAGGTTTGCCCGGTCACATGCTTCCTTCACCAAGTTGAGCTCTGCGTGGGGGTCTTCATTATTCTGCTCCTCATCGTAGAGCTCGGCTTGGAGAGTTGGCAAGCCTATCTCTATGGGGATTATGGCTTCAGCCTTGTATGCTAAGCTGAATGGCATCTCTCCAATAGTTGTCCGTGGTGTGGTCTTGTATGCCCAGAGAATGCTTGGTAGCTCCTCGACCCACCTTCCTTTGGCCTGGTCAAGTCTGGTCTTCAGGCCGTGCAATATGGTTCGGTTGGTGACTTCGGTTTGTCCATTGCTCTAAGGTCAGTGAATGGCTGTAGTCTGGTGGTCGATCTTTTAGGTCGGTGCAAAAGGCTTTGAACTTACTCAACCCGAGGAATGCCAAACTGGTAGACGATACCTTGCCAGAAGAAATTCCGAGCATTTTGCGTAGTAATGTGCGCCAAGGCTTCGACTTCAACCCACTTAGTGAAATAGTCCACTACAACTAGGAGGAACCTCTTTTTCCCAACCATGGTGGGGAAAGGTCTGAGGATATCCATTCCCCATTGTGCGAAGGGCCACGGGCTTGTGATTGGATTCAAGGGGACCGTTGGATGATAATGAAGGTTGGAGTGCCTCTGACAACAATCACATTTTCTGACGAGCTGGGCTGCATCCTACTTCATGGTCCGCTAGAAGTAGCCTTGCCGAAGTGTCTTATGAGCCAGGGTTTAAGCACCGGGGTGATCTCTGCAGATACTTTCTTGTATCTCACTGAGGACATAATCGGCTTCGGAAGGGGGGAGACACCTTAGGTAGGGAGAGTGTGCGACCAGTGGTATAACTGTCCCTGGATGAGACAGTATCGGGCCGACCTGTGTGCAAGTCTTTTGGCTTCAACTCGGTCTTCTAGTAGTGTGTTGAGCCGTTGGATGAGCTCTTGCACCCTTTGCAAGTAACTCACCATGGTTGGTGTCCTCGTCTCAAAGTGTCTGTGGATCTGGTTGACCACTAGCTGGTAATCACTGAAGGCCTTGACTCGTCGGGCATCGAGGTCTAGGGTGAGTTGAAGTCCCGCAATTAGAACTTCGTACTCAGCTTTGTTGTTGGAGGCCTTGAACTCGAATCTTAGGGCGTGCTCTAGTATCATGTTGTTAGAGAGGATGAGGTTGGCTCCACTACTTTGCTTGTTGGATGAACCGTACACATGGAGAGTCCATATCGGTGGCGTGACAACTAGGTCTTGCATTGATAAGGTGCATTCGACTAGAAAATCGGCCAAGGCCTAGGCTTTAATGGCCGACCAAGGCGCGTATTGATGTCGAATTTGCTCAACTCCACACTCCATTTAACTAGGTGGCCAGATGCTTTTGGCCTCTACAAGACTTGCTTGAGAGACTGGTCAGTAAGTACCCAGAATTTATGAGCATGGAAGTATGGCCTGAGCTTTCTTGCCGAAGTGATCAAGGCCAAGGCATCCTCCAGATTTGAGTATCAGGTTTTCACGTCGTTGAGAACATTGTTGGTGTAGTAGATCGGCCTGTGTACGTTGTCTTCCTCTTTCACCAGAACCGAGCTGACCACCTCGTCTCCAACTGATAGATAGAGCAATAACTCATCACTAGAGCTCGGCTTTGTGAGCAAGGGCGGCAAACTTAGGTACCTCTTTAGCTCTAGGAAGGACTATTCACACTCCTCGATCCACTAGAAGTCTTTCATCTTTTTTAGGGCCTTGAAGAAGGCTAGGCATCTTTCCACGGACTTCGACATGAACCTGTTGAGGGCGGCTACTTGTCCAATGAGGCACTACACCTCTTTGTAGGTCCGTGGCGACTACATGTCGAGGATGGCCTTGATCTTCTTAGGCTTAGCTTCAATCCCTCGCTGTGAGACCATGAACCCTAAGAATTTTTCGGAGCTGAAGACTTCCTTAAGATCGGCTAGGTGGTCCACGTCCTTCTTGGTTTTTACTACCATGCCATCTACATAGGCTTCTATGTTGCGGTTGAACTGATCTTTAAACACCTGATTCACTAGCCGCTGATAGGTAGTGCCAGCGTTCTTGAGGCTAAAGGGCATCGCTTTATAGTAGTATAGTCCTCGGTTAGTGGTGAAGGCGGTCTTCTCCTAGTCATCTGGATGTATTTGGATCTGATTATATCTTGAGACCGCGTCCATGAAGCTCAAGAGTTCATGCCCCATCGTTTCGTCGACAAGTTGGTCTATCCTCGATAGGGGGAAACTATCTTTGGGATAGGCTTTGTTTAAGCTAGTGAAGTTGATGCAAATTCTCCACTTCCCATTGGCCTTCTTTACCATTATGACATTCACCAGCCAATCATGATACTTCTCGGATAAAGCCGGCATGGAGCAACTTCTGGACCTCTTCGTTGATCACCTACCACAGTTCTATGGTGAAGCTTCTTTTCATACCTTTCGAACTGTGGGGAGCTCGTCCACAATGTCCTGGGTGAAGGTTGGCTACCGAGTTCCTCTAGCCGGACCATGGGAGGGGCCACTCTTCTTTCAGCTTGGCTTCATTCCAATTCAGTTAGGTGCTGTCTGTCTAAGCTCCCTGATCTCCACATCCCTGTTGTCTGGTGCTGTGTGCGTAGTCCTCTCCTTCTTCAGTGCTGCTGGACGGTCTTTGATCGAACAGGACTCGACGATGGAGACTTGCTGTTGTT
Organism: Nelumbo nucifera; assembly: GCF_055504915.1. Classification (NCBI taxonomy): domain Eukaryota; kingdom Viridiplantae; phylum Streptophyta; class Magnoliopsida; order Proteales; family Nelumbonaceae; genus Nelumbo; species Nelumbo nucifera. The sequence goes on along the minus strand of NC_142651.1, from coordinate 50,842,983 downwards.
GTGTCTTCTTGTGAGCCTTTCTTTCCCAGAATCTGGGTATATCAGGTTGTTCTACTACGGTCGTCATGTTCATGGGACCAGGCCGAGGAGCCCAATCTTCTTGACGTCTAGTGCCTTTCTTATTCAGGCCATGCCTTATCCTTATCTGACTAGAACTTTTTGGGGTCCTTAGGATGAGGGTCAGCCGTTGTAAGTGTCGAGGCAGGAAGGGGGATGGTCTGAGGAGGTTGTGTTGTAGATCCCAGCGTCTGCATCATTGCCAAGATCTGGTCGACCCTTTGTGATCGCCTGGAATTGGGTGGGGTTGACTGTGGTCTACTGTTGGGGTTGTTGCTGAATCTTGTGATATGGAGGGTTGCGGTGAGAGTGGGATCCCCGAGATGGGGATTGGCCTATAGAGCGGTTGGATGCATTTCTTGGCATCTTTCTTGATTGCGCGAAAGGAGAGTTTGGAATGGCTTTTTATGCAATTCCCACAAATGGCGCCAATCTGATGCTACTCGATCCGAGGTGTCCCGAGTCGAGGTCGCAGTCAGATAATCCTACCAATTGGACAAGGCCGAGGTGGAAGGATGAAGCCGCGCTCCAAGATCTAAAACCAAGAAAGTGGTTAGAGGCCCGAGGAGTTGTTCCCCGGGTAGGTACTCTAATGCTTAAGTTAGTCGAGGAGAATGGTTGGTCGGGCTGAGCAGTTGAGAGTAATGCTGGTCCGAGCAATAGAAAAGTATGGGTGCTGAGGAGTTTGAAAGTTGGATCCCTTACCTTGAGCGTGAGTTTTCTTTTTATAGCCAAGGATCCATGTCCTGTTTGGATGAGGCTTCCGGGGTTGTTGGGATGTGATTGTCCCCCGAGGTCTTTGTGATAAGACTTAATCCCCGACGGAGCTGTCCTCCTTATCCATATGATGTTCTCCTGTCTTGATTGCGCATATCCATATGACATTGTGCTGACATGGCAGAATTGATGAGGCGACTACGGAAGTGACACGTGGCACCTGAGGCCAGCTCAACCATAACCCAAACAAGTAGCTTGACTCACTTACACCCCCATGTTATATCTTGAACAAGTGAATGATATTGAAACTACAGTGCATTTTGTTGAGGATGACATGCAAGTGATGAGAGATCTAGAAGGGATATTAGAGATTATGGTTAAGGAAGAATTGATAAGGGTGGATGATTTAAAGGATGGACTTTGAAGTGGAAGATGAATTTCCTTCTATCCCATTAGGTGATCCAAGAACAACAATGAAACCATGTCATTAACATCGAAAAAGTGGTTTCAATTGACCTACCAAAAATAAATGAAAAGTAGTAACAATTGAAAATGAAGTAGGTGTACGGAACCCAAAGTAGAAATCAATTAGTGAAATTTATATTAATAAGGTAGGAATAAACTTTGGTGTAGAAGTGATTCAACTCAAAGTTTTTATCAAAAATCTAGACACATTGACCTCACATGGCTTGTAAGGAAAATAGTTAGGATGGACAAGAAGAACACCAATGGCTGCGTTTGGTAGAGGTGTAAATACAAAACTCCATCGGCGGAAATAAAAAATGCTTAAATGTATTAGGGTAAAAAACAAAACCGGCCGAATGCATGTTTTACACTCTTGTGCGCTTGGCAAAATGGTGTAAAATTATCGGCATACAAGTATTGAAGAAGCCATTTCAGGAGCCATTGGAGACAAGGAAAGGGAGGAGGTTGAGCAGATTTTTCTGGAATTTGTTGTCGAAGGTAGATAGGCGATGGGCGATGGGACGATGAGATGCCTTGATCGTCTGAGCATCCTCACAGAGAAGGAGAAGGTGTTTGAACCGAGAGAGAGAGAGAGAGAGAGAGAGAGAGACAAAAGGGTCATACGAGGATTGAAACAGGAAGGTTCCGGTGAAGACTGAAACCATGACGTTGAGGGTTATATGTTTCTGGCAAAGATTGAAACCATGCGGGAGCCGGTGATGAAGCTTATGCTGAACCGGTTCTGTTTTTGCCTCTGTTCCCAACCAAAGGAGGCAGATGGTTGCCGGAGTCGTTAATGAAGCTTCTGCCTCTGTTCCCATGGAACTGTTTCTACTGAGTCGGTGATGGTTGGCATGGAGCCTGTTTCCATGGAGAACGTAGGTGGGTTCAGATTTGCCTTTGCAACCAATTGCAGCAACGGTGACGAAGAAGAAGAAGAAGAGAAGGAGAAGAGAGAGAGAGATGTAATAAATACATCGAAAATTAATTTTACATCGATTTTTGGTGTAAAATTACATATTTACCAAATGCTTGCAAAATCGAACCGAGGTGTAAAATTTACCTCGGTTCGATTTTACACCTCTACCAAACACAACCAATAGTGAAAAAAGGACCAAGGGGCATAAACAACAGGACCTAGTGAATATTACAAACATTGTTTCTACATTAAGTGGCAAGGGTTAATAGGGGATTGATTACATAGAATAAAGTGGTTGAAAAAGAAAAGTTGAACCCTACTTGAACAAGGGGAGAGTCTAGACTTGAGCAAGGTAGAAGTTTTATTGTTTTCTTAATCTATATCTATATCTATATCTATCTATACTACTATAAAAGTGCAAATAGATCCTATGGCTTCTCGATTTTTTTGACTAAAATACCCCTCTTCCCTAATTAAGCCCCATATTTAAGACATTAACTCCCACTATCTCTCACTAAATCCTATATTTAAGCTATTTTTATATCATTAAATTTCACTAAATCCTTACATTCTCTTTTTCATAATGCAATAATACCTCCCCTATCAAATGCTTTAGCATTATACCTAATTGAAAAATTTTAAAGACAAATATAACCTTACAAGTTACAAAATCAATGTTGGGATTATGTTTAATGGACTAATACTTCCTCTCTCTCTTTTGGTCAATTGAATGTTGGAATAATTATGGATTGGTTTTAATTGTAATAAACCATCTAAACTGATCTGATAGTTAGTGGATGGGCTTTTTGAAAAATAAATTTACTTAAAATAAATAATTAATTAAAATATTAATAAGCTATGGAGTCTGCTAAGAAATCCTCATCCCCAACCCCATTGGGTCAGAAAAGTTGGGTACCATTTGGGGAAGGGGAAATTGCCATCCCTAAAGTAGATCGTTTTGTTTGATTTTTTGCATCTAAATGATGTACATGGCGATGAGATATAAGCTATGGAGTCTGCTAAGAAAGTTGAAGGTGCAAGAACAACAAACTACAATGTTGAAGCTAGCCATACCCCAATCACAAGCTATATTAAAGCTTTAATGGTCGATGATGAGATATATTTTGCAAAACTTGTTAAAAAGGCTTAGTTTAGAAAGGGTACTATAAATAGAAATATGTACAGTGTAAAAACATACAAAGTACAAGGTTTTGCACTCCACATATTTGCATTTGCACTACTTCCAACCTGAGCCAAGAACAAATACAAATATGTACGGTGCAAATGCATGCAAAAAAATATAAAACACAAGGTTTTGCCCTCTACATATTTGTATTTGTTCTCCTTCCAAACTGAGTCAAAGGAATAAGCATCTTTTCATCGGTTCACCATTTCATCTTCTCACCTTTAGATCTCTTACAAAATTCATTGTGTCCTCTTATAATTTCACTTCCTCTATGTCACCCATTTGACTAATATAACTTGGAACAAACATCCTTGCACTCATTGTTGTATTTTACTTTCTATTCTTTTCAATTTTTGCACCAATCAAAAGAACAAATGAAGAAAAGAAAAATAGAACAAATGAAGAAAAGAAAAATAGAACAATGTAAAGAGGGGGAAAAATAAGAGAACTAAAAGGCATATACATCCATCAAATCTTGTTGGAGTCTTCTAGCAACATCTTAGATGATTCCATCAAATCAAATCTTAATCTAAAAATGAAGATAGAGAACTCTATCTGATTAAGAACCCCATCACCGTCCACATCTCCTTCCCTCAACATGATCTACATCTTGTCATCTATCAATCCTTACAACCCCAAAAGGGAAGAGTTTATCTTCAAACTATTAAATGTGGTAAATCCCTTATCAAGGCTATGAGCAACTAAAACCCATTTTGGAGCTCCTCAATCAATCTCTTTACCTGTGAAACTTTTCAACAATTATGGGTAAGGATGTAGAAACCTTAGAAATCGATGGCCTTTCATTATTATGAGAAGAAAAGGGATAAATCTCTTCCCACTTCTTTAATCTAAGGGAAAATTTCTGATCAGTACGCTATACTTTGGCTCAAGTGACAATCTGGTCCCCAAACTTTAAAATGTGACAATTCAGTACCCGGACTTTCAAAATGTGACAATCTAGTACCCAAACTTTCAAAATGTGACAATCCAGTACCTATCGTTAACCAGTCTGTTAAACAGCCGTTAAGTGACATTTGAAAAGTCAAAAGTGCCCTAAGAATGCCATCTAATTCTCTTTATCAACCATCCAAACATTAACAATAAAATGAACAATCCCAACTTCTAGATTTTTTAATAGAAGAGGTTAGGATTTGGGACTGTTAAGTTTTTTGTCAACATTTGGATGATTGATAAAGAGAACTAGATGGCATTAGAAGGGCATTTTTGAATTTTCAAACGCCACTTAACGAATGATTAATGGAGTGGTTAACGGCAAGTACTGGATTGTCACATTTTGAATGTTCAGGTACTGAATTGTCACATTTTGAAAGTTCGGGTACTGGACTATCGCATTTTAGAGTTCAGAGACCAAATTGTCACTTGAGCCAAAGTACAAAGTACTGATCGGGAATTTTCCCTTAATCTAAAAACCATTAATAACCATTTTGGACTAAATTGGAGCTATAGTTTGAAAGCTTTAACAATTTAATTTGGAGGTTGGATAAGATGAGGAAAAATCGTCAGTGGTTAGTGGGTAAGTGAGACAAAGAGAGGAAGATTCGGGTGTAAATGGCCTATAAAAACCAAAAGCTAAAGTTAATTAAAGATGAGGAGTTCCCATTAGCTTGAATGTTGTTGGGGTTGGTTGAGTATTCGTTTGTAGTGGCCTTGGTTTGCCATTGTGATCTAGCAATGGTGACTAGATGTTGGTTGACTATTCGTTTGGGGTTGGTTGACTTGTTCCCATTAGCAATGGTGACTAGATGTTGGCGAGTCTGGTTACTTAAATGGTGACAACCTTAGGTTGGGTATTACTATGTACTCATTTTAATATCAACTTTTGTAGTGGTCCAGCAGAATCTTCATGTGAACAAGTCTTTACTAGCAAAAAAGTGAATTTCTTTGATGGCAAGTCTTTGTTTAGTGAAATTGACACAAATAGTTGAAGGGTAAAATTGGGTTTTGAAAATATTTTATTGTATTAGTTTTAGTGTTCAGATAAATGTTAAGGGAGGTTATTGATATTAACAATATACTATATTTTAAAATCAACTAAAATGAAATCGGTTTTTCTAAGTAGTTATACCATTTGGGTCAAACAAGTGAGTCCAAGATACAAGTTTTGGATTTCTTACCCACGAAAACTCTATCCACACCTACCCACATAACAACGCAACCACAAATGGGGAACATCTCATCCTCTTACATGTTATTATAAATGGGGAGGGGGTAGTGTTTTGTGGGTACATGTGGGTAGAGTTATTGTGAGTAGGAGATCTAAAGTCCCAAGATACCATTATTAAATAAAAAAATAAAAAATACATAAATAAAAAATTCATATTAATAATAGTAAAATAATATTTTACTATGTCATAGTAAAATAATATTTTTTAAAAGTAGAAAATAATAAAAAATATAGAAAATACATAAAATAGAAAAATGTAGACACATCTTTAACATTATATATTAATTCATATTACAAAATATAAGTGTGATAAACAAGAAATACTTTTATTAATGACATTATGAAATACAATATTTAAAACCAAATGGGTCAACCCGTGATGTTATAATTGAATAATAAAATTTAAAAATATAGAAATACAAAAATATTAATAGAAAATTTACCACATCTCTAATATTATATAGCCATCATATTAAAGAAAATGAGTGTGATAAATAAGAATTTCTATAATTGATGGTGGAAATGGAATGCATAAAGTAAAATTGTCTTGAAAAGAAAAATGTTTTCCATTCATGGAATGGTTCAAGAATTCAATAGTTTAGGTTAAACCATGATATCATAATTCAATAATAAAAAATTAAAAATAGACAGAAATTCTAAAAGCTATGAAAAATAGAAAAAGTTTATATAAAGAGACATCCTTGATATTATACATTCATCACATTATATAAAAAAGAATTGTTTTATTTAAAAATGAAAATGGAGTAAAAATTTTAAATTTTACATAAAAAAGATCCATTTTTTGTGTTATGTTAAATGAGATAGCTCATGTATCATAGTTAAATAATAAATTTTTAAAAATTGATAAAAATAGAAAAGATTATAAAATAAATTTAAAAATCTAGGCCTATCTCTAATATTATTATTATTGTTATTAATTATTATTATTATTATTATTATTATTATTATTATTATTATCTAAAATTGCCACGTGCAATGCACATGCTCATCAGTGGCCAGAATGGTTCCAGTTCCAAATCATTTTTAAAACATTGATTCTACCAATAATACCTTGAAAATATGAACTCCTAGGACTATGTGCTTCACTTTTGTCATTTAACCAAAAAGGCTCACATATGTGAAGAGCTAGTGATAGGCCAAAGAGCATCATGTTATATATATATATAACAATGTTTTAAAAATGATTTGGAACTAGAACCATTCTGGCCATCGATTTTTAGGTTGATGGTTCAACTGTCCGTTTTGAACGGATGGCCAATTATGACAAAAATAAAAATAAAAACAAAATGATTAAAATAAAAATGACCAAAAACCATTGAACTAGTCGATGGTTTGACCACCTAGGTCTGGGTCATTGACTGATCCATTGTTTTTGGCTAGAGACCGGGTTTGGGGTAAAACGGAACCAGTTGTTTGGATGGTTCTTGGGCCAAATGATATGTTTGTTCGGGTCAATGGAAAATAAAAAACAATGGCTAGAATAGTTTACAATAGGCCATCTATCTAGTTAGAGCGCACCCTAGGTTTTTCACTAAGCTTTTCTCCCTCTTTTTCCTCTTTATACACTTGTTTCAACTTTATTTTCTTCTTTTCTATGAGCATTTTGATGTGAATAAAAATTACCATATTTTTATCCCTAAATATTTATTCTTTTAAACTTAATTAACACTTAAATGGACTCATTACTCTTGTGTTTTGATTCAGGGCAAGCAATAAGGCGTCAGGAGAAAAAGAAGGCTAATCGGATGATTTTGCACAGTTTCGGCACCGTTCAGTAATATGGGCATAACTCTCACATACAGACTCGGATTGGGATGATTCAAGATGCATTGGAAAGATAAGGGATAAATCCACAACTTTCATGTTTTGGGTTTTGATAGATTAGGTCTGCATCGAGATCAAAATCGAAACAAATTCGTAGAGAAGCCCAGCTCACAACTGAAGCTCAATTTGCAGAAAAGCCTTGTAGCAGCCCAATTTTTTAAAGAAGCCCAACTCGAATTCAAGAATAAAGAGTCTTACCAGATTTAAATTTCAAATGTAATCTTAGAAAGATAAAGAAGATTGAGATTACTAGATAAGAGATAGGATATGATTAGATCAAAACTAATTAGGACTTTCTATTTTTTGAAATGAACTCCTAAACGGAGTTGGAAACAACCCCTCCTCTTAAAGCTATATAAAGGGGGGGGGGACTAGCTTGAGGCATCAATCAATCAATCCATCTTGGAGGAAAAGCAAGAAGGAGAAAAAGAGGAAGGCGACAGAAAGGAGAAGACAAGCTCATAGATCTCAGTTTTAAGGGCGATATCATGAGTTCTTTCTTACCCCTTGTTTGTTTTATTTCCTTTATCATGAATTAATTTATTTGTACTTAGGGCTGTGGAAAGCTTAATCACGACAATTGATTAATTTTTTCTGATTTATCCAAGATTGTTATTTTCATATTGTCTATGAGTTATTATGCACATTGCGATTAGGAATTTGATCACCTCTTAATTGATTTGGTTTATATGAATGAATCGAGAGAGGAATTCATATACTGGACTAAATAATTCATAGTGTGAATTGAATGGTATATAAGAATATATATACGTGATTCATCTAATGACAGGTTTTTTATAGAACTTACTGCATCTCTATCACGAGAACTCTAGTCGAGAGATCAAAGGGTTACTTGATAGAGGTAAATTTGATATATCCTGAGAGGGAATATTAAATAAATTTGGAAAAACTTTAGCTTATGAAAATAATAACTTATCTTGGTTAATCTAATAAATTGATATCCATTGGAAGGGTTAGGTGGACCAATAGTCCTAGCGCTTCCAACTAGATCGTTGCAAGTTTTGTCATTAATTGCCTTTGTTTTTATTCTTTCTTTTTCTATCTTTTTAGTAGTTTCTATTGTTAGAATTCGGTTGTTCAAATAGTTGAGGGAAACTATAGTTCTAATACTTATTTTGTTAAATCCTCGTGGGAACGATATCTTTATACTACTTGATAACTAGTGCATTTGTTAGGTTTATATAATTATAGCTATCACATTTCATAGAGGTTAATAGGAAAAAATAATATCTTTTCCCATAAAAATTATTTGCACGACCATACCTCTTTTAATTTTGAACTCCAACATTTTTTTCTTAGTTTTCTTTTCTTAGTAAGCCCAAAACAGTTGTATCATCTAGATTTGCATTCTTAGGCTTCCTCTCTTTTTGGGGTTTAATATCGTAAATACATATAATTCCAACTCATAGCATTGCTGAAATTCATTGTTTCAAATATGTTTTTCAATTGCATACACATAGTAATTACCATACCTCTTTTAATTTTGAACTCCAACATTTTTTTCTTAGTTTTCTTTTCTTAGTAAACCCAAAACAGTTGCATCATCTAGATTTGCATTCTTAGGCTTCCTCTCTTTTTGGGGTTTAATATCATAAATACATATACTTACAACTCATAGCATTGCTGAAATTCATTGTTTCAAATCTGTTTTTCAATTGCATACACATAGTAATTAGCATTAGGATTCAGTAGCACATTCAGCTAGCTTATCATTTGATTGTCATACCTTGAATTCAAGCAATAGGATCATTTTCTACGCCCATCATCATTTAGTTTTGAATCTAATACATTATATAGCTAGTTTTGCATGCCATAATTTCAGTGCTGTTTTGACATTTTAGTAATTACTAGTAAAAGTGCATGTGTATTGCATGTGGCAATATCAAATGATGACGATGTTAATAGTCACCAACCAAATGACATTACTAGTTGAATCTTTAACCAATTTAACCAGGAAAAATGGACTATGATTAATAGATTAATTCATTTTTTCTCTTGTATTTTAGCCATTTCTATCTTTACTAACAATAATTCTTAGTTTTCAAACATATTTTTATTTAATATGAAGAATATATAATATTAATGCACCTAAAAGGTTGAGCCACTAACCCACCCCTTAGATAGGAAGATGGTTTAATTTCCCATTGGTTTTAAGTTGTATATTTGATGTCCATTAGTAATAAAATTATGTCTATTTTATTATACTTATTTTTAATATAACAAATATATAATAATAAAAACGTGTCCATTTTTTTCAAAATTTCTTTTTTTCTATATTTTTTGTATTTTTTATATTTCTAAATTTGTTCTATTTATTTATGACATCATGAAATTATCCATTTGACCGAAATGGTTGAAGTACTTACCCCACGACATAAATGGAAAATATGATTTCATTTCTAGGTTTATTTTAAAAATATAAAACTTCATTCTATTAGTAATTATTGTGTACGGATTTAGCAGTAGAATTTAGTAATGATAAACAAAAGTATTTTTTAAATTTATAAATTTGTATTTTTTATTTATGACATTATGAAATTATCCATTTGACCCAAATGGTTGAACTATATATCCACCACCTAGATGAAAAATATGATTTCATTTTTATGTTTATTTTAAAATATAAAATTTCATTCTATTAATAATTATTGTGTATGGATTTATTAGTGGAATTTAATGATGATAAACAAAAGTATAAATGTTGAATTCAATGAGAGAGAATGTGATTTATTTAATGACTTAAATGTGAGACTTAATGAGAGGTAATTTAATATACTTAATGGTATTCTTTTAATTACATTTTCTGCCCTTTCAATGGAGATTCAAGAGGAGGGGTATTTTAATAAAGAAAACTCCATAAGCCAATACCTCATAATTCCCACTTTTATAAGTAGTATAGATAGATAGATATAGATATTCGTCTCTTTTTAGGTTTAGGTTCAGCTAGCTGAACTGAACCATATATATAATATACATACATACATACATACATATATATATATATATATATATATATATATATATATATATTAAACATATGGATGGTGTAAGTTTGTAACCAGCCAATCAGTTTTGATCCCAAATCAATTCAAAATGCTTTGACATCTGGAACCTTGAAATTAATTGTTGGATTTTAATCTCATAAGAGATTAAATCCAATGGGTTTGATTGGTCAATTACATGAGAAATTGAACCTACAGACTTGATTGAAAAAAAAAATAGTTTTTCTCTTACAAAACCCAGTTTTGAACTTGTCCCACATTGGAAATTATAAGCTTTGTTTTTAGTATTTAATAGGAGCTGATTTACACTCCTTAGAAATAGTAGATGAGAGTATGGGGGTTTGATACCGCGCAACGCGTGCGCGCGTGTGTGCGACGCAATGAGGCGCACTTTGCACGCACGCGCATGGCTCATGAAGAGCGGATTTGATTTTAATGCGATGCTGACCGTTGATGAGATCAATGGTCATGATTTGATCGGATGTGATCAAGAGGCACAATTCAAAGTTAACAGTCATTAACTGTTAACTACTTTTTAAACAGTCACAATGTTTGAAATTGTGACTGTTCAAGGTGCCTTATCTGAACCAGCACCTAACTTTTCTTCATACCTCTTCACAAACTATTTAAGGAGCATAAATCAAACTTCAAAACACACATTTTCGAAATTCACTTTCTCTCACTCTCTCAGTCCGGTCTGCTACAGTCTCACAGAAGGTTTCTCCGGATATTCTTCAACTTTGCTGGTTGCAGATTCTTGCCCAAGGCTCTGTTGTATCCTGGGAACGGATTTGCTTTTAACCCAACAACAAACTCAATGAAACTAAGTGGGGGCAAATAACATTCTAAAGACCATATCTTCAGACGCGCCTCAGAGCTTCTCCTCCAAAGTTACAGTGACCCCATTTTTCCAACAATTTTAGAACGTTATTCTGCAATGGAGGCAGAAGCAAGCATGACTTTGATCAAGATGATGAACCAAGATCTTGTTCGACTAGACTAGTTCAATAGAGCAAACTTCAGCTGTTGGCAAGACAAGATGATCTTCTTTCTGACCACACTAAAACTATACTATCTACTGGACCCGAATCTGCAATCACTTCCTGAACCCATTGACAAAGACTCAGAAAAACTAAAGAAGGAAAGAGCAAAACGAGAAGATGACTCACTTCTGTGCCGAGGACACATACTAAATGCCTTATTAGACTGGCTCTACAACTTCTACAAGGAACTTACATCAACAAAAGAAATCTGGAAGGCCCTAGAATTAAAATACAAGGTGCAAGAAGCATGTACGAATAAGTATCTTATTGCAAAATACTTTGACTTCACCATGGATGACCATAAACCCATATTGGAGCAAGTTCATGAACTACAGGTGATAGTCAACAAAATTCGATCCCTTGACATCATCCTTCCTGGATCTTTCCAAGTGGGAGCAATCATTGCCAAACTTTCACCCTCTTGGAAGGACTACAGGAAGAAGCTTCTTCACAAGCCTGAAGAACTTACCTTGGAGCAAATTCAACAACACATTCATATTGAAGAAGAGTCTCGGATTAGAGACAGTAGGGATAAGACCCTGGCCGGTATGTTGAACTCTAAGGTCAATTTTGTGGAAAACGGATTGAAGAAGACTAACCCTGCATTACAAGTAAAGAAGAAGGACGGGAACTTCGAGAAGAGCAACAATAAGATAGTCCTATGCCTGAATAGATTAGGAATTTATTATTAGATATAGTGGTACCTGTGATGGTAAGCATATAAGTCTGAGACATGAATTTGTTAGGCAACTGATTCAAGATTGAGTCATCACCATAACCTATGTGAGGTTAAGTAAAAACTTGGCTGATCCTCTTACCAAGGTCTTGGCTAGAGAATTGGTATGAATGACAACCAAAGAGATGAGATTAAAACCCTTTACTTAGTCACCTATAATGGTAACCCAACCTGCACTGAAAAACCATCAGTATTGGGTTTAATGGGTAATAACAAGTTACAACAATGTGACTGTTAATACTTACATTGAGAAATTTCCCATCACAACATAAACAGTGTTGTCCGTTATGATGAGAGGTTGAGTTAAACTTTTAATGAAGTTCTGAAATGTGTCAAATAACGGAACACATAGTGGAATTTCACCTATGTGAACATAGAAGTGGTGCCGCTTTTCATGAGAGTTTGGGTTTGCTTTCGGGATTGTTCATGAAACCAGGAAAGAAGCACATGGCCATAACAGTGCTGAGCAAAACTTGAAACTTTTGCAGAGACTGGACATTTTTGTGTGTATAGGTGTCTCCGGTCTGTCTTGAGAGTAATTGGTTTAAGGTCTTACCACCAATAACTTTGACAATGCTCTGAGATATCTATACTAACAAAAGGTTTAAGTTGATAAACACATTTTGTATGCATAATTGTGTCATAGTAGTTTGGATTGAGAGAGAACTATGTAATTGATCAATCAATGTGGGATTGTTGGATTTTAATCTCATAAAAGATTAAATCCAATGGGTTTGATTGGTCAATTACATGAGAAATTGCACCTACACACTTGATTGAAAAAAAAAGAGCTTTTCTCTTAGACTC